>NC_064925.1:587213066-588463066 GCF_023897955.1 Schistocerca gregaria
TAAAGCCAGATCGTCACAATGGCTGCACTTCTGTCTGAAACGGTTACATTTATCGTCTGCAAAGCTATGTCGCGTGCTGCGGTATGCGGAGACACTAAAAGCACCATAGTAGAACACGGATGAAGCTTCTAAGTTAATGTAATAGCTAGTAAGAAGTAGTACAATTCAAGTTTTAAGTGTCGATTATTGACTTTTTACCCTTCTTTGGTGCCTTGGACATGAGCTGGGAACTTTATATTTTGCATGAAAGGAGGACAAGCAGCCGCGTTTCACGGGAGAATGTGGAAAGTGTTCATATGTAGTAAAAACCTGAGAAATTCGTCCGTTTTCGTCATTTGTTATCGAATCGACTTAAAGCCAGATCGTCACATTGGCCTCTCTGAAACGGTTGTACTTATCGTCTGCAAAGCTATGTCGCGTGCTGCGATATGCGGAGGCACTAAAAGCACCATAGTAGAACACAGATGAGGCTTCTATGTTGATTTAATAGATAATAAGAAGTAGTACAATTCGAGTTTTAGGTATCGATTATTGACTTCTTACCCTTCTTTGGTGACATGGACATGAGCTAGGAACTTAAGATTTTGCATGAAAGGAGGACTAGCAGCCACGTTGCAAGGGAGAATGTTTAAAGTGTTTATATGTAGTAAAAACCTGAGAAATCCGTCCCTTTTTGTCATTTGTTATCGAATCGACTTAAAGACAGACCGTCACATTGGCCGCTCTTCACTCTGAAACGGTTGTACTTATCGTCTGGAAAGCTATGTCGCGTGCTGCGGTATGCAGAGGCACTAAAAGCACCATAGTAGAACACAGATGAAGCTTCTAAGTTGATGTAATAGCCAGTAAGAAGTGGTACAATTCAAGTTTTAGGTATCGACTATTGAATTTTAAGCTGGCTTTGGTGACTTGGACATGAGTTAGGACCTTAAGATTCGGCATGAAAGGAGGACTAGCAACCAAAGTTGCATGGGAGAATGTGAAAAGTGTTCATATGTAGTAAAAACCTGAGAAATCCGTCCGTTTTCGTCATTTGTTATCGAATCGTCTTAATGCCAGATCATCACATTAGCCGCTCATCTCTCTGAAACGGTTGTACTTATCGACTGCAAAGCTAAGTCGCGTGCTGCGGTATGCGGAGACACTAAAAGCACCATAGTAGAACACGGATGAAGCTTCTAAGTTAATGTAATAGCTAGTAAGAAGTAGTACAATTCAAGTTTTAGGTGTCGATTATTGACTTTTTACCCTTCTTTGGTGCCTTGGACATGAGCTGGGAACTTTATATTTTGCATGAAAGGAGGACAAGCAGCCGCGTTGCACGGGAGAATGTGGAAAGTGTTCATATGTAGTAAAAACCTGAGAAATTCGTCCGTTTTCGTCATTTGTAATCGAATCGACTTAAAGCCAGATCGTCACATGGGCCTCTCTGAAACGGTTGTACTTATCGTCTGCAAAGCTATGTCGCGTGCTGCGATATGCGGAGGCACTAAACGCACCATAGTAGAACACAGATGAGGCTTCTATGTTGATTTAATAGATAATAAGAAGTAGTACAATTCAAGTTTTAGCTATCGATTATTGACTTTCAGCCGGCTTTGGTGCCTTGGACTTTAGCTAGGACCTTAAGATTTTGCATGAAAGGAAAACTAGTAGCCGCGTTGCACGGGAGAATGTGAAAAGTGTTCATATGTAGTAAAAACCTGATAAATCCGTCCGTTTTCGTAATTCGGTATCGAATCGACTTAAAGACAGATCTTCACATTGGCCGCTCTTCTCTCTGAAACGGTTACATTTATCGTCTGCAAAGCTATGACACGTGCTGCGGTGTTCGGAGACACTAAAAGCACCGTAGTAGAATACAGATGAGGTTTCTCAGTTGATGTAATATCTAGTAAGTAGTAGTACAAATTAAGTTTTAGGTATCGATTATTGACTTTTTACACATCTTTGGTGCCTTGGACATGACCTAGGTACTTAAGATTTTGCATGAAATGAGAACTAGCAGCCGCGTTTCACGACAGAATGTGAAAAGTGTTCATATGTAGTAAAAACCTGAGAAATACGTCTGTTTTCGTCATTTGTTATCGAATCGACTTAAAGCCAGATTGTCACATTGGCCGCACTTCTGTCGGAAACGGTTACATTCATCTTGTGCAAAGTTATGTCGCGTACTGTGGTATCTGGAGACACTAAAAGCACCATAGTAGAACACAGATGATCCTTCTAAGGTGATGTAATAGCCAGTAAGAAGTAGTACAATTCAAGATTTAGGTATCGATTTTTGACTTTTTGCCCTTCTTTGGTGCCCTGGACATGAGCTAGGACCTTAAGATTCTTCATGAAAGGAGGACTAGCAGCCGCGTTTCAAGGGAGAATGTGAAATGTGTTCATATGTAGTAAAAACCTGAGAAATCCGTACCTTTTTGTCATTTGTTATCGAATCGACTTAAAGCCAGATCGTCACATTGGCCGCTTTCTCTCTGAAACGGTTGTACTTATCGTCTGCAAAGCTATGTCGCGTGCTGCGGAATGCGGAGACACTAAAAGCACCATAGTAGAACATAGATGAAGCTCCTAAGTTAATATAATAGCCAGTAAGAAGTAGTACAATTCAAGTTTTAGTTATCGATTATTGACTTATTACCCTTCTTTGGTGGCTTGGACATAAGCTAGGACCTTAAGATTCTGCATGAATGGAGGACTAGAATCCGAGTTCAACGGGAGAATGTGAAAAGTGTTCATATGTAGTAAAAACCTGAAAAAACCGTCCCTTTTTGTCATTTGTTATCGAATCGACTTAAAGCGAGATCCGCACTTTGGCCGCTCTTCCCTCTGAAACGGTTACATTTATCGTGTGCAAAGCTATGTCGCGTGCTGCGATATGCGGAGACACTAAAAGCACCATAGTAGAACACAGATGAAGCTTCTAAGATGATGTAATAGCTCGTAAGAAGTAGTACACTTTAAGTTTTAGGTATCGATTATTGATATTTACCCTTCTTTGATGCCTTGGACATGAGATAGGAACTTAAAATTTTGCATGAAAGAAGGACTAGCTACCACGTTGCAAGGTAGAATGTGAAAAGTGTTCATATTTAGTAAAAACCTGAGAAATCCGTCCCTTTTTTTCATTTGTTATATGGTCGACTTAAAGCCAGATCGTCACATTAGCCGCTCTTATCTCTGAAACGGTTGTACTTATCGTCTGCAAAGCTATGTCGCGTGCTGCGATATGCGGAGACACTAAAAGTACCATAGTAGAACACAGATGAGGCTTCTAAGTTGATTTAATAGCCAGTAAGTAGTAGTACAATTCAAGTTTTAGGTATCGATTATTGACTTTTTACCCTTCTTTGGTGCCTTGGACATGAGCTAGGAACTTAAGATTTTGCATGAAAGGAAGACTAGCAGCCGCGTCTCACGGGAGAATATGAAAAGTGTTCATATGTAGTAAAAACCTGAGAAATTCGTCTGTTTTCGTCATTTGTTATCGAATCGACTTAAAGCCAGATCGTCACATTGGCCGCACTTCTGTCGGAAACGGTTACATTCATCGTCTGCAAAGTTATGTCGCGTGCTGCGGTATGCGGAGACACTAAAAGCACCATAGTAGAACACTGATGAAGCTTCTAAGATGATGTAATAGCCAGTAAGATGTAGTACAATCCATGTTTTAGGTATCGATTGTTGATTTTTTACTCTTCTTTGGTGCCTTGGACATGAGCTAGGAACTTAAAATTTTGCATGAAAGGAGGACTAGCAGCCACGTTGCAAGGGAGAATGTGAAAAGTGTTCATATTTAGTAAAAACCTGAGAAATCCGTCCCTTTTTTTCATTTGTTATATGGTCGACTTAAAGCCAGACCGTCACATTAGCCGCTCTTATCTCTGAAACGGTTGTACTTATCGTCTGCAAAGCTATGTCGCGTGCTGCGATATGCGGAGACACTAAAAGTACCATAGTAGAACACAGATGAGGCTTCTAAGTTAATGTAATAGCCAGTAACAAGTAGTACAATTCAAGTTTTAGCTATCGATTATTGACTTTCAGCCGGCTTTGGTGCCTTGGACTTTAGCTAGGACCATAAGATTTTGCATGAAAGGAAAACTAGTAGCCGCGTTGCACGGGAGAATGTGAAAAGTGTTCATATGTAGTAAAAACCTGAGAAATCCGTCTGTTTTCGTCATTTGTTATCGAATCGACTTAAAGCCAGATCGTCACATTGGCCGCACTTCTGTCGGAAACGGTTACATTCATCTTGTGCAATGTTATGTCGCGTACTGTGGTATCTGGAGACACGAAAAGCACCATAGTAGAACACAGATGAAGCTTCTAAGTTTATGTAATAGCCAGAAAGAAGTAGTACAATTCAAGTTTTAGGTATCCATTAATGACTTTTTACCATTCTTTGGTGCCTCGGACATGAGCTAGGAACTTAATATTTTGCATGAAAGGAGGACTAGCAGCCGCGTTGCACATGAGAATGTGAAAAGTGTTTATATGTAGTAAAAACCTGAGAAATCCGTTCGTTTTCTTCATTTGTTATAGAATCGACTGAAAGCCAAATCGTCACACTGGCCGCACTTCTGTCTGAAACGGTTACATTTATCGTGTGCAAAGCTATGTCGCGTGCTGCGATATGTGGAGGCAGTAAAAGGGCCATAGTAGAACACAGATGAGGCTTCTAAGTTGATTTAATAGATAGTAAGAACTAGTACAATTCAAGTTTTAGGTATCGGTTATTGACTTTTTACCATTCTTTGGTGCCTTGGACATGAGCTAGGAACTTAAGATTTTGCATGAAAGGAGGACTAGCAGCCGCGTTGCACGGGAGAATGTGAAAAGTGTTCATATGTAGTAAAAACCTGAGAAATCCGTCCGTTTTCTTCATTTGTTATTGAATCGACTTAAAGCCAGATCGTCACACTGGCCGCACTTCTGTCTGAAACGGTTACATTTATCTTCTGCAAAGCTATGTCGCGTGCTGCGGTATGCGGAGACACTAAAAGCACCATAGTAGAACACAGATGAAGCTTCTAAGTTTATGTAGTAGCCAGTAAGAAGTAGTACAATTCAAGTTTTAGGTATCGATTATTGACTTTTTACCCTTCTTTGGTGCCTTGGACATGAGCTAGGAACTTAAGATTTTGCATGAAAGGAGGACTAGCAGCCGCGTTGCACGGGAGAATGTGAAAAGTGTTCATATGTAGTAAAAACCTGAGAAATCCGTCCGTTTTCGTCATTTGTTATCAAATCGACTAAAAGCAAGATATGCACATTGGCCGCTCTTCCCTCTGAAACGGTTACATTTATCGTCTGCAAAGCTATGTCGCGAGCTGCGGTATGCGGAGACACTAAAAGCACCATAGTACAACACAGATAAAGCTTCTAAGTTGATGTAATAGCCAGTAAGATGTAGTACAATTCAAATTTTAGGATATAAATTATTGACTTTTTTGCTGGTTTTTGTGCCTTGGACATGAAGTAGGACCTTAAGATTCTGCATGAAAGGAGGACTAGCAGCCGAGTTGCACGGGAGACTGTAAAAAGTGTTCATATGTAGTAAAAACCTGAGAAATCCGTCCGTTTTCGTCATTTGTTATCGAATCGGCTTAAAGCCAGATCGTCACATCGGCCGTACTTCTGTCTGAAACAGTTACATTTATCGTCTGCAAAGCTATGTCGCGTGCTGCGGTGTGCGGAGACACTAAAAGCACCGTAGTAGAACACAGGTGAAGCTTCTAAGTTTATGTAATAGCCAGAAAGAAGTAGTACAATTCAAGTTGTACGTATCGATTAATGATTTTTTACCATTCTTTGGTGCCTCGGACATGAGCTAGGAACTTAATATTTTGCATGAAAGGAGGACTAGCAGCCCCGTTGCAAGGGAGAATGTGAAAAGTGTTCATATGTAGTAAAAACCTGAGAAATCCGTCCGTTTTCGTCATTTGTTATCAAATCGACTAAAAGCGAGATCCGCACATTGGCCGCTCTTCCGTCTGAAACGGTTACATTTATCGTGTGCAAAGCTATGTCGCGTGCTGCGGTATGTGGAGACACTAAAAGCACCATAGTAGAACACAGATGAAGCTTCTAAGTTTATGTAGTAGCCAGTAAGAAGTAGTACCATTCCAGTTTTAGGTATCGATTATTGACTTTTTACCCTTCTTTGGTGCCTTGGACATGAGCTAGGAACTTAAGATTTTGCATGAAAGGAGGACAAGCAGCCACGTTGCAAGGGAGAATCTGAAAAGTGTTTATATGTCGTACAAACCTGAGAAATCCGTCTCTTTCTGTCATTTTATATCGAATCGACTTAAAGCCAGATCGTCACATTGGGCGCTCTTCTCTCAGAAACGGTTGTACTTATCGTCTGCAAAGCTATGTCGCGTGCTGCGGTATGCGGAGCCACTAAAAGCACCATAGTAGAACACAGATGAAACTTCTAAGTTGATGTAATAGCCAGTAAGAAGTAGTATAATTCCAGTTTCAGATACCGATTAATGACTTTTAAGCTGGCTTTTGTGCCTTGGACATGAGCTAGGACCATAAGATTCTGCATGAAAGAAGGACTAGCAGCCGAGTTGCACGGGAGAATGTGCAAAGTGTTCATATGTAGTAAAAACCTGAGAAATCCGTCCGTTTTCGTCATTTGTTATCAAATCGACTAAAAGCGAGATACGCACATTGGCCGCTCTTCCCTCTGGAACGGTTACATTTATCGTGTGCAAAGCTATGTCGCGTGCTGCGATATGCGGAGACACTAAAAGCACCATAGTAGAACGCAGATGAAGCTTCTAAGATGATGTAATAGCCAGTAAGAAGTAGTACAATTCAAGTTTGAGGTATCGATTATTGAACTTTTTCCATTCTTTGTTGTCTTGGACATGAGCTAGGAACTTAAGATTTTGCATGAAAGGAGCACTGGCAGCCACGTTGCAAGGGAGAATGTGAAAAGTGTTTATATGTAGTAAAAACCTGAGAAATCCGTCCCTTTTTGTCATTTTATATCAAATCGACTTAAAGCCAGATCGTCACATTGGCCGCTCTTCTCTCTGAAACGGTTGTACTTATCATGTGCAAAGCTATGTCGCGTGCTGCGGTATGCGGAGACACTAAAAGCACCATAGTAGAACACAGATGAACCTTCTAAGGTGATGTAATAGCCAGTAAGAAGTAGTACAATTCAAGTTTTAGGTATCGATTATTGACTTTTTGCACGTCTTTGGTGCCTTTAACATGAGCTAGGACCGTAAGATTCTGCATGAAAGGAGGACTAGCAGCCGCGTTTCAAGAGAGAATGTTAAATGTGTTCATATGTAGTAAAAACCTGAGAAATCCGTCCCTTTTTTTCATTTATTATCGAATCGACTTAAAGCCAGATCGTCACATTGGCCGCTCTTCTCTCCGATACGGTTGTACTTATTCTCTGCAAACCAATTTCGCGTGCTACGTTATGCGGAGACACTAAAAGCACCATAGTGGAACACAGATGAAGCTTTTAAGTTAATGTAATAGCCAGTAAGATGTAGTACAATTCAAGTTTCAGTTATCGATTATTGACTTATTACCCTTCTTTGGTGGCTTGGACATAAGCTAGGACCTTAAGATTCTGCATGAATGGAGGACTAGCAGCCGAGTTCAACGGGAGAATGTGAAAAGTGTTCATATGTAGTAAAAACCTGAGAAATCCGTCCGTTTTCGTCGTTTGTTATCGAATCGACTAAAAGCCAGAAAGTGACATTGGCCGCACTTCTGTCTGAAACGGTTACATTTATCGTCTGCAAAGCTATGTCGCTTGCTGTGGTATCTGGAGACACTAAAATCACCAAAGTAGAACACAGATGAAGCTTCTAAGTTTATGTAGTAGCCAGTAAGAAGTAGTACAATTCAAGTTTTAGGTATCGATTATTGACTTTTTTCCCTTCTTTGGTGTCTTGGACATGAGCTAGGATCTCAAGATTTTGCATGAAAGGAGGACTAGCAGCCACGTTGCAAGGGAGAATGTGAAAACTGTTTATATGTAGTAAAAACCTGAGAAATCAGTCCCTTTTTGTCATTTTATATCGAATCGACTTAAAGCCAGATCGTCACATTGGTAGCTCTTCTCTCTGAAACGGTTGTACTTATCGTGTGCAAAGCTATGTCGCGTGCGGCGGTATGCGGAGACACTAAACGCACCATAGTAGAACACAGATGAACGTTCTAAGGTGATGTAATAGCCAGTAAGAAGTAGTACAATTCAAGTTTTAGGTATCGATTACTGACTTTTTGCCCTTCTTTGGTGCCTTCGACATGAGCTAGGAACTTAAGATTCTGCATGAATGGTGGACTAGCAGCCGCGTTTCAAGAGAGAATGTTAGATGTGTTCATATGTAGTAAAAACCTGAGAAATCCGTCCCTTTTTTTCATTTGTTATCGAATCGACCTAAAGCCAGATCGTCACATTGGCCGCTCTTCTCTCTGAAACGGTTGTACGTATCGTCTGCAAAGCTATGTCGCGTGCTACGGCATGCGGAGACACTAAAAGCACCATAGTGGAACACAGATGAACCTTCTAAGATGATGTAATAGCCAGTAAGAAGTAGTACAATTCAAGTTTTAGTTATCGATTATTGACTTATTACCCTTCTTTGGTGGCTTGGACATAAGCTAGGAACTTAAGATTTTGCATGAAAGGAGAACTAGCAGCCGCGTTGCACGGGAGAATGTGGAAAGTGTTCATATGTAGTAAAAACCTCAGATATCTGTCCGTTTTCGTAATTTGTTATCGAATCGACTTAAAGCGAGATCCGCACATTGGCCGCTCTTCCCTCTGAAACGGTTACATTTATCGTGTGCAAAGCTATGTCGCGTGCTGCGATATGCGGAGACACTAAAAGCACCATATTAGAACACAGATGAAGCTTCTAAGATGATGTAATAGCCAGTATGAAGTAGTACAATTCAAGTTTTAGGTGTCGATTATTGACTTATTACCCTTCTTTGGTGGCTTGGACATAAGCTAGGACCTTAAGATTCTGCGTGAAAGGAGGAATAGCAGCCGAGTTCAACGGAAGAATGTGAAATGTGTTCATATGTAGTAAAAACCTGAGAAATCCGTCCCTTTTTGTCATTTGTTATCGAATCGACTTAAATAAAGTCGTCACAATGGCCGCCCTTCTCTCTGAAACAGTTGTACTTATCGTCTGCAAAGCTATGTCGCGTGCTGCGGTATGCGGAGACACTAAAAGCACCATAGTAGAACACAGATGAAGCTTTTAAGTTGATGTAAAAGCGAGTAAGAAGCAGTACAATTCCAGTTTTAGGTATCGATTATTAACTTTTTAGCTGGCTTTAGTGCCTTGTACATGAGCTAGGACCTTAAGATTCTGCATGAAAGGAGGACTAGCAGCCGCGTTGCACGGGAGAATGTGAAAAGTGTTCATATGTAGTAAAAACCTGAGAAATCCCTCCGTTTTCGCCATTTGTTATCGAATCGACTTAAAGCCAGATCGTCACATTGGCCGCTCTTCTCTCTGAAACGGTTGTACTTATCGTCTGCAAAGCTATGTCGCGTGCTGTGGTATGCGGACACACTAAAATCAATATAGTAGCACACAGATGATGCTCCAAGTTGAAGTAATAGCCACTAAGAAGTAGTCCAATTTACGTTTTAGGTATCGATTATTGACTTTTTAGCTGGCTTTGTTGCCTTGGACATGAGGTAGGACCTTATGATTTTGCATGAAAGGAGGACTAGCAGCCGAGTTGCACTAGAGAATGTGAAAAGTGTTCATATGTAGTAAAAACCTGAGAAACCCGTCCGTTTTCGTCATTTGTTATCGAATCGACATAAAACCAGGTCATCATATTGGCCGCTTTTCTCTCTGAAACGGTTGTACTTATCGTCTGCAAAGCTATGTCGCGTGCTGCGGTATGCGGAGACACTAAAAGCACCATAGTAGAACACAGATGAAGCTTCTAAGTTGATGTAATAGCCAGTAAGATAAAGTACAATTCCAGTTTAAGGTATCGATTATTGACATTTTAGCTGGCTTTAGTGTCTTGGACATGAGCTAGGACCTTATGTTTCTGCATTTAAGGAGGACTAGCAGCCGAGTTGCACGAGAGAATGTGAAAAGTGTTCATATGTAGTAAAAACCTGAGAAATCCGTCCGTTTTCGTCATTTGTTATAGAATCGACTTAAAGCCACATCGTCACATTGGCCGCTTTTCTCTCTGAAACGGTTGTACTTATAGTCTGCAAAGCTATGTCGCGTGCTGCGGTATGCGGAGACACTAAAAGCACCATAGTAGAACACAGATGAAGCTTCTAAGTTGATGTAATAGCCAGTAAGAATTAGAACAAATCAAGTTTTATGTTAGATTATTGACTTTTTAGCTGGCTTTGGTGCCTTGGACATGAGCTAGGACCTTAAGATTCAGCATGAAAGGAGGACTACGAGCCGAGTTGCACGGGAGAATTTGAAAAGTGTTCATATGTAGTAAAAAGCTGAGAAATCCGTCCGTTTTTGTCATTTGTTATCTAATCGACTTAAAGCCAAATCGTCACATTGGCCGATCTTCTCTCTGAAACGATTGTACTTATCGTCTGCAAAGCTATGTCGCGTGCTGCGGTATTCGGAGACACTTAAAGCACCATAGTAGAACACAGATGAAGCTTCTAAGCTGATGTAAAAGCGAGTAAGAAGTAGTACAATTCAAGTTTTAGGTATCGATTATTGACTTTTTAGCTGGCTTTGGTGCCTTGGCCATGAGCAAGGACCTTAAGATTCTGCATGAAAGGGGAACTAGCAGATGAGTTGCATGGTAGAATGTGAAAAGTGTTCATATGTAGTAAAAACCTGAGAAAACCGTCCGTTTTCGTCATTTGTTGTCGAATGGATTCAAAGCCAGATCGTCACATTGGCCGCTCTTCTCTCTGAAACGGTTGTACTTATCTTCTGCAAAGCTATGTCGCGTGCAGCGTTATGCGGAGACACTAAAAGCACCACACTAGAACACAGATGAAGCTTCTAAGTTGATGTAATAGCCAGTAAGAAGTAGTACAATTCAAGTTTTAGGTATCGACTATTGACTTTTTAGCTGCCTTTGGTGCCTTGGACATGAGCTAGGACCTTAAGATTCTGCATAAAAGGAGGACTAGCAGCCGAACTGCATGGTAGAATGTGAAAAGTGTTCATATGTAGTAAAAACCTGGGAAAACCGTCCGTTTTCGTCATTTGTTATCGAATGGACTCAAAGCCAGATCGTCACATTGGCCGCTCTTCTCTCTGAAACGGTTGTACTTACCATCTACGAAGCTATGTCGCGTCCTGCGGTATGCGGAGACACTAAAAGCACCATAGTAGAACGCAGATGAAGCTTCTAAGTGTATGTAATAGCCAGTAAGATGTAGTACAATTCAAGTTTTAGGTATCGATTATTGACTTTTTAGCTGGCTTCGGTGCCTTGGACATGAGCTAGGACCTTGAGATTCTGCATGAAAGGAGGACTAGCAGCCGAGTTGCACGGGAGAATGTGAAAAGTGTTCATATGTAGTAAAAACCTGAGAAACTCGTCCGTTTTCGTCATTTGTTATCGAATCGACATAAAGCCAGGTCGTCATATTGGCCGCTTTTCTCTCTGAAACGGTTGTACTTATCGTCTGCAAAGCTATGTCGCGTGCTGCGGTATGCGGAGACACTAAAAGCACCATAGTATAACACAGATGAAGCTTCTAAGTTGATGTAATAGCCAGTAAGATAAAGTACAATTCCAGTTTTAGGTATCGATTATTGACATTTTAGCTGGCTTTGGTGTCTTGGACATGAGCTAGGACCTTATGTTTCTGCATTTAAGGAGGACTAGCAGCCGAGTTGCACGGAAGAATGTGAAAAGTGTTCATATGTAGTAAAAACCTGAGAAATCCGTCCGTTTTCGTCATTTGTTATCGAATGGACTCAAAGCCAGATCGTCACATTGGCCGCTCTTCTCTCTGAAACGGTTGTACTTATCGTCTGCAAAGCTATGTCTTGTGCTGCGGTATGCGGAGACACTAAAAGCACCATAGTAGAACACAGATGAAGCTTCTAAGTGTATGTAATAGCCAGTAAGATGTAGTACAATTCAAGTTTTAGGTATCGATTATTGACTTTTTAGCTGGCTTCGGTGCCTTGGACATGAGCTAGGACCTTAAGATTCTGCATGAAAGGAGGACTAGCAGCCGAGTTGCATGGGAGAATGTGAAAAATGTTCATATGTAGTAAAAACCAGAGAAATCCGTCCGTTTTCGTCATTTGTTATCGAATCGACTCAAAGACAGATCGTCACATTGGCCGCTCTTCTCTCTGAAACGGTTGTACTTTGCAAAGCTATATCGCGTGCTGCGGTATGCGGAGACACTAAAAGCACCATAGTAGAACATAGATGAAGCTTCTAAGTTGATGTAATAGCCAGTAAGAAGTAGTACAATTCAAGTTTTAGGTATCGACTATTGACTTTTTAGCTGCCTTTTATGCCTTGGACATGAGCTAGGACCTTAAGATTCTGCATAAAAGGAGGACTAGCAGCCGAACTGCATGGTAGAATGTGAAAAGTGTTCATATGTAGTAAAAACCTGAGAAAACCGTCCGTTTTCGTCATTTGTTATCGAATGGACTCAAAGCCAGATCGTCACATTGGCCGCTCTTCTCTCTGAAGCGGTTGTACTTACCATCTGCGAAGCTATGTCGCATCCTGCGGTATGCGGAGACACTAAAAGCACCATAGTAGAACGCAGATTCAGCTTGTATGTGTATGTAATAGCCAGTAAGATCTAGTACAATTCAAGTTTTAGGTATCGATTGACTTTTTAGCTGGCTTCGGTGCCTTGGACATGAGCTAGGACCTTAAGATTCTACAAGAGAGGAGGACTAGCAGCCGAGTTGCATGGGAGAATGTGAAAAGTGTTTATATGTAGTAAAAACCAGAGAAAACCGTCCGTTTTCGTCATTAGTTATCGAATGGACTCAAAGCCAGATCGTCACATTGGCCGCTCTTCCCTCTGAAACGGTTGTACTTACCGTCTGCGAAGCTATGTCGCGTGCTGCGGTATGAGCAGACACCAAAAGCACCATAGTAGAACACAGATGAAGCTTCTAAGTTGATGTAATAGCCAGTAAGAAGTAGTACAAATCAAGTTTTAGGTATCGATTATTAACTTTTTAGCTGGGTTTAGTGCCTTGGACATGAGCTAGGACCTTAAGATTCTGCATGAAAGGAGGACTAGCAGCCGAGTTGCATTGTAGAATGTGAAAAGTGTTCATATGTAGTAAAAACCTGAGAAAACCGTCCGTTTTCGACTTTTGTTATCGAATGGACTCAAAGCCAGATCGTCACATTGGCCGCTCTTCCCTCTGAAACGGTTGTACTTACCGTCTGCGAAACTATGTCGCGTGCTGCGGTATGAGCAGACACCAAAAGCACCATAGTAGAACACAGATGAAGCTTCTAAGTTGATGTAATAGCCAGTAAGAAGTAGTACAAATCAAGTTTTAGGTATCGATTATTAACTTTTTAGCTGGGTTTAGTGCCTTGGACATGAGCTAGGACCTTAAGATTCTGCATGAAAGGAGGACTACCAGCCGAGTTTCACGGGAGAATTTGAAAAATGTTCATAAGTAGTAAAAATCTGAGAAATCCGTCCGTTTTCGTCATTTGTTATCGAATCGACTTAAAGCCAGATCGTCACATTGGCCGCCCTTCTCTCTGAAACGGTTGTACTTATCGTCTGCAAAGCTATGTCGCGTGCTGCGTTATTCGGAGACACTAAAAGCACCATAGTAGAACACAGATGAAGCTTCTAAGTTAATGTAAAAGCGAATAAGAAGTTTTACAATTCAAGTTTTAGGTATCGATTATTGACTTTTTAGCTGCCTTTGGTGCCTTTGACATGAGCTAGGACCTTAAGATTCTGCATGAGAGGAGGACTAGCAGCCGAGTTGCATGGTAGAATGTGAAAAGTGTTCATATGTAGTAAAAACCTGAGAAATCCGTCCGTTTTCGTCATTTGTTATCGAATGGACTCAAACCCAGATCATCACATTGGCCGCTCTTCTCTCTGAAACGGTTGTACTTATCGTCTGCAAAGATATGTGTCGTGTTCCGGTAGGCGGAGACACTAAAAGCACCGTAGTAGAACACAGATGAAGTTTTTACGTTGATGTAATAGCCAGTAAGAAGTAGTACAAATCAAGTTTTAGGTATCGAATATTAACTTTTTAGCTGGCTTTAGTGCCTTGCACATGAGCTAGAAACTTAAAATTCTGCATGAAAGGAGGACTAGCAGCCGCGTTGCACGGGAGAATGTGAAAAGTGTTCATATGTAGTAAAAACCTGAGAAATCCGTCCGTTTTCGCCATTTGTTATCAAATCGACTTAAAGCCAGGTCGTCACATTTGCCGCCCTTCTCTCTGAAACGGTTGTACTTATCGTCTGCAAAGCTATGTCGCGTGCTGCGGTATGCGGAGACACTAAAAGCACCATAGTAGAACACAGATGAATCTTCTAAGTTGATGTAATAGCCAGTAAGAAGTAGAACAATTCAAGTTTTAGGTATCGATTATAGACTTTTTAGCTGGCTTTGGTGCCTTGGACATGAGCTTGGACCTTCAAAATCTGCATGAAAGGAGGACTAGCAGCCGCGTTGCACGGGAGAATGTGAAAAGTGTTCATATGTAGTAAAAATTTGAGAAATCCGTCCGTTTTCGCCATTTGTTATCGAATCGACTTAAAGCCTGATCGTCACATTGGCCGCCGTTCTCTCTGAAAGGGTTGTACTTTGCAAAGCTATATCGCGTGCTGCGGTATGCGGAGACACTAAAAGCACCGTAGTAGAACACAGATGAAGCTTCTAGGTTGATGTAATAGCCAGTAAGAAGTAGTACAATTTAAGTTTTAGGTATCGTTTATTGACTTTTTAGCTGCCTTTGGAGCCTTGGACATGAGCTAGGACCTTAAGATTCTGCATGAAAGGAAGACTAGCAGCCGAATTACATGGGAGAATGTGAAAAGTGTTCATATGTAGTAAAAACCTGAGAAATCCGTCCGTTTTCGTCATTTGGTATCGAATCGACTTAAAGCCAGATCGTCACATTGGCCGCTCTTCTCTCTGAAACGGTTGTACTTATCGTCTGCAAAGCTACGTCGCGTGCTGCGGTATTCGGAGACACTAAAAGCACCATAGTAGGACACAGATGAAGCTTCTAAGATGATGTAATAGCAAGTAAGGGTAGTACAATTCAAGTTTTAGGTACCGATTATTGACTTTTTAGCTGGCTTTGTTGCCTTGGATATGAGCTAGGACCTTAAGATTCAGCATGAAAGGAGGACTAGCAGCCGAGTTGCATGGTAGAATGTGAAAAGTGTTCATATGTAGTAAAAACCTGAGAAAATCGTCCGTTTTCGTCATTTGTTATCGAATGGACTCAAAGCCTGATCGTCACATTGGCCGCTCTTCTCTCTGAAACGGTTGTACTTACTGTCTGCGAAGCTATGTCGCGTGCTGCGGTACGAGCAGACACCAAAAGCACCATAGTAGAACAAAGATGAAGCTTCTAAGTTGATGTAATAGCCAGTAAGAAGTAGTACAAATCAAGTTTTAGGTATCGATTATTAACTTTTTAGCTGGCTTTAGTGCCTTGGACATGAGCTAGGACTTTAAGATTCTGCATGAAAGGAGGACTAGCAGCCGCGTTGCACGGGAGAATGTGAAAAGTGTTCATATGCAGTAAAAACCTGAGAAATCCGTCCGATTTCGCCATTTGCTATCGAATCGACTTAAAGCCAAGTCGTCACAATGGCCGCCCTTCTCTCTGAAACAGTTGTACTTATCGTCTGCAAAGCTATGTCGCGTGCTGCGGTATGCGGAGACACTAAAAGCACCATAGTAGAACACAGATGAAGCTTCTAAGTTGATGTAATAGCCAGTAAGAAGTAGAACAATTCAAGTTTTAGGTATCGATTATTGACTTTTTAGCTGGCTTCGGTGCCTTGGACATGAGGCAGGACCTTAAGATTCTGCATGAAAGGAGGACTACCAGCCGAGTTGCACGGGAGAATTTGAAAAGTGTTCATATGTAGTAAAAACCTGAGAAATCCGTCCGCTTTCGTCATTTGTTATCGAATGGACTCAAAGCCAGATCGTCACATTGGCCGCTCTTCTCTCTGAAACGGTTTTACTTATCGTCTGCAAAGCTATGTCGCGTGCTGCGGTATGCGGGGACACTAAAAGCACCATAGTAGAACACAGATGAAGCTCCTAAGTTGATGTAAAAGCGAGTAAGAAGTAGTAAAATTATGTTTTAGGTATCGATTATTGACTATTTAGGTGGCTTTGGTGCCTTGGAAATGGGCTGGACCATAAGATTTTGCATGACACGAGGACTAGCAGCCGAGTTGCATGGTAGAATGTGAAAAGTGTTCATATGTAGTAAAAACCTGAGAAATCCGTCCGTTTTCGTCATTTGTTATCGAATTGACTCAATGCCAAATCGTCACATTGGCCGCTCTTCTCTCTGAAACGGTTGTACTTATCGTCTGCGAAGCTATGTCGCGTGCTGCGGTATGCGGAGACACTAAAAGCACCATAGTAGAACGCAGATGAAGCTTCTAAGTTGATGTAATAGCCAGTAAGAAGTAGTACAATTCAAGTTTTAGGTACCGATTATTGACTTTTTAGCTGGCTTTGGTGCCTTGGACATGAGCTTGGACCTTCAAAATCTGCATGAAAGGAGGACTAGCAGCCGCGGTGCACGGGAGAATGTGAAAAGTGTTCATATGTAGTAAAAACCTGAGAAATCCGTCTGTTTTTGTCATTTGTTATCGAATCGACTTAAAGCCAGATCGTCACATTGGCCGCTCTTCTCTATGAAACGGTTGTACTTATCGTCTGCAAAGCTATGTCGCGTGCTGCGGTATGCGGACCCACTAAAAGCACCATAGTAGAACGCAGATGAAACTTCTAAGTTGATGTAATAGCCAGTAAGAAGTAGTACAATTCAAGTTTTAGGTATCGATTATTGACTTTTTGGCTGGCTTTGGTGCCTTGGACATGAGCTAGGACCTTAAGATTCTGCATAAAAGGAGGTCTAGCAGCCGAGTTGCACAGAAGAATGTGAAAAGTGTTCATATGTAGTAAAAACCTGAGAAATCCGTCCGTTTTCGTCAATTGTTATCGAATGGACTTAAAGCCAGATCGCCGCATTGGCCGCTCTTCTGTCTGAAACGGTTGTACTTAGCGTCTGCTAAGCTATGTCGCGTGTTGCGGTATCCGGAGACACTAAAAGCACCATAGTAGAACACAGATGAAGCTTCTAATTTGATGTAATAGCCAGTAAGAAGTAGTACAATTAAAGTTTTAGGTATCGATTATTGACTTTTTAGCAGGCTTTGGTGCTTTGGACATGGGCTAGGACCTTAAGATTGTGCATGAAAGGAGGACTTGCAGCCGACTTGCACGGGAGAATGTGAAATGTGTTTATATGTAGTAAAAACCTGAGAAATATGTCCGTTTTCGTCATTTGTTATCGAATCGACTTAAAGCCAGATCGTCACATTGGCCGCTCTTCTCACTGATGCGGTTGTACTTAACGTCTGCAAAGCTATGTCGCGTGCTGCGGTATGCGGAGACACTAAAAGCACCATAGTAGAACACACATGAAACTTCAAAGTTTATGTAATAGCCAGTAAGATGTAGTACAATTCAAGTTTTAGGTATAGATTATTGACTTTTTAGCTGGCTTTGGTGCCTTGGACATGAGCTAGGACCTTAAGATTCCCCATGAAAGAGGAGTAGCAGCCGAGTTGCACGGGAGAATGTGAAAAGTGTTCATATGTAGTAAAAACCTGAGAACTCCGTCCGATTTCGTCATTTCTTATCGAATCAACTCAAAGCCAGATCGTCACATTGGCCGCTCTTCTCTCTGAAACGGTTGTACTTATCGTCTGCAAAGCTATGTCTCGTGTTGCGGTATGCGGAGACACTAAAAGCACCATAGTAGAACACAGATGAAGCTTTTAAGTTGATGTAATAGCCAGTAAGAAGTAGTACAATTCAAGTTTTAGGTATCGATTATTGACTTTTTAACTGGCTTTGGTGCCTTGGACATGAGTTAGGACCTTAAGATTCTGCATGAAAGGAGGACTAGCAGCCGAGTTGCACGGGAGAATGTGAAAAGTGTTCATATGTAGTAAAAACCTGAGAAATCCGTCCGTTTTCGTCTTTTGTTATCGAATCGACTTAAAGCCAGATCGTCACATTGGCCGCTCTTCTCTCTGAAACGGTCGTACTTATCGTCTGCAAAGCTATGTCGCGTGCTGCGGTATTCGGAGACATTAAAAGCACCATAGTAGAACACAGATGAAGCTTCTAAGTTGATGTAATAGCCAGTAAGAAGTAGTACAATTCAAGTTTTAGGTATCGATTATAGATTTTTTTAGCTGGCTTTGGTGACTTGGACATGAGCTAGGACCTTAAGATTCTGCGTGAAAGGAGGACTAGCAGCCGAGTTGCACGGGAGAATGTGAAAAGTGTTCATATGTAGTAAAAACCTGAGAAATCCGTCCGTTTTCGTCATTTGTTATCGAATCGACTTAAAGCCAGATCGTCACATTGGCCGCTCTTCTCACTGAAGCGGTTGTACTTAACGTCTGCAAAGCTATGTCGCGTGCTGCGGTATGCGGAGACACTAAAAGCACCATAGTAGAACACAGATGAAACTTCTAAGTTAATGTAATAGCCAGTAAGAAGTAGTCCAATTAAAGTTTTAGGTATCGATTATTGACTTTTTAGATGGCTTTGATGCCTTGGACATGAGCTAGGACCTTAAGAATCTGCATGAAAAGAGGACTAGCAGCCGCGTTGCGCGGGAGAATGTGAAAAGTGTTCATATGTAGTAAAAACCTGAGAAATCCGTCCGTTTTCGTCATTTGTTATCGAATCGACTTAAAGCCAGGTCGTCACATTGGCCGCTCGTCTCTCTGAAACGGTTGTACTTATCGTCTGCAAACCTATGTCGCGTGCTGCGGTATGCGGAGACACTAAAAGCACCATAGTAGAACACAGATGAAGCTTCTAAGTTGATGTAACAGCCAGTAGGAAGTAGTACAATTCAAGTTTTAGGTATCGATTATTGACTTTTTAGCTGGCTTTGGTGCTTTGGACATGAGCTAGGGCCTTAAGATTCTGCATGAAAGGAGGACTAGCAGCCGAGTTGCATGGGAGAATGTGAAAAGTGTTCATATGTTGTAAAAACCTGAGAAATCCGTCCGTTTTCGTCATTTGTTATCGAATTGACTTAAAGCCAGATCCTCACATTGGCCGCTCTTCTCTCTGAAATGGTTACATTTATCGTCTGCAAAGCTATGTCGCGTGCTGCGGTATGCGGAGACACTAAAAGCACCATTGTAGAACACACATGGAACTTCAAAGTTGATGTAATAGCCAGTAAGAAGTAGTACAATTCAAGTTTTTAGTATAGATTATTGACTTTTTAGCTGGCTTTGGTGCCTTGGACATGAGCTAGGACCTTAAGATTCTCCATGAAAGGAGGACTAGCAGCCGAGTTGCACGGGAGAATGTGAAAAGTGTTCATATGTAGTAAAAACCTGAGAACTCCGTCCGTTTTCGTCATTTGTTATCGAATCAACTCAAAGCCAGATCGTCACATTGGCCGCTCTTCTCTCTGAAACGGTTGTACTTATCGTCTGCAAAGCTATGTCTCGTGTTGCGGTATGCGGAGACACTAAAAGCACCATAGTAGAACACAGATGAAGCTTTTAAGTTGATGTAATAGCCAGTAAGAAGTAGTACAATTCAAGTTTTAGGTATCGATTATTGACTTTTTAGCTGGCTTTGGTGCCTTGGACATGAGCTACGACCGTAAGATTCTGCACGTAAGGAGGTCGAGCAGCCGAGTTGCACGGGAGAATGTGAAAAGTGTTCATATGTAGTAAAAACCTGAGAAAACCGTCCGTTTTCGTCATTTGTTATCGAATCAACTCAAAGCCAGATCGTCACATTGGCCGCTCTTCTCTCTGAAACGGTTGTACTTAATGTCTGCAAAGCTATGTCGCGTGCTGTGGTATCAGGAGACACTAAAAGCACCATAGTGGAACACAGATGAACCTCCTAAGTTGATTTAATAGCCAGTAAGAAGTAGTACAATTCAAGTTTTAGGTATCGATTATTGATTTTTTAGTTGGCTTTGGTGCCTTGGACATGAGCTAGGACCTTAAGATTCTGCATGAAAGGAGGACTAGCAGCCGAGTTGCACGGGAGAATGTGAAAAGTGTTCATATGTAGTAAAAACATGAGAAATCCGTACGTTATCGTCATTTGTTATCGAATCGACTTAAAGCCAGATCGCCGCATTGGCTGCTCTTCTCTCTGAAACGGTTGTACTTATCGTCTGCAAAGCTATGTCGCGTGCTGCGGTATTCTGAGACACTAAAAGCACCATAGTACAACACAGATAAAGCTCCTAAGTTGATGTAATAGCCAGTAAGAAGTAGTACAATTCAAGTCTTAGGTATCGATTATTGACTTTATAGCTGTCTTGGTGCCTTGGACATGAGCCAGGACCTTAACATTCTGCATGAAAGGAGGACTAACAGCCAATTTGCATAGGAGAATGTGAAAAGTGTTCATATGTAGTAAAAACCTGAGAAATCCGTCCGTTTTCGTCCTTTGTTATCGAATCGACTTAAAGCCAGATCGCCGCATTGGCCGCTCTTCTGTCTGAAACGGTTGTACTTATCGTCTGCTAAGCTATGTCGCGTGTTGCGGTATCCGGAGACACTAAAAGCACCATAGTAGAACACAGATGAAGCTTCTAATTTGATGTAATAGCCAGTAAGAAGTAGTACAATTAAAGTTTTAGGTATCGATTATTGACTTTTTAGCAGGCTTTGGTGGTTTTGACATGGGCTAGGACGTTAAGATTGTGCATCAAAGGAGGACTTGCAGCCGACTTGCACGGGAGAATGTGAAAAGTGTTTATATGTAGTAAAAACCTGAGAAATATGTCCGTTTTTGTCATTTGTTATCGAATCGACTTAAAGCCAGATCGTCACATTGGCCGCTCTTCTGTCTGAAACGGTTGTACTTATCGTCTGCTAAGCTATGTCGCGTGTTGCGGTATCCGGAGACACTAAAAGCACCGTAGTAGAACACAGATGAAGCTTCTAAGTTGATGTAATAGCCAGTAAGAAGTAGTACAATTCAAGTTCTAGGTATCGATTATTGACTTTTTAGCAGGCTTTGGTTCTTTGGACATGGGCTAGGACCTTAAGATTGTGCATGAAAGGAGGACTAGCAGCCGCGTTGCATGGGAGAATGTGAAAAGTGTTCATATGTAGTAAAAACCTGAGAAATCCGTCCGTTTTCGTCATTTGTTATCGAATCGACTTAAAGCCAGGTCGTCACATTGGCCGCTCGTCTCTCTGAAACGGTTGTACTTATCGTCTGCAAACCTATGTCGCGTGCTGTGGGGTGCGGAGACACTACAAGCACCATAGTAGAACACAGATGAAGCTTCTAAGTTGATTTAACAGCCAGTAAGAAGTAGTACAATTCAAGTTTTAGGTATCGATTACTGACTTTTTAGCTGGCTTCGATGCTTTGGACATGAGCTAGGGCCTTAAGATTCTGCATGAAAGGAGGACTAGCAACCGAGTTGCATGGGAGAATGTGAAAAGTGTTCATATGTAGTAAAAACCTGAGAAATCCGTAAGTTTTCGTCATTAGCTCTCGAATCGACTTGAAGCCAGATCGTCACATTGGCCTCTCTTCTCTCTGAAACGGTTGTACTTATCGTCTTCAAAGCTATGTCACGTGCTGCGGTATGCGGAGACACTAAAAGCACCATAGTAGAACACAGATGAAACTTCTAAGTTGATGTAATAGCCAGTAAGAAGTAGTAATATTCAAGTTTTAGGTATCGATTATTGAATTTTTAGCTGGCTTTGGTGCCTTGGACATGAGCTAGGACCTTAAGATTCTGCATAAAAGGAGGACTAGCAGCCGAGTTGCACAGAAGAATGTGAAAAGTGTTCATATGTAGTAAAAACCTGAGAAATCCGTCCGTTTTCGTCCTTTGTTATCGAATCGACTTAAAGCCAGATCGCCGCATTGGCCGCTCTTCTGTCTGAAACGGTTGTACTTATCGTCTGCTAAACTATGTCGCGTGTTGCGGTATCCGGAGACACTAAAAGCACCATAGTAGAACACAGATGAAGCTTCTAATTTGATGTAATAGCCAGTAAGAAGTAGTACAATTAAAGTTTTAGGTATCGATTATTGACTTTTTAGCAGGCTTTGGTGGTTTGGACATGGGCTAGGACGTTAAGATTGTGCATCAAAGGAGGACTTGCAGCCGACTTGCACGGGAGAATGTGAAAAGTGTTTATATGTAGTAAAAACCTGAGAAATATGTCCGTTTTTGTCATTTGTTATCGAATCGACTTAAAGCCAGATCGTCACATTGGCCGCTCTTCTGTCTGAAACGGTTGTACTTATCGTCTGCAAACCTATGTCGCGTGCTGCGGTATGCGGAGACACTAAATGCACCATAGTAGAACACAGATGAAGCTTCTAAGTTGATGTAACAGCCAGTAGGAAGTAGTACAATTCAAGTTTTAGGTATCGATTATTGACTTTTTAGCTGGCTTTGGTGCTTTGGACATGAGCTAGGGCCTTACGATTCTGCATGAAAGGAGGACTAGCAGCGGAGTTGCATGGGAGAATGTGAAAAGTGTTCATATGTTGTAAAAACCTGAGAAATCCGTCCGTTTTCGTCATTTGTTATCGAATTGACTTAAGGCCAGATCCTCACATTGGCCGCTCTTCTCTCTGAAATGGTTACATTTATCGTCTGCAAAGCTATGTCGCGTGCTGCGGTATGCGGAGACACTAAAAGCACCATTGTAGAACACACATGGAACTTCAAAGTTGATGTAATAGCCAGTAAGAAGTAGTACAATTCAAGTTTTTAGTATAGATTATTGACTTTTTAGCTGGCTTTGGTGCCTTGGACATGAGCTAGGACCTTAAGATTCTCCATGAAAGGAGGACTAGCAGCCGAGTTGCACGGGAGAATGTGAAAAGTGTTCATATGTAGTAAAAACCTGAGAACTCCGTCCGTTTTCGTCATTTGTTATCGAATCAACTCAAAGCCAGATC
Source organism: Schistocerca gregaria (assembly GCF_023897955.1). Lineage (NCBI taxonomy): Eukaryota > Metazoa > Arthropoda > Insecta > Orthoptera > Acrididae > Schistocerca > Schistocerca gregaria. The sequence goes on from NC_064925.1 coordinate 587,236,273, forward strand.
GTCACATTGGCCGCTCTTCTCTCTGAAACGGTTGTACTTATCGTCTGCAAAGCTATGTCTCGTGTTGCGGTATGCGGAGACACTAAAAGCACCATAGTAGAACACAGATGAGGCTTTTAAGTTGATGTAATAGCCAGTAAGAAGTAGTACAATTCAAGTTTTAGGTATCGATTATTGAATTTTTAACTGGCTTTGGTGCCTTGGACATGAGCTAGGACCTTAAGATTCTGCATGAAAGATGGAATAGCAGCCGAGTTGCACGGGAGAATGTGAAAAGTGTTCATATGTAGTAAAAACCTGAGAAATCCGTAAGTTTTCGTCATTTGTTATCGAATCGACTTAAAGCCAGATCGTTACATTGGCCGCTCTTCTGTCTGAAACGGTTGTACTTATCGTCTGCTAAGCCATATCGCGTGTTGCGGTATCCGGAGACACTAAAAGCACCATAGTAGAACACAGATGAAGCTTCTAATTTGATGTAATAGCCAGTAAGAAGTAGTACAATTAAAATTTTAGGTATCGATTATTGACTTTTTAGCAGGCTTTGGTGGTTTGGACATGGGCTAGGACGTTAAGATTGTGCATCAAAGGAGGACTTGCAGCCGACTTGCACGGGAGAATGTGAAAAGTGTTTATATGTAGTAAAAACCTGAGAAATATGTCCGTTTTTGTCATTTGTTATCGAATCGACTTAAAGCCAGATCGTCACATTGGCCGCTCTTCTGTCTGAAACGGTTGTACTTATCGTCTGCTAAGCCATATCGCGTGTTGCGGTATCCGGAGACACTAAAAGCACCGTAGTAGAACACAGATGAAGCTTCTAAGTTGATGTAATAGCCAGTAAGAAGTAGTACAATTCAAGTTCTAGGTATCGATTATTGACTTTTTAGCAGGCTTTGGTTCTTTGGACATGGGCTAGGACCTTAAGATTGTGCATGAAAGGAGGACTAGCAGCCGCGTTGCATGGGAGAACGTGAAAAGTGTTCATATGTAGTAAAAACCTGAGAAATCCGTCCGTTTTCGTCATTTGTTATCGAATCGACTTAAAGCCAGGTCGTCACATTGGCCGCTCTTCTCTCTGAAACGGTTGTCCTTATCGTCTGCAAAGCTATGTCGCGTGCTGCGGTATGCGGAGACACTAAAAGCACCATAGTAGAACACACATGAAACTTCAAAGTTGATGTAATAGCCAGTAAGAAGTAGTACAATTCAAGTTTTAGGTATAGATTATTGACATTTTAGCTGGCTTTGGTGCCTTGGACATGAGCTAGGACCTTAAGATTCTGCATGAAAGGAGGACTAGCAGCCGAGTTGCACAGAAGAATGTGAAAAGTGTTCATATGTAGTAAAAACCTGAGAAATCCGTCCGTTTTCGTCCTTTGTTATCGAATCGACTTAAAGCCAGATCGCCGCATTGGCCGCTCTTCTGTCTGAAACGGTTGTACTTATCGTCTGCAAAGCTATGTCTCGTGTTGCTGTATGCGGAGACACTAAAAGCACCATAGTAGAACACAGATGAAGCTTTTAAGTTGATGTAATAGCCAGTAAGAAGTAGTACAATTCAAGTTTTAGGTATCGATTATTGACTTTTTAACTGGCTTTGGTGCCTTGGACATGAGCTAGGACCTTAAGATTCTGCATGAAAATAGGAATAGCAGCCGAGTTGCACGGGAGAATGTGAAAAGTGTTCATATGTAGTAAAAACCTGAGAAATCCGTAAGTTTTCGTCATTTGTTATCGAATCGACTTAAAGCCAGATCGTTACATTGGTCGCTCTTCTCTCTGAAACGGTTGTACTTATCGTCTGCAAAGCTATGTCGCGTGCTGCGGTATTCGGAGACACTGAAAGCACGATAGAAGGAAACAGATGAAGCTTCTAAGTTGATGTAATAGCAAGTAAGAAGTAGTACAATTCAAGTTTTAGGTATCGATTATTGACTTTTTAGCTGGCTTTGGTGCCTTGGACATGAGCTAGGACCTTAAGATTCTGCATGAAAGGAGGACTAGCAGCCGAGTTGCACGGGAGAATGTGAAAAGTGTTCATATGTAGTAAAAACCTGAGAAATCCGTCCGTTTTCGTCTTTTGTTATCGAATCGACTTAAAGCCAGATCGTCACATTGGCCGCTCTTCTCTCTGAAACGGTCGTACTTATCGTCTGCAAAGCTATGTTGCGTGCAGCGGTATGTGGAGACACTAAAAGCACCATAGTAGAACACAGATGAAGCATCTAAGTTGATGTAATAGCCAGTAAGAAGTAGTACAATTCAAGTTTTAGGTACCGATTATTGATTTTTTAGCTGGCTTTGGTGACTTGGACATGAGCTAGGACCTTAAGATTCTGCGTGAAAGGAGGACTAGCAGCCGAGTTGCACGGGAGAATGTGAAAAGTGTTCATATGTAGTAAAAACCTGAGAAATCCGTCCGTTTTCGTCATTTGTTAACGAATTGACTCAAAGCCAGATCGTCACATTGGTCGCTATTCTCTCTGAAACGGTTGTCCTTATCGTCTGCAAAGATATGTCGCGTGTTGCGGTATGCGGAGACACTAAAAGCACCATAGTAGAACACAGATGAAGCTATTAAGTTGATGTAATAGCCAGTAAGAAGTAGTACAATTCAAGTTTTAGGTATCGATTATTGACTTTTTAGCTGGCTTTGGTGCCTTGGACATGAGCTACGACCTTAAGATTCTGCATGAAAGGAGAACTAGCAGTCGAGTCGCACGGGAGAATGTGAAAAGTGTTCATATGTAGTAAAAACCTGAGAAATCCGTCCGTTTTCGTCATTTGTTATCGAATCGACTCAAAGCCAGATCGTCACATTGCCGCTCTTCTCTCTGAAACGGTTGTACTTATCGTCTGCAAAGCTATGTCTCGTGTTGCGGTATGCGGAGACACTAAAAGCACTATAGTAGAACACAGATGAAGCTTTTAAGTTGATGTAATAGCCAGTAAGAAGTAGTACAATTCAAGTTTTAGGTATCGATTATTGACTTTGTAGCTGGCTTTGGTGCCTTGGACATGAGCTATGACCTTAAGATTCTGCATGAAAGGAGGACTAGCAGCCGACTTGCATGGGAGAATGTGAAAAGTGTTCATATGTAGTAAAAACCTTTGAAATCCGTAAGTTTTCGTCATTTGTTATCGAATCGACTTAAAGCCAGATCGTCACATTGGTCGCTCTTCTCTATGAAACGGTTGTACTTATCGTCTGCAAAGCTATGTCGCGTGCTGCGGTATGCGGAGACACTAAAAGCACCATAGTAGAACACACATGAAGCTTCTAAGTTGATGTAATAGCCAGTAAGAAGTAGTACAATCAAGTTTTAGGTATCGATTATTGACTTCTTAGCTTTCTTTCGTGCTTTGGACATGTGCTAGGGCCTTAAGATTCTGCATGAAAGGAGGACTAGCAGCCGAGTTGTACAGGAGAATGTGAAAAGTGTTCATATGTAGTAAAAACCTGAGAAATCCGTCCGTTTTCGTCATTTGTTAACGAATCGACTCAAAGCCAGACCGTCACATTGGCCGCTATTCTCTCTGAAACGGTTGTCCTTATCGTCTGCAAAGATATGTCGCGTGTTGCGGTATGCGGAGACACTAAAAGCACCATAGTAGAACACAGATGAAGCTATTAAGTTGATGTAATAGCCAGTAACAAGTAGTACAATTCAAGTTTTAAGTATCGATTATTGACTTTTTAGCTGGCTTTGGTGCCTTGGACATGAGCTAGGACCTTAAGATTCTGCATGAAAGGAGGACCAGCAGCCGCGTTGCATGGGAGTATGTGAAAAGTGTTCATATGTAGTAAAAACCTGAGAAATCCGTCCGTTTTCGTCACTTGTTATCGAATCGACTCAAAGCCAGATCGCCACATTGGCCGCTCTTCTCTCTGAAACGGTTGTACTTATCGTCTGCAAAGCCATGTCTCGTGTTGCGGTATGCGGAGACACTAAAAGCACCATAGTATAACACAGATGAAGCTTTTAAGTTGATGTAATAGCCAGTAAGAAGTAGTACAATTCAAGTTTTAGTATCGATTATTGACTTTTTAGCTGGCTTTGGTGCCTTGGACATGAGCTAGGACCTTAAGATTCTGCATGAAAGGAGGACTAGCAGCCGAGTTGCACGGGAGAATGTGAAAAGTGTTCATATGTAGTAAAAACCTTAGAAATCCGTCTGTTTTCGTCATTTGTTTTCGAATCGACATAAAGCCAGATCGCCGCATTGGCCGCTCTTCTGTCTGAAACGGTTGTACTTATCGTCTGCAAAGCTATGTCGCGTGCTGCGGTATGCAGAGACATTAAAAGCACCATAGTAGAACACAGATGAAGCTTCTAAGTTGATGTAATAGCCAGTAAGAAGTAGTACAATACAAGTTTTAGGTATCGATTATTGACTTTTTAGCTGGCTTTGGTGCCTTGGACATGAGCTAGGACCTTAAGATTCTGCATAAAATAGGACTAGCAGCCGAGTTGCACAGAAGAATGTGAAAAGTGTTCATATGTAGTAAAAACCTGAGAAATCCGTCCGTTTTCGTCATTTGTTATCGAATCGACATAAAGCCAGATCGCCGCATTGGCCGCTCTTCTGTCTGAAACGGTTGTACTTATCGTCTGCAAAGCTATGTCGCGTGCTGCGGTATGCAGAGACATTAAAAGCACCATAGTAGAACACAGATGAAGCATCTAAGTTGATGTAATAGCCAGTAAGAGGTAGTACAGTTCAAGTTTTAGGTATCGATTATTGCCTTTTTAAATGGCTTTGGTGGCTTGGACATGAGCTAGGACCTTACGATTCTGCATGAAAGGAGGACTAGCAGCCGAGTTGCATGGGAGAACGTGAAAAGTGTTCATATGTAGTAAAAACCTGAGAAATCCGTCCGTTTTCGTCATTTGTTATCGAATCGACTTAAAGCCAGATCGTCACAGTGGCCGTTGTTCTCTTTAAAACTATTGTACTTATCGTCTGCAAAGCTATGTCGAGTGCTGCGTTATGCGGAGACACTAAAGGCACCATAGTAGAACACAGATGAAGCTTCTATGTTGATGTAATAGCCAGTAAGAAATAGTACAATTCAAGTTTTAGGTATCGATTATTGACTTTTTAGCTGGCTTTGGTGCCTTGGACATGAGCTAGGACCTTAAGATTCTGCATGAAAGGAGGACTAGCAGCCGAGTTGCACGGGAGAATGTGAAAGTGTTCATATGTAGTAAAAACCTGAGAAATCCGTAAGTTTTCGTCATTTGTTATCGAATCGACTTAAAGCCAGATCGCCGCATTGGCCGCTCTTCTGTCTGAAACGGTTGTACTTATCGTCTGCTAAGCTATGTCGCGTGTTGCGGTATGCGGAGACACTAAAAGCACCATAGTAGAACACAGATGAAGCTTCTAAGTTGATGTAACAGCCAGTAGGAAGTAGTACAATTCAAGTTTTAGGTATCGATTATTGACTTTTTAGCTGGCTTTGGTGCTTTGGACATGAGCTGGGGCCTTAAGATTCTGCATGAAAGGAGGACTAGCGGCCGAGTTGCATGGGAGAATGTGAAAAGTGTTCATATGTAGTAAAAACCTTAGAAACCCGTTCGATTTCGTCATTAGCTCTCGAATCGACTTGAAGCCAGATCTTCGCATTGGCCGCTCTTCTGTCTGAAACGGTTGTACTTATCGTCTGCTAAGCTATGTCGCGTGCTGCGGTATGCGGAGACACTAAAAGCACCATAGTAGAACACACATGAAACTTCAAAGTTGATGTAATAGCCAGTAAGAAGTAGTACAATTCAAGTTTTAGGTATAGATTATTGACATTTTAGCTGGCTTTGGTGCCGTGGACATGAGCTAGGACCTTAAGATTCTGCATGAAAGGAGGACTAGCAGCCGAGTTGCACGGGAGAATGTGAAAAGTGTTCATATGTAGTAAAAACCTGAGAAATCCGTCCGTTTTCGTCATTTGTTATCGAATCAACTCAAAGCCAGATCGTCACATTGGCCGCTCTTCTGTCTGAAACGGTTGTACTTATCGTCTGCAAAGCTATGTCTCGTTTTACGGTATGCGGAGACACTAAATGCACATTGGAGAACACAGATGAAGCTTTTAAGATGATGTAATAGCCAGTAAGAAGTAGTACAGTTCAAGTTTTAGGTATCGATTATTGACTTTTTAACTGGCTTTGGTGCCTTGGACATGAGCTAGGACCTTAAGATTCTGCATGAAAGGAGGAATAGCAGCCGAGTTGCACGGGAGAATGTGAAAAGTGTTCATATGTAGTAAAAACCTGAGAAATCCGTAAGTTTTCGTCATTTGTTATCGAATCGACTTAAAGACAGATCGTCACATTGGCCGCTCTTCTCTCTGAAACGGTTGTACTTATCGTCTGCAAAGCTATGTCGCGTGCTGCGGTATTCGGAGACACTAAAAGCACCATAGTTGAACACATATAAAGCTTTTAAGTTGATGTAATAGCAAGTAAGAAGTAGTACAGTTCAAGTTTTAGGTATCGATTATTGACATTGTAGTTGGCTTTGGTGCCATGGACATGAGCTAGGGCCTTAAGATTCTGCATGAAAGGAGGACTAGCAGCCGAGTTGCATGGGAGAATGTGAAAAGTGTTCATATGTAGTAAAAACCTGAGAAATCCGTCCGTTTTCGTCATTTGTTATCGAATCGACATAAAGCCAGATCGCCGCATTGGCCGCTCTTCTGTCTGAAACGGTTGTACTTATCGTCTGCAAAGCTATGTCGCGTGCTGCGGTATGCAGAGACATTAAAAGCACCATAGTAGAACACAGATGAAGCTTCTAAGTTGATGTAATAGCCAGTAAGAGGTAGTACAGTTCAAGTTTTAGGTATCGATTATTGCCTTTTTAAATGGCTTTGGTGGCTTGGACATGAGCTAGGACCTTAAGATTCTGCATGAAAGGAGGACTAGCAGCCGCGTTGCATGGGAGTATGTGAAAAGTGTTCATATGTAGTAAAAACCTGAGAAATCCGTCCGTTTTCGTCACTTGTTATCGAATCGACTCAAAGCCAGATCGCCACATTGGCCGCTCTTCTCTCTGAAACGGTTGTACTTATCGTCTGCAAAGCCATGTCTCGGGTTGCGGTATGCGGAGACACTAAAAGCACCATAGTAGAACACAGATGAAGCTTTTAAGTTGATGTAATAGCCAGTAAGAAGTAGTACAATTCAAGTTTTAGTATCGATTATTGACTTTTTAGCTGGCTTTGGTGCCTTGGACATGAGCTAGGACCTTAAGATTCTGCATGAAAGGAGGACTAGCAGGCGAGTTGCACGGGAGAATGTGAAAAGTGTTCATATGTAGTAAAAACCTTAGAAATCCGTCCGTTTTCGTCATTTGTTTTCGAATCGACTTAAAGCCAGATTGCCGCATTGACCGCTCTTCTGTCTGAAACGGTTGTACTTATCGTCTGCTAAGCTATGTCGCGTGTTGCGGTATCCGGAGACACTAAAAGCACCATAGTAATACTCAGATGAACCTTCTAAGTTGATGTAATAGCCAGTAAGAAGTAGTACAATACAAGTTTTAGGTATCGATTATTGACTTCTTAGCTGGCTTTGGTGCCTTGGACATGAGCTAGGACCTTACGATTCTGCATGAAAGGAGAACTAGCAGCCGAGTAGCACGGGAGAATGTGAAAAGTGTTCATAAGCAGTAAAAACCTGAGAAATCCGTCCGTTTTCGTCATTTGTTACCGAATCGACTCAAAGCCAGATCGTCACATTGCCGCTCTTCTCTCTGAAACGGTTGTACTTATCGTCTGCAAAGTTATGTTGCGTGCTGCGGTATGCGGAGACACTAAAAGCACCATAGTAGAACACAGATGAAACTTCTAAGTTGATGTAATAGCCAGTAAGAAGTAGTACAATTCAAGTTTTAGGTATCGATTATTGACTTTTTAGCTGGCTTTGGTGCCTTGGACATGAGCTAGGACCTTAAGATTCTGCATAAAAGGAGGACTAGCAGCCGAGTGGCACAGAAGAATGTGAAAAGTGTTCATATGTAGTAAAAACCTGAGAAATCCGTCCGTTTTCGTCATTTGTTATCGAATCGACATAAAGCCAGATCGCCGCATTGGCCGCTCTTCTGTCTGAAACGGTTGTACTTATCGTCTGCAAAGCTATGTCGCGTGCTGCGGTATGCAGAGACATTAAAAGCACCATAGTAGAACACAGATGAAGCTTCTAAGTTGATGTAATAGCCAGTAAGAGGTAGTACAGTTCAAGTTTTAGGTATCGATTATTGCCTTTTTAAATGGCTTTGGTGGCTTGGACATGAGCTAGGACCTTACGATTCTGCATGAAAGGTGGACTAGCAGCCGAGTTGCATGGGAGAACGTGAAAAGTGTTCATATGTAGTAAAAACCTGAGAAATCCGTCCGTTTTCGTCATTTGTTATCGAATCGACTTAAAGCCAGATCGCCGCATTGGCCGCTCTTCTGTCTGAAACGGTTGTACTTATCGTCTGCTAAGCTATGTCGCGTGTTGCGGTATGCGGAGACACTAAAAGCACCATAGTAGAACACAGATGAAGCTTCTAAGTTGATGTAACAGCCAGTAGGAAGTAGTACAATTCAAGTTTTAAGTATCGATTATTGACTTTTTAGCTGGCTTTGGTGCTTTGGACATGAGCTGGGGCCTTAAGATTCTGCATGAAAGGAGGACTAGCGGCCGAGTTGCATGGGAGAATGTGAAAAGTGTTCATATGTAGTAAAAACCTTAGAAACCCGTTCGATTTCGTCATTAGCTCTCGAATCGACTTGAAGCCAGATCGTCACATTGGCCGCTCTTCTGTCTGAAACGGTTGTTCTTATCGTCTGCAAAGCTATGTCGCGTGCTGCGGTATGCGGAGACACTAAAAGCACCATAGTAGAACACACATGAAACTTCAAAGTTGATGTAATAGCCAGTAAGAAGTAGTACAATTCAAGTTTTAGGTATAGATTATTGACAATTTAGCTGGCTTTGGTGCCGTGGACATGAGCTAGGACCTTAAGATTCTGCATGAATTGAGGACTAGCAGCCGAGTTGCACGGGAGAATGTGAAAAGTGTTCATATGTAGTAAAAACCTGAGAAATCCGTCCGTTTTCGTCATTTGTTATCGAATCAACTCAAAGCCAGATCGTCACATTGGCCGCTCTTCTCTCTGAAACGGTTGTACTTATCGTCTGCAAAGCTATGTCTCGTGTTGCGGTATGCGGAACACTAAAAGCACATTGGAGAACACAGATGAAGCTTTTAAGTTGATGTAATAGCCAGTAAGAAGTAGTACAATTCAAGTTTTAGGTATCGATTATTGACTTTTTAACTGGCTTTGGTGCCTTGGACATGAGCTAGGACCTTAAGATTCTGCATGAAAGGAGGAATAGCAGCCGAGTTGCACGGGAGAATGTGAAAAGTGTTCATATGTAGTAAAAACCTGAGAAATCCGTAAGTTTTCGTCATTTGTTATCGAATCGACTTAAAGCCAGATCGTTACATTGGTCGCTCTTCTCTCTGAAACGGTTGTACTTATCGTCTGCAAAGCTATGTCGCGTGCTGCGGTATTCGGAGACACTAAAAGCACCATAGAAGGACACAGATGAAGCTTCTAAGTTGATGTAATAGCAAGTAAGAAGTAGTACAATTAAAGTTTTAGGTATCGATTATAGACTTTTTAGCTGGCTTTGGTGCCTTGGACATGAGCTAGGACCTTAAGATTCTGCATGAAAGGAGGACTAGCAGCCGAGTTGTACGGGAGAATGTGAAAAGTGTTCATATGTAGAAAAAACCTTAGAAATCCGTCCGTTTTCGTCATTTGTTATCGAATCGACTTAAAGCCAGATCGCCGCATTGGCCGCTCTTCTGTCTGAAACGGTTGTACTTATCGTCTGCTAAGCTATGTCGCGTGTTGCGGTATCCGGAGACACTAAAAGCACCATAGTAATACTCAGATGAACCTTCTAAGTTGATGTAATAGCCAGTAAGAAGTAGTACAATACAAGTTTTAGGTATCGATTATTGACTCTTTAGCTGGCTTTGGTGCCTTGGACATGAGCTACGACCGTAAGATTCTGCACGTAAGAAGGTCTAGCAGCCGAGTTGCATGGGAGAATGTGAAAAGTATTCATATGTAGTAAAAACCTGAGAAATCCGTCTGTTTTCGTCTTTTGTTCTCGAATCGACTTAAAGCCAGATCGTCACATTGGTCACTCTTCTCTATGAAACGGTTGTACTTATCGTCTGCAAAGCTATGTCGCGTGCTACGGTATGCGGAGACACTAAAAGCACCATAGTAGAACACACATGAAGCTTCTAAGTTGATGTAATAGCCAGTAAGAAGTAGTACAATTCAAGTTTTAGGTATCGATTATTGACTTCTTAGCTTTCTTTCGTGATTTGGACATGAGCTAGGACCTTAAGATTCTGCATGAAAGGAGGACTAGCAGCCGAGTTGTACAGGAGAATGTGAAAAGTGTTCATATGTAGTAAAAACCTGAGAAATCCGTCCGTTTTCGTCATTTGTTATCGAATCGACTTAAAGCCAGGTCGTCACATTGGCCGCTCGTCTCTCTGAAACGGTTGTACTTATCGTCTGCAAACCTATGTCGCGTGCTGCGGTATGCGGAGACACTAAAAGCACCATAGTAGAACACAGATGAAGCTTCTAAGTTGATGTAACAGCCAGTAGGAAGTAGTACAATTCAAGTTTTAGGTATCGATTATTGACTTTTTAGCTGGCTTTGGTGCTTTGGACATGAGCTGGGGCCTTAAGATTCTGCATGAAAGGAGGACTAGCGGCCGAGTTGCATGGGAGAATGTGAAAAGTGTTCATATGTAGTAAAAACCTGAGAAATCCGTTCGATTTCGTCATTAGCTCTCAAATCGACTTGAAGCCAGATCGTCACATTGGTCGCTCTTCTCTCTGAAACGGTAGTACTTATCGTCTGCAAAGCTATGTCTCGTGTTGCGGTATGCGGAGACACTAAAAGCACCATAGTAGAACACAGATGAAGCTTTTAAGTTGATGTAATAGCCAGTAAGAAGTAGTACAATTCAAGTTTTAGGTATCGATTATTGACCTTGTAGCTGGCTTTGGTGCCTTGGACATGAGCTAGGACCTTAAGATTCTGCATGAAAGGAGGACTAGCAGCCGACTTGCATGGGAGAATGTGAAAAGTGTTCATATGTAGTAAAAACCTTTGAAATCCGTAAGTTTTCGTCATTTGTTATCGAATCGACTTAAAGCCAGATCGTTACATTGGTCGCTCTTCTCTCTGAAACGGTTGTACTTATCGTCTGCAAAGCTATGTCGCGTGCTGCGGTATTCGGAGACACTAAAAGCACCATAGAAGGAAACAGATGAAGCTTCTAAGTTGATGTAATAGCCAGTAAGATGTAGTACAATTCAAGTTTTAGGTACCGATTATTGATTTTTTAGCTGGCTTTGGTGACTTGGACATGGGCTAGGACCTTAAGATTCTGCGTGACAGGAGGACTAGCAGCCGAGTTGCACGGGAGAATGTGCAAAGTGTTCATATGTAGTAAAAACCTGAGAAATCCGTCCGTTTTCGTCATTTGTTATCAAATCGACTTAAAGCCAGATCGTCACATTGGCCGCTCTTCTCACTGAAGCGGTTGTACTTATCGTCTGCAGAGCTATGTCGCGTGCTGCAGTATGCGGAGACACTAAAATCACCATAGTAGAACACAGATGAAACTTCTAAGTTGATGTAATAGCCAGTAAGAAGTAGTACAATTAAAGTTTTAGGTATCGATTATTGACTTTTTAGCTGGCTTTGGTGCCTTGGACATGAGCTAGGACCTTAAGATTCTGCATGAAAGGAGGACTAGCAGCCGAGTTGCACGGGAGAATGTGAAAAGTGTTCATATGTAGTAAAAACCTTAGAAATCCGTCCGTTTTCGTCATTTGTTATCGAATCGACTTAAAGCCAGATCGCCGCATTGGCCGCTCTTCTGTCTGAAACGGTTGTACTTATCGTCTGCTAAGCTACGTCGCGTGTTGCGGTATCCGGAGACACTAAAAGCACCATAGTAATACTCAGATGAACCTTCTAAGTTGATGTAATAGCCAGTAAGATGTAGTACAATACAAGTTTAAGGTATCGATTATTGACTCTTTAGCTGGCTTTGGTGCCTTGGACATGAGCTACGACCGTACGATTCTGCACGTAAGGAGGCCTAGCAGCCGAGTTGCATGGGAGAATGTGAAAAGTGTTCATATGTAGTAAAAACCTGAGAAATCCGTCTGTTTTCGTCTTTTGTTCTCGAATCGACTTAAAGCCAGATCGTCACATTGGTCGCTCTTCTCTATGAAACGGTTGTCCTTATCGTCTGCAAAGATATGTCGCGTGTTGCGGTATGCGGAGACACTAAAAGCACCATAGTAGAACACAGATGAAGCTATTAAGTTGATGTAATAGCCAGTAAGAAGTAGTACAATTAAAGTTTTAGGTATCGATTATTGACTTTTTAGCTGGCTTTGGTGCCTTGGACATGAGCTACGACCTTAAGATTCTGCATGAGAGGAGAACTAGCAGTCGAGTTGACACGGGAGAATGTGAAAAGTGTTCATATGTAGTAAAAACCTGAGAAATCCGTCCGTTTTCGTCTTTTGTTATCGAATCGACTTAAAGCCAGATCGTCACAATGGCCGTTGTTCTCTTTAAAACTATTGTACTTATCGTCTGCAAAGCTATGTCGCGTGCTGCGTTATGCGGAGACACTAAAGGCACCATAGTAGAACACAGATGAAGCTTCTATGTTGATGCAATAGCCAGTAAGAAGTAGTACAATTAAAGTTTTAGGTATCGATTATTGACTTTTTAGCTGGCTTTGGTGCCTTGGACATGAGCTAGGACCTTAAGATTCTGCATGAAAGGAGGACTAGCAGCCGAGTTGCACGGGAGAATGCGAAAAGTGTTCATATGTAGTAAAAACCTTAGAAATCCGTCCGTTTTCGTCATTTGTTAACGAATCGACTTAAAGCCAGATCGCCGCATTGGCCGCTCTTCTGTCTGAAATGGTTGTACTTATCGTCTGCTAAGCTACGTCGCGTGTTGCGGTATCCGGAGACACTAAAAGCACCATAGTAATACTCAGATGAACCTTCTAAGTTGATGTAATAGCCAGTAAGATGTAGTACAATACAAGTTTTAGGTATCGATTATTGACTCTTTAGCTGGCTTTGGTGCCTTGGACATGAGCTACGACGTTAAGATTCTGCACGTAAGGAGGCCTAGCAGCCGAGTTGCATGGGACAATGTGAAAAGTGTTCATATGTAGTAAAAACCTGAGAAATCCGTCTGTTTTCGTCTTTTGTTCTCGAATCGACTTAAAGCCAGATCGTCACATTGGTCGCTCTTCTCTATGAAACGGTTGTACTTATCGTCTGCAAAGCTATGTCGCGTGCTGCGGTATGCGGAGACACTAAAAGCACCATAGTAGAACACACATGAAGCTTCTAAGTTGATGTAATAGCCAGTAAGAAGTAGTACAATTCAAGTTTTAGGTATCGATTATTGACTTCTTAGCTTTCTTTCGTGATTTGGACATGTGCTTGGACCTTAAGATTCTGCATGAAAGGAGGACTAGCAGCCGAGTTGTACAGGAGAATGTGAAAAGTGTTCATATGTAGTAAAAACCTGAGAAATCCGTCCGTTTTCGTCATTTGTTAACGAATCGACTCAAATGCAGATCGTCACATTGGCCGCTATTCTCTCTGAAACGGTTGTCCTTATCGTCTGCAAAGATATGTCGCGTGTTGCGGTATGCGGAGACACTAAAAGCACCATAATAGAACACAGATGAAGCTATTAAGTTGATGTAATAGCCAGTAAGAAGTAGTACAATTCAAGTTTTAGGTATCGATTATTGACTTTGTAGCTGGCTTTGGTGCCTTGGACATGAGCTAGGACCTTAAGATTCTGCATGAAAGGAGGACTAGCAGCCGACTTGCATGGGAGAATGTGAAAAGTGTTCATATGTAGTAAAAACCTTTGAAATACGTAAGTTTTCGTCATTTGTTATCGAATCGACTTAAAGCCAGATCGTTACCTTGGCCGCTCTTCTCTCTGAAACGGTTGTACTTATCGTCTGCAAAGCTATGTCGCGTGCTGTGGTATGCGGAGACACTAAAAGCACCATAGTTGAACACAGATAAAGCTTTTAAGTTGATGTAATAGCAAGTAAGATGTAGTACAGTTCAAGTTTTAGGTATCGATTATTGACTTTTTAGTTGGCTTTGGTGCCATGGACATGAGCTAGGGCCTTAAGATTCTGCATGAAAGGAGGACTAGCAGCCGAGTTGCATGGGAGAATGTGAAAAGTGTTCATATGTAGTAAAAACCTGAGAAATCCGTCCGTTTTCGTCTTTTGTTATCGAATCGACTTAAAGCCAGATCGTTACATTGGCCGCTCTTCTCTCTGAAACGGTTGTACTTATCGTCTGCAAAGCTATGTCGCGTGATGCGGTATGCGAAGACACTAAAAGCACCATAGTAGAACACAGATGAAGCTTCTAGGTTGATGTAATAGCCAGTAAGAAGTAGTACAATTTAAGTTTTAGGTATCGATTATTGACTTTTTAGCTGGCTTTGGTGCCTTGGACATGGGCTAGGACCTTAAGATTCTGCATGAAAGGAGGACTAGCAGCCGCGTTGCATGGGAGTATGTGAAAAGTGTTCATATGTAGTAAAAACCTGAGAAATCCGTCCGTTTTCGTCACTTGTTATCGAATCGACTCAAAGCCAGATCGACACATTGGCCGCTCTTCTCTCTGAAACGGTTGTACTTATCGTCTGCAAAGCTATGTCTCGTGTTGTGGTATGCGGAGACACTAAAAGCACCATAGTAGAACACAGATGAAGCTTTTAAGTTGATGTAATAGCCAGTAAGAAGTAGTACAATTAAAGTTTTAGTATCGATTACTGACTTTTTAGCTGGCTTTGGTGCCATGGACATGAGCTAGGGCCTTAAGATTCTGCATGAAAGGAGGACTAGCAGCCGAGTTCACGGGAGAATGTGAAAAGTGTTCATATGTAGTAAAAACCTGAGAAATCCGTAAGTTTTCGTCATTTGTTGTCGAATCGACTTAAAGCCTGATCGTTACATTGGC
The DNA here is from genome assembly GCF_023897955.1 of Schistocerca gregaria. Classification (NCBI taxonomy): domain Eukaryota; kingdom Metazoa; phylum Arthropoda; class Insecta; order Orthoptera; family Acrididae; genus Schistocerca; species Schistocerca gregaria. The sequence goes on from NC_064925.1 coordinate 587,251,409, forward strand.
CGCTCTTCTCTCTGAAACGTTTGTACTTATCGTCTGCAAAGCTATGTCGCGTGCTGCGGTTTTCGGAGACACTAAAAGCACCATAGTAGGACATAGATGAAGCTTCTAAGTTGATGTAATAGCAAGTAAGAAGTAGTACAATTCAAGTTTTAGGTATCAATTATTGATTTTTTAGCTGGCTTTGGTGCCTTGGACATGAGCTAGGACCTTAAGATTCTGCATGAGAGGAGGACTAGCAGCCAAGTTGCACGGGAGAATGTGAAATGTGTTCATATGTAGTAAAAACCTGAGAAATCCTTCCGTTTTCGTCATTTGTTATCGAATCGACTTAAAGCCAGATCGTCACATTGGCCGCTCTTCTCCCTGAAACGGTTGTACTTATCGTCTGCAAAGCTATGTTGCGTGCTGCGGTATGCGGAGACACTAAAAGCACCATAGTAGAACACAGATGAAACTTCTAAGTTGATGTAATAGCCAGTAAGAAGTAGTACAATGCAAGTTTTAGGTATCGATTATTGACTTTTTAGCTGGCTTTGGTGCCTTGGACATGAGCTAGGACCTTAAGATTCTGCATAAAAGGAGGACTAGCAGCCGAGTTGCACAGAGGAATGTGAAAAGTGTTCATATGTAGAAAAAACCTGAGAAATCCGTCCGTTTTCGTCATTTGTTATCGAATCGACATAAAGCCAGATCGCCGCATTGGCCGCTCTTCTGTCTGAAACGGTTGTACTTATCGTCTGCAAAGCTATGTCGCGTGCTGCGGTATGCAGAGACATTAAAAGCACCATAGTAGAACACAGATGAAGCTTCTAAGTTGATGTAATAGCCAGTAAGAGGTAGTACAGTTCAAGTTTTAGGTATCGATTATTGCCTTTTTAAATGGCTTTGGTGGCTTGGACATGAGCTAGGACCTTACGATTCTGCATGAAAGGAGAACTAGCAGCCGAGTTGCACGGGAGAATGTGAAATGTGTTCATATGTAGTAAAAACTTAAGAAATCCGTCCGTTTTCGTCTTTGTTATCGAATCAACTCAAAGCCAGATTGTCACATTGCCGCTCTTCTCTCTGAAACGGTTGTACTTATCGTCTGCAAAGCTATGTCGCGTGCTGCGGTATGCAGAGACATTAAAAGCACCATAGTAGAACAGAGATGAAGCTTCTAAGTTGATGTAATAGCCAGCAAGAGGTAGTACAGTTCAAGTTTTAGGTATCGATTATTGCCTTTTTAAATGGCTTTGGTGGCTTGGACATGAGCTAGGACCTTACGATTCTGCATGAAAGGAGGACTAGCAGCCGAGTTGCATGGGAGAACGTGAAAAGTGTTCATATGTAGTAAAAACCTGAGAAATCTGTCCGTTTTCGTCATTTGTTATCGAATCGACTTAAAGCCAGATCGTCACAATGGCCGTTGTTCTCTTTAAAACTATTGTACTTATCGTCTGCAAAGCTATGTTGCGTGCTGCGGTATGCGGAGACACTAAAAGCACCATAGTAGAACACAGATGAAACTTCTAAGTTGATGTAATAGCCAGTAAGAAATAGTACAATTCAAGATTTAGGTATCGATTATTGACTTTTTAGCTGGCTTTGGTGCCTTGGACATGAGCTAGGACCTTAAGATTCTGCATAAAAGGAGGACTAGCAGCCGAGTTGCACAGAAGAATGTGAAAAGTGTTCATATGTAGTAAAAACCTGACAAATCCGTCCGTTTTCGTCATTTGTTATCGAATCGACATAAAGCCAGATCGCCGCATTGGCCGCTCTTCTGTCTGAAACGGTTGTACTTATCGTCTGCAAAGCTATGTCGCGTGCTGCGGTATGCAGAGACATTAAAAGCACCATAGTAGAACACAGATGAAGCTTCTAAGATGATGTAATAGCCAGTAAGAAGTAGTACAATTCAAGTTTTAGGTATCGATTATTGACTTTTTAGCTGGCTTTGGTGCCTTGGACATGAGCTAGGACCTTACGATTCTGCATGAAAGGAGGACTAGCAGCCGAGTTGCATGGGAGAACGTGAAAAGTATTCATATGTAGTAAAAACCTGAGAAATCCGTCCGTTTTCGTCATTTGTTATCGAATCGACTTAAAGCCAGATCGTCACAATGGCCGTTGTTCTCTTTAAAACTATTGTACTTATCGTCTGCAAAGCTATGTCGCGTTCTGCGTTATGCGGAGACACTAAAGGCACCATAGTAGAACACAGATGAAGCTTCTATGTTGATGTAATAGCCAGTAAGAAATAGTACAATTCAAGTTTTAGGTATCGATTATTGACTTTTTAGCTGGCTTTGGTGCCTTGGACATGAGCTAGGACCTTAAGATTCTGCATAAAAGGAGGACTAGCAGCCGAGTTGCACAGAAGAATGTGAAAAGTGTTCATATGTAGTAAAAACCTGACAAATCCGTCCGTTTTCGTCATTTGTTATCGAATCGACATAAAGCCAGATCGCCGCATTGGCCGCTCTTCTGTCTGAAACGGTTGTACTTATCGTCTGCAAAGCTATGTCGCGTGCTGCGGTATGCAGAGACATTAAAAGCACCATAGTAGAACACAGATGAAGCTTCTAAGATGATGTAATAGCCAGTAAGAAGTAGTACAATTCAAGTTTTAGGTATCGATTATTGACTTTTTAGCTGGCTTTGGTGCCTTGGACATGAGCTAGGACCTTACGATTCTGCATGAAAGGAGGACTAGCAGCCGAGTTGCATGGGAGAACGTGAAAAGTATTCATATGTAGTAAAAACCTGAGAAATCCGTCCGTTTTCGTCATTTGTTATCGAATCGACTTAAAGCCAGATCGTCACAATGGCCGTTGTTCTCTTTAAAACTATTGTACTTATCGTCTGCAAAGCTATGTCGCGTTCTGCGTTATGCGGAGACACTAAAGGCACCATAGTAGAACACAGATGAAGCTTCTATGTTGATGTAATAGCCAGTAAGAAATAGTACAATTCAAGTTTTAGGTATCGATTATTGACTTTTTAGCTGGCTTTGGTGCCTTGGACATGAGCTAGGACCTTAAGATTCTGCATGAAAGGAGGACTAGCAGCCGAGTTGCACGGGAGAATGTGAAAAGTGTTCATATGTAGTAAAAACCTGAGAAATCCGTAAGTTTTCGTCATTTGTTATCGAAACGACTTAAAGCCAGATCGTTACATTGGCCGCTCTTCTCTCTGAAACGTTTGTGCTTATCGTCTGCAAAGCTATGTCGCGTGCTGCGGTTTTCGGAGACACTAAAAGCACCATAGTAGGACATAGATGAAGCTTCTAAGTTGATGTAATAGCAAGTAAGAAGTAGTACAATTCAAGTTTTAGGTATCGATTATTGATTTTTTAGCTGGCTTTGGTGCCTTGGACATGAGCTAGGACCTTAAGATTCTGCATGAGAGGAGGACTAGCAGCCAAGTTGCACGGGAGAATGTTAAATGTGTTCATATGTAGTAAAAACCTGAGAAATCCTTCCGTTTTCGTCATTTCTTATCGAATCGACTTAAAGCCAGATCGTCACATTGGCCGCTCTTCTCCCTGAAACGGTTGTACTTATCGTCTGCAAAGCTATGTTGCGTGCTGCGGTATGCGGAGACACTAAAAGCACCATAGTAGAACCCAGAGGAAACTTCTAAGTTGATGTAATAGCCAGTAAGAAGTAGTACAATTCAAGTTTTAGGTATCGATTATTGACTTTTTAGCTGGCTTTGGTGCCTTGGACATGAGCTAGGACCTTAAGATTCTGCATAAAAGGAGGACTAGCAGCCGAGTTGCATAGAAGAATGTGAAAAGTGTTCATATGTAGTAAAAACCTGACAAATCCGTCCGTTTTGGTCATTTGTTATCGAATCGACATAAAGCCAGATCGCCGCATTGGCCGCTCTTCTGTCTGAAACGGTTGTACTTATCGTATGCAAAGTTATGTCGCGTGCTGCGGTATGCAGAGACATTAAAAGCACCATAGTAGAACACAGATGAAGCTTCTAAGTTGATGTAATAGCCAGTAAGAGGTAGTACAGTTCAAGTTTTAGGTATCGATTATTGCCTTTTTAAATGGCTTTGGTGGCTTGGACATGAGCTAGGACCTTACGATTCTGCATGAAAGGAGGACTAGCAGCCGAGTTGCATGGGAGAACGTGAAAAGTGTTCATATGTAGTAAAGACCTGAGAAATCCGTCCATTTTCGTCATTTGTTATCGAATCGACTTAAAGCCAGATCGCCACAATGTTCGTTGTTCTCTTTAAAACTATTGTACTTATCGTCTGCAAAGCTATGTCGCGTGCTGCGTTATGCGGAGACACTAAAGGCACCATAGTAGAACACAGATGAAGCTTCTATGTTGATTTAATAGCCAGTAAGAAATAGTACAATTCAAGTTTTAGGTATCGATTATTGACTTTTTAGCTGGCTTTGGTGCCTTGGACATGAGCTAGGACCTTAAGATTCTGCATGAGAGGAGGACTAGCAGCCGAGTTGCACGGGAGAATGTGAAAAGTGTTCATATGTAGTAAAAACCTGAGAAATCCGTAAGTTTTCGTCATTTGTTATCGAATCGACTTAAAGCCAGATCGTTACATTGGCCGCTCTTCTCTCTGAAACGTTTGTACTTATCGTCTGCAAAGCTATGTCGCGTGCTGCGGTATTCGGAGACACTAAAAGCACCATAGTAGGACATAGATGAAGCTTCTAAGTTGATGTAATAGCAAGTAAGAAGTAGTACAATTCAAGTTTTAGGTATCGATTATTGATTTTTTAGCTGGCTTTGGTGCCTTGGACATGAGCTAGGACTTTAAGATTCTGCATGAGAGGAGGACTAGCAGCCAAGTTGCACGGGAGAATGTGAAATGTGTTCATATGTAGTAAAAACCTGAGAAATCCTTCCGTTTTCGTCATTTGTTATCGAATCGACTTAAAGCCAGATCGTCACATCGGCTGCTCTTCTCCCTGAAACGGTTGTACTTATCGTCTGCAAAGCTATGTTGCGTGCTGCGGTATGCGGAGACAGTAAAAGCACCATAGTAGAACACAGATGAAACTTCTAAGTTGATGTAATAGCCAGTAAGAAGTAGTACAATTCAAGTTTTAGGTATCGATTATTGACTTTTTAGCTGGCTTTGGTGCCTTGGACATGAGCTAGGACCTTAAGATTCTGCATAAAAGGAGGACTAGCAGCCGAGTTGCACAGAAGAATGTGAAAAGTGTTCATATGTAGTAAAAACCTGAGAAATCCGTCCGTTTTCGTCATTTGTTATCGAATCGACTTAATGCCAGATCGCCGCATTGGCCGCTCTTCTGTCTGAAACGGTTGTACTTATCGTCTGCAAAGCTATGTCGCGTGCTGCGGTATCCGGAGACACTAAAGTCAATATAGTAGTACACAGATGAAGTTTCTAAGTTGAAGTAATAGCCAGTAAGAAGTAGTACAGTTCAAGTTTTAGGTATCGATTATTGCCTTTTTAAATGGCTTTGGTGGCTTGGACATGAGCTAGGACCTTACGATTCTGCATGAAAGGAGGACTAGCAGCCGAGTTGCATGGGAGAACGTGAAAAGTGTTCATATGTAGTAAAGACCTGAGAAATCCGTCCATTTTCGTCATTTGTTATCGAATCGACTTAAAGCCAGATCGTCACAATGTTCGTTGTTCTCTTTAAAACTATTGTACTTATCGTCTGCAAAGCTATGTCGCGTGCTGCGTTATGCGGAGACACTAGAGGCACCATAGTAGAACACAGATGAAGCTTCTATGTTGATGTAATAGCCAGTAAGAAATAGTACAATTCAAGTTTTAGGTATCGATTATTGACTTTTTAGCTGGCTTTGGTGCCTTGGACATGAGCTAGGACCTTAAGATTCTGCATGAGAGGAGGACTAGCAGCCGAGTTGCACGGGAGAATGTGAAAAGTGTTCATATGTAGTAAAAACCTGAGAAATCCGTAAGTTTTCGTCATTTGTTATCGAATCGACTTAAAGCCAGATCGTTACATTGGCCGCTCTTCTCTCTGAAACGTTTGTACTTATCGTCTGCAAAGCTATGTCGCGTGCTGCGGTATTCGGAGACACTAAAAGCACCATAGTAGGACATAGATGAAGCTTCTAAGTTGATGTAATAGCAAGTAAGAAGTAGTACAATTCAAGTTTTAGGTATCGATTATTGATTTTTTAGCTGGCTTTGGTGTCTTGGACGTGAGCTACGACTTTAAGATTCTGCATGAGAGGAGGACTAGCAGCCGAGTTGCACGGGAGAATGTGAAAAGTGTTCATATGTAGTAAAAACCTGAGAAATCCTTCCGTTTTCGTCATTTGTTATCGAATCGACTTAAAGCCAGATCGTCACATCGGCTGCTCTTCTCCCTGAAACGGTTGTACTTATCGTCTGCAAAGCTATGTTGCGTGCTGCGGTATGCGGAGACAGTAAAAGCACCATAGTAGAACACAGATGAAACTTCTAATTTGATGTAATAGCCAGTAAGAAGTAGTACAATTAAAGTTTTAGGTATCGATTATTGACTTTTTAGCAGGCTTTGGTGCTTTGGACATGGGCTAGGACCTTAAGATTGTGCATGAAAGGAGGACTTGCAGCCGAGTTCATGGGAGAATGTGAAAAGTGTTCATATGTAGTAAAAACCTGAGAAATCCGTAAGTTTTCGTCACTTGTTATAGTATCGACTTAAAGCCAGATCGTCACATTGGCCGCTCTTCTCTCTGAAACGGTTGTACTTATCGTCTGCAAAGCTATGTCGAACGCTGCGGTATTCGGAGACACTTAAAGCAAAATAGTAGGACACAGATGAAGCTTCTAAGTTGATGTAATAGCCAGTAAGAAGTAGTACAAATCAAGTTTTAGGTATCGATTATTGACTTTCTTTCTGGCTTTGGTGCCTTGGACATGACCTAGGACCTTAAGATTCTGCATGCAAAGAGGACTAGCAGCCGCGTTGCGCGGGAGAATGTGAAAAGTGTTCATATGTAGTAAAAACCTGAGAAATCCGTCTGTTTTCGTCATTTGTTATCGAATCGACTTAAAGCCAGGTCGTCACATTGGCCGCTTGTCTCTCTGAAACGTTTGTACTTATCGTCTGCAAACCTATGTCGCGTGCTGAGGTATGCGGAGACACTAAAAGCACCATAGTAGAACACAGATGAAGCTTCTAAGTTGATGTAACAGCCAGTAGGAAGTAGTACAATTCAAGTTTTAGGTATCGATTATTGACTTTTTAGCTGGCTTTGGTGCTTTGGACATGAGCTGGGTCCTTAAGATTCTGCATGAAAGGAGGACTAGCGGCCGAGTTGCATGGGAGAATGTGAAAAGTGTTCATATGTAGTAAAAACCTGAGAAATCCGTTCGATTTCGTCATTAGCTCTCGAATCGACTTGAAGCCAGATCGCCACATTGGCCGCTCTTCTCTCTGAAACGGTTGTCCTTATCGTCTGCAAAGCTATGTCGCGTGCTGCGGTATGCGGAGACACTAAAAGCACCATAGTAGAACACACATGAAACTTCAAAGTTGATGTAATAGCCAGTATGAAGTAGTACAATTCAAGTTTTAGGTATAGATTATTGACATTTTAGCTGGCTTTGGTGCCTTGGACATGAGCTAGGACCTTAAGATTCTGCATGAAAGGAGGACTAGCAGCCGAGTTGCACGGGAGAATGTGAAAAGTGTTCATATGTAGTAAAAACCTGAGAAATCCGTAAGTTTTCGTCATTTGTTATCGAATCGACTTAAAGCCAGATCGTTACATTGGCCGCTCTTCTCTCTGAAACGTTTGTACTTATCGTCTGCAAAGCTATGTCGCGTGCTGCGGTATTCGGAGACACTAAAAGCACCATAGTAGGACATAGATGAAGCTTCTAAGTTGATGTAATAGCAAGTAAGAAGTAGTACAATTCAAGTTTTAGGTATCGATTATTGATTTTTTAGCTGGCTTTGGTGCCTTGGACATGAGCTAGGACCTTAAGATTCTGCATGAGAGGAGGACTAGCAGCCAAGTTGCACGGGAGAATGTGAAATGTGTTCATATGTAGTAAAAACCTGAGAAATCCTTCCGTTTTCGTCATTTGTTATCGAATCGACTTAAAGCCAGATCGTCACATTGTCCGCTCTTCTCCCTGAAACGGTTGTACTTATCGTCTGCAAAGCTATGTTGCGTGCTGCGGTATGCGGAGACACTAAAAGCACCATAGTAGAACACAGATGAAACTTCTAAGTTGATGTAATAGCCAGTAAGAAGTAGTACAATTCAAGTTTTAGGTATCGATTATTGACTTTTTAGCTGGCTTTGGTGCCTTGGACATGAGCTAGGACCTTAAGATTCTGCATGAGAGGAGGACTAGCAGCCGAGTTGCACGGGAGAATGTGAAATGTGTTCATATGTAGTAAAAACCTGAGAAATCCTTCCGTTTTCGTCATTTGTTATCGAATCGACTTAAAGCCAGATCGTCACATTGGCCGCTCTTCTCCCTGAAACGATTGTACTTATCGTCTGCAAAGCTATGTTGCGTGCTGCGGTATGCGGAGACACTAAAAGCACCATAGTAGAACACAGATGAAACTTCTAAGTTGATGTAATAGCCAGTAAGAAGTAGTACAATTCAAGTTTTAGGTATCGATTATTCACTTTTTAGCTGGCTTTGGTGCCTTGGACATGAGCTAGGACCTTACGATTCTGCATGAAAGGGGGACTAGCAGCCGAGTTGCATGGGAGAACGTGAAAAGTATTCATATGTAGTAAAAACCTGAGAAATCCGTCCGTTTCCGTCATTTGTTATCGAATCGACTTAAAGCCAGATCGTCACAATGGCCGTTGTTCTCTTTAAAACTATTGTACTTATCGTCTGCAAAGCTATGTCGCGTGCTGCGTTATGCGGAGACACTAAAGGCACCATAGTAGAACACAGATGAAGCTTCTATGTTGATGTAATAGCCAGTAAGAAATAGTACAATTCAAGTTTTAGGTATCGATTATTGACTTTTTAGCTGGCTTTGTTGCCTTGGACATGAGCTAGGACCTTAAGATTCTGCATGAAAGGAGGACTAGCAGCCGAGTTGCACGGGAGAATGTGAAAAGTGTTCATATGTAGTAAAAACCTGAGAAATCCGTAAGTTTTCGTCATTTGTTATCGAATCGACTTAAAGCCAGATCGTTACATTGGCCGCTCTTGTCTCTGAAACGTTTGTACTTATCGTCTGCAAAGCTATGTCGCGTGCTGCGGTTTTCGGAGACACTAAAAGCACCATAGTAGGACATAGATGAAGCTTCTAAGTTGATGTAATAGCAAGTAAGAACTAGTACAATTCAAGTTTTAGGTATCGATTATTGATTTTTTAGCTGGCTTTGGTGCCTTGGACATGAGCTAAGACCTTAAGATTCTGCATGAGAGGAGGACTAGCAGCCAAGTTGCACGGGAGAATGTGAAATGTGTTCATATGTAGTAAAAACCTGAGAAATCCTTCCGTTTTCGTCATTTGTTATCGAATCGACTTAAAGCCAGATCGTCACATTGGCCGCTCTTCTCCCTGAAACGGTTGTACTTATCGTCTGCAAAGCTATGTTGCGTGCTGCGGTATGTGGAGACACTAAAAGCACCATAGTAGAACACAGATGAAACTTCTAAGTTGATGTAATAGACAGTAAGAAGTAGTACAATTCAAGTTTTAGGTATCGATTATTGACTTTTTAGCTGGCTTTGGTGCCTTGGACATGAGCTAGGACCTTAAGATTCTGCATAAAAGGAGGACTAGCAGCCGAGTTGCACAGAAGAATGTGAAAAGTGTTCATATGTAGTAAAAACCTGACAAATCCGTCCGTTTTCGTCATTTGTTATCGAATCGACATAAAGCCAGATCGCCGCATTGGCCGCTCTTCTGTCTGAAACGGTTGTACTTATCGTCTGCAAAGCTATGTCGCGTGCTGCGGTATGCAGAGACATTAAAAGCACCATAGTAGAACACAGATGAAGCTTCTAAGTTGATGTAATAGCCAGTAAGAGGTAGTACAGTTCAAGTTTTAGGTATCGATTATTGCCTTTTTAAATGGCTTTGGTGTCTTGGACATGAGCTAGGACCTTACGATTCTGCATGAAAGGAGGACTAGCAGCCGAGTTGCATGGGAGAACGTGAAAAGTGTTCATATGTAGTAAAGACCTGAGAAATCCGTCCATTTTCGTCATTTGTTATCGAATCGACTTAAAGCCAGATCGTCACAATGGCCGTTGTTCTCTTTAAAACTATTGTACTTATCGCCTGCAAAGCTATGTCGCGTGCTGCGTTATGCGGAGACACTAAAGGCACCATAGTAGAACACAGATGAAGCTTCTATATTGATGTAATAGCCAGTAAGAAATAGTACAATTCAAGTTTTAGGTATCGATTATTGATTTTTTAGCTGGCTTTGGTGCCTTGGACATGAGCTAGGACCTTAAGATTCTGCATGAAAGGAGGACTAGCAGCCGAGTTGCACGGGAGAATGTGAAAAGTGTTCATATGTAGTAAAAACCTGAGAAATCCTTCCGTTTTCGTCATTTGTTATCGAATCGACTTAAAGCCAGATCGTCACATTGGCTGCTCTTCTCCCTGAAACGGTTGTACTTATCGTCTGCAAAGCTATGTTGCGTGCTGCGGTATGCGGAGACACTAAAAGCACCATAGTAGAACACAGATGAAACTTCTAAGTTGATGTAATAGCCAGTAAGAAGTAGTACAATTCAAGTTTTAGGTATCGATTATTGACTTTTTAGCTGGCTTTGGTGCCTTGGACATGAGCTAGGACCTTAAGATTCTGCATAAAAGGAGGACTAGCAGCCGAGTTGCACAGAAGAATGTGAAAAGTGTTCATATGTAGTAAAAACCTGAGAAATCCGTCCGTTTTCGTCATTTGTTATCGAATCGACTTAAAGCCAGATCGCCGCATTGGCCGCTCTTCTGTCTGAAACGGTTGTACTTATCGTCTGCTAAGCTATGTCGCGTGTTGCGGTATCCGGAGACACTAAAAGCACCATAGTAGAACACAGATGAAGCTTCTAATTTGATGTAATAGCCAGTAAGAAGTAGTACAATTAAAGTTTTAGGTATCTATTATTGACTTTTTAGCAGGCTTTGGTGCTTTGGACATGGGCTAGGACCTTAAGATTGTGCATGAAAGGAGGACTTGCAGCCGACTTGCACGGGAGAATGTGAAAAGTGTTTATATGTAGTAAAAACCTGAGAAATATGTACGTTTTCGTCATTTGTTATCGAATCGACTTAAAGCCAGATCGTCACATTGGCCGCTCTTCTCTCTGAAACGGTTGTACTTATCGTCTGCAGAGCTATGTCGGATGCTGCGGTATTCGGAGACACTTAAAGCAAAATAGTATGACACAGATGAAGCTTCTAAGTTGATGTAATAGCCAGTAAGAAGTAGTACAAATCAAGTTTTAGGTATCGATTATTGACTTTTTATCTGGCTTTGGTGCCTTGGACATGAGGTAGGACCTTAAGATTCTGCATGAAAAGAGGACTAGCAGCCGCGTTGCGCAGGAGAATGTGAAAAGTGTTCATATGTAGTAAAAACCTGAGAAATCCGTCTGTTTTCGTCATTTGTTATCGAATCGACTTAAAGCCAGGTCGCCACATTGGCCGCTTGTCTCTCTGAAACGGTTGTACTTATCGTCTGCAAACCTATGTCGCGTGCTGCGGTATGCGGAGACACTAAAAGCACCATAGTAGAACACAGATGAAGCTTCTAAGTTGATGTAACAGCCTGTAGGAAGTAGTACAATTCAAGTTTTAGGTATCGATTATTGACTTTTTAGCTGGCTTTGGTGCTTTGGACATGAGCTGGGTCCTTAAGATTCTGCATGAAAGGAGGACTAGCGGCCGAGTTGCATGGGAGAATGTGAAAAGTGTTCATATGTAGTAAAAACCTGAGAAATCCGTTCGATTTCGTCATTAGCTCTCGAATCGACTTGAAGCCAGATCGCCACATTGGCCGCTCTTCTCTCTGAAACGGTTGTCCTTATCGTCTGCAAAGCTATGTCGCGTGCTGCGGTATGCGGAGACACTAAAAGCACCATAGTAGAACACACATGAAACTTCAAAGTTGATGTAATAGCCAGTAAGAAGTAGTACAATTCAAGTTTTAGGTATCGATTATTGACTTTTTAACTGGCTTTGGTGCCTTGGACATGAGCTAGAACCTTAAGATTCTGCATGAAAGGAGGAATAGCAGCCGAGTTGCACGGGAGAATGTGAAAAGAGTTCATATGTAGTAAAAACCTGAGAAATTAGTCCGTTTTCGTCATTTGTTATCGAATCGACTTAAAGCCAGATCGTTACATCGGTCGCTCTTCTCTCTGAAACGGTTGTACTTATCGTCTGCAAAGCTATGTCGCGTGCTGCGGTATTCGGAGACACTAAAAGTGCCATAGAAGGACACAGATGAAGCTTCTAAGTTGATGTAATAGCAAGTAAGAAGTAGTACAATTCAAATTTTAGGTATCGATTATGGACTTTTTAGCTGGCTTTGGTGCCTTGGACATGAGCTAGGACCTTACGATTCTGCATGAAAGGAGGACTAGCAGCCGAGTTGCATGGGAGAACGTGAGAAGTGTTCATATGTAGTAAAAACCTGAGAAATCCGTCCGTTTTCGTCATTTGTTATCGAATCGACTTAAAGCCAGATCGTCACAATGGCCGTTGTTCTCTTTAAAACTATTGTACTTATCGTCTGCAAAGCTATGTCGCGTGCTGCGTCATGCGGAGACACTAAAGGCACCATAGTAGAACAAAGATGAAGCTTCTATGTTGATGTAATAGCCAGTAAGAAATAGTACAATTCAAGTTTTAGGTATCGATTATTGACTTTTTAGCTGGCTTTGGTGCCTTGGACATGAGCTAGGACCTTAAGATTCTGCATGAAAGGAGGACTAGCAGCCGAGTTGCACGGGAGAATGTGAAAAGTGTTCATATGTAGTAAAAACCTGAGAAATCCGTAAGTTTTCGTCATTTGTTATCGAATCGACTTAAAGCCAGATCGTTACATTGGCCGCTCTTCTCTCTGAAACGTTTGTACTTATCGTCTGCAAAGCTATGTCGCGTGCTGCGGTATTCGGAGACACTAAAAGCACCACAGTAGGACATAGATGAAGCTTCTAAGTTGATGTAATAGCAAGTAAGAAGTAGTACAATTCAAGTTTTAGGTATCGATTATTGATTTTTTAGCTGGCTTTTGTGCCTTGGACATGAGCTAGGACCTTAAGATTCTGCATGAGAGGAGGACTAGCAGCCAAGTTGCACGGGAGAATGTGAAATGTGTTCATATGTAGAAAAAACCTGAGAAATCCTTCCGTTTTCGTCATTTGTTATCGAATCGACTTAAAGCCAGATCGTCACATTGGCCGCTCTTCTCCCTGAAACGGTTGTACCTATCGTCTGCAAAGCTATGTCGGATGCTGCGGTATTCGGAGACACTTAAAGCAAAATAGTAGGACACAGATGAAGCTTCTAAGTTGATGTAATAGCCAGTAAGAAGTAGTACAAATCAAGTTTTAGGTATCGATTATTGACTTTTTATCTGGCTTTGGTGCCTTGGACATGAGGTAGGACCTTAAGATTCTGCATGAAAAGAGGACTAGCAGCCGCGTTGCGCAGGAGAATGTGAAAAGTGTTCATATGTAGTAAAAACCTGAGAAATCCGTCTGTTTTCGTCATTTGTTATCGAATCGACTTAAAGCCAGGTCGTCACATTGGCCGCTTGTCTCTCTGAAACGGTTGTACTTATCGTCTGCAAACCTATGTCGCGTGCTGCGGTATGCGGAGACACTAAAAGCACCATAGTAGAACACAGATGAAACTTCTAAGTTGATGTAATAGCCAGTAAGAAGTAGTACAATTCAAGTTTTAGGTATCGATTATTGACTTTTTAGCTGGCTTTGGTTTCTTGGACATGAGCTAGGACCTTAAGATTCTGCATAAAAGGAGGACTAGCAGCCGAGTTGCACAGAAGAATGTGAAAAGTGTTCATATGTAGTAAAAACCTGACAAATCCGTCCGTTTTCGTCATTTGTTATCGAATCGACATAAAGCCAGATCGCCGGATTTTCCGCTCTTCTGTCTGAAACGGTTGTACTTATCGTCTGCAAAGCTATGTCGCGTGCTGCGGTATGCGGAGACACTAAAAGCACCATAGTAGAACACAGATGAAACTTCTAAGTTGATGTAATAGCCAGTAAGAAGTAGTACAATTCAAGTTTTAGGTATCGATTATTGACTTTTTAGCTGGCTTTGGTGCCTTGGACATGAGCTAGGACCTTAAGATTCTGCATAAAAGGAGGACTAGCAGCCGAGTTGCACAGAAGAATGTGAAAAGTGTTCATATGTAGTAAAAACCTGAGAAATCCGTCCGTTTTCGTCATTTGTTATCGAATCGACTTAAAGCCAGATCGCCGCATTGGCCGCTCTTCTGTCTGAAACGGTTGTACTTATCGTCTGCTAAGCTATGTCGCGTGTTGCGGTATCCGGAGACACTAAAAGCACCGTAGTAGAACACAGATGAAGCTTCTAATTTGATGTAATAGCCAGTAAGAAGTAGTACAATTAAAGTTTTAGGTATCTATTATTGACTTTTTAGCAGGCTTTGGTGCTTTGGACACGAGCTAAGACCTTAAGATTGTGCAGGAAAGGAGGACTTGCAGCCGACTTGCACGGGAGAATGTGAAAAGTGTTTATATGTAGTAAAAGCCTGAGAAATATGTCCGTTTTCGTCATTTGTTATCGAATCGACTTAAAGCCAGATCGTCACATTGGCCGCTCTTCTCTCTGAAACGGTTGTACTTATCGTCTGCAAAGCTATGTCGAATGCTGCGGTATTCGGAGACACTTAAAGCAAAACAGTAGGACACAGATGAAGCTTCTAAGTTGATGTAATAGCCAGTAAGAAGTAGTACAAATCAAGTTTTAGGTATCGATTATTGACTTTTTATCTGGCTTTGGTGCCTTGGACATGAGCTAGGACCTTAAGATTCTGCATGAAAAGAGGACTAGCAGCCGAGTTGCACGGGAGAATATGAAAAGTGTTCATATGTAGTAAAAACCTGAGAAATCCGTCCGTTTTCGTCATTTGTTATCGAATCAACTCAAAGCCAGATCGTCACATGTGCCGCTCTTCTCTCTGAAACGGTTGTACTTATCGTCTGCAAAGCTATGTCTCGTGTTGCGGTATGCGGAGACTCTAAAAGCACCATAGTAGAACACAGATGAAGCTTTTAAGTTGATGTAATAGCCAGTAAGAAGTAGTACAATTCTAGTTTTAGGTATCGATTATTGACTTTTTAACTGGCTTTGGTGCCTTGGACATGAGCTAGAACCTTAAGATTCTGCATGAAAGGAGGAATAGCAGCCGAGTTGCACGGGAGAATGTGAAAAGTGTTCATATGTAGTAAAAACCTGAGAAATTAGTCCGTTTTCGTCATTTGTTATCGAATCGACTTAAAGCCAGATCGTTACATCGGTCGCTCTTCTCTCTGAAACGGTTGTACTTATCGTCTGCAAAGCTATGTCGCGTGCTACGGTATTCGGAGACACTAAAAGCGCCATAGAAGGACACAGATGAAGCTTCTAAGTTGATGTAATAGCAAGTAAGAAGTAGTACAATTCAAGTTTTAGGTATCGATTATGGACTTTTTAGCTGGCTTTGGTGCCTTGGACATGAGCTAGGACCTTACGATTCTGCATGAAAGGAGGACTAGCAGCCGAGTTGCATGGGAGAACGTGAAAAGTGTTCATATGTAGTAAAAACCTGAGAAATCCGTCCGTTTTCGTCATTTGTTATCGAATCGACTTAAAGCCAGATCGTCACATTGGCCGCTCTTCTCCCTGAAACGGTTGTACTTATCGTCTGCAAAGCTATGTTGCGTGCTGCGGTATGCGGAGACACTAAAAGCACCATAGTAGAACACAGATGAAACTTCTAAGTTGATGTAATAGCCAGTAAGAAGTAGTACAATTCAAGTTTTAGGTATCGATTATTGACTTTTTAGCTGGCTTTGGTGCCTTGGACATGAGCTAGGACCTTAAGATTCTGCATAAAAGGAGGACTAGCAGCCGAGTTGCACAGAAGAATGTGAAAAGTGTTCATATGTAGTAAAAACTTGAGAAATCCGTAAGTTTTCGTCATTTGTTATCGAATCGACTTAAAGCCAGATCGTTACATTTGCCGCTCTTCTCTCTGAAACGTTTGTACTTATCGTCTGCAAAGCTATGTCGCGTGCTGCGGTATTCGGAGACACTAAAAGCACCATAGTAGGACATAGATGAAGCTTCTAAGTTGATGTAATAGCAAGTAAGAAGTAGTACAATTCAAGTTTTAGGTATCGATTATTGATTTTTTAGCTGGCTTTGGTGCCTTGGACATGAGCTAGGACCTTAAGATTCTGCATGAGAGGAGGACTAGCAGCCAAGTTGCACGGGAGAATGTGAAATGTGTTCATATGTAGTAAAAACCTGAGAAATCCTTCCGTTTTCGTCATTTGTTATCGAATCGACTTAAAGCCAGATCGTCACATTGGCCGCTCTTCTCCCTGAAACGGTTGTACTTATCGTCTGCAAAGCTATGTTGCGTGCTGCGGTATTCGGAGACACTAAAAGCACCATAGTAGGACATAGATGAAGCTTCTAAGTTGATGTAATAGCAAGTAAGAAGTAGTACAATTCAAGTTTTAGGTATCGATTATTGATTTTTTAGCTGGCTTTGGTGCCTTGGACATGAGCTAGGACCTTAAGATTCTGCATGAGAGGAGGACTAGCAGCCGAGTTGCACAGAAGAATGTGAAAAGTGTTCATATGTTGTAAAAACCTGACAAATCCGTCCGTTTTCGTCATTTGTTATCGAATCGACATAAAGCCAGATCGACGCATTGGCCGCTCTTCTGTCTGAAACGGTTGTACTTATCGTCTGCAAAGCTATGTCGCGTACTGCGGTATGCAGAGACATTAAAAGCACCATAGTAGAACACAGATGAAGCTTCTAAGATGATGTAATAGCCAGTAAGAAGTAATACAATTCAAGTTTTATCTATCGATTATTCACTTTTTAGCTGGCTTTGGTGCCTTGGACATGAGGTAGGACCTTACGATTCTGCATGAAAGGAGGACTAGCAGCCGAGTTGCATGGGAGAACGTGAAAAGTATTCATATGTAGTAAAAACCTGAGAAATCCGTCCGTTTTCGTCATTTGTTATCGAATCGACTTAAAGCCAGATCGTCACAATGGCCGTTGTTCTCTTTGAAACTATTGTACTTATCGTCTGCAAAGCTATGTCGCGTGCTGCGTTATGCGGAGACACTAAAGGCACCATAGTAGAACACAGATGAAGCTTCTATGTTGATGTAATAGCCAGTAAGGAATAGTACAATTCAAGTTTTAGGTATCGATTATTGACTTTTTAGCTGGCTTTGTTGCCTTGGACATGAGCTAGGACCTTAAGATTCTGCATGAAAGGAGGACTAGCAGCCGAGTTGCACGGGAGAATGTGAAAAGTGTTCATATGTAGTAAAAACCTGAGAAATCCGTAAGTTTTCGTCATTTGTTATCGAATCGACTTAAAGCCAGATCGTTACATTGGCCGCTCTTGTCTCTGAAACGTTTGTACTTATCGTCTGCAACGCTATGTCGCGTGCTGCGGTTTTCGGAGACACTAAAAGCACCATAGTAGGACATAGATGAAGCTTCTAAGTTGATGTAATAGCAAGTAAGAACTAGTACAATTCAAGTTTTAGGTATCGATTATTGATTTTTTAGCTGGCTTTGGTGCCTTGGACATGAGCTAGGACCTTAAGATTCTGCATGAGAGGAGGACTAGCAGCCAAGTTGCACGGGAGATTGTGAAATGTGTTCATATGTAGTAAAAACCTGAGAAATCCTTCCGTTTTCGTCATTTGTTATCGAATCGACTTAAAGCCAGATCGTCACATTGGCCGCTCTTCTCCCTGAAACGGTTGTACTTATCGTCTGCAAAGCTATGTTGCGTGCTGCGGTATGCGGAGACACTAAAAGCACCATAGTAGAACACAGATGAAACTTCTAAGTTGATGTAATAGCCAGTAAGAAGTAGTACAATTCAAGTTTTAGGTATCGATTATTGACTTTTTAGCTGGCTTTGGTGCCTTGGACATGAGCTAGGACCTTAAGATTCTGCATAAAAGGAGGACTAGCAGCCGAGTTGCACAGAAGAATGTGAAAAGTGTTCATATGTAGTAAAAACCTGACAAATCCGTCCGTTTTCGTCATTTGTTATCGAATCGACATAAAGCCAGATCGCCGGATTGGCCGCTCTTCTGTCTGAAACGGTTGTACTTATCGTCTGCAAAGCTATGTCGCTTGCTGCGGTATGCAGAGACATTAAAAGCGCCATAGTAGAACACAGATGAAGCTTCTAAGTTGATGTAATAGCCAGTAAGAGGTAGTACAGTTCAAGTTTTAGGTATCGACTATTGCCTTTTTAAATGGCTTTGGTGGCTTGGACATGAGCTAGGACCTTACGATTCTGCATGAAAGGAGGACTAGCAGCCGAGTTGCATGGGAGAACGTGAAAAGTGTTCATATGTAGTAAAGACCTGTGAAATCCGTCCATTTTCGTCATTTGTTATCGAATCGACTTAAAGCCAGATCGTCACAATGGCCATTGTTCTCTTTAAAACTATTGTACTTATCGTCTGCAAAGCTATGTCGCGTGCTGCGTTATGCGGAGACACTAAAGGCACCATAGTAGAACACAGATGAAGCTTCTATGTTGATGTAATAGCCAGTAAGAAATAGTACAATTCAAGTTTTAGGTATCGATTATTGATTCTTTAGCTGGCTTTGGTGCCTTGGACATGAGCTAGGACCTTAAGATTCTGCATGAAAGGAGGACTAGCAGCCGAGTTGCACGGGAGAATGTGAAAAGTGTTCATATGTAGTAAAAACCTGAGAAATATGTCCGTTTTCGTCATTTGTTATCGAATCGACTTAAAGCCAGATCGTCACATTGGCTGCTCTTCTCCCTGAAACGGTTGTACTTATCGTCTGCAAAGCTATGTTGCGTGCTGCGGTATGCGGAGACACTAAAAGCACCATAGTAGAACACAGATGAAACTTCTAAGTTGATGTAATAGCCAGTAAGAAGTAGTACAATTCAAGTTTTAGGTATCGATTATTGACTTTTTAGCTGGCTTTGGTGCCTTGGACATGAGCTAGGACCTTAAGATTCTGAATAAAAGGAGGACTAGCAGCCGAGTTGCACAGAAGAATGTGAAAAGTGTTCATATGTAGTAAAAACCTGAGAAATCCGTAAGTTTTCGTCATTTGTTATCGAATCGACTTAAAGCCAGATCGTTACATCGGTCGCTCTTCTCTCTGAAACGGTTGTACTTATCGTCTGCAAAGCTATGTCGCGTGCTGCGGTATTCGGAGACACTAAAAGCACCATAGAAGGACACAGATGAAGCTTCTAAGTTGATGTAATAGCAAGTAAGAAGTAGTACAATTCAAGTTTTAGGTATCGATTATGGACTTTTTAGCTGGCTTTGGTGCCTTGGACATGAGCTAGGACCTTAAGATTCTGCATGAAAGAGGACTAGCAGCCGAGTTGCACGGGAGAATGTGAAAAGTGTTCATATGTAGTAAAAACCTGAGAAATCCGTCCGTTTTCGTCTTTTGTTATCGAATCGACTTAAAGCCAGATCGTCACATTGGCCGCTCTTCTCTCTGAAACGGTCGTACTTATCGTCTGCAAAGCTATGTCGCGTGCTGCAGTATGCGGAGACACTAAAATCACCATAGTAGAACACAGATGAAACTTCTAAGTTGATGTAATAGCCAGTAAGAAGTAGTACAATTAAAGTTTTAGGTATCGATTATTGACTTTGTAGCTGGCTTTGGTGCCTTGTACATGAGCTAGGACCTTAAGATTCTGCATGAAAGGAGGACTAGCAGCCGAGTTGCACGGGAGAATGTGAAAAGTGTTCATATGTAGTAAAAACCTTAGAAATCCGTCCGTTTTCGTCATTTGTTATCGAATCGACATAAAGCCAGATCGCCGCATTGGCCGCTATTCTGTCTGAAACGGTTGTACTTATCGTCTGCTAAGCTATGTCGCGTGTTGCGGTATCCGGAGACACTAAAAGCACCATAGTAATACTCAGATGAACCTTCTAAGTTGATGTAATAGCCAGTAAGAAGTAGTACAACACAAGTTTTAGGTATCGATTATTGACTCTTTAGCTGGCTTTGGTGCCGTGGACATGAGCTACGACCGTAAGATTCTGCACGTAAGAAGGTCTAGCAGCCGAGTTGCATGGGAGAATGTGAAAAGTATTCATATGTAGTAAAAACCTGAGAAATCCGTCTGTTTTCGTCTTTTGTTCTCGAATCGACTTAAAGCCAGATCGTCACATTGGCCGCTCTTCTCCCTGAAACGGTTGTACTTATCGTCTGCAAAGCTATGTCGCGTGCTGCGGTATGCGGAGACACTAAAAGCACCATAGTAGAACACAGATGAAACTTCTAAGTTGATGTAATAGCCAGTAATATATAGTACAATTCAAGTTTTAGGTATCGATTATTGACTCTTTAGCTGGCTTTGGTGCCTTGGACATGAGCTAGGACCTTAAGAATCTGCATGAAAGGAGGACTAGAAGCCGAGTTGCACGGGAGAATGTGAAAAGTGTTCATATGTAGCACAAACCTAAGAAATCCGTCCGTGTTCGTCATTTGTTATCGAATCGACACAAAGCCAGATCGTCACATTGGCCGCTCTTCTCTCTGAAACGGTTGTCGTTATCGTCTGCAAAGCTATGTCGCGTGCTGCGGTATGCGGAGACACTAAAAGCACCATAGAAGAATACAGATGAACCTTCTAAGATGATGTAATAGCCAGTAAGAAGTAGTACTATTCAAGTTTAAGGTATCGATTATTGACTTTTTAGCTGGCTTTGGTGCCTTGGACATGAGGTAGGACCTTATGATTCTGCATGAAAGGAGGACTAGCAGCCGAGTTGCACGGGAGAATGTGAAAAGTGTTCGTATGTAGTAAAAACCTTTGAAATCCGTCCGTTTTCGTCATTTGTTTTCGAATCGACTTAAAGCCAGATCGTCATATTGGCCGCTCTTCTCTCTGAAACGGTTGTACTTATCGTCTGCAAAGCTATGTCGCGTGCTGCGGTATGCGGAGACACTAAAAGCACCATAATAGAACACACATGAAGCTTCTAAGTTGATGTAATAGCCAGTAAGAAGTAGAACAATTCACGTTTTAGGTATCGATTATTGACTTATTAGCTGGCTTTGGTGCCTTTGACATGAGCTAGGACCTTAAGATTCTGCATGAAAGGAGGACTAGCAGCCGAGTTGCATGGGAGAATGTGAAAAGAGTTCATATGTAGTAAAAACCTGAGAAATTAGTCCGTTTTCGTCATTTGTTAACGAATCGACTCAAAGCCTGATCGTCACATTGGCCGCTCTTTTCTCTGAAACGGTTGTCCTAATCGTCTGCAAAGATATGTCGCGTGTTGCGGTATGCGGAGACACTAAAAGCACCATAGTAGAACACAGATGAAGCTTTTAAGTTGATGTAATAGCCAGTAAGAAGTAGTACAATTCAAGTTTTAGGTATAGATTATTGACTTTTTAGCTGGCTTTGGTGCATTAAACATGAGCTAGGACCTTAAGATTCTGCATGAAAGGAGGACTAGCAGCCGAGTTGCACGGAAGAATGTGAAAAGTGTTCATATGTAGTAAAAACCTGAGAAATCCGTCCGTTTTCGTCATTTGTTATCGAATCGTCTCAAAGCCAGATCGTCACATTGGCCGCTCTTCTGTCTGAAACGGTTGTACTTATCGTCTGCAAACCTATGTCGCGTGCTGCGGTATTCGGAGACACTAAAAGCACCATAGTAGGACACAGATGAAGCTTCTAAGTTGATGTAATAGCAAGTAAGGAGTAGTACAATTCAAGTTTTAGGTATTGATTATTGACTTTTTAGCTGGCTTTGGTGCCTTGGACATGAGCTAGGACCTTAAGAATCTGCATGAAAGAGGACTAGCAACCGAGTTGCACGGGAGAATGTGAAAAGTGTTCATATGTAGCACAAACCTAAGAAATCCGTCCGTGTTCGTCATTTGTTATCGAATCGACACAAAGTCAGATCGTCACATTGGCAGCTCTTCTCCCTGAAACGGTTGTACTTATCGTCTGCAAAGGTATTTCGCGTGCTGCGGTATGCGGAGAAATCAAAAGCACCATAGAAGAATACAGATGAACCTTCTAAGTTGATGTAATAGCCAGTAATATGTAGTACAATTTAAGTTTTAGGTATCGATTATTGACTCTTTAGCTGGCTTTGGTGCCTTGGACATGAGCCAGGACCTTATGATTCTGCATGAAAGGAGGACTAGCAGCCGAGTTGCACGGGAGAATGTGAAAAGTGTTCATATGTAGTAAAAACCTTTGAAATCCTTCCGTTTTCGTCATTTGATTTCGAATCGACTTAAAGCCAGATCGTCACATTGGCCGCTCTTCTCACTGAAGCGGTTGTACTTATCGTCTGCAATGCTATGTCGCGTGCTGCGGTATGCGGAGACACTAAAAGCACCATAGTAGAACACAGATGAAGCTTCTAAGTTGATGTAATAGCCAGTAAGAAGTAGTACAATTCAAGTTTTAGGTATCGATTATTGATTTTTTAGCTGGCTTTGGTGACTTGGACACGAACTAGGACCTTAAGAATCTGCATGAAAGGAGGACTAGCAGCCGAGTTGCACGGGAGAATGTGAAAAGTGTTCATATGTAGCACAAACCTAAGAAATCCGTCCGTGTTCGTCATTTGTTATCGAATCGACTTAGAGCCAGATCGTCACATTGGCCGCTCTTCTCTCTGAAACGGTTGTACTTATCGTCTGCAAAGCTATTTCGTGTGCTGCGGTATGCGGAGAAATCAAAAGCACCATAGAAGAATACAGATGAACCTTCTAAGTTGATGTAATAGCCAGTAATATGTAGTACAATTTAAGTTTTAGGTATCGATTATTGACTCTTTTGGTGCCTTGGACATGAGCCAGGACCTTATGATTCTGCATGAAAGGAGGACTAGCAGCCGAGTTGCACGGGAGAATGTGAAAAGTGTTCATATGTAGTAAAAACATGAGAAATCCGTCCGTTTTCGTCATTTGATTTCGAATCGACTTAAAGCCAGATCGTCACACTGGCCGCTCTTCTCACTGAAGCGGTTGTACTTATCGTCTGCAAAGCTATGTCGCGTGCTGCGGTATGCGGAGACACTAAAAGCACCATAGTAGAACACAGATGAAGCTTCTAAGTTGATGTAATAGCCAGTAATATATAGTACAATACAAGTTTTAGGTATCGATTATTGACTCTTTAGCTGGCTTTGGTGCCTTGGACATGAGCTACGACCGTAAGATTCTGCACGTAAGGAGGTCTAGCAGCCGAGTTGCATGGGAAAATGTGAAAAGTGTTCATATGTAGTAAAAACCTGAGAAATCCGTCTGTTTTCGTCTTTTGTTCTCGAATCGACTTAAAGCCAGATCGTCACATTGGCCGCTCTTCTCTATGAAACGGTTGTACTTATCGTCTGCAAAGCTATGTCGCGTGCTGCGGTATGCGGAGACACTAAAAGCACCATAGTAGAACACACATGAAGCTTCTAAGTAGATGTAATAACCAGTAAGAAGTAGTACAATTCAAGTTTTAAGTATCGATTATTGACTTCTTAGCTTTCTTTCGTGATTTGGACATGAGCTAGGACCTTAAGATTGTGCATGAAAGGAGGACTAGCAGCCGAGTTGTACAGGAGAATGTGAAAAGTGTTCATATGTAGTAAAAACCTGAGAAATCCGTCCGTTTTCGACATTTGTTTTCGAATCGACTCAAAGCCAGATCGTCACATTGGCCGCTATTCTCTCTGAAACGGTTGTCCTTATCGTCTGCAAAGATATGTCGCGTGTTGCGGTATGCGGAGACACTAAAAGCACCATAGTAGAACACAGATGAAGCTATTAAGTTGATGTAATAGCCAGTAAGAAGTAGTACAATTCAAGTTTTAGGTATCGATTATTGACTTTTTAGCTGGCTTTGGTGCCTTGGACATGAGCTACGACCTTAAGATTCTGCATGAAAGGAGAACTAGCAGTCGAGTTGCACAGGAGAATGTGAAAAGTGTTCATATGTAGTAAAAACCTGAGAAATCCGTCCGTTTTCGTCATTTGTTATCGAATCGACTCAAAGCCAGATCGTCACATTGCCGCTCTTCTCTCTGAAACGGTTGTACTTATCGTCTGCAAAGCTATGTCTCGTGTTGCGGTATGCGGAGACACTAAAAGCACTAAAGTAGAACACAGATGAAGCTTTTAAGTTGATGTAATAGGCACTAAGAAGTAGTACAATTCAAGTTTTAGGTATCGATTATTGACTTTTTAGCTGGCTTTGGTGCCTTGGACATGAGCTAGGACCTTAAGAATCTGCATGAAAGGAGGACTAGCAACCGAGTTGCACGGGAGAATGTGAAAAGTGTTCATATGTAGCACACACCTAAGAAATCCGTCGGTGTTCGTCATTTGTTATCGAATCGACACAAAGCCAGATCGTCACATTGGCAGCTCTTCTCCCTGAAACGGTTGTACTTATCGTCTGCAAAGCTATGTCGCGTGCTGCGGCATGCGGAGACACTAAAAGCACCATAGTAGAACACAGATCAAACTTCTAAGTTGATGTAAGAGCCAGTAAGATGTAGTACAATTTAAGTTTTAGGTATCGATTATTGACTCTTTAGCTGGCTTTGGTGCCTTGGACATGAGCTAGGACCTTAAGAATCTGCATGAAAGGAGGACTAGCAGCCGAGTTGCACGGGAGAATGTGAAAAGTGTTCATATGTAGCACAAACCTAAGAGATCCGTCCGTGTTCGTCATTTGTTATCGAATCGACTTAGAGCCAGATCGTCACATTGGCCGCTCTTCTCTCTGAAACGGTTGTACTTATCGTCTGCAAAGCTATTTCGCGTGCTGCGGTATGCGGAGAAATCAAAAGCACCATAGAAGAATACAGATGAACCTTCTAAGTTGATGTAATAGCCAGTAATATGTAGTACAATTTAAGTTTTAGGTATCGATTATTGACTCTTTAGCTGGCTTTGGTGCCTTGGACATGAGCCAGGACCTTATGATTTTGCATGAAAGGAGGACTAGCAGCCGAGTTGCACGGGAGAATGTGAAAAGTGTTCATATGTAGTAAAAACATGAGAAATCCGTCCGTTTTCGTCATTTGATTTCGAATCGACTTAAAGCCAGATCGTCACATTGGCCGCTCTTCTCACTGAAGCGGTTGTACTTATCGTCTGCAAAGCTATGTCGCGTGCTGCGGTATGCGGAGACACTAAAAGCACCATAGTAGAACACAGATGAAGCTTCTAAGTAATAGCCAGTAAGAAGTAGTACAATTCAACTTTTAGGTATCGATTATTGATTTTTTAGCTGGCTTTGGTGACTTGGACATGAACTAGGACCCTAAGATTCTGCGTGAAAGGAGGACTAGCAGCCGAGTTGCACGGGAGAATGCGAAAAGTGTTCATATGTAGTAAAAACCTGAGAAATCCGTCCGTTTTCGTCATTTGTTATCGAATCGACTTAAAGCCAGATCGTCACATTGGCCGCTCTTCTCCCTGAAACGGTTGTACTTATCGTCTGCAAAGCTATGTCGCGTGCTGCGGTATCCGGAGACACTAAAATCAATATAGTAGTACACAGATGAAGTTTCTAAGTTGAAGTAATAGCCAGTAAGAAGTATTACAATTTAAGTTTTAGGTATCGATTATTGACTTTTTAGCTGGCTTTGGTGCCTTGGACACGAGCTAGGACCTTAAGATTCTGCATGAAAGGAGGAATAGCAGTCGAGTTCATGGGAGAATGTTAAAAGTGTTCATATGTAGTAAAAACCTGACAAATCCGTCCGTTTTCGTCACTTGTTATAGAATCGACTTAAAGCCAGATCGTCTCATTGGCCGCTCTTCTCTCTGAAACGGTTGTACTTATCGTCTGCAAAGCTATGTCGCGTGCTGCGGCATGCGGAGACACTAAAAGCACCATAGTAGAACACAGATGAAACTTCTAAGTTGATGTAATAGCCAGTAAGATGTAGTAGAATTTAAGTTTTAGGTATCGATTATTGACTCTTTAGCTGGCTTTGGTGCCTTGGACATGAGCTAGGACCTTAAGAATCTGCATGAAAAGAGGACTAACAGCCGAGTTGCACGGGAGAATGTGAAAAGTGTTCATATGTAGCACAAACCTAAGAAATCCGTCCGTGTTCGTCATTTGTTATCGAATCGACTTAGAGCCAGATCGTCACATTGGCCGCTCTTCTCTCTGAAACGGTTGTACTTACCGTCTGCAAAGCTATTTCGCGTGCTGCGGTATGCGGAGAAATCAAAAGCACCATAGAAGAATACAGATGAACCTTCTAAGTTGATGTAATAGCCAGTAATATGTAGTACAATTTAAGTTTTAGGTATCGATTATTGACTCGTTAGCTGGCTTTGGTGCCTTGGACATGAGCCAGGACCTTATGATTCTGCATGAAAGGAGGACTAGCAGCCGAGTTGCACGGGAGAATGTGAAAAGTGTTCATACGTAGTAAAAACCTTTGAAATCCGTCCGTTTTCGTCATTTGATTTCGAATCGACTTAAAGCCAGATCGTCACATTGGCCGCTCTTCTCACTGAAGCGGTTGTACTTATCGTCTGTAAAGCTATGTCGCGTGCTGCGGTATGCGGAGACACTAAAAGCACCATAGTAGAACACAGATGAAGCTTCTAAGTTGATGTAATAGCCAGTAAGAAGTAGTAACATTCAAGTTTTAGGTATCGATTATTGACTTCTTAGCTTTCTTTCGTGATTTGGACATGAGCTAGAACCTTAAGATTGTGCATGAAAGGAGGACTAGCAGCCGAGTTGTACAGGAGAATGTGAAAAGTGTTCATATGTAGTAAAAACCTGAAAAATCCGTCCGTTTTCGTCATTTGTTAACGAATCGACTCAAAGCCAGATCGTCACATTGGCCGCTATTCTCTCTGAAACGGTTGTCCTTATCGTCTGCAAAGATATGTCGTGTGTTGCGGTATGCGGAGACACTAAGAGCACCATAGTAGAACACAGATGAAGCTATTAAGTTGATGTAATAGCCAGTAAGAAATAGTACTATTCAAGTTTTAGGTATCGATTATTGACTTTTTAGCTGGCTTTGGTGCCTTGGACATGAGCTAGGACCTTAATATTCTGCATGAAAGGAGGACTAGCAGCCGAGTTGCACGTCAAAATGTGAAAAGTGTTCAAATGTAGTAAAAACATGAGAAATACGTCCGTTTTCGTCATTTGTTATCGAATCGACTTAAAGCCAGATCGTCACATTGGCCGCTCTTCTCTCTGAAACACTTGTACTTATCGTCTGCAAAGCTATGTCGCGTGCTGCGGTATGCTGAGACACTAAAAGCACCATAGTAGAACACAGATGAAGCTTCTAAGTTGATGTAATAGCCAGTAAGAAGTAGTACAATTCAAGTTTTAGGTATTGAATATTGAGTTTTTAGCTGGCTTTGGTGCCTTGGACATGAGCTAGGACCTTAAGATTCTGCATGAAAGGAGGACGAGGAGCCAAGTTGAACGGGAGAATGTGAAAAGTGTTCATATGTAGTAAAAACCTGAGAAATCGGTCCGTTTTCGTCACTTGTTATCGAATCGACTTAAAGCAGATCGTCTCATTGGCCGCTCTTCTCTCTGAAAAAGTTGTACTTATCGTCTGCAAAGCTATGTCGCGTGCTGCGGTATGCGGACACACTAAAAGCACCATAGTAGGACACAGATGAAGCTTCTAAGTTGATGTAATAGCTAGTAAGAAGTAGTACAATTAAAGTTTTAGGTATTGGTTATTGACTTTTTACACTTCTTTGGTGCCTTGTACATGAGCTAGGAAATTAAGATTTTGTTGAAAGGAGGACTAGCAGCCGAGTTGCACGGGAGAATGTGAATTGTGTTCATATGTAGTAAAAACCTGAGAAATACGTCCGTTTTCGTCATTTGTTATCGAATCTACTTAAGGCCAGATCGTCACATTGGGGGCTCTTCTCTCTGAAACGGTTGTACTTATCGTCTGCAAAGCTATGTCGCGTGCTGCGGTATGCGGAGACACTAAAAGCACCATAGTAGAACACAGATGAAGCTTCTAAGTTGATGTAATAGCCAGTAAGAAGTAGTACAATTCAAGTTTTAGGTATCGATTATTGACTTTTTAGCTGGCTTTGGTGCCTTGGACATGAGCTAGAACCTTAAGATTCTGCATGAAAGGAGGACTAGCAGCCGAGTTTCACGGGAGAATGTGAAAAATATTCATATGTAGTAAAAGCCTGAGACATCCGTCCGTTTACGTCATTTGTTATCGAATCTACTTAAACCAGATCGTCACACTGGCCGCTCTTCTCTCTGAAACGGTTGTACTTATCGTCTGCAATGCTATGTCGCGTGCTGCGGTATGCGGGGACAGTAAAAGCACCATAGTAGAACACAGATGAAGCTTCTAAGTTGATGTAATAGCCAGTAAGAAGTAGTACAATTCTAGTTTTGGTATCGATTATTGACTTTTTAGCTGGCTTTGGTGCCTTGGACATGAGCTAGGACCTTAAGCTTCTGCATGAAAGTAGGATTAGCAGCGGAGTTGCACGGGAGAATATGAAAAGTGTTCATATGTAGTAAAAACCTGAGAAATCCGTCCGTTTTCGTCATTTGTTATCGAATCGACGTAAAGCCAGATCGTCACATTGGCCGCTCTTCTCTCTGAAACGCTTGTACTTATCGTCTGCAAAGCTATGTCGCGTGCTGCGGTATGCGGAGACACTAAAAGCACCATAGTAGTACACAGATGAAGCTTCTAAGTTGATGTAATAGCCAGTAAGAAGTAGTACAACTCAAGTTTTAGGTATCGATTATTGACTTTTTAGCTGGCTTTGGTGCCTTGGACATGAGCTAGGACCTTAGGATTCTGCATGTAAGGAGGACTAGCAGCCGAGTTGCACAAGAGAATGTGAAAAGTGTTCATATGTAGTAAAAACCTGAGAAATCCGTCCGTTTGCGTCATTTGTTATCGAATCGACTTAAAGCCAGATCGTCACATTGGCCGCTCTTCTCTCTGAAAAAGATGTACTTATCGTCTTCAAAGCTATGTCGCGTGCTGCGGTATGCAGCCACACTCAAAGGACCATAGTAGAACACAGATGAAGCTTCTAAGTTGATGTAATAGCTAGTAAGAAGTAGTACAATTAAAGTTTTAGGTATTGGTTATTGACTTTTTACACTTCTTTGGTGCCTTGTACATGAGCTAGGAAATTAAGATTTTGTTGAAAGGAGGACTAGCAGCCGAGTTGCACGGGAGAATATGAAAAGTGTTCATATGTAGTAAAAACCTGAGAAATCCGTCCGTTTTCGTCATTTGTTATCGAATCGACGTAAAGCCAGATCGTCACATTGGCCGCTCTTCTCTCTGAAACGCTTGTACTTATCGTCTGCAAAGCTATGTCGCGTGCTGCGGTATGCGGAGACACTAAAAGCACCATAGTAGTACACAGATGAAGCTTCTAAGTTGATGTAATAGCCAGTAAGAAGTAGTACAACTCAAGTTTTAGGTATCGATTATTGACTTTTTAGCTGGCTTTGGTGCCTTGGACATGAGCTAGGACCTTATGATTCTGCATGAAAGGAGGGCTAGCAGCCAATTTGCACGAGAGAATGTGAAAAGTGTTCATATGTAGTAAAAAACTGAGAAGTCGGTCCGTTTTCGTCATTTGTTATCGAATCGACTTCAAGCCAGATCGTCACATTGGCCGCTCTTCTCCCTGAAACGGTTGTACTTATCGCCTGCAAAGCTATGTCGCGTGCTGTGGTATCCGGAGACACTAAAATCAATATAGTAGTACACAGATGAAGTTTCTAAGTTGAAGTAATAGCCAGTAAGAAGTAGTACAATTTAAGTTTTAGGTATCGATTATTGACTTTTTAGCTGGCTTTGGTGCCTTGGACACGAGCTAGGACCTTAAGATTCTGCATGAAAGGAGGAATAGCAGTCGAGTTCATGGGAGAATGTGAAAAGTGTTCATATGTAGTAAAAACCTGAGAAATCCGTCCGTTGTCGTCACTTGTTATAGAATCGACTTAAAGCCAGATCGTCACATTGGCCGCTCTTCTCTCTGAAACGGTTGTACTTATCGTCTGCAAAGCTATGTCGCGTGCTGCGGCATGCGGAGACACTAAAAGCACCATAGTAGAACACAGATGAAACTTCTAAGTTGATGTAATAGCCAGTAAGATGTAGTACAATTTAAGTTTTAGGTATCGATTATTGACTCTTTAGCTGGCTTTGGGGCCTTGGACATGAGCTAGGACCTTAAGAATCTGCATGAAAAGAGGACTAGCAGCCGAGTTGCACGGGAGAATGTGAAAAGTGTTCATATGTAGCACAAACCTAAGAAATCCGTCCGTGTTCGTCATTTGTTATCGAATCGACTTAGAGCCAGATCGTCACATTGGCCGCTCTTCTCTCTGAAACGGTTGTACTTACCGTCTGCAAAGCTATTTCGCGTGCTGCGGTATGCGGAGAAATCGAAAGCACCATAGAAGAATACAGATGAACCTTCTAAGTTGATGTAATAGCCAGTAATATGTAGTACAATTTAAGTTTTAGGTATCGATTATTGACTCTTTAGCTGGCTTTGGTGCCTTGGACATGAGCCAGGACCTTATGATTCTGCATGAAAGGAGGACTAGCAGCCGAGTTGCACGGGAGAATGTGAAAAGTGTTCATATGTAGTAAAAATCTTTGAAATCCGTCCGTTTTCGTCATTTGATTTCGAATCGACTTAAAGCCAGATCGTCACATTGGCCGCTCTTCTCACTGAAGCGGTTGTACTTATCGTCTGTAAAGCTATGTCGCGTGCTGCGGTATGTGGAGACACTAAAAGCACCATAGTAGAACACAGATGAAGCTTCTAAGTTGATGTAATAGCCAGTAAGAAGTAGTACAATTCAAGTTTTAGGTATCGATTATTGATTTTTTAAATGGCTTTGGTGACTTGGACATGAACTAGGACCTTAAGATTCTGCGTGAAAGGAGGACTAGCAGCCGAGTTGCACGGGAGAATGTGAAAAGTGTTCATATGTAGTAAAAACCTGAGAAATCCGTCCGTTTTCGTCATTTGTTATCGAATCGACTTAAAGCCAGATCGTCACATTGGCCGCTCTTCTCCCTGAAACGGTTGTACTTATCGTCTGCAAAGCTATGTCGCGTGCTGCGGTATCCGGAGACACTAAAATCAATATAGTAGTACACAGATGAAGTTTCTAAGTTGAAGTAATAGCCAGTAAGAAGTAGTACAATTTAAGTTTTAGGTATCGATTATTGACTTTTTAGCTGGCTTTGGTGCCTTGGACACGAGCTAGGACCTTAAGATTCTGCATGAAAGGAGGAATAGCAGTCGAGTTCATGGGAGAATGTGAAAAGTGTTCATATGTAGTAAAAACCTGAGAAATCCGTCCGTTGTCGTCACTTGTTATAGAATCGACTTAAAGCCAGATCGCCACATTGGCCGCTCTTCTCTCTGAAACGGTTGTACTTATCGTCTGCAAAGCTATGTCGCGTGCTGCGGCATGCGGAGACACTAAAAGCACCATAGTAGAACACAGATGAAACTTCTAAGTTGATGTAATAGCCAGTAAGATGTAGTACAATTTAAGTTTTAGGTATCGATTATTGACTCTTTAGCTGGCTTTGGGGCCTTGGACATGAGCTAGGACCTTAAGAATCTGCATGAAAAGAAGACTAGCAGCCGAGTTGCACGGGAGAATGTGAAAAGTGTTCATATGTAGCACAAACCTAAGAAATCCGTCCGTGTTCGTCATTTGTTATCGAATCGACTTAGAGCCAGATCGTCACATTGGCCGCTCTTCTCTCTGAAACGGTTGTACTTACCGTCTGCAAAGCTATTTCGCGTGCTGCGGTATGCGGAGAAATCGAAAGCACCATAGAAGAATACAGATGAACCTTCTAAGTTGATGTAATAGCCAGTAATATGTAGTACAATTTAAGTTTTAGGTATCGATTATTGACTCTTTAGCTGGCTTTGGTGCCTTGGACATGAGCCAGGACCTTATGATTCTGCATGAAAGGAGGACTAGCAGCCGAGTTGCACGGGAGAATGTGAAAAGTGTTCATATGTAGTAAAAACCTTTGAAATCCGTCCGTTTTCGTCATTTGATTTCGAATCGACTTAAAGCCAGATCGTCACATTGGCCGCTCTTCTCACTGAAGCGGTTGTACTTATCGTCTGTAAAGCTATGTCGCGTGCTGCGGTATGCGGAGACACTAAAAGCGCCATAGTAGAACACAGATGAACCTTCTAAGTTGATGTAATAGCCAGTAAGAAGTAGTAACATATAAGTTTTAGGTATCGATTATTGACTTCTTAGCTTTCTTTCGTGATTTGGACATGAGCTAGAACCTTAAGATTGTGCATGAAAGGAGGACTAGCGGCCGAGTTGTACAGGAGAATGTGAAAAGTGTTCATATGTAGTAAAAACCTGAAAAATCCGTCCGTTTTCGTCATTTGTTAACGAATTGACTCAAAGCCAGATCGTCACATTGGCCGCTATTCTCTCTGAAACGGTTGTCCTTATCGTCTGCAAAGATATGTCGCGTGTTGCGGTATGCGGAGACACTAAAAGCACCATAGTAGAACACAGATGAAGCTATTAAGTTGATGTAATAGCCAGTAAGACGTAGTACAATTCAAGTTTTAGGTATCGATTATTGACTTTTTAGCTGGCTTTGGTGCCTTGGACATGAGATACGACCTTAAGATTCTGCATGAAAGGAGGACTAGCAGGCGACTTGCATGGGAGAATGTGAAAAGTGTTCATATGTAGTAAAAACCTTTGAAATCCGTAAGTTTTCGTCATTTGTTATCGAATCGACTTAAAGCCAGATCGTTACATTGGCCGCTCTTCTCTCTGAAACGGTTGTACTTATTGTCTGCTAAGCTATGTCGCGTGATGCGGTATGCGGAGACACTAAAAGCACCATAGTAGAACACAGATGAAGCTTCTAAGTTGATGTAATAGCCACTAAGAAGTAGTACAATTCAAGTTTTAGGTATCGATTATTGACTTTTTAGTTGGCTTTGGTGCCATGCACATGAGCTAGGGCCTTAAGATTCTGCATGAAAGGAGAACTAGCAGCCGAGTTGCACGGGAGAATGTGAAAAGTGTTCATATGTAGTAAAAACCTGAGAAATCCGTCCGTTTTCGTCTTTTGTTATCGAATCGACTTAAAGCCAGATCGTCACATTGGCCGCTCTTCTCTCTGAAACGGTTGTACTTATTGTCTGCTAAGCTATGTCGCGTGATGCGGTATGCGGAGACACTAAAAGCACCATAGTAGAACACAGATGAAGCTTCTAAGTTGATGTAATAGCCACTAAGAAGTAGTACAATTTAAGTTTTAGGTATCGATTATTGACTTTTTAGCTGGCTTTGGTGCCTTGGACATGAGCTAGGACCTTAAGATTCTGCATGAAAGGAGGACTAGCAGCCGCGTTGCATGGGAGTATGTGAAAAGTGTTCATATGTAGTAAAAACCTGAGAAATCCGTCCGTTTTCGTCATTTGTTATCGAATCGACTTAAAGTCAGATCGCCGCATTGGCCGCTCTTCTGTCTGAAACGGTTGTACTTTTCGTCTGCTAAGCTATGTCGCGTGTTGCGGTATCCGGAGACACTAAAAGAACCATAGTAATACTCAGATGAACCTTCTAAGTTGATGTAATAGCCAGTAAGAAGTAGTACAATACAAGTTTAGGTATCGATTATTAACTCTTTAGCTGGCTTTGGTGCCTTGGACATAGGCTACGACCGTAAGATTCTGCATGAAAGGAGGTCTAGCAGCCGAGTTGCATGGGAGAATGTGAAAAGTGTTCATATGTAGTAAAAACCTGAGAAATCCGTCTGTTTTCGTCTTTTGTTCTCGAATCGACTTAAAGCCAGATCGTCACACTGGCCGCTCTTCTCTATGAAACGGTTGTACTTATCGTCTGCAAAGCTATGTCGCGTGCTGCGGTATGCGGAGACACTAAAAGCACCATAGTAAAACACACATGAAGCTTCTAAGTTGATGTAATAGGCAGTAAGAAGTAGTACAATTCAAGTTTTAGGTATCGATTATTGACTTCTTAACTTTAATTCGTGATTTGGACATGAGCTACGACCTTAAGATTCTGCATGAAAGGATGACTAGCAGCCGAGTTGTACAGGAGAATGTGAAAAGTGTTCATATGTAGTAAAAACCTGAGAAATCCGTCCGTTTTCGTCATTTGTTAACGAATCGACTCAAAGCCAGATCGTCACATTGTCCGCTATTCTCTCTGAAACGGTTGTCCTTATCGTCTGCAAAGATATGTCGCGTGTTGCGGTATGCGGAGACACTAAAAGCACCATAGTAGAACACATATGAAGCTATTAAGTTGATGTAATAGCCAGTAAGAAGTAGTACAATTCAAGTTTTAGGTACCGATTATTGACTTTTTAGTTGGCTTTGGTGCCATGGACATGAGCTAGGGCCTTAAGATTCTGCATGAAAGGAGGACTATCAGCCGAGTTGCACGGGAGAATGTGAAAAGTGTTCATATGTAGTAAAAACCTGAGAAATCCGTCCGTTTTCGTCTTTTGTTTTCGAATCGACTTAAAGCCAGATCGTCACATTGACCGCTCTTCTCTCTGAAACGGTTGTACTTATCGTCTGCAAAGCTATGTCGCGTGCTGCGGTATGCGGAGACACTAAAAGCACCATAGTAGAGCACAGATGAAACTTCTAAGTTGATGTAATAGCCAGTATGATGTAGTACAATTTAAGTTTTAGGTATCGATTATTGACTCTTTAGCTGGCTTTGGTGCCTTGGACATGAGCTACGACCTTAAGAATCTGCAAGAAAGGAGGACTAGCAGCCGAGTTGCACGGGAGTATGTGTAAAGTGTTCATATGTAGTAAAAACCTGAGAAGTCCGTTAGTTATCATCATTTGTTATCGAATCGACTTAAAGCCAGATCGTCATATTGGCCGCTCTTGTCTCTGAAACGGTTGTACTTATCGTCTGCAAAGCTATGTCGCGTGCTGCGGTATGCGGAGACACTAAAAGCACCATAGTAGAACACAGATGAAGCTTCTAAGTTGATGTAATAGCCAGTAAGATGTAGTACAATTCACGTTTTAGGTATCGATTATTGAATTTTTAGCTGGCTTTGGTGCCTTTGACATGAGCTAGGACCTTAAGATTCTGCATGAAAGGAGGACTAGCAGCCGAGTTGCATGGGAGAATGTGAATAGAGTTTATATGTAGTAAAAACCTGAGATATCCGTCCGGTTTCGTCATTTGTTAACGAATCGACTCAAAGCCAGATCGTCACCTTGGCCGCTCTTCTCTCTGAAACGGTTGTCCTTATCGTCTGCAAAGATATGTCGCGTGTTGCGGTATGCGGAGACACTAAAAGCACCATAGTAGAACACAGATGAAGCTTTTAAGTTGATGTAATAGCCAGTAAGAAGTAGTACAATTCAAGTTTTAGGTATAGATTATTGACTTTTTAGCTGGCTTTGGTGCCTTAAACATGTGCTAGGACCTTAAGATTCTGCATGAAAGGCGGACTAGCAGCCGAGTTGCACGGGAGAATGTGAAAAGTGTTCATATGTAGTAAAAACCTGAGAAATCCGTCTGTTTTCGTCTTTTGTTCTCGAATCGACTTAAAGCCAGATCGTCACACTGGCCGCTCTTCTCTATGAAACGGTTGTACTTATCGTCTGCAAAGCTATGTCGCGTGCTGCGGTATGCGGAGACACTAAAAGCACCATAGTAAAACACACATGAAGCTTCTAAGTTGATGTAATAGGCAGTAAGAAGTAGTACAATTCAAGTTTTAGGTATCGATTATTGACTTCTTAACTTTAATTCGTGATTTGGACATGAGCTACGACCTTAAGATTCTGCATGAAAGGATGACTAGCAGCCGAGTTGTACAGGAGAATGTGAAAAGTGTTCATATGTAGTAAAAACCTGAGAAATCCGTCCGTTTTCGTCATTTGTTAACGAATCGACTCAAAGCCAGATCGTCACATTGTCCGCTATTCTCTCTGAAACGGTTGTCCTTATCGTCTGCAAAGATATGTCGCGTGTTGCGGTATGCGGAGACACTAAAAGCACCATAGTAGAACACATATGAAGCTATTAAGTTGATGTAATAGCCAGTAAGAAGTAGTACAATTCAAGTTTTAGGTACCGATTATTGACTTTTTAGTTGGCTTTGGTGCCATGGACATGAGCTAGGGCCTTAAGATTCTGCATGAAAGGAGGACTATCAGCCGAGTTGCACGGGAGAATGTGAAAAGTGTTCATATGTAGTAAAAACCTGAGAAATCCGTCCGTTTTCGTCTTTTGTTTTCGAATCGACTTAAAGCCAGATCGTCACATTGGCCGCTCTTCTCTCTGAAACGGTTGTACTTATCGTCTGCAAAGCTATGTCGCGTGCTGCGGTATGCGGAGACACTAAAAGCACCATAGTAGAGCACAGATGAAACTTCTAAGTTGATGTAATAGCCAGTATGATGTAGTACAATTTAAGTTTTAGGTATCGATTATTGACTCTTTAGCTGGCTTTGGTGCCTTGGACATGAGCTACGACCTTAAGAATCTGCAAGAAAGGAGGACTAGCAGCCGAGTTGCACGGGAGTATGTGTAAAGTGTTCATATGTAGTAAAAACCTGAGAAGTCCGTTAGTTATCATCATTTGTTATCGAATCGACTTAAAGCCAGATCGTCATATTGGCCGCTCTTGTCTCTGAAACGGTTGTACTTATCGTCTGCAAAGCTATGTCGCGTGCTGCGGTATGCGGAGACACTAAAAGCACCATAGTAGAACACAGATGAAGCTTCTAAGTTGATGTAATAGCCAGTAAGATGTAGTACAATTCACGTTTTAGGTATCGATTATTGACTTTTTAGCTGGCTTTGGTGCCTTTGACATGAGCTAGGACCTTAAGATTCTGCATGAAAGGAGGACTAGCAGCCGAGTTGCATGGGAGAATGTAAATAGAGTTTATATGTAGTAAAAACCTGAGATATCCGTCCGGTTTCGTCATTTGTTAACGAATCGACTCAAAGCCAGATCGTCACCTTGGCCGCTCTTCTCTCTGAAACGGTTGTCCTTATCGTCTGCAAAGATATGTCGCGTGTTGCGGTATGCGGAGACACTAAAAGCACCATAGTAGAACACAGATGAAGCTTTTAAGTTGATGTAATAGCCAGTAAGAAGTAGTACAATTCAAATTTTAGGTATAGATTATTGACTTTTTAGCTGGCTTTGGTGCCTTAAACATGTGCTAGGACCTTAAGATTCTGCATGAAAGGCGGACTAGCAGCCGAGTTGCACGGGAGAATGTGAAAAGTGTTCATATGTAGTAAAAACCTGAGAAATCCGTCCGTTTTCGTCATTTGTTATCGAATCGTCTCAAAGCCAGATCGTCACATTGGCCGCTCTTCTGTCTGAAACGGTTGTACTTATCGTCTGCAAACCTATGTCGCGTGCTGCGGTATTCGGAGACACTAAAAGCACCATAGTAGGACACAGATGAAGCTTCTAAGTTGATGTAATAGCAAGTAAGGAGTAGTACAATTCAAGTTTTTGGTATCGATTATTGACTTTTTACCTGGCTTTGATGCCTTGGACATGAGCTAGGACCTTAAGATTCTGCATGAAAGGAGGACTAGCAGCCGAGTTGCACGGGAGAATGTGAAAAGTGTTCATATGTAGTAAAAACCTGAGAAATCCGTCCGTTTTCGTCATTTGTTATCGAATCGACTTAAAGCCAGATCGTCACATTGGCCGCTCTTCTCCCTGAAACGGTTGTACTTATCGTCTGCAAAGCTATGTCGCGTGCTGCTGTATGCGGAGACACTAAAAGCACCATAGTAGAACACAGATGAAACTTCTAAGTTGATGTAATAGCCAGTAAGCGGTAGTACAATTCAAGTTTTAGGTATCGATTATTGACTCTTTAGCTGGCTTTGGTGCCTTGGACATGAGCTAGGACCTTATGATTCTGCATGAAAGGAGGACTAGCAGCCGAGTTGCACGGGAGAATGTGAAAAGTGTTCATATGTAGTAAAAACCTTTGAAATCCGTCCGTTTTCGTCATTTGTTTTCGAATCGACTTAAAGCCAGATCGTCATATTGGCCGCTCTTCTCTCTGAAACGGTTGTACTTATCGTCTGCAAAGCTATGTCGCGTGCTGCGGTATGCGGAGACACTAAAAGCACCATAGTAGAACACACATGAAGCTTCTAAGTTGATGTAATAGCCAGTAAGAAGTAGTACAATTCACGTTTTAGGTATCGATTATTGACTTTTTACCTGGCTTTGGTGCCTTGGACATGAGCTAGGACCTTAAGATTCTGAATGAAAGGAGGACTAGCAGCCGAGTTGCACGGGAGAATGTGAAAAGTGTTCATATGTAGTAAAAACCTGAGAAATCCGTCCGTTTTCGTCATTTGTTATTGAATCGACTTAAAGCCAGATCGTCACATTGGCCGCTCTTTTCTCTGAAACGGTCGTTCTTATCGTCTGAAAGCTATGTCGCGTGCTGCGGTATGTGGAGACACTAAAAGCACCATAGTAGAACACAGATGAAGCCTCTAAGTTGATGTAATGGCCAGTAAGAAGTAGTACAATTCAAGTTTTAGGTATCGATTATTGACTTTTAAGCTGGCTTTGGTGCCTTGGACATGAGCTAGGACCTTAAGATTCTGCGTGAAAGGAGGACTAGCAGCCGAGTTTCACGGG
Source organism: Schistocerca gregaria (assembly GCF_023897955.1). Classification (NCBI taxonomy): domain Eukaryota; kingdom Metazoa; phylum Arthropoda; class Insecta; order Orthoptera; family Acrididae; genus Schistocerca; species Schistocerca gregaria. The sequence continues at coordinate 587,290,351 of NC_064925.1, forward strand.
AGAATGTCAAAAGTGTTCATATGTAGTAAAAACCTGAGAAATCCGTCCGTTTTCGTCATTTGTTATCGAATCGACTTAAAGCCAGATCGTCACAAAGGACGCTCTTCTCCCTGAAACGGTTGTACTTATCGTCTGCAAACCTATGTCGCGTGCTGCGGTATTCGGAGACACTAAAAGCACCATAGTAGGACACAGATGAAGCTTCTAAGTTGATGTAATAGCAAGTAAGGAGTAGTACAATTCAAGTTTTAGGTATCGATTATTGACTTTTTACCTGGCTTTGATGCCTTGGACATGAGCTAGGACCTTAAGATTCTGCATGAAAGGAGGACTAGCAGCCGAGTTGCACGGGAGAATGTGAAAAGTGTTCATATGTAGTAAAAACCTGAGAAATCCGTCCGTTTTCGTCATTTGTTATCGAATCGACTTAAAGCCAGATCGTCACATTGGCCGCTCTTCTCCCTGAAACGGTTGTACTTATCGTCTGCAAAGCTATGTCGCGTGCTGCGGTATGCGGAGACACTAAAAGCACCATAGTAGAACACAGATGAAACTTCTAAGTTGATGTAATAGCCAGTAAGAGGTAGTACAATTCAAGTTTTAGGTATCGATTATTGACTTTTTAGCTGGCTTTGGTGCCTTGGACATGAGCTAGGACCTTAAGAATCTGCATGAAAGGAGGACTAGCAGCCGAGTTCATGGGAGAATGTGAAAAGTGTTCATATGTAGTAAAAACCTGAGAAATCCGTCCGTTTTCGTCACTTGTTATAGAATCGACTTAAAGGCAGATCGTCACATTGGCCGCTCTTCTCTCTGAAACGGTTGTACTTATCGTCTGCAAAGCTATGTCGCGTGCTGCGGTATGCGGAGACACTAAAAGCACCATAGTAGAACACACATGAAGCTTCTAAGTTGATGTAATAGCCAGTAAGAAGTAGTACAATTCACGTTTTAGGTATCGATTATTGACTTTTTACCTGGCTTTGGTGCCTTGGACATGAGCTAGGTCCTTAAGATTCCGAATGAAAGGAGGACTAGCAGCCGAGTTGCACGGGAGAATGTGAAAAGTGTTCATATGTAGTAAAAACCTGAGAAATCCGTCCGTTTTCGTCATTTGTTATCGAATCGACTTAAAGCCTATCGTTACATTGGCCGCTCTTTTCTCTGAAACGGTCGTTCTTATCGTCTGCAAAGCTATGTCGCGTGCTGCGGTATGTGGAGACACTAAAAGCACCATAGTAGAACACAGATAAGCCTCTAAGTTGATGTAATATCCAGTAAGAAGTAGTACAATTCAAGTTTTAGGTATCGATTATTGACTTTTTAGCTGGCTTTGGTGCCTTGGACATGAGCTAGGACCTTAAGATTCTGCGTGAAAGGAGGACTAGCAGCCGAGTGGCACGGGAGAATGTGAAAAGTGTTCATATGTAGTAAAAACCTGAGAAATCCGTCCGTTTTCGTCATTTGTTATCGAATCGACTTAAAGCCAGATCGTCACAAAGGACGCTCTTCTCCCTGAAACGGTTGTACTTATCGTCTCCAAAGCTATGTCGCGTGCTGCGGTATGAGGAGACACTAAAAGCACCATATTAGAACACAGATGAAACTTCTAAGTTGATGTAATAGCCAGTAAGAAGTAGTACAATTCAAGTTTTAGGTATCGATTATTGACTTTTTAGCTGGCTTTGGTGCCTTGGACGTGAGCTAGGACCTTAAGATTCTGCATGAAAGGAGGATTAGCAGCCGAGTTTCACGGGAGAATGTGAAAAGTGTTCATATGTAGTAAAAACCTGAGAAATCCGTCCGTTTTCGTCATTTGTTATCGAAGCGACTTAAAGCCAGATTGCAGCATTGGCCGCTCTTCTGTCTGAAACGGTTGTACTTATCGTCTGCTAAGCTATGTCGCGTGTTGCGGTATCCGGAGACACTAAAGGCACCATAGTAATACACATATGAACCTTCTAAGTTGATGTAATAGACAGTAAGAAGTAGTACAATACAAGTATTAGTTATCGATTATTGACTTTTTGCCGGCTTTAGTGCCTTGGACATGAGCTAGGACCGTAAGATTCTGCATGAAAGGAGGTCTAGCAGCCGAGTTGCATGGGAGAATGTGAAAACTGTTCATATGTAATAAAAACCTGAGAAATCCGTCCGTTTTCGTCTTTTGTTCTCGATTCGACCTAAAGCCAGATCGTCACATTGGCCGCTCATCTCTATGAAACGGTTGTACTTATCGTCGGCAAAACTAAGTGGCGTGCTGCGGTATGCGGAGACACTAAAAGCACCATAGTAAAACACACATGAAGCTTCTAAGTTGATGTAATAGCCAGTAAGAAGTAGTACAATTCACGTTTTAGGTATCGATTATTGACTTTTTAGCTGGCTTTGGTGCCTTTGACATGAGCTAGGACCTTAAGATTCTGCATGAAAGGAGGACTAGCTGCCGAGTTGCATGGGAGAATGTGAAAAGAGTTCATATGTAGTAAAAACCTGAGAAATCCGTCCGGTTTCGTCATTTGTTAACGAATCGACTCAAAGCCAGATCGTCACATTGGCCGCTCTTCTCACTGAAACGGTTGTCCTTATCGTCTGCAAAGATATGTCGCGTGTTGCCGTATGCGGAGACTTTAAAAGCACCATAGTAGAACACAGATGAAGCTTTTAAGTTGATGTAATAGCCAGTAAGAAGTAGTACAATTCAAGTTTTAGGTATAGATTATTGACTTTTTAGCTGGCTTTGGTGCCTTAAACATGGGCTAGGACCTTAAGATTCTGCATGAAAGGAGGACTAGCAGCCGAGTTGCACGGGAGAATGTGAAAAGTGTTCATATGTAGTAAAAACATAGGAAATCCATCCGTTTTCGTCATTTGTTATCGAATCGACTCAAATCCAGATCGTCACATTGGCCGCTCTTCTGTCTGAAACGGTTGTACTTATCGTCTGCAAAGCTATGTCGCGTGCTGCGGTATTCGGAGACACTAAAAGCACCATTGTAGGACACAGATGAAGCTTCTAAGTTGATGTAATAGCAAGTAAGAAGTAGTACAATTCAAGTTTTACGTATCGATTATTGACTTTTTAGCTGGCTTTGGTGCCTTGGACATGACCTAGGACCTTAAGATTCTGAATGAAAGGAGGACTAGCAGCCGAGTTGCACGGGAGAATGTGAAAAGTGTTCATATGTAGTAAAAACCTGAGAAATCCGTCCGTTTTCGTCCTTTGTTATCGAATCGAATTAGAGCCAGATCGTCACATTGGCCGCTCTTCTCTCTGAAACGGTCGTACTTATCGTCTGCAAAGCTATGTCGCGTGCTGCGGTATGTGGAGACACTAAAAGCGCCATAGTAGAACACAGATGAAGCCTCTAAGTTGATGTAATAGCCAGTAAGAAGTAGTACAATTCAAGTTTTAGGTATCGATTATTGATTTTTTAGCTGGCTTTGGTGCCTTGGACATGAGCTAGGACATTAAGATTCTGCGTGAAAGGAGGACTAGCAGCCGAGTTGCACGGGAGAATGTGAAAAGTGTTCACATGTAGTAAAAACCTGAGAAATCCGTCCGTTTTCGTGATTTGTTATCGAATCGACTTAAAGCCAGATCGTCACATTGGCCGCTCTTCTCCCTGAAACGGTTGTACTTATCGTCTGCAAAGCTATGTCGCGTGCTGCGGTATGAGGAGAGACTAAAAGCACCATAGTAGAACACAGATGAAACTTCTAAGTTGATGTAATAGATAGTAAGAAGTACTACAATTAAAGTTTTAAGTATCGATTATTGACTTTTTAGCTGGCTTTGGTGCCTTGGACATGAGCTAGGACCTTAAGATTCTGCATGAAAGGAGGACTAGCAGCCGAGTTGCACGGGAGAATGTGAAAAGTGTTCATATGTAGTAAAAACATGAGAAATCCGTCCGTTTTCGTCATTTGATATCGAATCGACTTAAAGCCAGATCGCCGCATTGGCTGCTCTTCTGTCTGAAACGGTTGTACTTATCGTCTGCTAAGCTATGTCGCGTGTTGCGGTATCCGGAGACACTAAAAGCACCATAGTAATACACAGATGAACCTTCTAAGTTGATGTAATAGAAAGTAAGAAGTAGTACAATACAAGTTTTAGTTGTCAATCATTGACTTTTTAGCTGGCTTTGGTGCCTTGGACATGAGCTAGGACCTTAAGATTCTGCATGAAAGGAGGTCTAGCAGCCGAGTTGCATGGGAGAATGTGAGAAGTGTTCATATGTAGTAAAAACCTGAGAAATCCGTCCATTTTCGTCTTTTGTTCTCGAATCGACTTAAAGCCAGATCGTCACATTGGCCGCTCTTCTCTATGATACGGTTGTACTTATCGTCGGCAAAGCTATTTCGCGTGCTGCGGTATGCGGAGACTCTAAAAGCACCATAGTAGAACACACATGAAGCTTCTAAGTTGATGTAATACCCAGTAAGAAGTAGTACAATTCACGTTTTAGATATCGATTATTGACTTTTTAGCTGGCTTTGGTGCCTTGGACATGGGCTAGGACCTTAAGATTCTGCATGAAAGGAGGACTAGCAGCCGAGTTGCATGGGAGAATGTGAAAAGTGTTCATATGTAGTAAAAACCTGAGAAATCCGTCCGTTTTCGTCATTTGTTAACGAATCGACTCAAAGCCAGATCGTCACATTGGCCGCTATTCTCTCTGAAACGGGTGTCCTTATCGTCTGCAAAGATATGTCGCGTGTTGCAGTACGCAGAGACACTAAAAGCACCATAGTAGAACACAGATGAAGCTTTTAAGTTGATGTAATAGCCAGTAAGAAGTAGTACAATTCAAGTTTTAGGTATCGATTATTGACTTTTGAGCTGGCTTTGGTGACTTGGACATGAGCTAGGACCTTAAGATTCTGCATGAAAGGAGGACTAGTAGCCGAGTTGCATGGGAGTATGTGAAAAGTGTTCATATGTAGTAAAAACCTGAGAAATCCGTCCGTTTTCGTCATTTGTTATCGAATCGACACAAAGCCAGATCGTCACATTGGCCGCTCTTCTCTCTGAAACGGTTGTACTTATCGTCTGCAAAGCTATTTCGCGTGCTGCGGTATGCGGAGACACTAAAAGCACCATAGAAGAATACAGATGAAACTTCTAAGTTAATGTAATAGCCAGTAAGAAGTAGTACAATTAAAGTTTTAGGTATCGATTATTGACTTTTTAGCTGGCTTTGGTGCCTTGGACATGAGCTAGGACCTTAAGATTCTGCATGAAAGGAGGACTAGCAGCCGAGTTGCACGGGAGAATGTGAAAAGTGTTCATATGTAGTATAAACATGAGAAATCCGTCCGTTTTCGTCATTTGTTATCGAATCGACTTAAAGCCAGATCGCCGCATTGGCTGCTCTTCTGTCTGAAACGGTTGTACTTATCGTCTGCTAAGCTATGTCGCGTGCTGCGGTATGCGGAGACACTAAAAGCACCATAGTAGAACACAGATGAAGCTTTTAAGTTGATGTAATAGCCGGTAAGAAGTAGTACAATACAAGTTTTAGTGATCGATCATTGACTTTTTAGCTGGCTTTGGTGCCTTGGACATGAGCTAGGACCTTAAGATTCTGCATGAAAAGAGGTCTAGCAGCCGAGTTGCATGGGAGAATGTGAAAAGTGTTCATATGTAGTAAAAACCTGAGAAATCCGTCCGTTTTCGTCTTTTGTTCTCGAATCGACTTAAAGCCAGATCGTCACATTGGCCGCACTTCTCTATGAAACGGTTGTACTTATCGTCGGCAAAGCTATGTCGCGTGCTGCATTATGCGGAGACACTAAAAGCACCATAGTAGAACACACATGAAGCTTCTAAGTTGATGTAATAGCCAGTAAGAAGTAGTACAATTCAAGTTTTAGGTATCGATTATTGACTTTTTAGCTGGCTTTGGTGCCTTGGACATGGGCTAGGACCTTATGATTCTGCATGAAAGGAGGACTAGCAGCCGAGTTGCATGGGAGAAAGTGAAAAGTGTTCATATGTAGTAAAAACCCGAGAAATCCGTCCGTTTTCGTCATTTGTTAACGAATCGACTCAAAGCCAGATCGTCACATTGGCCGCTATTCTCTCTGAAATGGTTGTCCTTATCGTCTGCAAAGATATGTCGCGTGTTGCAGTATGCAGAGACACTAAAAGCACCATAGTAGAACACAGATGAAGCTTTTAAGTTGATGTAATAGCCAGTAAGAAGTAGTACAATTCAAGTTTTAGGTATCGATTATTGACTTTTTAGCTGGCTTTGGTGACTTGGACATGAGCTAGGACCTTAAGATTCTGCATGAAAGGAGGACTAGCAGCCGAGTTGCACGGGAGAATGTGAAAAGTGTTCATATGTAGTAAAAACCTGAGAAATCCGTCCGTTTTCGTCATTTGTTATCGAATCGACTTAAAGCCAGGTCGTCACATTGGCCGCTCTTCTCCCTGAAACGGTTGTACTTATCGTCTGCAAAGCTATGTCGCGTGTGGCGGTATGCGGAGACACTAAAAGCACCATAGTAGAACACAGATGAAACTTCTAAGTTGATGTAATAGCCAGTAAGAGGTAGTACAATTCAAGTTTTCGGTATCGATTATTGACTTTTTAGCTGGCTTTGGTGCCTTGGACATGAGCTAGGACCTTAAGATTCTGCATGAAAGGAGGACTAGCAGCCGAGTTGCACGGGAGAATGTGAAAAGTGTTCATATGTAGTAAAAACCTGAGAAACCCGTCCGTTTTCGTCATTTGTTATCGAATCGACTCAAAGCCAGATCGTCACATTGGCCGCTCTTCTGTCTGAAACGGTTGTACTTATCGTCTGCAAAGCTATGTCGCGTGCTGCGGTATTCGGAGACACTAAAAGCACCATTGTAGGACACAGATGAAGCTTCTAAGTTGATGTAATAGCAAGTAAGAAGTAGTACAATTCAAGTTTTACGTATCGATTATTGACTTTTTAGCTGGCTTTGGTGCCTTGGACATGAGCTAGGACCTTAAGATTCTGAATGAAAGGAGGACTAGCAGCCGAGTTGCACGGGAGAATGTGAAAAGTGTTCATATGTAGTAAAAACCTGAGAAATCCGTCCGTTTTCGTCATTTGTTATCGAATCGAATTAGAGCCAGATCGTCACATTGGCCGCTCTTCTCTCTGAAACGGTCGTACTTATCGTCTGCAAAGCTATGTCGCGTGCTGCGGTATGTGGAGACACTAAAAGCGCCATAGTAGAACACAGATGAAGCCTCTAAGTTGATGTAATAGCCAGTAAGAAGTAGTACAATTCAAGTTTTAGGTATCGATTATTGATTTTTTAGCTGGCTTTGGTGCCTTGGACATGAGCTAGGACCTTAAGATTCTGCGTGAAAGGAGGACTAGCAGCCGAGTTGCACGGGAGAATGTGAAAAGTGTTCACATGTAGTAAAAACCTGAGAAATCCGTCCGTTTTCGTGATTTGTTATCGAATCGACTTAAAGCCAGATCGTCACATTGGCCGCTCTTCTCCCTGAAACGGTTGTACTTATCGTCTGCAAAGCTATGTCGCGTGCTGCGGTATGAGGAGACACTAAAAGCACCATAGTAGAACACAGATGAAACTTCTAAGTTGATGTAATAGATAGTAAGAAGTAGTACAATTAAAGTTTTAGGTATCGATTATTGACTTTTTAGCTGGCTTTGGTGCCTTGGACATGAGCTAGGACCTTAAGATTCTACATGAAAGGAGGACTAGCAGCCGAGTTGCACGGGAGAATGTGAAAAGTGTTCATATGTAGTAAAAACATGAGAAATCCGTCCGTTATCGTCATTTGTTATCGAATCGACTTAAAGCCAGATCGCCGCATTGGCTGCTCTTCTGTCTGAAACGGTTGTACTTATCGTCTGCTAAGCTATGTCGCGTGCTGCGGTATGCGGAGACACTAAAAGCACCATAGTAGAACACACATGAAGCTTCTAAGTTGATGTGATAGCCAGTAAGAAGTAGTACAATTCAAGTTTTAGGTATCGATTATTGACTTTTTAGCTGGCTTTGGTGCCTTGGACATGAGCTAGGACCTTAAGATTCTGCATGAAAGGAGGTCTAGCAGCCGAGTTGCATGGGAGTATGTGAAAAGTGTTCATATGTAGTAAAAACCTGAGAAATCCGTCCGTTTACGTCTTTTGTTCTCGAATCGACTTGAAGCCAGATCATCACATTGGCCGCACTTCTCTATGAAACGGTTGTACTTATCGTCGGCAAAGCTATGTCGCGTGCTGCGGTATGCGGAGACACTAAAAGCACCATAGTAGAACACACATGAAGCTTCTAAGTTGATGTGATAGCCAGTAAGAAGTAGTACAATTCAAGTTTTAGGTATCGATTATTGACTTTTTAGCTGGCTTTGGTGCCTTGGACATGGGCTAGGACCTTAAGATTCTGCATGAAAGGAGGACTAGCAGCCGAGTTGCATGGGAGAAAGTGAAAAGTGTTCATATGTAGTAAAAACCCGAGAAATCCGTCCGTTTTCGTCATTTATTAACGAATCGACTCAAAGCCAGATCGTCACATTGGCCGCGATTCTCTCTGAAACGGTTGTCCTTATCGTCTGCAAAGATATGTCGCGTGTGGCGGTATGCGGAGACACTAAAAGCACCATAGTAGAACACAGATGAAACTTCTAAGTTGATGTATAGCCAGTAAGAGGTAGTACAATTCAAGTTTTAGGTATCGATTATTGACTTTTTAGCTGGCTTTGGTGCCTTGGACATGAGCTAGGACCTTAAGATTCTGCATGAAAGGAGGACTAGCAGCCGAGTTGCACGGGAGAATGTTAAAAGTGTTCATATGTAGTAAAAACCTGAGAAACCCGTCCGTTTTCGTCATTTGTTATCGAATCGCCTTAAAGCCAGATCGTCACATTGGCCGCTCTTCTCCCTGAAACGGTTGTACTTATCGTCTGCTAAGCTATGTCGCGTGCTGCGGTATCCGGAGACACTAAAATCAATATAGTAGTACACAGATGAAGTTTCTAAGTTGAAGTAATAGCCAGTAAGAAGTAGTACAATTTAAGTTTTAGGTATCGATTATTGACTTTTTAGCTGGCTTTGGTGCCTTGGACATGAGCTAGGACCTTAAGATTCTGCATGAAAGGACAACTAGCAGCCGAGTTCATGGGAGAATGTGAAAAGTGTTCATATGTAGTAAAAACCTGAGAAATCCGACCGGTTTCGTCACTTGTTATAGAATCGACTTAAAGCCAGATCGTCACATTGGCCGCTCTTCTCTCTGAAACGGTTGTACTTATCGTCTGCAAAGCTATGTCGCGTTCTGCGGTATGAGGAGACGCTAAAAGCACCATAGTAGAACAAAGATGAAACTTCTAAGTTCATGTAATAGCCAGTAAGAGGTAGTACAATTCAAGTTTTAGGTATCGATTATTGACTTTTTAGCTGGCTTTGGTGCCTTGGACATGAGCTAGGACCTTAAGATTCTGCATGAAAGGAGGACTAGCAGCCGAGTTGCACGGGAGAATGTGAAAAGTGTTCATATGTAGTAAAAACCTGAGAAATCCGTCCGTTTTCGTCACTTGTTATAGAGTCGACTTAAAGCCAGATCGTCACATTGGCCGCTCTTCTCTCTGAAACGGTTGTACTTATCGTCTGCAAAGCTATGTCGCGTGCTGCGGTATGCGGAGACACTAAAAGCACCATAGTAGAACACAGATGAAACTTCTAAGTTGATGTAATAGCCAGTAAGATGTAGTACAATTTAAGTTTTAGGTACCGATTATTGACTTTTTAGCTGGCTTTGGTGCCTAGGACATGAGCTAGGACCATAAGAATCTGCATGAAAGGAGGACTAGCAGCCGAGTTGCATGGGAGAATGTGAAAAGTGTTCATATGTAGCACAAACCTAAGAAATCCGTCCGTGTTCGTCATTTGTTATCGAATCGACACAAAGCCACATCGTCACATTGGCCGCTCTTCTCTCTGAAACGGTTGTACTTTTCGTCTGCAAAGCTATTTCGCGTGCTGCGGTATGCGGAGACACTAAAAGCACCATAGTAGAACACAGATGAAACTTCTAAGTTGATGTAATAGCAAGTAAGAAGTAGTACAATTCAAGTTTTAGGTATCGATTATTGACTTTTTAGCTGGCTTTGGTGCCTTGGACATGTGCTAGGACCTTATGATTCTGCATGAAAGGAGGACTAGCAGCCGAGTTGCACGGGAGAATGTGAAAAGTGTTCATATGTAGTAAAAACCCTTGAAATCCGTCCGTTTTCTTCATTTGTTTTCGAATCGACTTAGAGCCAGATCGTCATATTGGCCGCTCTTCTCTCTGAAACGGTTGTACTTATCGTCTGCAAAGCTATGTCGCGTGCTGCGGTATGCGGAGACACTAAAAGCACCATAGTAGAACACACATGAAGCTTCTAAGTTGATGTAATAGCCAGTAAGAAGTAGTACAATTCACGTTTAAGGTATCGATTATTGACTTTTTAGCTGGCTTTGGTGCCTTTGACATGAGCTAGGACCTTAAGATTCTGCATGAAAGGAGGACTAGCAGCCGAGTTGCATGGGAGAATGTGAAAAGAGTTCATATGTAGTAAAAACCTGAGAAATCCGTCCGTTTTCGTCATTTGTTAACGAATCGACTCCAAGCCAGATCGTCATATTGGCCGCTCTTCTCTCTGAAACGGTTGTCCTTATCGTCTGCAAAGATATGTCGCGTGTTGCGGTATGCGGAGACACTAAAAGCACCATAGTAGAACACAGATGAAGCTTCTAAGTTGATGTAATAGCAAGTAAGAAGTAGTACAATTCAAGTTTTAGGTATCGATTATTGACTTTTTACCTGGCTTTGGTGCCTTGGACATGAGCTAGGACCTTAAGATTCTGCATGAAAGGAGGACTAGCAGCCGAGTTGCACGGGAGAATGTGAAAAGTGTTCATATGTAGTAAAAACCTTGAAAAATCCGTCCATTTTCGTCATTTGTTATCGAATCGACTTAAAGCCAGATCGTCACATTGGCCGCGATTCTCTCTGAAACGGTTGTACTTATCGTCGGCAAAGCTATGTCGCGTGCTGCGGTATGCGGAGTCACTAAAAGCACCATAGTAGAACACACATACAGCTTCGAAGTTGATGTAATAGCCAGTAAGAAGTAGTACAATTCAAGTTTTAGGTATCGATTATTGACTTTTTAGCTGGCTTTGGTGCCTTGGACATGGGCTAGGACCTTAAGATTCTGCATGAAAGGAGGACTAGCAGCCGAGTTGCATGGGAGAATGTGGAAAGTGTTCATATGTAGTAAAAACCTGAGAAATCCGTCCGTTTTCGTCATTTGTTAACGAATCGACTCAAAGCCAGATCGCCACATTGGCCGCTCTTCTCTCTGAAACGGTTGTACTTATCGTCTGCAAAGCTATGTGTCGTGTTCCGGTACGCGGAGACACTAAAAGCACCGTAGCAGAACACAGATGAAGCTTTTACGTTGATGTAATAGCCAGTAAGAAGTAGTACAATTCAAGTTTTAGGTATCGATTATTGACTTTTTAGCTGGCTTTGGTGCCTTGGACTTGAGCTAGGACCTTAAGATTCGAATGAAAGGAGGACTAGCAGCCGAGTTGCATGGGAGATTGTGAAAAGTGTTCATATGTAGTAAAAACCTGAGAATTCCGTCCGTTTTCGTCATTTGTTATCGAATCGACTTAAAGCCAGATCGTCACATTGGCCGCTCTTCTCCCTGAAACGGTTGTACTTATCGTCTGCAAAGGTATGTCGCGTGCTGCGGTATGCGGAGACACTAAAAGCACCATAGTAGAACACATATGCAGCTTCTAAGTTGATGTAATAGCCAGTAAGAAGTAGTACAATTCAAGTTTTAGGTATCGATTATTGACTTTCTAGCTGGCTTTGGTGCCTTGGACATGGGCTAGGACCTTAAGATTCTGCATGCCAAGTTGCATGGTAGAATGTGGAAAGTGTTCATATGTAGTAAAAACCTGAGAAATCCGTCCGTTTTCGTCATTAGTTAAAGAATCGACTCAAAGCCAGATCGCCACATTGGCCGCTCTTCTCTCTGAAACGGTTGTATTATCGTCTGCAAAGCTATGTGTCGTGTTCCGGTATGCGGAGACACTAGCTGGCTTTGGTGCCTTGGACATGGGCTAGGACCTTAAGATTCTGCATGAAAGGAGGACTAGCAGCCAAGTTGCATGGTAGAATGTGGAAAGTGTTCATATGTAGTAAAAACCTGAGAAATCCGTCCGTTTTCGTCATTAGTTAAAAAATCGACTCAAAGCCAGATCGCCACATTGGCCGCTCTTCTCTCTGAAACGGTTGTACTTATCGTCTGCAAAGCTATGTGTCGTGTTCCGGTAGGCGGAGACACTAAAAGCACCGTAGTAGAACACAGATGAAGTTTTTACGTTGATGTAATAGCCAGTAAGAAGTAGTACAATTCAAGTTTAGGTATCGATTATTGACTTTTTTACGGCCCTTGGTGCCTTGGACATGAGCTAGGACCTTAAGATTCTGCATGAAAGGAGGACTAGCAGCCGAGTTCATGGGAGAATGTGAAAAGTGTTCATTTGTAGTAAAAACCTGAGAAACCCGTCCGTTATCGTCATTTGTTATCGAATCGACTTAAAGCCAGATCGTAACATTGGCCGCTCTTTTCCCGGAAACGGTTGTACTTATCGTCTGCAAAGCTATGTCGCGTGCTGCGGTATCCGGAGACACTAAAATCAATATAGTAGTACACAGATGAAGTTTCTAAGTAGAAGTAATAGCCAGTAAGAAGTAGTACAATTTAAGTTTTAGGTATCGATTATTGACTTTTTTACGGCCTTTGGTGCCTTGGACATGAGCTAGGACCTTAAGATTCTGCATGAAAGGAGGACTAGCAGCCGAGTTCATGGGAGAATGTGAAAAGTGTTCATATGTAGTAAAAACCTGAGAAATCCGTCCGTTTTCGTCATTTGTTGTCGAATCGACTTAAAGCCAGATCGTCACATTGGCCGCTCTTCTCTCTGAAACGGTTGTACTTATCGTCTGCAAAGCTATTTCGCGTGCTGCGGTATGCGGAGACACTAAAAGCACCATAGTAGAACACAGATGAAACTTCTAAGTTGATGTAATAGCCAGTAAGATGTAGTACAATTTAAGTTTTAGGTATCGATTATTGACTCTTTAGCTGGCTTTGGTGCCTTGGACATGTGCTAGGACCTTATGATTCTGCATGAAAGGAGGACTAGCAGCCGAGTTGCACGGGAGAATGTGAAAAGTGTTCATATGTAGTAAAAACCTTTGAAATCCGTCCGTTTTCTTCATTTGTTTTCGAATCGACTTAGAGCCAGATCGTCATATTGGCCGCTCTTCTCTCTGAAACGGTTGTACTTATCGTCTGCAAAGCTATGTCGCGTGCTGCGGTATGCGGAGACACTAAAAGCACCATAGTAGAACACACATGAAGCTTCTAAGTTGATGTAATAGCCAGTAAGAAGTAGTACAATTCACGTTTAAGGTATCGATTATTGACTTTTTAGCTGGCTTTGGTGCCTTTGACATGAGCTAGGACCTTAAGATTCTGCATGAAAGGAGGACTAGCAGCCGAGTTGCATGGGAGAATGTGAAAAGAGTTCATATGTAGTAAAAACCTGAGAAATCCGTCCGTTTTCGTCATTTGTTAACGAATCGACTCCAAGCCAGATCGTCATATTGGCCGCTCTTCTCTCTGAAACGGTTGTCCTTATCGTCTGCAAAGATATGTCGCGTGTTGCGGTATGCGGAGACACTAAAAGCACCATAGTAGAACACAGATGAAGCTTCTAAGTTGATGTAATAGCAAGTAAGAAGTAGTACAATTAAAGTTTTAGGTATCGATTATTGACTTTTTAGCTGGCTTTGGTGCCTTGGACATGAGCTAGGACCTTAAGATTCTACATGAAAGGAGGACTAGCAGCCGAGTTGCACGGGAGAATGTGAAAAGTGTTCATATGTAGTAAAAACATGAGAAATCCGTCCGTTATCGTCATTTGTTATCGAATCGACTTAAAGCCAGATCGCCGCATTGGCTGCTCTTCTGTCTGAAACGGTTGTACTTATCGTCTGCTAAGCTATGTCGCGTGCTGCGGTATGCGGAGACACTAAAAGCACCATAGTAGAACACACATGAAGCTTCTAAGTTGATGTGATAGCCAGTAAGAAGTAGTACAATTCAAGTTTTAGGTATCGATTATTGACTTTTTAGCTGGCTTTGGTGCCTTGGACATGAGCTAGGACCTTAAGATTCTGCATGAAAGGAGGTCTAGCAGCCGAGTTGCATGGGAGTATGTGAAAAGTGTTCATATGTAGTAAAAACCTGAGAAACCCGTCCGTTTACGTCTTTTGTTCTCGAATCGACTTGAAGCCAGATCATCACATTGGCCGCACTTCTCTATGAAACGGTTGTACTTATCGTCGGCAAAGCTATGTCGCGTGCTGCGGTATGCGGAGACACTAAAAGCACCATAGTAGAACACACATGAAGCTTCTAAGTTGATGTGATAGCCAGTAAGAAGTAGTACAATTCAAGTTTTAGGTATCGATTATTGACTTTTTAGCTGGCTTTGGTGCCTTGGACATGAGCTAGGACCTTAAGATTCTGCATGAAAGGACAACTAGCAGCCGAGTTCATGGGAGAATGTGAAAAGTGTTCATATGTAGTAAAAACCTGAGAAATCCGTCCGGTTTCGTCACTTGTTATAGAATCGACTTAAAGCCAGATCGTCACATTGGCCGCTCTTCTCTCTGAAACGGTTGTACTTATCGTCTGCAAAGCTATGTCGCGTTCTGCGGTATGAGGAGACGCTAAAAGCACCATAGTAGAACAAAGATGAAACTTCTAAGTTCATGTAATAGCCAGTAAGAGGTAGTACAATTCAAGTTTTAGGTATCGATTATTGACTTTTTAGCTGGCTTTGGTGCCTTGGACATGAGCTAGGACCTTAAGATTCTGCATGAAAGGAGGACTAGCAGCCGAGTTGCACGGGAGAATGTGAAAAGTGTTCATATGTAGTAAAAACCTGAGAAATCCGTCCGTTTTCGTCACTTGTTATAGAGTCGACTTAAAGCCAGATCGTCACATTGGCCGCTCTTCTCTCTGAAACGGTTGTACTTATCGTCTGCAAAGCTATGTCGCGTGCTGCGGTATGCGGAGACACTAAAAGCACCATAGTAGAACACAGATGAAACTTCTAAGTTGATGTAATAGCCAGTAAGATGTAGTACAATTTAAGTTTTAGGTACCGATTATTGACTTTTTAGCTGGCTTTGGTGCCTAGGACATGAGCTAGGACCATAAGAATCTGCATGAAAGGAGGACTAGCAGCCGAGTTGCACGGGAGAATGTGAAAAGTGTTCATATGTAGTAAAAACCTTTGAAATCCGTCCGTTTTCTTCATTTGTTTTCGAATCGACTTAGAGCCAGATCGTCATATTGGCCGCTCTTCTCTCTGAAACGGTTGTACTTATCGTCTGCAAAGCTATGTCGCGTGCTGCGGTATGCGGAGACACTAAAAGCACCATAGTAGAACACACATGAAGCTTCTAAGTTGATGTAATAGCCAGTAAGAAGTAGTACAATTCACGTTTAAGGTATCGATTATTGACTTTTTAGCTGGCTTTGGTGCCTTTGACATGAGCTAGGACCTTAAGATTCTGCATGAAAGGAGGACTAGCAGCCGAGTTGCATGGGAGAATGTGAAAAGAGTTCATATGTAGTAAAAACCTGAGAAATCCGTCCGTTTTCGTCATTTGTTAACGAATCGACTCCAAGCCAGATCGTCATATTGGCCGCTCTTCTCTCTGAAACGGTTGTCCTTATCGTCTGCAAAGATATGTCGCGTGTTGCGGTATGCGGAGACACTAAAAGCACCATAGTAGAACACAGATGAAGCTTCTAAGTTGATGTAATAGCAAGTAAGAAGTAGTACAATTCAAGTTTTAGGTATCGATTATTGACTTTTTACCTGGCTTTGGTGCCTTGGACATGAGCTAGGACCTTAAGATTCTGCATGAAAGGAGGACTAGCAGCCGAGTTGCACGGGAGAATGTGAAAAGTGTTCATATGTAGTAAAAACCTTGAGAAATCCGTCCATTTTCGTCATTTGTTATCGAATCGACTTAAAGCCAGATCGTCACATTGGCTGCGATTCTCTCTGAAACGGTTGTACTTATCGTCGGCAAAGCTATGTCGCGTGCTGCGGTATGCGGAGTCACTAAAAGCACCATAGTAGAACACACATACAGCTTCGAAGTTGATGTAATAGCCAGTAAGAAGTAGTACAATTCAAGTTTTAGGTATCGATTATTGACTTTTTAGCTGGCTTTGGTGCCTTGGACATGGGCTAGGACCTTAAGATTCTGCATGAAAGGAGGACTAGCAGCCGAGTTGCATGGGAGAATGTGGAAAGTGTTCATATGTAGTAAAAACCTGAGAAATCCGTCCGTTTTCGTCATTTGTTAACGAATCGACTCAAAGCCAGATCGCCACATTGGCCGCTCTTCTCTCTGAAACGGTTGTACTTATCGTCTGCAAAGCTATGTGTCGTGTTCCGGTACGCGGAGACACTAAAAGCACCGTAGCAGAACACAGATGAAGCTTTTACGTTGATGTAATAGCCAGTAAGAAGTAGTACAATTCAAGTTTTAGGTATCGATTATTGACTTTTTAGCTGGCTTTGGTGCCTTGGACTTGAGCTAGGACCTTAAGATTCGAATGAAAGGAGGACTAGCAGCCGAGTTGCATGGGAGATTGTGAAAAGTGTTCATATGTAGTAAAAACCTGAGAATTCCGTCCGTTTTCGTCATTTGTTATCGAATCGACTTAAAGCCAGATCGTCACATTGGCCGCTCTTCTCCCTGAAACGGTTGTACTTATCGTCTGCAAAGGTATGTCGCGTGCTGCGGTATGCGGAGACACTAAAAGCACCATAGTAGAACACAGATAAAACTTCTAAGTTGATGTAATAGCCAGTAAGAGGTAGTACAATTCAAGTTTTAGGTATCGATTATTGATTTTTAGTTGGCTTTGGTGCCATGGACATAAGCTAGGGCCTTAAGATTCTGCATGAAAGAAGGACTAGCAGCCGAGTTGCACGGGAGAATGTGAAAAGTGTTCATATGTAGTAAAAACCTGAGAAACCCGTCCGTTATCGTCATTTGTTATCGAATCGACTTAAAGCCAGATCGTCACATTGGCCGCTCTTCTCTATGAAACGGTTGTACTTATCGTCGGCAAAGCTATGTCGCGTGCTGCGGTATGCGGAGACACTAAAAGCACCATAGTAGAACACACATGCAGCTTCTAAGTTGATGTAATAGCCAGTAAGAAGTAGTACAATTCAAGTTTTAGGTATCGATTATTGATTTCTAGCTGGCTTTGGTGCCTTGGACATGGGCTAGGACCTTAAGATTCTGCATGCCAAGTTGCATGGTAGAATGTGGAAAGTGTTCATATGTAGTAAAAACCTGAGAAATCCGTCCGTTTTCGTCATTAGTTAAAGAATCGACTCAAAGCCAGGTCGCCACATTGGCCGCTCTTCTCTCTGAAACGGTTGTATTATCGTCTGCAAAGCTATGTGTCGTGTTCCGGTATGCGGAGACACTAGCTGGCTTTGGTGCCTTGGACATGGGCTAGGACCTTAAGATTCTGCATGAAAGGAGGACTAGCAGCCAAGTTGCATGGTAGAATGTGGAAAGTGTTCATATGTAGTAAAAACCTGAGAAATCCGTCCGTTTTCGTCATTAGTTAAAAAATCGACTCAAAGCCAGATCGCCACATTGGCCGCTCTTCTCTCTGAAACGGTTGTACTTATCGTCTGCAAAGCTATGTGTCGTGTTCCGGTAGGCGGAGACACTAAAAGCACCGTAGTAGAACACAGATGAAGTTTTTACGTTGATGTAATAGCCAGTAAGAAGTAGTACAATTCAAGTTTAGGTATCGATTATTGACTTTTTTACGGCCCTTGGTGCCTTGGACATGAGCTAGGACCTTAAGATTCTGCATGAAAGGAGGACTAGCAGCCGAGTTCATGGGAGAATGTGAAAAGTGTTCATTTGTAGTAAAAACCTGAGAAACCCGTCCGTTATCGTCATTTGTTATCGAATCGACTTAAAGCCAGATCGTAACATTGGCCGCTCTTTTCCCGGAAACGGTTGTACTTATCGTCTGCAAAGCTATGTCGCGTGCTGCGGTATCCGGAGACACTAAAATCAATATAGTAGTACACAGATGAAGTTTCTAAGTAGAAGTAATAGCCAGTAAGAAGTAGTACAATTTAAGTTTTAGGTATCGATTATTGACTTTTTTACGGCCTTTGGTGCCTTGGACATGAGCTAGGACCTTAAGATTCTGCATGAAAGGAGGACTAGCAGCCGAGTTCATGGGAGAATGTGAAAAGTGTTCATATGTAGTAAAAACCTGAGAAATCCGTCCGTTTTCGTCATTTGTTGTCGAATCGACTTAAAGCCAGATCGTCACATTGGCCGCTCTTCTCTCTGAAACGGTTGTACTTATCGTCTGCAAAGCTATTTCGCGTGCTGCGGTATGCGGAGACACTAAAAGCACCATAGTAGAACACAGATGAAACTTCTAAGTTGATGTAATAGCCAGAAAGATGTAGTACAATTTAAGTTTTAGGTATCGATTATTGACTCTTTAGCTGGCTTTGGTGCCTTGGACATGTGCTAGGACCTTATGATTCTGCATGAAAGGAGGACTAGCAGCCGAGTTGCACGGGAGAATGTGAAAAGTGTTCATATGTAGTAAAAACCTTTGAAATCCGTCCGTTTTCTTCATTTGTTTTCGAATCGACTTAGAGCCAGATCGTCATATTGGCCGCTCTTCTCTCTGAAACGGTTGTACTTATCGTCTGCAAAGCTATGTCGCGTGCTGCGGTATGCGGAGACACTAAAAGCACCATAGTAGAACACACATGAAGCTTCTAAGTTGATGTAATAGCCAGTAAGAAGTAGTACAATTCACGTTTAAGGTATCGATTATTGACTTTTTAGCTGGCTTTGGTGCCTTTGACATGAGCTAGGACCTTAAGATTCTGCATGAAAGGAGGACTAGCAGCCGAGTTGCATGGGAGAATGTGAAAAGAGTTCATATGTAGTAAAAACCTGAGAAATCCGTCCGTTTTCGTCATTTGTTAACGAATCGACTCCAAGCCAGATCGTCATATTGGCCGCTCTTCTCTCTGAAACGGTTGCCCTTATCGTCTGCAAAGATATGTCGCGTGTTGCGGTATGCGGAGACACTAAAAGCACCATAGTAGAACACAGATGAAGCTTCTAAGTTGATGTAATAGCAAGTAAGAAGTAGTACAATTCAAGTTTTAGGTATCGATTATTGACTTTTTAGCTGGCTTTGGTGCCTTGGACATGAGCTAGGACCTTAAGATTCTACATGAAAGGAGGACTAGCAGCCGAGTTGCACGGGAGAATGTGAAAAGTGTTCATATGTAGTAAAAACATGAGAAATCCGTCCGTTATCGTCATTTGTTATCGAATCGACTTAAAGCCAGATCGCCGCATTGGCTGCTCTTCTGTCTGAAACGTTTGTACTTATCGTCTGCTAAGCTATGTCGCGTGCTGCGGTATGCGGAGACACTAAAAGCACCATAGTAGAACACACATGAAGCTTCTAAGTTGATGTGATAGCCAGTAAGAAGTAGTACAATTCAAGTTTTAGGTATCGATTATTGACTTTTTAGCTGGCTTTGGTGCCTTGGACATGAGCTAGGACCTTAAGATTCTGCATGAAAGGAGGTCTAGCAGCCGAGTTGCATGGGAGTATGTGAAAAGTGTTCATATGTAGTAAAAACCTGAGAAACCCGTCCGTTTACGTCTTTTGTTCTCGAATCGACTTGAAGCCAGATCATCACATTGGCCGCACTTCTCTATGAAACGGTTGTACTTATCGTCGGCAAAGCTATGTCGCGTGCTGCGGTATGCGGAGACACTAAAAGCACCATAGTAGAACACACATGAAGCTTCTAAGTTGATGTGATAGCCAGTAAGAAGTAGTACAATTCAAGTTTTAGGTATCGATTATTGACTTTTTAGCTGGCTTTGGTGCCTTGGACATGAGCTAGGACCTTAAGATTCTGCATGAAAGGACAACTAGCAGCCGAGTTCATGGGAGAATGTGAAAAGTGTTCATATGTAGTAAAAACCTGAGAAATCCGTCCGGTTTCGTCACTTGTTATAGAATCGACTTAAAGCCAGATCGTCACATTGGCCGCTCTTCTCTCTGAAACGGTTGTACTTATCGTCTGCAAAGCTATGTCGCGTTCTGCGGTATGAGGAGACGCTAAAAGCACCATAGTAGAACAAAGATGAAACTTCTAAGTTCATGTAATAGCCAGTAAGAGGTAGTACAATTCAAGTTTTAGGTATCGATTATTGACTTTTTAGCTGGCTTTGGTGCCTTGGACATGAGCTAGGACCTTATGATTCTGCATGAAAGGAGGACTAGCAGCCGAGTTGCACGGGAGAATGTGAAAAGTGTTCATATGTAGTAAAAACCTGAGAAATCCGTCCGTTTTCGTCACTTGTTATAGAGTCGACTTAAAGCCAGATCGTCACATTGGCCGCTCTTCTCTCTGAAACGGTTGTACTTATCGTCTGCAAAGCTATGTCGCGTGCTGCGGTATGCGGAGACACTAAAAGCACCATAGTAGAACACAGATGAAACTTCTAAGTTGATGTAATAGCCAGTAAGATGTAGTACAATTTAAGTTTTAGGTACCGATTATTGACTTTTTAGCTGGCTTTGGTGCCTAGGACATGAGCTAGGACCATAAGAATCTGCATGAAAGGAGGACTAGCAGCCGAGTTGCATGGGAGAATGTGAAAAGTGTTCATATGTAGCACAAACCTAAGAAATCCGTCCGTGTTCGTCATTTGTTATCGAATCGACACAAAGCCACATCGTCACATTGGCCGCTCTTCTCTCTGAAACGGTTGTACTTTTCGTCTGCAAAGCTATTTCGCGTGCTGCGGTATGCGGAGACACTAAAAGCACCATAGTAGAACACAGATGAAACTTCTAAGTTGATGTAATAGCAAGTAAGAAGTAGTACAATTCAAGTTTTAGGTATCGATTATTGACTTTTTAGCTGGCTTTGGTGCCTTGGACATGTGCTAGGACCTTATGATTCTGCATGAAAGGAGGACTAGCAGCCGAGTTGCACGGGAGAATGTGAAAAGTGTTCATATGTAGTAAAAACCTTTGAAATCCGTCCGTTTTCTTCATTTGTTTTCGAATCGACTTAGAGCCAGATCGTCATATTGGCCGCTCTTCTCTCTGAAACGGTTGTACTTATCGTCTGCAAAGCTATGTCGCGTGCTGCGGTATGCGGAGACACTAAAAGCACCATAGTAGAACACACATGAAGCTTCTAAGTTGATGTAATAGCCAGTAAGAAGTAGTACAATTCACGTTTAAGGTATCGATTATTGACTTTTTAGCTGGCTTTGGTGCCTTTGACATGAGCTAGGACCTTAAGATTCTGCATGAAAGGAGGACTAGCAGCCAAGTTGCATGGGAGAATGTGAAAAGAGTTCATATGTAGTAAAAACCTGAGAAATCCGTCCGTTTTCGTCATTTGTTAACGAATCGACTCCAAGCCAGATCGTCATATTGGCCGCTCTTCTCTCTGAAACGGTTGTCCTTATCGTCTGCAAAGATATGTCGCGTGTTGCGGTATGCGGAGACACTAAAAGCACCATAGTAGAACACAGATGAAGCTTCTAAGTTGATGTAATAGCAAGTAAGAAGTAGTACAATTCAAGTTTTAGGTATCGATTATTGACTTTTTACTTGGCTTTGGTGCCTTGGACATGAGCTAGGACCTTAAGATTCTGCATGAAAGGAGGACTAGCAGCCGAGTTGCACGGGAGAATGTGAAAAGTGTTCATATGTAGTAAAAACCTTGAGAAATCCGTCCATTTTCGTCATTTGTTATCGAATCGACTTAAAGCCAGATCGTCACATTGGCTGCGATTCTCTCTGAAACGGTTGTACTTATCGTCGGCAAAGCTATGTCGCGTGCTGCGGTATGCGGAGTCACTAAAAGCACCATAGTAGAACACACATACAGCTTCGAAGTTGATGTAATAGCCAGTAAGAAGTAGTACAATTCAAGTTTTAGGTATCGATTATTGACTTTTTAGCTGGCTTTGGTGCCTTGGACATGGGCTAGGACCTTAAGATTCTGCATGAAAGGAGGACTAGCAGCCGAGTTGCATGGGAGAATGTGGAAAGTGTTCATATGTAGTAAAAACCTGAGAAATCCGTCCGTTTTCGTCATTTGTTAACGAATCGACTCAAAGCCAGATCGCCACATTGGCCGCTCTTCTCTCTGAAACGGTTGTACTTATCGTCTGCAAAGCTATGTGTCGTGTTCCGGTACGCGGAGACACTAAAAGCACCGTAGCAGAACACAGATGAAGCTTTTACGTTGATGTAATAGCCAGTAAGAAGTAGTACAATTCAAGTTTTAGGTATCGATTATTGACTTTTTAGCTGGCTTTGGTGCCTTGGACTTGAGCTAGGACCTTAAGATTCGAATGAAAGGAGGACTAGCAGCCGAGTTGCATGGGAGATTGTGAAAAGTGTTCATATGTAGTAAAAACCTGAGAATTCCGTCCGTTTTCGTCATTTGTTATCGAATCGACTTAAAGCCAGATCGTCACATTGGCCGCTCTTCTCCCTGAAACGGTTGTACTTATCGTCTGCAAAGGTATGTCGCGTGCTGCGGTATGCGGAGACACTAAAAGCACCATAGTAGAACACAGATAAAACTTCTAAGTTGATGTAATAGCCAGTAAGAGGTAGTACAATTCAAGTTTTAGGTATCGATTATTGATTTTTAGTTGGCTTTGGTGCCATGGACATAAGCTAGGGCCTTAAGATTCTGCATGAAAGAAGGACTAGCAGCCGAGTTGCACGGGAGAATGTGAAAAGTGTTCATATGTAGTAAAAACCTGAGAAACCCGTCCGTTATCGTCATTTGTTATCGAATCGACTTAAAGCCAGATCGTCACATTGGCCGCTCTTCTCTATGAAACGGTTGTACTTATCGTCGGCAAAGCTATGTCGCGTGCTGCGGTATGCGGAGACACTAAAAGCACCATAGTAGAACACACATGCAGCTTCTAAGTTGATGTAATAGCCAGTAAGAAGTAGTACAATTCAAGTTTTAGGTATCGATTATTGACTTTCTAGCTGGCTTTGGTGCCTTGGACATGGGCTAGGACCTTAAGATTCTGCATGCCAAGTTGCATGGTAGAATGTGGAAAGTGTTCATATGTAGTAAAAACCTGAGAAATCCGTCCGTTTTCGTCATTAGTTAAAGAATCGACTCAAAGCCAGATCGCCACATTGGCCGCTCTTCTCTCTGAAACGGTTGTATTATCGTCTGCAAAGCTATGTGTCGTGTTCCGGTATGCGGAGACACTAGCTGGCTTTGGTGCCTTGGACATGGGCTAGGACCTTAAGATTCTGCATGAAAGGAGGACTAGCAGCCAAGTTGCATGGTAGAATGTGGAAAGTGTTCATATGTAGTAAAAACCTGAGAAATCCGTCCGTTTTCGTCATTAGTTAAAAAATCGACTCAAAGCCAGATCGCCACATTGGCCGCTCTTCTCTCTGAAACGGTTGTACTTATCGTCTGCAAAGCTATGTGTCGTGTTCCGGTAGGCGGAGACACTAAAAGCACCGTAGTAGAACACAGATGAAGTTTTTACGTTGATGTAATAGCCAGTAAGAAGTAGTACAATTCAAGTTTAGGTATCGATTATTGACTTTTTTACGGCCCTTGGTGCCTTGGACATGAGCTAGGACCTTAAGATTCTGCATGAAAGGAGGACTAGCAGCCGAGTTCATGGGAGAATGTGAAAAGTGTTCATTTGTAGTAAAAACCTGAGAAACCCGTCCGTTATCGTCATTTGTTATCGAATCGACTTAAAGCCAGATCGTAACATTGGCCGCTCTTTTCCCGGAAACGGTTGTACTTATCGTCTGCAAAGCTATGTCGCGTGCTGCGGTATCCGGAGACACTAAAATCAATATAGTAGTACACAGATGAAGTTTCTAAGTAGAAGTAATAGCCAGTAAGAAGTAGTACAATTTAAGTTTTAGGTATCGATTATTGACTTTTTTACGGCCTTTGGTGCCTTGGACATGAGCTAGGACCTTAAGATTCTGCATGAAAGGAGGACTAGCAGCCGAGTTCATGGGAGAATGTGAAAAGTGTTCATATGTAGTAAAAACCTGAGAAATCCGTCCGTTTTCGTCATTTGTTGTCGAATCGACTTAAAGCCAGATCGTCACATTGGCCGCTCTTCTCTCTGAAACGGTTGTACTTATCGTCTGCAAAGCTATTTCGCGTGCTGCGGTATGCGGAGACACTAAAAGCACCATAGTAGAACACAGATGAAACTTCTAAGTTGATGTAATAGCCAGTAAGATGTAGTACAATTTAAGTTTTAGGTATCGATTATTGACTCTTTAGCTGGCTTTGGTGCCTTGGACATGTGCTAGGACCTTATGATTCTGCATGAAAGGAGGACTAGCAGCCGAGTTGCACGGGAGAATGTGAAAAGTGTTCATATGTAGTAAAAACCTTTGAAATCCGTCCGTTTTCTTCATTTGTTTTCGAATCGACTTAGAGCCAGATCGTCATATTGGCCGCTCTTCTCTCTGAAACGGTTGTACTTTTCGTCTGCAAAGCTATGTCGCGTGCTGCGGTATGCGGAGACACTAAAAGCACCATAGTAGAACACACATGAAGCTTCTAAGTTGATGTAATAGCCAGTAAGAAGTAGTACAATTCACGGTTTAAGGTATCGATTATTGACTTTTTAGCTGGCTTTGGTGCCTTTGACATGAGCTAGGACCTTAAGATTCTGCATGAAAGGAGGACTAGCAGCCGAGTTGCATGGGAGAATGTGAAAAGAGTTCATATGTAGTAAAAACCTGAGAAATCCGTCCGTTTTCGTCATTTGTTAACGAATCGACTCCAAGCCAGATCGTCATATTGGCCGCTCTTCTCTCTGAAACGGTTGTCCTTATCGTCTGCAAAGATATGTCGCGTGTTGCGGTATGCGGAGACACTAAAAGCACCATAGTAGAACACAGATGAAGCTTCTAAGTTGATGTAATAGCAAGTAAGAAGTAGTACAATTCAAGTTTTAGGTATCGATTATTGACTTTTTAGCTGGCTTTGGTGCCTTGGACATGAGCTAGGACCTTAAGATTCTACATGAAAGGAGGACTAGCAGCCGAGTTGCACGGGAGAATGTGAAAAGTGTTCATATGTAGTAAAAACATGAGAAATCCGTCCGTTATCGTCATTTGTTATCGAATCGACTTAAAGCCAGATCGCCGCATTGGCTGCTCTTCTGTCTGAAACGGTTGTACTTATCGTCTGCTAAGCTATGTCGCGTGCTGCGGTATGCGGAGACACTAAAAGCACCATAGTAGAACACACATGAAGCTTCTAAGTTGATGTGATAGCCAGTAAGAAGTAGTACAATTCAAGTTTTAGGTATCGATTATTGACTTTTTAGCTGGCTTTGGTGCCTTGGACATGAGCTAGGACCTTAAGATTCTGCATGAAAGGAGGTCTAGCAGCCGAGTTGCATGGGAGTATGTGAAAAGTGTTCATATGTAGTAAAAACCTGAGAAACCCGTCCGTTTACGTCTTTTGTTCTCGAATCGACTTGAAGCCAGATCATCACATTGGCCGCACTTCTCTATGAAACGGTTGTACTTATCGTCGGCAAAGCTATGTCGCGTGATGCGGTATGCGGAGACACTAAAAGCACCATAGTAGAACACACATGAAGCTTCTAAGTTGATGTGATAGCCAGTAAGAAGTAGTACAATTCAAGTTTTAGGTATCGATTATTGACTTTTTAGCTGGCTTTGGTGCCTTGGACATGGGCTAGGACCTTAAGATTCTGCATGAAAGGAGGACTAGCAGCCGAGTTGCATGGGAGAAAGTGAAAAGTGTTCATATGTAGTAAAAACCCGAGAAATCCGTCCGTTTTCGTCATTTATTAACGAATCGACTCAAAGCCAGATCGTCACATTGGCCGCGATTCTCTCTGAAACGGTTGTCCTTATCGTCTGCAAAGATATGTCGCGTGTGGCGGTATGCGGAGACACTAAAAGCACCATAGTAGAACACAGATGAAACTTCTAAGTTGATGTATAGCCAGTAAGAGGTAGTACAATTCAAGTTTTAGGTATCGATTATTGACTTTTTAGCTGGCTTTGGTGCCTTGGACATGAGCTAGGACCTTAAGATTCTGCATGAAAGGAGGACTAGCAGCCGAGTTGCACGGGAGAATGTGAAAAGTGTTCATATGTAGTAAAAACCTGAGAAATCCGTCCGTTTTCGTCACTTGTTATAGAGTCGACTTAAAGCCAGATCGTCACATTGGCCGCTCTTCTCTCTGAAACGGTTGTACTTATCGTCTGCAAAGCTATGTCGCGTGCTGCGGTATGCGGAGACACTAAAAGCACCATAGTAGAACACAGATGAAACTTCTAAGTTGATGTAATAGCCAGTAAGATGTAGTACAATTTAAGTTTTAGGTACCGATTATTGACTTTTTAGCTGGCTTTGGTGCCTAGGACATGAGCTAGGACCATAAGAATCTGCATGAAAGGAGGACTAGCAGCCGAGTTGCATGGGAGAATGTGAAAAGTGTTCATATGTAGCACAAACCTAAGAAATCCGTCCGTGTTCGTCATTTGTTATCGAATCGACACAAAGCCACATCGTCACATTGGCCGCTCTTCTCTCTGAAACGGTTGTACTTTTCGTCTGCAAAGCTATTTCGCGTGCTGCGGTATGCGGAGACACTAAAAGCACCATAGTAGAACACAGATGAAACTTCTAAGTTGATGTAATAGCAAGTAAGAAGTAGTACAATTCAAGTTTTAGGTATCGATTATTGACTTTTTAGCTGGCTTTGGTGCCTTGGACATGTGCTAGGACCTTATGATTCTGCATGAAAGGAGGACTAGCAGCCGAGTTGCACGGGAGAATGTGAAAAGTGTTCATATGTAGTAAAAACCTTTGAAATCCGTCCGTTTTCTTCATTTGTTTTCGAATCGACTTAGAGCCAGATCGTCATATTGGCCGCTCTTCTCTCTGAAACGGTTGTACTTATCGTCTGCAAAGCTATGTCGCGTGCTGCGGTATGCGGAGACACTAAAAGCACCATAGTAGAACACACATGAAGCTTCTAAGTTGATGTAATAGCCAGTAAGAAGTAGTACAATTCACGTTTAAGGTACCAATTATTGACTTTTTAGCTGGCTTTGGTGCCTTTGACATGAGCTAGGACCTTAAGATTCTGCATGAAAGGAGGACTAGCAGCCGAGTTGCATGGGAGAATGTGAAAAGAGTTCATATGTAGTAAAAACCTGAGAAATCCGTCCGTTTTCGTCATTTGTTAACGAATCGACTCCAAGCCAGATCGTCATATTGGCCGCTCTTCTCTCTGAAACGGTTGTCCTTATCGTCTGCAAAGATATGTCGCGTGTTGCGGTATGCGGAGACACTAAAAGCACCATAGTAGAACACAGATGAAGCTTGTAAGTTGATGTAATAGCAAGTAAGCAGTAGTACAATTCAAGTTTTAGGTATCGATTATTGACTTTT
The DNA here is from genome assembly GCF_023897955.1 of Schistocerca gregaria. Taxonomy (NCBI): domain Eukaryota; kingdom Metazoa; phylum Arthropoda; class Insecta; order Orthoptera; family Acrididae; genus Schistocerca; species Schistocerca gregaria. The sequence goes on from NC_064925.1 coordinate 587,318,059, forward strand.
TACCTGGCTTTGGTGCCTTGGACATGAGCTAGGACCTTAAGATTCTGCATGAAAGGAGGACTAGCAGCCGAGTTGCACGGGAGAATGTGAAAAGTGTTCATATGTAGTAAAAACCTTGAGAAATCCGTCCATTTTCGTCATTTGTTATCGAATCGACTTAAAGCCAGATCGTCACATTGGCTGCGATTCTCTCTGAAACGGTTGTACTTATCGTCGGCAAAGCTATGTCGCGTGCTGCGGTATGCGGAGTCACTAAAAGCACCATAGTAGAACACACATACAGCTTCGAAGTTGATGTAATAGCCAGTAAGAAGTAGTACAATTTAAGTTTTAGGTATCGATTATTGACTTTTTTACGGCCTTTGGTGCCTTGGACATGAGCTAGGACCTTAAGATTCTGCATGAAAGGAGGACTAGCAGCCGAGTTCATGGGAGAATGTGAAAAGTGTTCATATGTAGTAAAAACCTGAGAAATCCGTCCGTTTTCGTCATTTGTTGTCGAATCGACTTAAAGCCAGATCGTCACATTGGCCGCTCTTCTCTCTGAAACGGTTGTACTTATCGTCTGCAAAGCTATTTCGCGTGCTGCGGTATGCGGAGACACTAAAAGCACCATAGTAGAACACAGATGAAACTTCTAAGTTGATGTAATAGCCAGTAAGATGTAGTACAATTTAAGTTTTAGGTATCGATTATTGACTCTTTAGCTGGCTTTGGTGCCTTGGACATGAGCTAGGACCTTAAGATTCTGCATGAAAGGAGGACTAGCAGCCGAGTTACACGGGAGAATGTGAAAAGTGTTCATATGTAGCACAAACCTAAGAAATCCGTCCGTGTTCGTCATTTGTTATCGAATTGACATGAAGCCAGATCGTCACATTGGCCGCTCTTCTCTCTGAAACGGTTGTACTTATCGTCTGCAAAGCTATTTCTCGTGCTGCGGTATGCGGAGACACTAAAAGCACCATAGAAGAATACAGATGAACCTTCTAAGTTGATGTAATAGCCAGTAAGAAGTAGTACAATTCAAGTTTTAGGTATCGATTATTGACATTTAACCTGGCTTTGGTGACTTGGACATGAGCTAGGACCTTATGATTCTGCATGAAAGGAGGACTAGCAGCCGAGTTGCACGGGAGAATGTGAAAAGTGTTCATATGTAGTAAAAACCTTTGAAATCGGTCCGTTTTCGTCATTTGTTTTCGAATAGACTTAAAGCCAGATCGTCATATTGGCCGCTCTTCTCTCTGAAACGGTTGTACTTATCGTCTGCAAAGCTATGTCGCGTGCTGCGGTATGCGGAGACACTAAAGGCACCATAGTAGAACACACATGAAGCTTCTAAGTTGATGTAATAGCCAGTAAGAAGTAGTACAATTCACGTTTTAGGTATCGATTATTGACTTTTTAGCTGGCTTTGGTGACTTGGACATGAGCTAGGACCTTAAGATTCTGAATGAAAGAGGGTTAGCAGCCGAGTTGCACGGGAGAATGTGAAAAGTTTTCATATGTAGTAAAAACCTGAGAAATCCGTCCGTTTTCGTCATTTGTTATCGAATCGACTTAAAGCCAGATCGTCACATTGGCCGCTCTTCTCCCTGAAACGGTTGTACTTATCGTCTGCAAAGCTATGTCGCGTGCTGCGGTATCCGGAGACACTAAAATCAATATAGTAGTACACAGATGAAATTTCTAAGTAGAAGTAATAGCCAGTAAGAAGTAGTACAATTTAAGTTTTAGGTATCGATTATTGACTTTTTAGCTGGCTTTGGTGCCTTGGACATGGGCTAGGACCTTAAGATTCTGCATGAAAGGAGGACTAGCAGCCGAGTTCATGGGAGAATGTGAAAAGTGTTCATATGTAGTAAAAACCTGAGAAATCCGTCCGTTTTCGTCATTTGTTATCGAATCGACTTAAAGCCAGATCGTCACATTGGCCGCTCTTCTCTATGAAACGGTTGTACTTATCGTCGGCAAAGCTATGTCGCGTGCTGCGGTATGCGGAGACACTAAAAGCACCATAGTAGAACACACATGCAGCTTCTAAGTTGATGTAATAGCCAGTAAGAAGTAGTACAATTCAAGTTTTAGGTATCGATTATTGACTTTTTAGCTGGCTTTGGTGCCTTGGACATGGGCTAGGACCTTAAGATTCTGCATGAAAGGAGGACTAGCAGCCGAGTTGCATGGGAGAATGTGAAAAGTGTTCATATGTAGTAAAAACCTGAGAAATCCGTCCGTTTTCGTCATTTGTTGTCGAATCGACTTAAAGCCAGATCGTCACATTGGCCGCTCTTCTCTCTGAAACGGTTGTACTTATCGTCTGCAAAGCTATTACGCGTGCTGCGGTATGCGGAGACACTAAAAGCACCATAGTAGAACACAGATGAAACTTCTAAGTTGATGTAATAGCCAGTAAGATGTAGTACAATTTAAGTTTTAGGTATCGATTATTGACTCTTTAGCTGGCTTTGGTGCCTTGGACATGAGCTAGGACCTTAAGATTCTGCATGAAAGGACTAGCAGCCGAGTTGCACGGGAGAATGTGAAAAGTGTTCATATGTAGTAAAAACCTGAGAAACCCGTCCGTTTTCGTTATTTGTTATCGAATCGACTTAAAGCCAGATCGTCACATTGGCCGCTCTTCTCCCTGAAACGGTTGTACTTATCGTCTGTAAAGCTATGTCGCGTGCTGCGGTATCCGGGGACACTAAAATCAATATAGTAGTACACAGATGAAGTTTCTTAGTAGAAGTAATAGCCAGTAAGAAGTAGTACAATTTAAGTTTTAGGTATCGATTATTGACTTTTTAGCTGGCTTTGGTGCCTTGGACATGAGCTAGGACCTTAAGATTCTGCATGAAAGGAGGACTAGCAGCCGAGTTCATGGGAGAATGTGAAAAGTGTTCATATGTAGTAAAACCCTGAGAAATCCGTCCGTTTTCGTCATTTGTTGTCGAATCGACTTAAAGCCAGATCGTCACATTGGCCGCTCTTCTCTCTGAAATGGTTGTACTTATCGTCTGCAAAGCTATTTCGCGTGCTGCGGTATGCGGAGACACTAAAAGCACCATAGTAGAACACAGATGAATCTTCTAAGTTGATGTAATAGCCAGTAAGATGTAGTACAATTTAAGTTTTAGGTATCGATTATTGACTCTTTAGCTGGCTTTGGTGCCTTGGACATGAGCTAGGACCTTAAGAATCTGCATGAAAGGAGGACTAGCAGCCGAGTTGCACGGGAGAATGTGAAAAGTGTTCATATGTAGTAAAAACCTGAGAAATCCGTCCGTTTTCGTCATTTGATAACGAATCGACTCAAAGCCAGATCGCCTCATTGGCCGCTCTTCTCTCTGAAACGGTTGTACTTATCGTCTGCAAAGCTATGTCTCTTGTTCCGGTATGCGGAGACACTAAAAGCACCGTAGTAGAACACAGATGAAGCTTTTACGTTGATGTAATAGCCAGTAAGAAGTAGTACAATTCAAGTTTTAGGTATCGATTATTGACTTTTTAGCTGGCTTTGGTGACTTGGACATGAGCTAGGACCTTAAGATTCTGAATGAAAGAGGGTTAGCAGCCGAGTTGCACGGGAGAATGTGAAAAGTGTTCATATGTAGTAAAAACCTGAGAAATCCGTCCGTTTTCGTCATTTGTTATCGAATCGACTTAAAGCCAGATCGTCACATTGGCCTTTCTTCTCCCTGAAACGGTTGTACTTATCGTCTGCAAAGCTATGTCGCGTGCTGCGGTATCCGGAGACACTAAAATCAATATAGTAGTACACAGATGAAATTTCTAAGTAGAAGTAATAGCCAGTAAGAAGTAGTACAATTTAAGTTTTAGGTATCGATTATTGACTTTTTAGCTGGCTTTGGTGCCTTGGACATGAGCTAGGACCTTAAGATTCTGCATGAAAGGAGGACTAGCAGCCGAGTTCATGGGAGAATGTGAAAAGTGTTCATATGTAGTAAAAACCTGAGAAATCCGTCCGTTTTCGTCATTTGTTGTCGAATCGACTTAAAGCCAGATAGTCACATTGGCCGCTCTTCTCTCTGAAACGGTTGTACTTATCGTCTGCAAAGCTATTTCGCGTGCTGCGGTATGCGGAGACACTAAAAGCACCATAGTAGAACACAGATGAATCTTCTAAGTTGATGTAATAGCCAGAAAGATGTAGTACAATTTAAGTTTTAGGTATCGATTATTGACTCTTTAGCTGGCTTTGGTGCCTTGGACATGAGCTAGGACCTTAAGAATCTGCATGAAAGGAGGACTAGCAGCCGAGTTGCACGGGAGAATGTGAAAAGTGTTCATATGTAGCACAAACCTAAGAAATCCGTCCGTGTTCGTCATTTGTTATCGAATTGACACAAAGCCAGATCGTCACATTGGCCGCTCTTCTCTCTGAAACGGTTTACTTATCGTCTGCAAAGCTATGTCGCGTGCTGCGGTATGCGGAGACACTAAAAGCACCATAGTAGAACACAGATAAAGCTTCTAAGTTGATGTAATAGCAAGTAAGAAGTAGGACAATTCAAGTTTTAGGTATCGATTATTGACTTTTTACCTGGCTTTGGTGCCTTGGACATGAGCTAGGACCTTAAGATTCTGCATGAAAGGAGGACTAGCAGCCGAGTTTCACGGGAGAATGTGAAAAGTGTTCATATGTAGTAAAAACCTGAGAAATCCGTCCGTTTTCGTCATTTGTTATCGAATCGACTTAAAGCCAGATCGTCACATTGGCCGCTCTTCTCTATGAAACGGTTGTACGTATCGTCGGCAAAGCTATGTCGCGTGCTGCGGTATGCGGAGACACTAAAAGCACCATAGTAGAACACACATGCAGCTTCTAAGTTGATGTAATAGCCAGTAAGAAGTAGTACAATTCAAGTTTTAGGTATCGATTATTGACTTTTTAGCTGGCTTTGGTGCCTTGGACATGGGCTAGGACCTTAAGATTCTGCATGAAAGGAGGACTAGCAGCCGAGTTGCATGGGAGAATGTGAAAAGTGTTCATATGTAGTAAAAACCTGAGAAATCCGTCCGTTTTCGTCATTTGTTATCGAATCGACTTAAAGCCAGATCGTCACATTGGCCGCTCTTCTCCCTGAAACGGTTGTACTTATCGTCTGCAAAGCTATGTCGCGTGCTGCGGTATGCGGAGACACTAAAAGCACCATAGTAGAACACAGATGAAACTTCTAAGTTGATGTAATAGCCAGTAAGAGGTAGTACAATTCAAGTTTTAGGTATCGATTATTGACTTTTTAGTTGGCTTTGGTGCCATGGACATAAGCTAGGGCCTTAAGATTCTGCATGAAAGGAGGACTAGCAGCCGAGTTGCATGGGAGAATGTGAAAAGTGTTCATCTGTAGTAAAAATCTGAGAAACCCGTCCGTTTTCGTCATTTGTTATCGAATCGACTTAAAGCCAGATCGTCACATTGGCCGCTCTTCTCCCTGAAACGGTTGTACTTATCGTCTGCAAAGCTATGTCGCGTGCTGCGGTATCCGGAGACACTAAAATCAATATAGTAGTACACAGATGAAGTTTCTAAGTAGAAGTAATAGCCAGTAAGAAGTAGTACAATTTAAGTTTTAGGTATCGATTACTGACTTTTTAGCTGGCTTTGGTGCCTTGGACATGAGCTAGGACCTTAAGATTCTGCATGAAAGGAGGACTAGCAGCCGAGTTCATGGGAGAATGTGAAAAGTGTTCATATGTAGTAAAAACCTGAGAAATCCGTCCGTTTTCGTCATTTGTTGTCGAATCGACTTAAAGCCAGATCGTCACATTGGCCGCTCTTCTCTCTGAAACGGTTGTACTTATCGTCTGCAAAGCTATTACGCGTGCTGCGGTATGCGGAGACACTAAAAGCACCATAGTAGAACACAGATGAAACTTCTAAGTTGATGTAATAGCCAGTAAGATGTAGTACAATTTAAGTTTTAGGTATCGATTATTGACTCTTTAGCTGGCTTTGGTGCCTTGGACATGAGCTAGGACCTTAAGATTCTGCATGAAAGGAGGACTAGCAGCCGAGTTGCACGGGAGAATGTGAAAAGTGTTCATATGTAGTAAAAACCTGAGAAACCCGTCCGTTTTCGTTATTTGTTATCGAATCGACTTAAAGCCAGATCGTCACATTGGCCGCTCTTCTCCCTGAAACGGTTGTACTTATCGTCTGTAAAGCTATGTCGCGTGCTGCGGTATCCGGGGACACTAAAATCAATATAGTAGTACACAGATGAAGTTTCTTAGTAGAAGTAATAGCCAGTAAGAAGTAGTACAATTTAAGTTTTAGGTATCGATTATTGACTTTTTAGCTGGCTTTGGTGCCTTGGACATGAGCTAGGACCTTAAGATTCTGCATGAAAGGAGGACTAGCAGCCGAGTTCATGGGAGAATGTGAAAAGTGTTCATATGTAGTAAAAACCTGAGAAATCCGTCCGTTTTCGTCATTTGTTGTCGAATCGACTTAAAGCCAGATCGTCACATTGGCCGCTCTTCTCTCTGAAATGGTTGTACTTATCGTCTGCAAAGCTATTTCGCGTGCTGCGGTATGCGGAGACACTAAAAGCACCATAGTAGGACACAGATGAAGCTTCTAAGTTGATGTAATAGCAAGTAAGAAGTAGTACAATTCAAGTTTTAGATATCGATTATTGACTCTTTAGCTGGCTTTGGTGCCTTGGACATGAGCTAGGACCTTAAGATTCTGCATGAAAGGAGGACTAGCAGCCGAGTTGCATGGGAGAATGTGAAAAGTGTTCATATGTAGTAAAAACCTGAGAAATCCGTCCGTTTTCGTCATTTGTTATCGAATCGACTCAAAGCCAGATCGTCACATTGGCCGCTCTTCTGTCTGAAATGGTTGTACTTATCGTCTGCAAAACTATGTCGCGTGCTGCGGTATTCGGAGACACTAAAAGCACCATAGTAGGACACAGATGAAGCTTCTAAGTTGATGTAATAGCAAGTAAGAAGTAGTACAATTCAAGTTTTAGGTATCGATTATTGACATTTTACCTGGCTATGGTGCCTTGGACATGAGCTAGGACCTTAAGATTCTGCATGAAAGGAGGACTAGCAGCCGAGTTGCACAGGAGAATGTGAAAAGTGTTCATATGTAGTAAAAACCTGAGAAATCCGTCCGTTTTCGTCATTTGTTATCGAATCGACTTAAAGCCAGATCGTCACATTGGCCGCTCTTCTCTATGAAACGGTTGTACTTATCGTCGGCAAAGCCATGTTACGTGCTGCGGTATGCGTAGACACTAAAAGCACCATAGTAGAACACAGTTGAAGCTTCTAAGTTGATGTAATAGCCAGTAAGAAGTAGTACAATTCAAGTTTTAGGTATCGATTATTGACTTTTTAGCTGGCTTTGGTGCCTTGGACATGGGCTAGGACCTTAAGATTCTGCATGAAAGGAGGACTAGCAGCCGAGTTGCATGGGAGAATGTGAAAAGTGTTCATATGTAGTAAAAACCTGAGAAATCCGTCCGTTTTCGTCATTTGATAACGAATCGACTCAAAGCCAGATCGCCACATTGGCCGCTCTTCTCTCTGAAACGGTTGTACTTATCGTCTGCAAAGCTATGTCTCGTGTTCCGGTATGCGGAGACACTAAAAGCACCGTAGTAGAACACAGATCAAGCTTCTAAGTTGATGTAATAGCCAGAAAGATGTAGTACAATTTAAGTTTTAGGTATCGATTATTGACTCTTTAGCTGGCTTTGGTGCCTTGGACATGAGCTAGGACCTTAAGAATCTGCATGAAAGGAGGACTAGCAGCCGAGTTGCATGGGAGAATGTGAAAAGTGTTCATATGTAGTAAAAACCTGAGAAATCCGTCCGTTTTCGTCATTTGATAACGAATCGACTCAAAGCCAGATCGCCTCATTGGCCGCTCTTCTCTCTGAAACGGTTGTACTTATCGTCTGCTAAGCTATTTCGCGTGCTGCGGTATGCGGAGACACTAAAAGCACCATAGTACAACACAGATGAAGCTTCTAAGTTGATGTAATAGCAAGTAAGAAGTAGGACAATTCAAGTTTTAGGTATCGATTATTGACATTTTACCTGGCTTTGGTGCCTTGGACATGAGCTAGGACCTTAAGATTCTGCATGAAAGGAGGACTAGCAGCCGAGTTGCATGGGAGAATGTGAAAAGAGTTCATATGTAGTAAAAACCTGAGAAATCCGTCCGTTTTCGTCAGTTGTTAACGAATCGACTCAAAGCCAGATCGCCACATTGGCCGCTCTTCTCTCTGAAACGGTTGTACTTATCGTCTGCAAAGCTATGTCTCGTGTTCCGGTATGCGGAGACACTAAAAGCACTGTAGTAGAACACAGATGAAGCCTTTACGTTGATGTAATAGCCAGTAAGAAGTAGTACAATTCAAGTTTTAGGTATCCATTATTGACTTTTTAGCTGGCTTTGGTGCCTTGGACATGAGCTAGGACCTTAAGATTCTGCATGAAAGGAGGACTAGCAGCCGAGTTGCACAGGAGAATGTGAAAAGTGTTCATATGTAGTAAAAACCTGAGAAACGCGCCCGTTTTCGTCATTTGTTATCGAATCGACTTAAAGCCAGATCGTCACATTGGGCGCTCTTCTCCCTGAAACGGTTGTACTTATCGTCTGCAAAGCTATGTCGCGTGCTGCGGTATCCGGAGACACTAAAATCAATATAGTAGTACACAGATGAAGTTTCTAAGTAGAAGTAATAGCCAGTAAGAAGTAGTACAATTTAAGTTTTAGGTATCGATTATTGACTTTTTAGCTGGCTTTGGTGCCTTGGACATGAGCTAGGACCTTAAGATTCTGCATGAAAGGAGGACTAGCAGCCGAGTTCATGGGAGAATGTGAAAAGTGTTCATATGTAGCACAAACCTAAGAAATTCGTCCGTGTTCGTCATTTGTTATCGAATCGACACAAAGCCAGATCGTCACATTGGCCGCTCTTCTCTCTGAAACGGTTGTACTTATCGTCTGCAAAGCTATTTCGCGTGCTGCGGCATGCGGAGACACTAAAAGCACCATAGAAGAATACAGATGAACCTTCTAAGTTGATGTAATAGCCAGTAAGAAGTAGTACAATTCAAGTTTTAGGTATCGATTATTGACTTTTTAGCTGGCTTTGGTGCCTTGGACATGAGCTAGGGCCTTATGATTCTGCATGAAAGGAGGACTAGCAGCCGAGTTGCACGGGAGAATGTGAAAAGTGTTCATATGTAGTAAAAACCTTTGTAATCCGTATGTTTTCATCATTTGTTTTCGAATCGACTTAAAGCCAGATCGTCATATTGGCCGATCTTCTCTCTGAAACGGTTGTACTTATCGTCTGCAAAGCTATGTCGCGTGCTGCGGTATGCGGAGACACTAAAAGCACCATAGTAGAACACACATGAAGCTTCTAAGTTGATGTAATAGCCAGTAAGAAGTAGTACAATTCACGTTTTAGGTATCGATTATTGACTTTTTAGCTGGCTTTGGTGCCTTGGACATGAGCTAGGACCTTAAGATTCTGCATGAAAGGAGGATTAGCAGCCGAGTTGCACGGGAGAATGTGAAAAGTGTTCATATGTAGTAAAAACCTGAGAAATCCGTCCGTTTTCGAAATTTGTAATCGAATCGACTTAAAGTCAGATCGCCGCATTGGCCGCTCTTTTGTCTGAAACGGTTGTACTTATCGTCTGCTAAGCTATGTCGCGTGTTGCGGTATCCGGAGACACTAAAAGCACCATAGTAATACACAGATGAACCTTCTAAGTTGATGTAATAGCCACTAAGAAGTAGTACAATACAAGTTTTAGTTATCGATTATTGACTTTTTAGCTGGCTTTGGTGCCTTGTACATGAGCTAGGACCGTAAGATTCTGCATGAAAGGAGGTCTAGCAGCCGAGTTGCATGGGAGAATGTGAAAAGTGTTCATATGTAGTAAAAACCTGAGAAATCCGTCCGTTTTCGTCTTTTGTTCTCGAATCGACTTAAAGCCAGATCGTCACATTGGCCGCTCATCTCTATGAAACGGTTGTACTTATCGTCGGCAAAGCTATGTCGCGTGCTGCGGTATGCGGAGACACTAAAAGCACCATAGTAGAACACACATGAAGCTTCTAAGTTGATGTAATAGCCAGTAAGAGGTAGTACAATTCAAGTTTTAGGTATTGATTACTGACTTTTTAGCTGGCTTTGGTGCCTTGGACATGAGCTAGACCTTAAGATTCTGCATGAAAGGAGGACTAGCAGCCGAGTTCATGGGAGAATGTGAAAAGTGTTCATATTTAGTAAAAACCTGAGAAATCCGTCCGTTTTCGTCATTTGTTGTCGAATCGACTTAAAGCCAGATCGTCACGTTGGCCGCTCTTCTCTCTGAAACGGTTGTACTTATCGTCTGCAAAGCTATTTCGCGTGCTGCGGAATGCGGAGACACTAAAAGCACCATAGAAAAATACAGATGAACCTTCAAAGTTGATGTAATAGCCAGTAAGAAGTAGTACAATTCAAGTTTTAGGTATCGATTATTGACTTTTTAGCTGGCTTTGGTGCCTTGGACATGAGCTAGGACCTTATGATTCTGCATGAAAGGAGGACTAGCAGCCGAGTTGCACGGGAGAATGTGAAAAGTGTTCATATGTAGTAAAAACCTTTGAAATCCGTCCGTTTTCGTCATTTGTTTTCGAATCGACTTAAAGCCAGATCGTCATATTGGCCGCTCTTCTCCCTGAAACGGTTGTACTTATCGTCTGGAAAGCTATGTCGTGTGCTGCGGTATGCGGAGACACTAAAAGCACCATAGTAGAACACAGATGAAACTTCTAAGTTGATGTAATAGCCAGAATGAGGTAGTACAATTCAAGTTTTAGGTATCGATTATTGACTTTTTAGCTGGCTTTGGTGCCTTGGACATGAGCTAGGACCTTATGATTCTGCATGAAAGGAGGACTAGCAGCCGAGTTGCACGGGAGAATGTGAAAAGTGTTCATATGTAGTAAAAACCTGAGAAACCCGTCCGTTTTCGTCATTTGTTAACGAATCGACTTAAAGCCAGATCGTCACATTGGCCGCTCTTCTCCCTGAAACGGTTGTACTTATCGTCTGTAAAGCTATGTCGCGTGCTGCGGTATCCGGAGACACTAAAATCAATATAGTAGTACACAGATGAAGTTTCTAAGTAGAAGTAATAGCCAGTAAGAAGTAGTACAATTTAAGATTTAGGTACCGATTATTGACTTTTTAGCTGGCTTTGGTGCCTTGGACATGAGCTAGGACCTTAAGATTCTGCATGAAAGGAGGACTAGCAGCCGAGTTCATGGGAGAATGTGAAAAGTGTTCATATGTAGTAAAAACCTGAGAAATCCGTCCGTTTTCGTCATTTGTTGTCGAATCGACTTAAAGCCAGATCGTCACATTGGCCGCTCTTCTCTCTGAAATGGTTGTACTTATCGTCTGCAAAGCTATTTCGCGTGCTGCGGTATCCGGAGACACTAAAAGCACCATAGTAGAACACAGATGAAACTTCTAAGTTGATGTAATTGCCAGTAAGATGTAGTACAATTTAAGTTTTAGGTATCGATTATTGACTCTTTAGCTGGCTTTGGTGCCTTGGACATGAGCTAGGACCTTAAGAATCTGCATGAAAGGAGGACTAGCAGCCGAGTTGCACGGGAGAATGTGAAAAGTGTTCATATGTAGCACAAACCTAAGAAATCCGACCGTGTTCGTCATTTGTAATCGAATCGACACAAAGCCAGATCGTCAAATTGGCCGCTCTTCTCTCTGAAACGGTTGTACTTATCGTCTGCAAAGCTATTTCGCGTGCTGCGCTATGCGGAGACACTAAAAGCACCATAGAAGAATACAGATGAACCTTCTAAGTTGATGTAATAGCCAGTAAGAAGTAGTACAATTCAAGTTTTAGGTATCGATTATTGACTTTTTAGCTGGCTTTGGTGCCTTGGACATGAGCTAGGACCTTATGATTCTGCATGAAAGGAGGACTAGCAGCCGAGTTGCACGGGAGAATGTGAAAAGTGTTCATATGTAGTAAAAACCTTTGAAATACGTATGTTTTCGTCATTTGTTTTCGAATCGACTTAAAGCCAGATCGTCATATTGGCCGCTCTTCTCTCTGAAACGGTTGTACTTATCGTCTGCAAAGCTATGTCGCGTGCTGCGGTATGCGGAGACACTAAAAGCACCATAGTAGAACACACATGAAGCTTCTAAGTTGATGTAATAGCCAGTAAGAAGTAGTACAATTCATGTTTTAGGTATCGATTATTGACTTTTTAGCTGGCTTTGGTGCCTTGGACATGAGCTAGGACCTTAGGATTCTGCATGAAAGGAGGACTAGCAGCCGAGTTGCATGGGAGAATGTGAAAAGAGTTCATATGTAGTAAAAACCTGAGAAATCCGTCCGTTTTCGTCATTTGTTAACGAATCGACTCAAAGCCAGATCGTCACATTGGCCGCTCTTCTCTCTGAAACGGTAGTCCTTATCGTCTGCAAAGATATGTCGCGTGTTCCGGTATGCGGACACACTAAAAGCACCATAGAAAAATACAGATGAACCTTCAAAGTTGATGTAATAGCCAGTAAGAAGTAGTACAATTCAAGTTTTAGGTATCGATTATTGACTTTTTAGCTGGCTTTGGTGCCTTGGACATGAGCTAGGACCTTATGATTCTGCATGAAAGGAGGACTAGCAGCCGAGTTGCACGGGAGAATGTGAAAAGTGTTCATATGTAGTAAAAACGTTTGAAATCCGTCCGTTTTCGTCATTTGTTTTCGAATCGACTTAAAGCCAGATCGTCATATTGGCCGCTCTTCTCCCTGAAACGGTTGTACTTATCGTCTGCAAAGCTATGTCGTGTGCTGCGGTATGCGGAGACACTAAAAGCACCATAGTAGAACACAGATGAAACTTCTAAGTTGATGTAATAGCCAGAATGAGGTAGTACAATTCAAGTTTTAGGTATCGATTATTGACTTTTTAGCTGGCTTTGGTGCCTTGGACATGAGCTAGGACCTTAAGATTCTGCATGAAAGGAGGACTAGCAGCCGAGTTGCACGGGAGAATGTGAAAAGTGTTCATATGTAGTAAAAACCTGAGAAACCCGTCCGTTTTCGTCATTTGTTAACGAATCGACTTAAAGCCAGATCGTCACATTGGCCGCTCTTCTCCCTGAAACGGTTGTACTTATCGTCTGTAAAGCTATGTCGCGTGCTGCGGTATCCGGAGACACTAAAATCAATATAGTAGTACACAGATGAAGTTTCTAAGTAGAAGTAATAGCCAGTAAGAAGTAGTACAATTTAAGTTTTAGGTATCGATTATTGACTTTTTAGCTGGCTTTGGTGCCTTGGACATGAGCTAGGACCTTAAGATTCTGCATGAAAGGAGGACTAGCAGCCGAGTTCATGGGAGAATGTGAAAAGTGTTCATATGTAGTAAAAACCTGAGAAATCCGTCCGTTTTCGTCATTTGTTGTCGAATCGAGTTAAAGCCAGATCGTCACATTGGCCGCTCTTCTCTCTGAAATGGTTGTACTTATCGTCTGCAAAGCTATTTCGCGTGCTGCGGTATCCGGAGACACTAAAAGCACCATAGTAGAACACAGATGAAACTTCTAAGTTGATGTAATAGCCAGTAAGATGTAGTACAATTTAAGTTTTAGGTATCGATTATTGACTCTTTAGCTGGCTTTGGTGATTTGGACATGAGCTAGGACCTTAAGAATCTGCATGAAAGGAGGACTAGCAGCCGAGTTGCACGGGAGAATGTGAAAAGTGTTCATATGTAGCACAAACCTAAGAAATCCGTCCGTGTTCGTCATTTGTAATCGAATCGACACAAAGCCAGATCGTCAAATTGGCCGCTCTTCTCTCTGAAACGGTTGTACTTATCGTCTGCAAAGCTATTTCGCGTGCTGCGCTATGCGGAGACACTAAAAGCACCATAGAAGAATACAGATGAACCTTCTAAGTTGATGTAATAGCCAGTAAGAAGTAGTACAATTCAAGTTTTAGGTATCGATTATTGACTTTTTAGCTGGCTTTGGTGCCTTGGACATGAGCTAGGAGCTTATGATTCTGCATGAAAGGAGGACTAGCAGCCGAGTTGCACGGGAGAATGTGAAAAGTGTTCATATGTAGTAAAAACCTTTGAAATACGTATGTTTTCGTCATTTGTTTTCGAATCGACTTAAAGCCAGATCGTCATATTGGCCGCTCTTCTCTCTGAAACGGTTGTACTTATCGTCTGCAAAGCTATGTCGCGTGCTGCGGTATGCGGAGACACTAAAAGCACCATAGTAGAACACACATGAAGCTTCTAAGTTGATGTAATAGCCAGTAAGAAGTAGTACAATTCATGTTTTAGGTATCGATTATTGACTTTTTAGCTGGCTTTGGTGCCTTGGACATGAGCTAGGACCTTAAGATTCTGCATGAAAGGAGGACTAGCAGCCGAGTTGCATGGGAGAATGTGAAAAGAGTTCATATGTAGTAAAAACCTGAGAAATCCGTCCGTTTTCGTCATTTGTTAACGAATCGACTCAAAGCCAGATCGTCACATTGGCCGCTCTTCTCTCTGAAACGGTAGTCCTTATCGTCTGCAAAGATATGTCGCGTGTTCCGGTATGCGGAGACACTAAAAGCACCATAGTAGGACACAGATGAAGCTTCTAAGTTGATGTAATAGCAAGTAAGAAGTAGTACAATTCAAGTTTTAGATATCGATTATTGACGTTTTAGCTGGCTTTGGTGCTTGGACATGAGCTAGGACCTTAAGATTCTGCATGAAAGGAGGACTAGCAGCCGAGTTGCATGGGAGAATGTGAAAAGTGTTCATATGTAGTAAAAACCTGAGAAATCCGTCCGTTTTCGTCATTTGTTATCGAATCGACTTAAAGCCAGATCGTTACATTAGCCGCTCTTCTCTCTGAAACGGTCGTACTTATCGTCTGCAAAGCTATGTCGCGTGCTGCGGTATGTGGAGACACTAAAAGCACCATAGTAGAACACACATGAAGCTTCTAAGTTGATGTAATAGCCAGTAAGAGGTAGTACAATTCAAGTTTTAGGTATTGATTACTGACTTTTTAGCTGGCTTTGGTGCCTTGGACATGAGCTAGGACCTTAAGATTCTGCATGAAAGGAGGACTAGCAGCCGAGTTCATGGGAGAATGTGAAAAGTGTTCATATGTAGTAAAAACCTGAGAAATCCGTCCGTTTTCGTCATTTGTTGTCGAATCGAGTTAAAGCCAGATCGTCACATTGGCCGCTCTTCTCTCTGAAATGGTTGTACTTATCGTCTGCAAAGCTATTTCGCGTGCTGCGGTATCCGGAGACACTAAAAGCACCATAGTAGAACACAGATGAAACTTCTAAGTTGATGTAATAGCCAGTAAGATGTAGTACAATTTAAGTTTTAGGTATCGATTATTGACTCTTTAGCTGGCTTTGGTGATTTGGACATGAGCTAGGACCTTAAGAATCTGCATGAAAGGAGGACTAGCAGCCGAGTTGCACGGGAGAATGTGAAAAGTGTTCATATGTAGCACAAACCTAAGAAATCCGTCCGTGTTCGTCATTTGTAATCGAATCGACACAAAGCCAGATCGTCAAATTGGCCGCTCTTCTCTCTGAAACGGTTGTACTTATCGTCTGCAAAGCTATTTCGCGTGCTGCGCTATGCGGAGACACTAAAAGCACCATAGAAGAATACAGATGAACCTTCTAAGTTGATGTAATAGCCAGTAAGAAGTAGTACAATTCAAGTTTTAGGTATCGATTATTGACTTTTTAGCTGGCTTTGGTGCCTTGGACATGAGCTAGGAGCTTATGATTCTGCATGAAAGGAGGACTAGCAGCCGAGTTGCACGGGAGAATGTGAAAAGTGTTCATATGTAGTAAAAACCTTTGAAATACGTATGTTTTCGTCATTTGTTTTCGAATCGACTTAAAGCCAGATCGTCATATTGGCCGCTCTTCTCTCTGAAACGGTTGTACTTATCGTCTGCAAAGCTATGTCGCGTGCTGCGGTATGCGGAGACACTAAAAGCACCATAGTAGAACACACATGAAGCTTCTAAGTTGATGTAATAGCCAGTAAGAAGTAGTACAATTCATGTTTTAGGTATCGATTATTGACTTTTTAGCTGGCTTTGGTGCCTTGGACATGAGCTAGGACCTTAAGATTCTGCATGAAAGGAGGACTAGCAGCCGAGTTGCATGGGAGAATGTGAAAAGAGTTCATATGTAGTAAAAACCTGAGAAATCCGTCCGTTTTCGTCATTTGTTAACGAATCGACTCAAAGCCAGATCGTCACATTGGCCGCTCTTCTCTCTGAAACGGTAGTCCTTATCGTCTGCAAAGATATGTCGCGTGTTCCGGTATGCGGAGACACTAAAAGCACCATAGTAGGACACAGATGAAGCTTCTAAGTTGATGTAATAGCAAGTAAGAAGTAGTACAATTCAAGTTTTAGATATCGATTATTGACGTTTTAGCTGGCTTTGGTGCCTTGGACATGAGCTAGGACCTTAAGATTCTGCATGAAAGGAGGACTAGCAGCCGAGTTGCATGGGAGAATGTGAAAAGTGTTCATATGTAGTAAAAACCTGAGAAATCCGTCCGTTTTCGTCATTTGTTATCGAATCGACTTAAAGCCAGATCGTTACATTAGCCGCTCTTCTCTCTGAAACGGTCGTACTTATCGTCTGCAAAGCTATGTCGCGTGCTGCGGTATGTGGAGACACTAAAAGCACCATAGTAGAACACACATGAAGCTTCTAAGTTGATGTAATAGCCAGTAAGAGGTAGTACAATTCAAGTTTTAGGTATTGATTACTGACTTTTTAGCTGGCTTTGGTGCCTTGGACATGAGCTAGGACCTTAAGATTCTGCATGAAAGGAGGACTAGCAGCCGAGTTGTACGGGAGAATGTGAAAAGTGTTCATATGTAGTAAAAACCTGAGAAACCCGTCCGTTTTCGTCATTTGTTATCGAATCGACTTAAAGCCAGATCGTCACATTGGCCGCTCTTCTCCCTGAAACTGTTGTACTTATCGTCTGCAAAGCTATGTCGCGTGCTGCGGTATCCGGAGACACTAAAATCAATATAGTAGTACACAGATGAAGCTTCTAAGTTGAAGTAATAGCCAGTAAGAAGTAGTACAATTTAAGTTTAAGTATCGATTATTGACTTTTTAGCTGGCTTTGCTGCCTTGGACATGAGCTTGGACCTTAAGATTCTGCATGAAAGGAGGACTAGCAGCCGAGTTCATGGGAGAATGTGAAAAGTGTTCATATTTAGTAAAAACCTGAGAAATCCGTCCGTTTTCGTCATTTGTTGTCGAATCGACTTAAAGCCAGATCGTCACGTTGGCCGCTCTTCTCTCTGAAACGGTTGTACTTATCGTCTGCAAAGCTATTTCGCGTGCTGCGGAATGCGGAGACACTAAAAGCACCATAGAAAGATACAGATGAACCTTCAAAGTTGATGTAATAGCCAGTAAGAAGTAGCACAATTCAAGTTTTAGGTATCGATTATTGACTTTTTAGCTGGCTTTGGTGCCTTGGACATGAGCTAGGACCTTATGATTCTGCATGAAAGGAGGACTAGCAGCCGAGTTGCACGGGAGAATGTGAAAAGTGTTCATATGTAGTAAAAACCTTTGAAATCCGTCCGTTTTCGTCATTTGTTTTCGAATCGACTTAAAGCCAGATCGTCATATTGGCCGCTCTTCTCCCTGAAACGGTTGTACTTATCGTCTGCAAAGCTATGTCGTGTGCTGCGGTATGCGGAGACACTAAAAGCACCATAGTAGAACACAGATGAAACTTCTAAGTTGATGTAATAGCCAGAATGAGGTAGTACAATTCAAGTTTTAGGTATCGATTATTGACTTTTTAGCTGGCTTTGGTGCCTTGGACATGAGCTAGGACCTTAAGATTCTGCATGAAAGGAGGACTAGCAGCCGAGTTGCACGGGAGAATGTGAAAAGTGTTCATATGTAGTAAAAACCTGAGAAACCCGTCCGTTTTCGTCATTTGTTAACGAATCGACTTAAAGCCAGATCGTCACATTGGCCGCTCTTCTCCCTGAAACGGTTGTACTTATCGTCTGTAAAGCTATGTCGCGTGCTGCGGTATCCGGAGACACTAAAATCAATATAGTAGTACACAGATGAAGTTTCTAAGTAGAAGTAATAGCCAGTAAGAAGTAGTACAATTTAAGTTTTAGGTATCGATTATTGACTTTTTAGCTGGCTTTGGTGCCTTGGACATGAGCTAGGACCTTAAGATTCTGCATGAAAGGAGGACTAGCAGCCGAGTTCATGGGAGAATGTGAAAAGTGTTCATATGTAGTAAAAACCTGAGAAATCCGTCCGTTTTCGTCATTTGTTGTCGAATCGACTTAAAGCCAGATCGTCACATTGGCCGCTCTTCTCTCTGAAATGGTTGTACTTATCGTCTGCAAAGCTATTTCGCGTCCTGTGGTATCCGGAGACACTAAAAGCACCACAGTAGAACACAGATGAAACTTCTAAGTTGATGTAATAGCCAGTAAGATGTAGTACAATTTAAGTTTTAGGTATCGATTATTGACTCTTTAGCTGGCTTTGGTGCCTTGGACATGAGCTAGGACCTTAAGAATCTGCATGAAAGGAGGACTAGCAGCCGAGTTGCACGGGAGAATGTGAAAAGTGTTCATATGTAGCACAAACCTAAGAAATCCGTCCGTGTTCGTCATTTGTAATCGAATCGACACAAAGCCAGATCGTCAAATTGGCCGCTCTTCTCTCTGAAACGGTTGTACTTATCGTCTGCAAAGCTATTTCGCGTGCTGCGCTATGCGGAGACACTAAAAGCACCATAGAAGAATACAGATGAACCTTCTAAGTTGATGTAATAGCCAGTAAGAAGTAGTACAATTCAAGTTTTAGGTATCGATTATTGACTTTTTAGCTGGCTTTGGTGCCTTGGACATGAGCTAGGACCTTATGATTCTGCATGAAAGGAGGACTAGCAGCCGAGTTGCACGGGAGAATGTGAAAAGTGTTCATATGTAGTAAAAACCTTTGAAATACGTATGTTTTCGTCATTTGTTTTCGAATCGACTTAAAGCCAGATCGTCATATTGGCCGCTCTTCTCTCTGAAACGGTTGTACTTATCGTCTGCAAAGCTATGTCGCGTGCTGCGGTATGCGGAGACACTAAAAGCACCATAGTAGAACACACATGAAGCTTCTAAGTTGATGTAATAGCCAGTAAGAAGTAGTACAATTCATGTTTTAGGTATCGATTATTGACTTTTTAGCTGGCTTTGGTGCCTTGGACATGAGCTAGGACCTTAGGATTCTGCATGAAAGGAGGACTAGCAGCCGAGTTGCATGGGAGAATGTGAAAAGAGTTCATATGTAGTAAAAACCTGAGAAATCCGTCCGTTTTCGTCATTTGTTAACGAATCGACTCAAAGCCAGATCGTCACATTGGCCGCTCTTCTCTCTGAAACGGTAGTCCTTATCGTCTGCAAAGATATGTCGCGTGTTCCGGTATGCGGACACACTAAAAGCACCATAGAAAAATACAGATGAACCTTCAAAGTTGATGTAATAGCCAGTAAGAAGTAGTACAATTCAAGTTTTAGGTATCGATTATTGACTTTTTAGCTGGCTTTGGTGCCTTGGACATGAGCTAGGACCTTACGATTCTGCATGAAAGGAGGACTAGCAGCCGAGTTGCACGGGAGAATGTGAAAAGTGTTCATATGTAGTAAAAACGTTTGAAATCCGTCCGTTTTCGTCATTTGTTTTCGAATCGACTTAAAGCCAGATCGTCATATTGGCCGCTCTTCTCCCTGAAACGGTTGTACTTATCGTCTGCAAAGCTATGTCGTGTGCTGCGGTATGCGGAGACACTAAAAGCACCATAGTAGAACACAGATGAAACTTCTAAGTTGATGTAATAGCCAGAATGAGGTAGTACAATTCAAGTTTTAGGTATCGATTATTGACTTTTTAGCTGGCTTTGGTGCCTTGGACATGAGCTAGGACCTTAAGATTCTGCATGAAAGGAGGACTAGCAGCCGAGTTGCACGGGAGAATGTGAAAAGTGTTCATATGTAGTAAAAACCTGAGAAACCCGTCCGTTTTCGTCATTTGTTAACGAATCGACTTAAAGCCAGATCGTCACATTGGCCGCTCTTCTCCCTGAAACGGTTGTACTTATCGTCTGTAAAGCTATGTCGCGTGCTGCGGTATCCGGAGACACTAAAATCAATATAGTAGTACACAGATGAAGTTTCTAAGTAGAAGTAATAGCCAGTAAGAAGTAGTACAATTTAAGTTTTAGGTATCGATTATTGACTTTTTAGCTGGCTTTGGTGCCTTGGACATGAGCTAGGACCTTAAGATTCTGCATGAAAGGAGGACTAGCAGTCGAGTTCATGGGAGAATGTGAAAAGTGTTCATATGTAGTAAAAACCTGAGAAATCCGTCCGTTTTCGTCATTTGTTGTCGAATCGACTTAAAGCCAGATCGTCACATTGGCCGCTCTTCTCTCTGAAATGGTTGTACTTATCGTCTGCAAAGCTATTTCGCGTGCTGCGGTATCCGGAGACACTAAAAGCACCATAGTAGAACACAGATGAAACTTCTAAGTTGATGTAATAGCCAGTAAGATGTAGTACAATTTAAGTTTTAGGTATCGATTATTGACTCTTTAGCTGGCTTTGGTGCCTTGGACATGAGCTAGGACCTTAAGAATCTGCATGAAAGGAGGACTAGCAGCCGAGTTGCACGGGAGAATGTGAAAAGTGTTCATATGTAGCACAAACCTAAGAAATCCGTCCGTGTTCGTCATTTGTAATCGAATCGACACAAAGCCAGATCGTCAAATTGGCCGCTCTTCTCTCTGAAACGGTTGTACTTATCGTCTGCAAAGCTATGTCGTGTGCTGCGGTATGCGGAGACACTAAAAGCACCATAGTAGAACACAGATGAACCTTCTAAGTTGATGTAATAGCCAGTAAGAAGTAGTACAATTCAAGTTTTTGGTATCGATTATTGACTTTTTAGCTGGCTTTGGTGCCTTGGACATGAGCTAGGAGCTTATGATTCTGCATGAAAGGAGGACTAGCAGCCGAGTTGCACGGGAGAATGTGAAAAGTGTTCATATGTAGTAAAAACCTTTGAAATACGTATGTTTTCGTCATTTGTTTTCGATTCGACTTAAAGCCAGATCGTCATATTGGCCGCTCTTCTCTCTGAAACGGTTGTACTTATCGTCTGCAAAGCTATTTCGCGTGCTGCGGTATGCGGAGACACTAAAAGCACCATAGTAGAACACACATGAAGCTTCTAAGTTGATGTAATAGCCAGTAAGAAGTAGTACAATTCATGTTTTAGGTATCGATTATTGACTTTTTAGCTGGCTTTGGTGCCTTGGACATGAGCTAGGACCTTAAGATTCTGCATGAAAGGAGGACTAGCAGCCGAGTTGCATGGGAGAATGTGAAAAGAGTTCATATGTAGTAAAAACCTGAGAAATCCGTCCGTTTTCGTCATTTGTTAACGAATCGACTCAAAGCCAGATCGTCACATTGGCCGCTCTTCTCTCTGAAACGGTAGTCCTTATCGTCTGCAAAGATATGTCGCGTGTTCCGGTATGCGGAGACACTAAAAGCACCATAGTAGGACACAGATGAAGCTTCTAAGTTGATGTAATAGCAAGTAAGAAGTAGTAAAATTCAAGTTTTAGATATCGATTATTGACGTT
This sequence comes from Schistocerca gregaria, assembly GCF_023897955.1. Lineage (NCBI taxonomy): Eukaryota > Metazoa > Arthropoda > Insecta > Orthoptera > Acrididae > Schistocerca > Schistocerca gregaria. The sequence goes on from NC_064925.1 coordinate 587,339,860, forward strand.
TTAGCTGGCTTTGGTGCCTTGGACATGAGCTAGGACCTTAAGATTCTGCATGAAAGGAGGACTAGCAGCCGAGTTGCATGGGAGAATGTGAAAAGTGTTCATATGTAGTAAAAACCTGAGAAATCCGTCCGTTTTCGTCATTTGTTATCGAATCGACTTAAAGCCAGATCGTTACATTAGCCGCTCTTCTCTCTGAAACGGTCGTACTTATCGTCTGCAAAGCTATGTCGCGTGCTGCGGTATGTGGAGACACTAAAAGCACCATAGTAGAACACAGATGAAGCCTCTAAGTTGATGTAATAGCCAGTAAGAAGTAGTACAATTCAAGTTTTAGAAATCGATTATTGATTTTTTAGCTGGCTTTCGTGCCTTGGACATGAGCTAGGACCTTAAGATTCTGCGTGAAAAGAGGACTAGCAGCCAAGTTGCACGGGAGAATGTGAAAAGTGTTCATATGTAGTAAAAACCTGAGAAATCCGTCCGTTTTCGTCATTTGTAATCGAATCGACTTAAAGTCAGATCGCCGCATTGGCCGCTGTTTGTCTGAAACGGTTGTACTTATCGTCTGCTAAGCTATGTCGCGTGTTGCGGTATCCGGAGACACTAAAAGCACCATAGTAATACACAGATGAACCTTCTAAGTTGATGTAATAGCCACTAAGAAGTAGTACAATACAAGTTTTAGTTATCGATTATTGACTTTTTAGCTGGCTTTGGTGCCTTGGACATGAGCTAGGACCGTAAGATTCTGCATGAAAGGAGGTCTAGCAGCCGAGTTGCATGGGAGAATGTGAAAAGTGTTCATATGTAGTAAAAACCTGAGAAATCCGTCCGTTTTCGTCTTTTGTTCTCGAATCGACTTAAAGCCAGATCGTCACATTGGCAGCTCATCTCTATGAAACGGTTGTACTTATCGTCGGCAAAGCTATGTCGCGTGCTGCGGTATGCGGAGACACTAAAAGCACCATAGTAGAACACACATGAAGCTTCTAAGTTGATGTAATAGCCAGTAAGAGGTAGTACAATTCAAGTTTTAGGTATCGATTATTGACTTTTTAGCTGGCTTTGGTGCCTTGGACATGAGCTAGGACCTTAAGATTCTGCATGAAAGGAGGACTAGCAGCCGAGTTGCACGGGAGAATGTGAAAAGTGTTCATATGTAGTAAAAACCTGAGAAACCCGTCCGTTTTCGTCATTTGTTATCGAATCGACTTAAAGCCAGATCGTCACATTGGCCGCTCTTCTCCCTGAAACGGTTGTACTTATCGTCTGCAAAGCTATGTCGCGTGCTGCGGTATCCGGAGACACTAAAATCAATATAGTAGTACACAGATGAAGCTTCTAAGTTGAAGTAATAGCCAGTAAGAAGTAGTACAATTTAAGTTTAAGTATCGATTATTGACTTTTTAGCTGGCTTTGGTGCCTTGGACATGAGCTAGGACCTTAAGATTCTGCATGAAAGGAGGACTAGCAGCCGAGTTCATGGGAGAATGTGAAAAGTGTTCATATGTAGTAAAAACCTGAGAAATCCGTCCGTTTTCGTCATTTGTTGTCGAATCGACTTAAAGCCAGATCGTCACATTGGCCGCTCTTCTCTCTGAAATGGTTGTACTTATCGTCTGCAAAGCTATTTCGCGTGCTGCGGTATCCGGAGACACTAAAAGCACCATAGTAGAACACAGATGAAACTTCTAAGTTGATGTAATAGCCAGTAAGATGTAGTACAATTTAAGTTTTAGGTATCGATTATTGACTCTTTAGCTGGCTTTGGTGCCTTGGACATGAGCTAGGACCTTAAGAATCTGCATGAAAGGAGGACTAGCAGCCGAGTTGCACGGGAGAATGTGAAAAGTGTTCATATGTAGCACAAACCTAAGAAATCCGTCCGTGTTCGTCATTTGTAATCGAATCGACACAAAGCCAGATCGTCAAATTGGCCGCTCTTCTCTCTGAAACGGTTGTACTTATCGTCTGCAAAGCTATGTCGCGTGCTGCGGTATGCGGAGACACTAAAAGCACCATAGTAGAACACACATGAAGCTTCTAAGTTGATGTAATAGCCAGTAAGAAGTAGTACAATTCATGTTTTAGGTATCGATTATTGACTTTTTAGCTGGCTTTGGTGCCTTGGACATGAGCTAGGACCTTAAGATTCTGCATGAAAGGAGGACTAGCAGCCGAGTTGCATGGGAGAATGTGAAAAGAGTTCATATGTAGTAAAAACCTGAGAAATCCGTCCGTTTTCGTCATTTGTTAACGAATCGACTCAAAGCCAGATCGTCACATTGGCCGCTCTTCTCTCTGAAACGGTAGTCCTTATCGTCTGCAAAGATATGTCGCGTGTTCCGGTATGCGGAGACACTAAAAGCACCATAGTAGGACACAGATGAAGCTTCTAAGTTGATGTAATAGCAAGTAAGAAGTAGTACAATTCAAGTTTTAGATATCGATTATTGACGTTTTAGCTGGCTTTGGTGCCTTGGACATGAGCTAGGACCTTAAGATTCTGCATGAAAGGAGGACTAGCAGCCGAGTTGCATGGGAGAATGTGAAAAGTGTTCATATGTAGTAAAAACCTGAGAAATCCGTCCGTTTTCGTCATTTGTTATCGAATCGACTTAAAGCCAGATCGTTACATTAGCCGCTCTTCTCTCTGAAACGGTCGTACTTATTGTCTGCAAAGCTATGTCGCGTGCTGCGGTATGTGGAGACACTAAAAGCACCATAGTAGAACACAGATGAAGCCTCTAAGTTGATGTAATAGCCAGTAAGAAGTAGTACAAATCAAGTTTTAGATATCGATTATTGATTTTTTAGCTGGCTTTCGTGCCTTGGACATGAGCTAGGACCTTAAGATTCTGCGTGAAAAGAGGACTAGCAGCCGAGTTGCACGGGAGAATGTAAAAAGTGTTCATATGTAGTAAAAACCTGAGAAATCCGTCCGTTTTCGTCATTTGTAATCGAATCGACTTAAAGTCAGATCGCCGCATTGGCCGCTCTTTTGTCTGAAACGGTTGTACTTATCGTCTGCTAAGCTATGTCGCGTGTTGCGGTATCCGGAGACACTAAAAGCACCATAGTAATACACAGATGAACCTTCTAAGTTGATGTAATAGCCACTAAGAAGTAGTACAATACAAGTTTTAGTTATCGATTATTGACTTTTTAGCTGGCTTTGGTGCCTTGGACATGAGCTAGGACCGTAAGATTCTGCATGAAAGGAGGTCTAGCAGCCGAGTTGCATGGGAGAATGTGAAAAGTGTTCATATGTAGTAAAAACCTGAGAAATCCGTCCGTTTTCGTCTTTTGTTCTCGAATCGACTTAAAGCCAGATCGTCACATTGGCAGCTCATCTCTATGAAACGGTTGTACTTATCGTCGGCAAAGCTATGTCGCGTGCTGCGGTATGCGGAGACACTAAAAGCACCATAGTAGGACACACATGAAGCTTCTAAGTTGATGTAATAGCCAGTAAGAGGTAGTACAATTCAAGTTTTAGGTATCGATTATTGACTTTTTAGCTGGCTTTGGTGCCTTGGACATGAGCTAGGACCTTAAGATTCTGCATGAAAGGAGGACTAGCAGCCGAGTTGCACGGGAGAATGTGAAAAGTGTTCATATGTAGTAAAAACCTGAGAAACCCGTCCGTTTTCGTCATTTGTTATCGAATCGACTTAAAGCCAGATCGTCACATTGGCCGCTCTTCTCCCTGAAACGGTTGTACTTGTCGTCTGCAAAGCTATGTCGCGTGCTGCGGTATCCGGAGACACTAAAATCAATATAGTAGTACACAGATGAAGCTTCTAAGTTGAAGTAATAGCCAGTAAGAAGTAGTACAATTTAAGTTTAAGTATCGATTATTGACTTTTTAGCTGGCTTTGCTGCCTTGGACATGAGCTTGGACCTTAAGATTCTGCATGAGAGGAGGACTAGCAGCCGAGTTCATGGGAGAATGTGAAAAGTGTTCATTTGTAGTAAAAACCTGAGAAATCCGTCCGTTTTCGTCATTTGTTGTCGAATCGACTTAAAGCCAGATCGTCACGTTGGCCGCTCTTCTCTCTGAAACGGTTGTACTTAGCGTCTGCAAAGCTATTTCGCGTGCTGCGGAATGCGGAGGCACTAAAAGCACCATAGAAGAATACAGATGACCTTCAAAGTTGATGTAATAGCCAGTAAGAAGTAGTACAATTCATGTTTTAGGTATCGATTATTGACTTTTTAGCTGGCTTTGGTGCCTTGGACATGAGCTAGGACCTTATGATTCTGCATGATAGGAGGACTAGCAATCGAGTTGCACGGGAGAATGTGAAAAGTGTTCATATGTAGTAAAAACCTGAGAAATCCGACCGTTTTCTTCTTTTGTTATAGAATCGACTTAAAGCCAGATCGTCACATTGGCCGCTCTTCTCTCTGAAACGGTTGTACTTATCGTCTGCAAAGCTATGTCGCGTGATGCGGTATGCGGAGACACTAAAAGCACCATAGTAGAACACAGATGAAGCTTCTAAGATGATGTAATAGCCAGTAAGAAGTAGTACAATTTAAGTTTTACGTATCGATTATTGACTTTTTAGCTGGCTTTGGTGCCTTGGACATGAGCTAGGACCTTAAGATTCTGCATGAAAGGAGGACTAGCAGCCGCGTTGCATGGGAGTATGAGAAAAGTGTTCATATGTAGTAAAAACCTGAGAAATCCGTCCGTTTTCGTCATTTGTTATCGAAACGACTCAAAGCCAGATCGCTACATTGGCCGCTCTTCTCTCTGAAACGGTTGTACTTATCGTCTGCAAAGCTATGGCTCGTGTTCCGGTATGCGGAGACACTAAAAGCACCATAGTAGAACACAGATGAAGCTTTTAAGTTGATGTAATAGCCAGTAAGAAGTAGTACAATTCAAGTTTTACGTATCAATTATTGACTTTTTAGCTGGCTTTGGTGCCTTGGACATGAGCTAGGACCTTAAGATTCTGCATGAAAGGAGGACTAGCAGCCGAGTTGCACGGGAGAATGTGAAAAGTAGTCATATGTAGTAAAAACCTGAGAAATCCGTCCGTTTTCGTCATTTGTTATCGAATCGACTTAAAGCCAGATCGTCACATTGGCCGCTCTTCTCCCTGAAACGGTTGTACTTATCGTCTGCAAACCTATGTCGCGTGCTGCGGTATCCGGAGCCACTAAAATCAATATAGTAGTACACAGATGAAGGTTCTAAGTTGAAGTAATAGCCAGTAAGAAGTAGTACAATTTAAGTTTTAGGTATCGATTATTGACTTTTTAGCTGGCTTTGGTGCCTTGGACATGAGCTAGGACCTTAAGAATCTGCATGAAAGGAGGACTAGCAGCCGAGATGCACGGGAAATGTGAAAAGTGTTCATATGTAGCACAAACGTAAGAAATCCGTCCGTGTTCGTCTTTTGTTATCGAATCGACACAAAGCCAGATCGTCACACTGGCCGCTCTTCTCTCTGAAACGGTTGTACTTATCGTCTGCAAAGCTATTTCGCGTGCTGCGGTATGCGGAGACACTAAAAGCACCCTAATAGAACACACATGAAGCTTCTATGTTGATGTAATAGCCAGTAAGAAGTAGTACAATTTACGTTTTAGGTATCGATTATTGACTTTTTAGCTGGCTTTGGTGCCTTTGACATGAGCTAGGACCTTAAGATTCTGCATGAAAGGAGGACTAGCAGCCGAGTTGCATGGGAGAATGTGAAAAGAGTTCATATGTAGTAAAAACCTGAGAAATCCGTCCGTTTTCGTCATTTGTTGACGAATCGACTCAAAGCCAGATCGTCACATTGGCCGCTCTTCTCTCTGAAACGGTTGTCCTTATCGTCTGCAAAGATATGTCGCGTGTTGCGGTGTGCGGAGACACTAAAAGCACCATAGTAGGACACAGATGAAGCTTCTATGTTGAAGTAATAGCAAGTAAGAAGTAGTACAATTCAAGTTTTAGGTATCGATTATTGACTTTTTAGCTGGCTTTGGTGCCTTGGACATGAGCTAGGACCTTAAGATTCTGCATGAAAGGAGGACTAGCAGCCGAGTTGCACGGGAGAATGTGAAAAGTGTTCATATGTAGTAAAAACCTGAGAAATCCGTCCGTTTTCGTCATTTGTTATCGAATCGACTTAAAGCCAGATCGTCACATTGGACGCTCTTATCCCTGAAACGGTTGTACTTATCGTCTGCAAAGCTATGTCGCGTGCTGCGGTATGAGGAGACACTAAAAGCACCATAGTAGAACACAGATGAAACTTCTAAGTTGATGTAATAGCCAGTAAGAAGTAGTACAATTAAAGTTTTAGGTATCGATTATTGACTTTTTAGCTGGCTTTGGTGCCTTGGACATGAGCTAGGACCTTAAGATTCTGCATGAAAGGAGGATTAGCAGCCGAGTTGCACGGGAGAATGTGAAAAGTGTTCATATGTAGTAAAAACCTGAGAAATCCGTCCGTTTTCGTCATTTGTTATCGAATCGACTTAAAGCCAGATCGTCACATTGGACGCTCTTCTCCCTGAAACGGTTGTACTTATCGTCTGCAAAGCTATGTCGCGTGCTGCGGTATGAGGAGACACTAAAAGCACCATAGTAGAACACAGATGAAACTTGTAAGTTGATGTAATAGCCAGTAAGAAGTAGTACAATTAAAGTTTTAGGTATCGATTATTGACTTTTTAGCTGGCTTTGGTGCCTTGGACATGAGCTAGGACCTTAAGATTCTGCATGAAAGGAGGATTAGCAGCCGAGTTGCACGGGAGAATGTGAAAAGTGTTCATATGTAGTAAAAACCTGAGAAATCCGTCCGTTTTCGTCATTTGTTATCGAATCGACTTAAAGTCAGATCGCCGCATTGGAAGCTCTTCTGTCTGAAACAATTGTACTTATCGTCTGCTAAGCTATGTCGCGTGTTGCGGTATCCGGAGACACTAAAAGCACCATAGTAATACAAAGATGAACCTTCTAAGTTGATGTAATAGCCAGTAAGAAGTAGTACAATACAAGTTTTAGTTATCGATTATTAACTTTTTAGCTGGCTTTGGTGCCTTGGACATGAGCTAGGACCGTAAGATTCTGCATGAAAGAAGGACTAGCAGCCGCGTTGCATGGGAGAATGTGAAAGTGTTCATATGTAGTAAAAACCTGAGAAATCCGTCCGTTTTCGTCATTTGTTATCGAATCGACTTAAAGCCAGATCGTCACATTGGCCGCTCTTCTGTCTGAAACGGTTGTACTTATCGTATGCAAAGCTATGTCGCGTGCTGCGGTATTCGGAGACACTAAAAGCACCATAGTAGGACACAGATGAAGCTTCTAAGTTGATGTAATAGCAAGTAAGAAGTAGTACAATTCAAGTTTTAGGTATCGATTATGGACTTTTTAGCTGGCTTTGGTGCCTTGGACATGAGCTAGGACCTTAAGATTCTGCATGAAAGGAGGACTAGCAGCCGAGTTGCACGGGAGAATGTGAAAAGTGTTCATATGTAGTAAAAACCTGAGAAATCCGTCCGTTTTCGTCATTTGTTATCGAATCGACTTAAAGCCAGATCGTCACATTGGACGCTCTTCTCCCTGAAACGGTTGTACTTATCGTCTGCAAAGCTATGTCGCGTGCTGCGGTATGAGGAGACACTAAAAGCACCATAGTAGAACACAGATGAAACTTCTAAGTTGATGTAATAGCCAGTAAGAAGTAGTACAATTAAAGTTTTAGGTATCGATTATTGACTTTTTAGCTGGATTTGGTGCCTTGGACATGAGGTAGGACCTTAAGATTCATGAAAGAAGGATTAGCAGCCGAGTTGCACGGGAGAATGTGAAAAGTGTTCATATGTAGTAAAAACCTGAGAAATCCGTCCGTTTTCGTCATTTGTTATCGAATCGACTTAAAGTCAGATCGCCGCATTGGCCGCTCTTCTGTCTGAAACGGTTGTACTTATCGTCTGCTAAGCTATGTCGCGTGTTGCGGTATCCGGAGACACTAAAAGCACCATAGTAATACACAGATGAACCTTCTAAGTTGATGTAATAGCCAGTAAGAAGTAGTACAATATAAGTTTTAGTTATCGATTATTGACTTTGTAGCTGGCTTTGGTGCCTTGGACATGAGCTAGGACCGTAAGACTCTGCATGAAAGGAGGTCTAGCAGCCGAGTTGCATGGGAGAATGTGAAAAGTGTTCATATGTAGTAAAAACCTGAGAAATCCGTCCGTTTTCCTCATTTGTTTTTGAATCGACTTAAAGCCAAATCGTCATATTGGCCGCTCTTCTCTCTGAAACGGTTGTACTTATCGTCTGCAAAGCTATGTCGCGTGCTGCGGTATGCGAAGACACTAAAAGCACCATAGTAGAACACACATGAAGCTTCTAAGTTGATGTAATAGCCAGTAAGAAGTAGTACAATTCACGTTTTAGGTATCGATTATTGACATTTTAGCTGGCTTTGGTGCCTTTGACATGAGCTAGGACCTTAAGATTCTGCTTGAAAGGAGGACTAGCAGCCGAGTTAGATGGGAGAATGTGAAAAGAGTTCATATGTGGTAAAAACCTGAGAAATCCGTCCGTTTTCGTCATTTGTTATTGAATCGACACAAAGCCAGATCGTCACATTGGCCGCTCTTCTCTCTGAAACGGTTGTCCTTATCGTCTGCAAAGATATGTCGCGTGTTGCGGTATGCGGAGACACTAAAAGCACCATAGTATAACACAGATGAAGCTTTTAAGTTGATGTAATAGCCAGTAAGAAGTAGTACAATTCAAGTTTTAGGTATAGATTTTTGACTTTTTAGCTGGCTTTGGTGCCTTAAACATGAGCTAGGACCTTAAGATTCTGCATGAAAGGAGGACTAGCAGCCGAGTTGCACGGGAGAATGTGAAAAGTGTTCATATGTAGCAAAAACCTGAGAAATCCGTCCGTTTTCGTCATTTGTTATCGAATCGACTCAAAGCCAGATCGTCACATTGGCCGCTCTTCTGTCTGAAACGGTTGTACTTATCGTCTGCAAAGCTATGTCGCATGCTGCGGTAATCGGAGACACTAAAAGCACCATAGTAGGACACAGATGAAGCTTCTAAGTTGATGTAATAGCAAGTAAGAAGTAGTACAATTCAAGTTTTAGGTATCGATTATTGACTTTTTAGCTGGCTTTGGTGCCTTGGACATGAGCTAGGACCTTAAGATTCTGCATGAGAGGAGGACTAGCAGCCGAGTTTCACGGGAGAATGTGAAAAGTGTTCATATGTAGTAATAACCTGAGAAATCCGTCCGTTTTCGTCATTTGTTATCGAATCGACTTAAAGCCAGATCGTCACATTGGCCGCTCTTCTCTCTGAAACGGTTGTCCTTATCGTCTGCAAAGATATGTCGCGTGTTGCGGTATGCGGAGACACTAAAAGCACCATAGTATAACACAGATGAAGCTTTTAAGTTGATGTAATAGCCAGTAAGAAGTAGTACAATTCAAGTTTTAGGTATAGATTTTTGACTTTTTAGCTGGCTTTGGTGCCTTAAACATGAGCTAGGACCTTAAGATTCTGCATGAAAGGAGGACTAGCAGCCGAGTTGCACGGGAGAATGTGAAAAGTGTTCATATGTAGCAAAAACCTGAGAAATCCGTCCGTTTTCGTCATTTGTTATCGAATCGACTCAAAGCCAGATCGTCACATTGGCCGCTCTTCTGTCTGAAACGGTTGTACTTATCGTCTGCAAAGCTATGTCGCATGCTGCGGTAATCGGAGACACTAAAAGCACCATAGTAGGACACACATGAAGCTTCTAAGTTGATGTAATAGCCAGTAAGAAGTAGTACAACTCACGTTTTAGGTATCGATTATTGACTTTTTAGCTGGCTTTGGTGCCTTTGACATGAGCTAGGACCTTAGGATTCTGCATGAAAGGAGGACTAGCAGCCGAGTTGCATGGGAGAATGTGAAAAGAGATCATATGTAGTAAAAACCTGAGAAATCCGTCCGTTTCCGTCAGTTGTTAACGAATCGACTCAAAGCCAGATCGTCACATTGGCCGCTCTTCTCTCTGAAACGGTTGTCCTTATCGTCTGCAAAGATATGTCGCGTGTTGCGGTTTGCGGAGACACTAAAAGCACCATAGTAGAACACAGATGAAGTTTTTAAGTTGATGTAATAGCCAGTAAGAATTAGTACAATTCAAGTTTTAGTTATAGATTATTGACTTTTTAGCTGGCTTTGGTGCCTTAAACAATAGCTAGGACCTTAAGATTCTGCATGAAAGGAGGACTAGCAGCCGAGTTGCATGGGAGAATGTGAAAAGTGTTCATATGTAGTAACAACCTAGGAAATCCGTCCGTTTTCGTCATTTGTTATCGAATAGACTCAAAGCCAGATCGTCACATTGGCCGCTCTTCTGTCTGAAACGGTTGTACTTATCGTCTGCAAAGCTATGTCGCGTGCTGCGGTATTCGGAGACACTAAAAGCACCATAGTAGGACACAGATGAAGCTTCTAAGTTGATGTAATAGCAAGTAAGAAGTAGTACAATTCAAGTTTTAGGTATCGATTATTGACTTTTTAGCTGTCTTTGGTGCCTTGGACATGAGCTAGGACCTTAAGATTCTGCATGAAAGGAGGACTAGCAGCCGAGTTGTACGGGAGAATGTGAAAAGTGTTCATATGTAGTAAAAACCTGAGAAATATGTCCGTTTTCGTCTTTTGTTATCGAGTCGACTTAAAGCCAGATCGTCACATTGGCCGCTCTTCTCCCTGAAAGGGTTGTACTTATCGTCTGCAAAGCTATGTCGCGTGCTGCGGTATGCGGAGACACTAAAAGCACCATAGTAGAACACAGATGAAACTTCTAAGTTGATGTAATTGATAGTAAGAGGTAGTACAATTCAAGTTTTAGGTATCGATTATTGACTTTTTAGCTGGCTTTGGTGCCTTGGACATGAGCTAGGACCTTAAGATTCTGCATGAAAGGATGACTAGCAGCCGAGTTGCACGGGAGAATGTGAAAAGTGTTCATATGTAGTAAAAACCTGAGAAATCCGTCCGTCTTCGTCATTTGTCATCGAATCGACTTAAAGCCCGATCGTAACATTGGCCGCTTTTCTCTCTGAAACGTTTGTACTTATCGTCTGCAGAGCTATGTCGCGTGCTGCGGTATGCGGAGACACTAAAATCAATATAGTAGTACACAGACGAAGCTTCTAAGTTGATGTAATAGCAAGTAAGAAGTAGTACAATTCAAGTTTTAGGTATCGATTATTGACTTTTTAGCTGGCTTTGGTGCCTTGGACATGAGCTAGGACCTTAAGATTCTGCATGAGAGGAGGACTAGCAGCCGAGTTTCACGGGAGAATGTGAAAAGTGTTCATATGTAGTAATAACCTGAGAAATCCGTCCGTTTTCGTCATTTGTTATCGAATCGACTTAAAGCCAGATCGTCACAATGGCCGCTCTTCTCTCTGAAACGGTTGTCCTTATCGTCTGCAAAGATATGTCGCGTGTTGCGGTATGCGGAGACACTAAAAGCACCATAGTATAACACAGATGAAGCTTTTAAGTTGATGTAATAGCCAGTAAGAAGTAGTACAATTCAAGTTTTAGGTATAGATTTTTGACTTTTTAGCTGGCTTTGGTGCCTTAAACATGAGCTAGGACCTTAAGATTCTGCATGAAAGGAGGACTAGCAGCCGAGTTGCACGGGAGAATGTGAAAAACGTTCATATGTAGCAAAAACCTGAGAAATCCGTCCGTTTTCGTCATTTGTTATCGAATCGACTCAAAGCCAGATCGTCACATTGGCCGCTCTTCTGTCTGAAACGGTTGTACTTATCGTCTGCAAAGCTATGTCGCATGCTGCGGTAATCGGAGACACTAAAAGCACCATAGTAGGACACAGATGAAGCTTCTAAGTTGATGTAATAGCAAGTAAGAAGTAGTACAATTCAAGTTTTAGGTATCGATTATTGACTTTTTAGCTGGCTTTGGTGCCTTGGACATGAGCTAGGACCTTAAGATTCTGCATGAGAGGAGGACTAGCAGCCGAGTTTCACGGGAGAATGTGAAAAGTGTTCATATGTAGTAATAACCTGAGAAATCCGTCCGTTTTCGTCATTTGTTATCGAATCGACTTAAAGCCAGATCGTCACATTGGCCGCTCTTCTCTCTGAAACGGTCGTACTTATCGTCTGCAAAGCTATGTCGCGTGCTGCGGTATGTGGAGACACTAAAAGCACCATAGTAGAACACAGATGAAACTTCTAAGTTGATGTAATAGCCAGTAAGAAGTAGTACAATTAAAGTTTTAGGTATCGATTAATGACTTTTTAGCTAGCTTTGGTGCCTTGGACATGAGCTAGGACCTTAAGATTCTGCATGAAAGGAGGATTAGCAGCCGAGTTGCAAGGGAGAATGTGAAAAGTGTTCATATGTAGTAAAAACCTGAGAAATCCGTCCGTTTTCGTCATTTGTTATCGAATCGACTTAAAGTCTGATCGCCGCATTATCCGCTCTTCTGTCTGAAACGGTTGTACTTATCGTCTGCAAAGCTATGTCGCGTGCTGCGGTATTCGGAGACACTAAAAGCACCATTGTAGGACACAGATGAAGCTTCTAAGTTGATGTAATAGCAAGTAAGAAGTAGTACAATTCAAGTTTTAGGTATCGATTATTGACTTTTTAGCTGGCTTTGGTGCCTTGGACATGAGCTAGGACCTTAAAATTCTGAATGAAAGGAGGACTAGCAGCCGAGTTCCACGGGAGAATGTGAAAAGTGTTCATATGTAGTAAAAACCTGAGAAATCCGTCCGTTTTCGTCATTTGTTATCAAATCGACTTAAAGCCAGATCGTCACATTGGCCGCTCTTCTCCCTGAAACGGTTGTACTTATCGTCTGCAAAGCTATGTCGCGTGCTGCGGTATGAGGAGACACTAAAAGCACCATAATAGAACACAGATGAAACTTCTAAGTTGATGTAATAGCCAGTAAGAAGTAGTACAATTAAAGTTTTAGGTATCGATTATTGACTTTATAGCTGGCTTTGGTACCTTGGACATGAGCTAGGACCTTAAGATTCAGCATGAAAGGAGGACTAGCAGCCTAGTTGCACGGGAGAATGTGAAAAGTGTTCATATGTAGTAACAACCTAGGAAATCCGTCCGTTTTCGTCATTTGTTATCGAATCGACTCAAAGCCAGATCGTCATATTGGCCGCTCTTCTCTCTGAAACGGTTGTACTATCGTCTGCAAAGCTATGTCGCGTGCTGCGGTATGCGGAGACACTAAAAGCACCATAGTAGAACACACATGAAGCTTCTAAGTTGATGTAATAGCCAGTAAGAAGTAGTACAACTCACGTTTTAGGTATCGATTATTGACTTTTTAGCTGGCTTTGGTGCCTTTGACATGAGCTAGGACCTTAGGATTCTGCATGAAAGGAGGACTAGCAGCCGAGTTGCATGGGAGAATGTGAAAAGAGATCATATGTAGTAAAAACCTGAGAAATCCGTCCGTTTCCGTCAGTTGTTAACGAATCGACTCAAAGCCAGATCGTCACATTGGCCGCTCTTCTCTCTGAAACGGTTGTCCTTATCGTCTGCAAAGATATGTCGCGTGTTGCGGTATGCGGAGACACTAAAAGCACCATAGTAGAACACAGATGAAGTTTTTAAGTTGATGTAATAGCCAGTAAGAATTAGTACAATTCAAGTTTTAGTTATAGATTATTGACTTTTTAGCTGGCTTTGGTGCCTTAAACAATAGCTAGGACCTTAAGATTCTGCATGAAAGGAGGACTAGCAGCCGAGTTGCATGGGAGAATGTGAAAAGTGTTCATATGTAGTAACAACCTAGGAAATCCGTCCGTTTTCGTCATTTGTTATCGAATAGACTCAAAGCCAGATCGTCACATTGGCCGCTCTTCTGTCTGAAACGGTTGTACTTATCGTCTGCAAAGCTATGTCGCGTGCTGCGGTATTCGGAGACACTAAAAGCACCATAGTAGGACACAGATGAAGCTTCTAAGTTGATGTAATAGCAAGTAAGAAGTAGTACAATTCAAGTTTTAGGTATCGATTATTGACTTTTTAGCTGTCTTTGGTGCCTTGGACATGAGCTAGGACCTTAAGATTCTGCATGAAAGGAGGACTAGCAGCCGAGTTGTACGGGAGAATGTGAAAAGTGTTCATATGTAGTAAAAACCTGAGAAATATGTCCGTTTTCGTCTTTTGTTATCGAGTCGACTTAAAGCCAGATCGTCACATTGGCCGCTCTTCTCCCTGAAAGGGTTGTACTTATCGTCTGCAAAGCTATGTCGCGTGCTGCGGTATGCGGAGACACTAAAAGCACCATAGTAGAACACAGATGAAACTTCTAAGTTGATGTAATTGATAGTAAGAGGTAGTACAATTCAAGTTTTAGGTATCGATTATTGACTTTTTAGCTGGCTTTGGTGCCTTGGACATGAGCTAGGACCTTAAGATTCTGCATGAAAGGATGACTAGCAGCCGAGTTGCACGGGAGAATGTGAAAAGTGTTCATATGTAGTAAAAACCTGAGAAATCCGTCCGTCTTCGTCATTTGTCATCGAATCGACTTAAAGCCCGATCGTAACATTGGCCGCTTTTCTCTCTGAAACGTTTGTACTTATCGTCTGCAGAGCTATGTCGCGTGCTGCGGTATGCGGAGACACTAAAATCAATATAGTAGTACACAGACGAAGCTTCTAAGTTGAAGTATTAGCCAGTAAGAAGTAGTACAATTCAAGTTTTAGGTATCGATTATTGACTTTTTAGCTGGCTTTGGTGCCTTGGACATGAGCTAAGACCTTAAGATTCTGCATGAAATGAGGACTAGCAGCCGTGTTGCACGGGAGAATGTGAAAAGTGTTCATATGTAGTACAAACCTAAGAAATCCGTCCGTGTTCGTCATTTGTTATCGAATCAACACAAGTCCAGATCGTCACATTGGCCGCCCTTCTCACTGAAACGGTTGTACTTATCGTCTGCAAAGCTATTTCGCGTGCTGCGGTGTGTGGAGACACTAAACTCACCATAGTAGAACACAGATGAAGCTTCTAAGTTGATGTAATAGCCAGTAAGAAGTAGTACTATTCAAGTTTTAGATATCGATTATTGACTTTTTAGCAGGCTTTGGTGCTTTGGACATGGGCTAGGACCTTAGGATTGTGCATGAAAGGAGGACTATCAGCCGACTTGCACGGGAGAATGTGAAAAGTGTTCATATGTAGTAAAAACCTGAGAAATCCGTCCGTTTTCGTCATTTGTTATCGAATCGACTTAAAGCCAGGTCGTCACATTGGCCGCTCTTCTCTCTGAAACGGTTGTACTTATCGTCTGCAACGCTATGTCGCGTGCCGTGGTATTCGGGGACACTTAAAGCACCATAGTAGGACACAGATGAACCTTCTAAGTTGATGTAATAGCCAGTAAGAAGTAGTACAATACAAGTTTTATGTATCGATTATTGACTTTTTAGCTGACTTTGGTGCCTTGGACATGACCTAGGACCGTAAGATTCTGCATGAAAGGAGGTCTAGCAGCCGAGTTGCATGGGAGAATGTGAAAAGTGTTCATATGTAGTAAAAACCTGAGAAATCTGTCCGTTTTCGTATTTTGTTATCGAATCGACTTAAAGCCAGATCGTCACATTGGCCGCTCTTCTCTCTGCAACGGTTGTACTTATCGTCTGCAAAGCTATGTCGCGTGCTACGGTATGAGGAGACACTGAAAGCACCATAGTAGAACACAGATGAAACTTCTAAGTTGATGTAATAGCCAGTAAGAAGTAGTACAATTAAAGTTTTAGGTATCGATTATTGACTTTTTAGCTGGCTTTGGTGCCTTGGACATGAGCTAGGACCTTAAGATTCTGCATGAAAGGAGGACTAGCAGCCGAGTTGCACGGGAGAATGTGAAAAGTGTTCATATGCAGTAAAAACCTGAGAAATCCGTCCGTTTTCGTCAAATGTTGTCGAATCGACTTAAAGCCAGATCGTCACATTTCCCCGCTCTTCACTCTGCAACGGTTGTACTTATCGTCTGCAAAGCTATGTCGCGTGATGCGGTATGCAGACAAACTAAAAGCACCATAGTAGAACACAGATGAAGCTTCTAAGTTGATGTAAAAGCCAGTAAAAGGTAGTACAATTCAAGTTTTAGGTACTGATTATTGACTTCTTAGCTGGCTTTGGTGCCTTGGACATGAGCTAGGACCTTAAGATTCTGCATGAAAGGAGGACTAGCAGCCGAGTTGCACGGGAGAATGTGAAAAGTGTTCATATGTAGTAAAAATTTGAGAAATCCGTCCGTTTTCGTCATTTGTTATCGAATCGACTTAAAGCCAGATCGTCACATTGGCCGCTCTTCTCTCTGAAACGGTTGTACTTATCGTCTACAAAACTATGTCGCGTGCTGCGGTATGCGGAGAAACTAAAAGCACCATAGTCAAACACAGATGAAGCTTCTAAGTTGATGTAATAGTCTGTAAGAAGTAGTACAATTCACGTTTTAGGTATCGATTATTGACTTTTTAGCTGGCTTTGGTGCCTTTGACATGAGCTAGGACCTTAGGATTCTGCATGAAAGGAGGACTAGCAGCCGAGTTGCATGGGAGAATGTGAAAAGAGATCATATGTAGTAAAAACCTGAGAAATCCGTCCGTTTCCGTCAGTTGCTAACGAATCGACTCAAAGCCAGATCGTCACATTTCCCCGCTCTTCACTCTGCAACGGTTGTACTTATCGTCTGCAAAGCTATGTCGCGTGATGCGGTATGCAGAGACACTAAAAGCACCATAGTAGAACACAGATGAAGCTTCTAAGTTGATGTAAAAGCCAGTAAAATGTAGTACAATTCAAGTTTTAGGTACTGATTATTGACTTCTTAGCTGGCTTTGGTGCCTTGGACATGAGCTAGGACCTTACGATTCTGCATGAAAGAAGGACTAGCTGCCGCGTTGCACGGAAGTGTGTGAAAAGTGTTCATATGTAGTAAAAACCTGAGAAATTCGTCCGTGTTCGTCTTTTGTTATCGAATCGACTTAAAGCCAGATCGTCACATAGGCCGCTCTTCTCTCTAAAACGGTTGATGTTATCGTCTGTAAAGGTATGTCGCATGCTGCGGTATTCGGAGACACTAAAAGCACCATAGTAGAACACAGATGAAGCTTCTAAGTTGATGTAATAGCCAGTAAGAAGTAGTATAATTCAAGTTTTAGGTATCGATTATTTACTTTTTAGCTGGCTTTGGTTCCTTGGACATGAGCTAGGACCTTAAGATTCTGCATGAAAGGGGGACTAGCAGCCGAGTTGCACGGGAGAATGTGAAAAGTGTATATATGTAGTAAAAACCTGTGAAATACGTCCGTTTTCGTCATTTGTTATCGAATCGACTTAAAGCCAGATCGTCACATTGGCCGCTCTTCTCTCTGAAACGGTTGTACTTATCGTCTGCAAAGCTATGTCGCGTGCTGCGGTATGCGGAGACACTAAAAGCACAATAGTAGAACACAGATGAAGCTTCTACGTTGATGTAATAGCCAGTAAGAAGTAGTACAATTCAAGTTTTAGGCATTGATTATTGACTTTTTAGCTGGCTTTGGTGCCTTGGACATGAGCTAGGACCTTAACATTCTGCATGAAAGGAGGACTAGCAGCCGAGTTGCACGGGAGAATTTGTAAAGTGTTCATATGTAGTAAAAACCTGAGATATCCGTCCGTTTTCGTCATTTGTTATCGAATCGACTTAAAGCCAGATCGTCACATTGGCCGCTCTTCTCTGCAACGGTTGTACTTATCGTCTGCAAAGCTATGTCGCGTGCGGCGGTATGAAGAGACACTAAAAGCACCATAGTAGAACACCGATGATACTTTTAAGTTGATGTAATAGCCAGTAAGAAGTAGTACAATTAAAGTTTTAGGTATCGATTATTGACTTTTTAGCTGGCTTTGGTGCCTTGGACCTCAGCTAAGACCTTAAGATTATGCATGAAATGTGGACTAGCAGCCGAGTTGTACAGGAGAATGTGAAAAGTGTTCGTATGTAGTAAAAACCTGAGAAATCCGTCCGTTTTCGTCATTTGTTATCGAATCGACTTAAACAAAGATCGTCACATTGGGCGCTCTTCTCTCTGAAATGGTTGTACTTATCGTCTGCAAAGTTATGTCACGTGCTGCGGTATGCGGAGACACTAAAAGCACCATAGTAGAACACAGATGAAGCTTCTAAGTTGATATAATAGCCAGTAAGAAGTAGTACAATTCAACTTTTAGGTATCGATTATTGACTTCTTAGCTGGCTTAGGTGCCTTGGACATGAGCTAGGACCTTAAGATTCTGCATGAAAGGAGGACTAGCAGCCGAGTTTCATGGGAGAATGTGAAAAGTGTTCATATGTAGTAAAAACCTGAGAAATCCGTCCGTTTTCGTCATTTGTTGTCGAATCGACTTAAAGCCAGATCGTCACGTTGGCCGCTCTTCTCTCTGAAACGGTTGTACTTATCGTCTGCAAAGCTATGTCGCGTGCTGCGGTATGCGGAGACACTAAAAGCACCATAGTAGAACACAGATGAAGCTTCTAAGTTGATGTAATAGCCAGTAAGAAGTAGTACAATTCATGTTTTAGTTATCGATTATTGACTTTTTAACCTCCTTTGGTGCCCTGGACATGAGGTAGGACATTAAGATTTTGCATGAATGGAGGATTAGCAGCCGCGGTTCACGGGAGAATGTGAAAAGTGTTTATATGTAGTAAAAACCTGAGAAATCCGTCCGTTTTCGTCATTTGTTATCGAATCGACTTGAAGCCAGATCGTCACATTGGCCGTACATCAGTCTGAAACGGTTACATTTATCCCCTGCAAAGCTATGTCGCGTGCTGCGGTATGCGGAGACACTAAAAGCACCATAGTAGAACATAGATGAAGCTTCTAAGTTGATGAAATAGCCATTAAGAAGTAGTACAATTCAAGGTTTAGGTATCGATTATTGACTCTTTAGCCGGCTTCGGTGCCTTGGCGATGAATTTGGACCATACGATTTTGCATGAATGGAGGACTAGCAGCCGCGTTTCACGGGAGACTGTGGAAAGTGTTCATTTGTAGTAAAAACCTGAGAAATGCGTCCGTTTTCATCATTTGTTATTGAACCGACTTAAAGCCAGATCGTCACATTGGCCGCTCTTTGCTCTGAATCTGTTACATTTATCGTCTGCAAAGCTATGTCGGGTACTGTGGCATTAGGAGACACAAAAAGCACCATAGTAGACCACAGAAGAAGCTCCTAAGTTGATGTAATAGCCAGTAAGAAACAGTACAATTCAAGTTTTTGCTATCGATTACTGATTTTTTACCCTTCTTTAGTGCCTTCGACATGAGCTAGGAACTTAAGATTTTGCATGAGAGGAGGACTAGCAGCCGCGTTGCACGGGAGAATGTGAAAAGTGTTCATATGTAGTAAAAACCTGAGAAATGCGTCCGTTTTCGTCATTTGTTATTGAACCGACTTAAAGCCAGATCGTCACATTGGCCGCTCTTTGCTCTGAAACTGTTACATTTATCGTCTGCAAAGCTATGTCGCGTACTGTGGCATTAGGAGACACAAAATGCACCATAGTAGTACACAGATGAAGCTTCTAAGTTGATGTAATAGCAAGTGAGAAGTACTACATTCACGTTTTAGGTATCGATTATTGACTTTTTAGCTGGCTTTGGTGCCTTGGACATGAGCTAGGACGTTAACATTTTGCATGAAACGAGGACCAGCAGCCGAGTTGCACGGGAGAATGTGGAAAGTGTTCATATGTAGTAAAAAAATGAGAAATCCGGCCGTTTTCTTCATTTGTTATTGAATCGACTTAAAGCCAGGTCGTCACATTGGCCGCTCTTCTCTCTGAAACGGTTTTACATATCGTATGCAAAGCTATGTCGCGTGCTGCGGTATGCGCAGACACTAAAAGCACCATAGTACAACACAGATGAAGCTTCTAAGTTGATGTAATAGCCAGTAAGAAGTAGTACAATTCAAGTTTTAGGTATCGATTATTGACATTTAAGCTGGCTTTGGTGCCTTGGACATGAGCTAGGACCTTAACGTTTTGCATGAAAGGAGGACTAGCAGCCGAGTTGCATGGGAGAATGTGAAAAGTGTTCATATGTAGTAAAAACCTGAGAAATGCGTCCGTTTTCGTCATTTGTTATCGAATCGACTTAAAGCCAGATCGTCACATTGGCCGCTCTTCTCTCTGAAACGGTTTTACTTATCGTCTGCAAAGCTATGTCGCGTGCTGCGGTGTGCGCAGACACTAAAAGCACCATAGTAGAACACAGATGAAGCTTCTAAGTTTATTGTAATACCCAGTAAGAAGTAGTACAATTCAAGTTGTAGGTATCGATTATTGATATTTTAGCTGGTTTTGGTGCCTTGGACATGAGCTAGGACCTTAAGATTGTGCATGAAAGGACTACTAGCAGCCGAGTTGCACAGGAGAATATGAAAAGTGTTCATATGTAGTAAAAACCTGAGAAATCCGTCCTTTTTGGTCATTTGTTATCGAATCGACTTAAAGCCAGATCGTCACATTGGCCGCTCTTCTCTCTGAACGGTTGTACTTATCGTCTGCAAAGCTATGTCGCTTGCTGCGGTATGTGGAGACACTAAAAGCACCATAGTAGAACACAGATGAAGCTTCTAAGTTGTTGTTATAGCCGGTAAGAAGTAGAACAATTTAAGTTTTAGGTATCGATTGTTGACTTTTTAGCTGGCTTTGGTGCCTTGGACATGAGCTAGGACCTTAAGATCTTGCATGAAAAGACGACTAGCAGCCGGGTTGCACGGGAGTATGTGAAAAGTGTTCAAATGTAGTAAAAACGTGAGAAATCCGTCCGTTTACGTCATTTGTTATCGAATCTACTTAAGGCCAGATCGACACATTGGCCGCTCTTCTCTCTGAAACGGTTGTACTTATCGTGTGCAAAGCTATGTCGCGTGCTGCGGTAGGCGGAGACACTAAAAGCACCATAGTAGAACACAGATGAAGCTTCTAAGTTGATGTAATAGCCAGTAAGAAGTAGTACAATTCAAGTTTTAGGTATCGATTATTGACTTTTTAGTTGGCTTTGGTGCCTAGGACCTGAGCTAGGACCTTAAGATTGTGTATGAAAGGAGGACCAGCAGCCGAGTTGCACGGAGAATGTGAAAAGTGTTCACATGTAGTAAAAACCTGAGAAATCCGCTAGTTTTCGGCATTTGTTATCGAATCGACTTAAAGCCAGATCGTCACATTGGCCGCTCTTCTCTCTGAAACGGTTTTACTTATCGTCTGCAAAGCTATGTCGCGCGCTGCGGTATGCGAGGCACTAAAAGCACCATAGTAGAACACAGGTGAAGCTTCTAAATTGATGTAATAGCCAGTAAGAAGTAGTACAATTCATGTTCTAGTTATCGATTATTTAATTTTTAACCTTCTTTGGTGCCCTGGACATGAGGTAGGACATTACGATTTTGTATGAAAGGAGGACTAGCAACCGAGTTGCACTGGAGAATGTGAAAAGTGTTCATATGTAGTAAAAACCTGAGAAATCCGCCCGTTTCGTCATTTGTTATCGAATCGACTTAAAGCCAGATCGTCACTTTGGCCGCTCTTCTCTCTGAAACATTTGTACTTACCGTCTGCAAAGCTATGTCGCGTGCTGCGGTATGCGGAGACACTAAAAGCACCATAGTAGAACACAGATGAAACTTCTAATTTGATTTAATAGCCAGTAAGAAGTAGTACAATTCAAGTTGTAGTTATGGATTATTGACCTTTTAGCTGGCTTTGGTGCCTTGGACATGAGCTAGGAACTTACGATTCTGCATGAAAGGAGCACTAGCAGCCGAGTTGCACGGGAGAATGTGAAAAGTGGTCATATGTAGTAAAAACCTGAGAAATCCGTCCGTTTTCTTCATTTGTTATCAATACGAATCAAAGCCAGATCGTCACATTGGCCGCTCATCTCTCTGAAACGGTTGTACTTATAGTCTGCAAAGCTATGTCGCGTGCTGCGGTATGCGGAGACACTAAAAGCACCATAGTAGAACAGATGAAGCTTCTAAGTTGATGTAATAGCCAGTAAGAAGCAGTACAATTCAAGTTTTAGTTATCGATTATTGACTTTTTACCCTCCTTTGGTGCCTTGGACATGAGCAAGGAACTTTAGATTTTGCATGAAAGGAGGACTAGCAACCGCGTTGCACGGGAGAATGTGAAAACTGTTCGTATGTAGTAAATACCTAGAAATCCGTCCGTTTTCGTAATTTGTTATCTAATTGACTTAAAGCCAGATCGTCATATTGGCCGCTCTTCTCTCTAAAACGTTTGAACTTATCGTCTGCAAAGCTATGTCGCGTGCTGCGGTATGCGAGGCACTAAAAGCACCATCGTAGAACACAGGTGAAGCTTCTAAATTGATGTAATAGCCAGTAAGAAGTAGTACAATTCAAGTTTTAGTTATCGATTATTGACTTTTTAGCTGTCTTTGATGCCTTGGACATGAGCTAGGACCTTAATGTTTTGCATGAAAGGAGGACTAGCAGCCGAGTTGCTCGGGAGAATGTGAAAAGTGTTCATATGTAGTAAACACCTGAGAAATCCGTCCGTGTTCGTCATTTGTTATCGAATCGACTTAAAGCCAGATCTTCACATTGGCCGCTCATCTCACTGAAACGGTTGTACTTATCGCCTGCAAAGCTATGTCGCGTGCTGCGGTATGCGGGGACACTAAAAGCACCATAGTAGAACACAGATGAAGCTTCTAAGTTGATGTAATAACCAGTGAGAAGTAGTAAAAATCATGTTTTAGTTATGGATTATTGACTTTTTACCCTTCTTTGGTTCCTTGAACATGAGCTAGGAACTTAAGATTTTGCATGAAAGGAGGACTCGCAGCCGCGTTGCACGGGAGACTGTGAAAAGTGTTCATATGTAGTAAAAACCTGAGAAATCCATCCGTGTTCGTCATTTGTTATCGAATCGACTTAAAGCCAGATCGTCACATTGGCCGCTCTTCTCTCTGAATCGGTTGTACTTATCGTCTGGAAAACTATTTCGCGTGCTGCGATATGCGGAAACACTAAAAGCACAATAGTAGAACACAGATGAAGCATCTAAGTTGATGTAATAGCCAGTAAGAAGTAGTACAATTCAAGTTTTAGGTATCGATTATTGACTTTTTAGCTGGCTTTGGTGCCTTGGACATGAGCTAGGACTTTAAGATTCTGCATGAAAGGAGGACTAGCAGCCGAGTTGTACCGGAGAATGTGAAAAGTGTTCACATGTAGTAAAAACCTGAGAAATCCGCTAGTTTTCGGCATTTGTTATCGAATCGACTTAAAGCCAGATCGTCACGTTGGGCGATCTTCTCACTGAAACGGTTGTACTTATCGTCTGCAAAGCTATGTCGCGTGCTGCGGTATGCGGAGACACTAAAAGCACCATAGTAGAACAGATGAAGCTTCTAAGTTGATGTAATAGCCAGTAAGAAGCAGTACAATTCAAGTTTTAGTTATCGATTATTGACTTTTTACCCTCCTTTGGTGCCTTGGACATGAGCAAGGAACTTTAGATTTTGCATGAAAGGAGGACTAGCAACCGCGTTGCACGGGAGAATGTGAAAACTGTTCGTATGTAGTAAATACCTAGAAATCCGTCCGTTTTCGTAATTTGTTATCTAATTGACTTAAAGCCAGATCGTCATATTGGCCGCTCTTCTCTCTAAAACGTTTGAACTTATCGTCTGCAAAGCTATGTCGCGTGCTGCGGTATGCGAGGCACTAAAAGCACCATCGTAGAACACAGGTGAAGCTTCTAAATTGATGTAATAGCCAGTAAGAAGTAGTACAATTCAAGTTTTAGTTATCGATTATTGACTTTTTAGCTGTCTTTGATGCCTTGGACATGAGCTAGGACCTTAATGTTTTGCATGAAAGGAGGACTAGCAGCCGAGTTGCTCGGGAGAATGTGAAAAGTGTTCATATGTAGTAAACACCTGAGAAATCCGTCCGTGTTCGTCATTTGTTATCGAATCGACTTAAAGCCAGATCTTCACATTGGCCGCTCATCTCACTGAAACGGTTGTACTTATCGCCTGCAAAGCTATGTCGCGTGCTGCGGTATGCGGGGACACTAAAAGCACCATAGTAGAACACAGATGAAGCTTCTAAGTTGATGTAATAACCAGTGAGAAGTAGTAAAAATCATGTTTTAGTTATGGATTATTGACTTTTTACCCTTCTTTGGTTCCTTGAACATGAGCTAGGAACTTAAGATTTTGCATGAAAGGAGGACTCGCAGCCGCGTTGCACGGGAGACTGTGAAAAGTGTTCATATGTAGTAAAAACCTGAGAAATCCATCCGTGTTCGTCATTTGTTATCGAATCGACTTAAAGCCAGATCGTCACATTGGCCGCTCTTCTCTCTGAATCGGTTGTACTTATCGTCTGGAAAACTATTTCGCGTGCTGCGATATGCGGAAACACTAAAAGCACAATAGTAGAACACAGATGAAGCATCTAAGTTGATGTAATAGCCAGTAAGAAGTAGTACAATTCAAGTTTTAGGTATCGATTATTGACTTTTTAGCTGGCTTTGGTGCCTTGGACATGAGCTAGGACTTTAAGATTCTGCATGAAAGGAGGACTAGCAGCCGAGTTGTACCGGAGAATGTGAAAAGTGTTCATATGTAGTAAAAACCTCAGAAATCCGTCCGTTTTCGTCATTTGTTATCGAATCGACTTAAAGCCAGATCGTCACATTGGCCGCTCTTCTCTCTGAAACGGTTGTACTTATCGTCTGCAAAGCTATGTCACGTGCGTCGGGATGCGGAGACACTAAAAGCACCATCGTAGAACACAGATGAAGCTTCTAAATTGATGTAATAGCCAGTAAGAAGTAGTACAATTCAAGTTTTAGTTATCGATTATTGACTTTTTAGCTGTCTTTGATGCCTTGGACATGAGCTAGGACCTTAATGTTTTGCATGAAAGGAGGACTAGCAGCCGAGTCGCTCGGGAGAATGTGAAAAGTGTTCATATGTAGTAAACACCTGAGAAATCCGTCCGTGTTCGTCATTTGTTATCGAATCGACTTAAAGCCAGATCGTCACATTGGCCGCTCTTCTCTCTGAAACGGTTGTACTTATCGTCTGCAAAGCTATTTCGCGTGCTGCGGTATGCGGAGACACTAAAAGCACAATAGTAGAACACAGATGAAGCTTCTAAGTTGATGTAATAGCCAGTAAGAAGTAGTACAATTCAAGTTTTAGGTATCGATTATTGACTTTTTAGCTGGCTTTGGTTCCTTGGACATGAGCTAGGACTTTAAGATTCTGCATGAAAGGAGGACTAGCAGCCGAGTTGTACGTGAGAATGTGAAAAGTGTTCATATGTAGTAAAAACCTCAGAAATCCGTCCGTTTTCGTCATTTGTTATCGAATCGACTTAAGGCCAGATCGTCACATTGGCCGCTCTTGTCTCTGAAACGGTTGTACTTATCGTCTGCAAAGCTATGTCACGTGCGTCGGGATGCGGAGACACTAAAAGCACCATAGTGGAACACAGTTGAAGCTTCTAAGTTGATGTAATAGCCAGTAAGAAGTAATACAATTCATGTTTTAGGAATCGATTATTGACTTTTTAGCTGGCTTTGGTGCCTTCGACAAGAGCTAAGACCTTAAGATTCTGCATGAAAGGAGGACTAGCAGCCTCTTGCACGGGAGAATGTGAAAAGAGTTCATATGTAGTAAAAACCTGAGAAATCCGCCCGTTTTCGTCATTTGTTATCGAATCGACTTAAAGCCAGATTCTCACATTGGCCGCTCTTCTGTCTGAAACGGTTACATTTATCGTCTGCAAAGCTATGTCGCGTGCTGCGGTATGCGGAGACACTAAAACCACCATAGTAGAACATAGATGAAGCTTCTAAGTTGGTGAAATAGCCAGTAAGATGTAGTACCATTCAAGTTTTAGGTATCGATTATTGACTTTTTAGCCGGCTTCGGTGCCTTGGCGATGAACTAGGACCATACGATTTTGCATGAAGGGAGGACTAGCAGCCGCGTTTCACGGGAGACTGTGGAAAGTGTTCATTTGTAGTAAAAACCTGAGAAATGCGTGCGTTTTCGTCATTTGTTATCGAATCGACTTAAAGCCAGATCGTCACATTGCCCGCTCTTCTCTCTGAAACGGTTGTACTTATCGTCTGCAATGCTATGTCGCGTGCTGCGGTATGCGGAGACACTAGATGCACCATAGTAGAACACAGATGAAGCTTCTAAGTTGATGTAATCGCCAGTAAGAAGTAGTACAATTCAAGTTTTAGTTATGGATTATTGACTTTTTACCCTTCTTTGTTGCCTTCGACATGAGCTAGGAACTTAAGATTCTGCATGAAAGGAGGATTAGCGGCCGCGTTGCACGGGAGAATGTGAAAAGTGTTCATATGTAGTAAAAACCTGAGAAATCCGTCCGTGTTCGTCATTTGTAATCGAATCGACTTAAAGCCAGATCGTCACATTGGATGCTCTTCTCTCTGAAACGTTTGTACTTATCATCTGCAAAGCTATGTCGCGTGCTGCGGTATGCGGAGACACTAAAAGCACCATAGTAGAACACAGATGAAGCTTCTAAGTTGATGTAATAGCCAGTAAGAAGAAGTACAATTCAAGTTTTAGGTATCGATTATTGACTTTTTAGCCGGCTTCGATGCCTTGGCGATGAACTAGGACCATACGATTTTGCATGAAGGGAGGACTAGCAGCCGCGTTGCACGGGAGAGTGTGGAAAGTGTTCATTTGTAGTAAAAACCTGAGAAATGCGTCCGTTTTCGTCATTTGTTATTGACCCGACTTAGAGCCAGATCGTCACATTGGCCGCTCTTTGCTCTGAAACTGTTACATTTATCGTCTGCAAAGCTATGTCGTGTACTGTGGTATTAGGAGACACAAAAAGCACCATAGCAGAACACAGAAGAAGCTTCTAAGTTGATGTAATAGCCAGTACGAAACAGTACAATTCAAGTTTTAGCTATCGATTACAGATATTTTACCCTTCTTTGGTGCCTTGGACATGTGCTAGGTAATTAAGATTTTGCATGACAGGAGGACTAGCAGGCGAGTTGCATGGGAGAATGTGAAAAGTGTTCATATGTAGAAAAACCTGAGAAATCCGTCCGTTTTCGTCATTTGTTATCGAATCGACTTGAAGCCAGATCGTCACATTGGCCGCACTTAAGTCTGAAACAGTTACATTTATCGTCTGCAAAGCTATGTCGCGTGCTGCGGTATGCGGAGACACTAAAAGCACCATAGTAGAACACAGATGAAGCTTCTAAGTTGATGTAATAGCAAGTGAGAAGTAGTACAATTCCCGTTTTAGGTATCGATTATTGACTTTTTACCTGGCTTTCGTGCCTTGGACATGACCTAGGAACTTAAGATTCTGCATGAAAGAGGACTAGCAGCCGAGTTGCTCGGGAGAATGTGAAAAGTGTTCATATGTAGTAAAAACCTGAGAAATACGTCCGTGTTCGTCATTTGTTATCGAATCGACTTAAAGCCAGATCGTCACATTGGATGCTCTTCTCTCTGAAACGTTTGTACTTATCGTCTGCAAAGCTATGTAGCGTGCTGCGGTATGTGGAGACACTAAAAGCACCATAGTAGAACACAGATGAAGCTTCTAAGTTGATGTAATAGCCAGTAAGAAGTAGTACAATTCAAGTTTTAGGTATCGATTATTGATCTTTTAGCTGGCTTTGGTGCCTTGGACATGAGCTAGGACTTCAAGATTCTGCGTGAAATGAGGACTAGCAGACGAGTTGCACGGTAGAATGTGGAAAGTGTTCATATGTAGTAAAAACCTAGAAATCCGTCCGTTTTCGTTATTTGTTACCGAATCTACTTAAAGCCAGATCGTCACATTGGCAGCTCTTCTCTCTGAAACGGTTGTACTTATCGTCTGCAAAGCTATGTCGCGTGCTGCGGTATGCGAGGCACTAAAAGCACCATCGTAGAACACAGATGAAGCTTCTAAATTGATGTAATAGCCAGTAAGAAGTAGAACAATTCAAGTTTTAGTTATCGATTATTGACTTTTTAGCTGTCTTTGATGCCTTGGAGAATGAGCTAGGACCTTAAGATTCTGTTTGAAAGGAGGACTAGCAGCCGAGTTGCACGTGAGAATGTGAAAAGTGTTCATATGTAGTAAAAACCTGAGAAATCCGCCCGTTTTCGTCATTTGTTATCTAATCGACTTGAAGCCAGATCGTCACATTGGCCGCTCTTCTCTCTGAAACGGTTATACTTATCGTCTACAAAGCTATGTCGCGTGCAGCGGTATGCGGAGACACTAAAAGCACCATAGTAGAACACAGATGAAGCTTCTAAGTTGATGTAATAGCCAGTAAGAAGTAGTACAATTGAAGTTTTAGTTATCGATTATTGACTTTTTAAACTTCTTTGGTACCCTGGACATTAGGTAGGACATTAAGATTTTGCATGAAAGGAGGATTAGCAGCCGCGTTGCACGGGAGATTGTGAAAAGTCTTCATATGTAGTAAAAACCAGAGAAATCCGCCCGTTTTCGTTATTTGTCATCGAATCCACCTAATGCCAGATCGTCATATTGATCGCTCTTCTCTCTGAATCGGTTACATTTATCGTCTGCAAAGCGATGTCGCGTGCTGCGGTATGCGGAGACACTAAAAGCACCATAGTAGAACACAGATGAAGCTTCTACGTTGATGTAATAGCCAGTAAGAAGTAGTACAATTCAAGTTTTACTTATCGATTATTGACTTTTTACCCTTCTTTGGTGCCTTGGACATGAGGTAGGACCTTCAGATTTTGCATGAAAGGAGGACTAGCAGCTGCGTTGCACGGGAGAATGTGAAAAGAGTTCATATGTAGTAAAAACCAGAGAAATCCATCCGTTTTCGTCTTTTGTTGTCGAATCGACTTTGTGCCAGATCGTCACATTGGCCGCTCTTTACTCTAAAACGGTCACATTTATCATCGGCAATGATATGTCGCGTGCTACGGTATGCGGTGACACTAAAAGCACCATAGTTGATCACAGATGAAGCTTCTAAGTTGATGTAATAGCTAGTAAGGAGTAGTACAATACAAGTTTTAGTTATCGTTTATTGACTTTTTACCCTTCTTTGGTGCATGGGACATCAGCTAGGACCTTACGATTTTGCATGAAGGGATGCCAAACAGCCACGTTGCACGGGGGAATGTGAAAAGTGTTCATATGTAGTAAAAACCTGAGAAATCCGTCCGTTTTCGTTATTTGTTATCGAATCCACCTAATGCCAGATCGTCATATTGATCGCTCTTCTCTCTGAATCGGTTACATTTACCGTCTGCAAAGCTATGTCGCGTGCTGCGGTATGCGGAGACACTAAAAGCACCATAGTAGAACACAGATGAAGCTTCTACGTTGATGTAATAGCGAGTAAGAAGCTGTACAATTCAAGTTTTAGTTATCGATTATTGACTTTTTAGCCGGCTATCATGCATTGGGCATGAGCTACTACCTTAAGATTTTGCGTGAAAGGAGGATTAGCAGCCGCGTTGCACGGGAGAATGTGGAAAGTGTTCATATGTAGTAAAAACCTGAGAAATCCGTCAGTTTTCTTGATTTGTTATCGAATCGTCTTAAAGCCACATCGTCACATTGCCCGCTCTTCTCTCTCAAGCGTTTACATTTATCGTCTGCAAAGCTATTTCGCGTGCTGCGGTATGCGGAGACACTAAAAGCTCCATAGTAGGACACAGATGAAGCTTCTAAGTTGATGTAATAGTCAGTATTATGTTGTACAATTCAAGTTTTAGTAATCGATTATTGACCTTTCACCCATCTTTGCTGTCTTCCACATGAGCTAGGACTTTAACATTTTGCATGAAAGTATGACTAGCAGCCGCGTTGCACGGGAGAATATGAAAAGTGTTCATATATAGTAAAAACCTGAGAAATCCGTCTCGTTTTCATCATTTGTTATCGAATCGACTAGGTGCCAGATCGTCACATTGGCCGCTCTTCTCTCTGAAACGGTCACATTTATCATCGGCAAAGCTATGTCGCGTGCTACGGTATGCGGTGACACTAAAAGCACCATAGTAGATCACAGATGAGGCTTCTAAGTTGATGTAATAGCCAGTAAGAAGTAGTTCAATTCAAGTTTTAGTTATCGATTATTGACTTTTTTCCTTCTTTGGTGCCTTGGACATGAGGTAGGACCTTAAGATTTTGCATGAATGGAGCACTAGCAGCCGCGTTGCATGGGGAAATGTGAAAAGTGTTCATATGCAGTAAAAACACAAAAAATCCGTTCATTATCGTAATTTTTTTTTTCGAATCGACATAAGGCCAGATCGTCACATTGGCCGCTCTTCTCTCTGAAATGGTTGTACTTATCGTCTGCAAAGATATGACGTGTGATGCGGTATGCGGAGACACTAACAGCACCATAGTAGAACACACATGAAGCTTCTAAGTTGATGTAATAGCCAGTAAGATATAGTACAATTCTAGTTTTAGGTATCGATTATTGACTTATTACCTGGCTTCGGTGCCTTGGACATGAGCTAGGATCTTAAGATTCTGCATGAAAGGAGGACTAGCAGCCGCGTTGCACGGGAGAAAGTGAGAAGTGTTCATATGTAGTAAAAACCTGAGAAATCCGTCTGTTTTCGTCATTTGTTATCGAATCGACTTAAAGCCAGAATGTCACACTGGCCGCTCTTCTCTCTGAAACGGTTGTACTTATCGTCTGCAAAGCTATGTCGCGTGCTGCGGTATGCGGAGACACTAAAAGCACCATAGTAGAACACAGATGAAGGTTCTAAGTTGATGTAATAGCCAGTAAGAAGTAGTACAATTCAAGTTTTATGTATCGATTATTGACTTTTTCGCTGGCTTTGGTTCCTTGGACATGAGCTAGGACCTTAAGATTCTGCATGAAAGGAGGCCTAGCTGCAGAGTTGCACGGGAGAATGTGAAAAGTGTTCATATGTAGTAAAAACCTGACAAATCCGTCCGTTTTCGTCATTTGTTATCGACTCGACTTAAAGCCAGATCTTCACATTGGCCGCTCTTCTCTCTGAAACGGTCCTAATTATCGTCTGCAAAGCTATTTCTCGTGCTCCGGTATGCTGAGACACTAAAAGCACCATAGTAGAAAACAGATTAAGCTTCTAAGTTGATGTAATAGCCAGTAAGATATAGTACGATTCAAGTTTTAGGTTTCGATTATTGACTTTTTAGCTGGCTTTGGTGCCTTGGACATGAGCTAGGACCTTAAGATTCTGCATGAAAGGAGGACTAGCAGCCGAGTTGCACGGGAGAGTGTGGAATGTGTTCATATGTAGTAAAAACCTAGAAATCCGTCCGTTTTCGTCATTTGTTAACGAATCTACTTAAAGCCAGATCGTCACATTGGCCGCTCTTCTCTCTGAAACGGTTGTACTTATCGTCTGCAAAGCTATGTCGCGTGCTGCGGCATGCGGAGACACTAAAAGCACCATAGTAGAACACAGATGAAGCTTCTAAGTTGATGTAATAGCCAGTAAGAAGTAGACCAATTCAAGTTTTAGGTATTGATTATTGACTTTTTAGCTGGCTTTGGTTCCTTGGACATGAGCTAGGAACTTAAGATTCTGCATGAAAGGAGGACTAGCTGCCGAGTTGCACGGGACAATGTGAAAAGTGTTCATATGTAGTAAAAACCTGAGAAATCCGACCGTTTTCGTCATTTGTTATCGACTCGACTTAAAGCCAGATCTCCACATTGGCCGCTCTACTCTCTGAAACGGTCCTAATTATCGTCTGCAAAGCTATGTCTCGTGCTCCGGTATGTGGAGACACTAAAAGCACCATAGTAGAAAACAGATGAAGCTTCTAAGTTGATGTAATAGCCAGTAAGATATAGTACAATTCAAGTTTTAGGTATCGATTATTGACTTTTTAGCTGGCATTGGTGCCTTGGACATGAGCTAGGACCTTAAGATTCTGCATGAAAGGAGGACTAGCAGCCGAGTTGCACGGAAGAATGTGGAATGTGTTCATATGTAGTAAAAACCTAGAAATCCGTCCGTTTTCGTCATTTGTTATAGAATCGACTTAAAGCCAGATCGTCACATTGGCCGCTCTTCTCTCTGAAACGGTTGTACTTATCGTCTGCAAAGCTATGTCGCGTGCTGCAGTATGCGGAGACACTAAAAGCATCATAGTAGAACACAGATGAAGCTTCTAAGTTGATGTAATAGACAGTAAGAAGTAGTACAATTCAAGTTTTAGGTATTGATTATTGACTTTATAGCTATCTTTGGTGCCTTGGACATGAGCTAGGACCTTAAGATTCTGCATGAAAGGAGGACTAGCAGCTGATTTGCACGGGAGAATATGAAAGGTGTTCATATGTAGTAAAAACCTGAGAAATCCGTCCGTTTTCGTCATTTGTTATCGACTCGACTTAAAGCCAGATCTTCACATTGGCCGCTCTTCTCTCTGAAACGGTTGTACTTATCGTCTGCAAAGCTATGACGTGTGCTGCGGTATGCGGAGACACTAAAACCACCATAGTAAAACACAGATGAAGCTTCTACGTTGATGTAATAGCCAGTAACATATAGTACAATTCTAGTTTTAGGTATCGATTATTGACTTTTTAGCTGACTTTGGTTCCTTGGACATGAGCTAGGACCTTAAGATCCTGCATGAAAGGAGGACTAGCAGCCGCGTTGCACCGGAGAATGTGAGAAGTGTTCAAATGTAGTAAAAACCTAGAAATCCGTCCGTTTTCGTCATTTGTTACCGAATCGACTTAAAGCCCGATCGTCACATTGGCCGCTCTTCTCTCTGAAACGGTTGTACTTATCGTCTGCAAAGCTATGTCGCGTGCTGCGGTATGCGGAGACACTAAAAGCACCATAGTAGAACTCAGATGAAGGTTCTAAGTTGATGTAATAGCCAGTAAGAAGTAGTCCAATTCAAGTTTTATTTATCGATTATTGACTTTTTAGCTGGCTTTGGTGCCTTGGACATGAGCTAGGACCTTAAGATTCTGCATGAAAGGAGGACTAGCAGCCGAGTTGCACGGGAGAATGTGAAAAGTGTTCATTTGTAGTAAAAACCTAGAAATTCGTCCGTTTTTGTCATTTGTTATCGAATCGACTTAAAGCCAGATCGTCACATTGGTCGCTCTTCTCTCTGAAACGATTGTACTTATCGTCTGCAAAGCTATATCGCGTGCTGCGGTATGCGGAGACACTAAAAGCACCATAGTAAAACACAGATGAAGCTTCTAAGTTGATGTAATAGCAAGTAAGAAGTAGCACAATTCAAGTTTTAGGTATCGATTATTGACTTTTTAGCTGGCTTTGGTTCCTTGGACATGAGCTAGGACCTTAAGATTCTGCATGAAAGGAGGACTATCAGCCGAGTTGTACCGGAGAATGTGAAAAGTGTTCATATGTATAAAAACCTACAAATCCGTCCGTTTTCGTCATTTGTTATCGAATCCACTTAGAGCCAGATCGTCATATTGGCCGCATTTATGTCTAAAACGGTTGTACTTATCGACTGCAAAGCTATGTCGCGTGCTGCGGTATGCGGAGACACTATAAGCATCATAGTAGAACACAGATGAAGCTTCTATGTTGATGTAATAGCCAGCAAGAAGTAGTACTATTCAAGTTTTAGGTATCGATTATTGACTTTTTAGGTGGCTTTGGTGCCTTGGACATTAGCTAGGACCTTAAGATTCTGCATGAAAGGAGGACTGGCAGCTGAGTTGCACGGGAGAATGTGAAAAGTGTTAATATGCAGTAAAAACCCGAAAAATCCGTTCGTTATCGTAATTTGTTATCGAATCGACTTAAAGCCAGATCGTCACATTGGCCGCTCTTCTCTCTGAAATGGTTGTACTTATCGTCTGCAATGCTATGACGTGTGCTGTGGTTTGCGGAGACTCTAAAACCAACATAGTGAAACACAGATGAAGCATCTAATTAAATGTAATATCCTGTAAGAAGTAGTACAATTCAAGTTTTAGGTATCGATTATGGACTTTTTATCTGGCTTTGGCGCCTTGGACATGAGCTAGGACCTTTAGAATCTGCATGAAAGGAGGACTGGCAGCCGAGTTGCACGGGAGAATGTGAAAAGTGTTCATATGTAGTAAGAACCTGAGAAATCCGTCCGTATTCGTCATTTGTTATCGAATTGACTTTAAACCAGATTGTCACATTGGTCGCTCTTCTCTCTGAAACGATTGTACGTATCGTCTGCAAAGCTATGTCGCGTGCTGCGGTATGCGGAGACACTAAAAGCACCATAGTAGAACACAGATGAAGGTTCTAAGTTGATGTAATAGCCAGTAAGAAGTAGTCCAATTCAAGTTTTAGGTATCGATTATTGACTTTTTAGCTCGCTTTGGCGCCTTGGACATGAGCTAGGACCTTAAGAATCTCCATGAAAGGAGGACTGGCAGCCGAGTTGGACGGGAGAATGTGAAAAGTGTTCATATGTAGTAAAAACCTGGGAAATCCGTCCGTTTTCGTCATTTGTTTTCGAATCGACTTAAAGCCAGATCGTCACGTTGTCGCCCTTCTGTCTGAAACGGTTGTACTTATCGTTTGCAAAGCTATGTCGCGTGCTGCGGTATGCTGAGACACTAAAAGCACCATAGTGGAACACATATGAAGCATCTAAGTTGATGTAATAGCCAGTAAGAAGTAGTACAATTCAAGTTTTTGTTATCGATTATTGACTTTTTAACCTTCTTTGGTGCCTTGGACATGAGGTAGGACCTTAAGATATTGCATGAAACGAGGACTAGCAGCCGCGTTGCACGGGAGAATGTGAAAAGTGTTCATATGTAGTAAAAACCTGAGAAATCCGTCCGTTTTCGTCATTTGTTATCGAATCGACTTGAAGCCAGATCGTCACATTGGCCGCACTTCAGTCTGAAACGGTTACATTTATCGTCTGCAAAGCTATGTCTCGTGCTGCGGTATGCGGGGACACTAAAAGCACCATAGTAGAACACAGATGAAGCTTCCATGTTGATGTAATAGCAAGTGAGAAGTGATACAATTCACGTTTGAGGTATCGATTATTGACTTTTTACACTTCCTTGGTGCCTTGGATATGAGCTAGGACCTTAACATTTTGCATGAAAGGAGGACCAGCAGCCGAGTTGCACGGGAGAATGTGGGAAGTGTTCATATGTAGTAAAAACCTGAGAAATCCGTCCGTTTTCGTCATTTGTTATCGAATCGACTTAAAGCCAGATCGTCACATTGGTCGCTCTTCTCTCTGAAACGATTGTACTTATCGTCTGCAAAGCTATGTCGCGTGCTGCGGTATGCGGAGACACTATTAGCACCATAGTAGAATACAGATGAAGGTTCTAAGTTGATGTAATAGCCAGTAAGAAGTAGTACAATTCAAGTTTTAGGTATCGATTATTGACTTTTTAGCTGGCTTTTGTTCCTTGGACATGAGCTAGGACCTTAAGATTCTGCATGTAAGGAGAACTAGCAGCCGAGTTGCACGGGAGAATGTGAAAAGTGTTCATATGTAGTAAAAACCTGAGAAATCCGTCCGTTATTGTCATTTGTTATCGAATCGACTTAAAGCCAAATCGGCACATTGGCCTCTCTTCTCTCTGAAACGGTTGTACTTATCGTCTGCAAAGCTATGTCGCGTGCTGCGGTATGTAGGGACACTAAAACCACCATAGTAAAACACAGATGAAGCATCTAACTAAATGTAATAGCCTGTAAGAAGTAGTACAATTCAAGTTTTAGGAATCGATTATGGACTTTTTAGCTGGCTTTGCCGCCTTGGACATGAGCTAGGACCTTAAGAATCTGCATGAAAGGAGGACTGGCAGCCGAGTTGCACGGGAGAATGTGAAAAGTGTTCATATGTAGTAAAAACCTGAGAAATCCGTCCGTATTCGTCATTTGTTATCGAATCGACTTAAAGCCAGATCGTCACATTGGTCGCTCTTCTCTCTGAAATGGTTGTACTTATCGTCTGCAATACTATGACGTGTGCTGCGGTTTGCGGAGACACTAAAACCACCATAGTAAAACACAGATGAAGCATCTAATTAAATGTAATAGCCTGTAAGAAGTAGTACAATTCAAGTTTTAGGTATCGATTATTGACTTTTTAGCTGGCTTTGGTGCCTTGGACATGAGCTAGGACCTTAACATTTTGCATGGAAGGAGGACCAGCAGCCGAGTTGCACGGGAGAATGTGAAAAGTATTCATATGTAGTAAAAACCTGAGAAATCCGTCCGTTTTCGTCATTTGTTATCGAATCGATTTAAAGCCAGATTGTCACATTGGCCGCTCTTCTATCTGAAACGGTTACATTTATCGTCTGCAAAGCTATGTCGCGTGCTGCGGTATGCGGAGACACTAGAAGCACCATAGTAGAACACAGATGAAGCATCTAAGTTGATGTAATAGCCAGTAAGAAGTAGTACAATTCAAGTTTTAGGTATCGATTATTGACTTTTTAACCTTCTTTGGTGCCTTGGACATGCGGTAGGACCTTAAGATATTGCATGAAAGGAGGACTAGCAGCCGCGTTGCACGGGAGAATGTGAAAAGTGTTCATATGTAGTAAAAACCTGAGAAATCCGTCCGTTTTCGTCATTTGTTATCGAATCGACTTGAAGCCAGATCGTCACATTGGCCGCACTTCAGTCTGAAACGGTTACATTTATCGTCTGCAAAGCTATGTCTCGTGCTGCGGTATGCGGGGACACTAAAAGCACCATAGTAGAACACAGATGAAGCTTCTATGTTGATGTAATAGCAAGTGAGAAGTGATACAATTCACGTTTGAGGTATCGATTATTGACTTTTTACACTTCCTTGGTGCCTTGGATATGAGCTAGGACCTTAACATTTTGCATGAAAGGAGGACCAGCAGCCGAGTTGCACGGGAGAATGTGGGAAGTGTTCATATGTAGTAAAAACCTGAGAAATCCGTCCATTTTCGTCATTTGTTATCGAATCGACTTAAAGCCAGATCGTCAC
Organism: Schistocerca gregaria; assembly: GCF_023897955.1. NCBI lineage: Eukaryota > Metazoa > Arthropoda > Insecta > Orthoptera > Acrididae > Schistocerca > Schistocerca gregaria. The sequence goes on from NC_064925.1 coordinate 587,376,962, forward strand.
ATTGGTCGCTCTTCTCTCTGAAACGATTGTACTTATCGTCTGCAAAGCTATGTCGCGTGCTGCGGTATGCGGAGACACTATTAGCACCATAGTAGAACACAGATGAAGGTTCTAAGTTGATGTAATAGCCAGTAAGAAGTAGTACAATTCAAGTTTTAGGTATCGATTATTGACTTTTTAGCTGGCTTTGGTTCCTTGGACATGAGCTAGGACCTTAAGATTCTGCATGTAAGGAGAACTAGCAGCCGAGTTGCACGGGAGAATGTGAAAAGTGTTCATATGTAGTAAAAACCTGAGAAATCCGTCCGTTTTTGTCATTTGTTATCGAATCGACTTAAAGCCAAATCGGCACATTGGCCTCTCTTCTCTCTGAAACGGTTGTACTTATCGTCTGCAAAGCTATGTCGCGTGCTGCGGTATGTAGGGACACTAAAACCACCATAGTAAAACGCAGATGAAGCATCTAATTAAATGTAATAGCCTGTAAGAAGTAGTACAATTCAAGTTTTAGGAATCGATTATGGACTTTTTAGCTGGCTTTGCCGCCTTGGACATGAGCTAGGACCTTAAGAATCTGCATGAAAGGAGGACTGGCAGCCGAGTTGCACGGGAGAATGTGAAAAGTGTTCATATGTAGTAAAAACCTGAGAAATCCGTCCGTATTCGTCATTTGTTATCGAATCGACTTAAAGCCAGATCGTCACATTGGTCGCTCTTCTCTCTGAAATGGTTGTACTTATCGTCTGCAATACTATGACGTGTGCTGCGGTTTGCGGAGACACTAAAACCACCATAGTAAAACACAGATGAAGCATCTAATTAAATGTAATAGCCTGTAAGAAGTAGTACAATTCAAGTTTTAGGTATCGATTATGGACTTTTTAGCTGGCTTTGGCGCCTTGGACATGAGCTAGGACCTTAAGAATCTGCATGAATTGAGGACTGGCAGCCGCGTTGCACGGGAGAATGTGAAAAGTGTTCATATGTAGTAAAAACCTGAGAAATCCGTCCGTATTCGTCATTTGTTATCGAATCGACTTAAAACCAGATCGTCACATTGGTCGCTCTTCCCTCTGAATCGATTGTACTTATTGTCTGCAAAGCTATGTCGCGTGCTGCGGTATGCGGAGACACTAAAAGCACCATAGTAGAACACAGATGAAGGTTCTAAGTTGATGTAATAGCCAGTAAGAAGTAGTCCAATTCAAGTTTTAGGTATCGATTATTGACTTTTTAGCTGGCTTTGGTGCCTTGGACATGAGCTAGGACTTTAAGATTCTGCATGAAAGGAGGACTAGCAGCCGAGTTGCACTGGAGAATGTGAAAAGTGTTCATATGTAGTAAAAACCTAGAAATCCGTCCGTATTCGTCATTTGTTATCGAATCGACTTGAAGCCAGATCGTCACATTGGCCGCACTTCAGTCTGAAACGGTTACATTTATCGTCTGCAAAGCTATGTCGCGTGCTGCGGTATGCGGGGACACTAAAAGCACCATAGTAGAACACAGATGAAGCCTCTATGTTGATGTAATAGCAAGTGAGAAGTAGTACAATTCAAGTTTTAGTTAAAGATTATTGAATTTTTAGCTGGCTTTGGTGCCTTGGACATGAGCTAGGACCTTAACATTTTGCATGGAAGGAGGACCAGCAGCCGAGTTGCACGGGAGAATGTGAAAAGTATTCATATGTAGTAAAAACCTGAGAAATCCGTCCGTTTTCGTCATTTGTTATCGAATCGATTTAAAGCCAGATTGTCACATTGGCCGCTCTTCTATCTGAAACGGTTACATTTATCGTCTGCAAAGCTATGTCGCGTGCTGCGGTATGCGGAGACACTAGAAGCACCATAGTAGAACACAGATGAAGCTTCTAAGTTGATGTAATAGCCAGTAAGAAGTAGTACAATTCAAGTTTTAGTTATAGATTATTGACTTTTTAGCTGGCTTTTGTTGGTTGGTTGGTTGGTTGATTGGGGTTGAAGGGACCAAACAGCAAAGTCATCAGTCCCTTGTTACAAAGACGGTCAGTTCCGACAGAGGGACAGCTCAGAAGAGTCAAAAACGATAAAGGTAAAAGGTAAAAGGCTAAGAAAGTGCAGTTGTGTCGTCAATGATAAAAACACAAGGAGGGAAGTCAGTAAATGGGCAAACTCAAGAGAGGAAATATCCCACCTGTGAAGCAGTACAAGCAAGACCACATGCTATTTAAAAGCGTTCAACCGCCAGAGTGTAAAAGGGCGGATTGTAAAAGGGATTAAACAAACATAAAAGGCGATAAAAACAGTAAAAGGGAAAAAGAAGGAACATGGCCAGGGAGGGGAGTCAGGAATCTCCAAGCACAGCCTACAGTGGGAGACATCCCAACCCTCACCGCCCTGCCCCTACTCCAGAGGGAGATGAAAATCCTTAAAACTGAGAATAAAAACCACTTTCACGGATGAAACTGAGAACCAGTTCAACCATCCGGGAATCGTCTGCTAATATTAAGGGTAAAGTGCAGGGAAGTCTGTACTTAGTACGCAGAGCTAAAAGAAGGGGGCATTCCACCAAAATGTGGGCCACTGACTGGAAAGCTCCACAACCACAAAGTGGGGGTGGCTCACCACGCAAAAGAAAACCATGGGTCAGCCTGGTATGGCCGATGCGAAGACGACAGAGGGTGGTTGAGTCCTTTCGCGAGAGGCGTAAGGAAGAACGCCATGGGACAGGTGTCACCTTAATCGTACGAAGTTTATTAGACAAGGAGGTAGCCTCCCAGGATGTGGCCCATGATTGCGCAAAGTGGGATTTGAGATGAAGCCGTAAATCCGCCACAGGAGGGGTGACAGGGAATGGGGGGTAAGTGACTGCTCCCCCAGCCAAACGATCAGCAAGCTCATTTCCTTGGATGCCCACATGGCCAGGGACCCAAAGGAAGCTAACAGAACAAGCAGCATGGTGGAGATCAGCGAGATGGTCATGGATGGAGGAGACCAAGGGATGACGGGAGAAACACTGGTCAGGTGCCTGAAGGCCACTCATTGAGTCTGTACATAACAAAACGCGATTGAGCTTGGACTGTTTAATAAAGGCCAGGGCCCGGGAGACCGCCATCAATTCCGCAGTGAACACCCCACATGCATTTGGCAGGAGATGATTTTCCATGCCTACAGAGGAGGTGAAGGCATAGCCCACACGATCAGCAGATTTAGAGCCATCAGTGTAAAAAACAACAGCATCCCGAAACTCAGATAAAATGCGGCGGAAAAAACAACGGAACACCATCGGGGGAACGGAATCTTTCGGACCTCGGCAGAGATCCATTCGAACTCGGGGCCGAGGAACTAACCAAGGAGGTGTGTTGGGGAGGGAACGTGGGATACAGGATAAGGAAGGAAGCTGAAAATCACGGCGAAGAGACGCTAGGCGGAACCCAACCGGTAAACCCGCCCGAGGGCGGGAGTCAGGTGGGCGACTTCCTTGGGCAGGGAACAGGATAGAATAGGAAGGATGAGTGGGAGAGGAACGGACAGCGATTGCATACGAAACCAGAAGCTGGGAGCGCCGAACGGAAAGGGGGGGGATCCCAGCCTCAACCAGGAGACTATCTACAGGGCTAGTCGGGAAGGCACCGATGGCCAAACGGATACCACGATGGTGGACCGGATCCAAGAGGTGCAATGTAGAAGGGGCAGCTGAACCGTAAACTTGACAACCATAGTCCAAGCGAGACAACACTAAGGCCCGATAAAGGTGGAGGAGAGTGGAACGGTCAGCACCCCAAGAGGTGTGGGCAAGGAAGCGAAGGACGTTTAGTTTACGGAAACATCCTATCTTCAGGCGTCTGATATGAGGCAGCCAAGTGAGCTTGTTGTCGAAAAGAAGGCCAAGGAAACGAAACTGTGGGACCACAGGTAATCGTTGTGCATTGAGATAGAGCTCTGGATTGGGGTGGACTGTCACACGGCGACAAAAGTGGACCACTCGCGATTTTAAAGGAGAAAACTGAAATCCGTGTGAGATGGTCCATGCAGAGGCACGCCGTATAGCACCCTGGAGCTGACGCTCTGCAGCGGCCATCGAAGAGGAACTAACCCAAATGCAGAAATCATCCACATACAGAGCAGGAGTGACCAAAGGACCGACGGAGGCCACAAGTCCATCTATAGCAATGAGGAACAGAAGTACACTCAATACGGAACCCTGAGGGATGCCATTCTCCTGGGTTCGCGGAGAACTTAAAACTGTACCAACCCTAACCCTAAACGAACGATGAAACAAGAACTGGCGGATAAAAATCGGGAGTGGGCCCCGAAGACCCCACTCATGAAGTGTAAGTAAGATATGATGGCGCCAAGCCGTATCATAGGCCTTGCGAAGGTCGAAAAATACAGCAACCAAATGGCGGCGCTGGGAAAAGGCCTGCCGAACTGCGGATTCCAAGCGAAGTAAATGATCGATCGGAGACCGTCCCTCTCGGAAGCCACACTGGTAAGGGGACAACAGACGCCGAGATTCGAGGACCCAAGTGAGCCGACGGGCTACCATCCGTTCAAGTAACTTACAAACAACGTTTGTCAGACTAATTGGCCGATAGCTGTCGACGAACAGGGGGTTCTTACCGGGCTTAATGACGGGAACCACGATGCTATCCCTCCATTGAGAAGGGAAGTCACCCTGGAGCCAAATACGGTTAAATACCCGGAGAAGATGTCGCTGTTGTGGAGCACTGAGATGTTGAAGCAGTTGGTTATGAATGAAGTCTGGGCCAGGGGCCGTATCATGAGAAGAGGAGAGTGCGGAAAGAAGTTCCCATTCAGTAAAAGCGTCGTTGTATGATTCTCACTGGCTGGGGGTAAAACATAAGGCGGAAGCTTCGGCCCGCTGTTTCTGGGGAAGGAAAGCAGCCGGATAGGAGGCTGATGCCGACGCTGTTGCAAAATGGGTCGCAAGGTGTTCCGCGAGAATCAACGGGTCCGTGCAAAGGCCATCCGGGAGGTGAAGACCCGGGAGGGTAGACTGCCGATGGCAACCTTGGAGAGAGCGAAGTGTAGCCCATACCCGCGACAGAGGGACAGCAGAACCGAGGGAAGAAACAAAGCGTTCCCAACACATCCGTTTGGTCCGTTTGATTAAGTAACGGGCCCTTGCGCGAAGGCGTTTAAAGGTAATAAGATTGGCAACGGATGGATGCCTCTTAAGGTGTTGCAAAGCTCGACGGCGATCACGGATGGCAACGGCAATGTCCGAACTCCACCAAGGGACCTGCCGGCGGCGAAATGGTCCAGATGAGCGCGGGATAGCAAGGCTAGCAGCGTGAACAATCGCGTCAGACATGTCACGTATGACATCATCAATACCATCTGACAATGAGGGAGAAAAAACGACCTGTGCAGTATACAGAGGCCAATTGGCACGTTGGAAGGACCAACGAGGTGATCTGTCCATGGGGGAGCGGGAAGGAAGCGAGAGAATCAATGGGAAGTGGTCACTATCGCAAAGGTCGTCGTGCGGTGACCATTGTAGGGAAGGGAGGAGGGAGGGAGAAGAGAGAGAAAGATCAATGGCAGAAAAGCTACCATGACCGGCACTGAAATGGGTAGGGGAGCCATCGTTAAGAAGGCACAAGTCGTGGTCGGTAATAAACTGGTCAATGAGATGACCCCGACTAGATGGAAATGCACTGCCCCACAAGGGATGATGTGCATTAAAATCGCCAAGTATAAGGAAGGGAGGAGGAAGTTGCTGAAGGAGGGCACTTAAGGAGGCAGGTGTAGGAGTTCTGTCAGGAGGGAGATACAGATTGCAAATTGTGACTCCAGAGTCCAGGTGGATCCCAACAGCAACTGCTTCCAATGTAGTTTGGAGAGGAATCCACGTGCTGGCAATGTCCGTTCGGACCAACGTGCAAACTCCGCCAGACGCCCGTAGGGGGCCGACCCGATTTCGACAGAAAGCACGGAAGCCACGGAGGGTTGGTGAGTGACCACCAGTAAAATGAGTTTCTTGTAGAACCACACAAGCCGCAGAGTAAAACGAAAGAAGAGATTGCAACTCCGGTAGGTGACAGTAATAGCCATTACAGTTCCATTGGATAGCCAAAGAACGATGAGTCAATTGGGGGGTGAACAGGCTAATGTCAGTCATGCCGGTGGGTCACCACCCGTCACCGACAAGGAGGGGGCGACATCCATGAATAACAGGTCAGAGTTAGGTTGTGAAGATGGGGACGAGACCTCTGGCGATACCAGAGACTCCTTGTCCCGGGACTTGTGCTTCTTCTTTCTTTCTGTATGGGATCGTGGAGGGCTGTGCAACAAAATGGAGCCAGCCACAGCAAGATCGGGAACAGAAAGAGAGCGGGCGATCTGGGGGCCCGCAGACCGTGGTTCTCGTGGTGGCCGCGTGGCAGCAGACCTTTGGCCTGGAAGGTGCCGGGAAGGGGGATCCCGCGAGGGGCGCCCATGACCGGCAGACGCCGAAGAAGCAGGACACTTCTCCAGCCGGGGAGAGGAAGCGGAGCCCGGGGGGGATGGTGTGGGAACCGCAGGGGGAGGGGGGAGGAAAGGGGTTCGGGACTGGGGTAAGGAATGAGGAGGAGGGGGTGAAGATACTGCTGAAGCATAACTAGTTGTCAGGGTCACTGGATGAAGGCGTGTATACTTTTTACGGGCCTCGGTATAGGTGAGACGATCAAGAGTCTTATACTCCTGTATCTTTTTCTCTTTCTGATACACTGGGCAATCCAGTGACCGTGAAGAATGATTTCCACGACAATTTACGCACACAGGAGGGGGAACACAGGAACTTCCCTCATGGAACGGATGTCCACAGTCACCACAGAGGGGGGCCTGCGAACAGCGCGAAGACATGTGGCCAAAACGCAAACACTTGAAACATCGCATAGGTGGTGGGATGTATGGCTTCACGTCACACCGATAGACCATAATCTTGACCTTCTCAGGGAGGGTGTCCCCTTCAAAGGCCAAGATAAAGGCACCAGTGTCAACGCGGTTGTCCTTCGGACCCCTCTGAACCCGCCGAACAAAGTGAACCCCCCGCCGGCTTAGATTGTCCCGAAGTTCCTCATCAGATTGAAGGAGGAGGTCTCTATGGAAAATTACACCTTGCACCATGTTCAAAGACTGGTGTGGGGTAATTGACACAGGAATCGTACCAAGATGGGTACAGGCACGGAGAGCTGCAGACTGGGTAGCTAAAGCGGTTTTAATCAACAGCGACCCAGACCGCATCTTGCTGATAGAGTCCACCTCGCCAAACTTGTCTTCGATGTGTTCAACAAAAAACGTAGGTTTCGTATGAGTAAAAGTATCCCCATCAGTTCTGGCGCAAAACAGATAGCGAGGGAAAGGTTTCCTCCCCAGCCGACGAGCCTGGCCCTCCTCCCAGGGGGTAGCCACGGAAGGGAAGGCGGAAGGGGCAGAGGAAGCAGCACGTGAAGAATCTTTTCCAGTCAAAGAGATGGCCGGAGAACGGGCAGAGTTGTGGACTCTTATGCGTTTCATGAGCATAGTGTCCGCCCTGATACCACCCACTCCGATCAGGGGCTCTCCTCATGGGCGCCACCCAGCCACAGCAAGGGCCGTCTGGCACGGCGGCCATTGCTGGGAGTTCCGATGCTCCAGGACGACAAGCAACCACTCCTAGGCTTACATGAGGAGGTCACAGCTCAGGTATCAGACGTGTGATCCCTGTGTTTTCAGGGGGCTCAACCAAAAGGGTACATAGCGACCCCACCACACGGGCTGGCTACCGTGCTGGCTATGGACCCTAGCGTCAAACAACGACGTAAAGGAAACGATGGAATCAATGATGATGGCACACGCCGGAGACACTAGGTAAGGTGCTCTTCCCCAAATGGCTCACACTACGGAAGAAAATTTAGTGATGGAGGTCAAACCCCAGAGGGGACCAGAGAATACCAAAAGGATGAAGGAATTACAGAACAAGGCCGAATTGCAAGGTCAACAGAACCAGGAGAATTGCCGGGCCAACATAAGGAGTGACACCATAAGTAGGGACACCAAGAGAGGGAGAGGAGAGGTCGGAGGGAAGGATGAAGGACAGGAAAAGGAGGGGAAGGGAAAGGAAATGCAGCCCGGAAAAAGAAGGAAGGCTGCAATAGCTCGGGGCCCCGTGCTCGCCACGCACGTACTCACGAAAGGACCGCGAGCCTCCTGGGGGGAGCTGGCTTTTGTGACTTGGTCATGAGCTAGGACCTTAACATTTTGCATGAAAGGAGGACTAGCAGCCGAGTTGCACTGGAGAATGTGAATAGTGTTCATATGTAGTAAAAACCTGAGAAATCCGTCCGTTTTCGTCATTTGTTATCGAATCGACTTAATGCCAGATCGTCATATTGGCCGCTCTTCTCTCTGAAACGGTTACATTTATCGTGTGCAAAGCAATGTCTCGTGCTAAGGTAAGCGGAGACACTAAAAACACCATAATAGAACACACATGAAGCTTCTAAGTTGATGTGATAGAAATTACGAAGCAGTAGATTTCAAGTTTTATTTATCCATTATTGACTTTTTATATGGCTTTGGTGCCTTGGACATGAGCTAGGACCATAAGAATTTGCAGGAAGGGAGGTCTAGCAGCTGCGTTGCACGGGGGAATTTGAAAAGTGTTCAAATACAGTAAAAACCTGAGATATCCGCCTATGTTTCGTCATTTGCTATCGAATCGACTTAACGCCAGATCGTCATAGTGCCCGCTATTCTCTCTGAAACCGTTATATTTATCGTGTGCAAAGCTATGTCGCGTGCTGCGGTATGCAGAGACACTAAAAGCATCATAATAGAACACAGAAGAAGCTTCTAAGTTGATGTGATAGCTAATACGAAGCAGTACAATTAAAGTTTTAGTTATCGATTATTGAATTTTTAGACGATTCTGGTGCCTTGGACATGAGCTACGACCTTACGACCCTGCATGAAGGGAGGTCTAGCAGCCGCGTTGCACGGGGGAATGTGAAAATTGTTCATATGTAGTGAAAACCTGAGAAATCCGCCCGTTTTCGTCATTTGCTATCGAATCGACTTAATGCCAGATCGTCATATTGGCCGGTATTCTCTCTGAAACGGTTACATTTATAGTGTGCAAACCTATGTCGCGAGCTGCGGAATGCCTGAACACTAAAAGCACCATAATAGAACACAGAAGAAGCATCTAAGTTGATGTGATAGAAAGTACTTAGCCGTACATTTCAAGTTTTAGTTATCGATTATTGACTTTTTAGACGGCTTTGGTGCATTGGACATGAGCTAGGACCTTAAGATTTTGCATGAAGGGAGGTCTAGCAGCCACGTTGCACGAGACAATGTGAAAAGTGTTCATATGTTGTAAAAACCTGAGAAATCCGCCCGTTTTCGTTATTTGCTATCGAATCGACTTAATGCGAGATCGTCATATTGACGGTTCTTCTCTCTGAAATGGTTACATTTATCGTGTGCAATGCTATGTCGCTTGCTGTGGTATGTGGAGACACTAAAAGCACCATAATAGAACACAGAAGAAGCTTCTATGTTGATGTGATAGCCAGTGCGAAGCAGTGTAATTCAACTTTTAGTTATCGATTATTGACTTTTTAGACGGCTTTGGTGCATTGGACATGAGCTATGACCTTAAGATTTTGCATGAAGGGAGGTCTAGCAGCCACGTTGCACGATAGAATGTGAAAAGTGTTCATATGTTGTAAAAACCTGAGGAATTCGCCCGTTTTCTTTATTTGCTATCGAATCGACTTAATGCCAGATCGTCATATTGGACGCTCTTCTCTCTGAAACGGTTACATTTATCGTGTGCAAACCTATGTCGCGTGCTGCGGTATGAGGAGACACTAAAAGCACCGTAACAGAACACAGAAGAAATTTCTAAGTTGATGTGTTAGAACACAGAAGAAGCTTCTAAGTTGATGTGAAAGCCAGCACGTAGCAGTAAAATTCAAGTTTTAGTTATCGATTATTGACTTTTTAGACAGCTTTGGTGCATTGGACATGAGCTACGACATGAAGATTTTGCATGAAGGGAATCCTAGCAGCCACGTTGCACGGGGTGATGTGAAAAGTTTCGTATGTAGTGAAAAGCTGAGAAATCCGCCCGTTTTCGTTATTTCTATCGAATCGACCTAATGCCAGATCGTCTTATTGGCCGCTCTTCTCTCTGAAATGGTTACATTTATCGTGTGCAAAGCTATGTCGCGTGCTGCGGTATGTGGAAACAGTAAAAGCACCATAATATAATACAAAAGAAGCATCTAAGTTGATGTGATAGCCAGTACGAAGCAGTACAACTCAAGTTTTAGTTATCGATTATTGCCTTTTTTAGACGGCCTTGGTGCCTTGGACATGAGCTAGGACCTTAAGATTTTGCATGAAGGGAGGTCTCGCAGCCACGTTGCACGACAGAATGTGAAAAGTGCTCATATATATTAAACACCTGAGAAATCCGCCCGTTTTCGTCATTTGCTATCGAATCGATTTAATGCCATATCGTCAAATTTGCCGCCCTTCTCTCTGAAATGGTTACATTTATCGTGTGCAAACCTATGTTGCGGGCTGCGGAATGCCTGGACACTAAAAGCACCATAATGGAACATAGGAGAAGCATTTAAGTTGATGTGATAGAAAGTACTTAGCCGTACATTTCAAGTTTTAGTTATCGATTATTGCCTTTTTAGACGGCTTTGGTGCCTTGGACATGAGCTAAGACCTTAAGATTTTGCATGAACGGAGGTCTAGCAGCCACGTTGCAAGAGAGAATGTGAAAAGTGTTCATATGTTGTAAAAACCTGAGAAATCCGCCGATTTTCGTTATTTGCTATCGAATCGACCTAATGCCAGATCTTCATATTGGCCGCTCTTCTCTCTTGAACGGTCACATTTATCGTGTGCAAAGCTATCTCGCCTGCTGCGGAATGCCTAGACACTAAAAGCACCATAATGGAACATAGGAGAAGCATTTAAGTTGATGTGATAGCCAGTACGAAGCCGTACATTTCAAGTTTTAGTTATCGATTATTGACTTTTTAGACGGCTTTGGTGCCTTGGACATGAGCTAGTACCTTAAGATTTTGTATGAAGGTAGGTATAGCAGCCGCGTTGCACAGGGGAATGTGAAAGGTGTTCATATGTAGTGAAAACCTGAGAAATCTGCCCGTTTTCGTCATTTGCTATCGAATCGACTTAATGCCAGATCGTCATATTGACGGTTCTTCTCTCTGAAATGGTTACATTTATCGTGTGCAATGCTATGTCGCGTGCTGCGGTATGTGGAGACACGAAAAGCACCATAATATAATACAAAAGAAGCACCTAAGTTAATGTGATAGCCAGTACGAAGCAGTACAATTCAAGTTTCAGTTATCGATTATTGCCTTTTTTAGACGGCTTTGGTGCCTTGGACATGAGCTACGACCATCAGATTTTGCAGGAAGGGAAGTCTAGCAGCCGCCTTGCACGGGAGAATGTGAAAAGTGTTGATATGTAGTGAAAACTTGTGAAATCCGCCGGTTTTCGTTATTTGCTATCGATTCGACTTAATGCCAGATCGTCATCTTGGCCGCTGTTCTCTCTGAAACGGTTACATTTATCGTGTGCAAAGCTATGTCGCGTGCTGCGGTATGCGGAGACACTAAAAGGACCATAATGGATCACATAAGAAGCTTCTAAGTTGATGTGATAGCCAGTACGAAGCAGTACTATTGTAGTTTTAGTTATCGATTATTGACTTCTTAGACGGCATTGGTTCCTTTGACATGAGCTACGACCTTACGATATTGCATGAAAGGATGTCTAGGAGCTGCGTTGCACGGGGGAATGTGAAAAGTGTTCATATATAGTGGAAACATGGTTCCTTTGACATGAGCTACGACCTTACGATATTGCATGAAAGGATGTCTAGGAGCTGCGTTGCACGGGGGAATGTGAAAAGTCTTCGTATATAGTGGAAACCTGAGAAATCCGCCCGTTTTCGACATTTGCTATCGAATCGACTTAGTGCCAGATCGTCATATTGCCCGCTCTTCTCTCTTAAATGGTTACATGTATCGTGTGCAAAGCTATGTCGCGTGCTGCGGTATGTGGAGACACTAAAAGCACCATAACAGAACACAGAAGAAGCTTCTAAATTGATGTGATAGCCAGTACGAAGCAGTACAATTTATGATTTTGTTATCGATTATTGACTTTTTAGACGGCTTTGGTTCCTTTGACATGAGCTACGACCTGTCCTGATGTGATAGCCTGTACGAAGCAGTACAATTCAAGTTTTAGTTATCGGTTATTGAATTTTTAGACTATATTGGTGAATTCGACATTAGCTAGGACCTTACGACCTTGAATGAAGGGGGGTCTAGCAGCCGCGTTGCACGGGAGAATGTGAAAACTGTTCATATGCATTGAAAACCTGAGAAATCCGCTTGTTTTCGTCATTTCCTATCGAATCGACCTAATGCCAGATCGTCATATTGGCCGGTATTCTCTCTGAAACGGTTACATTTATAGTGTGCAAAGATATGTCGCGTGCTGTGGTATGCGGAGAAACTAAAAGCACCATAATGGAACACAGAAGATGCTTCTAAGTTGATGTGATAGCCAGTAAGAAGCAGTAAATTTCAAGTTTTAGTTATCGATTATTGACTTTTTAGATGGAGATGAGCTGGGACTTTACGATTTGCATAAGGGAGTTATAGCAGCCGCGTTGCACGATGGAATGTGAAAAATGTTCATATGTAGTGAAAACCTGAGAAATCCTCCAGTTTTCGTCATTTGCTATCGAATCTACTTTTGCCAGATGGTCATATTGGCCGCTCTTCTCTCTGAAACGGTTACATTTATCGTGTGCAAAGCTACGTTTCGTGCTGCGTTATGCGGAGACACTAAAAGGACCATAATGGATCACAGAAGAAGCTTCTAAGTTGATGTGATAGCCAGTACGAAGCAGTACTATTGTAGTTTTAGTTATCAATTATTGACTTTTTAGACGGGTTTGGTGCCTTGTACATGAGCTAGGACCTTACGATTTTGTATGAAGTGAGGTCTAGCCGCCGCGTTGCACGGGAGAATGTGAAATGTGTTCATGTGTGGTGAAAACCTGAGAAATCCGCCCGTTTTCGTCATTTGCTATCGAATCGAATTAATGCCAGATCGTCATATTGCCCGCTATTCTCTCTGAAATGATTACGTTTATCGTGTGCAAAGCTATGTCGCGTGCTGCGGTATGCGGAGACACTAAAAGCACCATAACAGAACACAGAAGAAGCTTCTATGATGACTTGATATCCAGTACGAAGCAGTACAATTCAAGTTTCAGTTATCGATTATTGACTTTTAAGAAGGCTTTGGTTCCTTTGACATAAGCGTCGACCTTAAGATATTGCATGAAGGGAGATCTAGGAGCTGCGTTGCATGGGGAATGTGAAATTTGTTCATATGTAGTGAAAACCTGAGAGATCCGCCCGTTTTCGTCACTTGGTATCGAATCGACTTAATGCCAGATCGTCATATTGGCCGCTCTTCTCTCTGAATCGGTTACATTTATCGTGTGCAAAGCAAGGTCTCGCGCTGCGGTATGCGGAGACACTAAACGCACCATAATAGATCACAGAAGAAGCTTCTCAGTTGATGTGATAGACAGTACGAAGCAGTACAGTTCAAGTTTTAGTTATCGATTATTGACTTTTTAGACGGCTTTGGTGCCTTGGACATGAGCTAGGACGTTAAGATTTTGCATGAGGGAGTTCTAGCAGCCGTCTTTCACGGGGGAATGTGAAATGTGTTCATATGTAGCGTAAACCTGAGAAATCGCCCCGTTTTCGACATTTGCTATCGAATCGACTTAATGCCAGATCGCCATATTGGCAGCTCTTCACTCTGAAACGGTTACATTTATCGTGTGCAAAGCTATGTCGCGTGCTGTGGAATACGGAGACACTAGAAGCACTATAATAGAACATAGAAAAAGCTTCTAGGTTGATGTGATCGCCAGTACGAAGCAGTACAATTCAAGATTTAGTTACAGATTATTGACTTTTTAGATGACTTTGGTGCCATGTACATGCGCTAGGACCTTACGACCTTGCATGAAAGGAGTCTAGCAGCCGCGTTGCACGGGGGAATGTGAAAGGTGTTCATATGTAGTGAAATCCTGAGAAATCCGCTCTTTTTCGTCATTTGCTATCGAATCGACTTAATGCCAGATCGTCATATTGGCCGCTCTTCTCTCTGAAATGTTTACATTTCTCGTGTGCAAAGCTATGAAAGCTATGTCGCGTGCTGCGGTGTGCGGAGACACTAAAAGCTCCATAATAGAACACAGAATAAGCTTCTAAGTTGATGTGATAGAAAGTACGCAGCAGTACAATTCAAGTTTTAGGTATCGATTATTACCTTTTTAGACGGCTTCGGTGCCTTGGACATGATCCAGGACCTTAAGATTTTGCATGAAGGGAGGTCTTGCAGCGACGTTGCACGGGGGAATGTGAAAAGTGTTCATATGTTGTAAAAACCTGAGAAATTCGCCCGTTTTCGTTATTTGCTATGGAATAGACTTTAGCCAGATCGTCATATTGGGCGCTCTTTTCTCTGAAACGGTTACATTTATCGTGTGCAAAGCTTTGTCGCGTGCTGCGGTACGTGGAGACACTAAAAGCACGATAATAGAAAACATAAGAAGCTTCTAAGATGGTGTGATAGCCAAAACGAAACAGTACAATTCAATTTTTAGGTATCGATTGTTGACTTTTTAGACGGCTTTTGTGCCTTGGACATGAGCTTGGACGTTAAGACCTTGCATGAAAGCAGTCTAGCTGCCACGTTGGACGGGGGAATGTGAAAAGTGTTCAAATGTAGTAAAATCCTGAGAAATCCACTCGCTTTCGTCATTTGCTATCGAATCGACTTAATGCCAGATCATCATATTGACCTCTCTTCTCTCTTAAACGGTTACATTTATCCTGTGCAAAGCTATGTCGCGTGCTGCGGTATGCGGAGACACTAAAGGCATCATAATAGAACACAGAAGAAGCTTCTAAGTTGAAGTGATAGCCAGTACGAAGCAGTCCAATTCAAGTTTTAGTTAACGATTATTTACTTTTTAGACGGCTTTGGTGCCTTGGACATGAGCTAGGACCTTATGATTTTGCATGAAGGGAGTTCTAGCAGCCGCGTTGGATGGGGGTATGTGAAAGGTGTTCATATGTAGTGAAAACCTGAGAAATCGGCAAGTTTTCATCATTTGCTATCGAAACGACTTCGTGCCATATCGTCATATTGGCCGCTCTTCTCTCGGAAACTATTATTTTTTTCGTGTTCAAAGCTATGTCGCGTGCTGTGGTATTTGGAGACACTAGAAGCACCATAATAGAACACAGAAGAAGCTTCTAGGTTGATGTGATAGCCAGTACGAAGCAGTACAATTCAAGATTTAGTTATCGATTTTTGACTTTTTAGACGATATTGGTGCCTTGGACATGCGCTGGGACCTTACGACCTTGCATGAAAGCAGTCTAGCTGCCGCGTTGGACGGGGGAATGTGAAAAGTGTTCAAATGTAGTGAAATCCTGAGAAATCCATTCGTTTTCGTCATTTGCTATCGAATCGACTTAATGCCAGATCGTCATATTGGCCGCTCTTCTCTCTTAAACGGTTACATTTATCGTGTGCAAAGCTACGTCGCGTGCTGCGGTATGCGGAGACACTAAAGGCATCATAATAGAACACAGAAGAAGCTTCTAAGTTGATGTTATAGCCAGTACGAAGCAGTACAATTCAAGTTTTAGTTATCGATTATTGACTTTTTAGACGGCTTTGGTGCTTTGGACATGAGCTAGGACCTTAAGATTCTGCATGAAGGGAGGTCTAGCATCCGCGTTGCACGGGGGAATGTGAAAAGTGTTCATATGTAGTGAAAACCTGAGAAATCCCCCCGTTTTCGTCATTTGCTATCGAATCGACTAAATGCCAGATCGTCATATTGCCCGCTCTTCTCTCTGAAACGGTTACATTTATCGTGTGCAACGCTATGTCGCGTGCTGCGGTATGCGGAGACACTAAAAGCACCATAACAGAACTCAAAAGAAGCTTCTAAATTGGTGTGATAGCCAGTCCGAAGCAGTACATTTCAAGTTTCAGTTATCGATTATTGACTTTTTAAACGGCTTTGGTGCCTTGGACATGAGCTAGGACCTTAAGATTTTGCATAAAGGTAGGTCTAGTAGACGCGTTGCACTGGGGAATGTGAAAAGTGTTCATACGTTGTGAAAACCTGAGAAATCCGCCCGTTTTCGTCATTTGCTATCGAATCAAATTAATGACAGATCGTCATATTGGCCGGTATTCTCTCTGAAACGGTTACATTTATCGTGTGCAAAGCAATGTCGCTGCTGTGGTATGCGGAGACACTAAAAGCAACATAATAGAACACAGAAGAAGCTTCTAAGTTGATGAGATAGTCAGTGCTAAGCAGTACAATTGAAGTTTTAGTTATCGATTATTGACTTTTTAGACGATTTTGGTGACTTGGTCATGAGCTAGGACCTTACGACCTTGCATGACGGGAGGTTTAGCAACCGCGTTGGACGGGGGAATGTGAAAAGTGTTCATATGTAGTGTAAACGTGAGAAATCCGCCCTTTTTCGTCATTTGCTATCGAATCGACTTAATGCCAGATCGTCATATTGGCAGCTCTTCACTCTGAAACGGTTACATTTATCGTGTGAAAAGCTATGTCGCGTGATGTGGTATGCGGAGACACTAGAAGCACCATAATAGAACACAGAAAAAGCTTCTAGGTAGATGTGATCGCCAGTACGAAGCAGTAAAATTGAAGATTTTGTTACAGATTATTGACTTATTAGACGATTTTGGTGCCATGTACATGCGCTAGGACCTTACGACCTTGCATGAAAGGAGTCTAGCAGCCGCGTTGCACGGGGGAATGTGAAAAGTGTTCACATGTAGTGAAATCCTGAGAAATCGGCTCGTTTTCGTCATTTGCTATCGAATCGACTTAATGCCAGATCGTCATATTGGCCGCTCTTCTCTCTAAAACGGTTACATTTATCGTGTGCAAAGCTATGTCGCGTGCTGCGGTATGCGGAGACACTAAGAGCACCATAATAGAACACAGAAGAAGCTTCTAAGTCGATGTGATAGCCAGTAAGAAGCAGTACAATTCAAGTTTTAGTTATCGATTATTGACTTTTTAGATGGCTTTGGTGCCTTGGACATGAGCTGGGACCATAAGATTTTGCATGAAGGAGTTATAGCAGCCACGTTGCACGGGGGAATGTGAAATGTGTTAATATGTAGTGAATACCTGAGAAATCCGCCCGTTTTCCTCATTTGCTATCGAATCGACTTAATGCCAGATCGTCATATTGCACGCTCTTCGCTTTGAAACGGTTACATTTATCGTCTGCAAAGCAATGTCGCGTGCAGCGGTATGCGGAGACACTAAAAGCATCATAATAGAACACAGAAGAAGCTTCTAAGTTGATGTGATAGCTAGTACGAAACAGTACAATTTAACTCTGAGTTATCGATTATTGAATTTTTAGACAGCTTCGGTGCCTTGGACATGGGCTAGGACATTACCATTTTGCATTAAGGGAGGTCTAGCGACCGCGTTGCACGGGGGAATGTGAAAAGTGTTCATATGTAGTGAAAACCTGAGAAATCCGCCCGTTTTCGTCATTTGTAATCGAATCGACTTAATGCCAGATCGTCATATTGCCCGCTATTCTCTCTGAAACCGTTACATATATCGTGTGCAAAGCTATATCGCGTGCTGCGGTATGTGGAGACAATAAAAGCACCATAAAAGAACACAGATTAAGCTTCTAAGTTGATGTGATAGGCAAAACGAAGCAGTACAATTCAAGTTTTACCTATCGATTATTGACTTTTTAGACGGCGTTGGTGCCTTCGACATGAGCTAGGACCTTAAAATTTTGCATGAATGGAGATCTAGCAGCCGCGTTGCACGGGGGAATGTGAAAAGTGTTCTTATGTAGCGAAAACCTGAGAAATCCGCCCGTCTTCGTCATTTGCTGTCGATTCGACGTTTGAAAGATCGTCGTATTGGCGGCTTTTCTCACTGAAACGGTTACATTTATCGTGTGCAAAGCTATGTCGCGTGCTGCGGTATGCGGAGACACTAAAACCTCCATAATAGAACACAGAAGAAGCTTCTAAGTTGATGTGATAGCTAGTTAGATGCAGTACAATTCCAGTTTTAGCTATCGATTATTGACTTTTTAGACGGCTTAGGTGCGTTGGACATGAGCTAGGACCTTAAAATTTTGCATGAAGGGAGATCCAGCAGCCGCGTTACACGGGGTAATGTGAAAAGTGTTCATATGTAGTGAAAACCTGATAAACCCGCCAGTTTTCTTCATTTGCTATCGAATCGACTTAATGCCAGATCGTCATATTGGACGTACTTCTCTCTGAAACGGTTACATTTATAGTGTGCGAAGCTATGTCACGTGGTGCGGTATGCAGAGTCACTAAAAGCACCATAATAGATCAAAGAAGAAGCTTCTAAGTTGATGTGATAGCCACTACGACGCAGTACAATTCAAGTTTTAATTTTTGAGTATTGACTTTTTAGACGGCTTTGTTGCCTCTGACGCAAGGTAGGACCATAAGATTTTGCATGAAGGGAGGTCTAGCAGCCGTCATGCACTGGGGAATGTGAAAAGTGTTCATATGTAGTGAAAACCTGAGGAATCCGCCCGTTTTCGTCATTTGCCATCGAATCGACCTAATGCCAGATCGTCATATTTCGCGCTCCTCTCTCTGAAACGGTTACATTATTCGTGTGCAAAGCCATGTCGCGTGCTGCGTTATGCGGAGACACTAAAAGCACCATAATGGATCACAGAAGAAGCTTCTAAGTTGAAGTGATAGCCAGTAAGAGGCAGTACAAATCAAGTTTTAGTTATCGATATTGACTTCTTAGACGGCTTTGGTGCCTTGGACATGAGCTAGGACCTTAAGATTTTGCATGAAGGAAGGTCTAGCAGCCGTAATGCACTGGGGAATGTGAAAAGTGTTCATATACAGTGAAAACCTGATAAATCCGCCGATTACGTCATTTGCTATCGAATCGATTTTTGCCAGATCGCCATATTGGCCGCTATTCTCTTCGAAACGGTTACATTTATCGTGTGCAAAGCTATGTCGCGTGCTGCAGTATGCGGAGACACTAAAAGCACCATAATAGGACACAGAAGAAGTTTCTAAGTTGGTGTGATACCCTAAAGGAAGCAGTACAATTCTAGTTTAAGTTATCGATTACTGATTTTTTAGACGGCTTTGGTGCCTTGGTCATGAGCTAGGACCTTAAGATTTTGCATGAAGGGAGGTGTAGCAGCCGCGTTGGACGGGGGAATGTGAAAAGTGTTCATATGTAGTGAAAACCGGAGAAATCCGCCCGTTTTCGTCAATTGCTATCGATTCGACTTTTGCCAGAGTGTCATATTGGCCGCTCTTCTCAATGAAAATCTATTTCGCGTGCTGAGGTATGCAGAGACACTAAAATCACCATAATAGAACACAGAAGAAGCTTCTAAGTTGATGTGATAACCTGTACGAAGCAGTACAATTCAAGTTTTAGTTATCGATTATTGACTTTTTAAATGGCTTTGGTTCCTTTGAGATGAGCTAGGACCTTAAGATATTGCATAAAGGGATGTCTAAGAGAAGCGTTGCACGGGGGAATGTGAAAAGTGTTCATATGTAGAGAAAACCTGAGAAATCCGCCCGTTTTCGTCATATGCTATCGTATCAGCTTAATGCCAGATCGACATACTGGCCGCACTTGTCTCTGAAACGGTTACATTCATCGTGTGCAAAGCTATGTCGCGTGCTGCGGTATGCAGAGACACTAGAAGCACAATAATATAAAACAGAAAAAGCTTCTAAGTGGATGTGATAGCCAGTACGAAGCAGTACTATTCAAGATTTAGTTATCGATTATTTAATTTTTAGACGATTTTGATGCCTTGAACATGAGCTAGCACTTTAAGACCTTGCATGAAGTAAGGTCTAGCAGCCGCGTTGCACGGGGGAATGTGAAAAGTGTTCATATGTAGTGAAAACATGAGAATTCCGCCCCTTTTCGTCATTTGCTATCGAATCGACTTAATGCCAAATCGTCATATTGGCCGGTTATCTCTCTGAAACAGTTACATTTATCGTGTGCAAAGCTATGTAGCGTGCTGCGGTATGCGGAGACACTAAAAGCCCCATTATAGATCACAGAAGAAGCTTCTAAGTTGATGTGATAGCCAGTTAGAAGCAGTACAATTCAAGATTTAGTTACAGATTATTGACTTTTTAGATGACTTTGGTGCCATGTACATGCGCTAGGACCTTACGACCTTGCATGAAAGGAGTCTAGCAGCCGCGTTGCACGGGGGAATGTGAAAGGTGTTCATATGTAGTGAAATCCTGAGAAATCCGCTCTTTTTCGTCATTTGCTATCGAATCGACTTAATGCCAGATCGTCATATTGGCCGCTCTTCTCTCTGAAATGTTTACATTTCTCGTGTGCAAAGCTATGAAAGCTATGTCGCGTGCTGCGGTATGCGGAGACACTAAAAGCTCCATAATAGAACACAGAATAAGCTTCTAAGTTGATGTGATAGAAAGTACGCAGCAGTACAATTCAAGTTTTAGGTATCGATTATTACCTTTTTAGACGGCTTCGGTGCCTTGGACATGATCCAGGACCTTAAGATTTTGCATGAAGGGAGGTCTTGCAGCGACGTTGCACGGGGGAATGTGAAAAGTGTTCATATGTTGTAAAAACCTGAGAAATTCGCCCGTTTTCGTTATTTGCTATGGAATAGACTTTAGCCAGATCGTCATATTGGGCGCTCTTTTCTCTGAAACGGTTACATTTATCGTGTGCAAAGCTTTGTCGCGTGCTGCGGTACGTGGAGACACTAAAAGCACGATAATAGAAAACATAAGAAGCTTCTAAGATGGTGTGATAGCCAAAACGAAACAGTACAATTCAATTTTTAGGTATCGATTGTTGACTTTTTAGACGGCTTTTGTGCCTTGGACATGAGCTTGGACGTTAAGACCTTGCATGAAAGCAGTCTAGCTGCCACGTTGGACGGGGGAATGTGAAAAGTGTTCAAATGTAGTAAAATCCTGAGAAATCCACTCGCTTTCGTCATTTGCTATCGAATCGACTTAATGCCAGATCATCATATTGACCTCTCTTCTCTCTTAAACGGTTACATTTATCCTGTGCAAAGCTATGTCGCGTGCTGCGGTATGCGGAGACACTAAAGGCATCATAATAGAACACAGAAGAAGCTTCTAAGTTGAAGTGATAGCCAGTACGAAGCAGTCCAATTCAAGTTTTAGTTAACGATTATTTACTTTTTAGACGGCTTTGGTGCCTTGGACATGAGCTAGGACCTTATGATTTTGCATGAAGGGAGTTCTAGCAGCCGCGTTGGATGGGGGTATGTGAAAGGTGTTCATATGTAGTGAAAACCTGAGAAATCGGCAAGTTTTCATCATTTGCTATCGAAACGACTTCGTGCCATATCGTCATATTGGCCGCTCTTCTCTCGGAAACTATTATTTTTTTCGTGTTCAAAGCTATGTCGCGTGCTGTGGTATTTGGAGACACTAGAAGCACCATAATAGAACACAGAAGAAGCTTCTAGGTTGATGTGATAGCCAGTACGAAGCAGTACAATTCAAGATTTAGTTATCGATTTTTGACTTTTTAGACGATATTGGTGCCTTGGACATGCGCTGGGACCTTACGACCTTGCATGAAAGCAGTCTAGCTGCCGCGTTGGACGGGGGAATGTGAAAAGTGTTCAAATGTAGTGAAATCCTGAGAAATCCATTCGTTTTCGTCATTTGCTATCGAATCGACTTAATGCCAGATCGTCATATTGGCCGCTCTTCTCTCTTAAACGGTTACATTTATCGTGTGCAAAGCTACGTCGCGTGCTGCGGTATGCGGAGACACTAAAGGCATCATAATAGAACACAGAAGAAGCTTCTAAGTTGATGTTATAGCCAGTACGAAGCAGTACAATTCAAGTTTTAGTTATCGATTATTGACTTTTTAGACGGCTTTGGTGCTTTGGACATGAGCTAGGACCTTAAGATTCTGCATGAAGGGAGGTCTAGCATCCGCGTTGCACGGGGGAATGTGAAAAGTGTTCATATGTAGTGAAAACCTGAGAAATCCCCCCGTTTTCGTCATTTGCTATCGAATCGACTAAATGCCAGATCGTCATATTGCCCGCTCTTCTCTCTGAAACGGTTACATTTATCGTGTGCAACGCTATGTCGCGTGCTGCGGTATGCGGAGACACTAAAAGCACCATAACAGAACTCAAAAGAAGCTTCTAAATTGGTGTGATAGCCAGTCCGAAGCAGTACATTTCAAGTTTCAGTTATCGATTATTGACTTTTTAAACGGCTTTGGTGCCTTGGACATGAGCTAGGACCTTAAGATTTTGCATAAAGGTAGGTCTAGTAGACGCGTTGCACTGGGGAATGTGAAAAGTGTTCATACGTTGTGAAAACCTGAGAAATCCGCCCGTTTTCGTCATTTGCTATCGAATCAAATTAATGACAGATCGTCATATTGGCCGGTATTCTCTCTGAAACGGTTACATTTATCGTGTGCAAAGCAATGTCGCTGCTGTGGTATGCGGAGACACTAAAAGCAACATAATAGAACACAGAAGAAGCTTCTAAGTTGATGAGATAGTCAGTGCTAAGCAGTACAATTGAAGATTTAGTTATCGATTATTGACTTTTTAGACAATTTTGGTGACTTGGTCATGAGCTAGGACCTTACGACCTTGCATGACGGGAGGTTTAGCAACCGCGTTGGACGGGGGAATGTGAAAAGTGTTCATATGTAGTGTAAACGTGAGAAATCCGCCCTTTTTCGTCATTTGCTATCGAATCGACTTAATGCCAGATCGTCATATTGGCAGCTCTTCACTCTGAAACGGTTACATTTATCGTGTGAAAAGCTATGTCGCGTGATGTGGTATGCGGAGACACTAGAAGCACCATAATAGAACACAGAAAAAGCTTCTAGGTAGATGTGATCGCCAGTACGAAGCAGTAAAATTGAAGATTTTGTTACAGATTATTGACTTATTAGACGATTTTGGTGCCATGTACATGCGCTAGGACCTTACGACCTTGCATGAAAGGAGTCTAGCAGCCGCGTTGCACGGGGGAATGTGAAAAGTGTTCACATGTAGTGAAATCCTGAGAAATCGGCTCGTTTTCGTCATTTGCTATCGAATCGACTTAATGCCAGATCGTCATATTGGCCGCTCTTCTCTCTAAAACGGTTACATTTATCGTGTGCAAAGCTATGTCGCGTGCTGCGGTATGCGGAGACACTAAGAGCACCATAATAGAACACAGAAGAAGCTTCTAAGTCGATGTGATAGCCAGTAAGAAGCAGTACAATTCAAGTTTTAGTTATCGATTATTGACTTTTTAGATGGCTTTGGTGCCTTGGACATGAGCTGGGACCATAAGATTTTGCATGAAGGAGTTATAGCAGCCACGTTGCACGGGGGAATGTGAAATGTGTTAATATGTAGTGAATACCTGAGAAATCCGCCCGTTTTCCTCATTTGCTATCGAATCGACTTAATGCCAGATCGTCATATTGCACGCTCTTCGCTTTGAAACGGTTACATTTATCGTCTGCAAAGCAATGTCGCGTGCAGCGGTATGCGGAGACACTAAAAGCATCATAATAGAACACAGAAGAAGCTTCTAAGTTGATGTGATAGCTAGTACGAAACAGTACAATTTAACTCTGAGTTATCGATTATTGAATTTTTAGACAGCTTCGGTGCCTTGGACATGGGCTAGGACATTACCATTTTGCATTAAGGGAGGTCTAGCGACCGCGTTGCACGGGGGAATGTGAAAAGTGTTCATATGTAGTGAAAACCTGAGAAATCCGCCCGTTTTCGTCATTTGTAATCGAATCGACTTAATGCCAGATCGTCATATTGCCCGCTATTCTCTCTGAAACCGTTACATATATCGTGTGCAAAGCTATATCGCGTGCTGCGGTATGTGGAGACACTAAAAGCACCATAAAAGAACACAGATTAAGCTTCTAAGTTGATGTGATAGCCAAAACGAAGCAGTACAATTCAAGTTTTACCTATCGATTATTGACTTTTTAGACGGCGTTGGTGCCTTCGACATGAGCTAGGACCTTAAAATTTTGCATGAATGGAGATCTAGCAGCCGCGTTGCACGGGGGAATGTGAAAAGTGTTCTTATGTAGCGAAAACCTGAGAAATCCGCCCGTCTTCGTCATTTGCTGTCGATTCGAGTTTTGCCAGATCGTCATATTGGCCGGTTTTCACCCTGAGAAGGTTACATTTATCGTTAGGAAAGCTATGTCACGTGCTGCGGTATGCGGAGTCACTAAAAGCAGCATAATAGATCAAAGAAGAAGCTTCTAAGTTGATGTGATATCCAGTTCGAAGCAGTCCAATTCAAGTTTTAAGTATCGATTATTGACTTTTTAGACGGCTTTCGTGGCTTGGACATGAGGTAGGTCCTTAAGATTTTGCATTAGGGAGGTCTAGCAGCCGCGTTTGACGGGGGAATGTGAGAAGTGTTCATATGTAGTGAAAACCTGGGAAATCCGCCCGTTCTCCTCATTTGCTATCGAATCGACGTTTGAAAGATCGTCGTATTGGCGGCTCTTCTCACTGAAACGGTTACATTTATCGTGTGCAAAGCTATGTCGCGTGCTTCGGTATGCGGAGACACTAAAACCTCCATAATAGAACACAGAAGAAGCTTCTAAGTTGATGTGATAGCCAGTTAGATGCAGTACAATTCCAGTTTTAGCTATCGATTATTGACTTTTTAGACGGCTTAGGTGCGTTGGACATGAGCTAGGACCTTAAAATTTTGCATGAAGGGAGATCCA
Organism: Schistocerca gregaria; assembly: GCF_023897955.1. Classification (NCBI taxonomy): domain Eukaryota; kingdom Metazoa; phylum Arthropoda; class Insecta; order Orthoptera; family Acrididae; genus Schistocerca; species Schistocerca gregaria. The sequence goes on from NC_064925.1 coordinate 587,401,949, forward strand.
GCAGCCGCGTTACACGGGGTAATGTGAAAAGTGTTCATATGTAGTGAAAACCTGATAAACCCGCCAGTTTTCTTCATTTGCTATCGAATCGACTTAATGCCAGATCGTCATATTGGACGTACTTCTCTCTGAAACGGTTACATTTATAGTGTGCGAAGCTATGTCACGTGGTGCGGTATGCAGAGTCACTAAAAGCACCATAATAGATCAAAGAAGAAGCTTCTAAGTTGATGTGATAGCCACTACGACGCAGTACAATTCAAGTTTTAATTTTTGAGTATTGACTTTTTAGACGGCTTTGTTGCCTCTGACGCGAGGTAGGACCATAAGATTTTGCATGAAGGGAGGTCTAGCAGCCGTCATGCACTGGGGAATGTGAAAAGTGTTCATATGTAGTGAAAACCTGAGGAATCCGCCCGTTTTCGTCATTTGCCATCGAATCGAACTAATGCCAGATCGTCATATTTCGCGCTCCTCTCTCTGAAACGGTTACATTATTCGTGTGCAAGCCATGTCGCGTGCTGCGTTATGCGGAGACACTAAAAGCACCATAATGGATCACAGAAGAAGCTTCTAAGTTGAAGTGATAGCCAGTAAGAGGCAGTACAAATCAAGTTTTAGTTATCGATATTGACTTCTTAGACGGCTTTGGTGCCTTGGACATGAGCTAGGACCTTAAGATTTTGCATGAAGGAAGGTCTAGCAGCCGTAATGCACTGGGGAATGTGAAAAGTGTTCATATACAGTGAAAACCTGATAAATCCGCCGATTACGTCATTTGCTATCGAATCGATTTTTGCCAGATCGCCATATTGGCCGCTATTCTCTTCGAAACGGTTACATTTATCGTGTGCAAAGCTATGTCGCGTGCTGCAGTATGCGGAGACACTAAAAGCACCATAATAGGACACAGAAGAAGTTTCTAAGTTGGTGTGATACCCTAAAGGAAGCAGTACAATTCTAGTTTAAGTTATCGATTACTGATTTTTTAGACGGCTTTGGTGCCTTGGTCATGAGCTAGGACCTTAAGATTTTGCATGAAGGGAGGTGTAGCAGCCGCGTTGGACGGGGGAATGTGAAAAGTGTTCATATGTAGTGAAAACCGGAGAAATCCGCCCGTTTTCGTCAATTGCTATCGATTCGACTTTTGCCAGAGTGTCATATTGGCCGCTCTTCTCAATGAAAATCTATTTCGCGTGCTGAGGTATGCAGAGACACTAAAATCACCATAATAGAACACAGAAGAAGCTTCTAAGTTGATGTGATAACCTGTACGAAGCAGTACAATTCAAGTTTTAGTTATCGATTATTGACTTTTTAAATGGCTTTGGTTCCTTTGAGATGAGCTAGGACCTTAAGATATTGCATAAAGGGATGTCTAAGAGAAGCGTTGCACGGGGGAATGTGAAAAGTGTTCATATGTAGAGAAAACCTGAGAAATCCGCCCGTTTTCGTCATATGCTATCGTATCAGCTTAATGCCAGATCGACATACTGGCCGCACTTGTCTCTGAAACGGTTACATTCATCGTGTGCAAAGCTATGTCGCGTGCTGCGGTATGCAGAGACACTAGAAGCACAATAATATAAAACAGAAAAAGCTTCTAAGTTGATGTGATAGCCAGTACGAAGCAGTACTATTCAAGATTTTGTTATCGATTATTTAATTTTTAGACGATTTTGATGCCTTGAACATGAGCTAGGACTTTAAGACCTTGCATGAAGTAAGGTCTAGCAGCCGCGTTGCACGGGGGAATGTGAAAAGTGTTCATATGTAGTGAAAACATGAGAATTCCGCCCCTTTTCGTCATTTGCTATCGAATCGACTTAATGCCAAATCGTCATATTGGCCGGTTATCTCTCTGAAACAGTTACATTTATCGTGTGCAAAGCTATGTAGCGTGCTGCGGTATGCGGAGACACTAAAAGCCCCATTATAGATCACAGAAGAAGCTTCTAAGTTGATGTGATAGCCAGTTAGAAGCAGTACAATTCAAGTTTCAGTTATCGATTATTGAATTTTTAGACGGCTTTGGTGCCTTGGACATGAGCTAGGACCTTAAGATTTTGCATGAAGGGAGGTGTAGCAGCCGCGTTGCATGGGGGAATGTGAAAAGTGTTTATATGTAGTGAAAACATGAGAAATCCGCCCGTTTTCCTCATTTGTTATCGAATCGACTTGATGCCAGATCATCATATTGCCCGCTGTTCTCTCTGAAACCGTTATATTTATCGTGTGCAAAGCTATGTTGCGTGCTGCGGTATTCGTAGACACTAAAAGCACGATAATAGAACACAGAAGAAGCTTCTAAGTTGATGTGATAGCCAGTAAGAAGCAGTAAAATTCAAGTTTTAGTTATCGATTACTGACTTTTTAGACGTCTTTGGTGCCCTGGACATGAGCTAGGACCTTAAGATTTTGCATGAAGGGAGGTGTAGCAGCCGCGTTGCACGGGGGAATGTGAAAAATGTTCATATGTAGTGAAAAGCTGAGAAATCCTCCCGTTTTCGTCATTTGCTGTCGAATCGACTTAATGCCAGATCGTCATATTACCCGCATTTCTGTCTGAAAGCGTTACATTTATCGTGTGCAAAGCTAAGTTGCGTGCTCCGGTATGCGTAGACACTAAAAGCACCATAATAGAACACAGAATAAGCTTCTAAGTTGTTGTGATAACCAGTACGAAGCAGTACAATTCAAGTTTTTGTTATCGATTATTGACTTTTTAGACGGCTTTGGTGCCTAGGACATGAGCTAGGACCTTAAGATTTTGCATGAGGGAGTTCTAGCAGCTGCGTTCCACGGGGGAAAGTGCAAAGTGTTCATATTTAGTGAAAACCTGAGAAAACCGCCGATTTCGTCATTTGCTATCGATTCGACTTTTGCCAGATCGTTATATTGGCCACTCTTCTCTCTGAAACGGTTACATGTATCGTGTTCAAAGCTATGTCGCGTACTGCGGTATGCGTAGCCACTAAAAGCACCACAATAGAACACAGAAGAAGTTTCTATGTTGGTGTGATACCCAAAACGAAGCAGTACAATTCTAGATTAAGTTATCGATTATTGATTTTTTAGACGGCTTTGGTGCCTTGCACATGAGCTAGGACCTTAAGATTTTGCATGAAGGGAGGTCTAGCAGCCGCGTTGGACGGGGGAATGTGAAAAGTGTTCATATGTTGTGAAAACCGGAGAAATCCGCTCGTTTTCGTCATTTGCTATCGATTCGACTTTTGCCAGATCGTCATATTGGCCGCTCTTCTCAATGAAACGGTTACAATTATCGTGTGCAAAGCTATGTCGCGTGCTGAGGTATGCGGAGACAATAAAAGCACCATAATAGGACACAGAAGAAGCTTCAAAGATGATGTGATAGCCTGTACTAAGCATTACAATATTTGTTTTAGTTATCGATTATTGACCTTTTACACGGCTTTGGTGCCTTTGACATGAGCTAGGATCTTAAGATATTGCATGAAGGGAGGTCTAGGAGCTGTGTTGCACTGGGGAATGTGAAAAGTGTTCATATGTAGTGAAAAAATGAGAAATCCGCCTGTTTGCGTCATTTGCTATCGAATCAGGTTAATGCAAGATCGTCATATAGCCCGCTTTTCTCTCTGAAACCGTTACATTTATCGTGTGCAAAGATATGTCGCGTGCTGCGGTATGCGGAGACACTAAAAGCACCATAATAGAATACAGGAGAAGCTTCTAAGTTCATGTGATAGCTAGTACGAAGCAGTACAATTCAAATTTAGTTATCGATTATTGATTTTATAGATGGCTTTGTTGCGTTGGGCATGAACTAGGACCTTCAGATTTTGCATGAAGGGAGCTCTAGTAGCCGCGTTGCTCGGGGGAATGTGCAAAAGTGTTCATATGTAGTGAAAACCTGAGAAACCCGCCCGTTTTCGTCATTTGCTATCGAATCGACTTATGCCAGATCGTCAGATTAGACGCTCTTCTCTCTGATACGGTTAAATTTATCGTCTGCAAAGCTATGGCGCGTGCTGCGTATGCGGAGATACTAAAAGCACCATAGTAGAACACTGAAGAAGCTTCTAAGTTGATGTAATAGCCAGTAAGAAGTAACACAATACAAGTTTTAGATATCGATTATTGTGTTTTTAGCCTTTGGTGCCTTTGACATGAGCTAGGACCTTACGATTTTGCATGATGGGAGGTCTAGCAGCCGCGTTGTACGAGAGAATGTGAAAAGTGTTAATTTGTAGTAAAAAACAGAGAAATCAGTCCGTTTTCGTCATTTGTTATCGAATCGGCTTTTAGCTAGATCGTCACATTGGCCGGTCTTCTCTCTGAAACGGTTACATTTATGGACTGCAAATCTATGTCGCGTGCTGCGGTATGCGGAGACAATAAATGCAGCATAGCAGAACACATAAGAGGCTTCTAAGTTGATGTAATAGGCAGTAAGAAGTAGTACTATTCAAGTTTTAGTTATCGATTATTGACTTTTTACCCTTCTTTGGTGCGTAGGACTTGAGCTAGGACCTTACAATTTTGCACCACAGAAGAACTAGCAGCCGCGGTACAAGGGAGACTGTGTTCACAAGTAGTAAAAACCTGGAAATCCGTCCGTTTTCGTCATTTGTTATCAAATCGACTGAAAGTGAGATCGTCATTTGCTATCGAATCGACTTTTGCCAGATCGTCATATTGGCCGCTCTTTTCTCTGAAACGGTTACATTTATCGTCTGCAAAGCTAAGTCGCGTGCTGCGGTATGCGGGGACAATAAAAGCACCATAATAGAACACAGAAGAAGGTTCTTTGTTGATGTAATAGCCAGTAAGAAGTAGTACAATTCAAGTTTTAGTTATCGATTATTGACTTTTTTGCCGGCTTTGGTGCCTTGGACATGAGCTAGGACCTTAAGATTTGGCATGAAGGGAGGTCGAGCAGCCGTGTTGCACGGGGGAATGTGAAATGTGTTCATATGTAGTGAAAACCTGACAAATTCGGCCGTTTTCGTCATTTGATATCGAATCGACTTAATGCCAGATCGTCATATTGGCCGCTTTTCTCTCTGCAATGGTTATATTTATCTTCTGCAAAACTATATCGTGTCCTTCGCTATGCTTAGACACTAAAAGAACCATAGTAGAATACAGAAGAAGACTCTCAGAAGATGTAATCGGCCAGTACGAAGCATTACAATTCACATTTTACTTATCTATTATTGACTTATTAACCGGCTTTGGTTATTTGTACATGAGCTATGACCTTGAGATTGTTCATGAAACGAGGTCTGTCTGCCACGTTGCGCGGGAGAATGTGAAAAGTGTTCATATGTAGTAAAAACCTGAGAAATCCTCCCGTTTTCGTCATTTTCTATTTAATCGACTAATTGCCAGATCTGCAAGCTTATGTCGCGTGCTGCGTTATGCGGAGACAGTCAAAGCATCACAGTAGAACACAGATGAAGCTTCTCTGTTGGTGTAATCAGCGAGAAAGAACCAGTAATAAGTTGTACAATTCAAATTTTAGTTATCATTTATTGACTTATTAGCCTGCTTTGGTACCTTGGACATGAGCTAGGGCCTTAAGATTTTGCATGAAACGCGGTCTGGACGTCACGTTGCACGGGATGATGTGAAAAGTGTCCATTTGTAGTAAAAACCTGACAAATCCGACCGTTTTCTTCATTTGCTGTCGAATCGACTTATTGGCAGATCGTCACATCGGCCGCTTTACGCTCTGAGACGGTTAAATTTATAGTCTGCAAACTTATGTCGCCTGCTGCGGTTTGCGGAGACACTAAAAGCACCACAGTAGAAGACAGAAGAAGGTGTTAAGAAGATGTATTCGGCCAGTAAGAAGCAGTACAATTCAAGTTTTAGTTATAGATTACTGACTTATTAGCCGGCTTTGGTGCCTTGGACATGATCGAGGACCTCAAGCTTTTGCATCAAACGAGGTCTGAACGTCACGTTGCACGGGGAAATGTGAAACGTGTTAATATATATTAAAAACCTAAGAAAACCTTTCGCATTTATTTAAGTTCCTTTAGTACAATAAGAATCTGTTAAAAAACTGACTACAATAATCATAATCTTGCTGTACAAGGGAAGTAGCTACTATTATTAACAGTATTTATCAACAGCAAATAAAACAAAAGGTAAAACAGAAAGATTATCAAACGTCTAATGGCACAGTAACGAAACTGAAAACAGTTCGCGACAATTTCTTCTGAAATTATTTCACCAGGAAACAACAAGAACACCGATTGAAGACTACTAAAGTTCCAAAATAAACCACTATACACAAACAACTAATTAGTACTTAGCTTTGGATGCGCCGCTACAGCTGCAACTGGTCAGCGCGGAATGTAAACACAGGTAAGAAGTTAAGTTGCTCGATACGAAACACTCGCAAATATCAGGTCACAACCCAAGAAAGGCGGAGGTGAATGAAGAAACCATTAATAAGTATCTTATATAGTAAATATTATCACAAAAACCGTTAAAATATGTATCTGAAACCTATAAATGTATGAAAACTTAGAGAGCGATTTCACACGCACTCACGCGCCTAATCGTAATGCCAGATCGTCGCAGTGGCAGCTTTGCTCACGGAACTGTTTACATATACATCTGGAAACTTACGTCATGTGCTGAGGTATGCGGTCGCACCACAAACAACAAAATAGGAGCTTCTCATTTGATGCAATCGGCAGGTAAGAAGTAGTACTACTCAAGTTTTAGGTATCGAAAATTCAACTGTAGGCCGGTTCTGGTGTCTTGCAGTTGATAGAGGACCTTGGAACATGCCTGTCTTTTTACCCCCCTCCCCCCTCGTAAGATGACTGTCTACGTACTCCCGCCACCCCCCCCCCCCTCGTAATATGTCTGCCTACCTACTCACGCCTTCTGAAAATGTGTGTCTACCCACTTCCCCCTCAGAAGATGACTCTCTACTTATCCCCCCAACCGGAAAACGTCAGTTTTCCCACCCCCTCCCCCCTCAGAAGATGACTGTCTACCTACACACCCTCGGAAGATACCTGTCTACTTAACCCCCCCCCCCCCCCCTCGTTTGGAGCATGTCTGCCTACCTACCAGCCTCTCAAAATATGTCTTTCTATCTACATCCCCCACCCCCCTCAGAAGATCACTCTCTACCTACTCCGCACGTGGATGATGCCTGTCTCCCTAACCCACCCTTCAGAAGATGTTTGCCTACATACCCCTTCTTGGAAGATGTCTGTCTACCTACACACCTTTGGAAGAGGCCTGTCTACCTACCCCCTCCCCACCCCTTGGAAGATGTCTGCCCAGCTACCCTCCATCTAAGAAAATATTTGTCTACATACACCCCCTTCGGAAAATGTCTGTCTACCTACTACTGCTCTGATGATGTCTGTCTCCCTACCCCACCCTTCAGAAGATGTCTGCCTACCTTCTACTCCATGGAAGATGTCTCTATACATACCACCTATCGGGTGATGTTTGTTTACTCGCCCCCCCCCACCCCATAACATGCCAATCTAACATCCCCCCCTGTGAAGATGCCTATCTATCGCCTAGCTCGGAAGCTACCCCAACTCAGAAGATTCCTATCTACCTGCACTTGGAAGATGACTATCTCTCCATCACCTTCAGAAGACTCTTATCTATCCCCTCAGAAGATGGCTGTCTACATACCCCACCCTCAGAATATGACTGTCTCTGATCTCCCACCCTATCTGTCTGTCTACCATTCTCACACATCGAGAGAGGTGGTACAGTGGTTAGCACACTGGACTCGCATTCGGGAGGACGACGGTTCAATCCCGTCTCCGGCCATCCTGATTTAGGTTTTTCGTGATTACCCTAAATCGTTTCAGGCAAATGCCGGGATGGTTCCTCTGAAAGGGCACGGCCAATTTCTTTCCCAATCCTTCCCTAACCCGAGCTTGCGCTCCGTCTCTAATGACCTCGTTGTTGACGAGACATTAAACACTAACCACCACCACCACCATTCTCACAATCAGAAACTGTCTGTCTACCTACCTCCCCCCCCCCCCCGAAGATGTCTGCATATCTTTTTAGGTACCGCCATTTAGAAGGTGTCTGCCTACCTACACCCACTTCAAAAGATGTGTAACTGACTACCCCACCTCCGAAGATCTCTGTCAAACCCTCCTCCCATCCCTGGAGGATGTATGTGTGCAGACCCCCCTCTTGGAAGACATTTGACAACCGAAAAAACCGCTTTGGAAGATGTATGACTTCCTACCACTACCCTCGGAAGGTGTATGTCTACCTAGCACCCCCTCGAAGATGCCTGTCTATCTACCGAACCACGGTATATGCCTGCCTCACCCTGTCAGAATATGTCTGTCTACATACCCCACATGGAAGATGTCTGTCTACTTACCCCCCCCCCCCCCACCCTTGGAAGATGTTTGTCTACCTAGCCCCTCTTGGAAGATGTCTGCTCACATAAACACACACTCGGAATATGTATGACTAGCCACCACTCCCCTCGGAACATGTATGTCTACCTACCCCACCTCCGGACATGTCTCTCTACCTACGCCCCCACTCATAAGTTGTGTGTCTACCAACCCGCCATTTGAAGATGTCTGTCAACCTGGCCCTCCCTCAGAAAATGTCTGTCTACCTGCCCACCTTGGAATATTTATGTCTACCAAAACCCGGAGGATGTCTGTCTACCCAACACCCCCTCAGAAGATGATTGTCTACCTACCCCCGGAAGATTTCAGTCTACCTGCCCCCCCTCACTTCTGAAAGATGCCTGTCAATCAACCCCTCCAACAGAAAATGTCTGTCTACCTACCGCCCCTCGAAAGTTGTATGTCTACCACCCCTCCTCTGGAGATGTCTGTCTACCTACCCCCCTTCAGAAGATGTCTATCTACCTACCCCCCATCCCCTCAGTAAATGCCTGTCTACCCAACCCCCTCTCGGGAAAAGTATGTCTACCTATCCCCACTCGGAAGATGGCAGTCTACCTACCACCTCCCTCGGAATATGTCTGTATATCGAACCCGACCTCGGAATATGATTTTCCACCTAATGCATGGGAGATGTCAGTCCACCTGCACCCCACTTTGTAAAATGCCTGTCTACTTTCCACCCCTTTGGAAGATGTCTATCATCCCACCTCGGAAGATGTCTGTCTACCTACCCCCCTCTGAACATGATTGCCTACTGAACCACAACTCAGAAGATGATTGTCTACTGACCACCCAGAAGATGGAAGCCTACCTGCCCCCTCCCACTACAACAGAAGATGACCATCCATCTAACCCCCTTGGTGGATGTCTGTTCATCTCCCCCCCCCCCCCCCTTGGAGGACTTTGTCTTCCTACCCCCTCGGAAGATGTATGTATTCCATTCGCCCCTCAGAAGAGGTCTATCTTCCAACCCCCCTCAGAAGATTTTTGTCTACCTACCCTGCCTTGGTATATGTATGTCTTCCTACACCCCCTCATACGATGTCTGCATACCTACCCCCCTCGGAAGAAGTCTATCAAACCTCTGTTAGAGAATTTCTGTCTACCTTGCCCCCCCCCCTCGGAAGATATATGTCTTCATATCCTCTACCCTTGGTGCCTACATACTCAACCTCAGAAGATGTCTACCAACCTACCCCACCTTATAAGAAATCTTTCTACCTACCCCCCCCTCATAATATGTGTGTCTACCACCTCATGGAGGATGTATGTCTACTCCCCCTCCCCCCTCGTAAAATGTCTCTTTCCCAGTTGGAAAGATGTCTATCATCCCACTCTTAGAAGGTGTCTGTCTACCTGTCCTCCCACTCTGAAGATGTCTGTGTACCTACCCTCCCTCAGGAGATATCGGTCTAATTGCCCACCGGGACTATGTCTATCTACATACTCTCAGCCTTGGAAAATACGTGCCTACCTACCCCACCCCCTGTAAGATATCTGTCTACCTACAACCTGCCCTCGGATACTGTCTGTCTACATACACCCTCTAATAAGATGTCTGTCTACATACCCCACACTGTCTGTCTTCCTACCCCAACCATCCTCGGAAGATGTTTGTCTACCTACCCCTCCTTGGAAAATGCCTGTCTACCTAAATCTCGCTTGGAAAATATCTGTCTACCTACCCCCCATCCTTGGAAGGTGTCTGTCCACCAACTCTCCTGTCGGAAGATGTATGGCTACCTAACCCCCCTCAGAAGATGTCTGTCTATCTATCTGCCTGTGGAATGTGTATGTCTACCTAACTCCCTTAGACAATGTCAGTCTACATACCCCCTCGGAAGATACCTGTCTACCAATACTCTTCCCTCTACATGCCAATACTAATAAGATAGCTGCCAACCTAACCCACCTCAGAAGGACTCTGTTTATGCACACAAACTGAACATGTATGTCTATCTACCCCCCAGAAGTTGTCTGTCTACCTGCCCCCTCAGAAAATGTCAGTCGACCTACCCCCCCTTGGAAGATTTCTGTCTACCTATAACACCTCACGGAAAATATCTGTCTACCAGCCCCCTCTCAGAAGATGTCTGTCTACCTACCACCCCCCTCAGAAGTAGTATATCTATCTACCGTACCTTTGGAACATGTCTACCTACCCCCCCCCCCTCCCAGTCAGCAGTTGTCTGTCCACCACCTACATAAGTTGTCTATCTACACCCCCTCGGAAGATGTCTGTCCAATACACCACCCTCAGAAGATATCTGTCCTACCCCTCTCGAAAATGTTAGTCTACCTACACCCCAGATAATGAATGTCTACCAACCCCACCTTGGAAGATGTTTGTCTACCTACCCCATGGAAGATGTGTTTACCTACCACCACTCGTAGTATGTGTGTCTACCTACCCCCATTGGAAAATATCGGTCTACCAACTGCCCTTGAAGATGTATGCCTACATACCCAACACCCTCGGAAGACGTCTGGCTACCTAGCTCCCCCCCACGAAGATATCTGCCTTCATACCCACTTCTCTTGGAAGATGTCTGTTAATGGACCCAAATTCAGAAAACGACTGCCTACCTACCCCACCTCAAAAGATGTCTGCCTACCAACCACCCCTCGGAATATGTATGTCTACCTACACTCATTCGGAATATTGCTTTCTACCACCCCTCCCTCTGAACATGTCTATCTACCTACCTCCCTCAGAACATGTCTATCTACCAACATCCCCCACCTCTTATGAAGTCTCTCTCACTAACCCCCCCCTTCGAAAGTGACACCCTACCTACCATCCTCAGGAAATGTCAGTCTTCCTACTCCCCATACCTCAGAAGGTGTGTCTAACTATCCCCATGGACAATGTCTGTCTACATACCCCTAGCCTCAGAAAATACTTGTCTAACTACACCCCTCAGATTATTTCTGTCTACCTACAACCCAGCCTCGGATAATGTCTGTCTACCTACCCCCTCACTAATTGTCTCTCTACCTAAGCTACCTTAGAAGATATCTGTCTACATATCCCTCATCCTCTGAAGCTGTATGTCTACTACCCCTGCTCAGAAGATGTCTGTCTACTTAAAAACCCCTCAGAACTTGTCTGTCTAACAACCCCCCCCCCAGTTGTCTGTCTACCTACCCCCTTGAAGATGTCTGTCTACCTACCCCCAGTAAAATGTCTCTGTACCAATCTTCCCCTCAGAAGATGATTGTCTACCTACCCCCATACAGAAGATGCACCCCTTTCAGAAAATGTCTGTCTACCTACCCCATCCACACACGGAAGATTCCTATCTACCCACTTTGGACAATGCCTTTCTACCCCAACTCAGAAATGTCTATCTACTACCATCTCAGAAGATGTCTGTCTACCTACCCCCCATTGAATATATCTGCCTACCCAACCCATCTTTGGAAGATGATTGGCTACCTACCCCATGGAAGATGTCAGGCAACCTGCCCGCTCACTTAGGAAGATGCCTACCTCCCCCTTGGAAGTGGTCTATTTTCCACCACTCAGAAGATGTCTGTCTAACTACCCCCTCTGAATATATATGTCTATCAACTATGTCTGTTTACCTACTCCCATAAGATGTCTATCATCCCCCTCAGAAGGTATCTTCCTATATACTCCCTCCCCTTGGAAGATGTCTGTCTACATACCCAAACTAAGATGATGTCTGGCAATCTACTCCCCCACAGAAGATGTCTGTCTACCTACCACCCTTGGAACATCTATGTCTCTCTACTCCCCGGAAGATGTCTGTCAGTCTGCCCAACTTGGAAAATGTCTGTCTACGTGCCCTCCTTCGGAAGATGTCTATCATCCCCAGCCTCAGAAGAATTATGTCTATTTGTCCCGCACCAACAGTAGATGTCTGTGTACCTACCCCCTTAAGAAGAAGTCTGTTTACCAACCCCCCTTCAGGAGATTCTCAAACCACCCACCAGGAAAGTCTCTGTCTACCTATCCCTCCCACCCCCCCCTTTGGGAGATATGTGTCTACCTACAACACAACTCGGTAAATGTCTGTCTACCTACCCCTCAGAAGATGTCTGTTTATCCACACCTCCACAGATGATGTCTATCTACCTACCCCCTGCCCCCATCCTCCGAGGATGTCTGTCTTCCTACACCCTCAGAAGATGTCTGTCTACCTACCCCCCTTGGAAGATGTTGGTCTACTTACCCCTCTAGATGATGTCTGTCTACGTACGCCCCTCAGAAGATGGCTGTCTACCAATCCACCAATGGGAGATGTCTGTCTACCAACCCCCTCGAAAGGTGCCTTTGTGCCTACCCCCTCAGAAGATTGTCTACCTACGAACACTCAGTAAATGTATGTATACCTACCCCCCCCCCCCCTCGGAAGAAGTCTGTCTAATTATTCCCCACCCCTTGGTAATTTCTGTCTACATACCACTCCCTTGCAAGATGTCTGTGTACCTACTCCCTCTTGAAAGATATCTGTTTACCTACATCTTCTGTGGGGAGGTAGGAAGACACACATCTTCCGCGAGGGGTAGGTAGACAGACATATTCCAAAGCAGGGTACATGGTCAGACATCTTCTGAAGGGTGGTAGGTAGACAGACATCCTCCAAGAGGGGGGGGGGAGACATTTTCTGTGGTGATAATGGTAGACAAACAATTCCAAGGAGGGGTAGTTAGACAGTCATCTTCTGAGTGGTTGTTTCTTAGTCAGACGTCTTCAAGGGGGAGGATTGGTAGACCGACAGTTTCCAAGGGGGGAGACATTTTTCGATTGGGGCCAAATAGGTAAACAGATATCCTTTGAGAGGGAGGTAGACATTTTCTGGGGGGGGGGGAGATATTTTCGAGGGGGAGAGTAGATTGACATCTTCTGGGAGGGGGGAGATAGTATTCTTCCATGGGGGGAGGTGAGTTGTCAGACATCTTCAAAGGTTGGGGGGGGGGGGGGTCGGTAGACAGACATCTTCCAAGAAATGTCGGTAAGTAGACAGACATCATCTGTGGGATGTGATGGTATGTACACTTACATCTTCTGATGGGTTCGGGTAGATAAACAGGCATCTTTCATGATGGGGGATAGAGCTCCTCGAAGATGGGGTGTAGATGTCTTTGGCAAGGAGGGTAGATAGACATATTCCGAGAGGGGGTTAGATAGATTTCTTCCATAGAGGGGATAGATAGACATGTCCCGAGTTTGTGAGGTAGACAGACATACAGACATCTTCCTAGAATTTGGAGGTAGACAAACATATTCAGAATGGGCAGTAGACACATTCCAAATGAAGGGAGGCTGTAGAAATCTTGTGAGTCTAGGATAAATGTTCTCTGAGAGGAGGGGCTAGATGGAAATCTTAACAGGGGTGGGGTAGGTAGTCAGACATATTCTGAGAGGAGGGGGTTGATAGACAGGCATCTTTCATGAGGTGAGTTATAGACATCCGCCTGGGGGATAGACATCTTCTGAGGTGGGGATAGGTATCTTCCAGTGGATGTAGATATCTGTGGGTGGGGTAGATAGACATCTTCTGAGGTGTTGGTTGATAGTCACCTTCCTAGTGGAGGGATACAGATATTTTCTGCCTGGGCTGGGTAGATAATCTTCTGAAGGGGGGTAGACGTCTTCCAAGGGGGGGTAGAGAGACAGCTTCTGAGGGGGGTAGATAGACATTTTCCAAGGATGGGGGCAGATACACATCTTCTGAGGGGGTAGATACACCTCTTCCGAGGAAGGTATGGATAGATAATCTTATGAGGTGGGTGTTGGTAGGCATCAGCTGAAGGGGGCTAGATTGGCATCTTCCGATGTGGAAGGGTTTAGGTAGGCATTTTTAGAGGGAGGGATTTCTTCCCAGGGGTTTAGATAGGCATCTTCCAAGTGGGTGTAGAATGACATCTCAGAGAGGGGGTAGACAAAATCTTCCGAGAGGGGGTAGGTAGAAAGACATCTTTTGATGGGAGAGTAGGTAAGCAGACATCTTTTGAGTGGGGTTGGTAAACTGACATCTTCCAAAGGGGCAAGGTAGACATATAGTTTCTGAGGGTGGGGCATAGGTAGACTGACACTTTCCGATGTGTGGTAAGTAGAATTACATCTTCTGAAGTGATGGGGTAGGTAGACAGACATTTTCCGAAGGGGTGTAGGTATACAGACATATACCTAGGGGGAAGGTAGACAGACATGTCCCGAGTGGTGGTAGGTAGACAGCCATCTTCCAGTTGGGTAGGTACACAGACATCATCCAAGGAGGTTAGAAGGACAGACATTTTCCATGTGGGGGTTGGTAGACATAAATCATCTGAGGGGGGAGAGACATCTTTTGAGGGGAGGGTACATAGACGGACATCTTCAGAGAGGAGGTAGTCATCCTCGGAGAGGGAGATAGTCATCCTCCGAGAGGGGGAGTAGATGTCTTCTGAGATGGGAGGCAGTTGTACATCTTCCACTGGTCTTAGCTAGGCAGACATCTTCTGAGGGAGGGTATGTAGACAGACATCTTCTGAGGGGGATAACGTCGACAGTCATCTTCTGATCGGGGTGGGTGGGTAGACAGACATCTTCCGAGTGGTGGTAGGTATGGAGACGTCTTCTGAGGCTGGATTCGGTAGACAGGCAACTTCCAAGGGGGGGTGTTGGAAGACAGATATTTTTCAAGGGGTGGGAAACATCTTCTAAAGGATGCAGTTTGGTAAGCAGTATCCTCCGAGAGGGGTCTAGACATTCTGTGAGGGGGATAACGTCGACAGTCATCTTCTGATTGGGGGGGGGGGGGGTAGGTAGAAAGACATCTTCCGAGGAGTGTTAGGTATGGAGACATCTTCTGAGCCTGGGTGCGGTAGAAAGACATCTTCCAAGGGGTGGAGGGGGGTGTTGGAAGACAGACATCTTCCAAGGGGTGGGAAGCACCTTCTAAAGGATGCAGTTTGGTAGACAGACATCCTACGAGAGAGGATGTAGACATTCTCAGATGGGGAGTGTATATCTTCTGAGAGGAGTGGTAGATTGACATCTTCCGAGAGGGGGGAGATACTTTTCTTCCATGGCGGCAATAGATAGATATCTTCCGAGAGGAGGTACATAGATAGACATGTTTAAATGTGTGGTGAATGTACACAGACAACTTTCGAGAAGGGGGGTAGGTATACAGACATCCTCAGAGGGGGTGGGTTGGGAGACAGACATCTTCCGAGATAGGGATAAGATAGAGACAAATCATTCAAGGTGTGGTAGATAAATATACATATTCTGAGGGGTTTAGGTAAACATTCATATTATGACGGGTTGTGGGTGTAGGTAGACAGAAACCATCCGAGGAGGGGTATTTAGGCAGATAATGTCTGAGAGGGTTTATGTAGACTGGCATCTTCTGAGGGGTTGTAGGAGGACAGATATCTTCCAAGTGGAGGGTTGGTAGACAGACATCTTCAGATGTGGGGTGGGGTAGGTAGCCAGACATCTTCCAATAGGGGGTTGGTAGGCAGACATATCATGTGAGGGGATGGTTTAGACAGCCTTCTTCTGATGGGTGGGTGGGTAGACTGACATCTTCCATGATGGGGCGTAGGCAGAGAGACATTGTCCGAGGCAGGGTGACTATAGACATTTTTCGAGAGGGGGGGTAGTTAGACAGACTTCTTCTGGGGGGTTGTAGGTAAACTGACCTCTTCAGAGGGGTGGCGTAGAATGACATTTGCCAAGAGGGGTAGGTAGAGAGACATTTTCCGATGGTGGAAAGTAGACATCTTCTGATGAGTGTAGGTAGACAGACATCTTCCGAGGGGGATGTGTAGGTGGACATACATCTTCCGATGGTTGGTGGGTACATAGACAGACATATTCCAATGGGTGCGGTAGGTAGACAAACATCTTCCAAGTGCGGGCGTCGTAGACAGATATCATACAAAAGTTCATGTAGGTAGACACACATCTTCTGAGGGGGTGTAGGGAGACAGACATTTTCCGAGGGGTGTACATAGACATACATTTTCCACGTGGGGTCTAGGTAGACAGACATCTTCAGATGAGGGGGTAATTAGACAATCATCTTCTGGGGTAGGCTGACTGACATATTCAGAAGTATGGGTTGCTAGACAATACTTTATGACTGGAGGGATGTAGAGAGACATCTTCCAAGGGGTGTAAGTAGGTAGACAGACCTCTTCTGTTGTGGGATTTGTGGGTAGGCAGACATCTTCCGAAGCAGTGGTGTTGGTAAACAGACAATTATCATGGACAGGGTTAGGTAGGCAGACATCTTCCCAGTGAAGTTTTGTAGACAGACATCTTCCAACGAGGGGTTAGGTAGACTGACACCTTCTGAGGCAGGGTAGGTAGATAGTCATCTTCGGAGGAGTGTTTGGTATACAGACATCTTCCGAACGGGTGTAGGTATACAGACATATACCTAAGGGGGAGGTAGACAGACATCATGGGAGTGGGGGGTACGTAGACAGACAGGTGGGTAGGTATACAGACATCTTCCGAGGGGGATTAGGAGGACAGACATTTTCCATTTGAGGGTTGATAGACTTACATCATCTGAGGGAGGAGAAATATCTTTTGAGAGGAGGGTATGTAGACAGACATTTCAGAGAGAGGGTAGACATCATCCGAGAGGGAGGTAGTCATCCTCCAACACAGGGGTAGATATCTTCCAAGAGGGGTGTAAATAAATATCTTCCAAGATGCGAGGTAGATGGACCTCTTCCGAGGGTTTTAGGTAGGCAGACATGTTCCGAGGTGTGGCATGTAGACATACACCTTCTGAGGGGAATAAGGTAGACAGTCATCTTCTTATGGGAAATGGGTAGGTAGACAGACATATTCCAAGGGAGGGGGGGTAGGTAAGGAGGAGATATATTCTGAGGGTGAGTTCAGTACTCAGACATCTTCTGAGGGGTGTTCATGGTAGACAGACATCTTTCAAAGGGGGGGAGACATCTTCCAAAGTATGCGTTTTGGTATACAGACATCCTCCAAGAGGGGTGTGGACATTCTCTGATGTGGGAGTAGATATCTTCCCAGAGGAGTGGTAGTTTAACAACTTCCGAGAGGGGGGGGGGGGTTGGGTAGGCAGACAGATATCCTCAGAGGTAGGGGTAGGGAGACAGATATCTCCCACAGGAGGGATAAAATCGAATCATTTGAAGGGGGTAGATAGGCATACATCTTCTGAGGGGTTTAGGTAGACATTCATCTTATGACAGGGGAAGGGGGGTAGGTAGACAGATCATGCGGGGGGGGGGGGATATGTAGACAGATATATTACGAGAGGGGGGTAGTTAGGCAGACATATTCTGAAGAGTTGTAGGAGGACGGACATATTCCAAGGGGGTAGGTAGACAGGCATCTACAGAGGGGGTTAGGTAGACAGTCTTATCAGAGGTGTATAGGTAGACAGACATCTTCTAAGGGGTTTGGTAGACCAACATTTCCTAAGGAGTGGCAGGTAGACAAACTTCTTCCGAGTGTGGGTGGGTATGTAGACAGACACCAGTAAGGAATTGTAGGCTGACAGACATCCTTTGTGATAGATGGTAGGTAGGCAGAAATATTCCGAAGGGAGGGTTGGAAAACATACATCTTCCAATGGAAGGGGTAGGTAGTCATACATCTTCTGAGGGCTGGGTTTAGGTATACAGAGATCTTTCCAAGGGGGGGCAGGTAAGTAGACAGACATATACTCAGGGTAGGGGGATGAGAGACAGACATTTTCCGAGGGGGAGGGGTAGGTAGACAGACATCTTCTGATGGTTGGGTAGGTAGACAGACATCTTCCAGGGTGGACAGCTAATCGGACATGGTTTGAGGGAGCTTAGGTAGACAGACATTTCCGATGGGGAGTGTAGGTAGACAGACATATTCTAAGGGTGGGGAGATGAGAGTCATTTTCTGATGTGGAGATAGGTAGACAGACGTCTTCTGAGGGGTTGTAGGTAGACAGACATCTTCCAAGCGGGAGCTGTAGGTAGACAGACATCTTCAGAAGGAGATTGTAGGTTGATGGACATATTTTGTGCAGGTAATGATAGATAAACAAATTCCAAGGGGTGGTAGTTTAACAGACATCTTCCCAGGGGGGCTGAGTAGATAGACAGACATCATCCAACGTGGGTAGACAGACATATTCCAGGTGGAGTAGACATCCTCCAAGGGGTAGACATCTTCGAATGGTGGTGAGGGTAGGTAGACATCCTATGAGAGTGGGGTTAGAGATTCTCTGAGAGGGAGGTGTAGATAGCTACCAAGAGTGGAGGTAGATAGACATATTCCGAGTGGGGGGGGGGGTTGGATAGAAATCTTCTGGGGGTTGAAATTTGGCAGTTGGTAGACTGGGCTTTTCTGAGACTGTGTTTGGAAGACATTTTCCGAGGTGGGAGGTAGACAGATATATTCCGAGGCAGTTGGTAGGTAGACAGACTAATTCCAGGGTGGTTGGTATGCTGACAGACATCTTCTGAGGGGGGGGGGGGGTAGACAGACATCGCCTGAGGGGCTGGAAGACACCTTCCAAAGTTTGGGGGTCTCTAGACATCTTCCGAGACAGGGGTAAACAACTTCCGAGTGGGGGGGCTGAGTAGGGGTTGGAATAGGTAGACAGACAAATTCCGAGAGGGCAGGTAGGTAGATAGACTTCTCCTTAGTGTGGGGGGGGGGGGGGTGTTGAGAGACATCTTTCAGGGTGATAGACATCTTACGAGGTGGGGAGAGAGTTTTTGTGGGGGTATAGATAGACATCTTCACAGGGTGAGGTAGGTGGACAAACATCTTCCTTAGGGGGGTGAGGTAGGCAGACATCTGACGAGGGGGCAGGTAGACAGACATCTCCTGTGGAGAGTTACGTAGACTGACATTTTATAAGGAGCAAGTAGGTAGAATTACATATTAGGTGGTGGGGCGATGAGAGACAGACAGCTTTCGATGGGGTAGAGGTAGTATGAAATCTTCCGATGTGGGAGGTGTAGGTAGATATCATCTGAGAGGGGTAGGTACACAGACATCTCCCGAGGGGTGGGGTAGGTAGACATTCATATTCTGTGGGGAGGGGTAGGTAGTCATACATATTCTAACGGGGGGGGATTTAGGTAGACAGACATATTCCAAGGGTGTGGGTAGGTACACAGACATCATCTGAGGGGGGAGGGGCGGTGCAGGTTGACAGAGATCTTCCATGGATGGGTAGCTCGGTAGATATCTTCTGAGGGGGATAGATAGGCATATTTCGAAGGTGGGGTAGATAGCCACCTTCCCAGGGGGGGGGGGGGGGCAGATCATCATGGGTGTGACGTCACGTGAGCTGCACTGCTGTAGAAATAGCTTGTTAATGTTTTATAAATTTTAGACTTCATTTACGTATTTTAATGTTTTTTTGTGTTATTGTTTTTGCCGTAAAAGCAAATTATTAGTGGATATTCATTTATCTCAGTGTTTCTTCCTGTGGTATTGACTCGAGTGGTCTATTATGTGTAAGTGTGCTTCCATGGTTCGTCTAAGCCTCGCGCCTCATCAGCGTTTTTACATTTTGCGGCGTGCACTGCATCTGCAGCGGTTATAAGCTAAGTACTGACGAACTTGTTTGTGCTCTGTAATACGTTATTAAACTGAATAGATTGCAGTGGTGTTGCTTGCCATTTTTGGCGAAATAATGACTTAATAAACTCTTGTAATCGTTCGCTCGCTGTGTTTTATAGAGTTTTCAGTGTGTTGAAGTCGTTTAGTAAATTTCGTGCTTTAGTTTTCAACTGGCGTTTAGTTTAAATTTTTTGGTTTTAGCCAATAATTTTGTGAAGTTTTGCTGGTATTGGTATCGGCTGTGTTGTAGTAGTATTAATACAAGTAGCTGCTTTCTTAGTAGGCAGAGAATTTCGAGACCATAGTTGTTAGTTCTTAAATAGTGCTGCTTTTGTAACTGAACTTTGGTAACGTAGACGTATAGTTTTTTTTAGTAACTGTAAAATTTTATCGTGAGTGAGAAGTGATTGCTATGTCGTAGGTTTGTGATTAGTGGATTAAGCTGTGGGATTTGTTCAAAGTATTTTCATTGGGGGGAATGCGGTGGGGAAGCCAGTGGTCATTTGAGGGTGATCCTGTCCTGGGAATGTAGAATCTGTAATAGAAACAAGTTAATAGAGGAGCAGGAGCGTAAGATCTGTGCCCTTCAGGTGCAGTTACAATGCGCAAAGGAGGAACTAGATAAGTTGAGGAGGGTGAAGGGTGCTGGGGAATGGGAACTGGCAGTTGACAAGAAGATAGATAGGAAAAGGAGGTAGTCAGACAGTTTTACTTTGCATACATGCAATAGATACGACAAACTGTCAAAGTTGAGCGGAGAGGATCCTCGTGTAGCTGTATATGGAGGAAACTTGCAGCCGTCCTCAGCAATTAGGAGGCCTAGATTCTGCTGCTAGGTAGTTACCGGGTAGAGGTTTGGGCCAGCATTTGCAGGAAGTTTTGTGGAGTGAGTACCAGGTCACAAGCATTGTGAAGCCTACTGCAGGGTTGGCTCAGGTGGCTGAAAGCATAGGGGAGTTATGTAAGAATTTTACAAAGGAGGATCAGGTAGTGATAGTGGGTGGTGCTGGGAGCAGTCGCAATAGGGACAGGGGGTATGATGTCAGTGGTGACTTGGTTAAGATAGCTACTCAAACTGGTGGCACTAATGTGCTTTTCGTGCAACTGTTTCAGCATAATGATCGGCCACACCTTAATGCGGCTGTTGGGGGCGTAATTGTGGGGCTGGGGAGTGCAGTGATGGGAGAGGGCATGGATCACATCTCAGTGGTGCCAGTTGGGTCTATCAGTAGATGGGGTTTCACTAGGCATGGCCTGCACCTCAATAGGTATGCGAAGGAGAGGCTACCTAAGCTTATAGGTGACAGTGTAGTGGGTGGTGGTGGCGGTAGTGGTGTCACTCATGGAAAAATTCCTGTAGTATTTGGTGTTAGAGCTGCACCTTTTTAATACTGAAGTCAGCTGATTGGTATACCAGCTTAAAGGAAGTGCCTCTAAGGTTCAAAAATGGTTCTAATGGCTCTGAGCACTATGCAAATTAACACATGGGGTCATCAGTCGCCTAGAACTTAGAACTAATTAAACCTAACTAACCTAAGGACGTCACACACATCCATGCCCGAGGCAGGATTCGAACCTGCGACCGTAGCAGTCGCGCGGTTCCGAACTGAGCGCTTAGAACCGCAAGACCACCGCGGCCGGCGTGCCTCTAAGGGCTCTCCTCCAGAGGATGTAATGTTTCCAAGTAGAGAAGGAATTGGCATATTTCATCAGAATATAAGAGTTATTAGAGATAAAGT
Organism: Schistocerca gregaria; assembly: GCF_023897955.1. Taxonomy (NCBI): domain Eukaryota; kingdom Metazoa; phylum Arthropoda; class Insecta; order Orthoptera; family Acrididae; genus Schistocerca; species Schistocerca gregaria. The sequence goes on from NC_064925.1 coordinate 587,423,680, forward strand.
TAGTGAACTGCTAACAGATGTTAACGCTGAAATTATTTGTATATCAGAGCACCACTTCAATAAATTGATAATTTATAGGCTTCCTTTACCAGGCTACATATTACCTGGCTGTTTCTCAAGGAGTTCCTTGCGGGGTGGGGAGGTGTCTCCGTACATAAAAAACAATACGTTATTTGAGTCCATAGACTTATCACGACACTGCACTGAACAGATATTTGAAAGTTGTGCAGCATTTGTTGAATTTAGTGAAACTCAACTTCTAATTGCTGGTGTTTATAGGGCCTCTAACTCAAACTTCAGAGCATTTTTGCTTAAGCTAGAGAGGGTTCTTGATTCACTTTGTAGGAAGTACCAGAAAGTAGTTATATGTGGGGACTTCAATATTAATTTTGTATATGATTGTGCAAGAAAAAGGGGGGTTGGGTTGTTTGGGGAAGGAGACCAGACAGCGATGTCATTGGTCTCATCGGATTAGGGAAGGATGGGGAAGGAAGTCGGCCATGCCCTTTGAGAGGAACTAACCCAGAATTTGCCGGGAGTGATTTAGGGAAATCACGGAAAACCTGAATCAAGATGGCTGAACGCGGGACTGAACCGTCGTCCTCCCGAATGTGAGTCCAGTGCCTTAACCACTGCGCCACCTCGCTCGGTCCCAAGAAAAATGATGTTGGTAGATCTCCTAAATTCATATGATCTGATGCCAACTGTGTTTTGTTTTTTTTTTCAAACTAGGGTGCAGGCGAATAGTAGCACAATTATAGACAATATTTTTATTCGTTCTTCAATACTAGATGGGCATCCTGTTAGTAAAAAAGGGAATGGCCTTTCAGACCATAATGCACAATTTTTAACACTAAAAGGTTTTTGTACTCAACCCAATGTCATATTTAGTTACAAAGAACGTAGGAAAGTCAATCCAACAGCAATAGAGTGTTTTTAAAACTTGTCAAGGAACAAGAGTGGCAAGATGTTTATAGTGCCAATAATACAGATGATAAATACAATGCTTTCCATGGCACATTTCTCATGCTCTTTGAGAGTTGTTTTCCATTAGAACATTCTGAATGGGGTACTAGCAGTAATAGACAGCACAGTTGGCTGACTAGTGGGATAATAATTTCATGTAGAACATAGGGCGAATTATATCAAAATGTTAGAAGTAGTCACAATCAAGCTAAATAAAAATTTAGTTTCAACAGGAAATCATACAAATTTCTTCGCAAATACCTTTCTGAGATTGACGTCTGAAATACTCCTCTGTATACAAACAAGAGAGAGATTGAGTCAATAACTATATCACTGAAGACTAAGGACTCTCATGGATATGATGGAGTGCCTAGAAGCATATTAAAGTACTGTGCTGCACATGTTAGCCCTGTATTTAGCCATATTTGCAATTTTTCCTTTAGAGTTGGTCAGTTTCCTGACCGATTAAAGTACTCATCAGTAAAGCCGCTTTATGAAAAGGGAGAAAGGGATAATATAGATAATTTTAGACCTACTTCTATGCCATCAGTGTTTGCAAAAGTTACCGAAAAGGCTGTGCATGTAAGGTTAATTGATCACTTGATATCACACAATTTGCTGTCAAATGAACAGTTCGGTTTTAGAAGCCGTCTGACAACTGAAAATGCTGTATTCTGGCGTACAGACGTACTTTTATGCAAAATCGTAAGGTCCTAGCTCTTGTCCAATGCACCAGAGCCGACAAATAAGGGAATAACCGATAACTAAAACTTGAATAGTACTGCTTCTTACTGGCTACTACATCTTCTTAGAAGATATTTCTGTGTTATAATATGATGTTTTCAGTTTTCTCCGCATACCGCAACACGCGACATAATTTTGCAGACGATAAATGTAACCGTTTCAGAGAGAAAAGCGGCCAATGTGAAGATGTGGCAATAAAGTCGATTCGATAGCAAATGACGAAAGCGGGCGGATTTCTGAAGTTTTTACTACGTATGAAAAGTTTCCACATTCTCCCGTGTAACGTGGTTTCCAGACGTGGTTTCATGCTGAATCTTTAGGTCGTCGGTCATGTGCAATGTACCAAAGCCGGCAAATAAGTGAATAACCGATAACTAAAACTTGACTACTACTGCTTGTTACTGGCCGATAACATCTTCTTAGAAGCTTCTTCTGTGTTCTACTATGGTGCTTTTAGTGTCTCCGCATACAGCGGCAAGAGACATTACTTTGCAGACGATGTATGTGACCGATTCAGTGAGAAAATCGACCAATATGACGATCTGGCGTTAAGTCGATTCTTTTGGCAAATGACGAAAACGGGCGGATTTCTCATGGTGTTACAACATATGAAAGCTTTTCTCATTCTCCCGTGCAACGTGGCGTACAGACGTACTTTCATGCAAAATCTTAAGAACTTAGCTCATGTCCAATGTACAAAAGCCGGCAAATAAGTGAATAAACCGATATTTAAACTTGAATAGTACTGCTTCTTATTGGCTATTACATCTTCTTAGAAGCTTTTCCTGTGTTCTAATATGATGTTTTCAGTTTTTTCTGCATACCGCAACACGCGACATAATTTTGCAGCCGCTAAATGTAACCGTTTCAGAGAGAAAAGCGGCCAATATGACGATCTGACATTAAGTCGATTCGATGGAAAATGTCGAAAACGGGCGGATTTCTCATGTTGTTACTACATATGAACATTTTTTATATTCTCCCGTGCAACGTGGCGTACAGACGTACTCTCATGCATAATCTTAAGGTCCTAGCTCATGTCCAATGCACCAAGGCGGCAAATAAGTGAATAACCGATAACTAAAGCATGTATATTACTGCATCCTACTTTCGATTATATCTTCTTTGAAGCTTTTTCTTTGTTCTAATATAATGTTTTCAGTTTTTTCCGCATACCCCAACACGCGACATAACTTTACAGACGATAAATGTAACCGTTTCAGAGAGAAAAGTAGCCAATATGACGATCTGACAATAAGTCGATTCAATGGCAAATGTCGAAAACGGGCGGATTTCTCATGTTGTTAGTACATATGAACACTTTTCACATTCTCCCGTGCAACGTGGCGTACATACGTACTTTCATGCAAAATCTTAAGGTCCTAGCTCATGTCCAACCGTGCGCCTGCTAAGGTCGCAGGTTCGAATCCTGCCTGGGGCATGGAAGTGTGTGATCTCCTTGGGTGAGTTAGGTTTAAGTAGTTCTAAGTTCTAGGGGACTAACGACCTCATCAGTTGAGTCCCATTGTGCTCAGAGCCATTTGAACTGATGTTTAATGCACCAAAGCCGGCAAATAAGTCAATAGTATAGTTCTGCTTGCTACTTTCGATTACATCTTCTTAGAAGCTTTTTTTGTGTTCTAATATGATGTTTTCAGTTTCTTCCGCATATTGCAATACGCGACATACATTTCCAGACGATAAATGTAACTGTTTCAGAGAGAAAAGCGGCCAATGTGACGATCTGGCATTAAGTCGATTCGATGGCAAATGACGAATCCGAGCGGATCTCTCAAATTTTTACTACATATGAACAGTTTTCACATTCCCCGCGCAATGTGATTTCCAGACGTCGTTTCATGCGAAATCTATAGGTCGTCGGTCATGTCCAATATACCAAACCCGGCAAATAAGTGAATTACCGATAACTAAATCTAGAATAGTACTGCTTCTTATTGGCGATTACATCTTCTTCGAAGCTTTATCTGTGTTCTAATATAATGTTTTCAGTTTTTTTCCATACCGCAACACGCGACATAATTTTGCAGACGATGTATGTAACCTGTTCAGAGAGAAAACCGGCCAATGGGACGATTTGGCAATACATTCCACTCTATAGCAAATGATGAAAGCGATCGGGTTTCTTAGGTTTTTACTACATATGAACGCTTTCCACATTCTCCCGTGCAACGTGTCGTACAGATACTTTCTTGCAAAATCTTAACGTCCTAGCTCATGTCCAAGGCACAAAAGCTTGAAAATAAGTGAGTAATCGATAACTAGAACTTGACTAGTACTGCTTGTTACTGGCCAATTACATCTTCTTAGAAGCTTCTTCTGTGACTACTATAGTGATTTTAGTATCTGCGCATACCGCGGCAAGCGACATAACTTTGCATACGATGAATGTAACCGTTTCAGAGAGAAAAGCCACCAGTGTGACGATCTGTCATTAAGTCGATTCGATGGCAAATGACGAAAATGGGCGGATTTCTCATGGTGTTACTACATATGAAAACTTTTCTCATTCTCCCGTGCAACGTGGCGTACAGACGTACTTTCATGCAAAATCTTAAGGTCGTAGCTCATGTCGAATGCACCAAAGCCGGCAAATAAGTGAATAAACCGATAACTGAAACTTGAATAGTACTGCTTCTTACTGGCAATTACATCTTCTTTGAAGCTTTTTCTGTATTCTTATATAATGTTTTCAGCTTTTTCCGCATACCGCAACACGCGACATAATTTTGCAGACGATAAATGTAACCGTTTCAGAGAGAAAAGCGGCCAATGTGAAGATGTGGCAATAAAGTCGATTCGATAGCAAATGACGAAAGCGGGTGGATTTCTGAAGTTTTTACTACGTATGAACAGTTTCCACATTCTCCCGTGCAACGTGGTTTCCAGACGTGGTTTCATGCTGAATCTTTAGGTCGTCGGTCATGTGCAATGTACCAAAGCCGGCAAATAAGTGAATAACCGATAACTAAAACTTGACTACTACTGCTTGTTACTGGCCGATAAAATCTTCTTAGAAGCTTCTTCTGTGTTCTACTATGGTGCTTTTAGTGTCTCCGCATACCGCGGCAAGAGACATAACTTTGCAGACGATGAATGTGACCGATTCAGAGAGAAAATCGACCAATATGACGATCTGGCGTTAAGTCGATTCTTATGGCAAATGACGAAAACGGGCGGATTTCTCATGGTGTTACAACATATGAAAGCTTTTCTCATTCTCCCGTACAACGTGGCGTACAAACGTACTCTCATGCATAATCTTACGGTCCTAGCTCATGTCCAATGCACCAAGGCGCAAATAAGTGAATAACCGATAACTAAAGCATGTATACTACTGCTTCCTACTTTCGATTATATCTTCTTTGAAGCTTTTTCTTTGTTCTAATATAATGTTTTCAGTTTTTTCCGCATACCCCAACACGCGACATAACTTTACAGACGATAAATGTAACCGTTTCAGAGAGAAAAGTAGCCAATTTGACGATCTGACAATAAGTCGATTCAATGGCAAATGTCGAAAACGGGCGGATTTCTCATGTTGTTAGTACATATGAACACTTTTCACATTCTCCCGTGCAACGTGGCGTACATACGTACTTTCATGCAAAATCTTAAGGTCCTAGCTCATGTCCAACCGTGCGACTGCTAAGGTCGCAGGTTCGAATCCTGCCTGGGGCATGGATGTGTGTGATCTCCTTGGGTGAGTTAGGTTTAAGTAGTTCTAAATTCTAGGGGACTAACGATCTCAGCAGTTGAGTCCCATTGTGCTCAGAGCCATTTGAACTGATGTTCAATGCACCAAAGCCGGCAAATAAGTCAATAGTATAGTTCTGCTTGCTACTTTCGATTACATCTTCTTAGAAGCTTTTTTTGTGTTCTAATATGATGTTTTCAGTTTCTTCCGCATATTGCAATACGCGACATACATTTCCAGACGATAAATGTAACTGTTTCAGAGAGAAAAGCGGCCAATGTGACGATCTGGCATCAAGTCGATTCGATGGCAAATGACGAAACCGGGCGGATCTCTCAAATTTTTACTACATATGAACAGTTTTCACATTCCAGCGCGCAATGTGATTTCCAGACGTCGTTTCATGCGAAATCTGTAGGTCGTCGGTCATGTCCAATATACCAAAATCGGCAAATAAGTGAATTACCGATAACTATATCTTGAATAGTACTGCTTCTTATTGGCGATTACATCTTCTTCGAAGCTTTTTCTGTGTTCTAATATAATGTTTTCAGTTTTTTTCCATACCGCAACACGCGACATAATTTTGCAGACGATGGATGTAACCTGTTCAGAGAGAAAAGCGGCCAATGGGACGATCTGGCAATACATTCGACTCGATAGCAAATGACGAAAGCGATCGGGTTTCTCAGGTTTTTACTACATATGAACGCTTTCCACATTCTCCCGTGCAACGTGTCGTACAGACGTACTTTCTTGCAAAATCTTAAGGTCGTAGCTCATGTCCAATGCACAAAAGCCAGAAAATAAGTGAGTAACCGATAACTAGAACTTGACTTGTACTGCTTGTTACTGGCCAATTACATCTTCTTAGAAGCTTCTTCTGTGACTACTATAGTGATTTTAGTATCTGCGCATACCGCGGCAAGCGACATAACTTAGCATACGATGAATGTAACCGTTTCAGAGAGAAAAGCCACCAGTGTGACGATCTGTCATTAAGTCGATTCGATGGCAAATGACGAAAACGGGCGGATTTCTCATGGTGTTACCACATATGAAAACTTTTCTCATTCTCCCGTGCAACGTGGCGTACAGACGTACTTTCATGCAAAATCTTAAGGTCGTAGCTCATGTCCAATGCACCAAAGCCGGCAAATAAGTGAATAAACCGATAACTGAAACTTGAATAGTACTGCTTCTTACTGGCAATTTCATCTTCTTTGAAGCTTTTTCTGTATTCTAATATAATGTTTTCAGCTTTTTCCGCATACCGCAACACGCGACATAATTTTGCAGACGTTAAATGTAACCGTTTCAGAGAGAAAAGCGGCCAATGTGAAGATGTGGCAATAAAGTCGATTCGATCGCAAATGACGAAAGCGGGCGGATTTCTGAAGTTTTTACTACGTATGAACAGTTTCCACATTCTCCCGTGCAACGTGGTTTCCAGACGTCGTTTCATGCTGAATCTTTAGGTCGTCGGTCATGTGCAATGTACCAAAGCCGGCAAATAAGTGAATAACCGATAACTAAAACTTGACTACTACTGCTTGTTACTGGCCGATAAAATCTTCTTAGAAGCTTCTTCTGTGTTCTACTATGGTGCTTTTAGTGTCTCCGCATGCCGCGGCAAGAGACATAACTTTGCAGACGATGAATGTGACCGATTCAGAGAGAAAATCGACCAATATGACGATCTGGCGTTAAGTCGATTCTTATGGCAAATGACGAAAACGGGCGGATTTCTCATGGTGTTACAACATATGAAAGCTTTTCTCATTCTCCCGTGCAACGTGGCGTACAGACGTACTTTCATGCAAAATCTTAAGAACTTAGTTCATGTCCAATGTACCAAAGCTGGCAAATAAGTGAATAAACCGATATTTAAACTTGAATAGTACTGCTTCTTATTGGCTATTACATCTTCTTAGAAGCTTTTTCTGTGTTCTAATATGATGTTTTCAGTTTTTTCTGCATACCGCAACACGCGACATACTTTTGCAGCCGCTAAATGTAACCGTTTCAGAGAGAAAAGCGGCCAATATGACGATCTGACATTAAGTCGATTCGATGGAAAATTTCGAAAACGGGCGGATTTCTCATGTTGTTACTACATATGAACATTTTTTATATTCTCCCGTGCAACGTGGCGTACAGACGTACTCTCATGCATAATCTTAAGGTCCTACCTCATGTCCAAGGCACCAAGGCGGCAAATAAGTGAATAACCGATAACTAAAGCATGTATATTACTGCTTCCTACTTTCGATTATATCTTCTTTGAAGCTTTTTCTGTGTTCTAATATATGTTTTCAGTTTTTTCCGCATACCCCAACACGCGACATAACTTTACAGACGATAAATGTAACCGTTTCAGAGAGAAAAGTAGCCAATATGACGATCTGACAATAAGTCGATTCAATGGCAAATGTCGAAAACGGGCGGATTTCTCATGTTGTTAGTACATATGAACACTTTTCACATTCTCCCGTGCAACGTGGCGTACATACGTACTTTCATGCAAAATCTTAAGGTCCTAGCTCATGTCCAACCGTGCGCCTGCTAAGGTCGCAGGTTCGAATCCTGCCTGGGGCATGGAAGTGTGTGATCTCCTTGGGTGAGTTAGGTTTAAGTAGTTCTAAGTTCTAGGGGACTAACGACCTCATCAGTTGAGTCCCATTGTGCTCAGAGCCATTTGAACTGATGTTTAATGCACCAAAGCCGGCAAATAAGTCAATAGTATAGTTCTGCTTGCTACTTTCGATTACATCTTCTTAGAAGCTTTTTTTGTGTTCTAATATGATGTTTTCAGTTTCTTCCGCATATTGCAATACGCGACATACATTTCCAGACGATAAATGTAACTGTTTCAGAGAGAAAAGCGGCCAATGTGACGATCTGGCTTCAAGTCGATTCGATCGCAAATGACGAAAACGGGCGGATTTCTCATGTTGTTACTATTATGTACAACTTTGTCATTCTCCCGTGCAACGTGGCGTACAGACGTAATTTCATGCAAAATCTTAAGGTTATAGCTCACGTCCAATGCACCAAAGCTTGCAAATAAGTGAATAACCGATAGCAAAAACTTGAATGTACTGCTTCCTACTTTCGATTACATCTTCTTAGAAGCTTTTTTGTGTTCTGACATGATGTTTTCAGTTTTTTCCACATATTGCAAACACGTGGCACAAATTTCCAGACGATAAATGTAACCGTTTCAGAGAGAAAAGCGGCCAATGGGACGATCTGGCAATACATTCGATTCGTTAGCAAATGACGAAAGCGATGGATTTCTCAGGTTTTTACTACATATGAACACTTTCTACATTCTCCCGTGCAACGTGGCGTACAGACGTACTTTCATGCAAAATCCTAAGGTCCTAGCTCATGTCCAATGCAATAAAGCCGCAAATAAGTGAATAACCGATCGCTTAAACTTGAATAGTACTGCTTCCTACTTTCGATTACATCTTCTTAGAAGCTTTTTTTGTGTTCTAATAAGATGTTTTCAGTTTTTTCCGCATATTGCAATACGCAACATACATTTCCAGACGATAAATGTAACTGTTTCAGAGAGAAAAGCAGCCAATGTGAAGATGTTGCAATAAAATAGATTCCGTAGCAAATGAAGAAAGCGGGCGGTTTTCTCCAGTTTTTACTACATATGAACAGTTTCCACATTCCCCCGTGCAATGTGGTTTCCAGACGTCGTTTCATGCAAAATCTTTACGTCGTCGGTCACGTCCAATGTACCAAAGGCGGCAAATAAGTGAATAACCGATAACTAAAACTTGAATAGTACTGCTTCTTATTGGCGATTACATCTTCTTAGAAGCTTTTTCTGTGTTCTAATATGATGTTTTCAGTTCTTTTCCGCATATTGCAACACACGACATAAATTTCCAGACGGTAAATGTAACCTTTTCAGTGAGAAAAGCGGCCAATATGACGCTCTATCATTAATTCGATTCGATGGCAAATGTCGAAAACGGGCGGATTTTTCATGTGGTTACTACATGTGAACACTTTTCACATCCTCCTGTGCATCGTGGTTTCCAGACGTCGTTTCATGCAAAATCATTAGGTCGTCGGTCATGTCCAATGTACCAAAGCCGGCAAATATGTGAATAACTGATAACTAACACTTGAATAACACTGCTTGTTACTGGCCGATTACATTTTCTTAGAAGCATCCTCTGTGTTCTACTATTTTGCCTTTAGTGTCTGCGCATACCGCGGCAATCGACGTAACTTTGCAGACGATGAATGTAACAGTTTCAAAGAGAAAAGCGGCCAATGTGACGATCTGGCATTAAGTCGATTCGAAGGATAATGTCGAAAACGGTCGGATTTCTCATGTTGTTACTACATATGAACATCTTTTACATTCACCCGTGCAACGTGGCGTACAGACGTACTCTCATGCAAAATCTTAAGATCCTTGCTCATGTCCAATGCACCAAGGCGGAAAATAAGTGAGCAACCGATAACTAAAGCTTGTATATTACTGCTTCCTACTTTCGATTACATCTTCTTAGAAGCTTTTTCTGTGTTCTAATATAATGTTTTCAGTTTTTTCCGCATATTGCAATAAGCGACATAAATTTCCAGGCGATAAATGTAACTGTTTCAGAGAGAAAAGCGGCCAATGTGAAGATCTGGTAATACTTTCGATTCGATAGCAAACGACGAAAGCGATTGAATTCCTCAGGTTATTACTACGTATGAACACTTTCCACATTCTCCCGTGCAACGTGGCGTACAGACGTACTATCATGCAAAATCTTAAGGTCCTAGTTCATGTCCAACCGTGCGACTGCTAAGGTCGCAGGTTCGAATCCTGCCTGGGGCATGGATGTGTGTGGTCTCCTTAGGTGCGTTAGGTTTAAGTAGTTCCAAGTTGTAGGGGACTAATGATCTCAGCAGTTGAGTCCCATTGTGCTCAGAGCCATTTAAACTGATGTCCAATGCACCAAAGCCGGCAAATTAGTAAATAACCGATAGCTAAAACGTGAATAGTACTGCTTCCTACATTCGATTACATCTTCTTAGAAGCTTTTTTCGTGATCTAATATGATTTTTTCAGTTTTTTCCTCATATTGCAATACGCGACATACATTTCCAGACGATAAATGTAATTGTGTCAGAGAGAAAAGCTGCCAATGTGAAGATGTGGCAATATAATAGATTCGGTAGCAAATGACGAAAGCTGGCGGTTTTCTGTAGTTTTTACTACATATGAACAGTTTCCACATTCCCCCGTGCAAAGTGATTTCCAGACGTCGTTTCATGCAAAACTTTAGGTCGTCGGTCATGTCCAATGTACCAAAGGCGGAAAATAAGTGAATAACCGATAGCTAAAACTTGAATAGTACTGCTTCTTACTTGCGATTACATCTTCTTAGAAGCTTGTACTGTGTTCTAATATGATGTTTTCAGTTTTTTCCTCATACCGGAAAACACATCAAAATTTTGCAGATGATAAATGTAACCGTTTCAGAAACAAAAGCGGCCAATGTGAAGATGTTGCAATAAAATAGATTCAGTTGCAAATGACGAACGCAGGCATTTTTCTCTAGTTTTTACTACATATGAACAGTTTCCACATTCCCCCGTGCAATGTGGTTTCCAGACGTCGTTTCATGCAAAATCTTTAGGTCTTCGGTCATGTCCAATGTACCAAAGGTGGCAAATATGTGAATAACCGACAACTAAATCTTGAATAGTGCTGCTTCTTATTGGCGATTACATCTTCGTAGAATGTGCTTCTGTATTATACTATGTTGCTTTTGTGTCTCCACATACTGCGGCAAGCGACATATCTTTGCAGACGATGAATGTCTTTACTACATATGAACACTTTTCACATTTTCATATGCAACGCGTCTGCTAGACCTCCCCTCATGCAAAATCTTAAGGTACTAACTCATGTACAAGTCACCAAAGTCGGCTAAATATTCAATTTTCGGTAATTAAAACTTGAATTGTATTGCTTCTTGCCGGCTACTACATCAACTTAGAAGCTTCTTCTGTGTTCTACTATGGTGCTTTTAGTGTCTCCGATAACCTCAGAACGCAACATAACTTTGCACACGATAAATGTAACCGTTTCAGAGAGAAGAGCAGCCAATGTGACGATCTGGCATAAAGTAGATTCGATAGCAAATGACGAAAACGAACGAATTTCTCTGGTTTTTACTACATATGAACACTCTTCACATTCTCCCATGCAACGTGGCTGCTAGTCCTCCCTTCATGCAAAATCTTAATGTCCAAGCTCATGTCCAAGTCACCAAAGCCGGCTAAAATATCACAAGTCGATAACTGATTTTGAGTCGTACTGCTTCTTACTGGTTATTAATTCAACTTAAAAGCTTCTTCTGTGTTCTACTATGGTACTTTTAGTGTCTCCGCATTCCGCAGCACGCGACATAGTTTTGCACACGATAAATGTAACCGTTTCGTACAGAAGAGCGGCAAATGTGACTATCTGACACTAAGTCGATTCGATAGCAAATGACGAAAACGGGCGGATCTCTTACGTTTTTACTACATATGAATTCTTTTCACATTCTCCCGTACAACGGGCTGATAGTCCTCCCTTCATGCAACATCTTAAGGTTCTTGCTCATGTCCAAGGCACCAAAACCGGCTAAAAAATCCAAAATCGATAACTAAAACTTAAATTGTACTGCTTCTTACTGTCTATTACATAAACTTAGAAGTTTCTTCTGTGTTCCACTACTGTGCTTTCAGTGTATCCGCATATCGCAGCACGCGACATAGCTTTGCACACGATACATGTAACCGTTTCAGAGAGAAGTGTGGCTAAAGTAAGGATCTGACATTAAGTCGATTCAATAGCAAATGACGAAAACGGGCGGATTTCTCAGGTTTTTACTACATATGAACACTCTTCACATTGTCCCGTGCAACGTGGCTGCTAGTCCTCCATTCATGAAAAATCTTAATGTCCAAGCTCATGTCCAAGTCACCAAAGCCGGCTAAAAAGTCAAAAATCGATAACTAAACTTGAGTTGTACTGCTTCTTACTTGCTATTACATCAACTTATAATCTTATTCTGTGTTCTACTATGGTGCTTTTAATGTCTCCGCATATCGCAGCACGCAACATAGCTTTGCACACGATAAATGTAACCGTTTCAGAGAGAATAGCGGCCAATGTGACCATCTGACATTAACTCGATTCGATAGCAAATGACGAAACGGGCAGATTTATTAGGTTGTTTCTACATATGAACACTTTTCACATTCCCACGCGCAACGTGGCTGCTAGTCCTCCCTTCATGCAACATCTTAAGGTACTAACTCATGTCCAAGTCACCAAACCAGGCTAGTGAGTCAATAATCGGTAACTAAAACTAGAATTGTAGTACTCCTTACTACCCGATTATATCAACTTAGAAACTTTTTCTGTGTACGACCATGATTCATTTAGTGTCTCCGCATACTTCAAAACGCTACATAGTTTGGAAGACGATAAATGAAACCGTTTCAGAGATATGAGCCTCCAATGATTCGATCGTTCATTAAGTCGATTCGATAGCAAATGAAGAAAACGGGAGGATTTCTGAGGGTTTTACAACATATGAACACATGTCACATTCACCCGTGCAACGCGGATGCTAGTCCTCCCTTCATGCAAAATCTTAAGGTCCTAGCTCATTTCCAAGGCACCGAAGAAGGGAAAAACGTCAGTAATCGATAACTAAAACTTGTATTTTCTTACTGGCTATTACATCAACTTAGAAGTTTCTTCTGTGTTCTACTATGGTGCTTTCATTGTCTCCGCATTCCGCATTTCCGAGAGAAGAGCGGCCACTGTGACGATGTGACATTAAGTCGTTTGGAAAGCTAATGACGAAAACTGGCAAATTTTTCAGGTTTTTACTACATATGAACACCTTTCACATTCTCCCTTGCAACGTGGCTGCTATTCCTCCATTCATACAAAATTTTAAGGTCCTAGCTAACGTCCAAGGCACCAAAGCCGGCTAAAAAGTCAAAAATCAATAACTAAAACTTGAATTGTAAAGCTTCTTACTGGCTATTACATCACCTTAGAAGCTTCTTCTGTGTTCTACTATGGGGCTTTTAGTGTCTCCGCATTCCGCAGCACGCGACATAACTTTGCACACGATAAATGTAACCGTTTCATGGAGAAGAGGAGCCAATGTGACGATCTGACATTAAGACGATTCGATAGCAAGTGAAGACAACGGGCGGATTTCTTAGGTGTTTACTACATATGAACAATTTTCACATTCTCCCGTGCAACGTTGCTGCTGGTCCTCCCTTCATGCATAATATTAAGGCCCTAGCTCTTGTCCAAGGCACCAAAGCCGCCTTAAAAGTAAAAAATCGTTAACTAAAACTTGAATTGTACTGCTTCATATTGGCTATTACGTCAACGTAGAAGCTTCTTCTGCGGTCTACTATGGTGCTTTTAGTGTCTCCGCATTCCGCAGCACGCGACATAGCTTTTCACACGTTAAATGTAACCGTTTTAGAGAGAATAGCGGCCAATGTGACCATCTGCCATTAAGTCGATTCGATAGCAAATGACGAAAACGGGCGGATTTCACAAGTTTTCACTACATATTAACACTTTTCACATTCTCCCATGCAACGCGGCTGCTAGACCTCCCTTCATGAAAAATCGTAAGGTCCTAGCTCATGTCCAAGGCACCAAAGCCGGCTAAAAAGTCAAAAATCGTTCAATAAAACTTGAATTGTACTGATTCTTATTGGCTATTACATCAACTTAGAAGCTTCTTCTGTGGTCTGGTATGGTGCTTTTAGCGTCTCCGCATTCCGTAGCACGCGACATAGCTTTGCACACGTTAAATGTAACCGTTTCAGAGATAAGAGCGGACAACGTGGCCATCTGACATTAAGTCGATTCGATAGGAAATGACGAAAACAGGCAGATTTATTAGGTTGTTACTACATATGAACACTTTTCACATTTTCCCGTGCAACGTGGCAGCTAGGTGTCCCTTCATGCAAAATCTTAAGGTCCTAGCTCATGTCCAAGGCACCAAAGCTGGCTAAAAAGTCAAAAATCGTTAACTAAAACTTGAAATGTACTGCTTCTTATTGGCTATTACATCAACATAGAAGCTTCTTCTGTGGTCTACTATGGTGCTTTTAGTGTCTCCGCTTTCCACAGCAAGCGACATAGCTTTGCACACGTTAAATGTAACCGTTTCAGAGAAAAGAGCGGCCAATGTGACCATCTGACATTAAGTCGATTCAATAGCAAATGACGAAAACGGGGGGATTTATTAGGTTGTTATTACATATGAAAACTTTTCACATTCACCCGTGCAACGTAGCTGCTAGTCATCCGTTCGTAGAAATTCTAAAGGTCCTAGCTCATGTCCAAGTAACCAAAGCCGGCTAAAAATTCAATAATCGATAGCTAAAACTATTATTTTACTGCTTCTTACTGCCTATTACATCAACTTAGAAGCTTCTTCTGTGTTCCACTACTGTGCTTTTAGATTCTCCGCATTCCGCAGCACGCGACATAGCTTTGCACACGATAAATGTAACCGTCTCAGAGAGAAGAGCGGTTAACGTGACGATATGACATTGAGTCGATTTGATAGCAGATGACGAAAACAGGCGGATTTCTTAGGTTTTTACTACATATGAACGCTTTTTACATTCTCCCGTGCAACGTGGCAGCTAGGCGTCCCTTCATGCAAAATCTTAGGGTCCTAGCTCATGTCCAAGGCACCAAAGCCGGCTAAAAAGTCAAAAATCGTTAACTAAAACTTATAATTGTACTGCTTCTTATTGGCTATTACATAAACTTAGAAGCTTCTTCTGTGTTCTACTATGGTTCTTGTAGTGTCTCCGCATTCCGCAGCACGCGACATAGCTTTGCAGTCGTTAAATTTAACCGTTTCAGAGAGAAGAGTGGCCAGTGTGACGATCTGACATTAAGTCGATTCGATAGCAAATGACGAAAACGAGCGGATTTCTTAGGTTTTTACTACATGCGATCTCTTTTCACATTCTCCAGTGCAACGTGGCTGTTAGTCCTCCCTTCATGCGAAATATTAAGATCCTACCTCATGTCCAAGGCACCAAAGCCGGCTAAAAATTCAAAAATCGATAGCTAAATTTGAGTTCTTCTGCTTCTTACTGGCTATTACATAAACTTAGAAGCTTTTTCTGTGTTCTACTATGGTGCTTTTAGTGTCTCCGCATATCGCAGCACGCAACATAGCTTTGCACACGATAAATGTAACCGTTTCAGAGAGAAGAGCGGCCAATGTGACGATCTGATATAAAGTCGAATCCATGGCAAATGACGAAAACAAGCGGATTACTTAGTTTTTTACTACATTCGATCACTTTTCACATTCTCCCGTGCAACGTGGCTGCTAGTCCTCCCTTTATAGACATTCTTAAGGTCCTAGCTCATGTTCAAGGCACCAAAGCCGGCTAAAAAGTTAATAATCGATAACTAAAACGATTATTTTACGGCTTCTTACTGGCTATTACGTCAACTTGGAAGCTTCTTCTGTGTTCTACTATGGTGCTTGTAGTGTCTCCGCATATCGCAGCACGCGACGTAGCTTTGCACACGATAAATGTAACCGTTTCATATAGAACAGCCTCCAATGTGACCATCTGACATTAAGTCGATTCGATAGCAAATGACGAAAGCGTTCGGATTTCTTAGGTTTTTACTACATATGAACACGTTTCACATTCTCCCGTGCAACGTGGCTGCTAGTCCTCCCTGCATGTAAATTCTGAAGGTCCTACCTCATGTCCAAGCACCAAACCCTTCTAAAAATTCAAAAATCGATAACTAAATTTGAGTTCTACTGCTTCTTAATGTCTATTACATCAACTTAGAAGCTTTTTTGTGTTCTACTATGGTGCTTTTAGAGTCTCCGCATATCGCAGCACGCAACATAGCTTTGCACACGATATATGTAACCGTTTCGGAGAGAAGAGCGGCCAATGTGACGATCTGACATTAAGTCGAGTCGATAGCAAATGACGAAAACGGGCGGATTTCTTAGTTTCTTACTACATATGGACACGTTTCACATTCTCCCGTGCAACGTGGTTGCGAGTCCTCCCTTCATGCAAAATCTTAGGGTACTAGTTCATGTCCAAGGCACCAAAGCCGGCTAAAAATTTAAAAATCGATCGCTAAAACTTAAATTGTACTGCTCCTTGCTGGCTATTACATCAACTTAGAAGCTTCTTCTGTGTTCTACTATGGGGATTTTGGTGTCTCCGCATTCCGCAGCACGCGACATAGCTTTGCACCCGATAAATGTAACCGTTTCGGAGAGAAGAGCGGCCAATGTGACGATCTGACATTAAGTCGAGTCGATAGCAAGTGACGAAAACGGACGAATTTCTCAGGTTTTTACTACATATGAACACTTTTCACATTCTCTCGTGCGAGATGGCTGCTAGTCCTCCCTTCATGCAAAATCGTAAGGTCCTAGCTCATGTCCAAGGCACCAAAGCCGGCTGTAAAGTCAACAATCGATAAATAAAACTTGTATTGTACTGCTACTTACTGGTTATTACATCAACTTAGAAGCTCCTTCTGTGTTCTACTATTGTGCTTTAATGTCTCCGAGTTTCGCAGCACGCAACAAAGCTTTGCGCACGATAAATGTAACCGTTTCAGAGAGAAGAGCGGCCAATGTGACGATCTGATATAAAGTCGAATCGATAGCAAACGACGAAAACGGGCGGATGTCTTAGGTTTTTACTACAAATGAACACTTTTCACATTCTCCCGTGCAACGTGGCTGCTAGTCCTCCCATAATACAAATTCTTAATTTCCTAGCTCATGTCCAAGGCACCAAAGACGACTAAAAAGTCAATAATCGATAGCTGAAACAATTATTTTACGGCTTCTTACTGTCTATTACGTCAACTTAGAAGCTTGTTCTGTGTTCTACTATGGTGCTTGTAGTGTCTCCGCATTCCGCAGCACGCGACATAGCTTAGAACACGATAAATGTAACCGTTTCAGAGAGAAGAGCAACCAGTGTGACGATCTGACATTAAGTCTTTTCGATAGCAAATGACGACAACGGGCGGATTCCTTAGGTTTTTACTACATATGAACACTTTTCACAATCTCCCGTGCAACGTGGCTGCTAGTCCTCCCTTCATGCAAAATCGTAAGGTCCTAGCTCATTTCCAAGGCACCAAAGCTGTCTAAAATGTCAAAAATCGATAACTAAACTTGAATTGTACTGCTTCTTACTGGCTATTACATCAACTTAGAAGTTTCATTTGTGTTCTACTGCGGCGCTTTTAGTGTCTCCGCATATCGCAGCACGCGACATAGCTTTGCACACGATAAATGTAACCATTTCAGAGAGAAGAGCAGCCAATGTGACGATTTGTTATTAAGTCAATTCGACAGCAAATGACGAAAACTTTCGGATTTCTTAGATTTTTACTACATTTGAACACATATCATATTCTCCCGTGCAAGGTGGCTTCTAGTCCTCCCTTCATACAAATTCTTAAGGTCCTAGCTCATGTCCAAGGCACCAAAGCCGGCTAAGAAGTCAATAATCGATAGCTAAAACTATTATTTTACGTCTTCTTACTGGCTATTACGTCAACTTAGAAGCTTCTTCTGTGTTCTACTATGGTACGTTTAGTGTCTGCGCATTCCGCAGCACGCCACATGGTTTTGCACACGATAAATATAACCGTTTCATTGAGAAGAGCGTCCAATGTGACGACCTGACATTAAGTCGATTCGATAGCAAATGACGAAAACGGACGAATTTTTCAGGTTTTTACTACATATGAACTCTTTTCACATTCTACCGTGCAACGTGGCTGCTAGTCCTCGCATCATGCAAAATATTAAGATCCTAGCTCATGTCCAAGGCACCAAAGCCAGCTAAAAAGTCAATAATCGATAGCTAAAACTTTTATTTTACGTCTTCTTACTGGCTATTACGTCAACTTAGAAGCATCTTCTCTGTTCTACTATGGTGCTTTTAGTGTCTCCGAATTCCGCAGCATGCGACATAGTATTGCACACGATAAATGTAACCGTTTCAGAGAGAAGAGCGGCCAATGTGACGATCTGACATTAAGTCGATTAGATAGTAAATGACGAAAACGGGCGGATATCTATGTTTTTACTACATATGTACACTTTTCACATTCTCCCGTGTAACGTAGCTAATAGTCCTCCCTTCATGCAAAATCTTAAGTTCCTAGCTCATGTCCAAGGCACCAAAGCTGACTAAACAGTTAATAATCGATAGCTAAAACTATTATTTTACGGCTTCTTACTGGCTATTACGTCAACTTGGAAGCTTCTTCTCTGTTCTACTATGGTGCTTGTAGTGTCTCCGCATATCGCAGCACGCGACATAGCTTTGCACACGATAAATGTAACCATTTCAGAGAGAAGAGCATCCAATGTGACGATCTGACATTACGTCGATACGATAGCAAAAGACGAAAACGAGCGGATTTCTTAGGTTTTTACTACATATGAAGACTTTTCACATTCTCCCGTGCAACGTGGCTACTAGTCCTCCCTTCATGCAAAATCGTAAGGTCCTAACTCATGGCCAAGACACCAAAGCCGGCTAAAAAGTCAAAAATCGATAACTAAACTTGAATTGTACTGCTTCTTACTCGCTGTTACATCAACTTAGAAGCTTCTTCTGTGTTCTGCTATGGTGCTTTTAGTGTCTCCGCATATCGCAGCACGCAACATAGCTTTGCACACGATAAATGTAACCGTTTCAGAGAAAAGAGCGGCCAATGTGACGATCTGACATTAAGACAAATCGACAGCAAATGACGAAGACGGGGGGATTTCTTAAGTTTTTTCTACATATGAACACATTTCACATTCTCACGTGCAACGTGGCTGCTAGTCCTCCTTTTATACAAATTCTTAAGGTCCTAGCTCATGCCCAAGGCACCAAAGCCGGCTAAAAAGTTAATAATCGATAGCTAAAACTACATTCCTGGAAATGGAAAAAAGAACACATTGACACCGGTGTGTCAGACCCACCATACGTGCTCCTGACATTGCGAGACGGCTGTACAAGCAATGATCACACGCACGGCACAGCGGACACACCAGGAATTGCGGTGTTGGCCGTCGAATGGCGCTAGCTGCGCAGCATTTGTGCACCGCCGCCGTCAGTGTCAGCCAGTTTGCCGTGGCATACGGAGCTCCATCGCAGTCTTTAACACTGGTAGCATGCCGCGACAGCGTGGACGTGAACCGTATGTGCAGTTGACGGAATTTGAGCGAGGGCGTATAGTGGGCATGAGGGAGGCCGGGTGGCCGTACCGCCGAATTGCTCAACACGTGGGGCGTGAGGTCTCCACAGTACATCGATGTTGTCGCCAGTGGTCGGCGGAAGGTGCACGTGCCCGTCGACCTGGGACCGGACCGCAGCGACGCACGGATGCACGCCAAGACCGTAGGATCCTACGCAGTGCCGTAGGGGACCGCAATGCCACTTCCCAGCAAATTAGGGACACTGTTGCTCCTGGGGTATCGGCGAGCACCATTCGCAACCGTCTCCATGAAGCTGGGCTACGGTCCCGCACACCGTTAGGCCGTCTTCCGCTCACGCCCCAACATCGTGCAGCCCGCCTCCAGTGGTGTCGCGACAGGCGTGAATAGAGGGACGAATGGAGACGTGTCGTCTTCAGCGATGAGAGTCGCTTCTGCCTTGGTGCCAATGATGGTCGTATACGTGTTTGGCGCCGTGCAGGTGAGCGCCACAATCAGGACTGCATATGACCGAGGCACACAGGGCCAACACCCGGCAACATGGTGTGGGGAGCGATCTCCTACACTGGCCGTACACCTCTGTGATCGTCGAGGGGACACTGAATAGTGCACGCTACATCCAAACCGTCATCGAACCCATCGTTCTACCACTCCTAGACCGGCAAGGGAACTAGCTGTTCCAACAGGACAATGCACGTCCGCATGAATCCCGTGCCACCCTACGTGCTCTAGAAGGTGTAAGTCAACTACCCTGGCCAGCAAGATCTCCGGATCTGTCCCCCATTGAGCATGTTTGAGACTGGATGAAGCGTCGTCTCACGCGGTCTGCACGTCCAGCACGAACGCTGGTCCAACTGAGGCGCCAGGTGGAAATGGCATGGCAAGCCGTTCCACAGGACTACATCCAGCATCTCTACGATCGTCTCCATGGGAGAATAGCAGCCTGCATTGCTGCGAAAGGTGGATATACAATGTACTTGTGCCGACATTGTGCATGATCTGTTGCCTGTGTCTATGTGCCTGTGGTTCTGTCAGTGTGATCATGTGATGTACCTGACCCCCAGTAATCTGTCAATAAAGTTTCCCCTTCCTGGGACAATGAATTCACGGTGTTCTTATTTCAATTTCCAGGAGTGTATTATTTTACCGCTTCTTACTGGCTATTACTTCAACTTAGAAGCTTCTTCTTTGTTCTACTATGGTGCTTGTAGTGTTTCCGCATATCGCAGCACGCGACATAGCTTTGCACACGATAAATGTAACCTTTTCAGAGAGAAGAGAATCCAATGTGACGATCTGACATTAAGTCGATTCGATAGCAACTGACGAAAACGGGCGGATTTCTTATGTTTTTACTACATTTGAACACATTTCACCTTCTCCCGAGCAACGTGATTGCTAGTCCTCCCTTCATACAAATTCTTAAGGTCCTACCTCATGTCGAAGGCACCAAAGCCGCCTAAAAATTCAAAAATCGATATCTAAATTTGAGTTCTACTGCGACTTACTGGCTATTACATCAACTTAGAAGCTTTACTGTGTTCTACTATGGTGCTTTTTGTGTCTCTGCATATTGCAGCACGCAACATAGCTTTGCACACGATAAATGCAACCGTTTCAGAGACAAGAGCGGTCAATTTGACGATCTGATATAAAGTCGAATCGATAGCAAATGACGAAAACGGGCGGATTTCTTAGGTTTTTACTACATATGAACACTTTTCACATTCTCCCGTGCAACGTGGCGGCTAGTCCTCCCTTCATGCAAAATCTTAAAGTCGTAGCTCATGTCCAAAGCACCAAAGCCGGCTAAAAAGTCAAAAATCGATAACTAAAACTTGAATGGTACTGCTTCTTACTGGTTATTACATCGACTTAGAAACTACTTCTGTGTTCTACTATGGTGCTTTTAGTGTCTCCGCATATCGCAGCTCGCAACATAGCTTTGCACACGATAAATGTATCCGTTTCAGAGTGAAGAGCGGCCAATGTGACGATCTGACATTAAGTCGATTCGATAGCAAATGACGAAAACGTGCGGATTTCTTAGGTTTTTACTACATATGAACACTTTTCACATTCTCCTGTGCCACGTGGCTGCTAGTGCTCCCTTCATGCAAAATCGTAAAGTCCTAGCTCAGTCCAGATCACCAAAGCCGGCTAAAAAGTCAAAAATCGATAACTCAACTTGAATTGCACTGCTGCTTACTGGCTATTACATCAACTTAAAAGCTTCTTCTGTGTTCTACTGTGGTGCTTTTAGTGTCCCCGCATATGGCATCACGCGACATAGCTTTGCACACGATAAATGTAGCCGTTTCAAAGAGAAGAGCGGCCAATGTGACGATCTGACATTAAGTCAATTCGATAGCAAATGTTGAGAACGGACGAATTTCTTAGGTTTTTACTACATATGAACACTTTTCACATTCTCCCGTGCAACGTGGCTGCTAGTCCTCCCTTCATGCAAAATCGTAAGGTCCTAGCTCATGTCCAAGGCACCAAAGCTGGCTAAAAATTAAAAAATCGATCACTAAAACTTAAATTGTACTGCTATTTACTGGCTATTACATCAACTTAGAAGCTTATTCTGTGTACTACTATGGGGCTTTTAGTGTCTCCACATATCGCAGCACGCCACATAGTTTTGCACACGATAAATGTATCCGTTTCAGAGAGAAGAGCGGCCAATGTGACGACCTGACATTAAGTCGATTCGATAGCAAATGACAAAAACGGTTGGATATCTGTGGTTTGTATTACATATGAACACTTTTCACATTCTCCTGTGCAACGTGGCTGCTAGTCTTCCATTCTTGCAAAATCGTAAGGTCCTAGGTCATGTCCAAGGCACCAAAGACGGCTAAAAATTTAAAAATCGATCACTAAAACTTAAATAATACTGCTCCTTACTCGCTATTACATCAACTTAGAAGCTTCTTCTGTGTTCTACTACGGGGCTTTTGGTGTCTCCGCATTCCGCAGCACGCGACATAGCTTTGCACACGATAAATGTAACCGTTTCAGGGAGAAGTGCGGCTAATGTGACGATATTACATTAAGTAGAATCGATAGCAAATGACGAAAACGGGCGGATGTCTTAGGTTTTTACAACATATGAACATTTTTCACATTGTCCCGTGCAACGTGGCTGTAATTCTTAACTTCATGCAAAATCGTAACGTCCTAGCTCATGTCCAAGGCACCAAAGCCTGCTAAAAAGTCAATAATCGGTAGCTAAAACTAATATTTTACGGCGTCTTACTGGCTATTACGTCAACTTAGAAGCTTCATCTGTGTTCTACTATGGTGCTTTTAGTGTCTCCGCATTCCGCATCACGCGACATAGCTTTGCACACGATAAATGTAACCGTTACAGAGAGAAGAGCGGCCAGTGTGACGATCTGACATTAAGTCGATTCGATAGCAAATGACGAAAACGGGCAGATTTCTCAGGTTTTTACTACATATGAACAATTTTCACATTCTGCTGTGCAACGTTTCTGCTAGTCCTCCCTTCATGCAAAATCGTAATGTCCTAGCTCATGTCCAAGGCACCGAAGCCGGCTAAAAAGTCAAAAATCGATAACTAAGTTTTATTTGTACTGCTTCTTACTGGCCATTACATCAACTTAGAAGCTTCTTCTGTGTTCTACTATGGTGCTTTTAGTGTCTCCGTATATCGCAGCACGCGACATAGCTTTGCACGCGATAAATGTAACCGTTTCACAGAGAAGAGCGGCCAATGTGACTATATGACATTAAGTTGATTCGATAGCAAATGACGAAAACGGGCGGATTTCTTAGGTTTTTACTACATATGAACACTTTTCACATTCTTTCGTGCAACGTTGGTGCTAGTCCTCCCTTCATGCAAAATCTTAAGGTCCTACCTCATTTGCAAGGCGCCAAAGCCGGCTAAAAAGCCAAAAATCGAAAACTAAACTTTAATTGTACTGCTTTATACTGGCTATTACTTCAACTTAGAAGCTTCTTCTCTGTTCTACTATGGTTCTTTTAGTGTCTCCGCATTTCGCAGCTCGCGACATAGCTTTGCACAAGATAAATGTAACCGTTTCAGAGCGAAGAGCGGCCAATGTGACGATCTGACTTTAAGTCGATTCGATAGCAAATTTATTTATTTATTTATTTATTTTTTTATTTAACCTGACAAGATTAGGGCCATCAGTCCCTCTCTTACATCTAACCAGGCATTCTACTTATTTTACAGTCATATGTTGTAGTAGGCATGTTAAACTACATCTAATACAAAAAGTGAGATAAACAATTAGAAAGGTACACCTCGAAAAATACATTATTGAAGAGAAAGATTTCAGATAGGAGTGCTGGCAGCAGGGAGTGTGGGGGGAACTCATGGTGAAGGGAGGAGAGGAATAGAGGGACATGATGAAACCTAATTAAGGAAAATATAAAGGAAAAGAATACTGCGTGGCTAATAGAGATAGATGAAGAGGAAGGCATCTCAGAAGCAAGATAGGAGACGCTAGCTTTGCTATTTGACATATGAGAGGATTGGCCTTGCACATTAATTTTGTGGAGAATTTTCATGCGGATGATAGTAGGAAATGCTTCAACTTCTTCTTAAAAGCAACAGGAGATTGAATTTTCCTCAAGGTGAGGGGCAGTTTGTTCCAGAGGCGAACAGCGGCAACTGAGAAGGAGTTTGCAAAAGTTTTTGTTTTGTGAGTGGGCACAGCTAGGATACCAGATAAGAGCGACCTCGTGTTTCGATTATGATGGCATTACACGTTTTTAATCTCTGAAGCTAGGTACTGGGGTGCTTGCGCGAGGAGGAGTCGGTGAAGTAGACATATAGTGTGGTAGTCACGCAGTTTGTCCGGCCGCAGCCACCCTAGCTCGGAGTATGAAGCACTAACATGATCATATCGGCGAATGTTGCAGGTGTAACGCACACAGGCATTCATGGTTAGCTCTAGCCGTCTCTTGTTTTCACTACTCATGCCTTGTTGAATCACATCACAATAGTGGAGGTTCGGTAGAACGAGTGCTTGCACGAGCTGGCGTTTCAAGTTCTGTGGGAATATGTTCCGAAACTTTTTGAGAGCATAGAGAGAAGCAGACGTCTTTCGGCGCACTGCGACTGTATTCTCCGCCCAGTTGAGATGCTCGTCCAAAGTTACACCCAAGTTTTTCACTGTTTTCTGATATGGTATTGGAGTACCTTCGAGCAGAATAGGAGGTAGCCGTTCGCGGAAATCTGAACTTATTAATTTCTGATGGGCTATTAAGATTACTTGCGTCTTTTTTGCGTTTAATTTAAGCCCCTGGTTTTTCGCCCATGTCACTACTGAAGACAGATCATCATTCATCAGAGCGATTGCAGTGTTTACGTCTTCAGGTCTGACGCTTAGGTAGAGCTGGAGGTCGTCGGCATATGTTTACAGGAGGACAAAACCGACGAAAACAACAGTGGTCCTAAGACTGATCCTTGTGGCACTCCCGAAGAAACATGTTTCGAGGAAGATTTTTCATTTGCGCAGACAACACATTGCTGTCTGTCTTTTAAGTAGCTTTCAAACCATCTCATTGCACTATCAGAGAAATTAAGCTGTTGCACTTTTCTGAGTAATATGTCAAAGTTAACAGTGTCAAAAGCTTTGCTGAAGTCCAGTAGCGTCAATATTGTTGCCTTTCGATTGTCGATGGCATATTTCAGGTCATCAGTTACTTTAATTAGAGCAGTGTTTGTGCTGTGATGTTTACGGAAACCAGATTGAAATTTGTCATATAGACTGAATTCATGCAAGTGTTCAGTGATTTGGTCATGAACAATATATTCAAGTGCTTTGGAAACAGCTGGCTGTATGCTAATTGGTCGGTAATCACTAGGCAGTTGCGGGTTTTCGATCTTAGGGATGGGTCGAATTATGCTTCTTTTCCATGCAGTGGGGTATATTCCGTTCACGAGGGAAAAATTAAATATGTCAGTTAAGACAGGTACTAAGATATCGGCAACATTCTTAATCATGGTTATACCGATAATGTCGTTGCCTATTGCATCAGAAGAGATTCTCATTATTGCTATTCTTGCCGTATTTGTTGTTACATGTTTTAGATGGAAGGTATCGTTGTTAGTTATCCTGTTTGGGGATCCTTGTGGACGATAATTATCAGCCGTGCTGGTAATCAGAGGTGCAGAGAAGAATTCATTTAATTCGTTAGCTGACACATGAAAAGTAGTTTCCGATTTTGCCTTTCCGACCCCCAAGCTACGGAGATTCTTCCATAGAGTCGTGGGTTTCAGATCGCTGCATACAAGGGAGCGAGCGTGCCTGATTTTGGCATTGCGAATGCATTGTTTCACTCTGTTCCGTAGCTTTCTATATTCTTCGAAACGCTCGGTTTTCGGATCTGCCTTGAAACGCCTGTGGGCAGCATCATTATTAGTCATCCTTTGACGTAATTCAGCTGTCAGCCATGGAGCAGGAGATTTTCTTACACGGACTGTGTGCGCAGGTGCATGTTTGTCATAGAGGGCAAAGAGTTTATCACCAAGTTCATTAATTTTGCCGTCGACTGAAGGTTCTCTGATTATTTGATGCCATGAGATTTCTGAGCAATCGGCTGTTAGAGCGTCAAGGTCAATACTTTTCATGTTCCTACAAGTTATGTAACGCGTAAAGACAAAAATCGATAAATAAATTTGAATTGTACTGCTCCTTACTGGCTGTTACATCAACGAAGAATCTTCTTCTGTATTCTACTATGGTGCTTTTTGTGTCTCCGCATATCGCAGCACGCGACATAGCGTTGCACACGATAAATGTAACCGTTTCAGAGTGTAGAGCAGCCAATGCGACGATCTGACATAAACTCGATTCGATAGCAAATGACGAAAACGGGCCGATTTCTTATGTTTTTACTGCATATGAATATTTTTCACATACTACCGTACAACGTGGCTGCTAGTCCTCCCTGCATGCAAAATCTTAAGTTCCTAGCTCATGTCCAGTGCCCCAAAGCCGGCTAAAAAGTACAAAATCAATAACTTGAATTGCACTGCTTCTTACTGGCTAGTACATCAACTTAGAAGTTTCTTCTGTGTTCTACTATGGTGCTTTTAGTGTCTCCGCATTCCGCAGTACACGACATAGCTTTGCACACGACAAATGTAACCGTTTCAGAGAGAAGAGCGGCCAATGTGACCATTTGACATTAAGTCGATTCGATAGCAAATGACGAAAAGGGGCGGATTTGTTAGGTTTGTACTACATATGAACACTTTTCTCATTGTCCCCTGCAACGTGGCTGCTAGACCCTGCATGCAAAATCTTAAGGTCCTAGCTCATGTCCAAGGCTCCAAAGAAGGCTAAAAAGTAAAAAATCGATAACTAATCTTGAATTGTCCTGCTTCTTACTGGCTATTACATCAACTAAGAATCTTCTTGTGTTCTACTATAGTGCTTTTAGTGTCTCCGAATATCGCAGCACGCGTCATAGCCTTCCACACGATAAATGTAACCGTTTCAGAGAGTAGAGCTGCCAATGTGACGTTCTGTCAATAAATCGATTCGATAGCATATGACGAAAACGGGCGGATTTCTGAGGTTTTTTCTACATATAAATAGGTTTCAAATACTCCCGTGCGACGTGGCTGCTAGTCCTCCCTGCATGCAAAATCTTAAGTTCGTAGTTCATGTCCAAGCCCCAAAGCCGACTAAAGAGTCAAAATCGATAACTTGAATTTTACTGCTTCTTACTGGATATTACATCAACTTAGAAGCTTCTTCTGTGTTCTACTATGGTGCTTTTAGTGTCTCCGCATATCGCAGTACGCGACATAGCTTTGCACTCGATAAATGTAACCGTTTCAGAGAGAAGAGCGGCCAATGTGACCATCTGACATTAAATCGATTCGATCGCAAATGACGAAAACGGTCGGATTTGTTAGGTTTTTACTACATATGAACTCTTTTCTCATTGTCCCCTGCAACGTGGCTGCTAGACCTCCCTGCATGCAAAATCTTAATGTCCTAGCTCATGTCCAAGGCTCCAGAGAAGGCTAAAAAGTAAAAAAATCGATAACTATACTTGAATTTTACTGCTGCATACAGGCTATTACATCTACTTAGTAGCTTCTTCTGTGTTCTACTATGGTGCTATTAGTGTCTCCGCATATCGCAGCACGCGACATAGCCTTCCACACGATAAATGTAACCGTTTCAAAGTGTAGAGCGGCCAATGTGACGAACTGACATAAAGTCGATTCGATAGCAAATGACGAAACCTGGCGGACTTCTTAGGTTTTTACTACATATGATCACTTTTCACATTCTCCCGTGCAACGTGGCTGCTAGTCGTCCCTGCATGCAAAATGGTAAGGACCTAGCTGATATCCAAGGCACCAAAGAAGGCTAAAAAGTCAAAAATCGATAAATAAACTTAAATTGTACTGCTTCTTACTGGCTATTACATCAACTTAGAAGCTTCTTCTGTGTTCTACTATGGTGCTTTTAGTGTCTCCGCATATCGCAGCACACGACATAGCTTTGCCCACGATAAATGTAACCGTTTCAGAGAGAAGAGCGGCCATTGTGGCGATCTGGTATTTCGTCGATTCGATAGTAGATGCCGAAAACGGGAGGATTTCTTAAGTTTTTACTACATATGATCAGTTTTCACACATTCTCGTGTAACGTGGCTCCCAGACCTCGTTTCATGCAAAATCGTAACGTCGTCAGTCATATCCCTGGCGCCATAGGCGGCTAATAAGTCAATAATCGATAGCTAAAACTTGAATTGTACTGCTTCTTACTGGCCGATTACATCAACTTAGAGCCGGCCGCGGTGGTCAAGAAGTTCAGGCGCTCAGTCCGGAACCGCGGGACTGCTACGCTCGGAGGTTCGAATCCTGCTCGGGCATGGATGTGTTTAATGTCCTTAGGTTAGTTAGGTTTAAGGAGTTCTACGCTCTAGGGGACTGATGAAAACAGATGTTAAGTCCCATAGTGCTCAGAGCCATTTGAACCAATAACTTAGAAGCTTCTTCTGTGTTCTATGGAGTTGCTATTAGTGCCTCCGCATGCCGCAGCCAGGGACATAAGTTTCCAGACGATAAATGTAACTGTTTTATAGAGAAAAGCATCCAATGTGACGATATGTCATTACGTCGATTCGACGGCAATTGACGAAAACGGGACGATTTCTTAGGTTTTTACAACACATGAACACTTTTCCAATTCTATCGTGTAACGTGTCTTCCAGACTTCGTTTCATGCCAAATCTTAAGGTCGTCGGACATGTCTGAGGCACCAAAGCCGGATAATAAGTCAATAATCGATTACTAAAACTTGAATTTTACTGCTTCTTACTGGCTGATTACATCAACTTGTAAGTTTCTTCTGTGTTTTACTGTGTTGCTATTAGTGCCTCCGCATACCGCAGCACACAACGTAAGTTTGAAGACGATGAAGGTAACCGCTTCACAGAGAAATTTCAAATTCTGTGTCTGTGTCTATTGCCTGCTCATATTGTTTAAAGCAGGTTGCTCTAAATGCCCAGTGGATCTGATTCCATTGATACCTATTCTAAACAATCTCGGATTGGTAAAGACCAAGCTCTGCTTATACTTATAGTCTGGGAAGTTGACATATCTTAGACAGTAAAATATGATGGTTAAAGATGTCCACTGAGTATTCCCATATACACTGAAGTTAGCTTTGAACAACAAATTATTAATTGGCCACCTACTCTTCATTCAATAGCTACTAAGATCTTTCACTAGTGAAGGAGGTGACGACGTTGTTATGTCCACTAGAGGCTTCTGTAGTTTGCTGAAAATGATGTGATATAATTGTGCCTTGTGATTTTCTGTGGAGTTCCAGAGTAAGTTCTATACTGGTGCAGGACATTCATTCGTGCTGTTCTCATTCGAGGCAATCCTGGATTCTGAATCTCAAGCACCAGAGGATTATAAACAGCAATGCAACCTCTGTCTTCCTGGCTGTGCACTATTTCAAAGTGCTCTGGTTGACAGTCTCTTCTCATTGTGCAGTGCTTGTAGATTATTGTAAATGGATTATCTGCATTATTTAGAACATCTCATTCTAAACTTTCTAAAGAACAAGACTTTTCTGTCATGACCACTTTTTGTGTGAGGTGATAAATACCAGGAATTTGATTGCATTTTGAGAACCTTATGGTAACTAACATTATTGTCTATGTAAATTAATGGAACTAGATTTTTCCTGAGGTCAGCAGTTTTCCGAAGGTCGTCGTTTTTCCCGAGGTCGTCGTTTTTCCCGAGGTCGGCGTTTTTCCCCGAGGTCGGCGTTTTTCCCCGAGGTGGGCGTTTTTCCCCGAGGTCGGCGTTTTTTCCCAACAGCGGCGTTTTTCCCCGATGTCGGCGTTTTTCCACGATGTCGTCGTTTTTCCCCAAGGTCGGCGTTTTTCCACGATGTCGTCGTTTTTCCCAAGGTCGGCGTTTTTCCCCGAGGTCGGCGTTTTCCCCCGAGGTCGGCGTTTTTCCCCGAGGTCGGCGTTTTTCCCCGAGGTCGGCGTTTTTCCCCGAGGTCGGCGTTTTTGCCCCGAGGGCGGCGTTTTTCCCCGAGGTCGGCGTTTTTGCCCTAAGGTCGGCGTTTTTCCCCGAGGTGGGCGTTTTTCCCCGAGGTCGGCGTTTTTCCCCGAGGTCGGCGTTTTTCCCCGAGGTGGGCGTTTTTCCCCGAGGTCGGCGTTTTTTCCCAACAGCGGCGTTTTTCCCCGATGTCGGCGTTTTTCCACGATGTCGTCGTTTTTCCCCAAGGTCGGCGTTTTTCCACGATGTCGTCGTTTTTCCCAAGGTCGGCGTTTTTCCCCGAGATCGGCGTTTTCCCCCGAGGTCGGCGTTTTTCCCCGAGGTCGACGTTTTTTCCCGAGGTCTGCGTTTTTGCCCCGAGGTCGGATCAAAGATTTTTTTTCCCGAGGTCTAGAAATCTATCGATATATTGAAAATCCAAAGTATTGTCATGTATGTAGACTATACTGTTATGTCATGTCATCTTGAAACATTTATCCGACCACTAGATAATGGTATTTATCAAGATAGCGATATATTTCGTTATATCTATTTATTTCGATAATCGTTTTCTTAGGGGTACAGATTTATTTTGAGACGTCCATACTTTTCCCATTATCGATTCAATTCGATATATCGACTTACGTAGATGCGCACATTAAATCATGATATCGATTTATTTCGAGATATCTATCGATATTGAGGAGTCTATTTATTTCGAGATATCGATTGATTTAGAGTATCCTATTATATCGAGATATCGATTTATTTTGATATACCGACACAATTAAGGTTGTCTATATATTTCCAGGTATCGATATATTTCCATGTATTGGTGTACTACAGATATCGATTCTTATCGAGATATCGATATAATTCAAGGTACCTCCATATCTCTAGTAATCCATAAATTTCTAGATATCGCTATTTTGAGAGATATCTTTATATTACGTGGTACCAATATATTTCGAGATATCGATATATTTCTGTACCTCAATTTATCTCGATATGTCGACTAGCATCGAGATTTCAGTCTATATGGTAAGCCGAAATGCGTCTAGATGTCGATATACTTCGGGATATCGACTCATTTCGGTGTAGCGGTTGTTTGGAGGTGTCGATTTAATTCGAGGTTTCGATTTATTTCACAGTGTCGATTTATTTCGAGGTTGCGATTTTTCGAGGGTTGCGATTTATTTCGAGGTGGCGATTTACTTCGAGGTGGCGATTTATTTCGAGGTGTGGATTTATTTCGAGGTGTCGAAGTATTTCTAGGTGACGATATATTTCGATGTTACTTGTCGACTGCATCAGCTTAGAACCTATTTCGTACAGAGTGGTGCGACTGCATACCTCAGCAGGCGACATTGATATCCAGACGATGAATTTTACCGTTTCCGAGAGAAAAGCGTGCGATGTGATGAATTGGCACTACTTCATTATGAAAACAAATGACGAAAACGTGAGGTTTTCTTCGGTTTTTCTGCCACTGCTGCCAACTTTCAGCCCACCCCCTCCTCCCCTTCCCCAGTCGTGGCGATCAGCTTTTGTGATGGAAATGGACACAGGAAAGTAATAACGTTCCATGAAATCCCATTCTAGGGACGTTCAAGGGTAAATGTTCCAGACGGTTTATTTGCATTAAGACACGCATACTGCGCATCTACAATGTCACATCTGCCAGATCGTTTCTATTGTCAACAGTGGAAAACAAAACAGCGTACTGAAGAAGCCATAGTGAGACGCGGTTTTTGGTAGACGAAATAATAGGAATACTCTAGCCATTGATAATGATGATCTAATGAGAATTCTGTTATTGTTTTGAAAGATGCATTTAAATATGCATTGAACGTAGCTCCAAATTATCTTGAGAATTATAATTGCGGTATTATGAATCTACATTGGAGATTTTGTAATGCAAAACATTTCGATCTGAGAATACTTTACGTGATAGTACGGCATTGACCTTGTGTGTCATTAGGTTAAAGTTAATTTGCCGCCATTCACATAAAATTTATCCGCCATTAACATAAAATCTATTTTTCAGCGTACTGCAATAAGGACTCACTTCAGATGATTGGACAATTAAAGAGAACTCAAACCGTTATTTTAATAGTATTCGTAGGTCCATCGCAGCATTTACCGTGGACAGTCCCTGAGCCTAGACTGTCAGTTTTATGTAGGGAGTACTACTTTAAAAAAGCACTCCGTGTTCAGGTCACAAGTGGCCAATCAGGACCATCCGACCGCCACGTCATTCTCACTGAGGGTGGAGGAGGAGCTGGCTCTCCCACTCGTTGTGGTAGTTTCCTTTGACTGGAGCCGCTACTATTCGGACGAGTAGTTCCTCAATTGGCATCGGAAGGCTGAGTGCAACCCGAAAAATGCCAACAGCGCATAGCGGCCCATATGGTCACCCATCCAAGTGCCGACCACGCCCGAAACTGCTAAACTTCAGTTATCTGACGGGAACCGGTGTACCCACTGCGGCAAGGCCATTGCCCCTACCACTTTTTATGATATTTTTGATCATAGTTCAGGTCTGATGGCTGGGAAGAATGGACGTTTACCATGTTATGCACATTTATATTTTCACTACGTCGACACAGCTGGTCCAATTACGACCACAGGTGATGGTAGCCATAATGATCGTGCCAAGCATCCCGTGTACATTAGTTACACCCAAGTGTGTGGGCATCACAGCATTCGTGACATTTAAATTTGTTACTTCTTTGCTACTATATTCGCAATAAATTTTGCAGACAGTATCCGCATATGACGCTCAATGTACCTACAAAATTATATCATTGTACGACACATGTTTCGGGAGATACGTCATAAAAACTCAGGACAAGGCCAGACGCTGCATAGTACGGACGTGGACGCACAGCTCTAAATAAATGCCTGGTCAACACCAAGCTTTTCCGCTAGTCATCTATAAAGATAAAAAATCCCCAATATTGTCTACCAGCGTATTTTTGAAAAACCTTTATTTTGTCATCCATTTTTTTCCTGTAAAAATCGTAAAAGCCGTGCATCATTGTTTTTTTAAAAAGCGTTTCTTATTGTCATCTCTTTTTATGTATTTTAAACCATCTATCGCTTGTGTAACCTGTGGCTACAAGTCCATTCCCTTTATGGTGTAATCGAAATAATAAACAACGCAAAAAAGTGTGGGTCAATTTCTTCCTCATTTTTCGGAACTTCTGATAATAGTAAATCGTTGGCTCTTTGAGGGCGTGGTAGGTACATACAAGAGATTAGTGTAAGATTAGAATTTGGGTTAGATGCAGTGCCAGGAGGTTCTGTTTCTATCTGGCTAGCTTCAGAGTACTTCACCATCTACTAAGTGATGCGTTTCATTGTGAATGGTGTGTTCTGTGCTAGGTCTACCCTTTTACTGCACAATGCTGTTCCTTCGATGCTATTAAAACCAGGATGTTATCAAAATATATGCACAGTGGCAGACTGGAGTCTGCAGAAATATTTCCAGTGGTGGGGAGGGGGGAAGGCGCGTCGGGGCTGGAGTGCATGATTCTGAAACTGGCACTCTGTGTACAAATCAGCTGGTCAGTTACGAGGTGCATCAAGCTACAAGACCCTAACTCTATAAGCGCTACAACTGGTCAAAGCTAAGGTTTAGCAGTATTGTGGAGAATTCTTATCTGGAAGAGTATGAGTATACAGTAACGAATAAAAACTCTTTACTCCAGATTCCAGGGAGGGTTGGGGGCGATGGGTGAAAGTGCCCTTTTGCCTATCCTCCCCTCCCGACCTCCTCCCCTCCCCCTCCCCTTCACCCTCGCAGACGCCAATGGCTGGCCCGTTCATTTTGAGAACATCAGAGCTCCAGTAACCTTTCTGAGAAACTGTTCTTGTTGTCCTTGTGCGTCAATCTTACCTCTCAGAACACCAGTGGGAATGTTGGTTATCGCTGAAACAACTGGTTTTCGGCTCTTATCAGTTTCCCAACCCTTCTTTAAGCTAATTGTTAAAGCCCATCACAATACCAGTTCTTGTAATAACCGATTTTCAGTCTTTTATTTACATTATTTTCTCTAGTAAACGTAGAAATCAAACAAAGATTAAACAATTTTTACTTTCTCAGTTTCTTGATAAATGGAATCAAAATGTCAAATTAAATACCCTTATGATGACCTGCAGCCGTTCAGAACGAAATTAGAATTATATTAATACCGTCAGCTGCTCACGTGTGTCGATATATATCAACGGCGACAGGTGACAATGTGTGCACGTCTGGGACTCGAACCCGGGATCTCCTGCTTACATGGCAGGTGCTCTGCCCATCTGAGCCACCGAGGGCACAGACGATAGTGTGACTGCAGGTACTATCTCGCGCACGCCTCCCGCGAGACTCACATTCTCACCTTGCATGTCCACACACTACATTCGTAGTGTCCCACACCGACACACTCATTACTCGTGGAACACATTCTTACCAAGTCCAGTTCGGGGAATACGTGTGCATCTTCACAGAAGAAGGTCATGGCTGGTATTGCCAGAACCATATACTTATATTGATATGGACATGTCTTCCACGAGGAATGAGTGTGTTGGAGTGGGACTCTACGACTGTAGTGTATGGACATTCAAGGTGAGAATGTGAGTCTCGCAGGAGGCGTGCGCGAGATAGTCCCTGCAGTCGAACCATACACTGTGTCCTCTGTGCCTCAGATGGATAGAGCGTCTGTCATTTTAGCAAGAGATCCCGGGTTCGAGTCCCGGTCGCGGCACACATTTTCACTTGTCCACGTTGATATTTATCAACGCCCGCGAGCAACTGACGGTATTAATATAATTCTAATTTCTTTAAATTAAATAGTCAAATAAAACTTTGTCCGATCTTCGCTGCTGGCGAGTGCTTCTATACTACAGAAAACTGGCAATATTATCCTACTGATTATAGTTTTTAGAAGCTCTGCTCAAAAATTATATTGTAATCGGTTATCACAGCACTATGCAGGCATTACGTATAGTCCAGCGATAAAGAGTGAAAACTGCGGCAGGAGAACTCTCTTTTTCGTTTTAATTTCTCTGTTTTTAAGGGCTAAAAGCAGATAACGGCATACTACGTAGACACAGCAGCACATCAGGCACTTTCTACTTTTATCCAGAACTATGAATGATTTGTTAAATTTTAACTTTTTTCCTTGTATGATGTCGC
Organism: Schistocerca gregaria; assembly: GCF_023897955.1. Taxonomy (NCBI): domain Eukaryota; kingdom Metazoa; phylum Arthropoda; class Insecta; order Orthoptera; family Acrididae; genus Schistocerca; species Schistocerca gregaria. Next base: position 587,459,139 of record NC_064925.1, read on the forward strand.
AAGTCGACCAAATCTAACTTTGTTCTTCACTCGTACCGCATATCGTAAAATACTTCCAGACTTCCAGATGGTGCCATTCTATGTTACAACTGACGTTCGACAACAGCGAGAAACTGTGTCCAGTCTCGCGCTCTGCTTGTATAACAGGCACAGTATTGTCTCGGCAATGTTGGACCAATCCATTTGTTGCTCGTTTCTATCAGCAGTGTTATTAAAGTGGCATACATAACTTTTCCCATTTTTTTCTGTAATAACGCCGTATTTCAGTGCTATGGAAATCTTACGAATAAAAATTACTCGTCTTTTTTTAAAAAGGTTTATTTGAAAACTAAAAATTTTACTACGACATCTGTGGCTAATTGATATATCTGTTTTTACGTGGTTATCAGGAAAAAATGAAAAGATACTTGTTATAACCGAGAGCAAACAAATACTGAAAGACATCGGTTATTCAGAACTAAAATACCCATGTCGTTTTAACTGATCGGTTTTTCTATCTATAAACTGCAGTGTCGCCATAGAAAAGTGTGTCGCTCCATCAATGTCCATAGCAACTTTGAGATATGTGTTTATGCGCAATATCGGCAAATGGAAACACGAAGAGGTAATAAGCACCTGAGCGATAGAATTTATTTCACAGTCAGAAAAGTCGAGTGACAGGCAAGACTGAATCACTGTAATAGAAATTATATGGAAAGCTGTTTAAAGGAAAATTTCCAGTTCTTTCGTGGATTCCAAAATTGAAGCAAATTCCGGGACACCAAGGTGACATAGTCTTATACGGATAGTATTCCATGACTAACGTAATTGGCCCATATACTGTACTGGTATACGGATAATATTACACGACTAACGTAATTTACCTGAAATAATTTACAAACATGTTACTGTAACATTCGCTACTACTCATTACGCTAATTCACCTTCAGCCATTAAGCGCAAATCTCAGTTATGATACGTGCGCCAAACAAAAATTTATCAACCTAGTAACTCAAGACAACTACAAACGATCATTGTGTGCAAAATAAATAGAACAGTTCATAAGAAGAACATGACGGGTTTGAATCATTCCCACCGCAAAGGATGAAAAATTCAGGCTCGCACACAAGACCACTTGATAACTAACCAGAAATTCAGATTAGTTGTAGCTTCGGTGACAATCGCCTTTTTTACATTTTCCCCGTAAACTAGATAATTATGAAACGTAAGCAACTACTGTAAAATATCTGCGGCAACGACCTTGCCGCGGAGGTTGCATCGGTTCACGTGGGATCACCGAAGTTAAGTGCGTTGTCGGGCGTTGAAGGCACTTGGATGGGTGATCATCCAGGCCGCCATGCGCTCTTGCCATTTCTTGGGGTGCACTCAGCCTCATGATGCCAATCGAGGAGCTACTCGACCCAATAGTAGCGGCTCCGGTCAAAAAATACCAACATAACGACCGGGAGAGCAGTGTGCTGACCCCCGCCCCTCCTGTTCGCATCCTCCACGGATGATGACACGGCGGTCGGATGGTGCTGTCCCAGTAGGTCACTCGTGGCCTGAAGACGGAGTGCTTACAAAGCAAACTACTCTCCAGTGGATGGTCGTACTACTGAGACCTTGATGCCTGGCATCAATAACAGATGGCAGCACAAGAGGTTGGCTTACGCCTACTGCCGAATTTTGCGATCTGTCGTAAGCCTGCGTAAGCACGTAGGGCCTTCCGTCTTAAGTGCAAGCATATCCATTGCGTTTTCTGTCAAGTGACTTGAGTGGAATATTTCATTATTTCTGAAATTTTATAGAAATGTTTTTCGTTGTATATCCTCACCATCGGTACTGAATTTACTGTAAAATTACTTGCTCACTTTTCGGAACTTCCGTTCATAGTAAATCGATACTATTTGAAGCCGTGGTAGACACGAGTCTAGTGTGCTTCACCTTCAAAACCTTCTGTGTCAGTCTCGGTTAATATGTCGCTGATTTCACAACGAACAGTTCGTTGTCTACTGAGTATACTGTCTGTTGGACGACACTATCCCTCCCACGCTGCTAAATGGATGTCGTCGGCAAAATATGACTGCAGTGGAACAAGGGCGTCTGCAGAAATTTCCCCAGGAGGTGGTGGTGGCATTGGTAGTGGTGTGTGTGTGTGTGTGTGTGTGTGTGTGTGTGTGTGTGTGTGTGTGTGTGTGTGTGTGTGTGGAGGACTATTACTATGAAACTCACACAGTCCAGACCGCCAAGGAAAATAAACCTTGAGATTTGGAAAGAGTGTTGATCTTATACCGCTTATACTGCATATTTCAAAATTCCACCTCTAAGGGGGAGACGCAGGACATGAAAGGATTTCTGAATCATGTAGCTATTAAGGTAATTTTGAAGCTAGGCATACGAACATTTGTATCTGGTTTCTAGGTCAGAAATAAAGAAATATGTGTTCCAGTATCTTTGGGAATTTAACCTCTATGAGGTGAAATAGTGGATGAACATTTTATTTTGAGATAAATAATTATGGAAGAACTATGAAAGTATTTTTAAGGCTACATCTACGAAAATTGGTATTTGACTTCAAGGCTACAAATAAGAAAATACGTGTTTCGGTGTTTTTGGAAGTTCAACCCCTAAGGGGATGAAATAGAGCGAGCTGGTGCGTTTCTGGCGCCAGTTTCCGTCGATCGTTGTTTCGATCTTTGAGTCGCGGTCCAGAGGACACTGCTCCCTAAGCGACTGTAGTAGTTCTCTGTGCAGCCCAACATCGGGCTTACCACGCTTACACTGGACACAGTTGCCAACAAATCGCCTGCCATCGCGATATAGGTTGGACCAAAACATGTATTCCTGAACTCGGTTCAAGGTCTTGAAGAACCCCAAATGACCCCCGTCCGCCGACTCGTGGAAATATCTGAGTGCCATGCTAACTCGTTCCTGTGGAATACAGACCTTCACTTGGCCACGGTTGGCTCCCCCTTTACACAAGAGGCCCGCACGAAGGCAACAGCAAGTGACGACGTCGCCATCCACAAACTGCTGCATATTCGGTCCCCATCCGGCGTCCTCGGCCTGTTTGCCGGCTAAGTCGAAGAAGAAGCCGGGTGTCTCGGAGAGAAGGAAATTCACCCCCAGATCCGGCTCCACGTTTCTGAAAATGGTTCATTATGAAAGCATTATGAAAGCATATCTGACAATTCGTATTCGGCTAATCTGTTACAATTTTTAAAAACTACGTGTTTCACTGGTTTTTAACTTCGAGCATAAGGGGATGAAAATTTTAATGAAATATTTATTGCGTTATATTAAAATATTTTAAATCTGCATCTACGAAAACCGGTATTTCACTTCTCAATTAGATATAAAGAAATATGCGTTATACAAACAAGAATACAAACGGCTTGATTAACAAAAACCTTGGACCCCAGCTGTCAGCATTGCTTTTTGGTCATTCAGCAAAAGACCATGCTTCAACGGCGTTAAGTTTAGAAAAGTTTAGAAAGTGTTGCAGTTTATAAAAGACATAAAAAAAACGATAAAAGAAAAAATGCTTTGCAGACCATGAACGGTCTAAGTAAGTAAAGAAGCGGATGATAAGCTAGCTCTTTATGCAAATAAGTTGGTCAGTTTAAGTTCCGAGACATGTCATGCAGCAGGAACGGAATCCTATAGTTGCTACGATTGGCTAAAGGAAAAGTTTTGCAGAATCACGCGAAATCACTTCTGCAAGTGGCTGAGAATCTCGTAATGAATAAAAATTCTGTACTGAGAATTCCAAGGTGGGAGAGGCGAGATTCCTCCCCCCCCCCTTCCCCCTTCTCAGAATCCTATCCTTCTTTACCTACAGCAAAAAATAAATAAATAAATAAAACTAGAGAAATTTCTACTGTGAAACTATTTGCATACAAGAGAACGGCCATTAAAATTTAACTCTTCAAAGTTTTAAGCCCTGCCCCGTTCGAAAATTCAATTTCTTTGTAGTTGCATTTTTTAAAGGTGTACTTGTCTAGACTCCTGGAACGGAAAGGTTTTTTTTTTTTTTTAATCCGTGCTTTACAAAAGTTTCTACAGTCCATTGTTTGAAGCAGTGTCACGGCTGCCATGAGCCGCGCGGGGTACCCGCCATGTGTCCAACGCCTTGTCACGGTTCGCGCGGCTCCCCCCGTTGGAGGTTCGAGTCCTCCCTCGGGCATGGTTGTGTGTGTGTTGTCCTTAGCATAAGTTACTGTAAGTAGTGTGCAAACATACGGACTGATGGTTCAAATGGCTCTGAGCACTTTGGGACTTAACATCTGAGGTCATCAGTTTCCTAGAACTTAGAACGACTTAAACGTAACTAAATTAAGGACATCACACACATCCATGCTCGAGGCAGGATTTGAACCTGCGACCGTAGCGGTCGCGTGGCTCCCGACTGAAGTGCCTACAACCGCTCGGCCACATCGTCCGGTCTATCATGTATTCTAGAAGAGCTGCACGGTCGTCAGTGGCGCCTGTTCTTTCTAGAACAGTTACTATCTTCATATCTATGGTTAAACGTCACCCAGCCATTGACCTTCGTCTGTGCGAATGCGCACAGGCTACCGGAAATCTTACGGGAATCGTCACCTTAGTGTGAGCCAGTAATGAGTGGATGGACAAATACGTATTAAGTACATTACGTAATCGGATTGTGGGCGGTTCGGGGTGTGAGTCTCACGGGAAGCGTGCGAGGGATAAATTCCTGCAGTCGTGCTGTTCATTTGTGCCCTCGATAGCTCAGATGGATTGAGCGTCTGCCTTGTAAGCAGGAGATCCTGGGTTCGAGTCCCAGTAGCGGCACACTTTTCAGCTGTCCCCATCGAAGTATATCAACAACACCTGTCGGCAGCTGAGGGTTTCAATTAATTATCAGTTGTGTAGGTGATTCGATGAACCCTTTGCCAGGCACTTAAATGTGTTTTGCAGGGTATCCATATAGATGTAGATGATAACTCGTCCCGTGTCGCACGTGCTCAAAAGGATTCATACTGCAGAATGCATGCAAACATACTCACCGAAAATACGGACGAATATCAAGTGCAGGCTGCCGAGTGCTGCATATCCAGCCTAGACAGATCGGCTTTTCCTGCCAAGAAGAACAGGAAGTTGCTGTCTAGGAACAATCAGAGGTAGAGGAAGGGCTGATAAATACTCCTTGAATTGCAGACTAAACGTAAATAACGAAAATTCATTTTTGGTAAAAATTGGTCAAAACATAATCGTTTGCCTTCCGTATTGGATTAGCTGTGTTGAATATTGAAAGTCTGACTTCAGATTCGTTTTCAGCGACATTAAGAATATATGTGTAACACTCAGTTCATGCAAATCGAAGTAATAATATAACTAAATGTTTTCCCTAAACTTTGAACACTTTTTTTTCGAGTAACGATTTTCTCAGAACGGCATGCAGCATAAATTAAAAGTGGTTCGATCTCTTAACTTCTACCTCTGACCCCTAAATGTAAACACTTTTCTTAGAAACTTATAGCTATAATATGACATTTGTTAATATTAACTAATTTTTGTGTAGGCATAAGGAGTGAAACAAACCCCTCAAAATCGAACTCAAAGTTCGAATTAGCACTGTATCGTTAAATTTAAGGTTGTTTCATTGCGGTTAGGTATGCGCTCCCATTAATTTTATGTATTATCGACTGATGTTATCCATTTTCAAGTTCAGAGAAATAATGTAGTATCAACTGATGTTACCCATTTTTGAATTCAGGTAACATCTGAGGTGCCACACTGCACGCACTCTGCGTACTCCAGTCTCGCAAGCCCTTGATCAAATCATAATTACGGGCACCATTTTTTATTGAAAATCTAAAATTAAGCTCATAGTATTGTCACTCGTAATTCCCAAACAGATCGTTCGAATGTATTTTCATTGTCTCAAAAAAAATTTCAAATTTACCCTTTTTTGCTCATTTGTATGAGAACCTGGCCGTAACGCCGGAATATAGTCACTAGATTTTTTTTCAGAGACGCTGTACGTTCGCGAGAAGACTTTCGTTCTGCGCGTGTCGAAGGACATTCCTCAGATATTACTGTGTGTGTGCTACTCAGTCGTGCCATTTAAGTGTACATCTTTGCATAGTTTTCCTTTCACGATGTAAACAGTGTTCCGCTCAGTTGCTAACTGGCCAGTGAGTGGTTCCGAAGGTGTCGGATTTGCGGTGCGTTCGGTCTGCTAGGACAACAGCAGACTGGCGTGGTGCGATGGCAGAAGCAGACACTGAGGGAGCTAGCTGCTGGGACGCCAGCGAACAATTTATGCCAAGTAAGACGAAGAGGACTATTCTAAAATTACGAGCCGTCTAAAAAGTGTTTACCATTGGTAAATCTTGCTGTTGAGTCTGACAAAACTGACAGTTTTTCCTAGAGATACAGGAAATCCCCCCACCCCCACTCAATGAATATTTGGTTGTGATGACAGGCCGATTGGTAGTGTAGCCCGAGATCTAAGTTAGGTTGGAAGGTGGTAATTTGATTGAGAGTTGTTTACGCCAACGATTATGAATGCCGACTAAACTTTGTGCGAGCAGATTGCCCTGTAGCGTAGCCTAGTGTTTCCGTCCGCGCCACATTTAACACACTTTCTCTAACTGTGTACAAAAGTCTCACAACAGCCACGATAACTACGTTTCTGGTGGGGGGAGGGTAGAGTCCACTATGTAACTTTCACGGCAAATTTTAGTAACCGCATAAACTAACCGAAATAGAAGCGTCATTTTAACTATATTTCCTTTTGTGGGAAAATAATGGTTCTCCTCTTTTGGCAGCAACTGTAATATGTAGGCGACTTATTAGTTTTTTTTAAACTCTGAATCATGATCTCAATAGACGCAGTGCTTTTTTTACGTTACTTGATTTGTGGTCTATAGTAAACAATGCAACGAATTGGTAAATTCTTTGAAGTTTGACGTGTGTTACATAGACGACGTCTGCAATGTTCGTAAGGCCAAGTTTGCATATATTCGGTGTCTGTTTTTTTGGCCATGTACTGTATAATTAAGGGGAGGAGGATTATGTTCAAGGAGCAGTGCATTAGCAGTCTATGGAGAAATTGAGAATTTGGATCTAACGAACGGCATGCTCGGGCAGTTCGTGATATTCTGTTGACCACTGTGTAATTCGGACACAGTGATCATTGCCTCTCCCTAGTAACCAGGGGACTCGGGTGCTAATCCTGGTCTGGCACAAATTTTCAACAGTGCCCATTGACTAAAGTCTGTGCCCATTGTCAGCTAATATCATTGTTTCGGTGTTAAATAGTATTTTGTTCGCGATACGTGGTTTAGCTTTTTCATGGATAACAGCTTTGAAAAGCGTACAGGTTATATTGATATTCGCTCGTCGTTAGTCCAAGGCAACTATAGCGATTTATAAACACAGTTGTAGTTCGTATTAAGCCCACATACGTAATTGTGTCCTGTGTTTCTTTACCAAGAACTACTCCGTAAGTAATTCCCCTGTAGTGGTATTTTGTTATAGTATTTTGTTTAAATATTTATAGACTGCAGGCTTGGATGAAATATGAAACACATGTCCGAAGTTCCTGTTGATATTGCAGATACTGTTTCATCCGTACTAGGGGCCAAAACATTTCATCAAATACAGAAGGACACAATTTGTCTCGAGATTTAGCAATTTTTCGTAATAGAGGCCTTGCGTCGATATGTTTTTCTCTAATTCTTGTTTGGATTTAATCTTAAAACACACTAACTCTTCCACCACTTATTCGATATGTGTTTTCATCCCTTTCGTAACCTAGAGTTCCTAAACGGTCGATAATATTAATAATTTCCTTTCTCAATTTTATTTTCTGTGAAATCTCCTGTTTATGGTTATTGCTAACATGTTTCACGTTCTCACTTTTATTATTTGTATTTTTCTAGTTTTGTGCCTTGTAGCCAAATTTTCTTTGAATCTGGTTTTCAATTCTGAAATAGTAACAGTTGAAGGTCAAGAGAAGATTGCGGTCTATTTGAGGAGAGTGGCTTGGAGATTTTTTATAACAGACGTATACAGGTCATGGGGATCCTTACCTATATACATTTACTTCGAGTGTGATGTAGCCCATTCTCTTGCCATGATCTCGGCTGTATCGTAGCACATTGTCTCGGTTAGGTTGGAGATTTCTGTTGAGAGTTGCCGAAGTCAACGAAAGTGATTACAAAGTAAAGACTGTGCTAACAGAACGATCTGTAGCGTAGTCCAACACGTTCTTTCTGTCCTTTTAAAGCCTCTTTTAATTAAAAAGTAACTAAAGCTGCAAGATAAAATCACAAAAACTGTATTACGTAATAGAGTAATCCCAGACTATTGTTGTGTAAGTTGTGTGCGTACACTATTTTTTTTTGTCAGTGAATATACACTTTTTTACTCATTTGCTGGGTTTCAGTTTTCCCCGTTTTCTGGCAAAAAACCTTTTCCTGTGAAGGGCCCATTAGCTTGTCGGTTATATTTGTGACATTCTCGACGGTCAGTAATTTCGTGATAGTCCATCCACCGGCGTCATTGTTAACATCGGATATAGATTTAAGTATTAGGAAGGCTAATATGAAGCTAATGCATGAGTAGGTCTAATAATTAATAAAAATAAGAATGCGGGTAAGCTACTACATACAGCATAGTGAACGCATTGTTGTGGCCAAGATAGCCACGAATCCCACGCCTACCAAAGTCGTAAAAGTAGTCTTCAGATGATGAAGAAATTGATGGAATGTGTGATGAGATAAAAGAAATCATTCAGATAGTGATGGGAGATGAAAATTTAATATTAATGGGTGACTGGAATTCGACAGTAGGAAATGGAAGAAAAGGAAACGTAGTAGGTGAATATGGAATGGGGGTAAAAAATTAAAGAGGAATCCGCCTGGTAGGCTTTTGCCCAGAGCATAACTTAATCATAACTAACACTTGGTTCAAAAATCATGAAAGCAGGTTGTATACGTGGAAGAGACCTGGAGATACTGCAATATTTCATACAGATTATATAATGGTAAGACAGATTTAGGAACCATATTTTAAATTGTATGACATTTCCAGGGGCAAATGTGAACTCTGATCACAATATATTGATTATGAACTGTAGATTAAAACTGAAGAAACTGGAAAAAGGTGGGAATTTAAGGAGATGGGACCTGAAAGAACTGACAGAATCAGAAGTGGTACAGTGTTTCAGGAAGAGCATTAGGGAACGATCTACAGGAATGGGGGAACGTAATACAGTGTGATGGGGGATCTGAGTGGTGTACTGTCAAGGGGGAGGGGGTTCCTCAGGGATCAGTGTTGGGGCCGCTATAGTTCCTTATTTATATAAATGATATGCCCTCAAGTATTACGGGTAACTCTAAAATATTTTTGTTTGCTGATGACACTAGCTTGGTAGTAAAGGATGTTGTGTGCAACATTGACTCCGTTTCAAGTAGTGCAGTACATGACCTCAGTCCATGGCTTGTAGAAAATAAACTAACGTTAAATCACAGTAAGATTCAGTTTTTACAGTTTCTAACACACAATTCAACAAAACCTGACGTTTTAATATCACAGCATAGGCATATGATTAGTGAAACTGAACGGTTCAAATTCCTAGGTGTTCAAATAAATAGTAAGGTGTTGTGGAAAGCCCACGTTCAGGATCTTGTTCAAAGACTTAATACTGCCATTTTCACTATTCGAACGGTACCGAAAGTGAGTGATACTTCGCCAAGTAAATTAGTCTACTTTGCTTATTTCCATTCACTTATGTCGTATGGTATTATGTTTTTGGGTAACTCTTCCCATTCTAGAAGGATATTTTTGGCTCAGAAACGAGAGGTTCGGGCAAAAAGTGGTGTGAGTTCACGAACCTCTTGTCGACCTCTGTTCAGGGAGTCTGGGTATTTTGACATTGGCCTCTCAATATGTATATTCCTTATTGTCGTTTCTTGTTACCAATATTAGTTTATTTCCAACAATAAGCAGCTTTCACTCGGTTAATACTCGGGAGAAATCAAACCTCCATTTGGATCGGACTTCCTTAACTCTTGTGCAAAAATGTGTGCAGTATACTGCTGCATCCATTTTCAATAAGCTGCCACTCGAATTCAAAAATCTTAGCAGTAATCCACGCGCTTTCAAATCGAAACTGGAGTGTTTCCTCATGGGTCACTCCTTCTATTCTGTCGAGGAGTTAATTGAAAAATTAAGCTGATTCTCATTGTACTGCTGATAGCGTTTGCTTAAACTTATGGACTGATTTTCTCTCAGGTTCATGAACATGTATTTTTATCTGTTATTACTTTTATGTTGTAAGTTCATGTGTCGCCCTAACCGCCGTCTGCTTCACGTCTGCTGTGCAGCGAGCTACCTTAATTTAAGTATTAACTGTATTTTTCTTACTTGTCACTTCTTCTTCCGTGTGTTTTTGCTTTTGCTGCCTCGGAGTGTAGCGGCAGTGGGGAGTCTAGTGCGTCGCATGGTGCACCCCAGGTGTTAGATGCTTCACCCACTGTCCCTGCTGTCGAGACATCTTCGCGGGTACCGGGCGCGGCTGGCCACCCTCTCCCCAAGGGGAGTGGCGGGTTCAGCGGCGTTCGCGGCGCACGAGGCGGAGGGTCAATGTGGAGGCTGGCCGTGTGGCATCGCCCGCTCTGCCTGTGAATGGACATGTGGCTGCTCCTTCAGCAAGGTCCGAGCAGGCACACGGGGGGAGGGGTTTATTAGTTATTGGGAGCTCCAACGTTAGGCTGGTGATGGAGCCCCTTAGGGAAATAGCGGAAAGGTCGGGGAAGAAGGCCAGTGTTCACTCTGTGTGCTTGCCGGGGGGTCTCATCCGAGATGTGGAGGGGGCCCTACCGGCGGCGATAGAGAGCACTGGGTGCACCCGACTGCAAATTGTTGCTGATGTCGGCACCAATGACTCCTGCCGTCTGGGTTCAGAGGTCATCCTCAGTTCGTACAGGCGGTTGGCGGAGTTGGTGAAGGCGGAAAGCCTCGCTCGCGGGGTGGAATCAGAGCTAACTATTTGTAGTATCGTTCCCAGAACCGATCGCGGTCCTCTGGTTTGGATCCGAGTGGAAGGCTTAAACCAGAGGCTCAGACGATTCTTCGGAGAGCTGGGGTGCAAATTTCTCTACCTCCGCAATGGGGTGGAGAAATGTATGGTCCCCCTGAATAGGTCAGCCGTGCACTACACGCCGGAAGCGGCTACGAGGGTAGCGGAGTACGTGTGGAGTGCACATGGGCTTTTTATTAGGTTAGAGAATTCCCTCCCTAGGCCCGACAAGACGCCTCCTGAGACGCGGCAAGGCAGGAGTAGGCAAAATGCGACAGGGAATAACAATATTAATGTGCTAATAGTAAACTGCAGGAGCGTCTATAGAAAGGTCCCAGAACTGCTCTCATTAATAAACGGTCACAACGCCCATATAGTACTAGGGACAGAAAGTAGGCTGAAACCACATGTAAACAGTAATGAAATCCTAAACTCCGATTAGAATGTATATCGCAGAGAAAGGCTGGACAGTAAAGGGGGAGGCGTGTTTATAGCGATAAGAAGTGCAATAGTATCGAAGGAAATTGACGGAGATTCTAATTGTGAAATGATTTGGGTGAAGGTCACGGTTAAAGCAGGCTCAGACATTGTAATTGGATGTCTCTATAGGCCCCCAAGCTCAGCAGCTGTTGTGGCTCAGCACCAGAAGAATAATTTGGAAAATATTTCGAGTAGATTTCCCCACCATGTTATAGTTCTGGGTGGAGATTTTAATTTGCTGGATATAGACTGGGAGACTCAAACGTTCATAACGGGTGGCAGGGACAAAGAATCTAGTGAAATATTTTTAAGTGCTTTATCTGAAAACTACCTTGAGCAGTTAAACAGAGAACCGACTCGTGGCGATAATATATTAGACGTTCTGGTGACAAACAGACCCGAACTATTTGAATCAGTTAATGCAGAACAGGGAATCAGCGATCATAAAGCGGTTACTGCAACGACGATATCAGCCGTAAATAGAAATATTAAAAAAGGTAATAAGATTTTTCTGTTTAGCAAAAGTGACAAAAAGCAGATTACAGAGTACCTGACGGCTCAACACAAAAGTTTTGTCTCAAGTACAGATAGTGTTGAGGATCAGTGGACAAAGTTCAAAACCATCGTACAATATGCGTTAGATGAGTATGTGCCAAGCAAGATCGTAAGAAATGGAAAAGAGCCACCGTGGTACAACAACCGAGTTAGAAAACTGCTGCGGAAGCAAGGGGAACTTCACAGCAAACATAAACATAGCCAAAGCCTTGGAGACAAACAAAAATTACGCGAAGCGAAATGTAGTGTGAGGAGGGCTATGCGAGAGGCTTTCAGTGAATTAGAAAGTAAAGTTCTGTGTACTGAATTGGCAGAAAATCGTAAGAAATTTTGGTCCTATGTCAAAGCGGTAGGTGGATCAAAACAAAATGTCCAGACACTCTGTGACCAAAATGGTACTGAAACAGAGGATGACAGACTAAAGGCCGAAATACTAAATGTCTTCTTCCAAAGCTGTTTCACAGAGGAAGACTGCACTGTGCTTCCTTCTCTTGAAGTCGCATAGTTGACAAAATGGTAGATATCGAAATAGACTACAGAGGAATAGAGAAACAATTAAAACCGCTCAAAAGAGGAAAGGCCGCTGGTCCTGATGGGATACCAGTTCGGTTTTACACAGTGTACGCGAAGGAACTTGCCCCCCTTCTTGCAGCGGTGTACCGTAGGTCTCTAGAATAGCGAAGCGTTCCAAAGGATTGGAAAAGGGCACAGGTCATCCCCGTTTTCAATAAGGGACGTCGAACAGATGTCCAGAACTATAGACCTATATCTCCAACGTCGATTAGTTGTAGAATTTTGGAACACGTATTATGTTCGAGTATAATGACTTTTCTGGAGACTAGAAATCTACTCTGTAGGAATCAGCATGGGTTTCGAAAAAGACGGCCGTGTGAAACCCAGCTCGCGCTATTCGTCCACGAGACTCAGAGGGTCTTAGACACGGGTTCACAGGTAGATGCCGTGTTTCTTGACTTCCGCAAGGCGTTTGACACAGTACCCCACAGTCGTTTAATTAACAAATTAGGAGCATACGGACTATCAGATCAGTTGTGTGCTTGGATCGAGGAGTTCCTAGATAACAGAACGCAGCATGTCATTCTCAATGGAGAGAAGTCTTCCGAAGTAAGAGTGATTTCAGGTGTGCCGCACGGGAGTGTCATAGGGCCGTTGCTATTCACAATATTCATAAATGACCTGGTGAGTGACATCGGAAAGTCTCTGAGGCATTTTGCAGATGATGCTGTGGTGTATCGAGAGGTTGCAATAATGGAAAATTGTACTGATATGCAGGAGGATCTGCAGCGAATTTACGCATGGTGCACGGAATGGCAATTGAATCTCAATGTAGACAAGTGTAATGTGATGCGAATACATAGAACGATAGGTCCCTTATCATTTAGCTACAAAATAGCAGGTCAGCAACTGGAAGCAGTTAATTCCATAAATTATCTGGGAGTACGCATTAGGAGTGATTTAAAATGTCGACTGTCAATGGTAAGAAAAGTGTTTCTAAAGAAGAAAAATTTGTTAACATCGAGTATAGCTTTAGGTATCAGGAAGTCTTTTCTCCGAGTATTTGTATGGAGTGTAGCCACGTATGGAAGTGAATAATGGACAATAAATAGTTTGAACAAGAAGAGAATAGAAGCTTTCGAAATGTGGTGCTACAGAAGAATGCTGAAGATTAGATGGGTAGATCACATAACTAATGTGGAGGTATTGAATAGGATACTGGAGAAGAGAACTTTGTGGCACAACTTGACTAGAAGATGGGGTCGGATGGTAGGACACGTTCTGAGACATTAAGGAATCACCAATTTAATATTGGAGGGCAACGTGAAGGGTAAAAATCGAGGAGGGAGACCAGGAGATGAATACACTAAGCAGATTCACAAGGATGTAGGTTGCAGTTGGTACTGGGAGATGAAGCTTCCACACGATACAGTAGCATGGAGAGCTACATCAAACCAGTTTGTGGACTGAAGACAACAACAACAACAACAACAACAACAAGGTATTTGTCTCATGTGTAACCTTCAACAGAAGTGGGGCAGACAAGAGGGTTAGATTATATGTACTTTCCATTGAAATTGATCCATAATGGGGAGATACTCAATGGGAAAACAATATGCTAATTTATTATCCACAGACCGCAAATGGACTGATCATGAACGAGGAATGAAAATTTGGTCACACTTCTGATAGTACACGTATTATTTGACCCCCCCCCCCTCTCTCTCTCTCTCTCTCTCTCTCTCTCTCTCTCTCTCTCTCTCTCTCTCTCTCTCTCTCTCTCTCTCTCTCTCTCTCTCTCTCTCACACACACACACACACACACACACACACACACACACACACACTCAATCGCGCGCGCGCGCTTGTTCTACTAAGTAATTCAATTCATTAATGGTGTCGGAAGAGATGGTTAGCAAGAAATCCTTTAGGCTCCTCGTAAACTGAAATCTGTCAGTAGTAAAGCTTTTTATGGCTGCCGGCAAGTTATTGAAAACATCGTTCTCCTTAATGATGGAGACTTTCTTGCACCAAAGTAATTAACTTACCAATTTTTGTGGAGATTATTCACTTCTAGTTATGACTTCATGAAATGAGCTGTTGATTTGAAAATATTCATTTGTTTTTAAACACAATATTCACGGGGAGAACGTATCTTCCATCTCCACCATGTTAACTGATCTATTTATATGCCCCTTATCCTAAGTTGTGTTATATTAACGGTAAAACACAAAACATTTCTTACATGCATTTCCACTATTTTCCAACAAGCTGACAATTTTTCATGAATAATATATTAATAGTGAAATTTTTAGAAAAATTTTGAAAGACAGGTTTTGCGGGCAAATTTCAAAAATTAAAAGACCATAGTGTTCATTATAATACAATTTCTCCATGGTTTTTAATTCCTACTCCGAAGTTTTCTTTTGTTTCCTTTACTGCTTGCTCAGCAAACAGATTGAATAACATCGGGGATAGGCTACAACCCTGTCTCACTCTCTTCCCAACCACTGCTTCCCTTTCATATCCCTCGACTCTTCATGCCCTCGAGTAAGAAAACTGGTCGTTAGAATTCCATGGTTCTGGGATAAATGGTTTGAGAGGAAAGGTACATTTAGTTAGAAAAGTTACGGAAAATTTAAAGTTGTATTGCACTTACCGTCGTACATGCACTCATTTAAATTCATAGTTTCTTTCACTGTCCAATAGTTCGCATGCTGTACATAAACATAACATTTGTTTCATGATATTTACTTTTTTATTTCTTGCAAGTCTTCTAGAACTTCTTTCGAAAACTTTGTGGGTAGATCTTGGCATTTGTTTTGTTCAGAAACGTTATTACTCTAGCAAACAACTGACTACGAGACAAGAAAAAATGTATTCAATAGGTGAAAGCTCAAAGCTACGGGTAAAATGTCCCTAGGCTTATCATCTCAAAGAAGAGATGGCACAGAGAAACAAGTGGGCATGTCTTACATAGCAAGCTGCCATTTAAACCGACATTTAGAACCTTCAAATACGGATTTGGACTAAAATACTTTCATATTCACACTAAGTGTAAATAAAACTGGTACAATCACCAATAAACAAAATTATTTTCATTGTTTTCGGGGTTCCTTTTGCCTTTCGGAATAAATATATTGCGAATCAGTAGTTAACATGCCTGGTTCCCCAAACAGGAGACGACTAGAAACTTCCGAAATGTGGTGGTGTAGAAGAATGCTAAAAAAGTTTTGATCGAATAGCTGATGGGGAGATACGAAATCAGATTAGGGAGCAGAGAAATTAATGGCACAAATTGACAAAAAGAAGCGATCGTGGGTAAATGTCATATTTCGATTCCACCCATCCGCTGTGACCCACGACGTTCTGCAGGACGTTGATTAGTTGCATTTCGAAGGATACCAGTGGCCTTATTAAATGTTAACTGCGATTGCCTTCGTTTCTAGAGCAATTTATAATGTTCGTTAACTATGATTTTTTTCGGAATATATCGTGATGAACTCTGGGAGGAACCACAGAACACAGCTTAAATTGTCGTTGAAGAAACGAGTAGTGATTGTATTTTTATCTTTCTTATCCGACACGTTGGGGAATCCAAGGTATAATGGGGTACACAGTTGAAAACTTTGATTAAATGTACAAAATTGATAAATAAGAGAGTTACAAATTTTTATATGAACACATTATGATGTATTAATCACAAAAATACAAGAACATTGCCATAAAATAAAACAACAATATTTTCTCACTCAAAAACAGAAATTTATAACATTTGCACGCGGCAGAATGGGGTGGTAAATACAAGTGATTACAAAAACGTATAAAATTATCCGAAATGCAGAAAATATTGGCTTGCTCGTTATTTTTTTTAGTTTAAAGTGAGTATTAATTTCAAACTACAGTTTTCATGACTCGTATCCTTTTCTTGAGGCTGTTTACAAAATTCACACACGGGGAGACACTCATCATCTTCGCTATCTATTCCTGCACAAGAATCGTGTGTCAGTTTTTTGCTGGTGGAACAAGCGACCCAACTTCCAACTGATTTTGAATATAACCCACCACAATATACACATTGACAGTCAGAACTTTCCTCATAATCACTCTCGTTAGTATTGTATTCTCTCTCCTTTTTTCCATTTACCTTCAGAATCTTTCTCTCTTTTTTGAGTTCTTAATTTTATTCTCTTTCGCAAAAAGTTTTCTTTTTGCTCTTTCTTCTTTGTCAATGTTCTTTTTTCTATTTCTCCCATTAATGACTTTTAACTCTTTTTTTGTACGGCGAATCAGTTAAAACAACGTTGTTCCCCCTTTTCAGTCTCGCTCTTTTCTTGCTTTCGTTAACTTTTGACAAGAAAATCAGAATCTCAGGTGAAATATGAAATGAGGAGGTTGTGTTGTCAGTTGTCATCCAAGAGCACCCAAGATTAGAACAATTAGCCCCAATAACTTTGTTATTCTTAGGCGGCAGTTCATTGTAACAATTCGCTGAAACCTCGTCCCCTTGATTATCCAGCCCGTTTGAGTCGTCTTTTTCAGCTGGTGTGCTAGGTGAAGGCAAGTCCAATTGTTCAGATATAATAACCTCTTTATCTGACGGCCTATCACGTCCGCTGTCAGTTGTGTGTGCCGGGAGGAAGTGTGCGTCGTGAATATGGATGGGTCCGTGGGCCATATTGCAGTAGCTTCGAAACCTTTAATAGCGGTTCTCATTGTTGCGCTTTAGACGAAAGCTGAACCAAAAAGCGTTGAAATTTGAAAGATAGTTACGACTTTCGCTGCATGGTTCCGTAGCCATTTTCGAAGCTGATCACTATAACGAGGATTTATAAAACAAACATCAAGCGGCTGAAGTCTGTGAGAGCAATGTGGTGGTAAAGAAACGCCACTCTCCCTCGCGTAGTCCATAACGTCAATGTTCGTGGTATGTGCTGAGTGGCCATCTGATATAAGGAGAACTGGGACCTGCTTTGATGCCTTAGAAAATACCACTAATTGTGGAAACCATACAAAGAAGGACTCTGTGGCCATACATGCTGTGCTGTGGACCTCAGCGCAACCTCCTGCTGCCTGTCCTAACTCAAATTCTTTCTGCTTCTTCTTTCGTGGAAAAATAATCGTAGGAGGAATGTCAGCTCCGCTTGCTGACGTACTAATGAGGCTGGTTGCAGTTTCGCCCCTTTCTGCAGATGTTAACGATCGCACTGGACGGTTCCCTTTGCAAGCTGCGATGTTCGATTAGTTTTTAGCATTAACCGAGACGCCTGTTCCATCACAATTAGTTATTTGAGAAGTCATTAGTTTGTGATTGTCAGTTACATCTGTAAGCAACGAAAAAAACCTATCGACAGCTACTTTATTAAAATCCATGATTCTTGTACCAGATGTTGCTTCGGGCTTGCGAACAAACCCGCATTTGCTTCTTCATTGTTTCATGATGTAATAAAGATTTCGATTTGTTTTGCTCGAAATTTTCGAAAAGGTATCTGTGAAACGTGCAAAAATTGAAATGGCAAAACTGTGCACCTGCCGAAATACGAGTGCGTATACTCATTTGAAAAAATGTTCCTAAACTGCTTCTGATACGCTAGAGGTTACCTCACAGTAAACAGCAATTGTAGTTGACCATTTGCCTGCACCGTATATAGTACGGCCAATAAAATATTTTTGTAGGGAGGACACATCATCTCATCCTAAATGGAGAGTTCATCTATACGTGTAAAAGTAACCACTTGTGCCAGAGGGAAGCGTGTTGGAAGCCTTACTGTTCATGTTGTATATTAACATTACAGATAATATAAGAAAGCTCACATATTTCGAAAATGATGCCGATATCGACATTGAGGTAACAAAGGTCGTGTGAAGCGATATGCACATACAGGGGATAGTAAAAATGTGACCACCTATACTTGCATCTACATGGATGCTCTGCAAATCACATTTAAGTGCCACCTTCACAAGTCTCTATTATTCCAATCTCGCATAGCACCCGGAAAGAATGATCACCTGTGTCTTTCCATACGAGCTCTGACTTCCCTTATTTTATCGTTGTGGTCGTTTCTCCCTACGTAGGTCGGTGTCAACAAAATATTTTCGTATTCGGAGGAAAAAGTTGGTGATTGGAATTTCGTGAGAAGATTCCGTCGCAAAGAAAAACGCTTTTCTTTTAATGATGTCCAGCCAAAATCCTGTATCATTTGTGTGGCACACTCTCTCATATTTCGCGATAATAGGAGGACGTGCTGCCTTTCTTTGGACTTTTTCGATCTACTCCGTCAGTCCGATCTTTTAAGGATCCCACATTTCCCAGCAGTATTCTAAAAGAGGACGGACAAGCGTAGTGTAGGCAGTGTCCTTTGTAGGTCTGTTACGTTTTCTAAGTGTTGTGCCAATAAAACGCAGTCTTCGGTTAGCCTTAACCGCAACATTTTCTATGTGTTCTTTCCAATTTAAGTTGTTCGTTATTGTATAATAATAATGGCGTGTGACGAGGGCCTCCCATCGGGTAGATCGTTCGCCTGGTGCAAGTCTTTCGATTTGACGCCACTTCGGCGACTTGCGCGTCGATGGGGATGAAATGATGATTAGTACAACACAACACCCAGTCCCTGAGCGGAGAAAATCTCCGACCCAGCCGGGAATCTAACCCGGTCTTTTAGGATTGGCAGTCTGTCGTGCTGACCACTCAGCTACCGCGGGCGGACGTTAGTTATTGTAACACCTAGTTAGTTAGTTGACTTTACGGCTTTTAGATTAGACTACAACTTCTCTGATAGTGATTCGTCCATTCTGCTTCACCAGCAATATTGCGGGATCAGTAACAACCTAATTTGCGGATATTGCGGGCGTACCTTAACTGGCTTCTGTCTTCATTGATTAGCGGCTACCTTTGAAATGGTTGTACCACTCCTTTAGCCCTGCAGTACCCATTACTTTGTCCACAAACACACGATGGTTTCAACTTGAGAATCGCCAAGCTTGGAGCCAAATGTGATGTAAAGACGTCATTTTGCTCAGAATACTAAATCCAACGTGTACGACTTGCAAGTGTTCCGAAGTAGTGGAGAAAATCAGGTATGTGTGCTAAATATGCCTGAAAACATGAGCCCATGCGCGCTCTGATACCATTGTTGATTTCAACAATTAAAAAAGGTCGGATATTTTTTGAACAGCTCATGTATATAAGCCATCGCCAGTGATGTCGAAAGAGCAAGATACCCCTAACTACGGCAGTTGTATAGGTAGTTCGAATGGAGCGGTCTATTGTCTGACGTATCTCCATAACAGCTCCGAACCGAATACCCCAAAGTTCGACAAATGGTTCAAATGGCTCTGAGCACTATGGGTCTTAACATCTATGGTCATCAGTCCCCTAGAACTTAGAACTACTTAAACCTAACTAACCTAAGGACATCACAAAACACCCAGCCATCACGAGGCAGACAAAATCCCTGACCCCGCCGTGAATCGAACCCGGGAACCCAGACGCGGAAAGCGAGAACGCTACCTTCACGTCAGGAATCAAGCTGAGCTCAGAAGGGCGCAATTCCGGGGCTGTCTCAGGCCGATACTGATCTTCGGCCTGACGTGGCTGCTTGTCCTGTTCCAGGGGTTGCCCCTCAGTCTGCAAGATCCGAGTAGTCGCAGAGGGTGGTCTTACTGGTAGTTGGGAGCTCCAACGTCAGGCGCGTAATGGGGCCCCTTAGGGAGATGGCAGCAAGAGAGGGGAAGAAAACCAATGTGCAATCCGTGTGCATACCGGGGTGAGTCATTCCAGATGTGGAAAGGGTCCTTCCGGATGCCATGAAGGGTACAGGTTGCACCCATTTGCAGGTGGTCGCTCATGTCGACACCAATGATGTGTGTCGCTATGGATCGGAGGAAACCCTTCCTGGCTATCTGATTTGGTGAAGACTGCCAGTCTCGCTAGCCGGATGAAAGCAGAGCTCACCGCTCACCATCTGCAGCATCGTCGACAGGACTGACTGCGGGCCTTTGGTAAAGAGCTGAGTAAAGGGTCTGAATCAGAGGCTGAGATTGTTCTGTGACCGTGTGGGCTGCAGATTCCTCGACTTAAGCCATAGGGTGGTGGGGTTTCGGGTTCCGCTGGATAGGTCAGGAGTCCACTACACGCAACAAGCGGCTACACGGGTAGCAGGGGTTGTGTGGCGTGAGCTGGGCGGTTTTTTAGGTTAGATGGCATTGGGCAAGTACAAAAAGGGCGGCAGCCTCAACGAGTTCGGGGCAAAGCAGGACATGAGGGGACCAAGCAGCAATCGGTATTGTAATGGTAAACTGTCGAAGCTGCGTTGGTAAAGTACCGGAACTTCAAGCGCTGATAGAAAGTACCGAAGCTGAAATCGTTATAGGTACAGAAAGCTGGCTGAAACCAGAGAGAAATTCTGCCGAAATTTTTACAAAGGTACAGACAGATATAAAGGATAGATTGCATGCAACCGGTGGTGGAGAGTTAGTCGCTGTTAGTAGAAGTTTATCCTGTAGTGAAGTAGAAGTGGATAGTTCCTGTGAATTATTATGGGTGGAGGTTACACGCAACAGCCGAGCTAGGTTAATAATTGGCTCCTTTTACCGACCTCCCGACCCTGCAGCATTAGCGGCAGAACAACTGAGAGAAAATTTGGAATACATTTCTCATCAATTTTCTCAGCATGTTATAGTCTTAGGTAGAGATTTCAATTTACCAGATATAGACTGGGACACTCAGATGTTTAGGATGGGTCGTAGGGACAGAGCGTCGAGTGACATTATACTGAGTGCGCTATCCGAAAATTACCTCATGCAATTAAA
Organism: Schistocerca gregaria; assembly: GCF_023897955.1. NCBI lineage: Eukaryota > Metazoa > Arthropoda > Insecta > Orthoptera > Acrididae > Schistocerca > Schistocerca gregaria. Next base: position 587,480,533 of record NC_064925.1, read on the forward strand.
CAGAGAACCGACTCGTGGAGATGACATCTAGGACCTACTGATAACAAACAGACCCAAACTTTTCGACTCTGTATGTGCAGAACAGGGATTAGTGATCATAAGGCTGTTGCAACATCCCTGAATATGGAAGTTAATAGGAATATAAAAAGAGGGAGGAAGGCTTACGTGTTTAGCAAGGGTAATAGAAGGCAGATTTCAGTCTACCTAACAGATCAAAACGAAAATTTCTGTTCTGACACTGACAATGTTGAGTATTTTTGGAAAAAGTTCAAGGCAATCGTAAAATGCGTTTTAGACAGGTACGTGTAGAGTAAAACTGTGAGGGACGGGATAAACCCACCGTGTTTCAACAACAAAGTTAGGAAACTACTGCGAAAGCAAAGACAGCTTCACTCCAAGTATAAACGCAGCCAAAACCTCTCAGACAAACAGAAGCTAAACGATGTCAAAGTTAGCGTAAGGAGGGCTATGCGTGAAGCGTTCAGTGAATTCGAAAGTAAAATTCTATGTACCGACTTGACAGAATATCCTAGAAAGTTCTGGTCTCAATTTAAATCAGTAAGTGGTTGGAAACAGCATGTCCAGACACTCCGTGGTGATGATGGCATTGAAACAGAGGATGACAGGCGTAAAGCTGAAATACTAAACACCTTTTTCCAAAGATGTTTCATAGAGGAAGACCGCACTGCAGTTCCTTCTCTAAATCCTAGCACAAACGAGAAAATGGCTGACATCGAAATACGTGTCCAAGGAGTAGAAAAGCAACTGGAATCACTCAACAGAGGAAAGTCCACTGGACCTGACGGGGTACCAATTCGATTCTACACAGTACGCGAAAGAACTTGCCCTCCCTTTTAACAGCCGTGTACCGCAAGTCTTTAGGGGAACGGAAGGCTCCAAATGATTGGAAAAGAGCACAGGTAGTCCGAGTCTTCAAGAAGGGTCGTAGAGCAGATGCGCAAAACTATAGACCTATATCTCTGACGTCGATCTGTTGTAGAATTTTAGAACATGTTTTTTGCTCGAGTATCATGTCGTTTTTGGAAACCCAGAATCTACTCTGTAGGAATCAACATGGATTCCGGAAACATCCATCGTGTGAGACCCAACTCACTTTATTTGTTCATGAGACCCAGAAAATATTAGATACAGGCTCCCAGGTAGATGCTATTTTTCTCGACTTCCGGAAGGCGTTCGATACAGTTCCGCACTGTCGCCTGATAAATAAAGTAAGAGCCCACGGAATATCAGACCAGCTCTGTGGCTGGATTGAAGAGTTTTAACAAACAGAACACAGCATGTTGTTATCACTGGAGAGACGTCTACAGACGTTAAAATAATATCTGGCGTGCCACAGGGGAGTGTTATGGGACCATTACTTTTCACAATATATATATAAATGAGGTAGTAGATAGTGTCGGAATTCCATGCGGTTTTTCGCGGATGATTCTGTAGCATACACAGAAGTTGCAGCATTAGAAAATTGTAGCGAAATGCCGGAAGATCTGCAGCGAATAGGCCCTTGGTGCAGGGAGTGGAAACTGACCCTTAACATATACAAATGTAATGTATTGCGAATACATAGAAAGAAGGATCCTTTATTGTATGATTATATGATAGCGGATCAAACACTGGTAGCAGTTACTTCTGTAAAATATCTCGGAGTATGCGTGCGGATCGATTTGAAATGGAATGATCATATAAAATTAACTGTTGGTAAGGCGCGTACCAGGTTGAGATCCATTGTGAGAGTCCTTAGAAACTGTAGTTCATCAACAAAGGAGGTGGCTTACAAAACACTCGTTCGACCTATACTTGAGTATTGCTCATCAGTGTGGGATCCGTACCAGATCGGGTTTGCGGAGGAGATAGAGAAGATTCAAAGAAGAGCGGCTCGTTTCGTCACAGGGTTATTTGGTAACCGTGATAGCGTTACGGAGATGTTTGACAAACTCAAGTGCCAGACTCTGCAAGAGAGCCGCTCTTCATCGCGGTGTAGCTTGCTCGCCAGATTTCGAGAGGGTGCGTTTCTGGATGAGGTATCGAATATATTGCTTCCCCTTACTTATACCTCCAGAGGAGATCACGAATGTAAAATTAGAGAGAGGCTTTCAGATAGTCTTTCCTCCCGCGAACCATACGCGACTGGAACAGGAAAGGGAGGTAATGACAGTGGCACGTAAAGTGCCCTCCGCCACACACCGTTGGGTGGCTTGCGGAGTATAAATATAGATGTAGATGAGTGTGGTGCGTGATGCGGCGCTCCCCATCCCTATATACCGATCAAATCAGTCACGACTTGAACCGAGCGTGCCCGAACATGGTCCTACAAAATGATGGCCGCCTCCTGCAGAAACCGACGCTGCTTCTCTCTCTCAGTTGCTTTTCAACTTTGTAACACAGTCTGTTTCGTTTTAGAGTCCAAACCGCTTAACAGATATTGTTCAAATTTGTCATGGAGACAGTTTGAACCCTTAGAAAGAACATAGCCCACTTTAAAAAGCAAGATTTTTTTTTTTTTGCATCAGTGAACGTAAACTACATTAAAACTTACTTATTTTGGTTATATAACTTAAGAATTCTATAATGTATAAGTACTTCAGTAGTCGCCGCGCGGGATAGTCTCTCAAACGAAATTGCTCCCACGTCCGAGGCCTTTCAATATCACGTCTTCCATTCCGCTTGTAGTTCAGAATATTTTGGGGAAGTCTGGGACGTAGCATTCTCACCAGTCTTCACGATATTTTTGAATTTTTTAGTTTCTGTTGAAAATACTTAATTTTTCTCTAGTATCTTCATTCCTAATCATTTCTTGTTGTGCAGCTCTTCGAATTTCTTAGGAACCTCATCTCTGCCGTGTGATTTTTTTTTGCTTTTTTTTTAACCATGTTTTCGCTTTCATAGCATAATACAGGAACCGCGACCACGTTATAGAATTTTGGGACAATCTTTTTGTACTTTATTGCCCAATATTCAGATAATAGTGTCACAAACAGCTTAGAATTTGTGTAATTTATTTTAAGTATCAGAGTAAAAATCAGATCTTACAGCGTAGCCTAAATGAAAGATTAAGAGACCAGTTCTAAAGCAGGATTATCCAAAACTAGTTTTAAACTGACTGAGTATTTTCCTCGGAGTGCACTTATTTTCGTTTTGTTCCTAGAAATTTTAAAGTTGTATTCATTGCATATTTCGTTCAGGTGGTATATAGATCTTTGGAGGTCATTTCGTGAACGTGAATCATGTCATCTACAAACAGAAGCACAATCAGGTATTTCTCATTCGTTATCCCAATTCCTTTGTCTTGTCATAGTTCCTGCTTTCATTTATGAAGAACGAAGTCAATGTAAATACTAAAAATGCTGACTTAATCTGCTCATTTAAATGTATACCGAACGAGCTGCCGCAGTGGTTATTACATGGTATGATGATGATGATTGGTTTTTGGGGCGCTTAACTGCACGGTTATCAGTGCCTGTACAAAGCCCCAACCTTTACACAGTCCAGTTTCGCCACCTTCACGGATGATGATGAAATGATGACACCACAGACACCTACTTCCCGGGCGGAGAAAGCAACCCAGCCGTGAATCGAACCCGGAATCCCATCACCAACAACGCTAGCTTCTACACGACGAGCTGTCAACTAGTACACTAGACTCGCATTCTGGAGGATGACGTTTAAATCCGCATCCGGCCATCCTGATACGTTTTCCGTAACTTTCCTGAATCGCTCCAAGTAAATGCTGGGATGGTTCCTTTGAAAGGGAACGGCGGACTTCTCTTACCCTTCCCTGACGCAGTGCCAACTCCTGCTCCGTCTCTAATGACCTCGACATCGATAGCACATTAAATGCAATCCTCCTTCCGTCCTTCATTTAAAGGCATAGGTTTACGCAATAAGTCGGGCGTTAAAAGTTAAAAACTGCGTACTCGTCTAAGGCAGCATAATTTCATGGCGCGCAAATTATCGAGACTATATTCACCGAGCATTTGTGAAAGGCAGCACGTGGCGACTTCCAACAAACTTCACACATAATTTCGAAACTTGGCGAAACTTTTTTTCCCCTCTGACATCCCTGACATAATGATGAAAGGAAAAAGACTTTTATCACTTCTACATTTTCGCTGATCGTGCAGTAAGGTGTCAGCATCAGGCTTGATGTTTCACTTTATTACTTCTTTACTACTCACTTTATTCGCAACACATTTGTCAGACAGTATCCACAAACGTCGCCGAATGTACCTGAAAATTATAGAATTGTACAACACCTAGTTCAGTACATAAAAATTGAGACGTTTTCGAAAAACTAGCTTCTCTTACAACAGAGCGTCTTCAACTGCAAAGGGTTATGTTTCTTCAGGTCAAGTTTTTAACACATTAACTGATACGGAATGTGAACGAACTTCTGAAGGTGTTTTACAAATGGGACTTCCAGTTTTCAGACAGCAATTTGGAGGGGAGAAGGGGGCCGTGGTTACGCGGTCTATTTGGAACTTCAGTGTTTCCGCAAATGATGCTGTTGCCTGTAATAAAGTTCTGTTTGAAAGAAGTCACGCCTTCATAAGATTTCAGTGTAGTGCAAAGCATGACAACTTAGTTTAAATGTTCCCGAAATGTAAAATTGTTCGGTTCACAAAACCATATAACCTTATCCTACGAGTATAATGCAGCGAGTCAAATTCGCTATCGCTCAACCCACATGAATACCTGGGTGTAAAAATTTCTAGAGATTTGAAATGGAACCGTCACATAGTCGCAGTCTTAGGGAAATACGGTGGCTGGCTGCAATTCGTTGGTAGAATTCTAGGAAAATACAATCAGTGTACAAAAGAAATTGCTTACAAATCACGCTTGCGACCCATCCCCCAATATTGCTCGAGATTCTTGGATCCTAATCAGATACAACTGCCCGGCGATACTGAATGTATACAGAGAAGGGCGGCACGAATGGTCACAGGTTTTTTGACCCGTTGGAGAATGTCACACAGTTTCTGATCAAATTGAACAGGCAGGCGCTTGGAAAGAAACGTAAAATATCCAGAGAAAGTCTACTTGGAATATTTCCGGAGGAATCCTTAACTGTTGAATATAGGCGAATGGTAGTCAATGGAGGGAATGACTGCGAATGATCGTTCGATTTGCGTTCTCTTCCGTAGGCTGCGATGCAAACCAATCCTGGTCATATTCCCGGTGTGAGATGTAGTTGGCAGCTCTGTAAATGCTGACCGGTGAGTCGCTTAAAGCCCAGGTGAAATTAATCTCGGAGGGACACATCACGCTCTCAACCGACTAAGCTTGTCCCCTAAGGATCGCCTAGAGCCTGTGACTAGTGCATTGAATGTAAATACGGAAAACTGCAAAAACTCACTTTTTCAACTATTTGTAATTCCATTAACTAGTTTTGTAACCTTTACAGACTCATCTTCAAATGTGGCACACAGAATTTCCGTCTCTCTGGCGTGGAGACAGAGCGACAGTTACATGGCGACATGTGTCGGAAAACCAGTTATTCCACTTACTGACTAACGGACAGTTCATGGTAGACACAGACTATCCCGTGGAAGAGCAAAGTATCGCGAGGAGACCTAATTAGAAAGTTTCTAGAACTGACGTTACATGATGAAAGTAGGAATGGAATATACTGAAACCGCCTACGTATTGTAACTGTAGGAAGCGTGAAGACCAGAAGAGACTAAGCACAGCACGCACAGAGGCTTTTAAGCAGCCACAGTTCGCACGCTCCATACGTCAGTGGAGTGGGAATAAGTCCTAATAACTGGTATACTGGCAAGTTCCATCTGTCACGCAATTCACGGTCGGTTATAGACTTCAAATTATAAGCTGCCTATGTTTTGTTTAAATTTGGATTACAAGAAAATGGGCGTTTTGCAAAATGTCCTACATAAGTCTCCTCTTCATCAACACCACCACCATGAGTGTTCTGCCCTAGGGCAGGTCTTCACATGTAGTTCTCCATGCAGTCCCATCATTTGTTACCCTCTTGTTTTCTCACAACTATTTTCTGTTCTTACGCTGTCCACCACCTGGTATGTTCTGCGTCTTCTTCTTCTTCTTCTTCTTCTTCTTGCATTCACCATTTCCTTCATACCATCAATAAACAATCTCTTCTCATTCAGTGTCCATGCCAATTGTGTTTGCTCATCCTGCTACCTTTAAAATTTCTCTCTGTTCTCCCAATCAACACCACCTCATTTCTCACTGTGCCTGCCTATTTTATCCCCTATCAACGCACCCACATAAAAGCCTCCTGTTATGAAACGTCTCGTTGGCAATTGCTATACGTATTTTCACCTCCTTATTACTTCCAATGTCGTCCATAATAGCACGTCGCAGTTATCTAAAAACACTAAATTGTTGTGTATCTTCCTGCCTAACATTATAGTTGTTCTTGCTTTTCTTGCACCTATCACCGGACATTTTGCGTTTTTCTTATTATTTCTCATTCCAATTTACTCACGTCACTTGTTCAATTCTTTTAACATTTCAGTCATACTTTCGCTCTCTGCCAATAACACCACATGATCCGCGAGTCTAATACATTCTGCTCTCCTAACAACAACCCGCTCCCGTCTATGTCGTTTCAAACGTTTTAGAACGACATGCTCCAAATATATTTACACACTAAGGAGAATAAACGTATCCCGGAGGACTTACCCCAGCGCGATGGAAATCGATACACGTGATGTTCATTCATGCCCAATAGTATCCGAACGACCTGAATTGAATTTCGCCTGATTCACATGCAACCCACATAGCGCAACTGTCTAGCAGGTCTCCTTATCGCTCCTTGGTACAGTCGTTTGACTATTGAAAGTGGTTCCAACAAGTCACCACGAGAAAAAACTGTTCTGTATTGCAATAACTCAAGATGCAAAGTAATACCACGATACTACAAATATCACGGAACACCTTATCACAGATAAGACTGCCCTTAAGGCTTGTAGCTCACATTTATTACAATAAATGACATACCTGACATTTTACCACTCTCATTATTACGTCAGATAGGTAATGCACGTGGTAAATTCGTCGTATTCATGATTTACTCTTCAAAGTAACATACCGTACTTATTATTTAACACAAAATAAGATTAAAAATTAAAGATATTCACGAGCAGCTAATTGAGAATATTTATGAACTTCAAATGACACGACGAACCGTCTCGTTCTGCATATGGATGCAAACTCAGGTCATGCAGACTAAGCAATGATTTCGTGCCTGACGGATACTGACTGTCACTCCTGATTAGGCATACAGAGAGTGATATACCTCGATTTTAGACAGAGCCAGTTTGCAAATACCAACTTTAAATTGCATAGCGCAAGTATTTTTGCCGGACGCGAATTCCTACCCAGCACCTATTGTCCCTGTTAACGAACGACGAGAGATGTTGAATCTTGGTTCTTAACAAGTAACTTACTTGAATTGCCGTGAGGTAAGGCTTTGTATTGGGCTGGGATTCGAAGTCAGAACTTAATCGGATAGATATCGACGCACAATCAACTGTGACATTTCGGGTTTTCTCGGCAGTAGCTAGATGTTTTAACTGAAATGACCAGACGAAACATACATTTTTTTCCTTCCCAAGACTCCAACCCGGCATCTATCGCTCTTATATTCTAGAGAAAACGAACGTTAAATATGGGTTTGTTGCACCAGCAGCGACATGTGAGCGTGTTTGAACTAGAAATAATATGACGAAGAGTTCAGTGCTCACTGGGAATACAGCTCCACACATCATATCGCTTTTGACTACACACAAAGATACGTCAGCTTCCGAATTTTTGTCCAGTTCGGACTAACATCTTGAACTTACAGTGATCTCGCAAGTAGTTCTGTGTCTCACTGGGTGTCAAAAACGTCACATATCGTTAGTGTTGACAACGAATGAAAATACATTAAACATTAAAATAATTATCCACCAGCAGATAGGTGTTCTCATGCTAGAGCTTGATAATACATAATGAAATCTATAGTGCCGGGCCAGGATTCGAACCCATTCACGCGCAGTATGTGGAGATGTTGAGGAATCTGCAGTTCTGAACAAACAACAAATTGTAGACGTGCTGTATTCTCACGAAGGGATCAAATTCAGCGTTAAGTACGGTCTAAGTTGCATTCCCAGATCAGAACCGATTTTATCGACATACAGAAGCTCATATAAAATATGGACTAAATGTCCTGTGAGCCTACATAGCGTTTGTTTCGTCACTAGAAATAAATAACAAGTATAAGAAAGGTTTCTACGTGTCGCCGCTCCAGTCTTTATTGTGATTCATCCTAACGTCTACTTTGTAGTAAAGGAATATCATTTTTCATGTTAATTTCAGACCACAATGTCATTATATCGTCTTCACTTGGTGTAGCCAGAAGAGAATGGAATCTGTCTCTCCTTATCTAAAATCATTGACAGAAGTTGGAATCGAACCCAGTCCATAGATATACAAGCATATTATAAGTATGTGGCTCATTTTTCTATCGTAACGCCGTTGCACCTCTCTGGATGAGAATTGACACACAGGCTTCCTGTAGTAATTTGCAGCAGGTTCAGTAAATTCATTTACTTGGTTGACCGAATCACAATGAACTAGCTGCCTCGACTACCCAGTGCATAAATTCGACTTTATTTTGTAATCACCGAAATAAAATCACGTACCTGCCACCTACACAGAACAGCCAACAGTGTAGGATGCACAAATTTGAAAAGGAAGTGTTTCTTTCCACTTGAGCTACTGTATTGCGCCATCTCTTTGTTGAAAACGTCGTGCATTGCAAATGTCGCATTTCATAAGTAAAGTTTTGTATTCCTAGAAACCCAAAATTTGTTTGTCAGCTGCGGGAAGAGGAGTTACCTGTTGTACAGCATTGTAAGTTTTCACCATTGCACTATGAGCCGAAAGTATTTTTTTGCGATTTCCTTATCGATGTTTTATCTGACTGCTTGTAGCTCTTTCACAGAAGGGATAAAAACGTTACAGTCAGCGAGACTGGAAGTGCGAACCATAACAGATGCTATTTCTCAGGTCAGCGCATTACCATAGAGCTGGCGTAGAAGTACGTGTCTTAGCTTACTCTTACGAGTTCGATAATGTCTAGCACTCGTAAACCGCTATTTAAAGGACGAGATTAGTTGCGATTTCCACGTGCAACGACTTTCCTGGGCTGAAAACCGTAAATTTACAATCTTTTGTTACACCTAACGTGATAATAAATCAGATTATTCAATGGAAATGACAGGTAAAATCAAGTGAACTTTGAGGATAAATTCCGTGCGCACCAGGAAGGAACTCGTCGATCACAGAGTTGCCAAACATACGTTGCCTTGTTGTCAAATCTCAGTTACAGTACCAGCAGAAAGAAGACGAACCGATGTGATCGTACAGCGGGCTGGGAAGTGACCATAGCTGGTGTCTCCAAGTCGCGGCTGCTACGGCCTGGAATACGTAATGCGTCTGATTCGCATTTCTGTAACTAGGTTTAGGGACTGGAGCGTGGTTACTAATAATACACGGAACTGACTGAAAACTAAGCATTATATATCAGTAACTCTCACAGTTGTTTTTATATTTATTTCGTAAGTGTACTAAAAACTAAGAAGCTCATTCAGAGACGTTTTGATGCCTCGCCGATAGTCGAGCAAAACAAACAAATAAAGAAAAAAAGAATGTGTGTGTGTATGATAGAGAGAGAGAGAGAGAGAGAGAGAGAGAGAGAGAGAGAGAGAGAGAGAGAGAGAGAGAGAGAGAGAAATCAAAAAGAATGAGAGAGAGTAAGAAATTGTTGTAAAGAAATTGAATCATGGTATGTAAAGAAATCTTTCATTAAAATTACACGTTACACATCATTACGAAATATCGTATTCATGATCTATGAAACAAAAATTGATCTAATGTAATCTAATCATATCATATTGATGGCTATCCATGAAGAGTCATGAATTACCGAAATTTTTGCCAATACCAGTAATGAAATCTAAACTTGAAAATAAAAGACGACAATTTTTGTAATAAACCTGGACTCCTAACAAGACAATTTCGTCCCTGTTAACTAACCACGAAAGATGTCTGATATACCTCCAAGCTCAAGTAACAAAGTGCGCATGCATTTAAAGATTAAGTGCATGATGTGAAGTTATATGACGGAGATACGAACCCAACACGTAATCGTATTGTTAATTAAGTAAAATCAAATGTTACGTATCGGTTTTCCGTACCAGCTGCTAGGTGTTTGAATCTAAACTAAGGATACAAACTTTTGTACCTAAGTGACAATCTAACTACACGCCTACCGTGCATCCACAAATATAGCTTAAATATCAGTTGCTTACTCACCAACGGTAAGGTGTGTGCGTGTTTGACAAGAAATAATGACACCTATTGCGATTGTTGGCAACACACGAATATACATTAAAAGCGCACGTTGGTTTTCACTAGCGGGACGGTGTGCACGTTATAGGGCTTGAACTGAAACTATGAATATTTTTGTATTGGATCAGGATTCGGACCCACATCCTTACCTTTGGAGGAGACCTAGAGAAGGTTGCAGTCTTGCGAAAAGGGACGAAATGGTTGAACTATAATGTCCCGAGAGATTCAGATCCTCGAAAGAGGAGAAACGAATTCGAATCACAGTCCAGCACCAAATTTTTCAACGTCTCTAGTTCAATAAATTACAAGTAAAATAAGAGCCCCATCCTTTAAATGGCTATCGGTTCATAAAATAAAATAAAATTTTCTAATGTAAGTAAGTTTACTGGCGACTGTATTTCTGTTTACGATGACTTCCGCTATGTCATTTCCCAACGTAACCTGGCTCTGCCCAGTTGGTAATGATGGAACGTGATTTGTATTGCGAATTCTGGATTATAACGTCTTTCTTTTGAGGTTACCAGACGCAAAGTAAATCTGTTTGTGCTTCTTAAAAGTAAATGTCTGAACCCACGCATTGCTCCTGTGATAGTTCCACCAGGCCACTGTGCCCACATTTCCCAGCCCCAGGTGTGAGCTGCAATGGATGATGTGCTGAGGTTACAAAAGTAGTCACGGTGGATAAAACGCGAGTCTATTAAATGTTTAAGTAGAAAAAAGCTTCTGACGCGGAGATTATGCTATTCTCATGTCAGCAGGATGTAAAGACCCTTGTAGGCATCATAGGCTCGATGTGAAGCCATTTTGAAATGTTCACAAATTCAGATATTTTCTTAGTTCGTGAAGATCCACTGGGAAGTGTGAAGTTACCGGATAATTGGATTATTACCGACATTATTACTATCATTTTCTTCATGCCGCTGCTGGAACACTGTACTTGAATATAAGTTCGTGCCTTTTGGTCACTATACAAGTAGTTTCCCAAGAAGAGGTTCTTTCTCTGTCTACAGAATTCTTTTCATGTTAATATCAAACATCAGCAATTACTCATAGATTACATTAAAACTAAAGTAATCGATGAAGACGTTACTTGATAACAAAAACGCGCTGCCATTCTTCTATTACTTGCGCCTAGAAATGGCTGTCGAGTGCTGCCAAACCAAAAGCTAAGAGATGTTACTGCCTGCCGATATACGTTCGAATCCCTGCCCAGTACAAAGCCTTACCTCACGGCATTTCAAGTAAGTTACTTGTTAAGAACCAAGATTCAACATCTCTCGTCGTTCGTTAACAGTGAAAATAGGTGCTGGGTAGGAATTCGCGTCCGGCAAAAATACTTGCGATACGTAATTTAAAGTTGAAATTTGAAAACTGGCTCTGTCTAAAATCGAGGTATATCACTCTCTGTATGCCTAATCAGGAGTGACAGTTAGTATCCGTCAGGCACGAAATCATTGCTTAGTCTGCATGACCTGAGTTTGCATCCATAAGCAGAACGAGACGGTTCGTCGTGTCATTTGAAGTTCATACATATTCTCAACTGGTTGCCCGTGAATAACTTCAATTTTTAATCTCATTTTGTGTTCAATGATAAGTATGGTATGTTACTTTGAAGAGGAAATCATGAATACGACGAATTTACTACGTGTATTACCTATCTGACGTAATAATGAGAGTGGTAAAATGTCTATTGTAATAAATGTGAGCTACAAGCCTTAAGGGCAGTCTTATCTGTGATAAGGTGTTCCGTGATATTTGTAGTATCGTGGTATTACTTTACATCTTGAGTTATTGCGATACAGAACAGTGTTTTCTTGTGGTGATTTGTTGGAACCATTTTCAATAGTCAAACGACTGTACCAAGGAGCGATAAGGGGACCTGCTAGACAGTTGCGTTATGTGGGTTGCATGTGAATCAGGCGAAATTCAATTCGGGCGTTAGGATAGTTTTGAGCATGACTGTACGTGTAGGGTCAAATGAATGATTAGAGTTGAAGAAAAACTGGATGATTAATTCAAGACAAAGAGCTTCACAAATTGATAAGTCGATAACTTGTTGGGCCACCTCTGGCCTTTCTGCGGTCAGTTTCTAGGCTTGACATTCACTGATAAAGTTAGTTTATACCCTTCTGACGGATATCGTACCAAATTCAGTTCAGTTGGTTCGTTACATCCTCAAAATCGCGACCTGCTTTAAAGAACCTGCCCATTGTGCTCCAGATGTTGAAAATTGATGAGAGATATGGCGATCTTGCTGAGCAATTTATTGCCTTGCGTGTACAAACACGTAGATACGATATCCGTGTGTGGTGCGTAAATTGTCGGTAGGCACCTCACTTAGTGTCCCGAGCAGAGTTCAAGCCGCCATAAAGACAAAGGGTGGACGCACTGCATATTAATGTCCACTAATAGGTGTCTGTACACTCACTGATAGGATAGTGTATTTCGAAATGTTAGCAGAGGCCAGAAGTTGGAGCATTTGGTCTTCCTGTTAAAGCTTACGTGGGGCGAGTCGTAGAATCTCTAAAAAGAGACACCTCTGGCAACACTAGTTCAAAGTGGCCTTCAAACTAGCCGTCAGAACTGCCGTAGCCGAGACGCCCCCTGGGTAAACGCTACGGACTTCTGCAGTCGCGCCTCGCGATCTGTCACGAATTATGGAATGTATTCGCAGATACCAATTGTAATACGACAACGGCTTTACAGTTTGCTGGAAACGTACAGGATGTTCTGAAATTCCCATCACTACCTGCTACAACTTGTAGAGGGGACTGAATACATAATACTCATATTTTAAATTGTAACCTGTCTCCCGAGACGTACCGTATACTAGAACCACTTGAAAACATGTTGGTAACGCTGTCACTTTGACAAGTAATTTGTTACATTGAGGAGCCAAAGAAATATCGTTTATGGTCCCCGCGAGCACGCAGAAGTGCCTCAACACGCCGTGGCATGGACTCTACTGATGGCTGCAGTCGCGCTGCAGGGAACTGACACCATGAAACCTGCAGAGCTGCCCATAAATCCGTAACAGTAAGAGGGAGCAGAGATCTCTTCTGATCAACACGTTGCAAGGCATTCCAGATATGCTAGTTAATGCTATAAAATTTACTAGAAACGTACAGTATGTTTGGGGAGTTCTGGTGGCCAGCGAAAGTGTTTAGGCTCGGAAGAGTGTTCCTGCAGCCACTCTGTAGCAATTGTGGTTGTGTGGGCCGCTCCTTTGTCCTGCTGGAATTACCCACTTCCGTCGGAATCCACAATGGACACGAATGGATGCAGGTGATCAGACAGGATGTATCTAGACGTATCAGGGATCCCACATCACTCCGAATGCGCACGCTCTACAACGTCACAGAGCCTCCACCAAATTGAACAGTCCGCAGTTGACATGCGGGGTCCATGGAGTCATGATGTTGTCTTCATACCCATACACGTCCATACTGTATATACATTTTGAAATGAGACACGTCCAACCAGGGATTATGTTTCGAGTCGTCAACAGTCCAATGCTCGTACCGATGGGCCCAAATGAGGCGTAAAGCTTTGTGCTGTGCAGCCAGCAAGTGTACACGAGTGGGCCTTCGGCTCTGAAAGCCCATGTAGATGATGTTTCCATGAATGGTTCGCATGCTGATACTTGTTGATGGTCAAGCATTGAAATTTTCAGTTATTTTCGGAAGGGTTGCACTATCGTCACTCTGAACGATTCTCTTCAGATTTTTTTCTGGCCACAGAGATGTTGGAGATTTATTGTTTTACTGGATTGCTGATATTCAGGGTGCCCTCGTGAAATGGTCGTACAGGAAAATCCCCACTTCATCGCTACCTCGTAGATGCTGTGTCCCATCGGCCTTGCGCCAAGTATAAAACCACGTTCAAAGTCATTTAAATCTTGATAACCTGCCATTGTAGCAGCAGTAACCGATCTAACAACTACGGTAGACACATGTCTTACATAGGCGTTGCCGGCGGCAGCACCGTATTAAGCCTGTTTACATATCTCTGTGTTTGAATACGTATTATTATAATAGTTTCTTTGGCATTTCAGTGTAGATGTGACCGAGTACATCTATTGTTCTACAGTTTCACTGTTTAATAACCAAAGAATCAAAAAAATCGGTCTTCAGAGACACTGGTTTTACAGGAGGGCGTTTTCCAATTTGAAATTACAATGATATTATTTCCTTCAGCTGCTGACGGGCGTTAATAGATATCAACGAAGACAGGTGAAAATGTGTGTCCCGACCGGAACTTGACCCAGGGATCTCCTGCTTACATGGCAGTCGCTCTATCCATCTGAGCCACCGACGGCACAGAGGATAGTGAGACTACAGGGACTGTCTCGCGCACGCCTCCCGCGAGACCCACATTCTCACCTTTGTATGTCCACACACTACATTCGTAGCGTCCTTTCGCACATGTCCGGAAGAACAGACACAATATCCATATAAATATATTTTCCAATTCGCGTGCGCTGCGTCTCCACGGGGCACCACAGACGCACCTGCTGACGGTGAAGACACCCATAGTCGAAGACGTTGTGCAATGGCAACGAAAAGCGTGTGGGGAGGAGTCAGACGTTGTGGACAACGATCTTGATAAAGGCGACCAGCAGCTCTTCCAGTACTGTGCGCTTTGGCCACACAGGATACTCGTGTCGGTGTATTCGGCAAAAGTGTGCTCAGAAATGTTGCTCTAACACTCACAGACACATGAACGAGACTCGATCCAGGTCAGAGAGGAGACAGCCGTCAAATGACAGCATAGGATCAGACGTAAGTAACCCCCCCCCCCCCTCCAGTGATTATAACCCTGTTGCATACCACATTAGCGAAGGTGTATTTATACGGCTGTAGCACGGATATACCTTTCCATACATGGGCTCCTCTTCAGAATATCGTCACTCAGTTCCCTAGTAGTTTTTAACGGGAATTTTGCAACATCCTGTATCTCTCCACTAACTATACAGTTCTTTCCAGAATTAGATCCCTCTGCAGTGGAGTGTGCGCCGATATGAAATTTCCCGGCAGATTAAAACTGTGTGCGGGACCGAGACTCGAACTCGGAACCTTTGCCTTTCGTGGGCGAGTGCTCTACCATCTGAGCTACCCAAACACGACTCACGTCCCGTCTAAACAGCTTTACTTCTGCAGTACCCCGTCTCCTACCTACAGCTGTTGTACGACATTCGAAATATACGGATGTATTTCAGAATTTCGGCGTAATGCAACTTCGCAGAAACATGGCTGAATTTTCCTGTATATTGTTATCATTAAAACCAAGCACCGTCTCAGTACCTAATACTTTTTGATATGGAGACAATTTTCATCATTTCAAGCACTATTAAAGTTGGTAGGTGTAGGAAAAAAAATACCAGTACCATACTGAAAATATCGGTGAGAAGCGATAGAATTCCTACAAACAACTTGGAGAAAATCATTTTGGGTTCTAGGCCATGTCATTATAAAACAGTGAAACAACTAAAATAACTACATTCCGACCGTCGTTTGAACGATCCTCTTCAGAGCGAATAAATGCCACGAAATTTCAAATCAGCAGCAGCGAAATGAAAGGTCGATTTGGAAACAGTTCCTATTTCTTCTTTCTTATCTTCGATTAATTTCCCAAATATCTTGTTCATTTCGTATGTTGCTTCCTTTATACAAGGTGTTTCACATTTCTAGAGCTTGCAATTTTACCTAGTAACTCATGCATGCAAACGTCATCTAACGAGGCTACAGAGCATCAAAATACAGGCACCAGCCCCGGCGAATGTATGTAAGTAGAGTGTGATGCCGTGATTATTTATCAATTTGATCATGTATCATGTTCCAGAAGTTACAAGGGAATGTCGTTATCATACCTCTGACGGCGGAATACAAGTACTGGTACTGTTGTTGCTAACTTTCATAGGTGGTAGTATGGATCAAAGTAAGAAAAAAATGTCCGGTAAACATGGGCTACAAAATGCATACCTGAGGCGCTATGAGCACTTGTTCAACAGTGGAGATATGTTTTATGCTAGCGAAGATGAACAAGTCCTCACAGCTCTTAAGGTATGCATTTTACAGCCCATGTGTACTGGACATTCGGTCCATACTACCACCTCTGAAAGTTTCCTGCCCTACATCTTAGCTGCAACACTACTGGTACATACTGTCACACGCAACAGGAATGTCTTCTCTTCCAATTTTCCGTTATAGGGACATAACCTCAAATTTATACATTTATCCATCTCCATCATCATAGAAAATTGGTAACATCTTCATTGAATCTTTCTGTGTACACATATTTTACAGACTCCAGCGCCTGTAACTTCGATACCCTGTAGCGTCGCTGGATGACGTTTCCAGACATCGATTCCTATGTAAAACTTCATCTGGTAGGTCCCCTCTACAGACGCGATAAGTGTGTAGCACGACGTGTGAAACATTCTGTATGCAAAGTAAATAACATGGGTGAATGGGCTAGAACCGAACCGCCCCCCCTCCCATTATCTCTCTCTCTCTCTCTCTCTCTCTCTCTCTCTCTCTCTCTCTCTCTCTCTCTGTCTCTCTCATTCTCTCACTTTCATTCTCTCACTCTCTCTTCTCAACTATCAACTGCCAGCTTTCCTTTATGTCTTTTAAGTCTTAAAATTGCTGTCTGATTTCTGGCAGAGCTCTAGATAACATGCCGCTCACTGTATTTTATCGCTGGTTGCATCATCTTAAATTCAAACTGTATATTTTGCTCAAAATTGTCAGAAGTTATTTTGTAACATCTATAGATGTTATAAATATGGGTTGAATTTCTTCAACCGATCTCTAGCGGCTAGTGTGTTCTCTCAAAATCGATTTTCCTCTAGCTCGTCTCCTCTAATTCCTGTGTAAATATTTTGGATCAGTATTTTCAGCCAGGACGTATGAAAGTGATGGTTCGGTAGTATTCACAATTATCACTATTTGCCATATTTGGTGTTGGTGTTATTTTTTTCGTATAGTCTGAAAATTTAGCAGTCACGTCAGTTAGCATAGATGTTGAGGAGTGAAGCAGCAAACGTCGACAGAGTGAGTCCTCGCCGGTGCTGATAGAGCCTTCTGGTGGCGAAGCCCTGCACTACAGACAACTGAGTGTGTGAGGAACTAGTAGCGACATCTAGCAGCGAAGTGATGAACAGCAAAATGGCCGCGAAAATTGAGTGACTTAAATGTCTAGTTGCTGTTTATTTCTTCCTTTACACTATTATTACAAAACAGATTACAGCATCACTGCTCGGTTTGTCTGTTACCGTATTTTTGTGTATTTCACACATTACAAAATAGTTCTGTTCTGATAACATATAATGCAAACTACATCTCGAGCGACATTAATGTACGCAGCATGTTGCATTCATCATTCCCTCTTCCTAATTTAGTATTACTAATAGTTTTGTCCACACTTTCAAGCATTAAAAATGGATATGTGGCTCGGAACAGGACTACTGTTACATTAAATGTTAACAACATAATCGCACGGTATAGTGAGTTAAAGAATATTGAACAGCAACGAGAACTGTAAGTAAGTTTATGCAGTGCAACGTTAGTGATATAATAGTACAACAGTAATAGGCGTTTTTCAGCCCTTATTTCTATTTTACAGTTTCACTCATTACTGATGGCAAATGCCTTGCAGAGAACGTAATATTCTGCATCTTCGGTACGGCCTTTACAATCTCTTTCATTGAACTGCACTTAACCTGGAGAGGTAGTAATACAATTTTTTCTCTGATCTACAAGATACTTTTACAAAAAGTAGAGGCAGAGAGGTAGTCATGTAACTATTAATCGAAATATTATATGAACTATATGGGCGTGTTAGTAAAATCACCAAGAAATTCCTCTTATTAATTTTAAGTGTTATCTGTTTGATTCAGCATTCAGCTCACATAAAACCACGAGAAATATCGTTTTTATAAAAAAAAACAGTTTATGTCATTAGTGACCTGTGTAAAATCAAACATCTCATTTTGACACTAGAATAATTTGAGAAAAAAAGGCCTGTTTTAGTTTTTGAAAATGCAATAAGTGAAAACAATGTATTTTTAAAAGGTATTGTCAATTGTTACGAAACGATTTATTATACAGAATTTATTAATCGCATAGTAAATCATGATACAAAAAAGAACACCTTGTTGGCTTGTGATACAATATTTTGCATTTTCTTATGACTTTGAAATAATTACTGCTTTTTCAGCACTGAGAATGAGTAAAATACATTATGTAATATATGAATCAGTATGATAAACTTTTTTCGAATATTCATTGTTAACTACAAGAAAATGGCAGATGTTTGGGTATTTACCTCAGAAGTATTCAGCACACGAAGGATAACAAAAATCATTTTTTTGGTAAGGTTTTTGTTTCATAGTTTCCTACAAATATTACTGATACCATAGTGAGATATATTAAGTACCTTAAAATATATGTAGATGTGGTCTGGTGAAGAAAGTGTGTGAATTAAAATTTAAAATGCTTGCACCAGCATAACCAGGTTTAGTTTGTAGTGTGGGAGTGAGCTCCACGTGGGACCCGAAGCACGGACCCCACGGGGGTACCCGGCATGCGCCACATGCCAAGGCAGAGGTGGAGGCTAGTGTTCGGAAGTCTGAAAATTCCAGCGCCGGCCGGGGATTGAACCCCGGCCCGGCTGGGGCGAATAGCCCCAGCCGAGGCGCTGGAACGTTCCAGACCCCCTTACCACTAGACCACCGGGGACCCCGGCTGTTCCTTGCTCCATAGTCCAGCTAGTGGTCGTAGAGCACTTCCTGTTGTCCTCCGTGTTTACACCGAGGCAGCAGTGGCGTGGTGTAACAGGAAGTGTTTACTTGCGTCCGCTGGATGTCCACTTAGTGTACGATTTATTTACCCGGCTGACGTTCGTGTCGCTATAATCTCCTTAGTTCCGTTACAATTACATGCAGGGACTGAAAATCTGCCTATGCAGTTGCACGCAGTCGCATCTCACTATTTGAACCTCTGTAATTCGATCGTGTTGTCAAGACCCATGTCAGAACTGTTTATCGAAGAATGCTCATGTGTTCGGTACATTTCATAAACGGAAGCGACTGGGATAACAGACAGCCCGTAAACATTTTGTAATGAAGTGTCAGCCGGTACGTAATACTCGATATCTGGAGTTGTTTTATCGGTTATTAAGATAATCGTTTCACCCCTATACACTTAAAAAATTCCCGTGTTTTCTTAATAAAGCATAAGCACAGTACATAAATCCCTCGCGAAAATGACATCGGAGAAGTACAAGTGTTCGAGTGCCACAGAAAACAAGTGGGTCCTTGAAGGTGTGGAACGGAGAGCAGAACTAAAATAAGATGTAACGTTTCGGGATTCCCTCATAGTCGCGTAGACACTCCA
The DNA here is from genome assembly GCF_023897955.1 of Schistocerca gregaria. NCBI lineage: Eukaryota > Metazoa > Arthropoda > Insecta > Orthoptera > Acrididae > Schistocerca > Schistocerca gregaria. Next base: position 587,500,323 of record NC_064925.1, read on the forward strand.
GAAGCAGGAAGATCCGTTTGATGACGTCTCTTGAGGAGCGAGGAAAAAATTCACTCTCAAATAACTACTGTACAAGATGCCTCGCCGCCTCTTGAAGGGTGTCATGGGATTCTGCAGCCGTGGACTCGGCGACCTGTGAGCCAACGCGGTGTTTCTGACCACATACATTTTAGCTGCGGGTTCTCCGACGTGCAAAGGAAGCCGCGACAATGGGGAGGCTCTGCGTGCCGTTTTGTAATAAGAACGCCTCTCCACATTTTATCGTAGGAATGATATAAATTTTAAACTTCTTAGATCCACCGAGTCATTATGTATTCTTAAAATATCTTTTAACTCTTTTTCAACACATATGTATCTTTTACCTCTTTCACTGAAGAAGCTGACCAACAGATTTTTTTTCAATTTCAGGTATTGGTTTTATTGCATTCTCCTTTAGCGTATTGATCAGAAATTGTAGGTTAAGATACCTTTGCCTTATTGAGTATCGTTTGCTATGCCAAACTTCGACAGCATTCATGGTCCTGTGCATCGAATTGATGACGGTAGATAGCTGACCGAAATCACTTTGAAATAAATTCTCTGAACGCAGATAACTTTGATACAGTAGTGTTAGGTATCGAAGTATTCTCTAACGCAACTGAAGCCAACCTAAGAGTGAATTTATTTCGAAATAATTTTAGTCGACTGTCTGTCTTCACCAATTCCACATTTCAGGTTGTGTACTAGCATTTTCCATCTATTGACTGATTAAATAGTCTACGCCACTGGGCACTTGCTACGCTGTTACTCTCCATGCTTCATCAAGGCAGTCCGGTGGAAGATGGACTCTACAGCACACGTGCGGCAAGACAAACGAACTACTTCTTCATCCCTGTATTGCTCCACTAATCGCAGTTCTTGTATGTCTTCCACAGGCATTGCTTGAAATGAAAATTACAACTGTAAAATAAATGTCTCGGATAACACTGTTTTCATAGTTTAATTTGCAATCATTTCGAAGTAAAGCAATGCAGTTTTAAATGACAACCAAGTTATGACATTTCTCGGTTGAGAAAAAATATTTCACAATTATTTTGACTTTCCTCTGGTAAAAAAGCTAGTCTTCCGTGCTTCAGGTATCAACAAGTTGTTTCGAACACCTCTGAAACGTCCGTCCATAAGAAGAGCTTTATTTTCAAACATTTTCTCCCCTTCTTCGTAACTGATCACCAGGAACAGGGTTATTATCAGTCTCCAAAAAAACTTCAGTCACTTTCAAAATATCTTCGTGCTGCCGAATCCCTGAACTACTGCCACGGTTATGGGACATCCCAGAAGCTTCCCTTACACAGTGCAGTCTTTCTCATAATTCGTTATACTTGCGACGTAATCTAAACCTTTATCTCGCAAATCTTGAAATTGCTCTTTAAACCCTCCGAAAAAAGGCACTGTCTACTCACCGCAGACTGTTTCCCAGCAGTTATGCATTCGTTTCTCAATCTCCACATCTGTTTCGTCAGGTTGGGCGAGAAACTTACTGTTGAGCCGTGATTCTACCATTTACAATTTTTAAACTGCCGCTGCTCCTATTCCGTTCGGAGTTCCTGTACAAGCAATTCGTATAATTACCACATTTCCGGTGCTCCTGGCACCGCTTACCATCCTTTCCCCTTTCTGTTTCCTTTTCCTTTCCTTTTTCTAACCACAGGCTCCAGTCACATTAACGTGATCACCGCCTGTGTCCGACGCTAATGAGTAGGGTATGCGTAACGCGGAAACTCAGCCACTTATGTGACATCCAAAAGGACGTGATCATTGCCTTTCGGGCCACAGGTGGATGCATTTTCGAAACGGCAGAGTTCGTAAAATGTTGGCGTGTTGCCATATTTAAAGCACTCCGCGCATGGCGCTGTCGAGAGCCGACGCTGAGGCCGTTGTGGTGCCCCACGGTCCACAGAGGACAGGAGTTAAAGGAGACCGCAGGTGAATAACGTGCAACTGCTGAACAACTGACCATGCACGTGAACCGAAGGGCCTACCGACAGTGTCTCCTCTAAGACCACTCAGCGAAAAATGCAATGTGTGGGTCTCCACAGCAGACTCCTGGTCCACACACCTATGCTGACTGCTGTTCGTCCTCGACGAAGGCTGGAATTTTTACGCCAGTTCTGCGACTGGGCGTCCACTGAACGGTGACCTGCGGGCTTTCCAAGTGACAGACAGACGATGGCGTGTAGGGCGCGATTCACCTGAAAGTGAACACCCTGCAACAGTCGGCGGCAGGGTTAGGACAGGAGGAAGGATCGTTACGATCTCACAAACGTTATCGTGACACTCCAGTCGTTCTGGAAGGCACAGTGGATGAGCAGAAATATCGGTCGGAACCGTTGCCACACCTACATCGAGTCTTTTTTCCCTCGGAATCTACCAGCAGAACAACTAAATCTGTGACACAGCTTGCAGTGTGAAAAGCACCAGGATGAGTTTGCTGTACTCCGCCGACCACCAGGCTTCCCGGAATCGAGAATATGTGGGACCACCTCGATGAAGCTCTTCGTATCCTGGGTCCTCAACCGAAAAACGTAGCGCAGCTAACTAAGGCACCGGCGTCGGCATGGCTCAGTACCTCACTGACTCCTGCGCGTTTCTCAGTTGTCCGCGCTTCCCGTTAATCGTACCCCCCTACAGTGACTCAATGACGACACTCTCCCGTACACGTCAGCATCATCAACAGCCGCAGACTGCTGTTCACTCAGCCTGTCACCTCATTTATGTCTATACAGCATAACAGCTGTCTGTTACACTTCCTGGGACACTCCTGACGATATCCTTGTGTCTGATCAACGCTCGCCGTCGAGAACGTACTGGTATCTGTTGTAGACTTGAAGCCGCTCTCATATCTGGGAACCGACTCCGTATGCTCATACGAGGCCCTTGGTTAACAGTGTGCAGTGGAGCACCGTGCCAAAGGCTTTTCTCAAATATAGGAGAGTGCAATGTGCTTGGGACCCTTCATCCTTGGTTCGCAGTATATAATGTGCGAAAAGGGCAAGCTGCGTTTCACACGAGCTTTCTAAAACCGTGCTGATTTCTGGACGTAAGCTTTTCGGTGTCTAGGAAATTTATTATAATCATATTTAGAATACGTTCTAGGATTCTGCATAAAACCGATGTCTGTAATTTTGCACATCCTTTCTGTTACTCTTCTTTTACACGAGTGTCACCTGCGATTTTTTAAACTGCCTTAGGTTGGACCCATTACAGGTGTAATATTCAGAAGGCAAATGTATATTAATCTCGTTATATACGGCTGCAACTTGCGCTTTTGCCAGTCCTTTGCGAAATACTGCTGGGCAAGAGAAAGGCGATAAATGCGAATGAAGTAAGTAAAACTGAAATTGTTTTAACTTCTTCGCTGTCGCCGAATCCTTTCCAAGCGATGCGTCCTTGAGCGGGTCAAACAGGTAGCAATAAATGCTCTACAAGTGAGGTTGACTTTTGAAGTTTTTCTTACCAGTCAAGTACAATGCAGACAGCTTCCATTCTCCATAATATCAGCAATATGAAAATGAAAATTCACGAAAGTCAAATCTGGACTGTAGCGATAATGACGCAGAGTCTCCCAACCCATTTCTGTTTCTTTTCCCTTCCAGTGGTTTCTTGGATCAGCTGCGCTATGTTTGGGCGAGCGTTGTTGTGTAATAGTATCACGTCTTTTCTTTGACATTGGCGACCCTTTCCTCTCGTTTTCGGCTTTACTTTGCTCATCACTATGTGTGAGTGGTCAGCGCTGCATCCTGTACGCTGATCTTCCAAATAATCACCAAAATACAACTACTTTGGCATCCAAATGATGGCCAGCATCACTTTCCTCGCTGATGCTCGAGTTTGAATTCCTTTCGGACAGGTGAACTAGTGTGCTTCCATTTCACTCCTTGTCTTTTCGAGTCGGGTTCCCCATTTTGAACGAAAGTTTAATCACACGTTAAAATCTCGTTCGAAAAAGGTTCACCTTCACGTTCATAGCACTCTTTGTTTCCTTGTGTTGTGTGAATTCTCTCGGGACCCACGTTGGACTTGTTTCGCTGTACTTGAGCATGTCAATGACGACGTTGTGGACTGTGCCACTACCTGTTGCAGCTATTTTGCTATTCAGTTCTACTGCAACACGTCGGCCATCAGGAGTAATGTCGTCAGAGCCGGCTTTAAGCGAAGGAGGAGACAGTTCAATTGGCCGGCCACGGTGTTTTTTTATTAGTCACTGAAGTTAGATTGTTTTTGAACTGTCCTACGTATTTATCAAAAATTTCCGTCTTTCGCACAGCTTCGACCATACTGAAAAAACGTTAGAGAAAATATTTCGGCCGTTTTCTGCCTTCTGAAAGGGAAAACGCATCGTTGAACGTTGCTCAGTTAATGTGGAAACTTCAACCAGACACGCCATTCTCAATTGCAACATTAAGGTTATAAATAAAACAATTATTTTTTGTCAGCCGCTCTTAGCTCATCACAGTCATGCCATCCTAAAGTCATGAAACTACAAAAATTCTTCCTACGGACTATTCGACTTCATTAATTTGCTTTGCAGGGGAAACTCACGAAGGAGTATGCGCTTAGTATTTAGTCGGTCATTTCTAGTTGATGAGAAAGTTAAAACAAACAAGTAGCAAACCATTGCTCATTTATTTAGGAACAACATTTATCAGATACAGCTGAGTAACGTTTAACCCAAACCTTAAATGTCATATATATGACACTGCTCGTAGCTGCATCATCTGGCAAGAGTACGCACTAACACCAATAACAAGAAAATGCACCATGACTTTCGTAAACTGTGCATTCTTCATGCCACTGTTGGGAGCAGACATCACACTCAATACAGTCTTCCGTGACAGACTCGTTTTAGTCTTCACCACACCTTGGGCAGTTCAAGACATGAAGTTGGAATAATAGACAATTGTGAAGGTGATTCGATAAACCCTATGCCTGGCACTTAGATATGATTTGCACAATATCCATGTGGGTGTAGATCCCTCCTTGGATTGTGCCCTGGTTGTTGCTGAAGATGATGGAGCAGTTTAATCCAGATTAGCCACAGAGATTCTACGTTGTTCGTTACTGATATTTTGTCCCTCCTTGGTTTAGTTTGTTTTCCTAACAATGCATTTTTGTACGTAGACTCAAACAGAATTCCGGATGTTTTTGCAGCTTGCTTTAGATGTTCGAAAACCTAAAATTGTGCAGTTCACAAAACGAAAAATCATAGTGTCCTATGACTACAGCATCAATAACTCTCATTTTCAGTCGGTCAGCTCACACAAATACCTCGGTGTAACACGTTGTAAGGATACGGAATGGAAGCAGGACTGAATAAAACTCAAACGATTTCTACACCTGGATAAGCGTTCGACAATGTAAAATGGTGCAAGATCGAAGTTGTGAAGAAAATAGCTCTAGGCAGAGACGGGTATATATTAGTACAAGACCCAAGAGGAAATAAGAGTGGAAGACCAAGAACGAAGTGCAAGGATTAAAAAGAGAGTAAGACTTTGATGTAGTTATTCGCCTATACTGTTCAATGTTTGTATCAAAGAAGCAATGAAGAAAATAAGAGAGAGGTTCAAGATTCGCACTGAAATACGGGTTGAAAGGATATCAGTGACAGTGTTTGCTGATAATATTATCGTTGTCAGTGAAAGTGAATTACTACAGGATCTGATGAATGAAATATACAATATAATGAGTGTAGAATTAGGGGTCAGAGTAAATCAAAGACAATAGTGATGAGATGAAGCATAAACGGGAAAAGCGAGAGTCTTAACATTGGTGATAACGAAGTAAGAAATGGAACCATCACATCGTGTCGGTCAAAGATAAAGGTGGTGGCGAACTGTAATTTATTGTTAGAATTAAAGAGAAATATAATCAGTGCACAAAGATGATCTTTTTTGAACTATTGGTGCGACCCATACTCTAATATTGCTCCATGGTGTGGGACCTGTCCCATATACGAGTAGCAGGGGATATTGAACTGTTCATAATAAAGACAGCACAGGTTTGTTTGGCTCACAGGAGAATGTAACAGAGATGCTGAAGAAATTGGGAGATGCCTGAAGATACACATAAGCTATCCCGACAAAGCTTACTTGCCAAATTTCTAGAACATACCGTAAATTTTGAATATACGAGGTGTGTTAAAAAAAATTGGGAACGTTCGTAATTTCGCGCCAATGGCGTGTTGGGGCGAAATGCAGTTGACATCCCTGCACGCGCGTGTGCTTAATGTGTAACTGCGGGAAGTTTCACTGTTGTATGTCTGTTAGCTTATTGTTCAGTGCTGTATTGACTAGAACGTTGTGTCGCACAGTTGGCGAACTTCGAGAGGGTATAGTTAGAGGAGCAATGCGCCTGCAATAAATTTTGCGTGAAACTCAAGAAAACCGCCGCTCGGGGTAGCTGCGCAGTCTAGGGGCCTTGCCACGGTTCGTGTGGCTCCCCTCTGTCGGAGGTTAGAGTCCTCCCTCGGGCGTGGGTGTGTGTAAGTGGTGCAAGCCTAGGGACTGATGACATCAGCAGTTGGTCCCATAGGAACATAATAGCTAAACTCAAGAACACCTCTACAGAGACACGCCAAATGATGCAGGAAGCCTACGGTGATGAGTGCTTAAGCCGCACTCGGTGTTACGGATGGTTCACACGGTTTACGAACGGCCGGACGGAAGCTAAAGACGACGCTCGTCCTCCGACTTCTGCCAGCAACGCTTGTGTCAGGAACGTCAACGATCCTGTGCGTGCTGAACGAAGACTGACTGTCCGAGAGATTGCAGAAGAATGTAACATTGCAGTTGGATCGTGAAATCCTAATACAGCATCTTGCAATGTATCGTGTTGCCGCCAAGTTCGTGCCACGGCTCACGAGTCAAGAGCAGAAAGACCTCCACCTCCCAATCTGAGAAGAGCCTTAGGATCACCCAAATGAGAACGAGATGTTCCTTAAGAAAATTATAACTGGTGATGGGTCTGCAGTTATGACGTTGACATGAAGGTTCAATCTTCACAATGTGTAGGGAAATGTTCTGAACGATCAACATATAAAATAGCTTGTCAGGTCAGCTTGGCCCTTGCAGACATTTATTTTCAAAGTTGAAAACCAAGTTGAGAGGACGAAGATTTGTAACGATAGACGCACGGTCCAGCGAAAGGCGAACCAAGTCTGCTCCCAGAAGTGGAAACGGTTTATCAGTCGTGGGGGTGATCATATACAAATATGTGAAGGTAAGCGTAGAAAATTTTTGTGGACAAAGTTCCGGAATTTTTTAAACAGACCTCTTAGACGAAAGGTAATGAATACAGGCAAGTGGTCTGCAAATGTTCGTACGCTTGAGTTCGCTTCCATTCGCTGCTGTTGAAACTGGGCTTAATAATAATATTCCCTGTGTGAGATGTAATTGGAAAACTATGTAAACGCTGAGCTGTGCGCCGCTTACAGCCCACGCGAAATTATTTTCGGAGGGACACATCATTATCCCCTTCGTGCCTAAAGTTGCTTCGGCCAAACTCAAACTCAATTGCCAGGCCGATAGCTCGTTATCCTACTGCTCTGCAAGTAACACTTGGTCTGAAACCATCCGTACGGTTATGTAGGTTAAGACACTGCAGCCACTCAAAATGGTGGCTCCACGTTTGCGAGTAACTGACGAGAAAAGAAATTCTGAATTTTGTGTGACACTCCGTAGCATTAAGAAAGCTGAGTGACGTTAGTTGGTTGTGAGGTGTAATGGAAAGGATAATAGCTTCACATGTTGTGTTCGGATACCAAGATTTAAAAGCCTGAAGTCTTATATTTCAGAAGCAAGGAGCGTAACAATCAAGTGATTTATGAACAGTACGTGCACACATTTTTGCTCGGTTGATTTTAATTGAGGTTGCAACGTGCAGATCAAGCAAGTACCGTACTGTAGAGAGGTTGAGCAAGAGAAGCGTTTGGAACATGTGTTTATCCTTATTTTGGATAGTTAGCTTTCTTATCTGAGAAGTAATTGTGGCTAGCCCTTGAAATGCATCACGAATTCCTTCGTCGTTCAGTCTAATATCGCCTTCCCCCCCACACACAATACCCTCCACCTCTCATGATTTTGAAAATAAAAGTGTTCCTAGAAAAGTTGTTCACTGTACAGTTTATTTATGTGCCAAAGTTAGTGATAATGTGGGGGAGGGGGAGGGAAGGCCACAGACCTCAGGGAGGGGGGGGGGGGTAGGACAGGGGGTACTGGCAAATGTCTGATGGCACTCAGGAGCAACGGCCTAAGAAAGGCTGGGAACCACTGTTCAACTGCCTGTGAATGTATACTGAACATAAATGTGGAAAACTGACACAACCCACTTTTTGAATTTTTTTTAATTCGGGTTAACTAGTTTTGGAACCGTTTGAGGGTCATCTGAAAATGTGGCGCACAGAATTCGCGTCTTTATTTCTTTAGAGTGAATCTGGGTACTGGCTCTTTGACAATAAGACAGAGCACTCTTTAATGTATCGCCACGAGCGGCAGTTAAACGGCGAAGTCAAGGAAGTCTACAATTGATTGATTTTTATTGTTGTAGAGACCTCAGAGGCATTACAAAACAGAGAAACTTCTGGTACAAATTGATATTGCATAGTAAATTTAGCCAATTACAGACGTACTCATGTATAGAAGCATGTAAAAACTGATCACAAAGTGTGGTCATACCATATTCTTTGCTTCCCTTGAAAATTCATCCGTTCCATAAATGTTGAGTTCAAGAAGAAATTCTTTTACTTTTTTTTTTTTTTTTTTTTTTTTCATTGGAAGATCTCTGATATGTTGGGGCATGGCATAAAAAAATTTTATGGGCTTGTATAAAGAGCACTTTTGTGTTTTTTTATAGTTACATCAGAAAGAAACTAGGTCTTGCTTGTTTCTTGTGTTATAATTATGCCGCATGTCATACTGTTGATACTGCGGATAGTTTTCCTTGGTATGCATTACACACTATGGTATAAATATTGACAGCAGGGTCATAATCTGTAATTTTTTAAAGCTTGGTCTACAGTGAGCTCTGGGTGCCAAGCTACATATCAGTCTTATTGCCTTATTTTGTAGTTTGAAGACATTAGCTGCCTTGCTTTGATGTCCCCACAGTAAATGTGACTGTGGTTTCTTTTGCTTTAAGTACTGGCACATTTAGACAAAGACACAGCTTCCTTGGAGAAAATATTCCTTTGCTAATGCTGCTTCCCACCTTTTTGAATCAATTGAGATTCCTAGGAAATCAACAGCATTTGAGCTCTGCTCAAGTTCAGTGTTATTATTCCACGATACATACAGGTCTTGATTTTTTTTTTGACACAAAGGGAATTAGCTTTACACCAGTTTTCAACTTTGACAGTGCACTGGTCTGCTTAATATTTGACCTTCTGTGCTGTTTCTGCAGTTATACAGACTGCAAGATCATCTGCAAATAAGTAACTCCTAGCTGATGGCCCAACTATGTTACATGATAAGTCATATATATAAATAATAAATAGAATTGGGCCAAGTACAGAACATGCCCACAAGTAAGTAATCTGATTCTGTACCATTAAAAACCACCTTCAGCACTCTATTACTTAGATAGGATTTTATCAATTCCCGAGCACTTCGTGTAAAGCCATAGAATTGCATTTTGTTCAATAAGATTTCATGAGACACAGTGTCAAAAGCTTTTCGTAAATCACAGAGTTTATTATGAACCATGAGCTTACTTTCTAGTTGCTTCACACACTGTGTTAAAAGTGATAAGGCAGATTTAACAGTTCCTAACCCTGATCTGAAGCCAAATTGTCTATCACTGAAGATATAGTTTCCTTCAAAGTATTTTACTATTTAATATAGCTTCTATCACTTTAGACAAGACTGGCACAATTGAAACAGGCCTAAAATTATCACAACTTTGGAGGCTGCCTTTTTTGTGTTTTCGAGTGACTTTACTGCCCTGGGGAACTGAGCCTCCAAAATACATGTATTTACTACATGTGTTATCAATTCTGGCAGCTGAACTGAATCACATTTAACATGGCTGAACTTAAACCATAAACGTCATCAGTAAAACTGTTCTTCATTTTCCTCAGTATATAGGTAACATCCTGTACCTTGACAAATTTAAAGCTAAATGTACTTCCAGGTTTTGTGGTGTTTCTCAGGCAGTATTTATGGTCAGTGACTATATTGTAAGTGCCAATCACCTTCTCAGTGAAGGATGTATTTAACTGTGCAGCATTCAGATTGCTGCCTTCAGCCTGTGAAGTCATTTTCCTGTTGCATTGACTGTTAATGATATTATTTTCTGATGTTAGTATTATATCTTCATACACCTAGCTTCCTTTAAGGCCTGTCTTAATCTTTCCTTTTTCACTGTGAGCATGTCTTTAAATACTTGAGAACCTGTACTTCTATACAGGCATAATATTGATCACACTCCCTCTTGATCTCCAACACCTTTTCACCCTTGACCTTATTTACTCTTAGTGCCTTTTTATTATTTGGTACCTTAATGGGAAACGACATCTTAGCATATACAGAAAGAGTAGATATGAGTTCTTCCACCTTTATACCTATTGCATGTTCTCGATAAACTTGCAACCAATAACTTTTATCAATATTAGACTTAAACATATTTAGCTTATCATAATTGACCACACATACACTCTTTCCTGCCATGTGCACTGAGTCAGTGGCCAGATACCCAGGTCTTAATTACGTCTGACTTCAGATGCACTAACTCATTTGATACAAATATATTGTCAATACATGTACCAGTACCTTTATAATGAAGCCTTGTTATTTCAGTGGTTGTAATATAAAGACCAAATGAATTTAATAAATTATTTGCATATGAGTTACAGATAGTGGACAACTGAAAATTCAAATTGAAATCTCCACAGACTGTCAGTATTGCCTCACGTGTCCCAATATTTCTACGGAATCCAAACTGACCTTCCCCAAGGTCGGCTTCAACTAGTTTTTCCATTTGTCTGTAAAGAATTCACATTAGTATTTTGCAGCAGTGACTTATTAAACTGATAGTTTGGTAATTTTCTCATCTGTCAACGCTTGCTCTCTTTGGGATTGGAATTATTATACTCTTCTTGAGGTCTGAGGGTATTCCGCCTGTCTCACCAGATGGTAGAGTTTTGTCAGGACTGGCTCTCCCAAGGCCGTCAGTAGTTCTAATGTAATGTTGTCTACTCCTGGGGCCTTGGTTCGACTCAGGTCTTTCAGTGCTCTGTCAAACTCTTCACATAGTATCATATCTCCCACTTCATTTTCATCTACGTTCTCTTCCATTTCCATAATATTGGCCTTGTATAGACCCTCTATATACTCCTTCCACCTTTCTGCTTTCCCTTCTTTGCTTAGAACTGGGTTTCCATCTGAGCTCTTGATGTTCATACAAGTGGTTCTCTTTTCTTCAAAGGTCTCTCAAATTTTCCTGTACGCAGTATCTATCTTACCCCTAGTGAGATCAGCCCCTACAGCCTTACATTTGTCCTCTAGCCATCTTGCACTTCCTGACAATCACATTTTTGAGACGTTTGTATTCCTTTTTGCCTGCATTTTTATGTTTTTTCCTTTCATCAATTAAATTCAATATTTCTTCTGTTACCCAACGGTTTCTACTAGACCTCTTCTTTTTACATATTTGATCTTCTGCTGCCTTTACTGTTTCATCCCTCAATGCTCCCATTCTTCTTCTACTGTATTTCCTTCCCCCATTGGTGTCAATTGTTCCCTTATGTTCTCCCTGAAACTCTGTACAACCTCTGGTTCTTTCAGTTTATCCAGGTCCCATCTCCTTAAATTCCCACCTTTTTGCAGTTTCTTCAGTTTTAATCTACAGGTCCTAACCAATAGATTGTGGTCAGAGTCCACATCTGCCCCTGGAAATGTCTTACAATGTTTCCTTTCCTCCCTACCGAATTCCATTCACCCATGACTATTAAAATTTCGTCTCCCTTCACTACCTGAATAATTTCTTTTACCTCATCATACATTTTATCAATTTCTTCATCATGTGCAGAGCTAGTTGGCATATAAACTTGTACTACTGTAGTAGCGTTCACTATGCTGTTTGTAGTAGCTTACCCGCATTCCTATTCATTATTAAACCTACTCCTGCATTACCCCTATTTGATTTTGTGTTTATAACCCTGTATTCAACTCACCAAAAGTCTTGTTCCTCTTGCCACCGAACTTTACTAATTCTCACTATATCTAACTTTAACCTATCCATTTCTCTTTTTAAATTTTCTTACATACCTGCCCGATTAAGGGATCTGACATTACACGCTGCGATCCGTAGAATGCCAGTTTTCTTTCTCCTGATAATTACATCCTCGAGTAGGCCCCTCCTGGAGATTATAATGGGGGACTATTTTACCCAAGAAGACACCATCATTTAACCATACAGTAAAGCTGCATGCCCTCAGGAAAAATTATGGCTGTAGTTTCCCCTTGCTTTCAACTGTTCGCAGTACCAGCACAGCAGGGCCATTTTGATTAGTGTTTCAAGGCCAGATCATTCAGTCATCCAGACTGTTGCTCCTGCAACTACTGAAAAGGCTGCTGCCCCTCTTCAGGAACCACACGTTTGTCGGGCCTCTCAACAGATACCCCTCCGTTGTGGTTGCTCCTACAGTACGGCTATCTGTATTGCTGAGGCACGCAAGCCTCCACACCAATGGCAAGGTCCATGTTTCTTGGGGTGGGGGGTGTACTTTTCATTAATAATCCAAATTATTAGCATTGATATTGTTGTGTCTTAACGTATTATTATAATACATTATTAATGTTAGTGTTATTATTATTTTGTTTTCTGTGTAATATTGTTCCTGGTCATGTGTAAGTTAGCGCCTGAAGCATCTAATCTAGTCAGGGTAAATAAGCCATGAATAAATAAGTTTGGGAATTTTATTGCAAAAACTACAACAGTTAACTGATAAAATTTGTCAAAGTGTCTTCACTCTGAATGCTGTCTGATTTTGTTATCTGTATGTCAACTGCTTTGTGTTCATCAGAGTATCTCAGACTACCATGTAGGCTAAAAACCACCATGTGCACCCCGCAAGTACTTACCTAACTGAGTAGCTGCTTCCTTTGTGTAGTGTACCCTGACCTGTCTAGGAGAGTCCTACAATTATCCACCCAATAATGGAGGTCTATCCAAGACTGTCAGACTCAACAAAGCCTCTGGCCGAGATTGTCCACTCGGCTCCAGACCTTAGGACCCCAGTCAACTCTGGAAACTGTGCTGCAAATCGTGAGCTGTTCTTGCACTCCATATGAGAGGCCAGCAGCCTCCACCAGTCATCTGAATGAACTGAGGATGACCTCGGAACCCTCGCAAAAGGCACTGTCAGAACTGATGCCACTCCTCGGAGATGACTGCACCCTGCAAGCTCGATAGCCACAGGCAAAGATGCCCCATCTCGGATGAGGCTCCCTGACAGACCTACTGAGTGCATATTGGCTATCTTTCTGGCTCTGAACAATATTTCCCTAATGTGTCCAACACTTGTGAACCCCTCCTCCAGTGAGCTCGCTCAGATGCCGTCGGAGGAGTGACTCACAGACGAGTGGGCGTGGCCGGACAGCCTGCCTCCACATGCCTAACCTAGTAGTGTAGTTAGTCGTTCAAGAGAAATGACGACTGTGCTACACACTACTTGAATTTCCACTTTAAAGTTACAAAAATGTGAGACTTCTTGTATTTAAGAGGTGTAAACTCATGGAATTTAAGAATTAATCTATGAAGAAAACAGAAAAATCTAAAGACATAACTAGCTGTTGTCCACATCTGGAACCAGTGTGTAACTCAGCTTTACTTGTTTCTTGTCAAGACGAGATTTAAAAAAGATTGTGCTCTGGGTTGATCTACATTAATTTTTGTCGTTATGAAATTTTGAACTTTATTTACAAGCCAGTCAGTGCCCCATTGTGAATTTATGGAAAAGCTGAATAATACAGCAATACTGAGCATTAGCTGAAGTTTAGATATATTAGGAACCTGTGCATACTGTCAGTCTTTTAGCCTCCTTCTTTTAGAGAGTCTTTGTACATATGATGGACTACAAGCACACTTTTATAACAACAGCTTAATAATCATATATTTTACTCTTCCATAAAAAAAAAATTTAAATAACAATCAGTACTTTTCAGCCATGACTAGAACCCCCCAAAAAAAAAGATCTATGCGAAGAGGCATCGGACGTCTCAACAGTGATGACTGACAACTGTGTCATCCTCAGCTAACCAAATTAATTGGAGGGGCACGTGGTCAGCACACCTCTGTCCCGGACCTTGCCAGTTTTTGGCAACGGCGATGCTACTTCTCAGTCGAGTAGCTCCTCAGTTGGCCTTACAAGGGCTGCGTGCACCCTTATTGAACCTTGCCCACACAGCACAGTACAGAGAGCTTCACTCACAATGTTTCATCGAGATGTGCCTCGGTTAAAATCACACGTGGTTTCTTACAGGGCTCAGAATTTTGCTGCCAAGCTGGATAACAGACATGTCTAATCCCACAACCATAGTTTTTTATTACAGTCCCAATGTATTTGACTACATTGCTCGCTAACAAATGAATACTTCACTTACCAACATTTACAGGCTTTGTGAAAATTGGCTACATCTTTCAACAGAACTTTGCCCACTTCATCATAGCTTGATGTGAGGAGTAAGAATATCGTGGTCAAAATTTTGTGTTTGCTTCCAATAACAGTATGCTATTAATCACTTAACTTAAACCATATGCTAGTACATTTGTATGTCATCCTGATACCAGGTTCCCACCATATATTTCATTCCCTTGAGAATCAGCTAGCAAATCTCCTTACACTCTATTCGTGCATGGTACGACGTATGACCAGCTGTCTGCTATCCTGAATGGACTCTTCCAAACTGTGACCAACAACCACCTAAACTGACTCGTGTGATGGAATGGGGCATTTACACAACATTTTAAAATATTTCACATTCCAAGCTAAAATTTCAATTGAAACAGGAACTTTCTTTCTGTGGCCATAAAATGATGTAGACCTAACTATGAAGCTATTATATTCGTTACAGGACAACTTTTCAACACTGTCATACAACATACACAAGTTCTTGTGAGTTCATAGTAGAGGTCCACCTTGAGCCGTGCAATTAATTACGAATGAAGCACGGTATTGATATTAAATGTCTGAGTGATAGTCAGTTTAGAGAGTAATTTAAAACAGATTTGTACAATAGCTGGGAATAAGGGGATCTGGCTGAGCTCGTCTGGAAAGCGGCGGTGAGGGGAAACTTTCACTGTGGCAGCCTGGCCCAGTAAGTGTCTTTGTGATCCCTAATGGCACCACCGTGCAGATGGACAAGAGTCAAGACATTCTGCATTGTTCACTCACACAAATATTTTACGTGTTGGAGTGAGAAGTAATGTTTGTGAAAGATGCAATTGACTGCCAAATGCAGAAAATCTGGCTTTGGGATGTGTGCCAGAGATTGCTGTCTTACAGGTGAACTCCCAGCTAGGCCTTTTAAATGCCACCAAACACATAACTCTTACAAAAATTTTGTTTAGGGATTTAAGACCTTTGGACAGTGGTTCATCTTGATGTTTTTCAGAGTGACAGAGAGCTAAAAGGAAGCTGCCTCACTGACACGGGAGAGAGATACGAATAGTGAGGCATGACTTTTTCCAAGGGGTATAGCAGAAATGGAAGCAATGGTTGCCCGAGTAAAACATAGCCCAGGGAAGGGGAGTTGTGCTCTCTGAGGAGCATTTTTCCCAGTCAGAGCTTGGAAGATCCAGAGCACAGCCAGTAAAATTAAGCACATATAGAAAAATTTGGCAATTTGAGGTTTCTCTCCTCACAGTCGCTACACTGATGTGTAAGGAGACTTGTCAAATATTTGGCCAGCCACAGAAGTGGTCTGCTGCTACTGAATGGTATCAAGGGAACTTCAAGTCATCTTGTAAATACAATCTCAGAGATTCATTCGGAATATTTGTATTGCAAAGTCGTTAACATTCTGCTTCTAAAATCCACAAAAAGTGTGACAAATTACCTCCAATAACTTATTAGTTTCAGTAGTTCTATTCTGGGCTCATAAACCAACTAATCACAATACATGTTCCACAGTCGTAAAACACTCCTTCCCACCCAAACACACAACCTCTCAAAGCTTCCAGAATGAAATTTTCTCTCTGCAGCAAAGTGTACACAGATTTAAAACTGTGTGCTGTACTGAGACTCTAGCTCAGTACCTTTGCCTTCTGTGGGAAAGTGCTCTACCAACTGAGCCACCTAAGCATGACTCATGACCCATCCTCACAGCTTTACTTCCTCCAGTACCTCCTCTCCTACAATCCAAACTGCACAGAAGCTGTCCTGCAATGCTGCAGAACTAGTACTCCTGGAAGAAATGATATAGCAAAGACATGGCTTGTCACAGCGTGGGGGATGTTTACAGAATGAAATTTTCACTCTGCAGTGGAGTGTGTGCTGATGTGAAACTTCCTGGCAGATTAAAACTGAGACTCAAACTCAGATCCTTTGCCTTTAGCAGGCAAGTGCTCTCAAAGCTTGTCACAGTTTGGAGCTACCATGTACACAAAGCCATTGCTGCTAGTTTTGGCTAACAATAAAAGACAAGCTGCTCCATTACACTCAGTCCAATACATTATTGATAGAGTAGTTTGTATTAGGAAACCTGCAATAAGGTTCTATGCATGCACAAGGATTAGCATTTTACTTAAGTGTCAGTGTACACCATTTTCCCAAAACTGCGAAAAAGAGAATAATGTATCATGTAATAAAATGTACTGTAGCCTGTTTGATGCATCAGTCCATTTGTCACAAGCAACTGGAGTTGAGTAAAATAGTGTTAAAAGCAGAATAAGTGCTAAGTGTGAAATGGTATATTGAAACTTACTTAACATACTTGTAATCAGAGTGTCAGGGACACCGATTATTAATAACAACTTTTTCATTTATGGTCTTGTGCTGGTATGAACTACCAATTTTCTTTTGGTTCCAGCTGTATGGAATTGAATTCTCACAAGCTTTTTGTTGAGTACTCGTAAACCGATGTCAGATGGTAGCTGACTCTCATACCAAACACGACCTCATCCACAGCCATGTTGCCAGCACTATCATGAAGATGGCTGCAGTATAATTGGATAAATAAGATGATCTACTCACCACACTGGTGGCAGCAGAAACTATATGTAAAGGATATAGAAATGTGGAAGCTTTCAGAGCCAATGGCTCTTCCTTCTAGCAGAAGATTTGAAGGGAAAGAAAGAAGACTGGCAAGACTTAAGAAAGGGAGAGAGTTATAGAAAAGTTGCCCAAAACCATAGGTCAGAGGAGACTTACCAGACAGGGTGAGAAGGAAAGACTGATCCTTGGTGCCTGCGCTGGATGAGATTTGAAAACCTGAGAGCTTAACGATGGAAGACGCGGTAATCAGCAAGACACAATTTCCTGGAAAAAAAACGTCATTTGGAGTCAATATGAGGTGAAAGCTAACTGCATTGTACATGATAGGCATATATGGGGAGGGGGAAGATGGTGGAGATATGTGTGTGTGTGTGGGGGGGGGGGGGGGGGGGGGGATAGACGGACTGCAAAATGAAAGGGGAGCAAAGAAAAGGAATAGTTACTGAGAATAAATTCTGAGAACACTATGATGCAATTTTACTTTTTTAAGCTGATGTTTCTCATTGATTGTGTAAACAAAACAAACGGATCACATACTTTTGGACATATAAATACAGACTGATTATTGGCTCCAGTGTCCAAGGTTGTTGAATAAGTCACTTTGCAGTCTGCTTGTTTCTATTAAATCATTGTCCACCCACGTTAGCTGAGTGGTGAGTGTGACATACTGTCGATCTTAAGGGCCTGCATTTGATCCCCAGCTGGATAAGAGATTTTCTCCACTCAGGGACTGGGTGTTGTGTTGTCCAGATAATCACCTATTCATCCCCATCCAAGCACAATTCGCCAAAGTGGTGTGAAATTAATTAGTTTGTTTATTTTCATTCATTTTAGAAAAACATCTGTCTGTCTCTGATTTGATTGTCTTGGCCATGGTTTCTAAATCTGCCTCTACTTGTGTGACACGCCTCGTGATGTCATCATGAGGGGTAACGCACTTTCCTACTTTTGTCATCATGTGCTACTTAAAGGTTTGACATTGATTTCATTATGTTTTGCTAAAACTGTTAGTTTTGAAAACTAGGTGGCCATTTGAGTGATCCTTTTGTTCAAGTCAGTACCAATTTTGGTTAATTTAGCGTCATTACTGTCAAGTTTTTTCTTTATTTCCTGAAATTTTTCCGTAAACAGTTTCTCATTGTTCTGTAAACTTGTATTCATCTGCTGAAATTGTTGCATGACTGCACTGATAAATTGTGAGAAATTTACTGTTTGAACATTATCTGCTCCCGGTAAATCGTGAGAATTTACTGCTTGTGATTCACTTTCCATATCTTGCAACTCTATGTTACTGTCGGTTCCTATGCCTAGATTATTTAGGTTCTGTATTTCATTTACTGTTTCACTTGTTTGAGCAAGTGTAATTTAATTCTATGCTGCTTCATTGGATACGGAACTTGCAGTAGGCAAACTGTTTATGTTATCCATTCTATGAGTCATGACCGTATCAATAGTAACAAGATTTTTTTTTTTTAATTCGTCTCTACAATGTTTAGCTTGTATGTAATGTTATTCAAACAATGCGTAGAGTTGATCTGTTATTGACAATGTCTCTACACGCCATGTTGTCTCCACTGAGCTGTGTATCGGCCATTTTGCAGTAATTGTTGTCGTACTTTGAAAAAAACAAAAAATATACACTCAGCAGTAAAAATCACTTTTTAACTTTAGCAAAACTTCACTATATATTGTGAGTTAATGAAAGATTGTGCCAACAAACAGCCCAAGATGCTATGGGGCAATGTATCACAGGATGGCATTTGGCACCTTTATGTGTCAGAATATACACCTGCATTGCCATCAGAGAGTGGTATGCATTGTAGTGATGTGACAGGACACCCTTCACTGTGACACGTGTTTCATTTGACCTGAATTACAACGATGTCGCATCGTGTGACAAAAATGACCATTTCTTTGAGGGTGTTGCAGTTTCTTCTTTCAGCAGAGTATATGGTATGCATTTCATTGTAACCTTTCTAGTTTAGTAAATAAATCACCTTCCTTGACAAGGATCTCAATATTTGATTATTTTCTGTTTATTGTTGTTACTAAGTGTATACTACAGGTCAAAATTATTCGATCACGTATGAAAAACGCTATGCACTTTATTTTAATAGACAACTACACTCTTCAAACTAAATAGGCTAACAATACAAATATTTTCTCTCTCTCTGTCATTAAGTACCCTTTGTGCTAAGATTAGCTGCGCAGACTGTTGGCATTATGGAGATAATATTTTTGCAGAGATTACAGTCCCATGCATCTGTAATCCATAGATTTTCAACATTAGATGACGTCAGTTCTCTGATCTCTCTGCCATGTTCATCCCAGTGGGTGAGGTGGAGCAGTGGTTAGCACACTGGACTTGCATTCGGGAGGACAACGGTTCAAACCCATGTCCAGCCATCTTGATTTAGGTTTTCTGTGATATCCCTAAATCGCTTCAGGCCAATGCCGTGATGGTTCTTGTGAAAGGGCAGAGTGGACTTCCCTCCCCATCCTTCCCTAATCCAAGCTTGTGCTCCGTCTCTAATAACCTTGTTTTCAATGGGACATTAAACACTAATGTCCCTCCCTCAAGTTCATCCCGTAAGTATTCGATGGGATTTAAGTGAGGTGGCTGACTTCACCATACCATACTCTTCAGTTTCCCAAATTTCTTTCCTCTATTGACTTACTATTGGCACAATTTAGAAGTCTGTCTGAGATCATTGTCTTGCTGCAGATCAACCCACAACTAATATGCCTCTTGGCAGATTGAACTGAATTGTTGATCAGTACTGACTTCATATGTTCTCCACAATGTCAATGAGTAAACATTCAGTGAAGGCTTACAAATTTAAAACTCAATTAATCCTTGGACCATTGCTACGCTCTCCAGTTTTTACACTGCTGTGCCCATTGCAATCAGTTCAACTTCTCTCTATCCATCCATGTAAGTTATGGTCACACAAATGGCATTGCTCTGCTGAGACAAAGGTTGGAGCTTCTCACATATTGTTTACTTTATTATTAATTATAGGTGCAGGAGGATTCTTCACATTTACTCTGTACACATAGGAACTAATCTTTGCTTTACCGTGTTACTCAGGGTCTTCCAGATTGTCAAAGACTTGAGCTGGCACCAGAGCAATGTATACACTACTGTAGGCTTGGTTAGGCCAAAATTTGTTACTATTGCCTTGCTAGAATAGCCTTTGTGATGCAGAGCTACAATTACAGCCCTTTTTTCAATTCCGACCTCCTCCTTCCATCTTATTAGGATGCAATACAGCATGAACTTGAACAAGTATAGAAACTCACTTCTAGGTACACACAGTGTACAAAGGCAGCAAAAGAAATGAAACCTATTTAAATGGAACCCTCTTAGGTAAAGGCCACCAGTGTTGTGGAGACTCACCAGCACCTCTCTGGGTGAAGAATGAGCTTAGTTTTTGCATGTTTTACTATCAAAACAGGTTTATGGTGCAATACTCAAAGTTAAATCCCTGTGTTAACGCAAATCAATAGCTGTGACTGAAAACTTTTCTTCACTTTTGCATCTAAAATTCGTAGACAATGTGTGTGATCATCTGGACCACAGCCCTTGGACACCCAAAAAGATCAAAATGCATCTGACAGCAAGCCATCCGAGTCATTGGCACATCTCAAGGGCCCAAGTAGCATGTACGTGGTTTTATAGTGATCCCAACATAAACTGCTTCCAAACCTCAGAAATGGAATTCTGTGATTGAAATTCAACCTTTGTAAGAGATTAGAATGTATGCCACTTACTACTAGCACAGACATACTGCTATTTTAAGTGTTCTCTCTGTCAAGGTAACTGTAACTGAATTGGCAGAGATGTGACTAAACACAGAAATGATATTGAGTTGCTACAACAAAATCAGGGATCTTCTCTTTATAACAGTATCTAATTTTGTAATACGTTTCTGCTGCTGAATCGTGTTCCATCTGTGTAATACAGTGCCTATGTAGCACCCAAATGTTCCATCTTCAAAATTTGAATTCAGAATATTTTCATGTGCTTTTGGAAGGTGTGAAATGTCACAACTCGTATCCCTAGAAGTGTTGGTATTATAATTGCCAGCTCAGAGACATGGTTATTCATTACAAATGATGGGGGAAAAAGCCTCCAATTGAATACAAAGCTGATATATAAATGAGTGAGTGAACGTACAATTGCTCATTGGATTACACTGTGTCTGTTATTGTTATATTTCCAATTCTTAATTTTCTGCATTCAGTTACAGTTATCATTGTACAGCTTGCTACATTGAAGCATGGAAATCACCCCAAGACAGTGAAGATCACATGGAACATGGAATGAGTGTCTGAACTGAAATGATTCCAAGCAAGCTACCCTGGGAATTGATTAATACTAAAAGTGTGTACTGCTTGGAGTATCTGACAAATTGTGCAGGGTCAGAAACACATACATTTTACAGAAAAAGTACAAGATGTGGTGAACATTCTGTCTGCAGTCTGGTATAGTGAACTGCTATGGGTGAAACAGAGTACAGTACTGCTCAAAGTAGAGGTGCTAGTTCTTGGAGTGCATTTACAGTAACCAGGATGAAATGTTTGTGGCTTTGCTTGCCTGTGTGAGAAGGACTGTTGCTAAAGAAAAAATCCATTTTATTTTGCCAAATGTGTTTAAAAGTAAAAAATAATACATATATTGACTGAATTATAAAGGTAACTAATGATAATGGTGTTTCAGACATTCCAGACTACATCTTGGGTACAGTTACAAGAATTATCAGGTGCTGTGAAAAATGGTATTGGCTGCTAAACATTTAAATGTAATGCTGTGGTAATTTAGGATCAAGAAAGTGCCTTGAAAAAGATGTTTATGTCTCCTTTTTCGTATATTTTTTAAGTTGAAGTGACTGTACATCATGTGGCAATAGCTGAAACAAATTGGCAACAAATTTAAATGAAATGTATACCATTTTTACGGTTCATATAGAAGATAACATGTTTAATAAACAATGCTGTTTTTAACAATAGTATAATGAATACTATGCCTTATCTTACGATAACATTAGAATAATATTTAAATACCTAAATTTGGGAGTTGTTATAGCCAGTAGTGTCTGCAACACATCAAACAGAGCTTTTCGTTAGCTACCATTGTATGTTCCAGCACCATGTTAACAAGCCTGCCACTCCTATCATACTTTATGTACACCCTATATAAAGTCCAGGAACACTTTCAAGTAATTACTGCACAAGAACTAAACATTGTACAGATATCATACATATTGCAATTTGAAGCGAAACTGTAAAAAAAACTTCCAAACAAACAGGGCACTGCTTCATCATGTGGTAGAGGCAGTACATACACCAGATCTTTAATGCGTCCCCACAGAAAAAAGTCACATGGAGTGAGATGTGGTGATTGGGGAACCACTTAGTGAAACACCTGTCCTCTTCTGTAGCAAGGCCGATCCATCGATGCAGCAGCTCTGTGTTCAGACACCCACAAACTTCACGATGAAAATGGGTTGGAGCTCCATCCTGCTGAAAAATGAATGAAGGGTCCAGTTGCATTTGAGGTATCAGCCATTGCTGCAACACATCCAAGTAGGAATATCCAGTAACAGTGCTCTCAGTGAAGAAGAATTGCCTGTACTGTTTTTGGTACGACAAGGCACAAAAAACATTTACTTTTGGGGACTCATGCTCAAATTCAATGCATTCGTGTGGATGCTTTGTACCCCCAGATATGACAATTATGCCTGTTCACTTTCCCATTAGTGTGAAAAGTGGCTTCCCTGCTAAATATTATGTAATCAAAGCCATTACCATCCCCATTCAGTTTTTGCAACTCTGAACAAAACTCAAAGAGAAGCGTTTTGTCATCATCATTAAGTTCCTGCACTAGCTCCAGTTTGAATGATTTCATTGACACCTTCTGTAGCAGGACTTTTCACTATGTCATTGGAGCTATTTTGAGATCATGGGATGCACGACGCACAGATTTTCTCGGACTCCTTATAGATGACTCTCGTATGCACTATTCATTCACTTCACTCACACTGGGACGTCTGCTTCTCTTTCCCGGGCACAAGCAACCCATCATAACAAATTTGTTGTGCCAGTGGTAAATGGCCTTCCTTGTTGGTGGCTCCTTACCACACTAGTTTTTGTTGGACGCCAACACACCACGTTTGTGACTTTTGGTGACTATCCTCAAGTTACGAAACTACACTGTGGTGGTATACATTAAAAAAAAACTTTCAGTGTCTCTTTGAAATGACACATGTATGATAGGTGCACACTGTTTGGTTCTTGTGCAATAAATAATTGAAAGTGTTTGTGGTCTTTATGTACGCCTCATATTTTTTTATACATGGCAAAATCATGATATTCTCAACATTAGAAATGTTCATAATGTAACCATATGCATAAATTAATTTGCAAATGAATGTAAAATGACTCATTCCTCATCATTATGATCCATAGAACATGTATCCTACTAACTAAATTGGATTAGATGATGATGCATCACTATTAAATCATTTGCCTGTATTCTCTCTGTCGCCAAAAAGTGTATTATTAAGGGAGATAAGACTATTAGTTTGTTCTTTCAGTTGTCACTTGAAACTGAAAATAACATTGATATGAATGATCATCAAAAAGAAAAGAAACTTTATGGTTCCATGGACCTTTTACAAGTCTCAACCAACTATGCAGTATACATGTAGACTGAAGAGATGAATGAAAATTTGAACCCAGATCCTCTGCTCACTGGGCAGATGCACGAACCACTACACCACCCTGGCACAGTGGCTCTGCACTGTTTGCCCCAGCATGCCTCCCTCCTCAGTCCAAATTCCAGTTCACAACTAAGTCCACTTATTTCCCCAAAACACAAAGAGCACCACAGAGGATGTCAAACTGTCATGGAATAGCACCTCAGTTTTGAATGAAATGGGGATTCCTCTCTGGAACCATATAGTTTCATTTAATGAAAGCAGCTATACCTGGGTCTCAGGCAGGACCTCCTGTTTCGTTTGATTCTGAGGTACTATTCCAATACTGTTGGACATGTTCCACACCCAGCAGGATACCCTCTTATGTGGGTCTGTGGAATAAATAATTAATGTAATCTAGTCTGAGAGCCCCTCCTCTTGTGGCAGTTTATTGTATATCACTGGAGCAACAAGGCATATGCACTTAATTGCAGGCCTATATTATGGATAACAATCTGTTGAAGCATTAAAGAACACAGTTAACATTTCTGAATTGTGACACTCTTTGTAGACCAGAATTGTCTTCTCTAGGTCTCAACATGAATTTGATGAAGGGTAATTGCCTGAAACGTTACTGATAAAGGCAAAATAGTTCTCTTAATTCACCTCAAAAGCACGATAACCGACCTCGATATCAGATGGAGCAATAAATGAAATATTCGAAAGTGTCATTCATTGGTTCTCAATAAATGGTCTAGCACATCATTTACAAAGAAAAGGCATCTTATTCAGTTTTGTACAAGGAAAGACAAATCATCACTAATAATGAAGCATTATGGAAAAGAAATATGTGAAGACTGATTGTTAAAAATACTTGGGGGTACATAGTGATGAGAAAAAGAATTAGAAAACTGAGTGCAGCAACATTTGCTCTAAATGTGATTGCCATAAATGGCAATGACAGCTCTAGAAAATTTGACTTCCTTCTTTCATTGATGTCATATTTAGAATGGGGGCCTCTGACCCCTCCCCCTCCCCATCCCCATCCCCCTACACACACGCACAGTGCCTATCCTCAAACTTCACATAGATAAAGAAATTAGGTAGCCTCACAACACATACACTCTTACAAAGTTTGTTTTGAAGGATCAGCACAATTTGAAAATAATACTAGCATTCATAAATACAATACTAGGAGGAAAACAGTGGGACTTAATCTTGTTGTAGCACAGAAAGAAGCATATCATGCAGCCATAAAAATATTTGACAACCTCCCTTTAATTAACAAGGTGCTGGCTGATAATGAAAGTTGACAAGTGCTATTCCATAGATGAATTTCTGAGAAGGAAACAACAGGTTACCCACGAGCACTGATGTGCTGCTTCCTGGACTTGGGTAGGCGCGCCGGCCCCGGACTGAATCAGCCCAGCAGGTTAACAACGAGGGACGGCATACCTGAATGTGGTTTTTAGGCAGTTTTCCACATCCCACATGGTAAATACTGGGCTGGTCCCCATGTACCACCTCAGATACACAACTTACAGACATCTGAAAAACATTCGCACTATTTCATGGCTTACACTAGACGCAGACAGCTAGGGTACATTACTTCTGTCCTGGGGTGTACATGATGGTGACAAGAAGGGCATCTGGCAACAACACTCTGTGACACTAACATTGCCAACTCTATAGTAACAGGGTCAACCCCGTGTTGAAGCGGGGCAAAGGCCCAAGCAAATTATGAGAAGGTGACATCCAAAAATGAACATATCTACTAAATGCAATTTATCACAGTCAACATGAAACTTATTTTGGGCATACATAAGAAGGAAAATAGCATACTGCAGTGTGAATGCCTTTTACTTTTACTTTTAGGCCAAAAGGCAGTTCATATCTGTAAATCAAATCAAGAATGAAAATATTCCTTTAAAAAGAGCATTTAAATATTCATTACATGAACTATGAGCGATTTTCAAAACCAAAAATCTTCTTCTTTCTTTCAAAATAACTTACCTCTTACTGAATAATGCTTGTTATACCATATCATTTCACATATTTTTATAGTGTAGTATGTGATACCATAGAAAAAACTGTACTTCACAATAATTTGAAATGTTTCAGATCACCATGCCAGAATAAAATGACGTAACTGTGGCATTAACTATCTTTAGAACTATTCTTTGACGTAAGTGTTACATGCAAACCAGAATAATTTTCTTAACAGTCACAAGCAACATGGAAATATCATCGGTGATGGTTGTGTTCCAACTTAAGTACTAGTGATTTTGGCAGGCTTCTTAAAAAATAGTTTACTGTAAACCATCAACATCTTTTTTCCTATTATCTTAGACTGGATGGCTGAAAAGTACTTTTGCTTTTGTCCAAGGAAAGGGTTTTGTAGTCGTTCATCTGCTCTTTTACATCTAGTTGGGAATTCTAGAATGCATTTGTCTCAACATGAGTATGAGTGTTTCCCATAGCTTTGTACTTGTGTATGGAAATGCACTTTATTTCACACATTTAATGTGAAATCCCTATCTAAGGACCTACAAGACGTACATTGGCGAGCAAGGTTTCTTAGCTGAGTCACTGATTGTAGATCTCATTGTATCCCTCTTTTGTTACAATTGTTGGCCTTTTTCTTAGAAGTTTTCTTATTCTATCAAAAGTGGAGTCAGTGCATAAGTAACTGTGTCCTTTTAATAATAATAAAAAGTAGTGCTATGCAACATATTATGAGGGAGCACGGAAGCACAAACAGTTGCTCTGCATTAGAGAAACAGTGTGACTGGAATGGAAATCACTCGACTGGATGTAATGGATTAGTTATCCTTCACACAAAATGTGTATGTGGACACAGATGTATTTTCCTAGGCTTGTATCTTGGCAAATGTTTGATTTCACTTAAATTGTATGATTATCTAGGTTCTGCTTATCCTGTTTGTTTTGTTCCATTCTGTGTCTCATTTATTTTAAATTCCTGACATGTTTGCTTTTGTGTGTAAGCTCCTCATATAAAATTTTGTTGAGGATTAAGGCAGCAACAAAGTTCAGTAAATAGTCAGCATGAACTAATTCTGTGCAATGGGAACCCCAGAAAAGCAGATGATAAAAGCTCTCAGGTTACAATTGCCTTCCTCATCTTCCAGAAAACACGCTACTTTTGATTTTTGGGTCATGACAAATGTTGACCATCTTGATGAGATCAGTCTCATTGACTGGGTGCACATTTGTCAAACATGGATTTCATGAGCTGGGGACTTGTTAACACGAACAGTGGATTACTACTCTAAGCTCTGGACATGCTTTTGCCTGCCATCCAATGACACAGTAATGGAACATTGTACGCCATAGTGCATGGGATTTTGATCTTATTGGCTGAACTGTGAACATTGTAGGAGAAAAATAATTTTGAAAATGCACCATTTGTCAATAAGGGTTGAGGGGAGTGAAACAATCATTACTGAGTAAGTGCTATGGAATATGCTGTACTGGGGCAAGCAGGGTTCTGTTTGGGTGGGCCCCAAATAGGCTTGTGATTATCTCACTGTATAAATTTCCAGAGGGTTATTGGTTGACCCTACCACCCCATCAGCAAACAAACATTTAACAGTAAAAATGTGATAGTAACACAGTATCAGGAGAATTATTAAATAATGTTGCACTAGTTACAGAACACAGATTTGAACCGTTGCCTCATGACTCACACACATGAATGTATCTTCTTCTGCTTGTACACAATGAGCACTGATCCAAAGGAATTGCTGAAGAAATGGTCTTGGATGGTTATTGATTCATTCAAGAGACATACTTGAGGTATAGGGACTTCTGAAATTAAGTTACGCAACAGGCACAGCACCCTTTCAGAAGACTGGGCATGTTACCAATTTCCTGAGAGACAATTCTGCTGCAGTACGGACAACAGGTTCATCACATTATGGGAGTGAAATGGCACTCCAAAGTTGAGGTACAAGGAACAGTAAGTTTCTTGTTAGCCAAACATATAAATTGCACACAAATTCGCCATGAAATTCTTGCAGTGTATGGTGCAATGCAATGTAGCATCCAGTCGTAGTGAAACAGTGCCAACAATTTGATGAAGACCATTCAGTCTTTCCAGCAAGCTCAGTGCATATTTGACAGGAAAGAGATTTTCCATCAAAGAGGAAATTCACACAGCAGTCCTCAAATTGTTCCATGACTGAGGCGCACGTTTATATTTTCAAGAAACTGAACAGTTTGTGGGATGTTACAATTGTTGTTTACAGGTTTTAGTGACTGTAGTGAAAAGTAGTATCTGCATCACTTTGAATTGTATTGCAGCATACAGTAAAAGTTACTCAGTCTGCCATAGTAGCAGGTAACTTTCTGTCTGAAGTCTCATAGTTTCCTGCTGCTTTCACACCTTTATTTGACAATCATCAGATGTCAGGTTACTCCTGGATGCATCAGTGAATGGAATCCTACTCTGCTGACTGAATACCCATTCTGTGTTTTCCCGTACCCAACTCCACAGACCAATGCTTTTGGGGGAGGGATGCTAGTGCTATCTGAGGCCACATTGATAATGTGGAGACTTGGATTCTGTCTTGACCATAGTTGCCTGATATCCCAGATATCTGGTTGGAAACCCAACTCCCAACTGTACTTTGTTGGGATAGATAAAATTCCGGGTTACATAAAAATGGACAACATTATATAAAATGATGTGGTCTTCACTTCAAATTCCTCATTTCCAATTTCTAATGAGGGGCAGTCTTGTATGAGTTACTGACTTAAACTCCTCCTTTTATTAACAGCGCTAAGTGGCCATACTTGACTCAATAGCCATTGTTTTCGAGTAGTGCATCAGAGGTCAATCGTGACAGTGCTTTGTAATTCTCTGCTGAAAAAATTGAATAGGGTTGTGCAGTTTCCTTCCCCTGTGGCAGCCTTAGTCGTCATGAAGATCTTATCAAAACATTCGAAAGAGAAATTGTGACGAAGGAAGCTGGGATAATTTTTTAATTTTTACTTCCCCCTTGTTTTGCAATATGCCTCCTTCAAATTTGTTTCTTCACTTTCAACTAATTACCATTAACATATGTGAATTGTAATCTGCATTTTCATAAAAGAGAAAGGCAGCCCCCTCAGGTTGAATTTTGTCTCTGTAATTGATTTTCTAATTTATATTGAGTATTCCTAGTTAGTATCTTTTATTATAGGGCAAAATCAGTCATTTTTATGTAACTTTAATTTCGATGTTGACTTATAAACAAATATAAATGGGAAGTTGTGCACTGGCCATACATAACTGTGTATTATTGGGAGGATGTGAAAAGTGAAAGTAGAAGACTGTGAAATGCAAGTGTGCATCTGTCGGCTACATCATTTACAGTAAACAGTACTGCACATCCAACCCCTATGTTTTCAGCCAGTATGTAGACACCGAGGACAACAAAGTAGGCAAACCACAACAAAATGGCAGTTTACTTGCAGCACAGTCTAAACTATGTTGAAAAATGATTTGACTTTGAAGAAAGTGTCTACAGGACTTTCAAACCATTTTCACTGACAGTGAAACAGAGCTCAGTTTCAGAATATCTAGAAGTTATTTCTTGTAGATGGGGATTTGATGTTTGAAGAATGTGTGCAGTTAAAGAACTTTCTCAAGGATGAAGAGAAGAACTTTTCAAGCTGAAATCTGATTAGTGGAAGGAATTTTTTTTCATTGTTATGAAAACTATGACAACTTCTTAAAACTTTTCCGTTTTGTTTCAGATGATGGTGAACACTTGGTGAGCTGAGAGGAACCTTTTCCCAGCAGCAACATTAGAAGCTGAAATAATAATAATAATGAAGATGGTTTAGTGATTTACATGTCTCCAGTTTTATTGAGGAAGAAGAGAAGATTCTATGAAGGAGATTGAAAAGTGAGCAAAAAATCTCAATAAGGTAAAAAAAAAAAAAAAAAAAAAAAAAACATTGAATTGTAGCCTGTGTGTGTTTAGTCTTGGTTTTTAAAAAATATCCCGATTTAGTTCAGAAAAAACTTGGTGACTGGTCTGTACTAATACAGCTGCCTTCTAAATGGGCAGTGCACAGCTCTTTTGCATTTTCTTGTGGGTGCCTATGAGCCACAACTCTTATGCTCTAAACAGGTTGTCGACTCCAGGCTACCACTGGAAGATGGTTTGTCTCACAGTAGTGGTTCTCTGTTTGAATGATGTCACTGTGGTGTATGACAAATTGACAGGCAACTTATCATGCTGCTATACACTCACAATGTAGATAAGCCTGAAATGATCCTTCAGAGCATGTTTACAGACAACACAGTTGAAGATTTTAATGAATCTGTCTCACAGAGACTTCTGTTCAATAGTAGATTATGATAAATATTCTGGCCAACAAAGTATCTGATTCCATTAAATTTTCAGCTATGTTTTTTCAATAGTTGCAAATCTGCTGTTCAAAAATGGAAGCCTTTTGGATTGATATTTTGTTTGAAATTTCTTTCTGTTTCTTTGATGTTTGAGATTATAAATTTCATGTGTTTCACATTTTCAAATTATTTGGTTATGAAAATGCCTCATAGCACTTCTGTATCAAATAGAAACTGTTATAATTTTTCATAACCACTAGAACAGTTCCTGAAGTTAGTATTGTAAAAATGTACCTTTGATGCTTTGCACCCGTGAGTTGAGTTGTGCTATCGTTGTTAACTTTCTCAATAGTTTTAGTGAGGTTACTGAATGAGAGTAGTTGTCTTGGACTTGGTTCCATGTGACATCAAGTGCAGTTTTATCTGTTGGACTGAGTAATGTGAACTCAGTGTATATCATGAATTGTAATTTGCTTTTATACTTCTGCAACTTTGAAATCAGTGACTCTTTTTAGCCAGTTGCCAAAGCTTTAGAAATGTGGTGTCAGCTGTTGATTACATTTGGAGAATTGGGCTTATCAAAAGCTACAATGTTGTTTCATCAGCAAGTCAAGATATTAACTGAAACTATATGACCTAGAGCCCACATGAATTGTACTTCTAAATATATTTGGATGGTGAGCTGAGCACAAAATACTTCAAATCATGTTGATACTGTTTTCTAGGTTATGCAACAAATGTCATTGGAACTCTATCCTACAGTGTCATATCCCAACATTACACTTCAGACAGTTCTGACAAACAAGTGTTACATCGTTTCAATATTTTCTTGTTGTTTGGAGTGAGTAACGGGACTCTTATAATACACAGGAAGAGAGAAGAAATAAAGCTCTTGATATCAGAGGCAGGAAGGGTCTTGGAAGATAAATTGAATGGAATGGAAGGGATAAAAATCAGAAATTTTTGACATTCCAACCTGGAATTTCCGTTGGTTGTTTTAAAAATGCTAAAATTCCACCAACCGACATATTGCCCCCTGCCAGTGGTGTGATGTGATGCAACATGGAGGGGCAGCTGGTCAGCACACCTCTGTCCTAGGATTTTTTTTACTGTGAAACCACTACTACTCGGTCAAGCAGCTCCTCACAAGACTGACTGCATTTTGTACCAGTCACAGTCCCCCCCCCCCCCCCCCCCCCCCCCGAGGAAAAATCGCTGGCAGTTAGTCGAATGGCACAGCTAAGGAGGCAGACAGTGGAATGGGTAGTGTGTTAAAGAGCAGTTCTAAGATGAACATAAGACAAGAATAATGGAATGTAGTCAAGTTGAATCAGGAGATGCGGAATGAATAACGAGGGATGATCAGCGAGTTTGCATTTGAAAGCTGTACGAGGAGGGGTGAAAAAGCTTCTACCCTAACAAATAAAGAGTGAAAGAAATTTCATAATATAAATTTATTTGTATATATAATACCTGTGTACACCAATACACTTGGAGGCATGCTCAGATAACTTCTGCAAACCATTCAAAGAAAAGATCTTTGATTTCAATTGCAACAAAGCATCAGTCACTGCATCATCATCATCCTTTGAGGTATTTTTTTTCGGTTTGGGAAAAGGAAAAAGTCTGACCCAGTCAGATCTGGAGAATATGGCAGGTGACACGTTCCACATCATTACGAAAGAATCGTGTTCATGATCCATGGAACAACTAATATAACTAACTAGAATTGGAAGTTTTTCATTGTCCATTATACGAGGTTTGTCCGGAAAATACGTATAAAGGTTGAATAATGTCTTTATGTTACAGGTTGCAGTCACCATCAGGTGAGACTACTGCTGTAATCAATCAAATCAATGCTCAGTTCGAGTCAGAGCACTCTGCGTGAAGGTGGGAGTGTGCAGCAGATTGTGTTCTTAAAGACCGTGGATTGACAGAATGATTGCTGACGAGCTGTCAACCCTCAAAACAATTGTTCACAAAAACTTGAAATGAAGAAATTGTACCGAAGCTCTTGACACCAGAACAGAAAGCAAAGAGGGTTGAGTGCTGTAGGGATTGGTTGGAAGCAGAGGAACGAGGTGACTTTCTCAACCGAGTCATCACTGGAGACGTGTCCTGGTATTAGAAATTCGATGTGGAGCTCAAAGCAAGGAATGGAAACTAGCAGGAGAACCGAGAACAAAAGAGTCGCAAAAATCAAGGTCCAATGTGATGACAGTGTTGATTCTTGGAGCATTGTTCACAAGGAATTTGTCCCTCCCAGCAAGAGAGTGAACGGAAATTTTTACGTTGAAGTTCTGACACGTCTCGGAGCTCTTGTGGCAAGAGTTTGACCCTTCATCACAAGAATGCGCCCGCACACATGTCGCTCGTTGTGTTTTTGGCCCGAAGCTCAATCACCACTGGATTTAATCCCGTGTGAGTTCTTCATGTTCCCAAAAATGCGTAATGGTGTGGCATTGGGAGATGTGGAAACGACATGGCAACTAAACAACATCACAACTGAAGACTTTCAGCAATGTTATCAACAGTGGAAATGGCGTTGGCAGAAGTGTGTCACGTCTCAGGGTGAGCACTTTGAAGGAGACCATATTGTAATACCTGAATAATTGTAAAATAAAGTTATTATGCAACTTTTATATGTATTTTTCGGACAAACCTCGCAGATTAGGAAATGAGACACTGAAGATAATAGAAGTGTTTTGTTATTTGGGGTAACAAAATAATTGATTTTGGCTGACACAGAGAGGATATAAAATGCAGGCTGGACTGTATATCTGAGAAAGAGGAATATGTTAGGAGTGGATGTAAATGTTACGGAGTCTTTTCTGGAGGTATCTGCGTGAAGTGTAGCCTTGCTCCGAAACGAGATGTGAACAACAAGCAGTTGAAGCTAGAAAAGGATGGTATCTTTAAAAATGTGTTTCTAGGAAGAAATTTTGATGATTTCGTGGATAAAACATAAGGTAAACTCTGTCCATCGGTACTGGCCAACCACCGTGTCATCGTTTACCAATGACGTCCAGCACACCACTATCCTGCCTGTGTCAGTTTTCTTGTCCTCGAGTTCCTCAGTTGGCATCACAAGGGTGAATGTACACTTTCCCAATCCCCTCACCCAGAAAAATCCCTGGCAGTACAGGGAATCTAAACCTGCGTCCTCGCCATGATAGGCAGCAGCAGTGAACACTAAGTTACAGAGGTAGTCAATAAGTGGATAGATGACTACTACTGGCACTCGACACCCTCTGCACTGCACCTAGAGGTGGCTAATGGAATAATTATGCAGTTGCAAATCAAATTACCAGGGACATAGTATTGAAAGAAATTTTCAGCACAACATGAGTAAAAGAAGGAACTGGTTGATAAGACATACGCTGATGCATCGAGGAATCATCAATTTGGTGTTGGTGGGATTTGAGTGAGAGGAGGAAAAACTGTTGAAGGGGAAATACAGTAAGCAGGTTCAAATAGATGTAGGCTTGCATAGAGAGCTGCATCAAACCAGTCTTTGGACTGAAGACCACAACAACAAAAACAGTTGGCTGTGTGTAGGAATTTTCTGTGGTCAGGAAAGCAATGAGAAATGATTTTCTGATTAAGAAAAGTGCAAACACTATACATTAATGTGGTGTAAAATGTTTCTTGAGCTGTTTATGAAGCCAGAGAAATCTTATATTAGTTCTTTTGGCATGATAAACCTGTACACGATGATTAAACTACACCTACCCATGGGTTTTATGCAACTTGCAATGCCTACAAATGTCATGGGCAAGATTTTCATTTCTCTCACCCACTACATGCAAATTACTAGTCCTACATAAAAAAATGAACAGGATCTTTTTGTGGGAAATTTAATGTAGTCATTTCTTTTTGGGAGGGGAGGGGATACATTTTTACTAGAAGCCATAGTTTTTGAATTATTTAACAAAAAGTACTAGACAGGCATTCAAATGCCTTTTTTCTTGAATGCCACAGAAAGTGTGGTGTCCAACAAAGTACAAAATGTAATGTAGTTAATTTTGATACGAAAAGGTTCTGTTCATTGTTTTTGCAGGACTAATAGTGTGCATGTAGGGAGGAGAGGAGAGAAGATTAAAATCATGGGTGTGGTTCTTGAAGATGTTGCAGGTTCCATAAAACTTTATGGCAGGGGCAGCTGAATAACACTGTGTATGATCCACAAGATTCAACAACATGCTGATCAAACCTCATGGTCAAACATGGCTGCTGATAGAAAATAGGTGGTTCATATTGGCTTGAGTATCCCCATTATGTGACTGCTGTAAAGAAGAGGATGTGGGGTGTTCTCCGTCAGCTTTTATACCCACACTGGTATGCCAAAAGGCATTAAAATATACAAGGCATGCCAGAAAAGTAAGTACCATTGTGGGAAAGGACTCATGAAAACATTTCTTCAGACCGTAACAGCCACCACTGTTCACACATTTGTCATAGCAGTAATCCAACTTTTCTATGCCCTTTTCATAGAAAGATAATACCAGTTAAGACCTCCAATACTGATCACACTAGCTTACATCATCATAGGTGTTCAAGCACCTTCATCCTGACTGATGATGAAGTAAAAGTGGTAGTCCGAAGATGTGAGATCAGCACTGATTGGCAGGTGGTCTCACTGTTCCCAAGTGAATTGTTTAGTAAGGATTTCAGTGCCACCAGCAGAAATGAAGCATCATAATGATTCGATTGAGAGTTTTGCATCTTTTGTTTTGAATAGTGTGATGGAGTTCTCTCGGTGTTTTGCAGTATCATACAGCTTTCATGGTTTCAGCTCTGAGAAGGAACTCAACAAGCAGAATGCCTTGTTGGTCGCAGAATCCATTTCACCTGACTTTTTGCACTTGCAACTTCATTATGATTTCTTTTTTGGGGGTGGTGGAGGATTGTCGGACTGTCAGTTCCTTCACTCCATAGATTGTTGATTTTATTTTGGAGTGTCATGAAGACCCCAAGTTTCATCACCAGTCATGATTCTATTTAAGAACTCATCTTCCTTATCACTGTATTCAGTGCTGAAATGTCAAAACTCTGCCAAGGTACATAATTTTGAAAGCATTTTTCAAATGCAATTCACAAAAATTTAAGCAATTTATGACTGAGTCATGCAAAACAGTTTTTGAAATACATTCTTATTGTGAACCATGTGTTTTCTCACCCATACCATCAGTGACAACAGAAGGCTGTCCAACACATGCTTCGTCATGAGTGTTTCTTCAACTGTCTCATCCACTTTCTCACCGTAAATGTCTACAAGTTGATGAATTTCAGCTGGCTTAATGTTCTGTGTGTTGGAACTAAACATAACAGAGCACACTTCACAGTCACTGGGCTCAGAGGTTGTCCTAAAGATTTTGACTGATCACTAACAAATATAAATACCACAAAATTGAGCTGCAGTGTCAAGACAATGAACCAGAGAAATGTGTGAACCTACAACACAAGTGCTGCAGTGGCAGTAGAATGATTTGGCAATTACTTTCAGGATGCACCTCATACTTAGGACTTCAATGGAAGTGCCTGTCGCCTTTTAATGTAAATTTTTGCTTATGATGGTAACTATGTTTAAGCAGTGTGTGTGTGTGGCAAGGGGGTAATTAACAGTTGAACTATCTTTGTTTTGTTTATCTCTCTCTAGTCATGACAGGTAATGTGAATCAAGGACAAAGGTACTTTCTGAGTTACCTTAGTCAAGCTCCAACCCTTCTGTCCTGTACAGCTACTTGCTTTTATCCTGAGGTTGTTACTCTCTGGTCAGCAGGTGCTCCTAAAAAAGTTGCATACATTGTGTACAAAAATCTACATTTACAAAGAATTTGTGGGGCCAGACATGTTAGTAATGCTCAAGATATGGTGTGACTATTGGTATAGGGGCAATTCAGAAAATATCGCCTGTCTACATTATGGCACAACTGGAATATGCTTGCTCAAATAGTGACAATGCATTCAGCTGAACTGGTAACCAGTGCTTCATATACCAACATCGTCTCCCCCTATAAAAAAAGAAATTTAGAGGGAGTCACATAAAAAAAGCTTCTTTTCCTCTCCCAAACACTCGAAAACTGTGTGTATGTAGTTTGTTTTCATATACAGGGTGTATTAAAAGAGCTGTCACCATTACCTACACTGCTTGCATGGTGTTAATTTGCACACAGATTTCTGGTTGTTCCACTGGAAAGCTTACCAAGACATTTACAGCATAAAACCGATACCTGCTTGTATTTTAAAAAATGTACACAGCTCAAAGGTAGTGCAACTCCAACTCTGTAGAATTACCATGCCTTTCATGCAGTACAACATTTTTAACCTCTGGGATTTGCTACGAAGTAATTACTCGATGCCATACGAAAAAACAAAACAGCCTCACTGCTAATATTTCTCACATACGTAATAGGTGATGGGAACAATGAAACCAACAAAATTAAGAAGACCATTAGCATTTTTTTTTAAATTCATCTATCTTTTACAGTAAATTTCAACCATAAATGTTTCGTAGGCACATTACAACATTAAGAAACACTGCATTATAAATATAATTTGGGACTTCAGTGTGCAACTATATACATGACCATTTTTATTACTTAAGGGTTAATTTTATCAACTTACAGAAACAGTTAGTTTAAGAAACATTTAATCATGCCGATGGTCACCTGTTATCTCACTGCTACATAGTGTTAAACCATAAGCTAGGTGGAAGACTCACTGGACGAAAAATTGTTAGAACTACCTACATACATTGGTAAAAAGCACTTCTGCTGGTCTCAAAATACTTTATTGTGCGCTTCTGTTCCAAATGACAACTTCACAGCTACAGTAATTTCACCAATAAGGTGGGCTACAAATAGGTTGTAATTTTCTGACCTGAGTAGCTCTTCAGCAAATAGAGCTACATAATATGTGCTACTGTTTTTACATGACCACTAATGCTAGTCATGTTTACAATAGAAACAATAATTAGGCCCAATACATTTAAAATTGTATGCCTACAGCCAGAATGTACTACTTGTTGGAAATGAAAATTCATCAAAATACTTGTAGTACACACTGAAATACCTTGCATCCATTCTCTCTTGCTGCAATAAAGCTAAATCTCATAGCCAAAGGCAGTTGTACATTGTTGAGGGGAACTAGAACAGCTAGTAAATGTAACTAAATAATATCTGTATTCATTTGAGTTTGTTTCACCAAGATCCAGATTATGTTGTCACTTATGTCCCCTTGTTCTCACATTAACCGATTAGTTTTCAATTTTGGCCAATTGATACAAGACAGACTTATAACTCCTTCATGTTCATTGTTATTGGCAATAACTTTATTAGCTCTGATGACAATACAAAACTTGATAAACAAGTCAATGCAATCTGTGCCAGCACTTACCTCTTTCAAATTTTGTTTACATTCAGTGCTATTCATTTTGTTCTAAGGCTTGTGTTTAGTATAAATAACCAATGGTGCATCTGTAGGCCATACCAGTTCCAATATTAAAACTGCCTCAATTTGATCCCATAGATTGCCACTTTACTGATGTGGCATTTAATAAATTAAAAAGAGCATCTCTCTTGAAATATTTACAAACTGAATACTGCTGAACAAGACGTACGTACATTTTGACACAGTTATACAATTGAAAACATTGACAGATGCTCCAAAAATTTCTTTTGCAACCTGAATACTGAAACATGTTCTAGGAACTACTTTAAAATGTTAAAATTCTACAAGAGGCTCTACACTGGAAGACACTCTGTTTCATTTTTATATTACTGCAGAAGGGCAGGAGCAAGATAAGGTACTTTCAGGTTCCAGTACTGACCATGGTCTTACTGTCATCCAGTTAGAAACATTCACACAATGTTAGTCATAGCAGAAGCACTTCCACTACAATGGTTGTGACAAGTATGCTCCTAAACCCTATTATTCTCATTTACTTTTTTGTGGTTTACATTGTTCACTGATAAACAATGGCATCCTAGCAGACACTGTAGAAATAAACTTCTTTGGACCAAATACATGTTAAATGTTTATTAGTATTTCTGTCACAACAATAGAAGGTAAGTAAGGTTGCTCCACACCAAAATTATAAAATTTTTTACTGCCAACACCAGTTGTTCTGCTCCAAAATCAAACTAAATTTTCAGGTCTTCTGTGTGGTCTGCAAGTTCCTTTATGTTGGGAGCATATGTTTTACTTAATAGACAAGTTTTCTAGAACTTGTGATTTAGTAGAAAGCAAAGAAAAAACTAAAAGGCGATGAAATGAGAGATTAGAATGTGTGAGAATCACTCCAATTAGGCCAGTGGCTATATAATCTTGGTGGTGCACGGAACTGGGTTCTCAAGGCTGAGAAGAGACAGAAAAATGAAGTGAGATGTTTATGTTCCTTTGAAAGATCTAGAGACACTAGGAAGGATTATGTATGCCAATCAAGGACTATTTAAGACCATGACAGTTGGTCCTCTTGACTAGGGGTGTGAGAGAACAAACCACCACAGAAGAAAGGGAAAAATATTGTGAACTGCTATGCCAGATAGACAAATGTGTAAATTCATTAACTGAACACATAACAGGTATTGACTAGTAATAAGTTTCGCCAAAGCCAGTTGTCATTGGTTAGGTCAATACATGCCTAAGATGTCATTTTTCATGAGTAACACTGTGTGAACAAAGAACAGCTCTCAAGCATACTAAACATCAATGACCCGCTGCCTACTGGAATAACAAAGTTTCTTTATGGACCACATTTTGATTACTTGGCAGAAGCAATCTCTAGTTTATAGTGGGCTGTAATGATATCAAGCATAGTATCTCACATCACCTCATAACTTTGGCATTCTGCTGTTTTTAGGGCAGTGCTTAACAAATCAAAGAAGTTCGCCAAGATATGGCACTGTTTTTTATAATACCTGCCACTCTGCTTGTGTCATGTTAATGGAAACTGACAATCATAGCACCCACAATGGTTCAATTTTCACTTTCACAAAAAGAAAACCAGACTGTCTGTGGGTTTGGTGTTCAGCAGGGGGCCAAACCTTGTTAGTGGTCTCGCTGCGAGACTCAAAAGCATTCTAATGCCCGTGCTTACATCACCGGGTTTTGAGAGAACTGTCGGAAGGCAGCAGTGTTATTCTTGGCAGGTCCTGGCAAAAATTACTATTGGGACAGCAAATGCATTAAATTAATAGAAACTGCTGTCAGGTAGAACCACTGTACTCAATAACAACCAGAATCATTTCTATAAGTATCGCATATGAGTGCAGCTTATGGAAACTATATGGACATGAGTTCAAAATCCCTTTCTTATCTGCAGGAATTTACACTAGATTATCACACAACAGCTGTAGGGACCTAGAATAAGTTTATTCATTGAGAATACAGAAAATTGCGACACTCTCATTTCGTTATTTTCAACAGAACAACCAAAGGAAATGGAAAATCTAGCTGAAGAAATTAATAAATTACACCACAAAATTCAATTCATTTCACTGTAGGAATGAAACATTAACAAAACTTTTTATATAAAATTCTGAAATTTCCAGGAAGCCAACAATTACCAGGGTTACCATCCATATCAATATAAAAATGTGTTCTTCGACCAATGTTTAATCACATGCGTAATGATCCAATGGATACAAGTGAAATATAAAAAGAAACACAAATTGTAAAATCAGCTGCCTCCAGTTATGAATACATTCCCGCTGTAATACATAAATTAAACCAACCACCCACAAACAGGAAGACCATTTTTGTAATAAGCTGACCTTCCTCAAGGAAGATTTCATGCCAACCTCTTCAAGTTGTATGACATAAAAATAAGCTTCTTCACAAGCAACACAATACTGAAAGCACTAAGCAAGAATATCACAAGTCAGGTATGTCCAAACTTCTGCAATAAACAAACTGGTAGAAGCACAGGGATGCACTCTGTCTTAACATCCAAAACAAATCTGACTTTGCAGAATGAGTTACTGGGCAAGAATTGTGGCAATCAGTGTAGAAAAGAACCAGGCAAGAAATCTGACTTTCTTGAAGGAACTGAAATATCTTTCAACAGAGATACAGCACCAGTCTACTTGCTCAATGACAAATCTTGCCTTCACAACTATGAAGGCTTTATATTTCAAAAATAATTAAATTAAAAAAAAACCTGCCCCCCTATCTCTCTTTACATCTTACCTACATTAATATCACTATAAATAATCTTGCATGATATATCTAAGCCTTCTACTCTTGTTTTTAAAAGTAAACATCATCTACATAGCAAGAGCTGCAAATATTGGAACTTAACTCTATTTTTGAGCATTCATGTTCAGTTTTGATTAAAGTATTTACCCACACACTCTTATTGTCTCTGAGCAAAGTATGTTATATCTTCATAGCATGCATCAGTTGTACAGTGCTGGCTAAGTTTAGTAATCAATTGTGCCTCATGGGCATGACTATTGTCTGAAGTAGTGATGGAAGGAATTGACACTTTGAATGCTGCATAGAGGGCTATGTGAGTGTCTTTTCTGAGCAGCACATTGCAAATCATACCAGATAAGCTCAATGTTCAAATCTGGGGAGTTTAGTGGCCAGTGGAAGTGTTTAAATTTAGAAGAGTGTTCCAGGAACCACTTTGTAGCAATTCTGGACCTGCCAACTGTATCATTGTCCTGCTGGAATTGACCGAGTCCATCAGAATTCCCAATGGACAGGATGCTTATGTATGTGTCACCTTTCAGGGTCATACCTAGCCATATACTCCAACTGCATGCCTCCTACATCATTACAGAGCCTCCACCAGCTACAACTGTCCCCTACTGACATGCAGTGTCCATAGATTCAAGAGGTTGTCTCCATGCCTGTACGTGTCCAACTGCACGACACAGTTTGAAATGAGACTTGTCCGACCAGGCAATGCATTTCCACTCATCAACAGTCAAATATCGGTGTTGATGGACCCAGGTGAGGCATAAAGGTTTGTGTCGTTCAGTCATCAAGGGTACACAAGTGGACCTTCCGCTACAAAAGTTCATATCGGTGATGGTTCACACTCTGACACTTGTCCATGGCCCAGCATTGAAATATGCAGAAGGGTTGCACTTCTGTCACTTTGAATGATTCTCTTCAGTTGTTGGTCCTGTTTTTGCAGGATCTTTCTTCGGCTGCAATGATGTCGGAGATCTTATGTTTTACTAGATTCCGGATATTCACTGAATGCTCATGAAAATAACCACTTCATTCTTACGTTGGAGATGCTTTGTCCCATTGCTCATATGCCAACTATAACACCACATTCAAATTCACGTAAATCTTGATAAGCTGCCATTGTAGCAGCACTAAGCAATCTAGCATCTGTGCCAGAAAAATGTTGTCTTATATAGGCATTGCCGACTGCAGTGCCATAATCTGTATGTTTACAAATCCCTGTATTTGAATACGCATGCCAAAGCCAGTTTTGTTGGCAATTCAGAGTATATACATATCCTGTGAGAAGATAATGATATGTTACCAATCCACATACTGTGATGGAAGAGGTACATGGCAGGGAATGTGTTGTGTTGTTTGATGGTTGATGGTATTCTGGGACCATTTTATCCTCAGAAAAAAAAAAAAAAACCTCTTACCTTGATATGCTCAGGCTGTTACTATGACTGGCTGACTCCCGAGACACAGTCTTTTTCCAGCAATATGGTGCACTGTGGCAGATGTTGCGGACCAGGTGTTACGAGGTATGCTGAAATGGCAGGGGTGGTCCTATTCCCTGGTGTTCTAGGCCAACAGGCATTAGAAACGTGGGCTTGTTTCTGTGAGCACATACCAAGGACAGAGTCTAACAAGCAGCTGTCAACCACATCAAAAATTTAATGAACAAAATCATTTCTGTCCTTGCCACAGGTGATGCAGATATAATGTGCTGAATGTGGATCGATCCTGATAACAGACTGGAAATTGTGCCCACATGTTGAAATTGATTAAACTGCATAAAACTTTGTGACAATACCTTAGGTCTAATTTGTTTGCATGCTGTTACACAACATAAGTGTTCTGTAACTTTTGAGACACTCTGTTTATCCTCTGCCCATTGCAGGTTAAAAACCTTATTGTGCTGTCAGAGCCCTTGATATGTTCTCAGAAAGAGGCTAAACCACCACACATTTCAAGTCACCTGCTGTCCAGTTTATGTGGTGTTTGCTGCACTGACAACATATATATTTTTATGCCTCAATAGTCTTCTGCAAGGGTCCCACTGCATGCAACTTGCCATCACATTATTTGGTTGAAAACTAGTAGACATGGGTCTGCAGTGATTCCTGTTGTGTTTGAGACTGACTGTCAATGGCAACTTACAATGTTCATCTCGATGACTAACTACGAGTTAGGATCTTAATGTGGCCACATTGTGTGGTACAACATTCCTTGTAGACAAGCATTTGGGAGAGAATAATCCCATACGAGGAGGGTTGAGGAAAGAGCATGTAAAAGGCACATTATAAAATATGTGATGAAGGGAGGCAAATAACGTTGAGTAGCATCTATCGACCCACTTCACTGAGAGGTCAGCATATCTGACTGCCATGCAGTTCATTTCCAGTCATGTCACACCTTCTCTCTGCTCAGGGAGTGGGTGATATGTTGTCCTTATTATTGATTCATCATCGCCAGCATGAAAGTCACCCACCGTGGTGTCAACAGAAAAGACCTGCAACTTGTCAGCGAAACTTACCCAGCAAGTGACTCCCAGGTTTCAATGTCCATATGACCACTTCATTCCACCTAGAGCATTAGAAAGGGAAACGTACCAAAGAGGAACAGTGACCAAATATGCTAAATGTGTTGGGCTATAAACAAACAAGGATACTATTTCAAAATTTAAAAGCTTTTGTCTACCTTGGTCACCAAAGTCTGAACATTATGGCCTTTCCTCAGAAACATACAGTGATCAGAAGTCCAAAGTAGCAACCGAAAAAAGATATCTTATCAGTGTACTATCAGATATGAGGCTCCTCTGAAATTGTCTATGGAGGTTTTTTACTTTCTCCTATATAAAGGGTGAGATGAACTCCACTGATAAAATTCAATTGGTGGTTCAAATATGTTTTATGAGTATTTTGGTACAATGGATCTTGGTCTCCTGTGGCTCACTGCAAAGTAATAATGTAATTATGATTTATTTAGTTTGTTACCTTCATTTCTTCTGAAAATACACTGTCCAGCAGACACGTTAATGTGACTACCCGTCAAGACCTCGAATAACCTCTTTTTGCAGTGCACACCGTTGCGAGACATGCAGGAGGAGATTCATGGAAATGATCATATGGCATTAATGACTGGCAGACCCCATCCAGGCTCGATCAGTTGCCTACTGCAATTCTTTTCATTTTATGCTGCTTTTGAGACATGCTTGTTGATGACAAGAACAACACAATGCCCACTTTCCAAGGACACAAAAATCCCGTATCAAACTGGGCTCCCCCACGTGGCTGTGAGGTTCTGTATTAACAGGGGTGTGGAGCCATTACGATTTCATTGCCAAGTCCAGGTGTTCTAGGTTTCTCATGTGAGGATCCACGGACAATACACCCTGGCAGGGGGGTTCCCACAGATTCTCAGTTGGTTTATATCCGAGTCTTTGGTGGTTAGAGGCATGTGATAAACTCGTCCTGTTGCTGTTTGAACCACACATGAGCTGTGAGCTGTGTTGCATTGTACTGCTGGTAAATGTCACTATGCTGAATAAAAACAAACGGTGTGTACGGGTGGACACGGCCCTCGAGGACAGACGGATACATCTGTTGATCC
Source organism: Schistocerca gregaria (assembly GCF_023897955.1). Lineage (NCBI taxonomy): Eukaryota > Metazoa > Arthropoda > Insecta > Orthoptera > Acrididae > Schistocerca > Schistocerca gregaria. The sequence goes on from NC_064925.1 coordinate 587,544,430, forward strand.
TTTGTGCCTCCCAGAATATCATCACCACCCAGGGAATGCCACAGACTCCCTCCCCTGTCGTGCCCCATTCTGACAGTTGTTGCAGTGTGTTTTGCTTTCAGACATTTAACAATGTGCATTCCAACAGCCATCTGTCATTTGAAATGCCTCTCAGTTCATTTGGGTGGTCAGTTGTTTAACAGATGCACGCCTCTGCAGCTGACATTCACCCCTGTCATCTGTGGCCCACGACTACACCACAGTATCCTCGGCACCAATTCTGAATAGCGCAATTTTGCTGAGCACAGTATACTTTAACCACACTGACATGCAAACAGTTTACAGACTTAGTCATTCCCAAATGCTTCCACCCTTTCCCCAAAAGCCAATGACAGTGCACATTTTGTCTCCTCCTTACAGTGACAACTGCACTGTTTTCTGTGGCTCCCAACATGCTTTGTATACCCTTCACTGCTAGTGGTGTTGTCTGTGAGTGGTTACTGCATGTCGATTTTGATTGCAGGCAGTGGTCACATTAATATTATGGACCAGACCATGTATCTACACAATAAAGAAAAAAACCCAGTGTAGCATATCAACTGTATTTTGTCAAAAAATATGCAAGTTTTTTCCACAGAAACGGAAAATTTCTAAATTCGTTCCCCTGTTGAAAAAGAGTGATAATCTTGAAACAGAAAACTGCAGACCTGTCTCACTTCTCCCAACTTTCTCTAAGGTTTTGGCGATACTAATCAAATATAGAGTGACACATTATCTTAATTATGGAATCTGATAAACAGTAATCAGCATGGAGTAGTAGCGAAACAGCTGTACTGGAAAAAACCCAAAGGAAATAATTAGTAAATTGGGAGAGGGAAAAAGTGTTGTCAGGATAAATCTAGAGCTTTCAAAAGCCTTTGACACTGTTGACCACAGCATATGTTTGGAAAGCTTGAAGCTATAGGTATCAGAGGACCGGAGCAAAAAGTGGCTTGAGTGGTATCTGGAAAAGAGGATGCAGGTGGTTGGAATTACAGCACCAAAAGAAGTGTATTAGGCCCCTTGCTGTTCCCCATTTACATTAATTATATTCATATGCCAGAGAGAAAAGCTAGAATCAAGTTGTTTTGCTGATGATACTAGTTTAATTGTTTGTTATATGAAGCAGTCATTGCACACTACTGTGGACCATGTCCTGCAAGATACACAAAAATGGCTCAGTGCAAACAAGCTAACACTGAATGCAAAAAAAACTATTTATGTGCAATATGGAAGAATAAGTGAACATGACGACCTACATCTCACTATGGAGGATAAAAAACTTGAAAGAGTTTAGTGAGCAAAATTCCTGCGTATGCACATTGATGAGAAGATAAACTGGAAGGACCATGTGGTGAGCTTAGCACTAAAACCCAATTCAGCATGTTTTGTACTTGGAATAATTTCAAGAGTTTGTAGTAATGACTGTACCAGATTAGTATATTTTGGCTATTTCCAGTCATTTGAGGCCTATGGGATAGTATCCTTGAGGAAAAACAAATTGTTGTTTAAATGAGATTTTCAAATTACAAAAACACCCTATTCAGATAATGACCCAGAGCCCACATCAAACACGTTGTAGGCCCCTTTTTAAAGCATTGGAAATTTTTGCAATTCCATCATTATACATTCTGAAATGTCTGTCGGTGATCAAACAAAATTGCGACAAAATGAAAAACCAATACAGGTTACCATACATGGCAATGTAAAGATCTCCACTTACAGGCTGTAATAAGGACCCAAAGTCAGAAACATGTATGTAATCAAGGCATCAAACTTTTTAATGCACTACCAAAACATATCAAAGAGCTGGAAAATTAGGATAAATTTAAAACTGTTATAAAGAACAACATGCTTGACAAATGTTATTACAGCATAAGTGAATAGCTGTGCACAAATGTATAAGGATTTAATTTCATGTGATGAACAAAATTTCATCAGTGAATGTGTCTGGCAAGCCCATAAGAAGATCAATAACCACATGCTTAAAAAATGTCACTAAAGTATAAGTGAATAGCTCTGCTCAACTGTAGAAAAATATATGATGTGGCAAATGAAATCACAACTTCAAGGAATAGGTCTGTCCAGCACATAATTTCTTGTGTCATAAAAACAGTTATTTGTTGTATATTGTAATAAAAATGAGATAAATTAATATGAATACAGCACAAATTTGATCATTGGGATGTTGTGGTCTTAAGTCCTGATACTGGTTTGATGCAGCTCTCCATGCTACTCTATCCTGTGCAAGCTGCTTCCTCTCCCAGTACCTACTGCAACCTACATCCTTCTGAATCTGTTTACTGTATTCCTCTCTTGGTCTTCCTCTACGTTTTTACCTTCCCTGCTGCCCTCCAATACTAAATTGGTGATGTCTGAGAACATGTCCTACCAACCGATCCCTTCTTCTACTCAAGTTGTGCCACAAACTCGCCTTCTCCCGAATCGAATCCAATACCTCCTCATTAGTTATATGATCTACCCATCTAATCTTCAGCATTCTTCTGTAGCACCACATTTCGAAAGCTTCTATTCTCTTATTGTCCATGTTTCACTTCCATACCAGGCTACACTCCATACAAATACTTTCAGAAACGACTTCATGACACTAATCTATACTCGATGTGAACAAATTTCTCTTCTTCAGAAACGCTTTCCTTGCCAGTCTACATTTTATATCCTCTCTACTTCTCATCAGTTATTTTGCTCCCCAAATAGCAAAACTCATTTACTACTTTAAGTGTCTCATTTCCTAATATAATTCCCTCAGTATCACCTGACTTAATTCGACTACATTCCATTATCCTTGTTTTGCTTTTGTTGATGTTCACCTTATATCCTCCTTTCAAGACACTATTCATTCCGTTCAACTGCTCTTCCAGGTCATTTGCTGTCTCTGACAGAATTACAATGTCACTGGCGAACCTCAAAGTTTTTATTTCTTCTCCATGGCTTTTAATACCTACTCCGAACTTTTCTTTTGTTTCCTTTACTGCTTGCACAATATACAGATTGAATAACATCGAGGAGAGGCTACAACCCTGTCTCATTCCCTTCCCAACCACTGCTTCCCTTTCATGTCCCTCGAATCTTATAACTGCCATCTTGTTTCTGTACAAATTGTAAATAGCCTTTCGCTCCCTGTATTTTACCCCTGCCACCTTTAGAATTTGAAAGCAAGTATTCCAGTCAACATTGTCAAAAGCTTTCTCTAAGTCTACAAATGTTAGAAACGTAGGTTTGCCTTTCCTTAATCTACTTTATAAGGTAAGTCGTAGGGTCAGTATTGCCTCATGTGTTCCAATATTTCTACGGAATCCAAACTGATCTTCCCCGAGGTTGGCTTCTAGTTTTTCCATTCATCTGTAAAGAATTTGCGTTAGTACTTTGCAGCTGTGACTTATTAAACTTATAGTTTGGTAATTTTCTCATCTGTCAACGCTTGCTCTCTTTGGGATTGGAATTATTATACTCTTCTTGAGGTCTGAGGGTATTTCGCCTGTCTCATACACCTTGCTCACCAGATGGCAGAGTTTTGTCAGGACTGGCTCTCCCAAGGCTGTCAGTAGTTCTAATGGAAGGTTTTCGACTCAGGTCTTTCACTGCTCTGTCAAACTCTTCATGCAGTATCATATCTCCCATTTCATCTTCATCTACATCCTCTTCCATTCCCACAATATTGTCCTCAAGTACATCACCCTTGTATAGATCCTCTAAATACTCCTTCCAACTTTCAGCTTTCCCTTCTTTGCTCAGTTCTGAGTTTCCATCTGAGCTCTTGATATTCATACAAGTGGTTCTCTTTAATTTTCCTGTAGGCAGTATCTATATTACCCCTGGTGAGACAAGCCTCTACATCCTTACATTTGTCCTCTACCCATCTCTGCTTAGCCATTTTGCACATCCTGTCGATCTCATTTTTGAGACATTTGTATACCTTTTTGCCTTCTTCATTTACTGCATTTTTATATTTTCTCCTTTCATCAGTTAGGTTCAATAACTCTTCTGTTACCCAAGGATTTCTAGCAGCCCTCATCTTTTTTCCTACTTCATCCTCTGCTGCCTTCACTACTTCGTTTCTCAAAGCTACCCATTCTTCTTCTACTGTATTACTTTCCCCCATTCCTGTCATTTGTTCCCTTACGGTCTCCTTGAAGCTCTGTACAACCACTGGTTCTTTCAGTTTATCCAGGTCCCATCTCCTTAAATTCCCACCTTTTTGCAGTTTCTACAGGTCATAACCAATAGATTGTGGCCAGAGTCCACATTTGCCCCTGGAAATGTCTTACAATTTAAAACCTGTTTCCTAAATCTCTGTCTTACCATTATATAATGTGAAATATTGCAGTATCTCCAGGTCTCTTCCACATATACAACCTTCTTTCATGATTCTTGAACCCAGTGTTAATCATAGCTAAGTTATGATCCGTGCAAAATTCTACCAGATGGCTTCCTCTTTCATTTCTTCCCCCCCCCCCCCCCCCCCCAAATCCATATTCACCTACCACGTTTCCTTATTTCCCTTTTCCTGCTACCGAATTGCAGTCACCAATGACTATTAAATTTTCGTCTCCTTTCACTATCTGAATAATTTCTTTTACTTCATCATACATTTCTTCGTCATCTGCAGAGCTAGTTGGCATATAAAGTTCTACTACTGTGGTAGGCGTGGCCTTCGTGTCTATCTTGGCCACAATAATGCGTTTACTATGCTGTTTGTAGTAGCTTACCCACACTCCTATTTTTTTTATTCATTATTTAACCTACTCCTGGTTACCCCTCATTGATTTTGTGTTTATAACCCTGTAGTCACCTGACCTAAAGTCTTGTTCCTCCTGCCACCGAACTTCACCAATTCCCGCTATATCTTACTTTAACTTATCCATTTCCCTTTTTAAATTTTCTAACCTACCTGCCCGATTAAGGGATCTGAAATTCCACGCTCCGTTCCGTAGAACGTCAGTTTTCTTTCTCCTGATAACGACATCCTACTGAGTAGAGCTCGCCCAGAGATCCGAATGGGGGATTATTTTACCCCCGAAATGTTTTACCGAAGAGGACGCCATCATCATTTAACCATACAGTAAATGTGCATGCCCTCGGGAAAAATTTCTGCCATAGTTTCCCCTCGCTTTCAGCCATTCGCAGTACCAGCACAGCAGGGCCGTTTCGGTTCGTGTTACAAGGGCAGATCAGTCAATCATCCATAATGTTGCCCTGCAACTACTAAAAAGGCTGCTGCCCCTCTTTAGGAATCACACCTTTGTCTGGCCTCTCAACAGATACTCCTCCGTTTTGGTTGCCCTATGGTACGTCTATCTGTATCACTGAGGCAAGCAAGCCTCCCCACCAACGGCAAGGTCCATGGTTCATGGTTCATTGGGATGATGATAAATAAAAGTGGCGAGTGGATGAGTGTGTTATGCATTGCAAGGCAAAACACAGCCAACTGGGCACGGTATAGCAAGAGCCAACGCTGCAGCACACTACTGGAACAGAAACCTTTCATCATTTTCCACTATGGAAGTGTTTAGAGAACGTGAGCTTAAGTCCTAAACGAACATAGTGTGGATGTGTAAGCCCTCAGCCTTCGTGCACTAAATTCTTCTCATCTCAGTACCACAGCCTTCGCCATCGGCGTAACCGTGGAATGCAGTAAGGGGTTGGCTGTTCGACCACAAGAAGCAGCAGCCTGCCCTGAGTTACAAGGGGCTAGCGGAAATTCGCGGGGATTGTCAGCTGCACTGTTTTGCTGCTTTACCTACAACTCAGACTATTGTGGTCGTGACATTTCTTAATAGGTACAAGTGTTGCAACAATGTATTTGTATGATTTCAGCTGTTACAACTGCGACTCTTTGGCATCACGGTAATAGGGTACGGCATTTTTTCGCCTGTTTAACTGCACAGTTTTATTTTTTGCTATCGATTTGCTGTAGTACCTTAGAACATATTCTGAGGTCAAACAGAACGACCTCAACGCGAGCCAGCATGAATTTCGAGAATATAGATCATGCAAAACCCAATTCACTTAAAAAGCACAGTTGTCCTGGTGAGTGAAATGCGTTTCGGAAATCAGTAAACACCGTTTTCCCCTGTCTGCCTTGATCTCTGGTTTTCAGACTGTCGTTCGAGTCGGGTTGCACGTAGTCGATGTTTTCGGAATCCATGCTGCTTAGCAGGGGGGAGCTCATTCAGTCTGAGGTAACTCGTTACGCCTGCGTTCAGAATTATAAATTTTCTGCTTGACCAAGATTTCGTGCCACCGTGAAGACCAGCCTAGACTTCAGGGTGGCTCTAATGCCACTCTTGATTCCTTGTGGATAGCTTGGAAGTTAATGCTGATAATCTCTGAGAACTGTACACAGTCGTATGCGTGAATACAAGGTGCGCTGATAAAAAGTAAAACATTTATTAACTGTCGGCTGCTACTTGGTAATCAGCACGTGATTACCGACGCAAAAGGTAAAACAGAGTTTGACAGTAGGCGTACAAAAAATATCTCGTGACCAAAGACGTAAGCGTAGTTATGGCGATTCGCTTCTTAAAAGTTTACACAAGTACAGATGGAAATTGTGCTCGAATATCTGATACAAATAAAGCAATACACTGATGTGAGTTGGGCGTTTTACTGCTCTGTAACTGGCAACAGGATCGCGTTTACGTGTATGTTATCTGGGCATCACAACCAATTAAAATAAATCCTCCCCCCCCCCCCCCCACCATAAGCATAAAAAAGCAAATGTCGGGCTTGGTAGTCTAGCGATAATGAGCGTGCAGGAACAGTAGAAGTCGCGAGTTCGAATCTCGGTGCCTTTCTTTTTTGTATTTTTAAGTGCAGTGTGCCATGTTTTTGGCTAAATATACCACTTAATCTTTTACCCTTGTTTTCGTCTGTCTGTTGCAGATCCTTTGCTTCGGGAACGGGGAGATGTATCAAGTTGAAATTTTTTTCACATACTGAGGTCGTGTTCCCTTCACGGTGTAAAATATACAGACCTAGAGGGCACTTTCTGTTGACCTACACTAATGAAAATTAGCAAGGAGCAAGGTTTTACAGTACACGTAAAGGAAAAATCCGAAAACTGGCAATTTGTTATTATATCACACGCAAATTGTTATCCAACATCGAACTTCAAATTACAACATCAGTAGTTCTGCGTTCATGTTGACTGGGTCCCAATACTAAACGTCAAATATCGCGCAAGGAATGGCAGTATTGTGTTTCGGAATGTAGCCGTCATCAGATATCCATATGCGATTACTGCATGTGCATATGTCGTTCAAAGTTGCATGTGAAGCAAAATTTCGCAGAATAGACGCAGTTAGCCTCAATGCAAAACTTCTAATTACTCTAATAACAGTAATACTTAAATGTCTTCAACATTTCGCGGTCCTGTCACCAACTGTATAAACATTAATTTTAATAATGAACAGTCTCAGTTGCACCGTTTATCTAGAATTTACCTGTGTTTCAGTCGGGATAACCCAACCTTCTTCACAATAACATATCTACTGTCTGTCCATAGTCGACATCGCCAAGTTAATACTACTAATTCATAAACTATCGCCAGACTGTAAAACTTATCTGGCACTGCCTCGGCCCCACTTCGCGACCGCGATACGGCAGCCACGAGTGCTGTACTGGATCTCCACTATGAACACACAGTAAACACTGTTATTCTGAAGAAGGTTGAGTTATCCCTACTGAAACCTGGGTAAAGTCTAGGTAAGCGGTGCAACAGAGGCTGTTCATTATTAAAATAATAATACTGGTCGCCTGCTTCCTGCATGACTTTGTCACATTTATACTATTAAAATGAAAACATTCTCGAAAATCTTTTAATCCGTGGGATCGGTATCTTGCCAGGATCAATGTCGATAACGGGTGAAAATAGTCGAGATTCTCTACTCCCGGAACGTATGAACTGTCTACATACATAATTAAGTTTGTATAACATCCTCACCGAGCGAGTCCATTTTTTCGTTTTTTTTTTGTATATTATGCAATGTACCTTTTTCTCTTTTGAAAATGTGTCTTAATGACGTGTAAGATTTGGCAGTTCATGGATGACTGACATGCAATGATTCAAACCCATTACATTCTTATGCCTTGTCTTAAATAACAATGCTGCAATGAGACTGAAAATTGAAACCTATTACAGGGTTGCCACAACTTTCCCCCAAGTGAAAGACCTAAATTGTAAAAAAAAAAGTAATGACCTCTGTGTTTCTGAACGTGTGAACAAAAATCTTAAGTACTAACATCAAAATGTTGTGTAATGAACTGCTTGTAGATGGAGAAAGGAAGCCCAATGGTAGATATGTTTAATTAAGATCACTGATTTTATTTTCATAAAGCGAAACCTATTTGCTGACGAAAATATGCATTTTCTTGGAGTTGCGAGACACATTCCTGAAAGCAGTGATGGTATTTAAAATAATCTCAGAAAAAAAGTAGGCCTCTCGAAATAAATGTACAAGGTGGGGAAGAGGTGTGTCAACCAACACTGTAGGTGACTGCTAATAAAATTATGCTTCTATGTTCGTAATTGTCGGTTATTACTCACTGAGTTATGTCTATTATCTACAGGTATTGTGTGATTCTTTTTCTTTCAATAAATACATGACTTCATAGTGTACAAACTGCCTGCGATTGCCACAAATTTTTTTTTCTTATCGTCCATTCTTTCAAATATATAAACTACTTTCGAAGTGCCAAAATATACTATAATAAATAAATTTTGTATCAAACGCCGCACTGTACAATGTACTTGCTGTGAGACAGTCACGATGCCCGAAATACATCGCCTGGGGCCGAGGAGGGGCACCACAGTCCTAGGTCCATGGTGGTACCCGCACATTAGTGGCAAACTATGGGCTTTGGATCGGCAGGCCCGATCCGTTAGAGAGACCCACAGAAATGGCCTGCAATTTTGGCCCGCCACGAAAGTCCATTCATGTGGCCAGCCATTCACATGTCACAGTCACCACGTCGATGAAATGAGACCGCGGCGATAACACACGCAACGGGTAACTCGAGCAAATACTCTGAGAGTAGTCAGCAACTCACCGTAAGGATGATCGCTCAGGCACATAGAAAAGACCATCAAACTCTATAACTAAATTTTTGGCTATAGCCTTTGTCAGAAAACGAAAGTAGTTGTGACTTTTTTTTACCGCCAGTTCATTCGTCCAGTTGCGGAAGCTGTCAGGCGCTGACGCCACGCTGCAACACACTACTGCCAGGCGGGCTGCATCGGGCACAGCCCCTGTAAATTAGCAACTGCACAGTCCAGCGAGCTAAGAAAGTTGCAACTCGGTCTGCAGAGGTCCTTGGTGCACACGAGACACTAGAACAGGTGGTGCACACAACCGCGACAGTATCACTGCTGCTGCGGACCTTTCGCTGCATCCACCGTGACTCGTGCGGCCACTGGACTGTAAGTGTGCCTCCCGGGCAGTCCCGTCGTAGCCGACAATTGGTGCCCAGCATCGACTCCGACTGCACGCCGCCTTCGCTTCCTGTCCACAGTGTTAACTATACAGACGGCGCTTCTACGAAATCGGCAAAAAATTATATACACCATTTAAAGAATATTATGTTTTTGAAGAAAACTACACTGTCAAAAATTCCCTTTAACTAACAGCTAAAATTAAAAACTTTTCCATTTCTGATGATGGTAATTCCGTATCCTTTAACGTAGTTAATTTACTTGCTAACATTCACATTTATGAGACTATTAAAATTACTGATGAGAATCTTCTCCAACACAAAAACCTAATGTACAAGAAATTAAAGATGTCATTAGGTTATTACTTCTGATACTCTCCTACAACTATTTCCAGTTTAACGCTGAAATTTTTTTTACGACCGTAAGCCTTTGCCGTGCCCATTTGTATAACAAGTACGCTTGGCAACAGTTTTGTTAAACATCACAAAAGGCAGTACTTTAAGAAATTGGTGTGACCTGAGCAATTTTCCAGTCTTTAGGTACGGATCTTTCTGTGAGCGGTTGTATATAATTACTAAACATGGACCTATTGTATCAGCACACTCAGAGGAAATTGACTGGTATACAATCTGGAACGGAAACCTTGCCTTTAATAAGTGATTTAAGCTGCTTTGCTACACCGAGGATATATGCTTCTCATTTTGGCACTTTCTGTTGACTGGGCTTCGGGAATACTTGCTTCGTATTCTTTGCTGAAGGAGTTTCGGAAAACCACGTTTCTTAACTCTACTTTAGTAGCACTGTCATCAGTGACTCCACCGTTACTTTCGCGCAGTGAAGGTACTGATGGCGTCTTGACACTGGTGTACTTCATGCATGACCAGAATCTCTTTGGGTTTTTCGCGAGATTTCGAAACAGAGTTTTGTTGCGGAAATTATCAAGAGCATCTCGCTGTAGTAACCGCTGTATTTAGAACTTCTGCAAAACATTGCTAGTCTTGCGGATTTTGGATTCTTTTAGTTTTGGCATGCTTTTTCGTTACTTCTGCAACAGCGATTTCACCCGTTTTGTCCATGGGGGATCAGTACCATCACTTATTAATCTATGTGGTATATATATCTCTCAATTGCAATCGATACTATTTCTCTGAAATCATTCCACATCTTTTCTACGCTTACATGATCAGATCGGAAGGAGTGGAGGCTGTTTCCTTAAAAATCGTTAAGAGCATTGTCAGCTTTTTTTAAACAGATGTACTTTAAGTTTCTTTTTGATGGTTGTAGGTGTTACACTATTCAGTGTACGGGCAACTGACTTGTGGTCGCTAATCCCTGTATTCGTCATGATACTACCTATTCATCCAGGAATATTTGCTGCTATGAGGTCAAGTACGCTTTCGTAACCATTTATGCTTCGAGTGGGCTCACGAACTAATTGTTCAAAATAATTTTTTTAGAAAGCATTCAGTACAATTTCGGCTGACGTTTTATGCGTACCGCCGCCTTTAAAGGTATAAATTTTCCAGCATATCGAGGATAGATCGAAATCAACACCGACTATAATTGTGGGAGTGGGGTACCGATTTGAAATGAGACTGACGTTTTCTTTGAACTGTTCAGCAACCATATCCTCTCAGTCGGGGTCGGTAAAACGATCCAGTTTAATCCGATTGACAAGTACAGCCTCTACCCAAACTATTTCGCAGGAACTATCTACTTCAGTTTCACTACAAGGTAAACTACTTCTGACAGCAATAAATACTCCAGCACCAACTATGTTTAATCTATCCCTTCTGAACGTTGTTAGGTCGTTTGAAAAAATTTCGGCTTAACATATTTCCGGCTTTAGCCAGGTTTCCGTACCTATAACTGTTTGAGCTTCAGTGCTTTCTATTAGGGCCTGGAGCTCTGGTTCTTTCCCAACACAGCTACGATAATTTGCAACACCGATCGTTTCTACAACCACCTTACTGTGTGTTACCTGCCCCCTTTTAGACAGACGCCATTTCTATGTTTTCCTGAGACCCTCTAACCTAAAAATCCGCCCCCACTACCCGTGTAGTGGACTCCTGACCTATTAAGCGGAATCCGGAAACCCACCACACTATGGCTCAAGTCAAGGAATCTGAGGCCTACACAGTCACATAACCGCCTGAGCCTATGATTCATACCTTCCACTCGGCTCTGCACCGAAGGACCACAGTCGGTTCTGTCGATGATGGTGCAGATTATGAGATCCGCCTTAAACTCGCTTAACCATATCCGCTAAACAAAAGGAGAGAGAATCTCCTCCAATCCAAAGCGACACAAGCCATTGGCACCGACTGGGGCCACCACCTGCAGTTGGGTGCACCCTGTACTCTTCATGGCATCCGGAAGCACTCTTTAGAAATCAGGACTGACTCCCCCACCTTGTGCACACTGCCATCCTTCCACACCTTGGCAGCCATGTTACTAAGGGGGCCCAATTACGCGCCTATTATTGGAGTTCCGAACCACCAGCAAACTCACCTTCTGTGAACACCACGAATTTGCGTTCCAAGAAGGTTCCTCTGGAGGCCCTACGATCGGCCCCTCGCAAAGTCTTTCGCTGCCTGCCATACTTTGGAATGATCTCTCACTCGACCACAGGTGAGGGATCAACCTCAGCGCTGCAGACCAACATAAATGTAGGATAATGACATCACTGCTGCTCAAAAATCTGCAGTCAGAGAAGACAACTCCAAATGCAAGGGGAAAAGACACAAGAATGCTATAAGTAAATATCAGAAACTTATCTATTATAAAGAACATTCCTAGATGTTGAAAGCGACCGAAATTGTTAATTCTACTTACGATGTTTTAAAAGAATTAACTTATATGGTAAAATAAACCAAGTCTGCTTTTCTTCATGGTTACGTGACGTTACGTATATATGTTTTGTATCTTTATTCGTCAATGCCTTCCGTTTAAGCACTCACTCAAGCTAAACAGGTCTCTGCTGCCAAGTCATTACCAATTGTCATTGATGAAGGGTGAAAGCAAAGGAAAGAGTATTCACTTTCTTTTGCCTGATGGCGGATTTAGGGAGTTGGGATGCATGGCAAAAGCGCATTCTTACGCGACTTTTATTTTTACCAAAGTACTTTTATACCGTAACAGCGTTGTGTACGTTGATTATGACTCTATGATCATACTGATATACTAAAAAGGACAACCAAACCAGCATCCACTGCAACGTGGATAGTAGTACGAAAAGATTTGTTTTTACTTTTTAGACATTACTCCTGAGTAGAAAATTCGAAGCGCAAATGACCGTTACAATCGACTCTGCACAATTCGAAGTTCGAATAATTAACTCGACTTTACTCTAGATGAAATCAGGAAAAATCGAAATAAAATTTTAATTTTTTTTTACTAACGTATTTCCAGTTTTCTTACATGTTTTTTTTGCTTTAGTATTTGAAACGGAAGGTACACACAAATGTTCGAAAATACATAAATTCAGCTTCATTCATTTTTCAATGCTGAACCAACTGTCACGAATGGTTGCTTTTTGTCAATTAAGTTTCTCATAAAGAACCTTATGTCTTTGGAGCTAGCGTGTCACTCCTTATTTGTATCTGAGACTTCTGTTCCCAGACTAACCGTAAATGTCTTAGCGTTCCGACAAATACCTTTTGTACCCTGCATTGAGTAAGGCAATACTATAAACTTTCGTCTCGCCCGGTCTGCTTGCTCCCGCTTTTTAATACTTATGAGCAACATTATCTTTCCGCTCGATGATCGTTTGCAGCTTGGATGGTGGAATCCCGAAACAATTCGTTACCTGCTACTTCTCGTTGCATTCCACAGCGTCGAAACTCGTTTCTGTTTTACGAATGTCGGAAACTTCCTGGAAAATATCCTAAAGTGAAAAACGTCTACTTTCTCCGTGGTCGAAGTTCCTTGTGTGACAAAATGGCGTCAGATTTGAATCACTATTAATTACGAGACTGACAGTGCGCAAACAAAGGTTAAGTCCACGTGGTTGTCACTTATTGCCTGTATTGGCATATGCGGGTCATTGTTAGGAATCATCTTTATGTAAAATTATAAACTGGTGAAGCTGTTAGCTAGGATTCTCATTTGTGTGTCATTGCGATGAACAGCTTAGGGAGCGCCGCTAGGAGTAACAGAAAATAAAAATATTCGCTGGAATATAAACGAAAATCTATATTGAGTTTAAACCTACGACACATAGGAAGAGTTCGTCTCAGGACTTGTAAATATGCTCTAAATTACAGAAAACGTGAGAAAAGCCCTCCCAGAAGCCTAAATAGGGCAGCGCTGAGAGAAGGTGACAGCTCCCTCAGAGTCGGAAAAAAAGGAAGAAATTGCGCAACGCGATAACGTACTCAAAGGCTATATCGTACCCCAGCCACTGAAAAGTCCAAAATTGTGAGTGTGACCACTGTAATAAAGATATTGTTAACTAAATTTCATATTAATATGAAACACATGTTACGATTTTATCCCGACGTTTTCACGAAAACTCTACGGCCCAGACCTGAACTGCACACACAGAAATTTATTTGCAACGGATTAATAATATGCTGTGGTATTTCGTGCACTGTTAAAACAACTGATGAAACAGACAGAATTATCTGGTGTAAGCTAGGCGTTGACTTGTAATTATAGAATGTCTGCGGGTCGTTTTCATATGACAGTCGCCTCGATTAGTGAAGAAGTTGCTTCGGTTTTCTCGAGGCATTTGGGAACAGGTTGAAACAAACGATTAACAACCGTCGACTGCATACAGTCGCAAAGGCTGATTTCAAATGTCTTTGGTAACTGTAAAGCTACTTCACCTGGGTAGGGGGGACAGCTACTAGTCGGAGGTAAACACTTCCCCCTCACAGCGTTCTAATGTTGCCGGCTACACTATGCCACTCAGCGTCCAATGTAAACACAGCCGACAACAGGAAGTGTGACAGGACTACCAGACCGAGTTCAGAGCAGGAAACGGCCGGGGTCCCCGGTGGTCTAGTGGTAAGGGGGTCTGGAACGTTCCAGCGCCTCGGCTGGGGCTATTCGCCCCAGCCGGGCCGGGGTTCAATCCCCGGCCGGCGCTGGAATTTTCAGACTTCTGAACACTAGCCTCCACCTCTGCCCTGGCATGTGGCGCATGCCGGGCACCCCCGTGGGGTCCGTGCTTCGGATCCCACGTGGAGCTCACTCCCTCACTACAAAATATACCTCATTATGCTGCTGCAATCACTTATTTTAAATTTCAATACGCACACTTTCTTCACCAGACCACATCTACATATATTTTCCAGGTACTTTCTACATAAGACATCTCACTGTCGCAAGAAACTGCATAGTATCATGAACATTTGTAGGATTGCAACAATGAAATGAAATCCTCACTAAAAAAAACTAATAAGTTTTATTTTCCTTTTCGTGCTAAATGCTGCTAAGATAAATACCAAAACAGCTTTCATTTTCTTGTAGGTAATTATGAAAGTAAGTTTGGCTATAATACTGAATAAATTATCTCAATGTCAAAGAAATGCAAAATATTATATCAATACCATCACACAAGATATTTTCAGGTGTCTCAGTCTGCCTTTTCTTTTTATTATCCTGATTGATTATACGATAATAAATAAATTCTGTATCAGAAATCGTTTCGTGACCGTTCACACTCAGTGCCATTTATAAGTGTATATTGTCAGCAATTGTAGTTTCAAAACGAACACAGGCCTTTTTTTCAAATTATTCAAGTGTCTAAATGAGATTAAGATAGGATACAGGTCACTAATGAGATAAACTCTTTGTTTGTATGATACAGGATAATTCTCCTAGTCTTATGTCAGCTGAATACTAAATTAAACAGTTAACATTTAAAAAAACGAATTTTACTGACAGGTCTACATGTCTCATATAATATTTCTGTTGGTAGTTTCATGACAACCTCTCAGGCTCAGCTTTATATAAAAGTATCTTGCAGGTCAGAAAAGAAATTTTATTACTACCTCTAGAGATTCAGTTGGTCTATTGTTGTTGTACTATTGTTGCATTGCGAGAGAGAGAGAGAGAGAGAGAGAGAGAGAGAGAGAGAGAGAGAGAGGGACTGCTACTATAGCTGTTTTCTTTTGCTATTAAATTCCGTGCCATACCTCCGTTCTAAATGCTAAAAGGCGTGGATAAAACTTTTAGCAATACTATTTCCTTTTCACCACATCGCTGCTAGGTGTCGCTACTGGTCCCTCACACAGTCAATTGTCTGTAGCGCAGGGCTTCGCTACCAGAGGGCTGTAGCCGAGCTGGCGACGACTCACTCTGCCGGGATTTGCTGCTTCACTCCTGAACGAGTACGCCAGCTGAGATACCCGCTAAATCCTCACACTAAACGAGAAGCGTAATAGCACCAATGCTACATAAGGCAAATCGTGATCAGCGAAACCACCACTATTATAACTGCTTGCTGAAAATACTGCTACAAACTATTTAGAGCGGAAGGGAGCACCTTACCAAAGCCGATCTAGAGGAAAATCCATTTGGAGGGAACAGAACCCATATCTATAACATCTTTAGATACAGAAACTTTTGACAATGTTGGCTAGAAAATGCTGTTTGAATTTAAGATGCAACCATGAATTAAATATAGCGAGAGAAACATTACTTAGAACTCCACCAGAAATGAGACAGAGGCTGTACAAGTCGAAGGACATAAAAGTAAGGCAATACGTGTGAAGTGAGTGAGACAGCGTTCTAGTCCATTGCCTGATGTTATTCATTCTATATGCAGGGTGTTTCACACTACTCGGGACCGTACAGGGGATTTAACTGATCAAGTTTTACATAGGAATCTACTTCTGAAAACGTCATCTTGCGATGCTACAGAACGTCAAAGTTATAGGAACCGGCATCTACAAAAATAGATGCATCCCACGAAGATGTTACAAACTTTCTAAGATGATGCAGATGGATAAATGCGTACATTTGTGATTATGTCCTTGCACCGGAAAATTATAACAGAAAACCTTTCTGTTACCTCTGACAGTATGTACCGTTATCGTTGTTGCTAGGATGTAGGACAGGAAACTTGCAGAGGCGGTGGTATGGAACGAAAGAAGAAAACAATGTGCAGTACACATAGGCTGTAAGATGCATACATCATGAACCATGAGCACTTGTTCATCATCGCTTGCGTGAAAGCCATCTCCACTATTGAACAAGTGCTTACAGCTCCAGAATTATGCAGTTTAGAGTCCATGTTTACTGCACTTTTTTTCTTGTTTCGGTCTATACTGCCGCCTCTGAACGTTGCCTACCCTACAATCCTAGCAACAACAGTACCAGTACACGTATTCCACTGTCAGAGGCAGGATAACGATTTTCACTTACAACTTTCGACACGTTTGTTTCCGGTACAGGGGCCCTTACCTCAAATCGATACATTTGTCTGTTTCCATCATACTAGGAAGTTTGTAACACAATCACGGATCATCTTGCATATACATACATTTACCGGAGCTGGCGCCTGTGACTTTGATGCTCCACAGCGTCGGTGGGTGACGTTTGCAGGCATGAGTTTCTAAGTAAAACTGCAAGCTCTAGAAGTGTTGTGGCTCAGTGGTCTGAAGAAGATGATTCTTGCGAGGAAGGAAATATATTTGAAGATGCAAGTAGTGAAGAATTAGCCAACGAACCTGCAGATGTGAATATTGAGGCAGATGGCAGTCCTTCCGATAATATTACTTCATCAGAGTCTGAAAATGGAGCACCACCACAAAAAGGTATAGAAGACCACACATACATTAGTCGGAATGGAGCGATTTGGAAATTAGATCCTCCTGCAACTTTTCGTACGCCTGTCCATAACATCGTAAAGAAGGCACCTAGTCCAGCCCTTGGTTTGAATACCTGTAAACCTAAGGATGCCTGGGACTATTTCATCTCCAAGGAAATGATCATCTGCACAAATATTGAAGGCAGAAGAGTGGCTGCTTTACGTGGAAAAACGTTTTGCTTCCTGGAATGGTGGGTTTTCTTGGTCTTTTACTGCTTTCTGGTGATGAGAAGACTTGGGATGTCCTTATTAGAGAATTATTCTAGGATGAAAAGGAAAATCCTACATGGAAGGCTACCTTGCCAGTAAATAGATTCGAGGATATAAGGAGAATGACAGGCGTACCCGTGAAGCTCGATCTGCAGATGACGCAGCAGTTCGCTATGTATGGGAACTATTTCTTGACAAGTGTAGAAATAGAATGAATCCCAATCATTCGCTCACAGTTGACGAACAGCTAGTCCTAATCCGTGGAAGATGCAGCTTCACCCAGTATATGCCCTCTGAACCAGCCAAGTGTGGCATAAAAATATTTTTGTTATGTGATCATATGCTTTAGAGGGAACTGTTTACACGAGAAGGAAGCCCCATGAATTTATTCAGAAAAATCTTGGATTGAATGTAGTGAAAGATCTTGCTAAAAGCATTCAATGATCATCAAAAAATATTACCGTTGGCAACTTCTTTACTAGTGTGCTTCAGAAGCAAATTACAGTGGTGGGAACAATCAAACAAAATAAACCAGAAATTCCTAATGAGATGAAACCATCTGTCTCAAGAGCAATTCATTCCTCTTTGTTTGCATTTATAGGTGTCATTACAATGGTGAGTTATCTTCCCAATAAGAAGAAGTCTATAGTTCTCATTAGCACAATGCAATACGACAGAAACATTGATGAAACTCATGCAAAAAAGAAACCAGATGCAATAAACTTCTATAACTCTACGAAGGGTGGAGTAGATAAATGGACCAGAATATTCGTTATTACACTTGCAAGAGACGAACGAGAAGATGTCCATTTGCATTATGGATGAATATGATGGACATCGCAGCAATGACCACTGAAATTTTATTTTCCGCCCAACATCTGACATACCATAGTGGAAGAAGTAATAAAAGGCGTTTGTTCCTAAGAGGTTTAGCAGAGGAAATGGTAAGACCTCTAATGGAACTTCATATTCAGATCCCTAATCTTCCAAAGAAAATCGTTGATGATATGCGAAGATGTCATATTGCCAAACCAACTACATGTTTCAGGAAAAAGAAGAAGATGCAATTATTGTCCATATAAGAAACACAGGAAAAGTGCTATGACATGCATTAAGTGCAAACCCAACTTTTGTAAGGAACATAGTGGCGTTCTTTGTGCTTCTTGTTTGTCACATGTTGAAAACTAAGAAAGATGCAATTTTATGTGAACAATGAATAATAACTTTTTATAAAAATATTGCCTATACACATAATACTGTGAATAATGAGCATGTTTTAATTGAAGAAATTGGTTGTAATAAGTGTTTTAAAATGTGAACTGCAAGTTATAAGTGAATTAATAAAATAATTTGTATATGTTGTTTGTAAAGGAAAGTAACTAATAAAAATTCACTCTTAGAGTTTTATATATAAGAAATGTTAATCAGGCCTACCAGATCCTGTCACTGTATCTTAGGAATCTTGCGATATGACAAAAAATTTGACAGAACGAAATTTAACTCCAAAGAATGAATATGTGGAAAGAGGAAAATTTTAAATTAGGTCAGGGCCTTGGAGGCCCTGCATATGCATTCACGTGTGTTTTCGGCACCATGCATCCTAGCGTTAAGAGAAACAGAATGTTTGCATAAAGGCAAACCGCCGGGCTGTCCCCGAGTGAATGATACAGACGTCGAACGCATCCGCCACAGTTTCACGAGGGGTCCGCAGAAATCCGTTCGCCGTGCAGCTCGACAGCTCAGCACGCCCCCGATGTCCGTCTGGCGTCTATGCGTCGACGTTTCTGCATCAAACAATATTAAATTCAGCTACTGCGAGCTGTTCGTGAGGGTGCTAACATCGTGTGAAGTTCCGTAATTTCACTCTTGGCAAGGTGGAGCATGGCTGTTTTCTCCCACAGTTAGTGTTTAGTGACGAGGCAACACTCCATTTACATGGAGAGGTGAACTGTCATAATGTGACAATATGAGGTACGGGACAACCACATGAAGTTGTACAACATAAAATATACTCTCCTAAATTTAATATTTGTCTTATGTATTCCTATTTTTTGTCTGCATCCTAGATATTTATAGGCATCTGATTATTCCAGCGCTTCTATGCAGTCGCTGTGGTTATCCAATATGTAATCTTCTTGTTTAGTGTGTTTTCCCTTGTCTATGCTATTTTTCTTACATTTGTCTGTTCCAAAAGCCATATTTATATAATTGCTGAATACTTATGTTATCTTTAGTAATTGGTTGAGTTGTTGATTTGTTGCTGCCAGTAGTTTTAGATCATCCATGTGTGGGTATGTTCCAGTAATATTGTATCCATAATTTGTATTATTTATCATTTTGGATAGTGGGTTCAGAGCAAGGCAGAACCAGAAAGGACTTAATGAGTCTCCTTAGTCCACGCTTAATCTGTATGGCTGTGATGTGATATTATTTGAATTTGTTTGGATAATAAGTGTGGTTTTTCATTACAATGTTTAGGAACTGTATCAATTTAGGATCTACTTTGTATATTTCCAATATTTATAGTAACCATGAGTGGTGTACACTATCAAAAGCTTTTCGGTAATCAATGTATGTGTAGTGTAGTGTAGCGACCTTTGTTTAGTTTTAGCTTGATATGTAACCTCTGCATCTATTATCAGGTTCTCTTTACATCTTCGTGCTCCTTTGCAACAGCCTTTTTCTTCTTCATTTATAATTTTGTTCTGTGTTGTATGTATCGTTATTTTCTGTGTAATGACTGAAGTTAATATTTAGTATATTGTTGGTAGGCATGTCATGGGGCAATAATTTGCTGGGTTTGCTGTGTGTGCTTGATCTTTAGGTTTCAGACAAGTTATTCCTTGTGTATGTGTATCAGGGAATGTGTATGGGTCTGCAATGTAACTGTTAAATTATTTAGTTAGATGTGAATGTGTTGACGTGAACTTCTTTAGGCAGAAATTTGCTATTTTATCTTTTCCAGTGGTTTTCCAATTGTGTGTAGTATTAATTGCTTTGGTCGCTTCATGTTGCAAAATTATCACTTCAGGCATTTGTGGTATCATCTTTTATGTCTCTGTTTTCGCTTGTATCCACCGTGCATGTCTTTTATGTTGTACCGGGTTTGACCATATGTTGTTCCAGAAGTGTTCCATGTCTGTTATGTTTGGTGGATTGTCTATTTTAATGCGTGTGTTATCTATTGTCTGGTAAAATTTCTTTTGGTTTGTGTTGAATGTTTGGTTTTGTTTCCTTCTATTTTCACTTTTTTTGTATGTTCTAAGTCGTTTGGCCAATGCTTCTAATTTCTGCTTCTTTTCATCTAATTGCTCTATCGCTTCTTGTTGTGAGATTTTACCTAACCTTTTTGGTTTTTTATATGATATTTCTTTTCTTAGAAATTGTGTTAGCTGTCTGATGTCTTCTCTCAGTTTTTCTATTCCGATCTGTAGCCTGTGTTGCCATGCAGGTTTTGTGGGTTTCTTCTGTGTGTTGGTTGGTTCTGATGTCTGTCTAGTGTGTAAATTTAGTGTAGAGAGTGCTCCTATTTAAACCAGTAGTTGTAACTCTCCCATAGTTGTGTTTCCATTTATTTTGTTGTGTATGATTGTGTTGATAGTTTTTATTGTTGTTTCGACTTGTGGGTTATTTGGCGGTGTATGCAAGAATGGTCTAATGTCTGTATTTGTGTCTTTGTATTCTATATATGTCAGCTGAAATTTTTCTTTTATATCTAACATGTGTGTCACTTCGTGTTCTATTTGTACTTGTTCTGGTGGCAGTCTTAAGATTTCGTTTTCCTCTGATTGTTTAATTGATGCGTGTTGTTCTTTGTTTGTTTTCTCTGGGATGTGTGAGTCCATTACTGTATTATTTTCTTCTTCTTCTGATTGGGCATTATTTTGTTCCAGTATTTGTTGTTCTCGTTGTTTGATGTTTTCGAATTCTGATTATTACACGGATCTGATCAGCTAGTCGTTGTTCTGTTAAAAATTTTAAATCTGGGCATCTGGTAGGAAATGTTGTGTATACTTGTAATCTGTATCCAGTTGTATTGGTTGCTAGGTTTGTTGATTGGTATTATTATTATTTCGTTGTTGTTCTGTTGGTTAAACGTGTGTGTAGCGTTGCCAGGTTACTTACTACAGTAATTTTTTTTTCTTTTGCCTTTGCTAGAGCCGTCTTTTAAGTTTGCAGGAGCCACCGCTAGTTGCTTCTTTTGGACTGCGACATTACTGTTCTTTCGAAATGTGCCGTTTGTTACTCTTAAAACCAACATGGAGAGCTCCCCAGCGGTGGGGTCGACTTTTTGAAACCAAATAAGCGGTAGTGTAACTCAAGACCCCCCAGTATCAGACCCTGCATCCAGGTGGGCCTCCGTTTGCAAGTAACTGACGCAGAAGAGTTTGGAATTTTGCGTCATGCTATATAGCGTTAAGGAAGTCTTATTCCATAGTCTTGTTGCGTGTCATAATGGTTAGGACAGAAGCTTAACCATGCCTCGTCAGGTGCAGTAAAATTTTTTTTAAATCCTTATCGAAATGACTTTGGTGCCTATTTTTACTCAATTTATTGTTTTAAATGTAATTTCTTTCGTTCTATTCCTTTGTCACATCGTTTTAATCACCGTATGAACTTTTCCATTTGTTTCATTTTTCTTTGCATCATTCTTCTTCCAATCGGAATTTTTGTGAATGTGTATTTTATTGTACCTATCTGTTTGACTATTCAATTACTTCAAAACTCCGATAAATTAATTAAAAAAACAAAAGACGAAATAATCTATTTATATTGACTGTGCATTAACGTGAAAAACGTATTTTTCATTACAAGACGTGCCTTTTTCTGCATGGTAATCGACATACAAATATTTAAAACATTACCTAAATTCTTTGTGTACTATGGAAATGTATGGTAGATGATGATATGAATGAGAGAAGGTTTTCTAAGTAAAACAAAATTCAAGCAATGTGAGAAATCGATATAATGAACACAATAACGAAAACACAGGGCCATAAAAATAGGAGAAATTAAATCGGAATTAGTACATGAAGATAATTAAAAGTTCACGAACAAATATTTCCAGTGGAAAATGGATGATAAGAAGAAAAACTAGACCAAATGAAGAAGTTCATATCACTATTGAATCACGTGACCGAGGAGCGGAAATAAAAAAAAATATATTTACATCAGTTGAATGAAAATGATTATCAATATCACTTCGATAAACACCTAGCATAGATTTCTTCCTCTGGTGAGATTCGAA
The DNA here is from genome assembly GCF_023897955.1 of Schistocerca gregaria. Classification (NCBI taxonomy): domain Eukaryota; kingdom Metazoa; phylum Arthropoda; class Insecta; order Orthoptera; family Acrididae; genus Schistocerca; species Schistocerca gregaria. The sequence continues at coordinate 587,567,179 of NC_064925.1, forward strand.
CCCACAACCTCATGCATGTGAAGCTAGTATCCTTTCCAATACTCTCACAACCTACCTAGGTCATTCGGCTTTCTTCACGTTATTGAGTCTCACACAAAATTCCGAATTTCTTTTCTCGTCAGTTCCTCGAAAACGTCTACCCACCAGGATGAATGGCTGCACTGTGTGATACTTGGGTGCTTAACCTACTTAACCGTATAGATGGTTACAGAAAGTCGATCCTACCCCTGGAGAAATCTCCTTGTAAGACATAACGAAAGAGTGCCGCCGTTTCATTATATCTACTGATACGGTGGTCGACACACAGTTAGTAGTGTAGCCATAGTAACACAAACGGTCTGAAAACTGCACGATCTAAGCAACGAGGGACTACCTCGCACTTAGTCCAAAGGAAAATCTCCAGAATTACTAAAAGACTTGTAGCCAATGAACCGAGTCCCCTGAAGTCATTTAGTCCGTAGCGACTGCTGAGAACCTTCAGAGCAGTCATTAGGATTCGCACTCTACTACTTCGATGTTACACGTTCGGTGTCCTACTCTATGGAGCTGAGTCATGGACTGTATTAGGCATTTGAAATGCGATCGTATGGAAAAATATTAAGGATACCATCGACAGATTTAGTCAAAAGTACGGCGGTACGAAAATGTAGAAATTCTCAACAGCATCCAGAGAGCAGAACTCGATTGTTTTGGTAGCGCAATTCCGCAACAACAAATAAAACCTGTTGAAATTAATAATTCAAGGAAACATTAATGGCCGGCAGTCTGGACGAGCGTTTCTAGGCGCTTCAGTCTGGAACCGTGCGACCGCTACGGTCGCAGGTTCGAATCCTGCTCCGGAAATGGGTGTGTGTGATGTCCTTAGGTTACTTAGGTTTAAGTAGTTGTAGGTTCTAGGGGACTGATGAGCTCCGATGTTAAGTCCCATAGTGCTCAGAGCCATATGAACTATTTTTTGAAAGATTAATGGAATATGTGATCCACGACGCATAGGATTAACCTGGCTAAATAACTCAAACCAGCAGTTTGGGTGCAGCACTGAATCAATGTTCTGAAAAACCATGGACGGACAACAGATCATGCTATCGATCGGCAGTGTTACTGGAGGACGAGGTACTTAAGAGAGGAAGAATGACAATGCTTAAAAATTACATAAATGCTCACCATTAAATTTAATACTCCACTCATATAATCACGCTAGCTGCCATTAAAATTAATCTGCAATTGGCATACAGTTAAAATTTTTTGAACCTAGTGCTCTTAACAGCACTCATGTCACCACTTATTTTAATCAATGTATTTATTTTCTCAGACATCCACCGTACGAGGATGCACTGAAAAGTAATGTCGACAGATGTTTTACGTGAAAACTCTCAAAGATTTTTAAATAAAACAAACTTCATTAACATTCTACATTGTATTCTTCACGTCTATAAATTTATTTCTCAAGACACTCACCCTCGGAACCAGCAAAATTTCCCCAACTAGATACTATTTTGTTGACACCGTCACAGTGTACTGTTTGACTATGTTAACAGAGCCACAACCTTACCTCTGCTTGCACCGCTTGAAACAACTGAAGTGCTCAAAGGTTTTCTTAGTTTTGCGATAGACGAAAATCGAGACTGTGTGTAGGATGATCGACGGCAGTGCAAGGACGTCGGCTTGCTGCAGATGCCGCAGCGATCGTGTGTAGTTTGGCACTGCCGTGCTCAAGGAGAGTGTGCTCCACATGCGGACAAAGTCTTCGAATTCGTTCTTTTAGTTTTGTGAGCTCTTTCTCACCCACCAACATAGTCACTCAGATAAGAGAGGTAACTATCCAAAATAAGGATAAACACTTGTTACAAAACGCTCCTTACGCAAAATCAGAGGGCTGCAGATATCCAAAGTAAAGATGTAGAATGTTACTGACTTCATCAAATAAAACAGACCGAGTCATTATCTTCTCAGCACGCCGTCGTGTTATAAGCACAAAAATCCAAAAAATTGTTTCAGAGCAAAGTATGCTGTATTTTTAAGTGATGATCTTTGTAATGTACATCTGTATTAAACGTTATGCTGGTGATATATGGTGACAATGCGTATTTATATTTACAATGAAGAGAGATTGACCAGTGGCCAATATACAACTAAAACCAAGTTGTCAGATGGATATTAACTGCAGTGGATTAGTGGAGAAATACAGGGATGAAGAAGTAGTTCGATTGTCTTGCCGCATGTATGCTGTAGAGCACATCTTCCACCGGACTGCCTTGATGATGCATGGATGGTAACAGCGTAGTAAATGCCCGGTGACGAAAAGGTCATGAATTCGTAGACTATATAGTCAGTCACTAGATGGAAAATCCTAGTACACCATCTGAAATGTGGAATTGGTGAAGACAGACAGTCGACCGAAATTATATCGAAATAAATTCATTCTTAACTTGTCTTCAGTTGCGTTAGGTAACACCTCGATAGCTAACACATCTGCGTTCAGAGAATTTATTTCGAAGTGATTTCGGTCAGCTATCTACCGTCATCAATTCGATGCACAGGACCATGAATACTGTCGAAGTTTGGCATAGCAAACGATACTCAATCAGGCAAAGGTATCTGAACCTACAATTTCTGATCAATATGCTAAAGGAGAATGTAATAAAATCAATACCTGAAATTTAAAAAAATGTAATCCGTCGGTTAGCCTCTTCAGTGAAAGAGATTAAAAATAAATCCATGTTGAAAAGGAGTTAAAAGATATTTTAAGAATACATAATGACTTGGTGGATTTAAGGAGTTTAAAATTTACGTCATTCGTACGAAAAGTTCGTAAAATAAGACAGAAGTAATGTTGTAGAACAGAAAATGTAAAAAATAATATTTTTTTAAACACGGCTATGCACAGCCTTAAGCCTACATAAAATGTGGAGGGGCGATCTTATTACAAAACAATAGGCAGAGCCTCTCCATTGTCGCGGCTTCCTTTGCAGGTCGGAGAAACCGCAGCTAAAATGTATGTGGCCAGAAACACCACGTTGACTCACGGCCGCAGAAGCCCATGACACCCTTTAAGAGGCGGCGAGGCATCTCGTACAGTAGTTATATGAGAGTGAATTTATTCCTCGCTCCTCATGAGACATCATCAAACTTATTTTCCTGCTTCTGGAGTGTCTACAGCGAGTATGAGGGAATCCCGAAACGTGACATCTTACTTTTGTACTACTCTTCGTTCCACACCTTCAAGGACAAACTTCTTTTCTGTGGCACTCGAACACTTGTACTTCTTCGATGTCATTTTCACGGCGGATCTATGTACTGTGCTTATGCTTTATTGAGAAAACACGTAAATTTTTCAAAGTGTTTAGAGATGAAACGATTATCTTAATAACCGATAAAACAATTCCAGATATCGAGTATTACGTACCGGCTGGCACTTCATTACGAAATGTTTACGGGGCTGTCTGTTATGACAGTCGCTTCCGTTTATGGAATGTACCGAACACAGGAGGTTTCTTCGGTAAACAGAAGTTCTTACATGGGTCTTGACAACACGATCGAATTACAGAGGTTCAAATAGTGAGACGCGACTGTGTGGAACTGCATAGGCAGATTTCGGTCTCTGGAAATAATTGTAACTCAACTAAGGACTTTATAGCGACACGATCGTCAGCCGGGTAAATAAGTCCCACACTAAGTGGACATCCAGCGGACGCAGGTAAACACTTCCTGTTACACCACGCCACTGCTGCCTCGGTGTAAACACGGAGGACAGCAGGAAGTGCACGACCACTAGCTGGACTCCAGAGCAGGAAACAGCCGGGGTCCCCGGTGGTCTAGTGGTAAGGGGGTCTGAAACGTTCCAGCGCCTTGGCTGGGGCTATTCGCCCCAGCCGGGCCGGGGTTCAATCCCCGGCCGGCGCTGGAATTTTCAGACTTCCGAACACTAGCCTCCACATCTGCCTTGGCATGTGGCGCATGTCAGGCACCCCCGTGGGGTCCGTGCTTTGGATCCCACGTGGAGCTCACTCCCACACTACAAACTGTACCTGATTATGCTGCTACAAACATTTAAAATTTTAATTCGCACACTTTCTTCACCAGACTTCATCTACATATATTTTAAGGTATTTAATATATCTCACTATCAAAAGAAACTGCTTGGTATATTTGTAGGATTACAACTATGAAATAAAACCCTTACAAAAAAAAAAGATTTTGTTTTCCTTCGTGTACTGAATACTGCTGAGGTTAATACCCAAACATGTGCCATTTTCCTGTAGTTACCAGTGAATATTCGAAAAAAAGGTTATCATACTGATTCATATATTACATACTGTATTTCACACATTCTCAGTGCTGAAAAAGCAATAATTATTTCAACGTCATAAGAAAATACAAAATATTACATCAATAGCAAATCACAAGCCAACGCTGTGTTATTTTTAGTATCATGATTGACTATGTGATAAATAAATCCTGTATAAGAAATCGTTTCGTAATAGTTGACAATATCTTTTAAAAATACTTTTCACTAATTGCATTTTCAAAAACGAACAAAGGCCTTCTTTTTTCTCAAATTATTCTAGTATCAAAATGAGATGTTTGATGTGACACAGGTCACTAAAGAGATAAACTCTTTTTTGTATGAAAAACCTTATTTCTCGTGGTTTTATGTGAGCTGAATGCTGAATCAAACAGATAATACTTAACGTTAACAAGAGGAATTTCTTGGGGATTTCACTAACAAGCCCATATATTTGATATAATATTTCGATTAATAGTTATATGACAACCTCTCTGCCTCTACTTTATGTAAAAGTATCTTTTGGATCAGAAAAGAAATTATGTTACTACTTCTATGAGTTAAGTCTGGTTGAATGAAAGAGATTGTAAAGGCCTTAGCCGAAGATGCAGAATGTTACCTTCTCTGCAAGGCATTTGCCATCAGTAATGAGTGAAACTGTAAAATAGGAAAAATGGATGACAAACGTCTATTACTGTTGTACTATTATATCACTAACGTTGCATTGCATAAACTTACTTACAGTTCTCGTTGCTGTTCAATATTCTTTAACTCACAATACCATGCGATTATTTTGGTAAATTTAATGTAACAGTAGCCCCATTCCGAGCCTCATATCCATTTTTAATGCTTAAAAGTGTGGACAAAACTATTAGTAATACTAAATTACGAAGAGGGAATGATGAATGTAACATGCTGCGTACATTAATGTCGTTCGAGATGTAGTTTGCATTATATGTTACGAGAACAGAATTATTTAGTAATTTGTGAAATACACAAAAATACGGTAACAGACAAACCGAGCAGTGATGCCGTAGTCTGTTTTGTAATAATAGTGTAAAGGAAGAAATAAACAGCAACTAGACATTTAAGTCACTCAATTTTCGCGGCCATTTTGCGGTTCATCACTTCGCTTTTACGTGTCGCTAATAGTACCTCACACACTCAGTTGCCTGTAGTGCAGAGCTTCGCTACCAGAGGGCTCTATCAGCATCGGCGAGGACTCACTCTGTCGGCGTTTGCTGCTTGACTGCTCAACATCTATGCTCGCTGATATGCTGCTAAATCTTCAGAATAAACGAAAAAAATAACACCAACACCAAATATGGCAAATAGTGATAATTGTGAATACTACCGAACCATCTCATTCATACGTCCTCGCTGAAAATACTGATCCAAAATATTTACAGAGGAATGGAACACATTAGAGGAGACGAGCTAGAGGAAAATCGAACACACTAGCCGCTAGAGATCGGTTGAAGAAATCCAACCCATATTTATAACATCTATAGATGTAGAAAATAACTTTTCACAGTTTTGACCAAAATATACAGTTTGAATTTAAGATGCAACCAGCGATAAAATACAGTGAGCGGCATGTTATCTAGAGCTCTGCCAAAAATCAGCCAGCAGATGTAAGACTTATGAGGAAGCTGGTAGTTGATAGTTGAGGAGGGAGAGAGAGAGTGAGTTTGCATACAGAAAGTTTCACACGTCGTGCGACACACTTATCACGTTTGTAGAGGGGACCTACCTGGGAATCGATGTCTGGAAACGTCATCCAGCGACGCTACAGAGTATCAAAGTTACAGGCGCTGTAGTCTGTAAAATGTGTGTACACAGGGAGATCCAATGAAGATATTAGCAATTTTCTATGATGATGGAGATGGATAAATGTATAAATTTGAGGTTATGTCCCTATAACGGAAAATTGGAAGAGAAGACATTCCTGTTACGTGTGACAGTATGTACCGGTAGTGTTGCAGCTAAGATGTAGGGCAGGAAACTTTCAGAGGTGGTAGTATGGACCGAATGTCCAGTACACATGGGCTGTAAAATGCATACCTTAAGAGCTGTGAGGACTTGTTCATCTTCGCTAGCATAAAACATATCTCCACTGTTGAACAAGTGCTCATAGCGCCTCAGGTATGCATTTTGTAGCCCATGTTTACCGGACATTTTTTTCTTACTTTGATCCATACTACCACCTTTGAAAGTTAGCAACAACAGTACCAGTACTTGTATTCCGCCGTCAGAGGTATGTAGCTTTCGACTCATTCGTTTCCGGATCACGATACATGATCAAATTGATACATAATCACGGCATCACACTCTACTTACATACATTTGCCGGAGCTGGTGCCTGTATTTTGATGCTCTGTAGCCTCGTTAGATGACGTTTGCATGCATGAGTTACTAGGTAAAATTGCAAGCTCTAGAAATGTGAAACACCTTGTATAAAGAAAGGAACATACGAAACCAACGAGATATTTGGGAAATTAATCGAAGATAAGAAAGAAGAAATAGAAATTGTTTCCAAATCGACCTTTCATTTCGCTGCTGCTGATTTGAAATTTCGTGGCTTTTATTCGCTCTGAAGAGGATCGTTCAAACGATGGTCGAAATGTCGTTATTTTAGATGTTTCACTGTTTTATAATGACATGGCCTAGTACCCAAAATGATTTTCCAGAAAGTTTGGAAGGTAGGAGACGGATACTGGCAGAAGTAAAGCTGTGAGCACCGGACGTGAGTCGTGCTTCGGTAGCTCAGTTGGTAGAGCACTTGCCCGCGAAAGGCAAAGGTCCCGAGTTCGAGTCTCGGTCGGGCACACAGTTTTAATCTGCCAGGAAGTTTCAAAATGATTTTCTTCAATTTGTTTGTTGGAATTCTATCGCTTCTCAACGATATTTTCAGAATGATAGTAGTATTTTTTCCTACACCTACCAACTTTAATAGTGCTAGAAATGATGAAAATAGTACCTAATACTTTTTGATATGGAGACAGAGACGGTGCTTGGTTTTAATGATAACAACATACAGGAAAATTCAGCCATGTTTCTGCGAAGTTGCATTACGCCGAAATTCTGAAATACATCCGTATATTTCGAATGTGGTACAACAGCTGTAGGTAGGAGACGAGGTACTGCAGAAGTAAAGCTGTTTAGATGGGGGCGTGAGTCGTGTTTGGGTAGCTCAGATGGTAGAGCACTTGCCCATGAAAGGCAAAGGTGCCGAGTTCGAATCTCGGTCCCGCACAGAGTTTTAATCTGCCACGAAGTTTCATATCGGCACACACTCCGCTCCAGAGGGAACTAATTCTGGAAACAGCTGTATAGTAACTGAAGAGATACAGGATGTTCCAAAATCACGTTAAAAACTTCTAGGGAACTGAGTAATGATATTCTGAAGAGGAGCCCATGTATGGAAAGGTATAACCGTGCTACAGCCGTATGAATACACTTTCGCTAATGTGGTATGCAACAGGGTTATCATCACCAGAGGGGAGGGGGGGGGGTTTACTTACGTCTGATCCTATGATGTCATTTGACGGCTGTCTCCTCTCTGACCTGGTTCGAGTCTTGTTCATGTTTCTGTGAGTGTTAGAGGAACATTGCTGAGTACACTTTTGCCGAATACACCGACACGAGTATTCTGTGTGGGGAAGCTCACAGTACTGGAAGAGCTGCTGGTCGCCTTTATCAAGATAGTTGTCCACAACGTCTGACTCCTCCCCACACGCTTTTCGTTACCATTGCGCAACGTCTTCGAGAAAGGGTGCCTTCACCATCAGCAGGTGCGTCTGTGGTGCCCTCTGTGGTGCCCCGTGGAGACGCAGCGCACGCGAATTGGAAAATATGTTTATATGGATATGGTGTCAGTTCTTTCGGACATGTCCGAAAGGACGCTACGAATGTAGTGTGTGGTCATACATAGGTGAGAAAGTGGGTCTCGCGGGAGGCGTGCGCGAGACAGTTCCTGTAGTCTCACTATCCTCTGTGCCGTCTGTGGCTCAGATGGATAGATCGACTGCCATGTAAGAAGGAGATCCATGGTTCAAGTTCCGGTCGGGGTACACATTTTCACCTGTCTTCGTTGATATATATCAACGCCCGTCAGCAGCTGAAGGAAATAATATCATACTAATTTCAAATTGGACAAGGCCCTCCTGTGAAAACAGTGTCTCTGAAGACCGATTTCTTTGTTTCTTTCATTATTAACGAGTGAAACTGTAGAACAATAGATGTACTAGATCACATTTACACTGAAATGCCAAAGAAACTAGTATAATAACGCATATTTAAACAGAGAGGTATGTAAACAGGCTTAATATGGTGCTGAGGCCGGAAACGCCTGTGTAAGACGTGTGTCTGGCGCAGTTGTTAGATCGGTTACTGCTGATACAATGGCAGGTTATCAAGATTTAAATGACTTTGAACGTGGTTTTATACTCGGTTCAAGGCCGATGGGACACAGCATCTACGAGGTAGCGATGAAGTGGGGATTTTCCTGTACGACCATTTCACGAGGCCACCGTGAATATCAGCAATCCAGTAAAACAACAAATCTCCGACATCTCTGCGGCCATAAAAAAATCCTGCAAGAATGGAATCTGAAGAGAACCGTTCAACGTGGCGAAAGTGCAACCCTTCCACAAATTACTGAAAATTTCAATGCTTGACCATCAACAAGTATCAGCATGCGAACCATTCATGGAAACATCATCTACATGGGCTTTCAGAGCCGAAGGCCCACTCGTGTACCCTTGCTGACTGCACAGCACAAAGCTTTACGCCTCATTTGGGCCCATCGGTACGAACATTGGACTGTTGATGACTCGAAACATAATCCCTGGTTGGACGTGTCTCATTTCAAAATGTATATACAGTATGGACGTAATGGGTATGAATACGACATCATGATTCCATGGACCCTGCATGTCAGCTGGAAACTGTTCAAGCTGGTGGAAGCTCTGTGACGTTGTAGAGCGTGCGCATTCGGAGTGATGTGGGATCCCTGATACGTCTAGATACATCCTGTCTAATCACCTGCATCCATTCGTGTCCATTGTGGATTCCGACGGAAGTGGGTAATTCCAGCAGGACAATGGAGCGGCCCACACAACCACAGTTGCTACAGAGTGGCTGTAGGAACACTCTTCCGAGCTTAAACACTTTCGCTGGCCACCAAACTCCCCAAACATACTGTACGTTTCTAGTAAATTTTATAGCATTAACTAGCATTTCTGGAATGCCTTGCAACGTGTTGATCAGAGAAGATCTCTGATCCCTCTTACTGTTACGGATTTATGGGCAGCTCTGCAGGTTTCATGGTGTCAGTTCCCTGCTGCGCGACTTCACCCATCAGTAGAGTCCATGCCACGGCGTGTTGAGGCACTTCTGCGTGCTCACGGGGGCCATAAACGATATTTCTTTGGCTCCACAGTGTAACAAATTACTTGTCAATGTGACAGCGTTACCAACATGTTTTCAAATGGTTCTAGTATACAGTACGTCTCGGGAGACGGGTTACAATTTAAAATATGAGTATTATGTACTCAGTCCCCTCTACAAGTTCTAGCAGGTAGTGATGGGAATTTCAGAACATCCTGTACGTTTCCAGCAAACTGTATAGCCGTTGTCGTATTACAATTGGTATCTGCGAATACATTCCATAATTCGTGACAGATCGTGAGGCGCGACTGCAGAAGTCCGTAGCGTTTACCCAGGGGGCGTCTCGGCTACGGCAGCTCTGACGGCCACGAGAATAGCCGGAGGTAGAGAGCGCATCACGGCTAGTTTGAAGGCCACTTTCAACTAGTGTTGCCAGAGGTGTCTCTTTTTAGAGATTCTACGACTCGCCCCACGTAAGCTTTAACAGGAAGACCAAATGCTGCAACTTCTGGCTTCTGCTAACATTCCGAAATACACTATCCTATCAGTGAGTGTACAGACACCTATTAGTGGACATTAATATGCAGTGTGTCCAACCTTTGTCTCTATGGCGGCTTGAACTCTGCTCGGGACACTAAGTGAGGTGCCTGCCGACAATTTACGCATCCACACGGAGATCGTATCTACGTGTTTGTACATGCAAGGCAATACATTGCTCAGCAAGATAGCCATATCTCTCACCAATTTTGAACATTTGGAGCACAATGGGCAGGTTCTTTAAAGCAGGTCGCGATTTTGGCGATGTAATGAACCAACTGAACTGAATTTGGTACCATATCCATCAGGAGGGTATCCACTAACTTTATCAGTCAATGTCAAGCCTAGTAACTGCCAGAGGTGGCCCAACACGTTATCGACTTATCAACTTGTGAACCTCTTTGTCTTGAATTAATCATCCCGTTTTTCTTCAACTCTAATCATTCATTTGCCCCTACACGTACAGTCATGCTCAAAACTATCCTAACGCCCGAATTGAATTTCGCCTGATTCACATGCAACCCACATAACGCAACTGTCTAGCAGGTCCCCTTATCGCTCCTTGGTACAGTCGTTTGACTATTGAAAGTGGTTCCAACAAGTCACCACGTGAAAACACTGCTCTGTATCGCAATAACTCAAGATGTAAAGTAATACCACGATACTACAAATATCACGGAACACCTTATCACAGGTAAGACTGATCTTAAGGCTTGTAGCTCACATTCATTACAATAAATGACATACCTGACATTTTACCACTCTCATTATTACGTCATGCACATAGTAAATTCGTCGAATTCATGATTTACTCTTCAAAGTAACATACCGTACTTATTATTTAACACAAAATAAGACTAAAAATTAAAGGTATTCACGAGCAACTAATTGAGAATATTTATGAACTTCAAATGACACGATGAACCGTCTCGTTCTGCATATTGATGCAAACTCAGGTCATGCAGACTAAGCAAAGATTTCGTGCCTGAAGGAAACTAACAGTCACTCGTGATTAGGCATACAGAGAGTGATATACCTCGATTTTAGACAGAGCCAGTTTGCAAATACCAACTTTAAATTACATAGCGCAAGTATTTTTGCCGGACGCGAATTCCTACCCAGCACCTATTGTCCCTGTTAACGAACGACGAGAGATGTTGAATCTTGGTTCTTAACAAGTAACTTACTTGAATTGCCGTGAGGTAAGGCTTTGTATTGGGCAGGGATTCGAAGTCAGAACTTAATCGGATAGATATCGACGCACAATCAACTGTGACATTTCGGATTTTCTCGGCAGTAGCTAGATGTTTTAACTGATATGACGAGAGGAAACATTATTTTTTTTCCTTCCCAAGACTCCAACCCGGCATCTATCGCTGTTATATTCTAGAGAAAACGAACGTTAAATATGGGTTTGTTGCACCAGCAGCGACATGTGAGCGTGTTTGAACTAGAAATAATATGACGAAGAGTTCAGTGCTCACTGGGAATACAGCTCCACACATCATATCGCTTTTGACTACACACAAAGATACGTCAGCTTCCGAATTTTTGTCCAGCTCGGACTAACATCTTGAACTTACAGTGATCTCGCAAATAGTTCTGTGTCTCACTGGGTGTCAAAACGTCACATATCGTTAGTGTTGACAACGAATGAAAATACATTAAACATTAAAATAATTATCCACCAGCAGATAGGTGTTCTCATGCTAGAGCTTGATAATACATAATGAAATCTATAGTGCCGGGCCAGGATTCGAACCCATTCACGCGCAGTATGTGGAGATGTTGAGGAATCTGCAGTTCTGAACAAACAACAAATTGTAGCCGTGCTGTATTCTCACGAAGTGATCAAATTCAGCGTTAAGTACGGTCTAAGTTGCATTCCCAGTTCAGAACCGATTTTATCGACATACAGAAGCTCAGATAAAATATGGACTAAATGTCCTTTGAGCGTTATTTAAGCATCACAAGACTGCACATACATGCAATCGATTTCGAGGTGCAAAGTGTTTATCTTACTTTGGTGACAGGTGGGCATAAGAGATTTCCAAAAACTTTTTATCGTACTGAAATAATCTTTTGTCGGAAAGAAACAAGGTAAGTGTTTTATTCCTATATATTTTGTAGGAAACTGTAATCGTGATGGAAGATTATACACCTTAATGTTTGACACAACTGCTAGGAGAAAACGCTGCATCCTAACCAAACCCTGCGGTTCCTCTCCATATCCCCGTAAGACACGAGCAGGGGATTCTCCACGCATACCGCTACATAGCTGTTCCTAGCACACTTGAGATTTGGCAACATCGTCACAAACATTAGGCAACACTGTGAAAGTGCAATCACTTCCGCCTATGGTACTGAATTGGCTCACTAAATTTACTTGGTATTACCTTTCCATTTGAATGGCTCATGCTGTATAATCCTTACGTAAACTAAGATACTGAGACAGAAAATTCAATTTTTTTGCTAAAGAAATGCTATTCTTCACGTAAGTGGCAACTTTTATTATGCGTTATGAGGCTGAGCGACCAATACCATGATGAGAGTGGTGCAAAGGTAGCAGTGTGTCTGTAACCCGGTGGTACCGCCCATGTCTCGTGTCAGAACGGCTCAATCAGTCGTCAGTTCCAACTGAGGTAGGGACCATCGTGTGCGAGCTTTTTTTTAAGGAGCTGCGAATTTCCGGGAAAAATTCTGTATCGAAATCGGAAGAAAACCTTTACACATCAAATCCTCTTGGTAGCTCGACTCAGTAAGTTGTGTTAATCGTCATAGATCATGGCGTTCTGACTTCCAAGCTGCTTCGCAATACCAGCGTCTCTGAAGAAATTCGAATCGATCATCAACGATACGAATTTCAATATTGTTCTTCACTTAAGACTCACATTCCAGGGTGATAAGTATGAAGGAAATGAGCCTCTTGATTACTCTATGCTAAACTTTCCTGCAGACATGTGCTGACAGTGTCTCTAGCAACTTGCTTTTTCTCTGGGTAGCTTCAAATGTGGCAGTTTTGTCGCCTTAAATCCAATTGAATATTCTAAATATCATTTGTGAACAGCGTTCACTTCTCCATTAATTAATTTATGGACCTCCAAAGAAGCAATTTGCCTTAGTAGCTATAGAGCAGGTTCTGATAGGAATTGACGCAATCTTTTTCATCCATTTACCATAGAAAATCAAAGAAAGAAACCAAACATTACATTGCATTTACTCCCTGTGCCTTGAGTAACACATATGAATCCATGACAATAATAAATTATTTGAAGAATCTCCTGTGCAAGAAAAAGAACAGAATGGGACGCTTTAATTATAGCGCACTGGATCAGAAACAATGAAATTAATTCTGTGTCACACTGATGTACTGCATTCTAATGTAATAAAATAATCATCAAATAAAAACGGTTTTGTGCCTCCTTTGCTATGAAGAGTGAAACACAAATCGTAGACAGATTTTATGGGTCACTACTCAACAACATTAAAGCATTTTACATGGTTGAGAGTGTGGAGTGGAGCAGATGTTGTCGGCAGAAGGCAGCGCAGTGCCTCAGCCCCCGCCGGTAGGCAGCAAACGGGTCCCAGAGAACTCAGACGCATGCGGTGTTCAGAGGCAGATGCTCGGTAAAGAAATCTTTCGCTAAAACATTGTTGAACCAAACTATTATTACCAGTGTGACACAAAGCGAAATATATTGTAGATTCGCTTGAATTACACGCATAGCTTCAGCACCGAGAGGAAAGGGGCGATAAAAATTTTGTCGTTGTCTGCTTCCGGTCGCCAGACGTCATATTAGCTAGTCTCACGTTTTACCTCAAGACTACGGCCTTAGTCAAGAATAATGTACTAAGACTGAACTCAAGACTTCCTCTGGGAGGTGCCGCAGTCTACAATGTTGCAGATCGAACTGACTGCCGGACTCAGTATCCTGAGAGGAGCACGACTGTGTTGTCCACCTTATGTGGACGGCTCGGCGGTCAATGTTTTGCTCTAAGGCTGTATCTACAACACATATTGCATCCTGAACACCTAGAAGAATTAAAATAACAAAAGTAGTCTATGAGAGCAACGTTAACTATGGCGTTCGAAGTATTCATAGTGTTGTGTTCGTGTGTGCAAACGCCTTCCAATGCCCACTCAAGGAGGACAAGGATACAAAGTCTAGCTTCAGTATTATAAAATCGCTACAGTCTGAGGATAAACTCAGACTTGGGTTGATAATTAATTTGAATATTTAGCAATACTCTACCCATTGGTGTTAAACTCGTTATTAACCAATGATTCCCACAGCTACAGGGACACTACTTGTGATACTTAGGCAGTGCTATCAGACGAAAAGATCAACCTGACACAAACTGTGGGAAGTTTGTTTTACAAACTTCGTACCAGGATAATGAGCTTTTACGTATTTGGGATGTCTGTGAACGTTGCTGCTTGAGACGATTTAAGACGAAAGTAAATTCCTTTAGCAACGACAATGTTTGAAGAAACCGTCTTAACGGGACTAAATCGTGATTTGTAAATCGTTTACCGGCCGTACTCTACCGCATTTCGCTGATTGGAAGGCAAATAGATTACGGAAAAATGTCACAGAAGGAAAAGGGAGAACGAAATGTCTCCCACTGGAAGGTCATGTTGTCTTATTTAAATGATTACAAAATCAGGTAAAACGACCAGTCAGATTGTCAGTATAAGAACATTACTGTTGTCAGTATGATGTAGCACTGCTCAGGGCCTGTAACGATAAAGGGCCCGTTTAGGTCAGTCATATTGTATAAAGAAGTGGAAGAGAGAGCGCCGCTAAATTCCACAATCCGTATGCATTGCAGACACACAGAAATTACTGTTACAGTGTACTAATGGAGCCCAATTAATGAGAGAACTGCGTATTTTCCGGTGAGAGAGAGCACTGGCAAATAATCTTCGCTAAATTAGGTTACTTAATCTGGTGTCACTCTGAGCCAGAATTTATGGCCGGCGGCTGAGTGTAAGGTCAGTGGGCCGGATCCGAGTTTTGCAAGTGCGAAATACTTTCCTACATTATAGAAGCGAATATTTAACTGGAACTAATATTCCAAAAATTTTGAACTTGGATAGCTTAGAATGAAAATCTTTTTCTTTATTGCAAAGGAAAACAATTGATTTTCTAAAACATTCTCTGTCATACACAACTTGAAACAGGTCACGTCGACCAAATCATATGGAAAAGTTGGCAGCGGCGTATATCGGCAGGCAGTAAGATCTCTTGGCTTTTGGTTTGGCAGTACTCGACAGCCATTTCTAGGCGCAAGTAATAGAAGAAAGGCAGAGCGTTATTGTTATCAAGTAACGTCTTCATCGATTACTTTAGTTTTAATGTAATCTATGAGTAATTACTCATAGATATTAACATGAAAAGAATTCTGTAGACAGAGAAAGAACCTCTTCTTGGGAAACTACTTGTATAGTGACCAAAAGGCACGAACTGATATTCAAGTACAGTGTTCCAGCAGCGGCATGAAGAAAATGATAGTAATAATGACGGTAATAATCCAATTATCCGGTAACTTCACACTTCCCAGTGGATCTTCACGAACTAAGAAAATATCTGAATTTGTGAACATTTCAAAATGGCTTCACATCGAGCCTATGATGCCTACAAGGGTCTTTACATCCTGCTGACATGAGAATAGCATAATCTCCGCGTCAGAAGCTTGTTTCTACTTAAACATTTAATAGACTCGCGTTTTATCCACCGTGACTACTTTTGTAAGCTCAGCACATCATCCGTTGCAGCTCACTCCTGGGGCTGGGAAATATGGGCACAATGGCCTGGTGGAACTATCACAGGAGCAATGCGTGGGTTCAGACATTTACTTTTAAGAAGCACAAATAGATTTACTTTGTGTCTGGTAACCTCAAAAGAAAGACGTTATAATCCAGAATTCGCAATACAAATCACGTTCCATCATTACCAACTGGGCAGAGCCAGGTTACGTTGGGAAATGACATAGCGGAAGTCATCGTAAACAGAAATACAGTCGCCAGTAAACTTACTTACATTAGAAAATTTTATTTTATTTTATGAACCGATAGCCATTTAAAGGATGGGGCTCTTATTTTACTTGTAATTGATTGAACTAGAGACGTTGAAAAATTTGGTGCTGGACTGTGATTCGAATTCGTTTCTCCTCTTTCGAGGATCTGAATCTCTCGGAACATTATAGTTCAACCATTTCGTCCCTTTTCGCAAGACTGCAACCTTCTCTAGGTCTCCTCCAAAGGTAAGTATGTGGGTCCGAATCCTGATCCAATACAAAAATATTCATAGTTTCAGTTCAAGCCCTATAACGTGCACACCGTCCCGCTAGTGAAAACCAACGTGCGCTTTTAATGTCTATTCATGTGTTGCCAACAATCGCAATAGGTGTCATTATTTCTTGTCAAACACGCACACACCTTACCGTTGGTGAGTAAGCAACTGATATTTAAGCTATATTTGTGGATGCACGGTAGGCGTGTAGTTAGATTGTCGCTTAGGTACAAAAGTTTGTATCCTTAGTTTAGATTCAAACACCTAGCAGCTGGTAAGAAAGACCGATACGTAAATTTGATTTTACTTAATTAACAATACGATTACGTGTTGGGTTCGTATCTCCGTCATATAACTTCACATCATGCACTTAATCTTTAAATGCATGCGCACTTTGTTACTTGAGCATGGAGGTATATCAGACATCTTTCGTGGTTAGTTAACAGGGACGAAATTGTCTTGTTAGGAGTCCAGGTTTATTACAAAAATTGTCGTCTTTTATTTTCAAGTTTAGATTTCATTACTGGTATTGGCAAAAATTTCGGTAATTCATGACTCTTCATGGATAGCCATCAATATGATATGATTAGATTACATTAGATCAATTCTTGTTTCATAGATCATGAATACGATATTTCGTAATGACGTGTAACGTGTAATTTTAATGAAAGATTTCTTTACATACCATGATTCAATTTCTTTACAACAATTTCTTACTCTCTCTCATTCTTTTTGATTTCTCTCTCTCTCTCTCTCTCTCTCTCTCTCTCTCTCTCTCTCTCTCTCTCTCTCTCTCTCTCTCTCTTTCTCTCTCTCTATCATACACACACACATTCTTTTTTTCTTTATTTGTTTGTTTTGCTCGACTATCGGCGAGGCATGAAAACGTCTCTGAATGAGCTTCTTAGTTTTTAGTACACTTACGAAATAAATATAAAAATAACTGTGAGAGTTACTGATATATGATGCTTAGTTTTCAGTCAGTTCCGAGTATTATTAGTAACCACGCTCCAGTCCCTAAACCTAGTTACAGAAATGCGAATCAGACGCATTACGTATTCCAGGCCGTAGCAGCCGCGACTTGGAGACACCAGCTATGGTCACTTCCCAGACCGCTGTACGATCACATCGGTTCGTCTTCTTTCTGCTGGTACTGTAACTGAGATTTGACAACAAGGCAACGTATGTTTGGCAACTCTGTGATCGACAAGTTCCTTCCTGGTGCGCACGGAATTTATCCTCAAAGTTCACTTGATTTTACCTGTCATTTCCATTGAATAATCTGATTTATTATCGCTTTACGTGTAACAAAAGATTGTAAATTTACGGTTTTCAGCCCAGGAAAGTCGTTGCACGTGGAAATCGCAACTAATCTCGTCCTTTAAATAGCGGTTTACGAGTGCTAGACATTATCGATCTCGTAAGAGTAAGCTAAGACACGTACTTCTACGCCAGCTCTATGGTAATGCGCTGACCTGAGAAAAAGCATCTGTTATGGTTCGCACTTCCAGTCTCACTGACTGTAACGTTTTTATCCCTTCTGTGAAAGAGCTACTAACAGTCAGATAAAACATCGATAAGGAAATCGCAAAAAAATACTGTCGGCTCATAGTTCAATGGTGAAAACTTACAATGCTGCACAACGGGTAACTCCTCTTCCCGCCGCTGACAAGCAAATTTTGGGTTTCTAGGAATACAAAACTTTACTTATGAAATGCGACATTTGTACTGCACGACGTTTTCAACAAAGAGATGGCGCAATACAGTAGCTCAAGTGGAAAGAAACACTTCCTTTTCAAATTTGTGCATCCTACACTGTTGGCTGTTCTGTGTAGGTGGCAGGTACGTGATTTTATTTCGGTCGAATTTATGCACTGGGTAGTCGAGGCAGCTAGTTCATTGTGATTCGGTCAACCAAGTAAATGAATTTACTGAACCTGCTGCAAATTACTACAGGAAGCCTGTGTGTCAATTCTCATCCAGTGTGGTGCAACGGCGTTACGATAGAAAAATGAGCCACATACTTATAATATGCTTGAATATCTATGGACTGGGTTTGATTCCAACTTCTGTCAATGATTTTAGATAAGAAGAGACAGATTCCATTCTCTTCTGGCTACACCAAGTGAAGAAGATATAATGACATTGTGGTCTGAAATTGACATGAAAAATGACATTCCTTTTCTACGAAGTAGACGTTAGGATGAATCACAATAAAGACTGGAGCGGCGACACGTAGAAACCTTTCTTATACTTGTTATTTATTTCTAGTGACGAAACAAACGCTATGTAGGCTCACAAGACATTTAGTCCATATTTTATCTGAGCTTCTGTATGTCGATAAAATCGGTTCTGAACTGGGAATGCAACTTAGACCGTACTTAACGCTCAATTTGATCCCTTCGTGAGAATACAGCACGGCTACTATTTGTTGTTTGTTCAGAACTGCAGATTCCTCAACGTCTCCACATACTGCGCGTGAATGGGTTCGAATCCTGGCCCGGCACTATAGATTTCATCATGTATTATCAAGCTCTAGCATGAGAACACCTATCTGCTGGTGGATAATTATTTTAATGTTTAATGTATTTTCATTCGTTGTCAACACTAACGATATGTGACGTTTTTGACACCCAGTGAGACACAGAACTATTTGCGAGATCACTGTAAGTTCAAGATGTTAGTCCGAGCTGGACAAAAATTCGGAAGCTGACGTATCTTTGTGTGTAGTCAAAAGCGATATGATGTGTGGAGCTGTATTCCCAGTGAGCACCGAACTCTTCGTCATATTATTTCTAGTTCCAACACGCTCACATGTCGCTGCTGGTGCAACAAACCCATATTTAACGTTCGTTTTCTCTAGAATATAACAGCGATAGATGCCGGGTTGGGGTCTTGGGAAGGAAAAAAATTAATGTTTCGTCTCGTCATTTCAGTTAAAACATCTAGCTACTGCCGAGAAAATCCGAAATGTCACAGTTGATTGTGCGTCGATATCTATCCGATTAAGTTCCGAGTTCGAATCCCTGCCCAATACAAAGCCTTACCTCACGGCAATTCAAGTAAGTTACTTGTTAAGAACCAAGATTCAACATCTCTCGTCGTTCGTTACAGGGACAATAAATTCGCGTTCCGGCAAAAATACTTGCGATATGTAATTTAAAAGATGGAATTTGCAAACTGGCTTTGTCTAAAATCGAGGTATATCATCTCTGTATGCCTAATCAGGAGTGGCAGTTAGTATCCGTCAGGCACGAAATCATTGCTTAGTCGGCATGACCTGAGTTTGCATCCATATGCAGAACGAGACGGTTCGTCGTGTCATTTGAAGTTCATAAATATTCTCAATTAGCTGCTCGTGAATACCTTTAATTTTTAATCTTATTTTGTGTTAAATAATAAGTACGGTATGTTACTTTGAAGAAGTAAATCATGAATACGACGAATTTACTACGTGCATTACCTATCTGACGTAATAATGAGAGTGGTAAAATGTCAGGTATGTCATTTATTGTAATAAATGTGAGCTACAAGCCTTAAGGGCAGTCTTATCTGTGATAAGGTGTTCCGTGATATTTGTAGTATCGTGGTATTACTTTACATCTTGAGTTATTGCGATACATAACAGTTTTTTCTCGTGGTGACTTGTTGGAACCACTTTCAATAGTCAAACGACTGTACCAAGGAGCGATAAGGAGACCTGCTAGACAGTTGCGCTATGTGGGTTTGCATGTGAATCAGGCGAATTTCAATTCAGGTCGTTCGGATACTATTGGGCATGAATGAACATCACGTGTATCGATTTCCATCGCGCTGGGGTAAGTCCTCCGGGATACGTTTATTCTCCTTAGTGTGTAAATATATTTGGAGCATGTCATTCAAAAACGTTTGAAACGACATAGACGGGGAGCGGGTTGTTGTTAGGAGAGCAGAATGTATTAGACTCGCGGATCATGTGGTGTTATTGGCAGAGAGCGAAAGAAGTATGACTGAAATGTTAAAAGAATTGAACAAGAGGCGTGAGTAAATTGGAATGAGAAATAATAAGAAAATCGCAAAATGTCCGGTGATAGGTGCAAGAAAAGCAAGAACAACTATAATGTTAGGCAGGAAGATACACAACAATTCAGTGTTTTTAGATAACTGCGACGTGCTATTATGGACGACATTGGAAGTAATATGGAGGTGAAAATACGTATAGCAATTGCCAACGAGACGTTTCATAACAGGAGGCTTTTATGTGGGTGCGTTGATAGGGGATAAAATAGGCAGGCACAGTGAGAAATGAGGTGGTGTTGAGTGGGAGAACAGAGAGAAATTTTAAAGGTAGCAGGATGAGCAAACACAATTGGCATGGACACTGAATGAGAAGAGATTGTTTATTGATGGTATGGAGGAAACGGTGAATGCAAGAAGAAGAAGAAAGAAGAAGAAGACGATGAACATACCAGGTGATGGACAGGGTAAGAACAGAAAATAGTTGTGAGAAAACAAGAGGGTAACAAATGATGGGACAGCATGGAGAGCTACATGTGAAGACCTGCCCTAGGGCAGAACACTCATGGTGGTGGTGTTGATGAAGAGGAGACTTATGTAGGACATTTTGCAAAACGCCCCATTTTCTTGTAATCCAAATTTAAACAAAACATAGGCAGCTTATAATTTGTAGTCTATAAATGACCGTGAATTGCGTGACAGATGGAACTTGCCAGTATACCAGTTATTAGGACTTATTCCCACTCCACTGACGTATGGAGCGTGCGAACTGTGGCTGCTTAAAAGCCTCTGTGCGTGCTGTGCTTAGTCTCTTCTGGTCTTCACGCTTCCTACAGTTACAATACGTAGGCGGTTTAAGTATATTCCATTCCTACTTTCATCATGTAACGTCAGTTCTAGAAACTTTCTAATTAGGTCTCCTCGCGATACTTTGCTCTTCCACGGGATAGTCTGTGTCTACCATGAACTGCCCGTTAGTCAGTAAGTGGAATAATTGGTTTTCCGACACATGTCACCATGTTACTGTCGCCCTGTCTCCACGTCAGAGAGACGGAAATTCTGTGTGCCACATTTGAAGATGAGTCTGTAAAGGTTAAAAACTAGTTAATGGAATTACAAATAGTTCAAAAAGTGAGTTTTTGCAGTTTTCCGTATTTACATTCAATGCACTAGTCACAGGCTCTAGGCGATCCTTAGGGGATATGCTTAGTCGGTTGGGAGCGTGATGTGTCCCTCCGAGATTAATTTCACCTGGGCTTTAAGCGACTCACCGGTCAGCATTTACAGAGCTGCCAACTACATCTCACACCGGGAATATTACCAGGATTAGTTTGCATCGCAGCCTACGGAAGAGAACGAAAATCGAACGAGCATTCGCAGTCATTCCCTCCATTGACCACCATTCGCCTATATTCAACAGTTAAGGATTCCTCCGGAAATATTCCAAGTAGACTTTCTCTGGATATTTTACGTTTGTTTCCAAGCGCCTGCCTGTTCAATTTGATCAGAAACTGTGTGACATTCTCCAACGGGTCAAAAAACCTGTGACCATTCGTGCCGCCCTTCTCTGTATACATTCAGTATCGCCGGGCAGTTGTATCTGATTAGGATCCAAGAATCTCGAGCAATATTGGGGGATGGGTCGCAAGCGTAATTTGTAAGCAATTTCTTTTGTACACCGATTGTATTTTCCTAGAATTCTACCAACGAATTGCAGCCAGCCACCGTATTTCCCTAAGACTGCGACTATGTGACGGTTCCATTTCAAATCTCTAGAAATTTTTACACCCAGGTATTCATGTGGGTTGAGCGATTGCGAATTTGACTCGCTGCACTATACTCGTAGGATAAGGTTATATCGTTTTGTGAACCGAACAATTTTACATTTCGGGAACATTTAAACTAAGTTGTCATGCTTTGCACTACACTGAAATCTTATGAGGGCGTGGCTTCTTTCAAACAGAACTTTATTACAGGCAACAGCATCATTTGCGGAAACACTGAAGATCCAAATAGACCGCGTAACCACCGCCCCTTCTCCTCTCCAAATTGCTGTCTCAAAACGGTAAGTCCCATATGTAAACCACCTTCAGAAGTTCGTTCACTTTCCGTATCAGTTAATGTGTTAAAAACTTGACCTGAAGAAACATAACCCTTTGCAGTTGAAGACGCTCTGTTGTAAGAGAAGCTAGTTTTTCGAAAACGTCTCAATATTTATGTACTGAACTAGGTGTTGTACAATTCTATAATTTTCAGGTACATTTGGCGACGTATGTGGATACTGTCTGACAAATGTGTTGCGAATAAAGTGAGTAGTAAAGAAGTAATGAAGTGAAACATCAAGCCTGATGCTGACACTTTACTGCACGAACAGCGAAAATGTAGAAGTGATAAAAGTCTTTTTCCTTTCATCATTCTGTCAGGGATGTCAGAGGGGAAAAAAAGTTTCGCC
The DNA here is from genome assembly GCF_023897955.1 of Schistocerca gregaria. Taxonomy (NCBI): domain Eukaryota; kingdom Metazoa; phylum Arthropoda; class Insecta; order Orthoptera; family Acrididae; genus Schistocerca; species Schistocerca gregaria. The sequence goes on from NC_064925.1 coordinate 587,590,136, forward strand.
AAGTTTCGAAATTATGTGTGAAGTTTGTTGGAAGTCGCCACGTGCTGCCTTTCACAAATGCTCGGTGAATATAGTCTCGATAATTTGCGCTCCATGAAATTATGCTGCCTTAGACGAGTACGCAGTTTGTAACTTTTAACGCCCGACTTATTGTGTAAACCTATGCCTTTAAATGAAGGACGGAAGGAGGATTGCATTTAATGTGCTATCGATGTCGAGGTCATTAGAGACGGAGCAGGAGTTGGCAATGCGTCAGGGAAGGGTAAAAGAAGTCCGCCGTTCCCTTTCAAAGGAATCATCCCAGCATTTGCTTGGAGCGATTCAGGAAAGTTACGGAAAACGTATCAGGATGGCCGGATGCGGATTTAAACGTCATCCTCCCGAATGCGAGTCTAGTGTACTAGTTGACAGCTCGTCGTGTAGAAGCTAGCGTTGCTGGTGATGGGATTCCGGGTTCGATTCACGGCTGGGTTGCGTTCTCCGCCCGGGAAGTAGGTGTCTGTGATGCCATCATTTCATCATCATTCGTGAAGGTGGCGAAACTGGACTGTGTAAAGGATGGGGCTTTGTACAGGCGCTGATAACCGTGCAGTTAAGCGCCCCAAAAACCAAACATCATCATCATCATCATCATCATCATCATCATCATCATCATCATCATCATCATTATCATCATACCATGTACTAACCACTGCGGCAGCTCGTTCGGTATACATTTAAATGAGCAGATTAAGTCAGCATTTTTAGTATTTACATTGACTTCGTTCTTCATAAATGAAAGCAGGAACTACGACAAGACAAAAGAATTGGGATAACGAATGAGAAATACCTGATTGTGCTTCTGCTTGTAGATGACATGATTCACGTTCACGAAATGACCTCCAAAGATCTATATACCACCTGAACGAAATATGCAATGAATACAACTTTAAAATTTCTAGTAATAAAACGAAAATAAGTGCACTCCGAGGAAAATACTCAGTCATTTTAAAACTAGTTTTGGATAATCCTGCTTTAGAACTGGTCTCTTAATCTTTCACTTAGGCTACGCTGTAAGATCTGATTTTTACTCTGATACTTAAAATAAATTACACAAATTCTAAGCTGTCTGTGACACTATTATCTGAATATTGGGCAATAAAGTACAAAAAGATTGTTCCGAAATTCTATAACGTGGTCCCGGTTCCTGTATTATGCTATGAAAGCGAAAACATGGTTAAAAAAAAAGCAAAAAAAATCACACGGCAGAGATGAGGTTCCTAAGAAATTCGAAGAGCTGCACAACAAGAAATGATTAGGAATGAAGATACTAGAGAAAAATTAAGTATTTTCAACAGAAACTAAAAAATTCAAAAATATCGTGAAGACTGGTGAGAATGCTACGTCCCAGACTTCCCCAAAATATTATGAACTACAAACGGAATGGAAGACGTGATATTGAAAGGCCTCGGACGTGGGAGCAATTTCGTTTGAGAGACTATCCCGCACGGCGACTACTGAAGTACTTATACATTATAGAATTCTTAAGTTATACAAGCAAAATAAGTAAGTTTTAATGTAGTTTACGTTCACTGATGCAAAAAAAAAATTTTCTTGCTTTTTAAAGTGGGCTATGTTCTTTCTCAGAGTTCAAACTGTCTCCATGCCAAATTTGAACAATATCTGTTAAGCGGTTTGGACTCGAAAACGAAACAGACTGTGTTTCAAAGCAGAAAAGCAACTGAGAGAAAGAAGCGGCGTCGGTTTCTGCAGGAGGCGGACATCATTTTGTAGGACAATGTTCGGGCACGCTCGGTTCAAGTCGTGACTGATTTGATCGGTATATGGGGATGGGGAGCGCCGCATCACGCACCACACTCATCTACATCTACATTTATACTCCGCAAGCCACCCAACGGTGTGTGGCGGAGGGCACTTTACGTGCCACTGTCATTACCTCCCTTTCCTGTTCCAGTCGCGTATGGTTCGCGGGAGGAAAGACTGTCTGAAAGCCCCTGTGCTCTCTCTAATCTCTCTAATTTTACATTCGTAATCTCCTCGGGAGGTATAAGTAGGGGGAAGCAATATATTCGATACCTCATCCAGAAACGCACCCTCTCGAAATCTGGCGAGCAAGCTACACCGCGATGAAGAGCGGCTCTCTTGCAGAGTCTGGCACTTGAGTTTGTCAAACATCTCCGTAACGCTATCACGGTTACCAAATAACCCTGTGACGAAACGCGCCGCTCTTCTTTGAATCTTCTCTATCTCCTCCGCAAACCCGATCTGGTACGGATCCCACACCGATGAGCAATACTCAAGTATAGGTCCAACGAGTGTTTTGTAAGCCACCTCCTTTGTTGATGAACTACAGTTTCTAAGGACTCTCACAATGGATCTCAACCTGGTACGCGCCTTACCAACAGTAAATTTTATATGATCATTCCACTTCAAAAAGTTCCGCACGCATACTCCGAGATATTTTACAGAAGTAACTGATACCAGTGTTTGATCCGCTATCATATAATCATACAATAAAGGATCCTTCTTTCTATGTATTCGCAATACATTACATTTGTATATGTTAAGGGTCAGTTGCCACTCCCTGCACCAAGGGCCTATCCGCTGCAGATCTTCCGGCATTTCGCTACAATTTTCTAATGCTGCAACTTCTGTGTATGCTACAGAATCATCCGCGAAAAACCGCATGGAACTTCCGACACTATCTACTACCTCATTTATATATATTGTGAAAAGTAATGGTCCCATAACACTCCCCTGTGGCACGCCAGAGATTATTTTAACGTCTGTAGACGTCTCTCCAGTGATAACAACACGCTGTGTTCTGTTTGTTAAAACTCTTCAATCCAGCCACAGAGCTGGTCTGATATTCCGTGGGCTCTTACTTTACTTATCAGGCGACAGCGCGGAACTGAATCTAACGCCTTCCGGAAGTCGAGAAAAATAGCATCTACCTGGGAGCCTGTATCTAATATTTTCTGGGTCTCATGAACAAATAAAGTGAGTTGGGTCTCACACGATGGATGTTTCCGGAATCCGTGTTGATTCCTACAGAGTAGATTCTGGGTTTCCAAAAACTACATGATACTCGAGCAAAAAACATGTTCTAAAATTCTACAACAGATCGACGTCAGAGATATAGGTCTATAGTTTTGCGCATCTGCTCTACGACCCTTCTTGAAGACTCGGACTACCTGTGCTCTTTTCCAATCATTTGGAGCCTTCCGTTCCCCTAGAGACTGGCGGTACACGGCTGTTACAAGGGAGGGCAAGTTCTTTCTCGTACTGTGTAGAATCGAATTGGTACCCCGTCAGGTCCAGTGGACTTTCCTCTGTTGAGTGATTCCAGTTGCTTTTCTACTCCTTGGACACTTATTTCGATGTCAGCCATTTTCTCGTTTGTGCTAGGATTTAGAGAAGGAACTGCAGTGCGGTCTTCCTCTATGAAACATCTTTGGAAAAAGGTGTTTAGTATTTCAGCTTTACGCCTGTCATCCTCTGTTTCAATGCCATCATCACCCCGGAGTGTCTGGACATGCTGTTTCAAACCACTTACTGATTTAACGTGAGACCAGAACTTTCTAGGATATTCTGTCAAGTCGGTACATAGAATTTTACTTTCGAATTCACTGAACGCTTCACGCATAGCCTTCCTTACGCTAACTTTGACATCGTTTAGCTTCTGTTTGTCTGAGAGGTTTTGGCTGCGTTTATACTTGGAGTGAAGCTGTCTTTGCTTTCGCAGTAGTTTCCTAACTTTGTTGTTGAACCACGGTGGGTTTATCCCGTCCCTCACAGTTTTACTCTACACGTACCTGTCTAAAACGCATTTTACGATTGCCTTGAACTTTTTCCATAAATACGCAACATTGTCAGTGTCAGAACAGAAATTTTCGTTTTGATCTGTTAGGTAGACTGCAATCTGCCTTCTATTACTCTTGCTAAACACGTAAACCTTCCTCCCTCTTTTTATATTCCTATTAACTTCCATATTCAGGGATGTTGCAACAGCCTTATGATCACTGATTCCCTGTTCTGCACATACAGAGTCGAAAAGTTCGGGTCTGTTTGTTATCAGTAGGTCCAAGATGTTATCTCCACGAGTCGGTTCTCTGTTTAATTGCTCGAGGTAATTTTCGGATAGCGCACTCAGTATAATGTCACTCGATGCTCTGTCCCTACGACCCATCCTAAACATCTGAGTGTCCCAGTCTATATCTGGTAAATTGAAATCTCTACCTAAGACTATAACTTGCTGAGAAAATTGATGTGAAATGTATTCCAAATTTTCTCTCAGTTGTTCTGCCACTAATGCTGCTGGATCGGGAGGTCGGTAAAAGGAGCCAATTATTAACCTAGCTCGGCTGTTGCGTGTAACCTCCACCCATAATAATTCACAGGAACTATCCACTTCTAATTCACTACAGGATAAACTTCTACTAACAGCGACTAACTCTCCACCACCGGTTGCATGCAATCTATCCTTTCTACCTGTCTGTACCTTTGTAAAAATTTCGGCAGAATTTCTCTCTGGTTTCAGCCAGCTTTCTGTACCTATAACGATTTCAGCTTCGGTACTTTCTATCAGCGCTTGAAGTTCCGGTACTTTACCAACGCAGCTTCGACAGTTTACCATTACAATACCGATTGCTGCTTGGTCCCCTCATGTCCTGCTTTGCCCCGAACTCGTTGAGGCTGCCGCCCTTTTTGTACTTGCCCAATGCCATCTAACCTAAAAAACCGCCCAGCCCACGCCACACAACCCCTGCTACCCGTGTAGCCGCTTGTTGCGTGTAGTTGACTCCTGACCTATCCAGCGGAACCCGAAACCCCACCACCCTATGGCTCAAGTCGAGGAATCTGCAGCCCACACGGTCGCAGAACAATCTCAGCCTCTGATTCAGACCCTTTACTCAGCTCTTTACCAAAGGTCAGCAGTCAGTCCTATCGACGATGCTGCAGATGGTGAGCTCTGCTTTCATCCGGCTAGCGAGACTGGCAGTCTTCACCAAATCAGATAGCCAGGGAGGGTTTCCTCCGATCCATAGCGACACACATCATTGGTGCCGACATGAGCGACCACCTGCAAATGGGTGCAACCTGTACCCTTCATGGCATCCGGAAGGACCCTTTCCACATCTGGAATGACCCACCCCGGTATGCACACGGATTGCACATTGGTTTTCTTCGCCTCTCTTGCTGCCATATCCTTAAGGGGCCCCATTACGCGCCTGACGTTGGAGCTCCCAACTACCAGTAAGACCACCCTCTGCGACTGCTCGGATCTTGCAGACTGAGGGGCAACCCCTGGAACAGGACAAGCAGCCACGTCAGGCCGAAGATCAGTATCAGCCAGAGACAACCCCGGACTTGCGCCCTTCTGAGCTCAGCTTGATTCCTGACGTGAAGGTAGCGTTCTCGCTTTCCGCGTCTGGGTTCCGGGGTTCGATTCACGGCGGGGTCAGGGATTTTGTCTGCCTCGTGATGGCTGGGTGTTGTGTGATGTCCTTAGGTTAGTTAGGTTTAAGTAGTTCTAAGTTCTAGGGGACTGATGACGATAGATGTTAAGACCCATAGTGCTCAGAGTCATTTGAACCATTTGTCGAACTTTGGGGTATTCGGTTCGGAGCTGTTATGGAGATACGTCAGACAATAGACCGCTCCATTCGAACTACCTATACAACTGCCGTAGATAGGGGTATCTTGCTCTTTCGACATCACTGGCGATGGCTTATATACATGAGCTGTTCAAAACATATCCGACCTTTTTTAATTGTTGAAATCAACAATGGTATCAGGGCGCGCATGCGTTCATGTTTTCAGGCATATTTAGCACACATACCTGATTTTCTCCACTACTTCGGAACACTTGCAAGTCGTACACGTTGGATTTAGTATTCTGAGCAAAATGACGTCTTTACATCACATTTGGCTCCAAGCTTGGCGATTCTCAAGTTGAAACCATCGTGTGTTTGTGGACAAAGTAATGGGTACTGCAGGGCTAAAGGAGTGGTAGCCGCTAATCAATGAAGACAGAAGCCAGTTAAGGTACGCCCGCAATATCCGCAAATCAGGTCGTTACTGATCCCGCAATATTGCTGGTGAAGCAGAATGGACGAATCACTATCAGAGAAGTTGCAGTCTAATCTAAAAGCCGTAAAGTCAACTAAATAACTAGGTGTTACAATAACTAACGTCCGCCCGCGGTAGCTGAGTGGTCAGCACGACAGACTGTCAATCCTAAAAGACCGGGTTAGATTCCCGGCTGGGTCGGAGATTTTCTCCGCTCAGGGACTGGGTGTTGTGTTGTACTAATCATCATTTCATCCCCATCGACGCGCAAGTCGCCGAAGTGGCGTCAAATCGAAAGACTTGCACCAGGCGAACGGGCTACCCGATGGGAGGCCCTCGTCACACGCCATTATTATTATACAATAACGAACAACTTAAATTGGAAAGAACACATAGAAAATGTTGCGGCTAAGGCTAACCAAAGATTGCGTTTTATTGGCACGACACTTATAAAACGTAACAGACCTACAAAGGAGACTGCCTACACTACGCTTCTCCGTCCTCTTTTAGAATACTGCTGGAAGATGTGGGATCCTTACAAGATAGGACTTACGGAGTAGATCGAAAAAGTCCAAAGAAAGGCAGCACGTTTTCTATTATCGCGAAATATGAGAGAGTGTGTCACACAAATGATACTGGATTTGGGCTGGACATCATTAAAAGAAAAGCGTTTTTCGTTGCGACAGTATCTTCTCACGAAATTCCAATCACCAACTTTTTCCTCCGAATGCGAAAATATTTTGTTGACACCGACCTACGTAGGTAGAAACGACCACAACGATAAAATAAGGGAAGTCAGAGCTCGTATGGAAAGACACAGTTGATCATTCTTTCCGGGTGCTATGCGAGATTGGAATAATAGAGACTTGTGAAGGTGGTTCGATGAACAATCTGCCATGCACTTAAATGTGACTTGCAGAGTATCCATGTAGATGCAAGTATAGGTGGTCACATTTTTACTATCCCCTGTATGTGCATATCGCTTCACACGACCTTTGTTACCTCAATGTCGATATCGGCATCATTTTCGAAATATGTGAGCTTACTTATATTATCTGTAATGTTAATATACAACAGGAACAATAAGGCTCCCAACACACTTCCCTCTGGCACAAGTGGTTACTTTTACACGTATAGATGAACTCTCCATTTAGGATGAGATGATGTGTCCCCCCTACAAAAATATTTTATTGGCCGTACTTTATACGATGCAGGCAAACGGTCAACTACAATTGTTGTTTACTGTGCGGTAACCTCTAGCGTATCAGAAGCGGTGTAGGAAAATGTTTTCAAATGAGTATACGCACTCGTATTTCGGCAGGTGCACAGTTTTGCCATTTCAATTTTTGCACGTTTTTACAGATACCTTTTCGAAAATTTCGAGCAAAACAAATCGAAATCTTTATTACATCACGAAACAATGAAGAAGCAAATGCGGGTTTGTTCGCAAGCCCGAAGCATTATCTGGTACAAGAATCATTGATTTTAATAAAGTAGCTGTCGATAGGTTTTTTCGTTGCTAACAAATGTAACTGACAATCACAAACTAATGACTTCTCAAATAACTAATTGTGATGAAACAGGCGTCTCGGTTAATGCTAAAAACCAATCGAACATCGCAGCTTGCAAAGGGAACCGTCCAGTGCGATCGTTAACCTCTGCAGAAAGGGGCGAAACTGCAACCATCCTCATTAGTACGTCAGCAAGCGGAGCTGACATTCCTCCTACGATTATTTTTCCACTAAAGAAGAAGCAGAAAGAATTTGAGTTAGGACTGACAGCAGGAGGTTGCGCTGAGGTCCACAGCACCGCATGGATGGCCACAGAGTCATTCTTTGTATGGTTTCCACAATTAGTGGTATTTTCTAAGACATCAAAGCACGTCCCAGTTCTCCTTATATCAGATGGCCACTCAGCTCATACCACGAACAATGACGTTATGGACTACGCGAGGGAGAGTGGCGTTTCTTCACCACCACATTGCTCTCACAGACTTCAGCCACTTGATGTTTGTTTTATAAATCCTCGTTATAGTGATCAGCTTCGAAAATGGCTGCGAAGCCACGCAGGGAAAGTCGTAACTATCTTTCAAATTTCAACGCTTTTTGGTTCAGCTTTCGTCTAAAGCGCAACAATGAAAACCGCTATTAAAGGTTTCGAAGCTACTGCAATATGGCCCACGGACCCATCCATATTCAAGACGCACACTTCCTCCCGGCAGACACAACTGACAGCGGACGTGATAGGCCGTCAGATAAAGAGGTTATTACATCTGAACAATTGGAATTGCCTTCACCTAGCACACCAGCTGAAAAAGACGACTCAAACTGGCTGGATAATCAAGGGGACGAGGTTTCAGCGAATTGTTACAATGAACTGCCGCCTAAGAATAACAAAGTTATTGGGGCTAATTGTTCTAATCTTGGGTGCTCTTGGATGACAACTGACAACACAACCTCCTCATTTCATATTTCACCTGAGATTCTGATTTTCTTGTCAAAAGTTAACGAAAGCAAGAAAAGAGCGAGACTGAAAAGGGGGAACTACGTTGTTTTAACTGATTCGCCGTACAAAAAAGAGTTAAAAGTCATTAATGGGAGAAATAGAAAAAAGAACTTTGACAAAGAAGAAAGAGCAAACAGAAAACTTTTTGCGAAAGAGAATAAAATTAAGAACTCAAAAACGAGAGAAAGAGCCTGAAGATAAATGGATGAAAGGAGTAAGAATACTATACTAACGAGAGTGATTATGAGGTAAGTTCTGACTGTCAGTGTGTATATTGTGGTGGGTTATATTCAAAATCAGTTGGAGGTTGGGTCGCTTGTTCCACGTGCAAAAAATGGACACACGATTCTTGTGCAGGAATAGATAGCGAAGATGATGAGTGTCTCCCCGTGTGTGAATTTTGTAAACAGCCTCAAGAAAAGGATACGATACATGAAAACTGTAGTTTGACATTAATACTCACTTTAAACTAAAAAAAATACCGAGCAAGCCAATATTTTCTGCATTTCCGATAATTTTATACGTTTTTGTAATCACTTGTATTTACCACCCCATTCTGCCGCGTGCAAATGATATAAATTTCTGTTTTTGAGTGAGAAAATATTGTTGTTTTATTTTATGGCAATGTTCTTATATTTTTGTGATTAATACATCATAATGTGTTCATATAAAAATTTGTAACTCTCTTATTTATCAATTTTGTACATTTAATCAAAGTTTTCAACTGTGTACCCCATTATACCTTGGATTCCCCAATGTGTCGGATAAGAAAGATAAAAATACAATCACTACTCGTTTCTTCAACGACAATTTAAGCTGTGTTCTGTGGTTCCTCCCAGAGTTCATCACGATATATTCCGAAAAAAATCATAGTTAACGAACGTTATAAATTGCTCTAGAAACGAAGGCAATCCCAGTTAACATTTAATAAGGCCACTGGTATCCTTCGAAATGCAACTAATCAAAGTAATGCAGAACGTCGTGGGTCACAGCGGATGGGTGGAATCGAAATATGACATTTACCCACGATCACTTCTTTTTGTCAATTTGTGCCATTAATTTCTCTGCTCCCTAATCTGATTTCGTATCTCCCCATCAGATATTCGATCAAAACATTTTTAGCATTCTTCTACACCACCACATTTCGGAAGTTTCTAGTCGTCTCCTGTTTGGGGAACCAGGCATGTTAACTGCTGATTCGCAATATATTTATTCCGAAAGGCAAAAGGAACCCCGAAAACAATGAAAATAGTTTTGTTTATTGGTGACTGTACCAGTTTGATTTACACTTAGTGCGAATATGAAAGTATTTTATTCCAAATCCTTATTTGAAGGTACTAAAATGTCGGTTTAAATGGCAGCTTGCTATGTAAGACATGCCCACTTGTTTCTCTGTGCCATCTCTTCTTTGAGATGATAAGCCTAGGGACATTTTACCCGTAGTTTTTGAGCTTTCACCTATTGAATACATTTTTTCTTGTCTCGTAGTCAGTTGTTTGCTACAGTAATAACGTTTCTGAACAAAACAAATGCCAAGATCTACCCACAAAGTTTTCGAGAGAAGTTCTAGAAGACTTGCAAGAAATAAAAAAGTAAATATCATGAAACAAATGTTATGTTTTTGTACAGCATGCATACTATTGGGAAGTGAAAGAAACTATGAATTTAAATGAGTGCATGTACGACGTTAAGTGCAATGCAACTTTAAATTTTCCGTAACTTTTCTAACTAAATGTACCTTTCCTCTCAAACCATTTATCCCAGAACCATGGAATTCTAACGGTCAGTTTTCTTACTCGAGGGCATGAAGAGTCGAGGGATATGAAGGGGAAGGAGTGGTTGGGAAGGGAGTGAGACAGGGTTGTAGCCTATCTCCGATGTTATTCAATCTGTTTGCTGAGCAAGCAGTAAAGAAAACAAAAGAAAACTTCGGAGTAGGAATTAAAAACCATGGAGAAGTTGTATTATAATGAACACTATGGTCTTTTTATTTTTGAAATTTGCCTGCAAAACCTCTCTTTCAAAATTTTTCTAAAAATTTCAGTATTAATATATTATTCATGAAAAATTGTCAGCTTGTTGGAAAACAGTGGAAATGCATGTAAGTAATGTTTTGTGTTTTACCGTTAATATAACACAACTTAGAATAAGGATCATATAAATAGATCAGTTAACATGGTGGAGATGGAAGATACGTTCTCCCCGTGAATATTGTGTTTAAAAACAAATGAATATTTTCAAATCAACAGCTCATTTCATGAAGTCATAACTAGAAGTGAATAATCTCCACAAAAATTGGTAAGTTAATTACTTTGGTGCAAGAAAGTCTCCATCATTAAGGAGAACGATGTTTTCAATAACTTGCCGGCAGCCACAAAAAGCTTTACTACTGAGAGATTTCAGTTTACGAGGAGCCTAAAGGATTTCTTGCTAACCATCTCTTCCGACACCATTAATGAACTGAATTATTTATTAGAACTAGCGCGCGCGCGATTGAGAGAGAGAGTGTGTGTGTGTGTGTGTGTGTGTGTTTGTGTGTGTGTGTGGTTTAGAGAGAGAGAGAGAGAGAGAGAGAGAGAGAGAGAGAGAGAGAGAGAGAGAGAGAGAGAGAGAGAGAGAGAGAGAGAGAGAGGGGGGGGGGGGGTCAAATAATACGTGTACAATCAGAAGTGTGACTAAATTTTCATTCCTCGTTCATGATCAGTCCATTTGCGGTCTGTGGATAGTAAATTAGCATATTATTTTCCCATTGAGTATCTCCCCATTATGGATCAATTTCAATGGAAAGTACATATAATCTAACCCTCTTGTCTGCCCCACTTCTGTTGAAGGTTACACATCACACAAATACCTTGTTGTTGTTGTTGTTGTTGTCTTCAGTCCACAGACTGGTTTGATACAGCTCTCCATGCTACTGTATCGTGTGGCAGCTTCATCTCCCAGTACCCACTGCAACCTACATCCTTGTGAATCTGCTTAGTGTATTCATCTCCTGGTCTCCCTCCTCGATTTTTACCCTCCACGCTGCCCTCCAATATTAAATTGGTGATCCCTTAATGCCTCAGAACGTGTCCTACCATCCGACCCCATCTTCTAGTCAAGTTGTGCCACAAAGTTCTCTTCTCCAGTATCCTATTCAATACCTCCACATTAGTTATGTGATCTACCCATCTAATCTTCAGCATTCTTCTGTAGCACCACATTTCGAAAGCTTCTATTCTCTTCTTGTTCAAACTATTTATTGTCCATTATTCACCTCCATACGTGGCTACACTGCATACAAATACTCGGAGACAAGACTTCCTGATACCTAAAGCTATACTCGATGTTAGCAAATTTTTCTTCTTTAGAAACACTTTTCTTACCATTGACAGTCTACATTTTATATCCTCTCTACTTCGACCGTCATCAGTTATTTTGCTCCCTAAATAGCGAAACTCCTTTACTATTTTAAATGTCTCATTTCCTAATCTAATTCCCTCAGCATCACCCACCTTAATTCGACTACATTCCATTATCCTCGTTTTGCTTTTATTGATGCTGATCTTATATCATCCCTTCAGGACACTTCATTCTGTTCAGCTACTCTTCTAGGTTCTTTGCTGTCTCTGAATTACAACGTCATCGGCAAACCTCAAGGTTTTAGTTTCTTATCCATGGATTTTAATTTCTACTCAGAATTTTTCTTTTGTTTCCTTTACTGCTTGCTCAATAAACAGATTGAATGACATTGGGGATAGTCTACAACCCTGTCTCATTCCCTTCCCAACCACTGCTTCCCTTTCATATCCCTCGACTCTTATAACTGCCACCTGCTTTCTGTACAAATTGTAAATTGCCTTTCGCTCCCTGTATTTTACCCCTGTCACCTTCAGAATTTGAAAGAGAGTATTCCAGTCAACATTGTCAAAAGATTTCTCTAAGTCTACAAATGTTAGAAACGTAGGTTTCCCTTCCTTAATCTACTTAATAAGGTAAGTCGTAGGGTCAGTATTGCCTCACATGATCCAGTATTTCTACGGAATCCTAACTGGTCTTCCCTGAGGTCGGCTTCTACCATTTTTTCCATTCGTCTGTAAAGAATTTGCGTTAGTATTTTGCAGCTGTGACTTATTAAACTGATAGTTCGCTAATTTTCACATCTGTCAACACCTGCTTTCTTTGAAATTGGAATTATTTCATTCTTCTTGAAGTCTGACGGTATTTCGGCTGTCTCATGCATCTTGCTCATCAGACGGTAACGTTCTGTCAGAGTTGGGTCTCCCAAGGCTGTCAGTAGTTCTAATGGAATGTTGCCTACTCCCGGGATCTTGTTTCGATTAAGGTCTTTCAGTGCTCTGTCAAACTCTTCACGCAGTATGTCATCACCCATTTCATCTTCATCTACATCCTCTTCCATTTCCATTATATTGTCCTGAAGTACACTGCCCTTGTATAGATCCTCTATATACACCTTCCACCTTTCTGCATTCCCTTCTTTGCTGATAACAGGGTTTCCATCTGAGCTCTTGATATGCATACAAGTGAATCTCGTTTCTCTAAAGGTCTCTTTAATTTTCCTGTAGGCAGTATCTATCTTACCCCTAGTGATATGCGCCTCTACATCCTTACGTTTGTCCTCTAGATATCCCTGCTTAGCCATTTTGCACTTCCTGTCGATCTCATTTTGAGACATTAGTATTTCTTTTTGCCGGCTTAATTTACTGCATTTTTGTATTTTCTCCTTTCATAAATTAAATTCAATATATCTTCTGTTACCCTCTTTCTCTGCGCATGTCAAGTTCCGTAGGCCCAAATTGAGGAGCAAATCTTCAAGGTCATGGAACGTGTCAGTATCTACATCTACATCCGTACTCCGCAAGCCGCCTAACGGTGTGTGGCGGAGGGTACCCTGAGTACCTCTATCCGTTCTCCCTTCTATTCCAGTCTCGTATTGTACGTGGAAAGAAGGATTCTCGGTATGCTTCTGTGTGGGCTCTAATCTCTCTGATTTTATCCTCGTGGTCTCTACGCGAAATATAAGTAGGAGGGAGCAATACACTGTTTGACTCTTCGGTGAATGTATGTTCTCGAAACTTCAACAAAAGCCCATGCAAAGCTACGGAGCGTCTCTCTTGCAGAGTCTTCCACTGTAGGTTATCTATCATCTCCGTAACGCTTTCGCGATTACTAAATGATCCTGCAACGAAGCGCGCTGCTCTCCGTTGGATCTTCTCTATCTCTTCTATCAAACATATCTGGTGTGGATCCCACACTGCTGAGCAGTATTCAAGCAGTGGGCGAACAAGCGTACTGTAACCTACTTCCTTTGTTGTCGGATTGCATTTCCTTAGGATTCTTCCAATGAATCTCAGTCTGGCATCTGCTTTACCGACGATCAACTTTATATGAACATTCCATTTTAAATCACTCCTAATGCGTACTCCCAGATAATTTATGGAATTAACTGCTTCCAGTTGCTGACCTGCTATTTTGTAGCTAAATGATAAGGGACCTATCTTTCTATACATTCGCATCACATTACACTTGTCTACATTGAGATTCAATTGCCATTCCGTGCACCATGCGTCAGTTCGCTGCAGATCCTCCTGCATATCAGTACAATTTTCCATTGTTGCAACCTCTCGATACACCACAGCATCATCTGCAAAAAGCCTCAGAGACTTTCCGATGTCATCCACCAGGTCATTTATGAATATTGTGAATAGCAACGGTCCTATGACGCTCCCCTGCGGCACACCTGAAATCACTCTTACTTCGGAAGACTCCTCTCCATTGAGAATGACATGCTGCGTTCTGTTATCTAGGAACTCCTCGATCCAAGCACACAATTGATCTGATAGTCCGTATGCTCTTACTTTGTTCATTAAACGACTGTGGGGAACTGTGTCAAACGCCTTGCGGAAGTCAAGAAACACGGCATCTACTTGTGAACCCGTGTCTAAGGCCCTCTGAGTCTCGTGGACGAATAGCGCGAGCTGGGTTTCACACGGCCGTCTTTTTCGAAACCCATGCTGATTCCTACAGAGTAGATTTCTAGTCTCCAGAAAAGGCATTATACTCGAACATAATACGTGTTCCAAAATTCTACAACTGATCGACGTTAGAGATATAGGTCTATAGTTCTGCACATCCGTTCGACGTCCCTTCTTGAAAACGGGGATGACCTGTGCCCTTTTCCAATCCTTTGGAACGCTTCGCTCTTCTAGAGACCTACGGTACACCGCTGCAAGAAGGGGGCAAGTTCCTTCGCGTATTCTGTGTAAAATCAAACTGGTATCCCATCAGGACCAGAGGCCTTTCCTCTTTTGAGCGATTTTAATTGTTTCTCTATCCCTCTGTCGTCTATTTCGATATCTACCATTTTGTCAACTGTGCGACTTCAAGAGAAGGAAGCACAGTGCAGTCTTCCTCTGTGAAACAGCTTTGGAAGAAGACATTTAGTATTTCGGCCTTTAGTCTGTCATCCTCTGTTTCAGTACCATTTTGGTCACAGAGTGTCTGGACATTTTGTTTTGATCCACCTACCGCTTTGACATAGGACCAAAATTTCTTAGGATTTTCTGCCAAGTCAGTACATAGAACTTTACTTTCGTATTCATTGAAAGCCTCTCGCATAGCCCTCCTTACACTACATTTCGCTTCGCGTAATTTTTGTTTGTCTGCAAGGCTTTGGCTATGTTTATGTTTGCTGTGAAGTTCCCTTTGCTTCCGCAGCAGTTTTCTAACTCGGTTGTTGTACCACGGTGGCTCTTTTCCATTTCTTACGATCTTCCTTGGCACATACTCATCTAACGCATATTGTTCGATGGTTTTGAACTTTGTCCACTGACCCTCAACACTATCTGTACTTGAGACAAAACTTTTGTGTTGAGCCGTCAGGTACTCTATAATCTGCTTTTTGTCACTTTTGCTAAACAGAAAAATCTTATTACCTTTTTAATATTTCTATTTACGGCTGAAATCGTCGATGCAGTAACCGCTTTATGATCGCTGATTCCCTGTTCTGCATTAATTGATTCAAATAGTTCGGGTCTGTTTGTCACCAGAAGGTCTAATATATTATCGCCACGAGTCGGTTCTCTGTTTAACTGCTCAAGGTAGTTTTCAGATAAAGCACTTAAAAATATTTCAATGGATTCTTTGTCCCTGCCACCCGTTATGAACGTTTGAGTCTCCCAGTCTATATCCAGCAAAATTAAAATCTCCTCCCAGAACTATAACATTTCCCTAAGGGGCTCCATCACTAGCCTAACGTTGGAGCTCCCAATAACTAATAAACCCCTCCCCCCGTGTGCCTGCTCGGACCTTGCTGAAGGAGCAGCCACATGTCCATTCACAGGCAGAGCGGGCGATGCCACACGGCCAGCCTCCACATTGACCCTCCGCCTCGTGCGCCGCGAACGCCACTGAACCCGCCACTCCCCTTGGGGAGAGGGTGGCCCAACCGCGCCCGGTACCCGCGAAGATCTCTCGACAGCAGGGACAGTGGGTGAAGCATCTAACACCTGGGGTGCACCATGCGACGCACCAGACTCCCCACTGCCGCTACACTCCGAGGCAGCAGCCTGAAGACGGCTGACCGCGGCCATCAACACGCTCAGCTGTTCGCGAAGAGTGGCCAGCGTCCGTACACAGCAGTCACACATCCTATCCATCCTAAGGAATCAATTTACCGAAGAGACTTAATCAACTTTTAAGTAGACTGCTAATTCACTAAAGGCGATTGATTACTGACTAAACTGTGATTGCTAACCACTTCTTGTGGAAAACAATGAAAATAGCACTACCTGTCTCTGGACTGTATTCAAAACAAACACTAGCACTACTGGCACTATGGCTGACTACAAGGACTCTCTCTGACTGTATTCAAAACAAACACGAAATCTATGTAACACTATTACTAGCACTCGACAATTAAAGCTTCCTAAAAGCAAAAACACACGGAAGAAGAAGTGACAAGTAAGAAAAATAGAGTTAATACTTAAATTAAGGTAGCTCGCTGCACAGCAGACGTGAAGCAGCCGGCGGTTAGGGCGACACATGAACTTACAACATAAAAGTAATAACAGATAGAAATACATGTTCATGAACCTGAGAGAAAATCAGTCCATAAGTTTAAGCAAACGCTATCAGCAGTACAATGAGAATCAGCTTAATTTTTCAATTAACTCCTCGACAGAATAAAAGGAGTGACCCATGAGGAAACACTCCAGTTTCGATTTGAAAGCGCGTGGATTACTGCTAAGATTTTTGAATTCGAGTGGCAGCTTATTGAAAATGGATGCAGCAGTATACTCACACATTTTTGCACAAGAGTTAAGGAAGTCCGATCCAAATGGAGGTTTGATTTCTCCCGAGTATTAACCGAGTGAAAGCTGCTTATTGTTGGAAATAAACTAATATTGGTAAGAAGAAACGACAATAAGCAATATACATATTGAGAGGCCAAGGTCAAAATACCCAGACTCCCTGAACAGAAGTCGACAAGAGATTCGTGAACTCACACCACTTTTTGCCCGAACCTCCAGTTTCTGAGCCAAAAATATCCTTCTAGAATGGGAAGAGTTACCCAAAAACATAATACCATATGACATAAGTGAATGGAAATAAGCAAAGTAGACTAATTTACTTGTCGAAGTATCACTCACTTTCGGCACCGTTCCAATAGTGAAAATGGCAGTATTAAGTCTTTGAACAAGATCCTGAACGTGGGCTTTCCACGACATCTTACTATTTATTTGAACACCTAGGAATGTGAACCGTTCAGTTTCACCAATCATATGCCCATGCTGTGAAATTAAAACGTCAGGTTTTGTTGCATTGTGTGTTAGAAAATGTAAAAACTGAAGCTTACTGTGATTTAACGTTAGTTTATTTTCTACAAGCCATGGACTGAGGTCACGTACTGCACTACTTGAAACGGAGTCAATGTTGCACCCAACATCCTTTACTACCAAGCTAGTGTCATCAGCAAACAGAAATATTTTAGAGTTACCCTTAATACTTGAGGGCATATCATTTATATAAACAAGGAACTGGAGCGGCCCCAACACTGATCCCTGAGGAACCCCCTCCCCCTTGACAGTACACCACTCAGATCCCTCATCACACTGTATTACTTTCCCCCATTCCCGTAGATCGTTCCCTAATGATCTTTCTGAAACACTCTACAACTTCTGATTCTGTCAGTTCTTTCAGGTCCCATCTCCTTAAATTCCCACCTTTTTCCAGTTTCTTCAGTTTAATCTACAGTTCATAATCAATATATTGTGATCAGAGTCCACATTTTCCCCTGGAAATGTCTTACAATTTAAAATCTGGTTCCTAAATCTCTGTCTTACCATTATATAATATATATGAAATATTGCAGTATCTCCAGGTCTCTTCCACGTATACAATCTTCTTTCATGATTTTTGAACCAAGTGTTAGCTATGATTAAGTTATGCTCTGGGCAAAAACCTACCAGGCGGCTTCCTCTTTGATTTTTTACCCCCATTCCATATTCACCTACTACGTTTCCTTTTCTTCCATTTCCTACTGTCGAATTCCAGTCACCCATTAATATTAAATTTTCATCTCCCATCACTATCCGAATGATTTCTTTTATCTCATCACACATTTCATCAATTTCTTCATCATCTGCGGACTACTTTTACGACTTTGGTAGGCGTGGGATTCGTGGCTATCTTGGCCACAATAATGCGTTCACTATGCTGTTTGTAGTAGCTTACCCGCATTGCTATTTTTATTAATTATTAGACCTACTTATGCATTAGCTTCATATTAGCCTTCCTAATACTAAAATCTATATCCGATGTTAACAATGACGCCGGTGGATGGACTATCAGGAAATTACTGACCGTCGAGAAAGTCACAAATATAACCGACAAGCTAATGGGCCCTTCACAGGAAAAGGTTTTTTGCCAGAAAACGGGGAAAATTGAAACCCAGCAAATGAGTAAAAAAATGTATATTCACTGATAAAAAAAATAGTGTACGCACACAACTTACACAACAATAGTCTGGGATTACTCTATTACGTAATACAGTTTTTGTGATTGTATCTTGCAGCTTTAGTTATTTTTAATTAAAAGAGGCTTTAAAAGGACAGAAAGAACGTGTTGGACTACGCTACAGATCGTTCTGTTAGCACAGTCTTTACTTTGTAATCACTTTCGTTGACTTCGGCAACTCTCAACAGAAATCTCCAACCTAACCGAGACAATGTGCTACGATACAGCCGAGATCATGACAAGAGAATGGGCTACATCACACTCGAAGTAAATGTATATAGGTAAGGATCCCCATGACCTGTATACGTCTGTTATAAAAAATCTCCAAGCCACTCTCCTCAAATAGACCGCAATCTTCTCTTGACCTTCAACTGTTACTATTTCAGAATTAAAAACCAGATTCAAAGAAAATTTGGCTACAAGGCACAAAACTAGAAAAATAAAAATAATAAAAGTGAGAACGTGAAACATGTTAGCAATAACCATAAACAGGAGATTTACAGAAAATATAATTGAGAACGGAAATCATTAATATTATAGACCGTTTAGGAACTCTAGGCTACGAAATGGATAAAACCACATATCGAATAAGTGGTGGAAGAGTTAGTGTGTTTTAAGATTAAATCCAAACAAGAATTAGAGAAAAATATATCGAAGCAAGGCCTCAATTACGAAAAATTGCTAAATCTCGAGACAAATTGTGTCCTTCTGTATTAGATGAAATGTTTTGGCCACTAGTACGGATGAAACAGCATCTGCAGTATCAACAGGAACTTCGGACATGTGTTTCATATTTCATCCAAGCCTGCAGTCTATAAATATTTAAACAAAATACTAAAACAAAATACCACTACAGGGGAATTACTTACGAAGTAGTTCTTGGTAAAGAAACACAGGACACAATTACGTATGTAGGCTTAATACGAACTACAACTGTGTTTATAAATCGCTATAGTTGCCTTGGACTAACGACGAGCAAATATGAATATAACCTGTACGCTTTTCAAAGCTGTTATCCATGAAAAAGCCAAACTACGTATCGTGAACAAAATACAATTTAACACCGAAACAATGACATTAGCTGACAATGGGCACAGACTTTAGTCAATGGGCACTGTTAAAAATTTGTGCCAGACCAGGATTAGCACCCGAGTCCCCTGGTTACGAGGGAGAGGCAATGATCACTGTGTCCGAATTACACAGTGGTCAAGAGAATAGCACGAACTGCCCGAGCATGCCGTTCTTTAGATCCAAATTCTCAATTTCTCCATAGACTGCTAATGCACTGCTCCTTGAACATAATCCTCCTCCCTTTAATTATACAGTACATGGCCAAAAAAACAGACACCGAATATATGCAAACTTGGCCTTACGAACATTGCAGACGTCGTCTATGTAACACACGTCAAACTTCAAAGAATTTACCAATTCGTTGCATTGTTTACTATAGACCACAAATCAAGTAACGTAAAAAAAGCACTGCGTCTATTGAGATCATGATTCAGAGTTAAAAAAAACTAATAAGTCGCCTACATATTACAGTTGCTGCCGAAAGAGGAGAACCATTATTTTCCCACAAAAGGAAATATAGTTAAAATTACGCTTCTATTTCGATTAGTTTATGCGGTTACTAAAATTTGCAGTGAAAGTTACATAGTGGACTCTACCCTCCCCCCACCAGAAACGTAGTTATCGTGGCTGTTGTGAGACTTTTGTACACAGTTAGAGAAAGTGTGTTAAATGTGGCGCGGACGGAAACACTAGGCTACGCTACAGGGCAATCTGCTCGCACAACGTTTAGTCGGCATTCATAATCGTTGGCGTAAACAACTCTCAATCAAATTACCCACTTCCAACCTAACTTAGATCTCGGGCTACACTACCAATCGGCCTGTCATCACAACCAAAAATTCATTGAGGGGGGTGGGGGGATTTCCTGTAGCTCTCTCTAATGTATCTCTAGGCAAAACTGCCAGTTTTGTCAGACTCAACAGCAAGATTTACCAATGGTAAACACTTTTGAGACGGCTCGTAATTTTAGAATAGTCCTCTTCGTCTTACTTGGCATAAATTGTTCGCTGGCGTCCCAGCAGCTAGCTCCCTCAGTGTCTGCTTCTGCCATCGCACCACGCTAGTCTGCTGTTGTCCTAGCAGACCGAACGCACCGCACATCCGATACCTTCGGAACCACTCAATGGCCAGTTAGCAACTGAGCGGAACACTGTTTACATCGTGAAAGGAAAACTGTGCAAAGATGTACACTTAAATGGCACGACTGAGTAGCACACACACAGTAATATCTGAGGAATGTCCTTCGACACGCGCAGAACGAAAGTCTTCTCGCGAACGTACAGCGTCTCTGAAAAAAAATCTCGTGACTATATTCCGGCGTTACGGCCAGGTTCTCATACAAATGAGCAAAAAAGGGTACATTTGAAATTCTTTTTGAGACAATGAAAATACATTCTTAAGATCTGTTTGGGAATTACGAGTGATAATACTATGAGCTTAATTTTAGATTTTCAATAAAAAATGGCGCCCGTAATTATGATTTGATCAAGGGCCTGCGAGACTGGAGTACGCAGAGCGCGTGCAGTGTGGCACCTCATATGTTACCTGAATTCAAAAATGGGTAACATCAGTTGATACTACATTATTCCTCTGAAATTGAAAATGGATAACATCAGTCGATAAAACATAAAATTTATGGGAGCGTATACCTAACCGCAATGAAACAACCTTAAATTTAACGATACAGTGCTAATTCGAACTTTGAGTTCGATTTTTGAGGGTTTGTTTCACTCCTTATGCCTACACAAAAATTAGTTAATATTAACAAATGTCATATGATAGCTATAAGTTCCTAAGAAAAGTGTTTACTTTTAGGGGTCAGAGGTAGATGTTTAGAGAACGAACCACTTTTAATTTATGCTGCATGCCGTTCTGAGAAAATAGTTACCCGAAAAAAATGTGTTCAAAGTTTAGGGAAAACATTTAGTTATATTATTACTTCGATTTGCATGAACTGAGTGTTACATATATATTTGTAATGTCGCTGAAAACGAATCTGAAGTCAGATTTTCAATATTCAAAACAGCTAATCCAATACGGAGGGCAACCGATTATGTTTTGACCAATTTTTACCAAAAATGTATTTTCGTTATTTACGTTTAGTCTGCAAGTCAAGGAGTATTTATCAACCCTTCCTCTACCTCTGATTGTTCCTAGACAGCAACTTCCTGTTCTTCTTGGCAGGAAAAGCCGATCTGTCAAAGCTGGATATGCAGCACTCGGCAGCCTGCACTTGATATTCGTCCGTATTTTCGGTGAGTATGTTTGCATGCATTCTGCAGTATGAATCATTTTGAGCACGTGCGACACGGGACGAGTTATCATCTACATCTATATGGATACCCTGCAAAACACATTTAAGTGCCTGGCAAAGGGTTCATCGAATCACCTTCACAACTGATAATTAATTGAAACCCTCAGCTGCCGACAGGTGTTGTTGATATACTTCGATGGGGACAGCTGAAAAGTGTGCCCCTACTGGGACTCGAACCCAGAATCTCCTGCTTACAAGGCAGACGCTCAATCCATCTGAGCCATCGAGGGCACACATGAACAGCACGACTGCAGGAATTTATCCCTCGCACGCTTCCCGTGAGACTCACACCCCGAACCGCCCACAATCCGATTACGTAATGTACTTAATACGTATTTGTCCATCCACTCATTACTGGCTCACACTAAGGTGACGATTCCCGTAAGAGTTCCGGCAACCTGTGCGCATTCGCACAGACGAAGGTCAATGGCTGGGTAACGTTTAACCATATATATGAAGATAGTAACTGCTCTCGAAAGAACAGGCGCCACTGACGACCTTGCAACTCTTCTAGAATACATGATAAACCGGCCGATGTGGCCGAGCGGTTGTAGGCGCTTCAGTCGGGAGCCACGCGACCGCTACGGTCGCAGGTTCAAATCCTGCCTCGAGCATGGGTGTGTGTGATGTCCTTAATTTAGTTAGGTTTAAGTCGTTCTAAGTTCTAGGAAACTGATGACCTCAGATGTTAAGTCCCAAAGTGCTCAGAGCCATTTGAACCATCAGTCCCTATGTTTACACACTACTTACAGTAACTTATGCTAAGGACAACACACACACAACCATGCCCGAGGGAGGACTCGAACCTCCAACAGGGGGAGCCGCGCGAACCGTGACAAGGCGTTGGACACATGGCGGGTACCCCGCGCGGCTCATGGCAGCCGTGACACTGCTTCAAACAATGGACTGTAGAAACTTTTGTAAAGCACGGATTAAAAAAAAAACTTTCTGTTCCAAGAGTCTAGACAAGTACACCTTTAAAAAATGCAACTACAAAGAAATTGAATTTTCGAACGTTTTGAATGAGAACCTGTCCTTATGGAACACCGTTGATCAAATGTCACAGGGATTATATACTCAGGTTTCACATGTGGATTAACACTTTCTAATCAATATCCGGAATGAGCAGGGCTTAAAACTTTGAAGAGTTAAATTTCAAGGGCCGTTCTCTTGTATGCAAATAGTTTCACAGTAGAAATTTCTCTAGTTTTATTTATTAATTTATTTATTTATTTTTTGCTGTAGGTAAAGAAGGATAGCATTGTGAGGAGGGGGAAGGGGGGGGGGGAGGAATCTTGCATCTCCCACCTTGGAATTCTCAGTACAGAATTTTTATTCATTACGAGATTCTTAGCCACTTGCAGAAGTGATTTCGAGTGATTCTGCAAAACTTTTCCTTTAGCCAATCGTAGCAACTATAGGATTCCGTTCCTGCTGCATGACATGTCTCGGAACTTAAACTGACCAACTCATTTGCATAAAGAGCTAGCTTATCATCCGCTTCTTTACTTGCGTAGACCGTTCATGGTCTGCAAAGAATTTTTTTCTTTCATCGTTTTTTTATGTCTTTTATAAACTGCAACACTTTCTAAACTTTCTAAACTTAGCGCCGTTGAAGCATGGTCTTTTACTGAATGATCAAAAAGCAATGCTGACAGCTGGAGTCCAAGGTTTTTGTTAATCAAGCCGTTTGTATTCTTGTGGTGATATCTCCGTACAGTCTTTCACTCCCTAACGCATATTTCTTTATATCTAATTGAGAAGTGAAATACCGGTTTTCATAGATGCAGATTTAAAATATTTTAATATAACGCAATAAATATTTCATTAAAATTTTCATCCCCTTATGCTCGAAGTTCCAAAACCAGAAAAACACGTAGTTTTTAAAAATTGTAACATATTAGCCGAATACGAATTGTCAGATATATTTAGCAATCCTTTCATAATGAACCATTTTCTGAAACATCTCACACCCTTTAGGGGTTGGGTTTTCAAAAACAATTAAACACGTATTCTTCTATTTAGAGCCGAGGAGCCAAATTCAAATCTTCATCCATTTAATTCTAAAAATGCTTTCATAGTGAAATATTTCATAAAACATTACATCCCCTATTTCACTCTATTAGTGAGTTAAATTTCCAAAAGCAACGAAACACATTTTTTTTACATCCAACCGAGATGTCAAATACCTATTTTCATAGATGTAGCTATAAAAATGCTTCAGTAGTTCTTTAATAATGATTTATTTTCAAAAAACCTTCACTAATTATTTTATCCCCCAATGGAAGAATTTCGGAAAATGCTAAAAACCTGTTTCTTTTTTGTATCTGACTGAGACACCAAATGTCAATTTTCGTAGTTTTGTAGTTATAGCTTCAATAGGGACATAGGGACATATTTAAAAAAAAAAAGACTTTCAACCCATGTTTCACCCCCATAGGAGTGAAATTTCGAAAAATCTCTTCTTAAATGATGCTTTCAGCGTAAGATTTACACCTTCATCAAATTTCAAGTCCGTATACTTTGCAGGTTGGGCTGGAAGGCTATGGGTCAGTGAAACCTGTGCCCCTATTGCACCTTCTTGGAGGTTGTAGTTCCAAAAACAGTGAAACACGTAGTTTTCAATAACACAATATTCATAGATTTCGCTTTAAAAATTCTTTCGCACTGAAATACTTTCATAAAACATTACATCCTATATTCCACCCTCTTAATCGTTGAATGTATCAAAAACAGGTTTTCATATATTTCATGAAACATTTCATCCTCTGTGATATGGGGTATGGTAGTGACACACCAAAATCACAATAGTAATCCGTTGTAGTTGCTACATATTTTATTACAATCAAAAGCATTATAAAATCACAAGGCCAGATCAGTTGGACAAATAATAAATAAATTTCGTTAAGTGGAACGAGACCCGTAAAACTTGAAATTTGAATATGACTAGGTATATATACTTAGGTAAAGCTTTACTTAAATAGCACAAATGTCCATAAAATTCATAGCAGAACTCTCACTACTTGCAATCAGGGGAGAAACAGATTAAGCGTAAAAATACAGATATTTAACGTTCTGCTTGCCAACTTTCCTAAACAAAACTGTATAAAAATGACTAAAACAATTAAGGGGGTCCTTTAATTTTGACTAAACGGACCTTCAAATTTACTTACTCAGTTGATTAATCAACAATATTCTTAGAATGATTACAACTAGAACATGACTATATGACAATACCCTTAAAATAAGGTTGCTTCAATATTTCGTGTGAATTGGCGATAGACGCGAGCAGACCAAGGATTCAAATCAATACAAGAGATCCACGAGGCAGAGAATGACATAGAAATATACTCAACATGGCAATGCAATTGAACTTTGGATGCTATAGTTCAGCACCGGAAAGATGGAATCACGCAAAAGTGACAACATAACCCAAGATGTAAAGGAGAGGACATGGCCTCAAATATCTCTCTGCCGCCGTGGTGCTCTGCTCCCAGTATGCTAGCGTCGACCGCTGCCAGTTATCTCTAACACAACACACATCAAGAGCAGACAATTTTCTGAGACATAAACTACACAACCCTATCTGGAGAACAGGTGAGCAATACAACTGGACTGAAACCAATGAGCCTCCGTGAGTTACTTGGCCAGTGCCAGCCCTTAAACTTTGATTAATAAGATCGCTAAAAATCATACCGAAGTTAAGATGACGAGACTTATCTCCAGGTTCGCCATATTAGTGGCAGAGACAATGAATTGGCGACGCTCTTATCCGTATGTTCGCGGCAGAGTCTGGGGAAGGCAAGGGCCACGTGGAGCCGGATCTGGGGGTTAATTTCCTTCTCTCCGAGACACCCGGTTTCTTCTGCGACTTAGCCGGCAAACAGGCCGAGGACCCCGGGTGGGGACCGATTCGGCAGCAGTTGGCGGATGGCGAGGTCTTCGGGGGGTGGGGTGGGCGGGGGGTGTCTTGTGTAAAGGGGAAGACAACCGTGGTGAAGGGAAGGTCTGTATTCCACAGGAACGAGTTAGCATGGCACTCAGATATTTCCACGATTCGGCGGTAGGGGATCATTTGGGGTTCTACAAGACCTTGAACAGAGTTCGGGAACACATGTTTTGGCCCAACCTATATGGCGATGGCATGCGATTTGTTGGCAACTGTGTCCAGTGTAAGCGCGGTAAGCCCGATGTTGGGCCGCACAGAGAACTACTACAGTCGGTTAGCGAGCAGTGTCCTCTGGACCGCGACTCAAAGATCGAAACATCGATCGACGGAAACTGGCGCCAGAAACGCACCAGCTCACTCTATTTCATCCCCTTAGGGGTTGAACTTCCAAAAACACGAAAATACGTATTTTCGTATTTGTAACCTTGAAGTCAAATACCAATTTTCGTAGATATAGCCTTAAAAATACTTCCATAGTCCTTCCATAATTTTTTATCTCAAGATAAAATGTTCACCTACTATTTCACCTCATAGAGGTTAAATTCCCAATAATACTGGAACACATATTTCTTTATTTCTGACCTAGAAACCAGATACAAATTTTCGTCTGCCTAGCTTCAAAATTACCTTAATAGCTACATGTTTCAAAAATCCTTTCATTTCCTGTGTATCCCCCTTAGAGGTGGAATTTCGAAATATGCAGTATAAGCGGTATAAGATCAACAACCTTTCCAAATCTCAAGGTTTATTTTCCTTGGCGGTCTGGACTGTGTGAATTTCATAGTAATGGCCTCCACACACACACACACACACACACACGCACACACACACACACACACACACACACACACACACACCACTAACAATGCCACCACCACCTCCTGGGGAAATTTCTGCAGACGCCCTTGTTCCACTGCAGTCATATTTTGCCGACGACCTACATTTAGCAGCGTGGGAGGGATAGTGTCGTGCAACATACAGTATACTCAGTAGACAACGAACTGTTCGTTGTGAAATCAGGGACATAGGAACCGAGACTGACACAGAAGGTGCTGAAGGTGAAGCACACTAGACTCGTGTCTACCACGGCTTCAAATAGTATCGATTTACTATGAACGGAAGTTCCGAAAAGTGAGCAAGTAATTTTACAGTAAATTCAGTACCGATGGTGAGGATATACAACGAAAAACATTTCTATAATATTTCAGAAATAATGAAACATTCCACTCAAGTCGCGCGGCAGAAAACGCAATGGATATGCTTGCACTTAAGACGGAAGGCCCCACGTGCTTACGCAGGCTTACGACAGATCGCAAAATTCGGCAGTAGGCGTAAGCCAACCTCTTGTGCTGCCATCTGTTATTGATGCCAGGCATCAAGGTCTCAGTAGTTCGACCATCCACTGGAGA
This sequence comes from Schistocerca gregaria, assembly GCF_023897955.1. NCBI lineage: Eukaryota > Metazoa > Arthropoda > Insecta > Orthoptera > Acrididae > Schistocerca > Schistocerca gregaria. The sequence goes on from NC_064925.1 coordinate 587,617,473, forward strand.
GTAGTTGCTTTATAAGTACTCCGTCTTCAGGCCACGAGTGACCTACTGGGACAGCACCATCCGACCGCCGTGTCATCATCCGTGGAGGATGTGAACAGGAGGGGCGGGGATCAGCACACTGTTCTCCCGGTCGTTATGATGGTTTTCTTTGACCGGAGCCGCTACTATTGGGTCGAGTAGCTCCTCGATTGGCATCATGAGGCGGCCTGGATGATCACCCATCCAAGTGCCTTCAACGCCCGACAACGCACTTAACTTCGGTGATCTCACGTGAACCGATGCAACCTCCGCGGCAAGTCCGTTGCTGCAGATATTTTAGAGTAGTTGTTACGTTTCATAATTATCTAGTTTACGGGGAAAATGTAAAAAAGGCGATTGTCACCGAAGCTACAACTAATCTGAATTTCTGGTTAGTTATCAAGTGGTCTTATGTGCAAGCCTGATTTTTTCATCCTTTGCGGTGGGAATGATTCAAACCCGTCATGTTCTTCTTATGAGGTGTTCTATTTATTTTGCACACAATGATCGTTTGTAGTTGTGTTGAGTTACCACCTTGATAAATTTTTGGATGGCGCACGTATCATAACTGAGATCTGCGCTTGCGCTTAATGGCTGAAGGTCAATTAGCGTAATGAGTAGTAGCGAATGTTATAGTAACATGTTTGTAAATTATTTCAGGTAAATTACCTTAGTAGTGTAATATTATCAGTATACCAGTACAGTATGTGGGCCAATTACGTTAGTCATGGAATACTATCCGTATAAGACTATGTCACCTTGATGTCCCGGAATTTGCTTCAATTTTGGAATCCACGAAAGAACTGGAAATTTTCCTTTACACAGCTTTCCATATAATTTCTATTACAGTGATTCAGTCTTGTCTGTCACTCGACTTTTCTGACTGTGAAATAAATTCTATCGCTCATGTGCTTATTACCTCTTCGTGTTTCCATTTGCCGATATTGCGCATAAACACATACATATCTCAACGTTGCTATGTACATTGATGGAACGACACACTTTTCTGTGGCGACACTGCAGTTTAGAGATAGAAAAACCGATCAGTTAAAACGACATGGGTATTTTAGTTCTGAATAACCGATGTCTTTCGGTATTTGTTTGCTCTCGGTTATGACAAGTATCTTTTTATATTTTCCTGATAACCACGTAAAAACAGATATACCAATTAGCCACAGTTGTCGTAGTAAAATTTTTAGTTTTCAAATAAACCTTTTTTAAAAAAGACGAGTAATTTTTATTCGTAAGATTTCCATAGCTCTTAAATACTGCGTTATTACAGAAAAAATGGGAAAAGTGATGTATGCCACTTTAATAACACTGCTGATAGAAACGAGCAACAAGTGAATTGGTCCAACATTGCCGAGACAATACTGTGCCTGTTATACAAGCAGTGCGCGAGAATGGACGCAGTTTCTCGCTGTTGTCGAACGTCAGTTGTAACACAGAATGGCACCATCTGGAAGCCTGGAAGTATTTTACGATATGCAGTACGAGTGAAGCACAATGGTCGATTTGGTCGACTTGCGACATCATACAAGGAAAAAAGTTAAAATTTTACAAATCATTCATAGTTCGGGATAAAAATAGAAAGTGCCTGATCTGCTGCCTGTGTCTACGATATCTGCTTTTAGCCGTTAACAGAGAAATTAAAACGAAAAAGAGAGTTCTCCTGCCGCAGTTTTCACTCTTTATCGCTGGATTATACGTAATGCCCGCATAGTGCTGTGATAACCGATTTAAATATAATTTTTGAGCAGATTTCTAAAAACTAAAATCAGTAGGATAATACTGGCAGTTTTCTGTGGTATAGAAGTACTCGCTATATTTTGAGAGAAACAGCGAACAGCGGACAAAGTTTTATTGGACTATTTAATTTAAAGAAATTAGAATTATATTAATACCGTCAGTTGCTCACGGGCGTTGATAAATATCAACGTGGACAAGTGAAAATGTGTGCCACGACCGGGACTCGAACCCGGGATCTCTTGCTAAAATGACAGACGCTCTATGCATCTAGGCCACCGAGGGCATAGTGTATGGTTCGACTGCAGGGACTATCTCGCGCACGCCTCCTGCGAGACTCACATTCTTACCTTGAATGTCCATACACTACAGTCGTAGTGTCCCACTCCAACACACTCATTCCTCGTGGAAGACATGTCCATATCCATATAAGTATATGGTTCTGGCAATACCAGCCATGACCTTCTTCTGTGAAGATGCACAAGTATTCCCCGAACTGTTACGGGACTTGGTAAGAATGTGTTCCACGAGTAATGAATGTGTTGGTGTGGGACACTACGAATGTAGTGCGTGGACATGGAAGGTGAGAATGTGAGTCTCGCGGGAAGCGTGCGCGAGATAGTACCTGCAGTCACACTATCGTCTGTGCCCTCGGTGGCTCAGATGGGCAGAGAGCCTGCCATGTAAGCAGGAGATCCCGGGTTCGAGTCCCAGACAGGCACACATTGTCACCTGTCCCCGTTGATATATATCGACACCCGTGAGCAGCTGACGGTATTAATATAATTCTAATTTCGTTCTGGACGGCTGCAGGTCATCATAAATGTATTTGACGTTTTGATTCCATTTATCAAGAAACTGAGAAAGTAAAAATTTTTATCTTTGTTTGATTTCTACGTTTACAAGAGGAAATAATGTAAATAAAATACTGAAAATCGGTTATTACAAGAACTGGTATTGTGACGGGCTTTAACAATTAGGTTAAAGTGAGGCTGGGAAACTGATAAGAGCCGAAAACCAGTTGTTTGAGCGATAACCGACATTCCCACTGCTGTTGTGAGTGGTAAGATTGACGCGCAAGGACATCTAGAACAGTTTCTCAGAAAGGTTACTGCAACTTTGATGTTCTCAAAATGAACGGGCCAGCCATTGGCGTCCGCGAGGGGGAAGGGGAGGGGGAGGGGAGGAGGTGGGGAGGGGAGGATAGGCAAAAGGGCACTTTCACCCGTCGCCCCTAACCATCCTTGGAATCTGGAGTAAAGAGTTTTTATTCGTTACAGTATACTCTTCCAGATAAGAATTCTCCACAATACTGATAAACCTTAGCTTTGGCCAGTTGTAGCGCTTATAGAGTTAGGGTCTTGTAGCTTGATGCACCTCGTAACTGACCAGCTGATTTGTACACAGAGTGCCAGTTTCAGAATCATGCACTCCAGCCCCGACGCGCCTTCCCCCCTCCCCACCACTGGAAATATTTCTGCAGACTCCAGTCTGCCACTGTGCATATATTTTGATAACATCCTGGTTTTAATAGCATCGAAGGAACAGCATTGTGGAGTAAAGGGTAGACCTAGAACAGAACACACCATTCAAAATGAAACGCATCACTTAGTAGATGGTGAAGTACTCTGAAGCTAGCCAGATAGAAACAGAACCTCCTGGCACCGTATCTAACCCAAATTCTAATCTTACACTAATCTCTTGTATGTACCTACCACGCCCTCAAAGAGCCAACGATTTACTATTATCAAAAGTTCCGAAAAATGAGGAAGAAATTGACCCACACTTTTTTCCGTTGTTTATTATTTCGATTACCCCATAAAGGGAATGGACTTGTAGCCACAGGTTACACAAGCGATAAATGGTTTAAAATACATAAAAAGAGATGACAATAGGAAACGATTTTTAAAAACACAATGATGCGGCTTTTACGATTTTTACAGGAAAAAAAAATGGAGGACAAAATAAAGGTTTTTCAAAAATATGCTGGTGGACAATATTGGGGATTTTTTATCTTTATAGATGACTAGCGGAAAAGCTTGGTGTTGACCAGGCATTTATTTACAGCTGTGCGTCCACGTCCGTACTAAGCAGCGTCTGGCATTGTCCTGAGTTTTTATGACGTATCTCCTGAAACATGTGTCGTACAATGATATAATTTTGTAGGTGCATTCAGCGTCATATGCGGATACTGTCTGCAAAATTTATTGCGAATATAGTAGCAAAGAAGTAACAAATTTAAATGTCACGAATGCTGTGATCCCCACACACTTGGGTGCAACCAATGTACACAGGATGCTTGGCTCGATCATTATGGCTACCATCACCGCTGGTCGAAATTGGACCAGCTGTGTCGACGTAGTGAAAATATAAATGTGCATAACATGGTAAACGTCCATTCTTTCCAGCCATCAGACCTGATCTACGATCAAAAATATCATGTAGAAGTGGTAGGGGCAACGGCCTTGCCGCAGTGGATACACCGGTTCCCGTCAGATCACTGAAGATTAGCACTTTCGGGCGTGGTCGGCACTTGGATGGGTGACCATCCGGGCCGCTATGCGCTGTTTCCATTTTTCGGGTTGCACTCAGCCTTGCGATGCCAATTGAGGAACTACTCGACCGAATAGTAGCGGCTCCAGTCAAAGGAAACTACCACAACGAGTGGGAGAGCCAGCTCCTCCTCCACCCTCAGTGAGAATGACGTGGCGGTCGGATGGTCCTGATTGGCCACTTGTGGCCTGAACACGGAGTGCTTTCTTAAAGGAGTGCTCCCTACATAAAACTGACAGTCTTGACTCAGGGACTGTCCACGGTAAATGCTGCATTGGACCTACGAATACTATTAAAATAACGGTTTGAGTTCTCTTTAGTTGTCCAATCATCTGAAGTGAGTCCTTATTGAAGTAAGCTGAAAAATAGATTTTATGTTAATGGCGGATAAATTTTATGTTAATGGCGGCAAATTAACTTTACCCTAATGACACACAAGGTCAATGCCGTTCTATCACGTAAAGTATTCTCAGATCGAAATGTTTTGCATTACCAAATCTCCAATGTAGATCCATCATACCGCAATTATAATTCTCAAAATAATTTGGAGCTACGTTCAATGCATATTTAAATGCATCTTTCAAAACAATACCAGAATTCTCATTAGATCATCATTATTAGTGCCTAGAGTATTCCTATTATTTCGTCTACCAAAAACCGCGTCTCACTATGGCTTTTTCAGTACGCTGTTTTGTTTTCCACTGCTGACAATAGAAACGATCTGGCAGATGTGACATTGTAGATGTCCAGTATGCGTGTCTTAATGCAAATAAACCGTCTGGAACATTTACCCTTGAACCTCCCTAAAATGGGATTTCATGGAACGTTATTACTTTCCTGTGTCCATTTCTATCACACCAGCTGATCGCCACGACTGGGGAGAGTGAGGAGGGGGTGGGGTGAAAGTTGGCAGCACTTTGAGTGGCAGAAACCTCACGTTTCCGTCATTTGTTTTCATAATGACGTAGTGCCAATTCGTCACATTGGACGCTTTTCTCTCGGAAACGTTTACATTCATCGTCTGGATATCAATGTCGCCTTCTGAGGTATGCAGTCGCACCACTCTGTACGAAATAGGTTCTAAGCTGATGCAGTCGACAAGTAACGTCGAAATATATCGTCACCTCGAAATATATCGACACCTCGAAATAAATCCACACCCAGAAATAAATCGCCAACCCGAAATAAATCGCAACCTCGAAATAAATCGACACCATGAAAAAAATCGAAACTTCGAAATAAATCGACACCTCCAAAAGACAGCTACATCGAAATGATTCGATATCCCGAAATATATCGACATCTAGACGCATTTCAGCTTACAATATAGATCGATATCTCGAATCTCATGGACCTCTCGAGATAAATCGAGGTATAGAAATATATCGATATCTTGAAATATATTGGTACCTAGTAATATAAAGATATCTCTAAAAATACAATATCTAGAAATTTATGGATTACTTGAGATATAGAGGTTTCTTGAAATATATCGATATCTCGAAAGGAATCGATATCTGAAGTACACCAATACATGGAAATATATCGATAGCTCGAAATAAACAGACAACCTGATTTGTTTCGGTATATCAAACTAAATCGATATCTCGACATAAACGGATAATTCGAAATCAATTGATACCTCGAAATAAATGGATGCCTCAATATAGATAGATATCTCGAAATAAATCGACATCTCGATATAATGAGTGCTTCGACATAAGTCGATATATCGAAATGAATCGATAATGGGAAAAAATGGACGTCTTGAAAAAAATCTGTACCCCTAAGAAAACGATTCTCGAAATAAATAGGTATATCGAAATATATCGCTATCTCGATAAATACCGATATCTAGTGGTCGGATATATGTTTCAAGTTGACTTGACATATCAGTATAGTTCGATATACATCAAAATACTTTGGATTTTCAATATACCGTAGATTTCTAGACCTCGGGGAAAAAATCGCCGATCCGACCTCAGTGCAAAAACGCAGACCTAGGGAAAAAACGCCGACCTCGGGGAAAAACGCAGACCTCGAGGGAAAAACGTCGACCTCGGGGTAAAACGCCGACCTCGTGGGAAAACGCCGACCTTCGGAAAACTGCCGACCTCAGGAAAAATCCAGTTCCATTAATTTACACAGACACTAATGTATGTCACCATTAGGTTCTCAAAATACAACCAAATTCCTGGTATTTATCACCTCACACAAAAGGTGGTCGTGACAGAAAAGTCTCGTTCTTTAGAAAGTTTAGAATGAGATGTTCTAAATATTGCTGTTTATCCATTTACAATAATCTACAAGCACTGCACAATGAGAAGAGACTGTCAACCACAGCACTTTGAAATAGTGGACAGCCAGGAAGACAGAGGTTGCATTGCTGTTTCTAATCCTCTGGTGCTTGAGATTTAGAATCCAGGATTGCCTCGAATGAGAACAGCAATAATGGATGTCCTGCACCAGTGTAGAACTTACTCTGGAACTCCACAGAAAATCACAAGGCACAATTATATCACATCATTCTCAGCAAACTACAGAAGCCTCTAATGGACGTAACAACGTTGTCACCTCCTTCACCAGTGAAAGATCTTAGTAGCTATTGAGTCAAGAGTAGGTGGCCAATTAATAATTTGTTGTTCAAAGCTAACTTCAGTGTATATGGGAATACTCAGTGGACATCTTTAACCATCATATTTTACTGTCTAAGATATGTCAACTTCCCAGACTATAAGTATAAGCAGAGCTTGGTCTTTCCCAATCCGAGATTGTTTAGAATGGGTATCAAGGGAATCAGATCCACTGGGCATTTAGAGCAACCTGCTTTAAACAATATGAGCAGGCAGTAGACACAGACACAGAATTTGGAATTTCTCTGTGAAGTGGTTACCTTCATCGTCTGAAAACTTATGTTGTGTGCTGCGCTATGTCGAGGTACTAATAGCAACACAGTAAAACACAGAAGAAGCTTATAAGTTGATGTAATCAGCCAGTAAGAAGCAGTAAACTTTAAGTTTTAGTAATCGATTATTGACTTATTATCCGGCTTTGGTGCCTTGACATTACCGACGACCTTAAGATTTTGCATGAAGAGAGGCCTAAAAGCCACGTTACACGAGAGAATGTGAAAAGTGTTCATATGTAGTAAAAACCTAAGAAATAAGCCCGTTTTCGTCATTTGCTATCAAATCGACGTATTGCCAGAGCGTTACATTGGCAGCTTTTCTCTCTGAAACGGTTACATTTATCGTCTGCAAACTTATGTCGCGTGCTAAGGAATGCAGAGACACTAAAAACAACACAGTAGAACATAGAGGAAGCTTCTAGGTTGATGTAATTAGCCCGTAGGAAACAGTACAATTCAGGTTTTAGTTATCGATTAGTTGGGAGCTCCAATGTTAGGCGCGTAATGGGGCCCCTTAGGGATACGGCGGCTAAGGAGGGGAAGAAATCCAGTGTGCACTTCGTGTGCATTCCGGGAGGAGTCATTCCTGATGTGGAAAGGGTCCTTCCGGATGCCATGAAGAGCACAGGGTGCAGCCAGCTGCAGGTGGTGGCACATGTCGGCACTAATGACGTGTGTCGCTTTGGATCTGAGGAAATTCTCTCTGTATTCCAGCGGCTATCTGATTTGGTGAAGGCTGCCGGTCTTTCTTACGAGATGAAGGCAGAGCTGACCATCTGCAGCATCGTTGAGAAAACCGACTGCGGACCTTTGGTGCAGAGCCGGATGGAGGGTCTGAATCAGAGGCTCAGACGGTTTTGCAACCTTATTGGCTGCAGATTCATTGACTTGCGCCATAGGCTGGTGTGGTTTCGGGTTCCGCTGAATAGGTCAGGAGTTCACTACACTCAGCTGGCGGCTACACGGGTAGCGGAGGCTGTGTGGCGTGGACTGGGCGGTTTTTTAGGTTAGAAGGCCTCGGGAAAGTGCGGGATGGGCTGCAATGTCAAAGGGTGCTTGGCAATTACAGGACTTGCTTGGATCAAGGAACAGTCGGAATTATAGTTGTAAATTGTTGTAGTTGCGCTGGAAAAGTCCCTGAGCTTCAAGCGCTAATAGAAAGCACAGAAGCTGATATCGTTATAGGTACAGAAAGCTGGCTAAAGCCTGAAATAAGTTCTGCAGAAATTTTTACGAAGTCTCAGACGGTGTTCAGGAAAGATAGATTAGGCAGAATTGGTGGTGGAGTGTTTGTGTCTGTCAGTAGTGGTTTATCTTGTAGTGAAGTCGAAGTAGATACTCCGTGTGAATTGGTGTGGGTAGAGGTTATACTTAAAAGCCGAATTAAGTTAATAATTAGCTCCTTCTACCGACCCCCAGACTCCGATGATACAGTTGCGGAACAGTTCAGAGAAAGTTTGAGTCTCGTAACAAATAAATACCCAACTCATACGGTTATAGTTGGTGGGGATTTCAACCTACCCTCGGTATGTTGGCAAAAATACTTGTTCAAAACCGGTGGTAGGCAGAAAACGTCTTCCGAGATTGTCCTAAATGCATTCTCCGAAAATTATTTCGAGCAGTTAGTCCACGAACCCACGCGAATTGTAAATGGTTGCGAAAACACACTTGACCTCTTGACCACAAACAATCCAGAGCTGATAGAGAGCATCATGACTGATACAGGGATTAGTGATCACAAGGTCATTGTAGCTAGGCTCAATACCATTTCTTCCAAATCCATCAGAAACAAACGCAAAATAATTTTATTTAAAAAAGCGGATAAAGTGCCACTAGAAGCCTTCCTAAAAGACAATTTCCATTCCTTCCGAACTGACTATGCGAATGTAGACGAGATGTGGCTCAAATTCAAAGACATAGTAGCAACAGCAATTGAGATATTCATACCTCATAAATTGGTAAGAGATGGAACGGATCCCCCGTGGTACACAAAAAAAGTCCGAACGCTGTTGCAGAGGCAACGGAAAAAACATGCGAAGTTCAGAAGAACGCGAAATCCCGAAGATGGGCTAAAATTTACAGACGCGCGAAATTTGGCACGTACTTCGATGCGAGATGCCTTTAATAGGTTCCACAACGAAACATCGTCTCGAAATTTGGTAGAAAATCCGAAGAAATTCTGGTCGTATGTAAAGTAGACAAGCGGCAAGACGCAGTCAATACCTTCGCTGCGCAGTGCCGATGGTACTGTTATCGACGACTGTGCTGCTAAAGCGGAGTTATTGAACGCAGTTTTCCGAAATTCCTTCACCAGGGAAGACGAATGGAATATTCCAGAATTTGAAACACGAACATCTGCTAGCATGAGTTTCTTAGAAGTAGATACCTTAGGGGTTGCGAAGCAACTCAAATCGCTTGATACGGGCAAGTCTTCAGGTCCAGATTGTATACCGATTAGGTTCCTTTCAGATTACGCTGATACTATAGCTCCCTACTTAGCACTCATATACAACCGCTCGCTCACCGATAGATCTATACCTACAGATTGGAAAATTGCGCAGGTCGCACCAGTGTTCAAGAAGGGTAGTAGGAGTAATCCATTTAACTACAGACCTATATCATTGACGTCGGTTTGCAGTAGGGTTTTGGAGCATATACTGTATTCAAACATTATGAATCACCTCGAAGGGAACGATCTATTGACACGTAATCAGCATGGCTTCAGAAAACATCGCTCTTGTGCAACGCAGCTAGCTCTTTATTCGCACGAAGTAATGGCCGCTATCGACAGGGGATCTCAAGTTGATTCCGTATTTCTAGATTTCCGGAAAGCTTTTGACACCGTTCCCCACAAGCGACTTCTAATCAAGCTGCGGAGCTATGGGGTATCGTGTCAGTTGTGCGACTGGATTCGTGATTTCCTGTCAGGAAGGTCACAGTTCGTAGTAATAGATGGCAAATCATCGAGTAAAACTAAAGTGATATCAGGTGTTCCCCAGGGAAGCGTCCTGGGACCTCTACTGTTCCTGATCTATATAAATGACCTGGGTGACAATCTGAGCAGTTCTCTTAGACTGTTCGCAGATGATGCTGTAATTTAACGTCTAGTAAGGTAATCCGAAGACCAGTATCAGCTGCAAAGCGATTTAGAAAAGATTGCTGTATGGTTTGTCAGGTGGCAGCTGACGCTAAATAACGGAAAGTGTGAGATGATCCACATGAGTTCCAAAAGAAATCCGTTGGAATTCGATTACTCGATAAATAGTACAATTCTCAAGGCTGTCAATTCAACTAAGTACCTGGGTGTTAAAATTACGAACAACTTCAGTTGGAAGGACCACATAGATAATATTGTCGGGAGGGCCAGCCAAAGGTTGCGTTTCATTGGCAGGACACTTAGAAGATGCAAGAAGTCCACTAAAGAGACAGTTTACACTACACTCGTTCGTCCTCTGTTAGAATATTGCTGCGCGGTGTGGGATCCTTACCAGGTGGGATTGACGGAGGACATCGAAAGGGTGCAAAAACGGGCAGCTCGTTTTGTATTATCGCGTTATAGGGGAGAGAGTGTGGCAGATATGATACACGAGTTGGGATGGAAGTCATTACAGTATAGACGTTTTTCGTCATGGCGAGACCTTTTTACGAAATTTCAGTCACCAACTTTCTCTTCCGAATGCGAAAATATTTTGTTGAGCCCAACCTACATAGGTAGGAATGATCATCAAAATAAAATAAGAGAAATCAGAGCTCGAACAGAAAGGTTTAGCTGTTCGTTTTTCCCGCTCGCTGTTCGGGAGTGGAACAGTAGGAGATAGTATGATTGTGGTTCGATGAACCCTCTGAAAAGCACTTAAATGTGAATTGCAGAGTAGTCATGTAGATGTAGATGTAGATGACTTATTAGCCGGCTTTGGTGCCAGTGAAATAACCGACTACCTTAAGATTTGGCATTAAACAAGGTCTGGCACGAGAGAATGTGAAAAGTGTTCATATGTACTAAAAACCAAGGAAATCCGCTCGTTTTCACATCTGCTTTCGAATCCACGTAATGCCAGATCGTCACATTGGCCGTTTCCTCTCTGAAACGGTTACATTTATTGATTGCATAGCTATGTAGCGTGCTGCGGTTTGCGGAGACACTAAAAGCACCATAGTAAAACACAGAAGAAGCTTTTAATTTGGTGTAATAGCCAGTAAGAAGCAGTACAATTCAAGTTTTAGTTATCGATTATTGAATTTTTAGCCGGCTTTGGTGCCTTGGACATGAGCTAGGACCTTACGATTTGGCATGAAGGGAGGTCTGGCAGCCACGTTGCACGGGAGAAAGTGAGAAGTTTTTATGTGCAGTAAAAACCTAAGAAATCCGCCCGTTTTCGTCATCTGCTTTCGAATCGACGTAATGCCAGATCGTCACATTGGCCGTTTTCCCTCTGAAACGGTTACATTTATCGTGTGCAAACTTATGTCGCGTGCTGCGGTATGCGGAGACACTAAAAGCACCATAGTAGAACACAGAAGAAGCTTCTAAGTTGATGTAATAGCCAGTAAGCAACTGTACAATTGAAGTATTAGTTATCGATTAGTGAATTTTTAGAAGGCTTTAGTGCATTCGACATGAGCTAGGACCTTACGATTTAGTATGAAGGGAGGTCTATGAGCCATATCGCACGGGAGAATGTGAAAAGTGTTCACATCTAGTAAAAACCTGAGAAATCCGCCCGTTATCGTCATTTGCTATCGAATCGAATTAATGCCAGATCGTCACATTTTCCGCTCTTCTTTCTGAAACGGTTACATTTATCGTGTGCCATGCTATGTCGCTTGCTGCGGTAGTCGGAGACACTAAAAGCACCATAGTAGAACAGAGAAGAAGCTTCTAAGTTGATCTAATAGCCAGTAAGCAGCTGTACAATTCAAGTATTAGTTACCGAGTATTGACTTTTTAGATGGCTTTAATGCATTGGACATTAGCTAGGACCTTACGTTTTAGTAAGAACGGAGATCTAGCAGCCACGTTGCACGGGAGAACGTGAAAAGTGTTCACATCTAGTAAAAACCTGAGAAATCCGCTCGTTTTCGTCATTTGCTATCCAATCGACTTAATTACAGATCGTCACATTGGCCGCTCTTCTCTCTGAAACGATTACATTTATCGTGTGCAAAGCTATGTCGCGTGCTGCAGTATGCGGAGACACTAAAAGCACCATAGTAGAACAGAGAAGAAGCTTCTAAGTTGATGTAATAGCAAGTAAGAAGCAGTACAATTCAAGTTTTAGTTGTCAGTTATAGACTTTTTAGATGGCTTCAGTGCATTGTACATGAGCTAGGACCTTAAGATTTAGTATGAAAGGAGGTCTAGCGGCCACGTTGCACGGGAGAACGTGAAAAGTGTTCATATCTAGTAAAAACCTGAGAAATCCGACCGTTATAGTCATTTGCTATCGAATCGACTTAATGCCAGATCGTCACATTTTCCGCTCTTTTTTCTGAAACGGTTACATTTATCGTGTGCAAAGCTATGTCGCGTGCTGCGGTATGCGGAGACACTAAATACACCATAGTAGAACACAGAAGAAGCTTCTAAGTTCATGTAATACCCAGTAAGAAGCAGTACAATTCAAGTATTAGCTTTCGATTATTGACTTTTTAGCCGGCTTTGGTGCCTTGGACATGAGCTTGGACCTTAAGATTTTGCATGAAAGGAGGACTAGCAGAAGCGTTGCACGGGATAATGTGAAAAGTCTTCCTATGTAGTAAAAATCTGAGATATCAGTCCGTTTTCGTCATTTTTTATCAAATCGTCTTTAAGCCAGATCGTTACATTGGCCGCTCTTCTCTCTGAAACGGTTACGTTTATCGTCTCCAAAGCAGTGTCACGTGCTGCGGTATGCGGAGACACTAAAAGCACTATACTAGAACACATAGGAAACTTCCAAGTTGATGTAGTAGCCAGTAACACGTAGTACAATTCAAATTTTTGTTATCTATTATTCACTTTTTAGTCGGCTTTGGTGCCTTGGACACGAGCTAGGACCTTAAGATTTTGCATGAAAGGAGGACTAGCAGCCGCGTTGCACGGGAGAATGTGAAAAGTGTTCTTATGTAGTTAAAACCTGAGATATCCGTCCGTTTTCGTCAATTGTTATCAAATCGACTTAAAGCCAGATTGTTACATTGGCCGCTCTTCTCTCTGAAACGGTTACATTTATCGTCTGCAAACTTATGTTGCGTGCTAAGGAATGCGGAGACACTAAAAACAACACAGTAGAACACAGAAGACGCTTCTAGGTTGATGTAATTAGCCCTTAGGAAACAGTACAATTCAGGTTTTAGTTATCGATTATTGATTTATTAGCCGGCTTTGGTGCCAGTGAAATGACCGACTACCGTAAAATTTGGCATTAATCAAGGTCTGATGAGCCACGTTACACGAGAGAATGTGAAAAGTGTTCATATGTACTAAAAACCTAAGAAATCCGCCCGTTTTCGTCATTTTTTATCGTATCGACTTAATGCCAGATCGTCACATTGGCCGGTCTTCTCTCTAAAACGGTTACATTCATCGTGTGCAAAGCTATGTCGCGTGCTGCGGAATGCGGAGACACTAAAGCCACGATAGTAGAACACAGAAGAAGTTTCTAAGGTGACGTAATAACCAGTAAGAAGTAGTCAAATTCAAGTTTTAGTTATTGATTAATGACTTTTTAGCCGGCATTGGTGCCTTGTACATGCGCTAGAATCTTATGATTTTGCATGAAGGAAGGTCTATCAGCCACATCGCACAGGAGAATGTGGAAAGTGTTCACATCTAGCAAAAACCTGAGAAATTCGCCCGTTTTCGTCATTTGCAATCGAATCGACTCAATGCCAGATCGAATATTGGCAGCTCTTCTCTCTGAAACGGTTACATTTATCGTGTGCAAAGCTATGTCGCGTGCTGCGGTATACGGAGACACTAAAAGCACCAAAATAGAGCACAGAAGAAGTTTCTAAGTTTATGTAATAGCCAGTAAGAAGCAGTACAATTCAAGTTTCAGTTGTCGATTACTGTCATTTTAGCCTTCTTTGTTACCTTGGACACGAGCAAGGACCTTACGATTTTGCATAAATGGAGGACTAGCAGCTGCGTTGCACGCGAGAATGTGAAAAGTGTTCATACGTAGTAAAAACCTGAGATATCCGTCCGTTTTCGTCATTTGTTATCATATCGACTTAAAGCCAGATCGTTACATTGGCCGCTCTTCTCTCTGAAACGGTTTCATTTACCGCTTGCAAAGCCATGTCGCGTGCTGCGTGCCGCGTTGCTATTGAGATTGTGAAAAGTGTTCATATGTACTAAAAACATGAGAAATCCGTCCGATTTCGTCAATTGTTATCGAATCGACTTAAAGCCAGATCGTCACATTGGCCGCTCTTCTCTCTGAAACGGTTTTATTTATAGTCTGCAAAGCTATGTCGCGTGCTGAGGTATGCGGAGACACTAAAAGCACCATAGTAGAACACACGTGAAGTTTCTAAGCTGATGTAGAAGCCAGTAAGAAGAAGTATAATTCAAGTTTTAGTTATCGATTATTGACTTTTTAGCCGGCTTTGGTGCCTTGGGCATGAGCTAGGACCTTAAAATTTTGCATGAAAGGAGGACTAGCAGCCGCGTTGCAAGGAAGAATGTGAAAAGTGTTCTTATGGAGTAAAAACCTGAGATATCGGTCCGGTTTCGTCATTTGTTATCAAATCTACTTGAAGCCAGATTGTTACATTGGCCGCTCTTCCCTCTGAAACCATTAAATTTATTGTCTGCAAAGGTATGTCGCTTGCTGCAGTATACGGAGACACTACAAGCACCATAGTAGAACACAGAAGTAGCTTCTAAGTTGATGTAATAGCCAGTAAGATGTAGTACAATTCACATTTTAGTTATCGATTATTGACTTTTTAGACGGCTTTGGCGCCTGGATTTGAACTAGGACCTTAAGTTTTTGCATGATGAAGGACTAGCAGCCGCTTTGCACGGGTAATTTGAAAAGTGTTCATAAGTAGTAAAAACCTGCGAAATCTGTCCGTTTTCGTCATTTGTTATCGTATCGACTTAAAGCCAGATCGTCACATTGGCCGCTCTTCTCTCTGAAACGGTTATATTTATAGTGTGCAAAGCTATGTCGCGTGTTGCGGTATGCGCGAGACACTAAAAGCATCATAGCAGAACACAGAAGAAGCTTCAAAGTTGATGTAATAGCAAGTTAGAAATAGTACAATTCAAGTTATAGTTATCGATTATTGACCTTTTACCCTTCTTTGGTGATTTGGACATTAGCTAGGACCTTAAGATTTTGCATAAAGGGATGTCTAGCAGCCACTTGGCACGGGAGTATGTAAAAAGTGTTCATATATATAGTAAAAACCTGAGAAATCCGTCCGTTTTCGTCATTTGTTAACCATTCGACATAAAGCCAGTTCGTCACATTGGCCGCTCTTCTCTCTGAAACGGTTTCATTTATCGTCTGCAAAGCTATGTCGTGTGCTGCGGTATGGGCTCGACACGTAAAGCACCATAGTAGAACACAGAAGAAGCTTCTAAGTTGACGTAATAGCTAGTAAGAAACAGTACAATTCAAGTTTTAGTTATTGATTATTTACCTTTTACCTTTCTTTGGTGCTTGCTTGATGGGAAGTCTGGCAGCCACGTTGCACGGGAGAATGTGAAAAGTGTTTATATGTAGTAAAAACCTGAGAAATCGGGCCGTTTTCGTTTTTTCTTATCGAATCGAATTAAAGCCAGATCGTCACACTGCCCGCTCTTCTCTCTGAAACGGTTACATTTATCGTCTGCATAGCTATGTCGCGTGCTGCGGCTTGCGGAGACACTAAAAGCACCATAGTAGAACACAGAAGAAGTTTCTAAGTTGAAGTAATAGCCAGTAAGAAGTAGTACAATTCACGTGTTAGTAATCGATTATTGACTTTTTAGACGGGTTTGGCGCCTTGGACTTGTGCTAGGACCTTAAGTTTTTGCATGATGAAGGACTAGCAGCCGCTTTGCACGGGTAATTTGAAAAGTGTTCATATGTGCTAAAAACCTGAGACATCTGCCATTTTCGTCATTTGTTACCAAATCGATTTAAAGCCAGATCGTTACATTGGCCACTCCTCTCTCTGAAACGGTTTCATTTATCGTCTGCAAAGCTGTGTCGTGTGCTGCGGTATGGGCTAGACACTAAAAGCACCATAGCAGATCACAGAAGAAGCTTCTAAGTTGATGTAATAGCCAGTAAGAAACACTACAATTCAAGTTTTAGTTATCGAATATTGACCTTTTACCCTTCTTTGGTGCCTTGGACATGAGCTAGGACCTTAAGATTTTGCTTGAAGGGAAGTCTAGCAGACGCGTTGCACGGGAGAATGTGAAAAGTGTTCATATGTAGTAACAACCTGAGATATCCGTCCGTTTTTGTCATTTGTTATCGAATGGACTTAAACCCAGAACGTCACGTTGGCCGCTCTTCTCTCTGAAACGGTTACATTTATCGTCTACAAAGCTATGACACGTGATGCGATATGCGGAGGCACTGAAAGCACCATAGTGGAACACAGAAGAAGCTTCCAAATTGACGTAATAGTCAGTAAGAAATAGTACAATTCAAGTTTTAGTTATAGATTATTGACCTTTTACTCTTCTTTGGTGCCTTGTACATGAGCAAGGACCTAAAGATTTTGCATGAAACGAAGTGTAGCAGTCGCTTTGCACGAGAGAATGAAAACGTGTTCATATATAGTAAAAACCTGAGATATTCGTCCGTTTTCGTCATTTGTTATCGAATGGACTTAAACCCAGAACGTCACGTTGGCCGCTCTTCTCTCTGAAACGGTTACATTTATCGTCTACAAAGCTATGACGCGTGATGCGATATGCGAAGAAACAAATAACACCATAGCAGAACACAGAAGAAGCTTCTAAGCTGATGTAATAGCTAGTAAGATGTATTACAATTCACGTATTAGTTAACGATTATTGTCCCTTTAGCCGTCTTTGGTGTCTTGTACATGAGCTAGGACATTAAGATTTTGCATGAAAGGAGGACCAGCAGCCGCGTTGCTCGGGAGAATGTGATAAGTGTTGATAAGTAATAAAAACCTGTGAAATCCGTCCGTTTTCCTCATCTCTTATCAAATCGTCTTAAAGCCAGAACGATACATTGGCCGCGATTCTCTTTGTAACGGTTACATCTATCGTCTGCACAGCTATGTCGGGTGCTGTGGTATGCTTAGACAATAAATGCACCATAGTAGAACACAGAAGAAGCTTCTAAGTTGATGTAATAGCCAGTAAGAAATAGTACAATAACGTTTTAGATATCGATTATTCACTTTTTAGCTGGGTTTGGGGCCTTGGACATGAGCTAGGACCTTCAGATTTTGCATCTAAGGAGGACAAGCAGCTGCGTTGCACGGGAGAATGTGAAAAGTGTTCATATATAGTAAAAACCTGAGATATCCGTCCGTTTTCGTCATTTGTTATCGAATCGACTTAAAGCCAGATCGTCACACTGGCCGCTCTTCTCTCTGAAACGGTTACATTTATCCTCTGCAAAGCTATGTCGAGTGCTGCGGTATGCAGAGATACTAAAAGCACCATAGTAGAACACAGAAGATGCTTCTAAGTTGATGTAATAGCCAGTAAGAAGTAGTAAAATTCAAGTTTTAGTTATCGATAATTGACTATTTAGCCGTCTTTCGTGCCTTGGACATAAGCTGTGACATTAAGATTGGCGCATGAATGGAAGACTAGCAGCTGCGTTGCACAGGCGAGAATGTGAAAAGTGTTGATAAGTAGTAGAAACCTGACATGACAAATCCGTCCGTTTTCCTCATCTGTTATCAAATCGACTTAAAGCCAGAACGTTACATTGGCCGCTATTCACTCTGTAACGGTCACATTTATCGTCTCCAAAGCTATGTCGCGTGCTGTGGTATGCGGAGACAATATAGGCACCATAGTAGAATACAGAAGAAGCTTCTAAGTAGATGTAATAACCAGTAAGAAGTAGTACAATAACGTTTTAGATACCGATTAATGACTTTTTAGCTGGCTTTGGGGCCTTGGACATGAGCTAGGACCTTAAGATTTTGCATCAAAGGAGAACTATCAGCTGCGTTGAACGGGAGAATGTGAAAAGTGTTCATATGTAGTAAAGACCTGAGAAATCCGTCCGTTTTCGTCATTTCTTACCAAATCGACTTAAAGCAACATCGTCACATTGGTCGCTCTTCTCTCTGAAACTGTTACATTTATCATCTGCAAAGCTATGTCGCGTGCTGCGGTATGCGGATACTCTAACAGCACCATAGTAGAACACAGATGAAACTTCTAAGTTGATGTAATAGCCAGTAAGAAGTAGTACAATAACGTTTTAGATATCGATTATTGACTTTTTAGCTGGCTTTGGGGTCTTGGACATGAGCTAGGACCTTAAGACTTTGCATCAAAGGAGGACTAGCAGCTGCGTTGCACGGGAGAATGTGAAAAGTGTTCATATATAGTAAAAACCTGAGATATCCGACGGCTTTCGTCATTTGTTATCGAATCGACTTAAAGCCAGATGGTCACACTGGCCGCTCTTCTCTCTGAAACGGTTACATTTATCGTCTGCAAAGCTATGTCGAGTGCTGCGGTATGCAGAGATACTAAAAGCACCATAGTAGAACAAAGAAGCAGCTTCTAAGTTGATGTAATAGCCAGTAAGAAGTAGTACAATTCAAGTTTTAGTTATCGATTATTGACTATTTAGCCGTCTTTCGTGCCTTGGACATAAGCTGTGACATTAAGATTTGCGCATGAAAGGAGGACTAGCAGCTGCGTTGCACAGGCGAGAATGTGAAAAGTGTTGATAAGTAGTAAAAACCTGAGAAATCCGTCCGTTTTCCTCATCTGTTACCAAATCGACTTAAAGCCAGAACGTTACATTGGCCGCCATTCACTCTGTAACGGTTACATTTATCGTCTGCAAAGCTATGTCGCGTGCTGTGGTATGCGGAGACAATATAGGCACCATAGTCGAATACAGAAGAAGCTTCTAAGTTGATGTAACAGCCAGTAAGAAGTAGGACGATAACGTTTTAGATATCGATTATTGACTTTTTAGCTGGCTTTGGGGCCTTGGACATGAGCTAGGACCTTAAGACTTTGCATCAAAGGAGAACTAGCAGCTGCGTTGCACGGGAGAATGTGAAAAGTGTTCACATGTAGTACAAACCTGAGAAATCCGTCCGTTTCCGTCATTTCTTATCAAATCGACTTAAAGCCAGAACGTTACATTGGCCGCTCTTCTCTCTGAAACGGTACCATTTATCTCCTGCAAAGCTATGTCGCGTGCTGCGGTATGCCGAGACACTAACAGCACCATAGTAGAACACAGAAGAAGCTTCTAAGTTGATGTAATTGCCAGTAAGAAGTAGTACAATAACGTTTTAGATATCGATTATTGACTTTTTAGCTGGCTTTGGGGTCTTGAACATGAGCTACGGCATTAAGATTTTGCATCAAAGGAGGACTAGCGGCTGCGTTGCACGGGAGAATGTGAAAAGTGTTCATATATAGTAAAAACCTGAGAAATCCGTTCGTTTTCGTCATTTCTTATCAAATCGACTTAAAGCCAGATCGTCACATTGGTCGCTCTTCTCTCTGAAACGGTTACATTTATCGTCTGCAAAGCTATGTCGCGTACTGCGGTATACGGAGACACTAACAGCACCATAGTAGAAAACAGATGAAGCTTCTAAGTTGATGTAATAGCCAGTAAGAAGTAGTGCAATAACGTTTTAGATATCGATTATTGACTTTTTAGCTGGCTTTGGAGTCTTGGACATGAGCTAGGGCCTTAAGATCTTGCATCAAAGGAGGACTAGCAGCTGCGTTGCACGGGAGAATGTGAAAAGTGTTCATGTGTAGTAAAAACCTGAGAAATCCGTCCGTTTTCGTCATTTCTTATCAAATCGACTTAAAGCCAGATCGTCACATTGGTCGCTCTTCTCTCTGAAACGGTTACATTTGTTACATTTATCGTCTGCAAAGCTATGTTGCGTGCTGCGGTATGCGGAGAGACTAACAGCACCATAGTAGAACACTGATGAAACTTCTAAGTTGATGTCATAGCCAGTAAGAAGTAGTACAATAACGTTTTAGATTTCGATGATTGACTTTTTAGCTGGCTTTGGGGCCTTGGACTTGAGCTAGTACCTTAAGATTTTGCATCAATGGAGAACTAGCAGCTGCGTTGCACGGGAGAATGTGAAAAGTGTTCATATGTAGTAAAAACATGAGAAATCCGTCCGTTTTCGTCATTTCTTATCAAATCGACTTAAAGCCAGATCGTCACATTGGTCGCTCTTCTCTCTGAAACGGTTACATTTATCGTCTGCAAAGCTATGTCACGTGCTGCGGCATGCGGAGACACTAACAGCACCATAGTAGAACACTGATGAAACTTCTAAGTTGATGTAATAGCCAGTAAGAAGTAGTACAATAACGTTTTAGATATCGATTATTGACTTTTTAGCTGGTTTGGGGTCTTGGACATGAGCTAGGACCTTAAGACATTGCATCAAAGGAGGTTTAGCAGCTGCGTTGCACGGGAGAATGTGAAAAGTGTTCATGTGTAGTAAAAACCTGAGAAATCCGTCCGTTTTCGGTATTTCTTATCAAATCGACTTAAAGCCAGAACGTTACATTGGCCGCTCTTCTCTCTGAAACGGTAACATTTATCGCCTACAAAGCTATGTCGCGTGCTGCGGTATGCCGAGACACTAACAGCACCATAGTAGAACACAGAAGAAGCTTTTAAGTTGTAGTAATTGCCAGTAAGAAGTAGTGCAATAACGTTTTAGATATCGATTATTGACTTTTTAGCTAGCTTTGGGGCCTTGGACATGAGCTAGGGCCTTAAGATTTTGCATCAAAGGAGGACTAGCAGCTGCGTTGCACGGGAGAATGTGAAAAGTGTTCATATGTAGTAAAAACCTGAGAAATCCTTCAGTTTTCGTCATTTCTTATCAAATCGACTTAAAGCCAGATCGTCACATTGCTCTCTTCTCTCTGAAACTGTTACATTTATCATCTGCAAAGCTATGTCGCGTGCTGCGGTATGCGGAGACACTAACAGCACCATAGTACAACACAGATGAAACTTCTAAGTTGATGTAATTGCCAGTAAGAAGTAGTACAATAACGTTTTAGATATCGATTATTGACTTTTTAGCTGGCTTTGGGGTCTTGGACATGAGCTAGGACCTTAAGACATTGCATCAAAGGAGGACAAGCAGCTGCGTTGCACGGGAGAATGTGAAAAGTGTTCATATCTAGTAAAAACCTGAGAAATCCGTCAGTTTTCGTCATTTCTTATCAAATCGACTTCAAGGCAGAACGTCACATTGGCCGCTCTTCTCTCTGAAACGGTTGCATTTATCGTCTGCAAAGCTGTGTCGCGTGCTGCGGTATGCGGAGACACTAACAGTACCATAGTAGAACACAGATGAAACTTCTAAGTTGATGTGATAGCCAGTAAAAAGTAGCACAATAACGTTATAGATACCGATTATTGACTTTTTAGCTGGCTTTGGGGTCGTGGACATGAGCTAGGACCTTAAGATTTTGCATCAATAGAGAACTAGCAGCTGCGTTGCACGGGAGAATGTGAAAAGTGTTCATGTGTAGTAAAAACCTGAGAAATCCGTCCGTTTTCGTCATTTCTTATCAAATCGACTTAAAACCAGAACGTCACATTGGTCGCTCTTCTCTCTGAAACGGTTACATTTATAGTCTGCAAAGCTATGTCGCTTGCTGCGGTATGCGGAGACACTAACAGCACCATAGTAGAACAATGATGAAACTTCTAAGTTGATGTAATAGCCAGTAAAAAGTAGTACAATAACGTTTTAGATATCGATTATTGGCTTTTTAGCTGGGATTGGGGTCTTGGACATGAGCTAGGACCTTAAGACTTTGCATCAAAGGAGGACTAGCAGCTGCGTTGCACGGGAGAATGTGAAAAGTGTTCATGTGTAGTAAAAACCTGAGAAATCCGTCCGTTTTCGTCATTTCTGATCAAATCGACTTAAAGCCAGATCGTCACATTGGTCACTCTTCTCTCTGAAACGGTTGTACTTATCGTCTGCAAAGCTATGTCGCGTGCTGCGGTATGCGGAGACAGTAAAAGCACTATAGTAGAAACCAGATGAAGCTTCTAAGTTCATGTAATAGCCAGTAAGAAGTAGTACAATTCAAGTTTTAGGTATCGATTATTGACTCTTTAGCTGGTTTTGGTGTATTGGGCATGAGCTAGGACCTTAAGATTTTGCATGAAAGGAGGACTAGCAGCCGCGCTACACGGACGAATGTGAAAAGTGTTCATATGTAGTAAAAACCTGAAAATCCGTCCGTTTTCGTCATTTGTTATCGAATCGACTTAAAGCCAGATCGTCACATTATCCGCTCTTCTCTCTGAAACGATTACATTTATCGTCTGCAAAGCTATGTCGCGTGCTACGTTATCCGGAGACACTAAAAGCATCATAGTAAAACACAGATGAACCTTCTAAGTTGATATAATAGTCAGTAAAAAGTAGTACTATTCAAATTTTTGTTATCGATTATTGACGTTTTACCATTCTTAGGTGCTTGGACATGAGCTAGGACCTTAAGATTTGGCATGAAGGGAAGTCTAGTGGCCGCGTTGCAGGGGAGAAAGTGACAAGTGTTCATATGTAGTAAAAATCTGAGAATTTCGTCCGTTTTCGTCATTTGTTATCGAATCGACTTAAATCCAGATCGACACATTGGCCGCTCTTCTCTCTGAAACGATTACATTTATCGTCTGCAAAGCTATGTCCGATGCTGCGGTATGCGGAGACACTAAAAGCACCATAATACAATACAGATGAACCTTCTAAGTTAATGTAATAGCCAGTAAGAGGTAGTACAATTCAAGTTTTAGTTATAGATTATTGAATTTTTAGCCGGCTTTGGTGCCTTTGACATGAAATAGGAACTTAAGATTTTGCAAGAAATTCAGGACTAGCAACCGCGTTGCACAGGGGAATGTGAAAAGTTTTCATATGTAGTAAAAACCTGAAAAATTGTCCGTTTTCGTCATTTGTTATCGTAACGAATTAAAGCCATATCGTCATATTAGCCGCTCTTCTCTCATAAACGGTTGCATTTATCGTCTGCAAAGCTCTGTCGCGTGCTGCGGTATACGGAGACACTAAAAGCAGCATTGCAGAGCACAGATGAAGCCTCTAAGTTGATGTAATAGCCAGTAAGAAGTAGTACAATTCAAGTTTTAGTTATCGATTACTGACTTTTTACCATTCTTTGGTGCTTCGACATGAGCTAGGAAATTAAGATTTTGCATGAAGGGAAGTCTAGTGGAAGCGTTGCAGGGGAGAATGTGAAAAGTGTTCATATGTAGTAAAAATCTGAGAAATTCGTCCGTTTTCGTCATTTGTTATGGAATCGACTTAAAGCCAGATCGTCACATTGGCTGCTCTTCCCTCTGAAACGAATACATTTATCGTCTGCAAAGATATGTCGCGTGCTGTGGTATGCAGCGACACTAAAAGCACCATAGAAGAATACAGATCAAACTTCTAAGTTTATGTAATAGCCAGTAAGAAGTAGTAGAATTGAAGTTTAACTATCGATTATTGACTTTTTACCCTTCTTTGGCGCTTGGACATGAGTTAGGGCCTTAAGATATTTCATGAAGGGAAGGCTAGTGGCCACGATGCACGGGAGAATGTGAAAAGTGTTCATATGTTGTAAAAATCTGAGAAGTTCGTCCGTTTTCGTCATTTGTTATCGAATCGACTGAAATCCAGATCGACACATTTGCCGCTCTTCTCTCTGAAAGGATTACATTTATCGTCTGCAAAGCTATGTCGCGTCCTACGTTATCCGGAGACACTAAAAGCATCAGAGTAAAACACAGATGAACCTTCTAAGTTGATGTAATAGCCAGTAAGAAGTAGTACTATTCAAGTTTTTGTTATCGATTATTGACTTTTTACCATTCATTGGTGCTTCGACATGAGCTAGGAAGTTAAGATTTTGCATGAAGGGAAGTCTAGTGGCCGCGTTACAGGGGAGAATGTGAAAAGTGTTCATATGTAGCAAAAAACTGAAAAATTTGTCCGTTTTCGTCATTTGTTATCGTATCGAATTAATGCCATATCGTCAAATTAGCCGCACTTCTCTCATAAACGGTTACATTTATCGTCTGCAAAGCTATGTCGCGTGCTGCGGTATACGGAGACACTAAAAGCACCATAGTAGAACACAGATAAAGCTTCTAAGTTGATGTAATAGCCAGTAAGAAGTCATACAATGCAAGTTTTAGTTGTCGATTACTGACTTTTTAGCCGGCTTTGGTGCCTTGGACATGAGCTACGACTCTACGATTTTGCATGAAAGGAGGACTAGCAGCCGCGTTGCACGGGAGAATGTGAAAAGTGTTCATATGTAGTAAAACCTGACAAATCCGTCCGTGTTCGTCAATTGTTATCGAATCGACTTAAAGCCAGATCGTCACAGTGGCCGCTCTTCCCTCTGAAACGGTTACATTTACCCACTGCAAACCTATGTCGCTGGGTGCGGTATGCGGAGACACCAAAAGCACCATAGTAGAACACAGTAGAAGCTTCTAAGTTGATGTAATATGTAGTAAGAAGTAGTACAATTCAAGTTTTAGTTTTCGATTATTGAGTTTTTAGCCGGATTTGGTGCCTTGGGCATGAGCTAGGGCCTTAAGATTTTGCATGAAAGGACGACTAGCAGCCGCATTGCACGGTACAATGTGAAAAGTGTTCATATGTAGTAAAAACCTCAGATATCCGTCCGTGTTCGTCATTTGTTATCGAATCGACTTATAGCGAGATCGTCACATTGCCCGCTCTTCTCACTGAAACGGTTTTATCTGTCGTCTGCAAAGCTATGTCGCTGGGTGCAGTATGCATAGACACTTAAGGCACCATAGTACAACACAGAAGAAGCTTCTAAGTTAATGTAATAGCCCGTAAGAAGTAGTACAATTCAAGTTTTCGTTATCGATTATTCACTTTTTAGCCTGCTTTGATGCCTTGGACATGAGCTAGGACCTTAAGTTTTTGCATGAAAGAAGGACTATTAGCCGCGTTGCACGGCACAATGTAAAAAGTGTTCATATGTAGTAAAAACCTGAGAAATCCGGCCCTTTTCGTCATTTG
Source organism: Schistocerca gregaria (assembly GCF_023897955.1). NCBI lineage: Eukaryota > Metazoa > Arthropoda > Insecta > Orthoptera > Acrididae > Schistocerca > Schistocerca gregaria. The sequence continues at coordinate 587,642,953 of NC_064925.1, forward strand.
TTATCGAATCGACTTAAAGCCAGATCGTCACATTGGCCGCTCTTCTCCCTGAAACGATTACAATTATCATCTGCAAAGCTATGTCGCATGCTGCGGTATGCGGAGACACTAAAAGCACCATAGTAGAACACAGATGAAGCTTCTAAGTTGATGTAATAGCCAGTAAGAACTACTGCACTTCAAGTTTTAGTTTTCGCTTATTGACCTTTTAGATTTTTTGGTGCCTTGGATATGAGCTAGGACCTTAAGATTTTGCATGAAAGGAGGACTAGAAGCCGTGTTGCACGGGATAATGTGAAAAGTGTTCATATGTAGTAAAATCCTGAGAAGTCCGTCCGTTTTCGTCATTGTTATCAAATCGACTTAAAGCCAGATCATCACATTGGCCGCTCTTCCCTCTGAAACGGTTAAATTTACCGTCTGCAAACCTATGTCGCTGGGTGCGGTATGCGGGGTCACTAAAATCACCATAGTAGAACTCAGAAGTAGCTTCTAAGTTGATGTAATACCGAGTAAAAAGTAGTAAAATTCACGTTTTAGTTATCGATTATTGACTTCTTAACCAATTTCGATGCTTTGGGCATGAGCTAGAACCTTATGATTATGCATGAAAGGAGGACTAGCAGCCGTGTTGCACGGGAGAATGTGAAAAGTGTTCATATGTAGTAAATACCTAAGATATTCGCCTGTGTTCGTCATATGTTATCAAATCGACTTTAAGCCAGATCCTCACATTAGCCGCTCTTCTCTCTGAAACGGTTACATTTATCGTCTGCAAAGCTATGTCGCGTGCTGCGGTATGCGGAGACACTACAATCACCATAGTAGAACACAGAAGTAGCTTCTAAGTTGACGTAATACCCAATAAGAAGTAGTACAATTAACGTTTTAGTTATCGATTATTGACCATTTAATTTTCTTTGGTGCTTTGGAAATGAGCTAGGACTTTACGATTTTGCATGTAGGGAAGTGTAAGAGCCGCTTCGCACGGGATAATGTGAAAAATGTTCATATATACTGAAAACATGAGAAATCCTTCCGTTTTCGTCATTTGTTATCGAATCGACTTAAAGCCAGATAGTCACATTGGGGGCTCTTCTCTCTGAAACGGTTATATTTACCGTCCACAAAGCTATGTCGCGTTCTGCGGTATGCGGAGACACTAAAAGCACCATAGTAGAACACTGAACAATCTCCTAAGTTTATGTAATAGCCAGTAAGAAGTAGTACAATTCACGTTTTAGCTATCGATTATTGACTTTTTAGCCGGCTTCGGTGCCTTGGGCATGAGCTAGGACCTTAAGATTTTGTGTGAAAGGAGGACTAGCAGCCGCGTTACACGGGTGAATGTGAAAAGTGTTCATATGTAGTGAAAACCTGAGAAATCCGACCGTGTTCGTCAATTCTTATCGAATCGACTTAAAGCCAGATCATCACATTGGCCGCTCTTCTCAATGAAACGATTACAATTATCATCTGCAAAGCTATGTCGCATGCTGCGGCATGCGGAGACACTAAAAGCACCATAGTAGAACACAGATGAAGCTTCTAAGTTGATGTAATAGCCAGTAAGAAGTACTGCACTTCAAGTTTTAGTTTTCGCTTATTGACCTTTTAGATTTTTTGGTGCCTTGGATATGAGCTAGGACCTTAAGATTTTGCATGAAAGGAGGACTAGCAGCCGTGTTGCACGGGAGAATGTGAAAAGTGTTCATATGTAGTAAAATCCTGAGAAGTCCGTCCGTTTTTGTCATTGTTATCAAATCGACTTAAAGCCAGATCATCACATTGGCCGCTCTTCCCTCTGAAACTGTTAAATTTACCGTCTGCAAACCTATGTCGCTGGGTGCGGTATACGGAGACACTAAAAGCACCGTAGAACACAGAAGAAGCTTCTAAGTTGATGTAATACCCAGTAAGAAGTAGTGCAATTCATGTATTCGTTATCGATTATTCACTTTTCACCTGGCTTTGGTGCCTTGTACAGCAGCTAGGACCTTAAGATTTTGCATGAAAGGAGGACTAGCTGCCACGTTGCACGGTAGAATGTGAAAAGTGATCATATGTAGTAAACACCTGAGAAATCCGTCCGTTTCCGTCATTTGTTGTCGAAACGACTGAAAGCCAGATCGTCACATTGGCCGCTCTTCTCCCTGAAACGGTTACATTTATCGTCTGCAAAGCTATATCGCGTGCTGCGGTATTCGGAGACACTAAAAGCACCATAGTAGAACACAGATGAATCTTCGAAGCTGATGTAATAGAAAGTATGAAGTAGAACAATTCAAGTGTTAGTTATCGATTATTGAGTTCTTACCCGGCTTTCGTGCCTTGGACTGGAGCTAGGGCCTTAAGATTTTGCATGAAAAGAGGACTAACTGACGCGTTGCACGTGAGAATCTGAAAAGTGTTCATATGTAGTAAAAACATGTGAAATTCTTCCGTTTTATCCTTTTTTCCCGAATCGACTTAAAGCCAGATCCTCACGTAGGATGCTCTTCTCTCTGAAACGGTTACATTTAACGTCTGCAAAGCTATGTCGCGTGCTGCTGTATGCGGAGACACTAAAAGGACCATAGAAGAACACAGATGAAGCTTCCAAATTGATGTAATAGAAAGCAAGAAATGGTACAATACAAGTTTGATAACGTAACTACTTAAGCTTGATCCTCACATTGGCCGCTCTTCTCGCTGAAACGATTACATTTATCGTCTGCAAATCTATGTTGCGTGCTGCGGAATGCGGTGACACTAAAAGCACCATAGTAGAACACAGAAGAAATATCTAACTTGATGTAATAGCCAAAAGAAGCAGTACAATTCAAGCTTTTGTACTCGATTATTGACTTTTTAGGCGGCTTGTGTGCCTTGGGCATGACCTAGAACCTTAAGATTTTGCATTAAAGAAGGACTAGCAGCCGCGTTGCACGGGAGAATGTGAAAAGTGTTCATATGTAATAAAAACCTGAGAAATCCGTCCGTTTTCGTCATTTGTTATCGAATCGACTAAAATTCAGATCGTCACATTGGCTGCTCTTCTATCTGAAACGGTTACATTTATCGTCTGCAAAGCTATTTCGCGTGCTGCGGTATGCATAGACACTAAAAGCACCATAGTAGAACACAGATGAATGTCCTAAGTTGATGTAATAGCCAGTAACAAGTAGTACAATTCAAGTTTCACTTACCGATTATTGACTTTTTACCCTTCTTTGGTGCTTTGGACATGGGCTAGGACCTTAAGATTTTGCATGAGAGGAGGACTGGCAGCCGCGTTGCAAGGGATAATGTGAAAAGTGTTCATATGTAGCATAAACCTGAGAAATCCGTCCGTTTTCGTCATTTGTTTTCGAATCGACTTAAAGCCAGATCGTCACATTGTCCGCTCTTCTCTCTGAAACGGTTTTATTTATTGTCTGCAAAGCTATGTCACGCTCTGCGTTATGCGGAGACACTAAAAGCACCATGGTAGAACAAAGATGAAGCTTCTAAGTTGATGTAATAGCCAGTAAGAGGTAGTAAATTCGTGTTTTAGTTATCGATTATTGACTTTTTACCCTACTTTGGTGCATTGGACATGAGCTAGGACTTTAAGATTTAGCCTGAATGGAGGACTGGGAGCCACGTTGCATGAGTGAATGTGAAACGTGTTCGTATGTAGCATAAACCTGAGAAATCCGTCCGTTTTCGTCTTTTGTTATCTCTTCGGCTTAAAGCTAGATCGCCACATTGGCCGCTCTTCTCTCTGAAACGTTTACTTTTATAGTCTGCAAAGCAATGTCGCGTGCTCCGGTATGCGGAGAGACTAAAAGCAGAATATCAGAACACATAAGAGGCTTCTAAGTTGATCTAATAGCCAGTAAGAAGCAGTACAATTCATGTTTTAGTTATCGATTATTGCCTTTTTACCCTTCTTTGGTGCCTTGGACATGAGCTAGGACCTTAAGATTTTGCATGAAAGGAGAACTAGCAGCCGCGTTACATTGGAGAATGTGAAAAGCGTTCATATGTAGTAAAAACCTGAGAAATTCGTCCGTTTTCGACATTTGTTATCGAATCGACTTAAAGATAAATCGTCACATTGGCCGGTCTTCTCTCTGAAACGGTTACATTTAACGTCTGCAAATCTATGTCGCGTGCTTGCAGTATGCGGAGACACTAAAAGCAGCATAGCAGAACACATAAGAGGCTTCTAAGTAGATGTAATAGGCAGTAAGAAGCAGTACAATTCAAGTTTTAGTTATCGATTATTAACTTTTTAGATGGATTTGGTGCCTTAGACATTAGCTAGGACCGTAAGATTTAGCATGAAAGGAGGACTGGCAGCCGCGTTGCAAGGGAGAATGTGAAGTGTGTTAATATGTAGCATAAACTTGAGAAATCCGTCCGTTTTCGTCATTTGTTTTCGGATCGACTTGAAGCCAGATCGCCACATTGGCCGCTCTTCTCTCTGAAACGGTTACATTTGACGTCTGCAAAGCTTTGTCGCGTGCTGCGGTATGCGGAAACACTAAAAGCACCATAGTAGAACACTGATGTAGCTTCCAAGTTGATGTAATAGCCAGTAAGAAGTAGTACAATTCAAGTTTTAGCTATGGATTATTTCCTTTTTAGCCGGCTTTGGTGCCTTGGACATCAGCTATCACCTTAAGATTCTGCATTAAAGGAGGACTAGCAGTCGCTTTGCACTGGAGATTGTGAAAAGTGTTCATATGAAGTCAAAACCTGAGAAATCCGTCCATTTTCGTCATTTGTTATCGTTTCGACTTAAAGCCAGATCGTCACATTGGCCGCTCCTCTCTCTGAAACGGTTACATTTCTGGTCTGCAAAGCTATGTCGAGCGCTGCGGTATGCGGCGTCACTAAAAACACCATAGTAGAACACAGATGAAGCTTCTACGTTCATGTAATAGCCAGTAAGAAGCAGTACAATTCGAGCATTAGTTTTCGATTATTGACTTTTTACCCTTCTTCGGTGCCTTGGACATGAACTAGGACCTTAAGATTTTGCATGAAAGGAGTTCTAGCAGCCGCGTTGCACGAGAGAGAGTGTAAAGTGTTCATATGTAGTAAAAACCTGAGAAATCCGTCCGTTTCCGTCATTTCATAACGAATCGACTTAAAGCCAGATCGTCACATTGGCCGCTCTTCTCTCTGAAACGGTTACATTTATCGTCTGCAAAACTGTGTCGCATGCTGAGGTGTGCAGAGACACTAAAAGCACCATAGTATAACACAGATGAAGCTTCTACGTTGGTGTGATACACAGTAACAAGTAGTAAAATTCATGTTTTAGTTATCGATTATTGACTATTCACCCCTCTTTCGTGCCTTGGACATGAACTAGGAACTTAAGATTTTGCATGAAAGGAGGAGTAGCAGCCTCGTTGAACGGGAGAATGTGAAAAGTGTTCATATATGGTAAAAACCTGAGAAATCCGTCCGTTTTCGTCGTTTGTTATGGAATCGACTTAAAGCCAGATCGTCACATTAGCCGCTCTTCTCTCTACACGGTTACATTTATCGTCTGCAAACCTATGTCGCGTGCTGCGGTATGCGGAAACACTAAATGCACTTAGTGGAACACAGATGAAGCTTCTAAGTTGATGTAATAACCAGTAAGAAGTAGTACAATTCAAGTATTAGTTATCGATCATTGACTTTTTACCTAGCTTTGGTGCCTTTGATATGTGCTAGGACCTTAAGATTTTCCATGAAAGGAGGACTAGCAGCCACGTTGCACGGGAGAATGTGAAAAGTGTTCACATGTAATAAAAATCTGTGAAATCCATCCGTTTTCGTCATTTGTTATCCAATCGACTTAATGTCAGATCGTCATATTGGCCGCTCTTCTCTCTGAAACGGTTACATTTATCTGCCGCAAAGCTGTGTCGCATGCCGCGGTATGCGGGGACACTAAAAGCACCATAGTGGAACACAGATGAAGCTTCAAAGTTGATGTATTAGCTAGTAAGAAGTGGTACAATTCCAGTTTTAACTATCGATTATTGACTTTTTAGACGGCTTTGGTGCCTTGGACATGAGGTAGGCCCTTACGATTTTGCATGAACGGAGGACTAGCAGCCGCGTTGCACGGGAGAATGTGAAAAGTGTTCACATGTAGTAAAAATCTGTGAAAACCATCCGTTTTCGTTATTTGTTATCGAATCGACATAAAGCCAGATCGTCACATTGGCCGCTCTTCTCTCTGCAACGGTCACATTTATCGTCTGCAATGCTAAGTCACGTGCTGCGGCATGCGGAGACACTAAAAGCTCCATAGTAGAACACAGATGAAGCTTCTAAGTGGATGTAATAGACAGTAAGAGGTACTACAATTCAAGTTTTAGTTATCGATTATTGACTTTTTAGCCGGCTTTGGTGCCTTGGACATGAGGCAGGCCCTTAAGATTTTGCATGAATTGAGGACTAGCAGCCACGTGTCACGGGAGAATGTGAAAAGTGTTCACATGTAGCAAAAACCTTGGAAATCCGTCGGTTTTCGTCATTTGTTATCGTATAGACTTAAAGCCAGATCGTCACATTGGCCGCTCTTCTCGCTAAACGGTTACATTTATCGTCTGCAAAGCTATGTCGCGTGCTGCGGTATGATGAGACACTGAAAGCACCATAGTACAACTTAGAAGAAGCTTCTAACCTGATGTAATGGCCAGTAAGAAACAGTACAATTCCAGTTTTAGTTATCGATTAATGACTTTTTACCCTTCTTTGGTGCCTTGGACATAAGATGGGACCTTAAGATTTTGCATGAAACGAGGACTATCAGTTGCATTGCACGGGAGAATGTGAAAAGTGTTCATATGTAGTAAAAACCTGAGAAATCCGTCCGTTTTCGCCATTTGTTATCGAATCGACTTAAAGCCAGATCGTCACATTGGCCGCTCTTCTCTCTGAAACGGCTACATTTATCGTCTGCAAAGCTGTGTCGCGTGATGCGGTATGCGGAGACACTAAAAGCACCATAGTAAAACACGGAAGAAGCTTCTAAGTTGAAGTAATAGCCAGTAAGAAGCAGTACAATTCAAAATTTAGTTACCGATTATTGACTTTTACCCTTCGTTGGTGCCTTGGACATGTGCTAGAGCCTTAGGATTTTTGAAGAAAGGAGGACTAGCAGCCGCGTTGCACGGGAGAATGTGAAAAGGTTTCATATGTAGTAAAAACCTGAGAAATCCGTTTATTTTCGTCATTTGTTATCGAATCGACTTAAAGCCAGATCGTCACTTGGCCGCTCTTCTCTCTGAAACGGTTACATTTATCGTCTGCAAAGCTATGTCGCGTGCTGTGGTATGCGGAGATACTAATAGCACCATAGTAGAAATCAGAAGAAGCTTATAAGTTGATGTAATAGCCAGTAAGAAGCAGTACAATTCAAGTTTTAGTTATCGATTATTGACTTTTTACGCTTCTTTGGTGCGTTGGACATGATCTAAGACCTTAAGATTTTGAATAAAAGGAGGACTAGCAGCCGCGTTGCACGGGAGAATGTGAAAAGGTTTCATATGTAGTAAAAACCTTAGAAATCCGTCCGTTTTCGTCATTTGTTATCGAATCGACTTAAAGCAGATCGTCACATTGGCCGCTCTTCTCTCTGAAACGGCTACATTTATCGTCTGCAAAGCTATGTCGCGTGATGCGGTATGCGGAGACACTAAAAGCACCATAGTAAAACACAGAAGAAGCTTCTAAGTTGATGTAATAGCCAGTACGAAGCAGTTCAATTTAGATTTTAGTTATCGATTATTGACTTTTTACTCTTCTTTGGTGCCTTGGACATGAGCTTGGACCTTAAGATTTTGTATGAAAGGAGGACTAGGAACCGCGTTGTACGGGGGAATGTGAAAAGTGTTCATATGTAGTAAAAACCTGAGAAATCCGTCCGTTTCCGTCATTTCATAACGAATCGACTAAAACCTGATCGTCACATTAGCCGCTCTTCTCGCTGAAACGGTTACATTTATCGTCTGCAAATCTATGTCGCGTGCTGCGGTATGCGGAGACACTAAAAGCACCATAGTAGAACACAGAAGAAGCTCCTAAGTTGATGTATTAGCCAATAAGAAGTAGTACAATTAAAGTTATAGCTATCAATTATTGAGTTTTTCTCTTCTTTGATTCCTTGGACATGAGCTAGCACCTTAAGGTTTTGCATGAATGGAGGTCTAGCAGCCGCGTTGCACGAAAGAGTGTGAAAAGTGTTCATATGTTGTAAAAACCTGAGAAATCAGTCCGTTTTCGGCATTTGTTATCTCATCGGCTTAAAGCTAGATCGTCACATTGGCCGCTCTTCTCTCTGAAACTGTTACATTTACCGTCTGCAAAGCTATGTCGCGTGCTCCGGTATGCGGAGAGACTAAAAGTAGCATAGCAGAACACATATTAGGCTTCTAAGTTTATCTAATAGCCAGTAAGACGCAGTACAATTCAAGATTTAGTTATCGATTTTTGATTCTTTGGTGACTTGGACATTAGCTAGGACCTTACGATTTTGCATGAAAGGAGGACTAGCAGCCGCGTTGCAAAGGAGAATGTGAAAAGTGTTCATATGCAGTATAAACCTGAGAAATCCGTTCGTTTTCATCATTTGTTATCGAATCGACTTAAAGTAAGATCGTCAAATTGGCCGCTCTTCTCTCTGAAACGGGTACATTTATCGTCTGCAAAGCTATGTCGCGTGCTCCGGTATGCGGAGAGACTAAAAGTAGCATAGCAGAACACATATTAGGCTTCTAAGTTTATCTAATAGCCAGTAAGAAGCAGTACAATTCAAGATTTAGTTATCGATTTTTGATTCTTTGGTGACTTGGACATTAGCTAGGACCTTACGATTTTGCATGAAAGGAGGACTAGCAGCCACGTGTCACGGGTGAATGTGAAAAGTGTTCATATGTAGTAAAAACCTGAGAAATCCGACCGTTTTCATCATATGTTACTGAATCGACTTACAGCAAGATCGCCACATTTTCCGCTCTTCTCTCTGAAACGGATGCATTTATCGTCTGCAAAGCTATGTCGCGTGCTGCGGTATGCGGAGACACTGAAAGCACCATAGTACAACTTAGAAGAAGCTTCTAACCTGATGTAATAGCCAGTAAGAAACAGTACAATTCCAGTTTTAGTTATCGATTAATGACTTTTTACCCTTCTTTGGTGCCTTGGACATAAGATAGGACCTTAAGATTTTGCATGAAACGAGGACTATCAGTTGCATTGCACGGGAGAATGTGAAAAGTGTTCATATGTAGTAAAAACCTGAGAAATCCGTCCGTTTTCGCCATTTGTTATCGAATCGACTTAAAGCCAGATCGTCACATTGGCCGCTCTTCTCTCTGAAACGGCTACATTTATCGTCTGCAAAGCTGTGTAACGTGACTCGGTATGCGGAGACACTAAAAGCACCATAGTAAAACACGGAAGAAGCATCTAAGTTGAAGTAATAGCCAGTAAGAAGCAGTACAATTCAAATTTTAGTTACCGATTATTGACTTTTTACCCTTCGTTGGTGCTCTGGACATGTGCTAGAGCCTTAAGATTTTGCATGACAGTAGGACTAGCAGCCGCGTTGGACGGGAGAATGTGAAAAGTGTTCGTATGTAGTAAAAACCTGAGAAATCCGTTTATTTTCGCCATTTGTTATCGAATCGACTTAAAGCCAAATCGTCACATTGGCTACTCTTCTCGCTGAAACGGTTACATTTATCGTCTGCAAAGCTATGTCGCGTGCTGCGGTATGCGGGGACACTAAAAGCACTATAGTAGAACACAGAATAAGCTTCTAAGTTGATGTAATAGCCAATAAGAAGCAGTAAAATTCAAGTTGTAGTTATCGATTATTATATTTTTACCCTTCTTTGGTGCCTTGGACATGAGCTAGTACCTTAAGATTTAGCATGAACACAGGACTAGCAGCCGCGTTGCACGGGAGAATGTGAAAAGGTTTCATATGTAGTAAAATCCTGAGATATCCGTTTATTTTCGTCATTTGTTATCGAATCGACTTAAAGCCAGATCGTCACTTGGCCGCTCTTCTCTCTGAAACGGTTACATTTATCGCCTGCAAAGCTATGTCGCGTGCTGCGGTATGCGGAGACACTAAAAGCACCATAGTAGAACACAGAAGAAGCTTCTAAGTTGAAGTAATAGCCAGTAAGGAGCAGTACAATTCAAGTTTTAGTTATCGAATATTGACTTTTTACCCTTCTTTGGTGCATTGCACATGTGGTAGAGCCTTAAGATTTTTGAAGAAAGGAGGACTAGCGGCCGCGTTGCACGGGAGAATGTGAAAAGGTTTCATATGTAGTAAAAACCTGAGAAATCCGTCCGTTTTCGCCATTTGTTATCGAATCGACTTAAAGCAGATCGTCACATTGGCCGCTCTTCTCTCTGAAACGGTTACATTTATAGTCTGCAAAGCTATGTCGCGTGCCGCGGTATGCGGGTTCACTGAAAACACCTTAGTAGAACACAGATGAAGCTTCTGCGTTGATGTAATAGCCAGTAAGAAGTAATACAATACAATTTTTAGATATCGATTAATGACTTTTTACCCTTTTTTGGTGACTTGGACATAAGCTAGGACCTTAAGATTTTGCATGAAACGAGGACTATCAGTTGCGTTGCACGGGAGAATGTGAAAAGTGTTCATATGTAGTAAAAACCTGAGAAATCCGTCCGTTTCCGTCATTTCATAACGAATCGACTAAAACCTGATCGTCACATTAGCTGCTCTTCTCGCTGAAACGGTTACATTTATCGTCTGCAAATCTATGTCGCGTGCTGCGGTATGCGGGGACACTAAAAGCACCATAGTAGAACACAGAAGAAGCTCCTAAGTTGATGTAATAGCCAGTAAGAAGCAGTACAATTTAAGTTTTAGTTATCGATTATTGACGTTATACCCTTCTTTGGGGCCTTGGACATGAGTCAGGACCTTAAGATTTTGCATGAAAGAGGACTAGCAGCCGCGTTGCACGGGAGAATGTGAAAAGGTTTCATATGTAGTAAAAACCTGAGAAATCCGTCCGTTTTCGTCATTTGTTATCGAATAGACTAATAGCCAGATCGCCACATAGGCCGCTCTTCTCTCTGAAACGGTTACATTTATCGTCTGCAACGCTATGTCCAGTGCTGCGGTATGCGGAGACACTAACAGCACCATAGTAGAACACTGATGAAACTTCTAAGTTGATGTAATAGCCAGTAAAAAGTAGTACAATAACGTTTTAGATATAGATTATTGGTTTTTTAGCTGGCTTTAAGGGCCTTGGACATGAGCTAGGGCCTTAAGATTTTGCATCAAAGGAGGACTAGCAGCTGCGTTGCACGGGAGAATGTGATAAGTGTTCATATGTAGTAAAAACCCGAGAAATCCGTTCGTTTTCGTCATTTCTTATCAAATCGACTTAAAGCCAGATCGCCATATTGTTCGCTATTCTCTCTGAAACGGTTACATTTATCGTTTGCAAAGCTATGTCGCGTGCTGCGGTATGCGGAGACACTAACAGCACTATAGTAGAACACAGATGAAACTTCCAAGTTGATGTAATAGCCAGTACGAAGTAGTACAATAACGTTTTAGATATCGATTATTGACTTTTTAGCTGGCTTTGGGGCCTTGGACATGCGATAGGACCTTAAGATTTTGCATCAAAGGAGAACTAGCAGCTGCGTTGCACGGGAGAATGTGAAAAGTGTTCATATGTAGTAAAAACCTGAGAAATCCGTCCGTTTGCGTCGTTTCTTATCAAATCGACTTAAAGCCAGAACGTCACATTGGCCGCTCTTCTCTCTGACACGGTAACATTTATCGCCTACAAAGCTATGTCGCGCGCTGCGGTATGCCGAGACACTAACAGCACCATAGTAGAACACAGAAGAAGCTTCTAAGTTGATGTAATAGCCAGTAAGAAGTAGCAGAATTCAAGTTTTAGTTATCGATTATTGACTTTTTAGCACGCTTTGGTGCCTTGGACATTTGCTAGGACCTTAGGATTTTGCATGAAAGGAGGACTAGCTGCCGCGGTCCTCGGGCGAAAGTGAAAAGTGTTCATATGTAGTAAGAAACTGAGAAATCCGTCCGTTTTCGTCATTTGTTATCGAATAAACTTAACACCAGATCGTCTTATTGGCCGCTCTTCTCTCTGAAACGGCTACATTTATCGACTGCAAAGCTATGTCGCGTGCTGTGGTATGCGGCGACACTAAAAGCACCATGGAAGAATACAGATGAAACTTCTAAGTTTATGTAATAGCCAGTAAGAAGCAGTAGAATTCAAGTTTTAGCTATCGATTATTGACTTTTTACACTTCTTTGGCGCTTGGACATGAGTTAGGGCCTTAAGATATTTCATGAAGGGAAGGATAAAGGCCACGATGCACGGGAGAATGTGAAAAGTGTTCATATGTAGTAAAAATCTGAGAAATTCGTCCGTTTTCGTCATTTGTTATCGAATCGACTTAAATTAAGATCGACACATTTGCCGCTCTTCTCTGTGGAACGATTACATTTATCGTCTGCAAAGCTATGTCGCGTGCTACGTTATCCGGAGACACTAAAAGCATCAGAGTAAAACACAGATGAACCTTCTAAGTTGATGTAATAGCCAGTAAGAAGTAGTACTATTCAATTTTTGTTATCGATTGTTGACTTTTACCATCCACTGGTGCTTCGACATGAGCTAGGAAATTAAGATTTTGCATGAAGGGAAGTCTAGTGGCCGCGTTGCAGGGGAGAATGTGAAAAGTGTTCATATGTAGTAAAAATCTGAGAAATTCGTCGGTTTTCGTCATTTGTTATCAAATCGACTTAAAGCCACATCCTCACATTGGCCGCTCTTCTCTCTGAAACGATTACATTTATCGTCTGCAAAGCTATGTCGCGTGCTACGTTATCCGGAGACACTAAAAGTACCATAGTAGAACACAGATGAAGCTTATAAGTTGATGTAATAGCCAGTAAGAAGTAGTACAATTCAAGTTTTGTTACCGATTATTGACTTTTTACCCTTCTTTGGTGCTTGGACATGAGTTAGGACCTCAAGATTTTGCATGAAGGGAAGTCTAGTGGCCGCGTTGCAGGGGAGAATCTGAAAAGTGTTCATGTGTAGCAAAAACCTGAAAAATTTGTCCGTTTTCGTCATTTGTTATCGTATCGAATTAAAGCCATATCGTCATATTAGCCGCTCTTCTCTCATAAACGGTTACATTTATCGTCTGCAAAGCTATGTCGCGTGCTGCGGTATACGGAGACACTAAAAGCACCATAGTAGAACACAGATAAAGCTTCTAAGTTGATGTAATAGCCAGTAAGAAGTACTACAATTCAAGATTTAGTTATCGATTATTGACTTTTTAGCCGGCTTTGGTGCCTTTCACATGAGGTAAGACTATACGATTTTGCATGAAAGGCGGACTAGCAGCCGCGTTGAACGAGCGAATGTGAAAAGTGTTCATATGTAGTAAAAACCTGAGAAATCCGTCCGTTTTCGTCATTTGTTATTAATTCGACTTAAATCCCGATCGACACATTGGAAGCTCTTCTCTCTGTAACGGTTACATTTATCGTCTGCAAAGCTACGTCGAGTGCTGCGGTATGCGGAGATACTGAAAGCACCATAGTAGAACACAGATGAATCTTTTAAGTTGATGTAAAGCCAGTAAGAAGTAGTACAATTCAAGTTCATTTATCGATTATTGACTTTTTAGCCGGCTTTGGTGCACTGGACATGAGCTAGGACTTTAAGATTATGCATGAAAGGAGGACTAGCAGCCGCGCTGCACGGGCGAATGTGAAAAGTGTCATATGTAGAAAAAACCTGAGAAATCCGTCCGTTTTCGTCATTTGTTATCGAATCGACTTAAATCCAGATCGTCACATTGGCCGCTTTTTTCTCGGAAACGCTTACATTTATCGTCTGCAAAGCTATGTCGCGTGCTGCGGTATGCGGAGATACTGAAAGAACCATAGTAGAACACAGAAGAAGCTTCTAAGTTGATGTAATAGCCAGTAAGAAGTAGTACAATTCAAGTCTTAGTTATTGATTATTGACTTTTTAGCCGGCTTTGGTGCCTTGGACATGAGTTAGGACCTTAAGATTTTGCATGAAAGGAAGACTAGCAGCCACGTTGCAAGGGACAATGTGAAAAGTGTTCATATGTAGTAAAAACCTGAGAAATCCGTCCGTTTTCGTCATTTGTTATCGAATCGACTTAAATCCAGATCGTCACATTGGCCGGTCTTCTCTCTGAAACGGTTACATTTATCGTCTGCAAAGATATGTCTCGTGTTGCGGTATGCGGAGACACTAAATGCACCATAGTAGAACACAGACGCAGCTTCTAAGATAATGTAATAGCCAGTAAGAAGTAGTACAATTCAAGTTTTAGTTATCAATTATTGACTTTTTAGCCGGCTTTGGTGCCTTGGACATGAGGTAGGACCTTACGATTTTGCATGAGATTAGGACTAGCAACTGTGTTGGACGGGAGGATGTGAAAAGAGTTTATATGTAGTAAAAGCCTGAGATATCCGTCCGTTTTCGTCATTTGTTATTAATTCGACTTAAATCCCGATCGACACATTGGCCGCTCTTCTCTCTGTAACGGTTACATTTATCGTCTGCAAAGCTACGTCCTGTGCTGCGGTATGCGGAGATACTGAAAGCACCATAGTAGAACACAGATGAATCTTCTAAGTTGATGTAGAGCCAGTAAGAAGTAGTACAATTCAAGTTCATTTATCGATTATTGACTTTTTAGCCGGCTTTGGTGCACTGGACATGAGCTAGGACTTTAAGATTTTGCATGAAAGGAGGACTAGCAGCCGCGCTGCACGGGCGATCGTGAAAAGTGTTCATATGTAGTAAAAACCTGAGAAACCCGTCCGTTTTCGTCATTTGTTAACGAATCGACTTAAATCCAGATCGACACATTGGCCGCTCTTCTCTCTGAAACGGTTACGTTTATCGTCTGCAAAGCTATGTCGCGTGCTTCGGTATGAGGAGACACTAAAAGCACCATAGTAGAACACAGATGAACCTTCTAAGTTGATGTAATAAACAATAAGAAGTACTACAACTCAAGTTTTAGTTATCGAGTGTTGACTTTTTAGCCGGCTTTTGTGCCTTGGACATGAGCTACGACTCTACGATTTTGCATGAAAGGAGGACTAGCAGCCGCGTTGCACGGGAGAATGTGAAAAGTGTTCATATGTAGTAAAAACCTCACAAATCCGTCCGTGTTCGTCAATTGTTATCGAATCGACTTAAAGCCAGATCGTCACAGTGGCCGCTCTTCCCTCTGAAACGGTTACATTTACCCACTGCAAACCTATGTCGCTGGGTGCGGTATGCGGAGACACTAAAAGCACCATAGTAGAACACAGTAGAAGCTTCTAAGTTGATGTAATATGTAGTAATAAGTAGTACAATTCAAGTTTTAGTTTTCGATTATTGACTTTTTAGCCGGCTTTGGTGCCTTGGGCATGAGCTAGGACCTTAAGATTTTGCATGAAAGGACGACTAGCAGCCGCATTACACGGGACAATGTGAAAAGTGTTCATATGTAGTAAAAACCTCAGAAATCCGTCCGTGTTCGTCATTTGTTATCGAATCGACTTAAAGCCAGATCGTCACATTGGCCGCTCTTTTTTATGAAACGGTTGCATTTACCGTCTGCAAAGCTATGTCGCTGGGTGCGGTATGCGGAGACACTAAAAGCACCATAGTAGAACAAGGATGAAGCTTCTAAGTTGATGTAATAGCCAGTAAGAAGTAGTACAATTCAAGTTTTAGTTCTCGATTATTGACTTTTTAACCGGCTTTGGTTCCTTGGACATGAGCTAGGTCCTTAAGATTTTGCTTGAAGGAGGACTAGCAGCCGCGTTGCACGGGAGAATGTGAAAAGTGTTCATATGTAGTAAACACCTGATAAATCCGTCCGTGTTCCTCATTTGTTATCGAATCGACTTAAAGACACATCGTCACATTTAACGCTCTTCTCTCTGAAACGGTTACATTTATCGTCTGCAAAGCTATGTCAAGTATTGCGGTATGCGTTGAGGCTAAAAGCAAACATAATAGAACACAGAAGAAGCTTCTAAGTTGAAGTAATAGTCAGTAAGAAGCAGTACAATTCAAGTATTGGTTATCAATTATTGATTTTTAGCTGGCTTTGGTTCCTTGGACATGAGGTGGAACGTTAAGATTTTGCATGAAAGGAGGACTAGCAGCCGCGTTGCACGGGAGAATGTGAAAAGGGTTCATATGTAGTGAAAATCTCAGAAATCCCTATGTTTCCTTCAATTGTTATCGAATCGACTTAATGCCAGATCGTTACATTGGCCTCTCTTCCCTCTGAAACCGTTATATTTATCGTCTCCAAAGATAGGTCGCGAGCTACGTAATGCGGAGGCACTAAAAGCAATATACTAGAACACAGATGAAGCTTCTAAGTTGATGTCATAGCCAGTAAGAAATTAAGCAATTCAAGTATTCGTTATCGATTATTCACTTTTCACCCGGCTTTGGTGCCTTGTACAGCAGCTAGGACATTAAGATTTTGCATGAAAGCAGGACTATTAGCCGCGTTGCACGGGAGAATGTGAAAAGTGTTCATATGTAGTAAAAACCTGAGAAATCCCTTTGTTTTCGTCATTTGTTATCGAATCGACTTAAAGCCAGATCGTCACATTGGCCGCTCTACCCTCTGAAACTTTTACATTTATCGTCTGCAAAGCTATGTCGCTGGGTGCGGTATGCTAAGACACTAAAAGCACCATTGTAGGACACAGAAGAAACTTCTAAGTTGATGTAATAGCCAGTAAGATGCAGTACAAATCAAGTTTCAGTTATCGATTATTGAATTTTTAGCCTTCTTTGGTGCCTTGGACATGAGCTAGGACCTTATGATTTTGCATGAAAGGAGGACTAGCAGCCGCGTTGCACGGGAAAATGTGAAAGTGTTCATATGTAGAAAAAACCTGAGAAATCCGTCCGTTTTAGTCATTTGTATTCGAATCGACTAAAAGCAAGGTTGTTACATTGGCCGCTCTTCTCTCTGAAACGGTTACATTCATCTTCTGCAAAGGTATGTCGCGTGCTGCGGTATGCGGAGACACGAAAAGCACCATAGTAGAACACAGAAGAAACATCTAAGTTGATGTAATAGCCAGTAAGAAGTAGTACAATTCACGTTTAAGTTATCGATTATTGACTTTGTAGCTGGCTTTGGTGCCTTGGACATGAGCTAGGACCTTAAGATTTTGCATGAAATGAGGACTAGCAGCTGCGTTGAACGGGAAAATGTGAAAAGTGTCCATATGTAGTTATAAAGTGAGAAATTCGCCCGTTTTCGTCATTTGTTATCAAATCCACTTTAAGCCAGTTCGTCATATAGGGCGCTCTTCTCTCTGAAACGGTTACATTCAGCGTCTGCAAAGCACTGTCGCTGGGTGCGGTATGCGGAAACACTAAAAGCACCATTGTAGAACACAAAAGAAGCTTCTAAGTTGATTTAATAGCCAGTAAGAAGTAGTACAATTCAAGTTTTAGTTACCGATTATTGACTTTTTAGCCGGCTTTGGTGCCTTGGACATTTGCTAGGACTTTACGATTTTGCATTATGGAAGGTGTAGCAGCCGCGTTGCACGGAAGAATTTGAAAAGTGTTCATATGTAAATAAAACATGAGAAATTCGCTAGTTTTCGTCATTTGTTATCAAATCGACTTTAAGCGAGATCATCACTTTGGTCGCGCTTCTCTCTGAAACGGATACATTTATCGTCTGCAAAGCTATGTCGCGTGCTGCGGTATGCGGAGACACTAAAAGCAACATAGTAGGACACAGAAGAAACTTCTAAGTTGATGTAATAGCCAGTAAGAAACAGTACACTTCAAGTTTTGTTATCGATTATTGAACTTTTACCCTACTTTGGTGCCTTGGACATGACCTAGGACCTTAAGATTTTGCTTGGAAGGAGGACTAGCAGCCGCGTTGCACGGGAGAATGTAAAGAGTGTTCATATGTAGCAAAAACAAGAGAAATCAGTCCGTTTTCGTCATTTGTAATCCAATCGACTTAATGTCAGACCGTCTCATTGGCCGCTCATCACTCTTAAACGGTGACATATAACGTCTGCAAAGCTATGTCGCGTGCTGCGGTATGCGGAGACACTAAAAGCACCATAGTAGAACATAGAAGAAGCTTCTAAGTTGATGTAATAGCCAGTAAGAAACAGTAGAATTCAAGTTTTAGTTATCGATTATTGACCTTTTACCCTTCTTTGGTGCCTTGGACATGAGCTAGGAACTTAATATTTTGCATGAAAGGAAGACTAGCAGCCGCGTTGCACGGGAGAATGTGTAAAGTGTTCATATGTAGCAAAAACCTGAGAAATCCGTCTGTTTTCGTCATTTGTTATCGGATCGACTTAAAGCAAGGTTGTTACATTGGCCGCCCTTCTCTCTGAATCGGTTACATTTATCTTCTGCAAAGCTATGTCGCGTTCTGCCATATGCGGAGACACTAAAAGCAGCATAGTGGAACACAGAAGAAGCATCTAAGTTGATATAATAGCCATTAAGAAACAGTACACTTCAAGTTTTGTTATCGATTATTGAACTTTTACCCTACTTTGGTGCCTTGGACATGAGCTAGGACCTTAAGATTTTGCATGAAATGAGGACTAGCAGCTGCGTTGAACGGGAAAACGTGAAAAGTGTCCATATGTAGTTATATAGTGAGAAATTCGCCCGTTTTCGTCATTTGTTATCAAATCCACTTTAAGCCAGATCGTCATATAGGCCGCTCTTCTCTCTGAAATGGTTACATTCAGCGTCTGCAAAGCACTGTCGCTGGGCGCGGTATGCGGAGACACTAAAAGCACCATTGTAGAACACAAAAGAAGCTTCTAAGTTGATTTAATAGCCAGTAAGATGTAGTACAATTCAAGTTTTAGTTATCGATTATTGACTTTTTAGCCGGCTTTGGTGCCTTGGACATTTGCTAGGACCTTACGATTTTGCATTATGGAAGGTGTAGCAGCCGCGTTGCACGGAAGAATTTGAAAAGTGTTCATATGTAGTAAAAACCTGAGAAATCCGTCCGTTTTCGTAATTTGTTAATTTGTACATTGGCCTCTCTTGTCTCTGAAACGGTTATATTTACCGTCTGCAAAGCTATGTCGCGTGCTGTGGTATGCGAAAACACTAAAAGCGCCATAGTAGGATACAGAAGAAGCTTCTAAGTTGATGTAAGAGCCAGTAAGAAACACTAAAATTCAAGTTTTAGTTATCGATTATTGACCATTTACTTTTCTTTGGTGCCTTGGAAATGAGCTAGGACTTTACGATTTTGCATGTAGGGAAGTGTAAGAGCCGCATTGCACGGGAGAATGTGAAAAATGTTCATATATAGTAAAAACCTGAGAAATCCCTTTGTTTTCGTCATATGTTATCGAATCGACTTAAAGCCAGATCGTCACATTGGCCGCTCTACCCTCTGAAACGGTTACATTTATCGTCTGCAAAGCTATGTCGCTGGGTGCGGTATGCTAAGACACTAAAAGCACCATTGTAGGACACAGAAGAAACTTCTAAGTTGATGTAATAGCCAGTAAGAAGCAGTACAAATCAAGTTTCAGTTATCGATTATTGAATTTTTAGCCTTCTTTGGTGCCTTGGACATGAGCTAGGACCTTATGATTTTGCATGAAAGGAGGACTAGCAGCCGCGTTGCACGGGAAAATGTGAAAGTGTTCATATGTAGAAAAAACCTGAGAAATCCGTCCGTTTTCGTCATTTGTATTCGAATCGACTAAAAGCAAGGTTGTTACATTGGCCGCTCTTCTCTCTGAAACGGTTACATTCATCTTCTGCAAAGGTATGTCGCGTGCTGCGGTATGCGGAGACACCAAAAGCACCATAGTAGAACACAGAAGAAACATCTAAGTTGATGTAATAGCCAGTAAGAAGTAGTACAATTCACGTTTTAGTTATCGATTATTGACTTTGTAGCTGGCTTTGGTGCCTTGGACATGAGCTAGGACCTTAAGATTTTGCATGAAATGAGGACTAGCAGCTGCGTTGAACGGGAAAATGTGAAAAGTGTCCATATGTAGTTATAAAGTGAGAAATTCGCCCGTTTTCGTCATTTGTTATCAAATCCACTTTAAGCCAGTTCGTCATATAGGGCGCTCTTCTCTCTGAAACGGTTACATTCAGCGTCTGCAAAGCACTGTCGCTGGGTGCGGTATGCGGAGACACTAAAAGCACCATTGTAGAACACAAAAGAAGCTTCTAAGTTGATTTAATAGCCAGTAAGAAGTAGTACAATTCAAGTTTTAGTTACCGATTATTGACTTTTTAGCCGGCTTTGGTGCCTTGGACATTTGCTAGGACTTTACGATTTTGCATTATGGAAGGTGTAGCAGCCGCGTTGCACGGAAGAATTTGAAAAGTGTTCATATGTAAATAAAACATGAGAAATTCGCTAGTTTTCGTCATTTGTTATCAAATCGACTTTAAGCGAGATCATCACTTTGGTCGCGCTTCTCTCTGAAACGGTTACATTTATCGTCTGCAAAGCTATGTCGCGTGCTGCGGTATGCGGAGACACTAAAAGCAACATAGTAGGACACAGAAGAAACTTCTAAGTTGATGTAATAGCCAGTAAGAAACAGTACACTTCAAGTTTTGTTATCGATTATTGAACTTTTACCCTACTTTGGTGCCTTGGACATGACCTAGGACCTTAAGATTTTGCTTGGAAGGAGGACTAGCAGCCGCGTTGCACGGGAGAATGTAAAGAGTGTTCATATGTAGCAAAAACATGAGAAATCAGTCCGTTTTCGTCATTTGTAATCCAATCGACTTAATGTCAGACCGTCTCATTGGCCGCTCATCACTCTTAAACGGTGACATATAACGTCTGCAAAGCTATGTCGCGTGCTGCGGTATGCGGAGACACTAAAAGCAACATAGTAGGACACAGAAGAAACTTCTAAGTTGATGTAATAGCCAGTAAGAAACAGTACACTTCAAGTTTTGTTATCGATTATTGAACTTTTACCCTACTTTGGTGCCTTGGACATGACCTAGGACCTTAAGATTTTGCTTGGAAGGAGGACTAGCAGCCGCGTTGCACGGGAGAATGTAAAGAGTGTTCATATGTAGCAAAAACATGAGAAATCAGTCCGTTTTCGTCATTTGTAATCCAATCGACTTAATGTCAGACCGTCTCATTGGCCGCTCATCACTCTTAAACGGTGACATATAACGTCTGCAAAGCTATGTCGCGTGCTGCGGTATGCGGAGACACTAAAAGCACCATAGTAGAACATAGAAGAAGCTTCTAAGTTGATGTAATAGCCAGTAAGAAACAGTAGAATTCAAGTTTTAGTTATCGATTATTGACCTTTTACCCTTCTTTGGTGCCTTGGACATGAGCTAGGAACTTAATATTTTGCATGAAAGGAAGACTAGCAGCCGCGTTGCACGGGAGAATGTGTAAAGTGTTCATATGTAGCAAAAACCTGAGAAATCCGTCAGTTTTCGTCATTTGTTATCGGATCGACTTAAAGCAAGGTTGTTACATTGGCCGCCCTTCTCTCTGAAACGGTTACATTTATCTTCTGCAAAGCTATGTCGCGTTCTGCCATATGCGGAGACACTAAAAGCAGCATAGTGGAACACAGAAGAAGCATCTAAGTTGATATAATAGCCATTAAGAAACAGTACACTTCAAGTTTTGTTATAGATTATTGAACTTTTACCCTACTTTGGTGCCTTGGACATGAGCTAGGACCTTAAGATTTTGCATGAAATGAGGACTAGCAGCTGCGTTGAACGGGAAAACGTGAAAAGTGTCCATATGTAGTTATATAGTGAGAAATTCACCCGTTTTCGTCATTTGTTATCAAATCCACTTTAAGCCAGATCGTCATATAGGCCGCTCTTCTCTCTGAAACGGTTACATTCAGCGTCTGCAAAGCACTGTCGCTGGGTGCGGTATGCGGAGACACTAAAAGCACCATTGTAGAACACAAAAGAAGCTTCTAAGTTGATTTAATAGCCAGTAAGATGTAGTACAATTCAAGTTTTAGTTATCGATTATTGACTTTTTAGCGGGCTTTGGTGCCTTGGGCATTTGCTAGGACCTTACGATTTTGCATTATGGAAGGTGTAGCAGCCGCGTTGCACGGAAGAATTTGAAAAGTGTTCATATGTAGTAAAAACCTGAGAAGCCCATCCGTTTTCGTTATTTTTTATCGAATCGACTTAAAGCCTGATCGTCACATTGGCCGCTCTTCTCTCTGAAACGGTTGTACTTATCGTCTGCAAAGCTATGTCGCGTGCAGCGGTATGCGGAGACACTAAAAGCACCATAGTAGAACACAGACGAAGCTTCCAAGCTGATGTAATAACCAGTAAGAAGCAGTACAAATCAAGTTTCAGTTATCGATTATTGAATTTTTAGCCTTCTTTGATGCCTTGCACAAGAGCTAGGACCTTATGATTTTGCATGAAAGGAGGACTATCAGCCGCGTAGCACGGGAGAATGTGAAAAGTGTTCATACATAGCAAAAACCTGAGAAATCCGTCCGTTTTCTTTATTTGTTATCGATTCGACTTAAAGCAAGGTTGTTACATTGGCCGCTCTTCTCTCTGAAACGGTTACATTTATCTTCTGCAAAGCTATGTCGCGTTCTGCCATATGCGGAGACACTAAAAGCACCATAGTGGAACACAGAAGAAGCATCTAAGTTGATATAATAGCCATTAAGAAACAGTACACTTCAAGTTTTGTTATCGATTATTGAACTTTTACCCTACTTTGGTGCCTTGGACATGAGCTAGGACCTTAAGATATTGCTTGAAAGGAAGACTAGCAGCCGCGTTGCACGGGAGAATATGAAAAGTGTTCATATGTAGCAAAAACCTGAGAAATCCGTCCGTTTTCGTCATTTGTTATCGAATCGACTTAAAGCAAGGTTGTTACATTGGCCCCTCTTCTCTCTGAAACGGTTACATTTATCTTCTGCAAAGCTATGTCGCGTGCTGCGGTATGCGGAGACACTAAAAGCACCATAGTAGAACACAGAAGAAACTTCTAAGTTAATATAATAGAAAGTAAGAAACAGTACAATTCAAGTTTTGTTATCGATTATTGACCTTTTACCCAACTTTGGTGCCTTGGACATGGGCTAGGACCTTAAGATTTGGCTTGAAAGGAAGACTAGCAGCCGCGTTGCACGGGAGACTGTGGAAAGGGTTCATATGTAGCAAGAACATGAGAAATCAGTCCATTTTCGTCATTTGTTATCCTATCGACTTAATGTCAGATCGTCTCATTGGCCGCTCATCACTCTTAAACGGTGACATATATCGTCTGCAAAGCTATGTCGCGTGCTGCGGTATGCGGAGACACTAAAAGCACCATAGTAGAACACAGACGAATCTTCCAAGTTGATGTAATAGCCAGTAAGAAGCAGTACCAATCAAGTTTCGGTTATCGATTATTGCCTTTATAGCCGGCTTTGGTGCCTAGGACATGAGCTAGGACCTTACGATTTAGCATAAATGGAGGGCTAGCTGCCGCGTTGCTAGGGACAATGTGAAACGTATTCATATGTAGTAAAAACCTGAGAAATCCGTCCGTTTTCGTCATTTGTTATCGAATCGACTTAAAGCCAGATCGTCACATAGGCCGCTCTTCCCTCTGAAACGGTTGTACTTATCGTCTGCAAAAGCTATGTCGCGTGCTGCGGTATGCGGAGACACTAAAAGCACCATAGTAGAACACAGATGAAGCTTCTAAGTTGATGTAATAGCCAGTAAGAAGTAGTACAATTCATGTTTTAGTTATCGATTATTGACTTTTTAACTGCCTTTGGTGCCTTGGACATGTGCTAGGACCGTAACATTTTGCATGAAAGGAGGACTATCCGCCGAGTAGCACGGGAGAATGTGAAAAGTGTTCATCTGTAGTAAAAACCTGGGAAATCCGTCCGTTTTCGTCGTTTGTTATCGAATCGACTTAAAGCCAGATCGTCACATTAGCCGCAGTTCTGTCTGAAACGGTTGCATTTATCGTCTGCTAAGCTATGTCGCGTGCTGCGGTATGCAGAGACACTAAAACCACCATAGTAGAACACAGATGAAGCTTCTAAGTTGATGTAATAGCTAGTAAGAAGTAGTACAATTCAAATTTTAGGTATCGATTATTGACTTTTTAGCTGGCGTTGGTGCCTTGGACATGAGCTAGGACCTTAAGATTCTGCATGAAAGGAGGACTAGCAGCCCAGTTGCACGGGAGAGTGTGAAAAGTGTTCATACGTAGTAAAAACCTGAGAAATCCGTCCATTTTCGTCATTTGTTATCGAATCGACTTAAAGCCAGATCGTCACATTGGCCGCTCTTCTCTCTGAAACGGTTACATTTATCGTCTGCATGGCTGTGTCGCGTGCTGCGGTATGTGGAGACACTAAAAGCACCATAGTAGAACACAGATGAGCTTCTAAGTTGATGTAATAGCCAGTAAGAAATAGTACAATTCAAGTTTTAGTTATCGATTATTGACTTCTTAGCTGGTTCTAATGCCTTGGACATGAGCTAGGCCCTTAACATTTTGCATGAAAGGATGACTAGCAGCCGCGTTGCACGGGAGAATGTGAAAAGTGTTCATATGTGGGATAAAGCTGAGAAATCCGTCCGTATTCGTCATTTGATATCGAATCGACTTAAAGCAAGGTCGTCACATTGGCCGCTCTTCTCTCTGAAAGGGTTGTACTTATCGTCTGCAAAGCTATGTCGCGTGCTGCGGAATGCGGAGACACTAAAAGCACCACAGTAGAACACAGATGAAGCTTCTAAGATGATGTAATAGCCAGTAAGAAGTAGTACTATTCAAGTTTTAGTTATCGATTATTGACTTATTAACTGGCTTTGGTGCCTTGGACATTTGCTAGGAGCTTAAGATTTTGCATGAAAGGAGGACTAGCAGCCGCGATGCGCGGGAGAATGTGAAAAGTGTTCATATGTAGTAAAAGCCTGAGAAATCCGTCCGTTTTCGTCATTTGTTATCGAATCGACTTAAAGCCAGATCGTCACATTGGCCGCTCATCCCTCTGAAACGGTTGTACTTATCGTCTGCAAAGCTATGTCGCGTGCTGCGGTATGCGGAGACACTAAAAGCACCATAGTAGAACACAGATGAAGCTTCTAAGTTTATGTAATAGCCAGTAAGAAGTAATACAATTCAAGTATTTGTTATAGATTATTGACTTTTTACCCATCTTTGGTGCCTTGGACATGACCTAGGAACTTAAGATATTGCATGAAAGGAGGACTAGCAGCCGCGATGCACGGGATAATGTGAAAAGTGTTCATATGTAGTGATACCTGGGAAATCCTTCCATATTCGTCATTTGTTATCGAGTCGACTTAAAGCCAGATCGTCACATTGGCCGCTCTTCTCTCTGAAACGGATGTACTTATCGTCTGCAAAGCTATGTCGCGTTCTGCGGTATGCGGAGACACTAAAAGCACCATAGTAGAACACAGACGATGCTTCTAAGTTGTTGTAATAGCCAGTAAGAAGTAGTACAATTCCAGTTTTAGGTATCGATTATTGACTTTTTAGCTGGCTTTGGTGCATTGGACATTAGCTAGGACCTTAAGATTCTGCAAGAAGGGTGGACTTGCAGCCGAGTTGCACGGGAGAATGTGAAAAGTGTTCATATGTAGTAAAAACCTGAGAAATCCGAACGTTTTCGTCATTTGTTATCGAATCGACTTAAAGCCAGATCGTCACATTGGCCGCTTTTCTCTCTGAAACGGTTACATTTATCGTCTGCAAAGCTATGTCACGTGCTGCGGTATGTGGAGACACTAAAAGCACCATAGTAGAACACAGATGAGGCTTCTGAGTTGATGTAATAGCCAGTAAGAAGTAGTACAATTCAAGTTTTAGTTACCGATTATTGACTTTTTAACTGCCTTTGGTGCCTTGGACATGAGCTAGGACCGTAACATTTTGCATGAAAGTGTGGCTAGCAGCCGAGTAGCACGGGAGAATGTGAAAAGTGTTCATCTGTAGTAAAAACCTGAGAAATCCGTTCGTTTTCGTCATTTGTTATCGAATAGACTTAAAGCCAGATCGTCACATTGACCGCAGTTCTGTCTGAAACGGTTACATTTATCGTCTGCAAAGCTATGTCGCGTGCTGCGGTATGTAGAGACACTAAAAGCACCATAGTAGAACGCATATGATGCTTCTAAGTTGATGTAATAGCTAGTATGAAGTAGTACAATTCAAGTTTTTGTTATCGATTATTGACTTTTTACCCTTCTTTGGTACCTTGGACATGAGCTAGGACCTTAAGATTCTACATGAAAGGAGGACTAGCAGCCGAGTTGCACGGAAGAAAGTGAAAAGTGTTCATACGTATTAAAAACCTGAGAAATCCGTCCGTTTTCGTCGTTTGTTATCGAATAGACTTAAAGCCAGATCGTCACATTGGCCGCAGTTCTGTCTGAAAAGGTTACATTTATCGTCTGCAAAGCTATGTCGCGTGCTGCGGTATGTAGAGACACTAAAAGCACCATAGTAGAACACAGATGAAGCTTCTAAGTTGATGTAATAGCCAGTATGAAGTAGTACAATTCAAGTTTTTGTTATAGATTATTGACTTTTTCCCCTGCTTTGGTACCTAGGACATGAGCTAGGAACTTAAGATTTTGCATGAAAGGATGATTAGCAGCCGCGTTGCACGGGAGAATGTGAAAAGTGTTCATATGTTATATAAAGCTGAAAAATCCGTCCGTATTCGTCATTTGTTATCGAATCGACTTAAAGCCAGATCGTCACATTGGCCGCTCTTCTGTCTGAAAGGGTTGTACTTATCGTCTGCAAAGCTAAGTCGCGTAATGCGGTATGCAGAGACACTAAAAGCACAATAGTAGAACACAGATGAAGCTTCTAAGTTGATGTAATAGCCAGTAAGATGAATTACAATTCAAGTTTTTGGTATCGATTATTGACTTTTTACCCTTCTTTGGTGCCTTGGACATGACCTAGGAACTTAAGATTTTGCATGAAAGTAGGACTAGCAGGTGCGATGCGCGGGAGAATGTGAAAAGTGTTCATATGTAGTAAAAGCCTAAGAAATCCGTCCGTTTTCGTCATTTGTTATCGAATCGACCTAAAGCCAGATCGTCACATTGGCCGCGCTTCTCTCTGAAACGGTTGTACTTATCGTCTGCAAAGCAATGTCGCGTGCTGCGGTATGCGTAGACACTAAAAGCACCATAGTAGAACACAGATGAAGCTTCTAAGTTGACGTAATAGCCAGTAAGAAGTAGTACAATTCAAGTTTTAGTTATCGATTATTGACTTTTTAGCTGGCTCTGGTGCCTTTGACATGAGCTAGGACCTTAACATTTTGCATGAAAAGAGGACTAGCAGCCGCGTTGCCAGGGAGAATGTGAAAAGTGTTCATATGTAGTAAAAACCTGAGAAATCCGTCCGTTATCGTCATTTGTTATCGAATCGACTTAATGCCGGATCGTCACATTGGCCGCTCTTCTGTCTGAAACGGTTACATTTATCGTCTGCAAAGCTATGTCGCATGCTGCGGTATGTGGAGACACTAAGAGCACAATAGTAGAACACAGATGAAGCTTCTAAGTTGATGTAATAGCCAGTAAGAATTAGTACAATTCAAGTTTTAGGTATCGATTACTGACT
The DNA here is from genome assembly GCF_023897955.1 of Schistocerca gregaria. Taxonomy (NCBI): domain Eukaryota; kingdom Metazoa; phylum Arthropoda; class Insecta; order Orthoptera; family Acrididae; genus Schistocerca; species Schistocerca gregaria. Next base: position 587,670,718 of record NC_064925.1, read on the forward strand.
TTTTACCCTTCTTTGGTGCCTAGACATGAGCTAGAAACTTAAGATTTTGCATTAAAGGAGGACTAGCAGCCGCGTTGCACGGGAGAATGTGAAACGTGTTCATATGTAATAAAAACCTGAGAAATCCGTCCGTTTTCGTCATTTGTTATCGAATCGACTTAAAGCCAGATCGTCACATTGGCCGCTCTTCTGTCTGAAACGGTTACTTTTTCGCCTGCAAAGCTATGTCGCGTGCTGCGGTATGCGGAGACACTAAAAGCACCATAGTAGAACACAGATGAAGCTTCTAAATTGATGTAATAGCCAGTAAGAAGTAGTACAATTCAAGTTTTAGTTATCGATTATTGACTTTTTAACTGAATTCTGTGCCTTGGACATGAGCTAGGACCGTAACTTTTGCATGAAAGGAGGACTAGCAGCCAAGTAGCACGGGAGAATGTGAAAAGTGTTCATTTGTAGTAAAAACCTGAGAAATCCGCCCGTTTTCGTCATTTGTTATAGAATCGACTTAAAGCCAGATCGTCACATTGGCCACTTTTCTCTCTGTAACGGTTACATTTATCGTCTGCAAAGCTATGTCGCGTGCTGCGGTATGTGGAGACACTAAAAGCACCATAGTAGAACACAGATGAAGCTCCTAAGTTGATGTAAAAAGCCAGTAAGAAGTAGTACAATTCAAGTTTTAGGTATCGATTATTAACTTTTTACCCTTCTTTGGTGCTTTGAACAGGAGCTAGGAACTTAAGATTTTGTATGAAAGGAGGACTAGCAGTAGCGTTGCACTGGACGATGTGAAAAGTGTTCATATGAAGTAAAAACCTGAGAAATCCGTCCGTTTTCGTCATTTGTTATCGAATCGACTTAAAGCCAGATCGTCACATTGGCCGCAGTTCTGTCTGAAACGGTTACATTTATCGTCTGCAAAGCTATGTCGCGTCCTGTGGTATGCAGAGACACTAAAAGAACCATAGTAGAACACAGATGAAGCTTCTAAGTTGATGTAATAGCTAGTATGAAGTAGTACAATTCAAGTTTTTGTTATCGATTATTGACTTTTTACCCTTCTTTGGTAACTTGGACATGAGCTAGGAACTTAAGATTTTGCATGAAATGATGACTAGCAGCCGCGTTGCACGGAGAATGTGGAAAGTGTTCATATGTGGTATAAAGCTGAGAAATCCGTCCGTATTCGTCATTTGTTATCGAATCGACTTCAAGCCAGATCGTCACATTGGCCGCTCTTCTTCCTGAAACGGTTGTACATATCGTCTGCAATGCTACGTCGCGTGCTGCGGTATGCGGAGACACTAAAAGCACCATAGTAGAACACAGATGAAGCTTCTAAGTTTATGTAATAGCCAGTAAGATGTAGTAGAATTCGAGTTTTAGTTATCGATTATTGACTTTTTAACTAGCTTTGGTGACTTGGACATGAGCTAGGACCTTAACATTTTGCATGAAAGGAGGACTAGCAGCCGAGTTGCACGGGAGAATGTGAAAAGTGTTCATTTGTAGTTAAAACCTGAGAAATCCGTCCCTTTAGTAGAACACAGATGAAGCTTGTAAGTTGTTGTAATAGCCAGTAAGAAGTAGTACAATTCAAGTTTTAGGTATCGATTATTGAATTTGTACTCTTCTTTGGTGCCTTGGACATGAGCTAGGAACTTAAGATTTTGCATGAAAGTAGGACTAGCAGCCGCGATGCGCGGGAGAATGTGAAAAGTGTTCATTTGTAATAAAAAAACTGAGAAATCCGACCGTTTTCGTCATTTGTTATCAAATCGACTTGAAGCCAGATCGTCACATTGGCCGCTCTTCTCTCTGAAACGGTTGTACTTATCGTGTGCAAAGCTATGTCGCGTGCTGCGTAAACACTAAAAGCACCATAGTAGAATACAGATGAAGCATCAAAGTTGATGTAATAGCCAGTAAGAAGTAGTACATTTCAAGTTTTAGGTATCAAATATTGTCTTTTTAGCTGGCTTTGGTGCCTTGGACATGAGCTAGGACCTTAAGATTTTGGATTAAACTAGGACTAGCAGCCGCGATGCGCGGGAGAATGTGAAAAGAGTTCGTATGTAGTAAAACCTGAGAAATCCGTCCGTATTCGTCATTTGTTATTGAATCGACTTAAAGCCAGATCGTCACATCGGCCGCTCTTCTCTCTGAAACGGATGTACTTATTGTCTGCAAAGCTATGTCGCGTGCTGCGGTATGCGGAGACACTAAAAGCACCATAGTAAAACACAGATGAGCTTCTAAGTTGGTGTAATAGCCAGTAAGAAGTAGTACAATTCAAGTTTTAGTTATCGATTAATGACTTTTTAACTGCCTCTGGTGCCGTGGACATGAGCTAGGACCGTAACATTTTGCATGAAAGGAGGATTAGCAGCCGAGTAGCATGGGAGAATGTGAAAAGTGTTCATTTGTAGTAAAAACCTGAGAAATCCGTCCGTTTTCGTCATTTGTTATCGAATCGACTTAAATCCAGATCGTCACATTGGCCACTTTTCTCTCTGAAACGGTTACATTTATCGTCTGCAAAGCTATGTCGCGTGCTGCGGTATGCGGAGACACTAAAAGCACCATAGTAGAACACAGATGAAGCTCCTAAGTTGATGTAAAAGCCAGTAAGAAGTAGTACAATTCAAGTTTTAGGTATCGATTATTGACTTTTTACCCTTCTTTATTGCTTTGAACAGGAGCTAGGAACTTAAGATTTTGTATGGAAGGAGAACTAGCAGTAGCGTTGCACTGGAGAATGTGAAATGTGTTCATATGTAGTAAAAACCTGAGAAATCCGTCCGTTTTAGTCATTTGTTATCGAATCGACTTAAAGCCAGATCGTCACATTGGCCGCAGTTCTGTCTGAAACGGTTACATTTATCGTCTGCAAAGCTATGTCGCGTCCTGTGGTATGCAGAGACACTAAAAGCACCATAGTAGAACACAGATGAAGCTTCTAAGTTGATGTAATAGCTAGTATGAAGTAGTACAATTCAAGTTTTTGCTATCGATTATTGACTTTTTACCCTTCTTTGGTACCTTGGACATGAGCTAGGACCTTAAGATTCTGCATGAAAGGAGGACTAGCAGCCGAGTTGCACGGGAGAAAGTGAAAAGTGTTCATACGTAGTAAAAACCTGAGAAATCCGTCCGTTTTCGTCATTTGTTATCGAATAGACTTAAAGCCAGATCGTCACATTGGACGCAGTTCTGTCTGAAACGGTTACATTTATCGTCTGCAAAGCTATGTCGCGTGCTGTGGTATGCAGAGACACTAAAAGCACCATAGTAGAACACAGATGAAGCTTCTAAGTTGATGTAATAGCTAGTATGAAGTAGTACAATTCAATTTTTTGTTATCGATTATTGACTTTTTACCCTTCTTTGGTAACTTGGACATGAGCTAGGACCTTAAGATTTTGCATGAAATGATGACTAGCAGCCGCGTTGCACGGAGAATGTGGAAAGTGTTCATATGTGGTATAAAGCTGAGAAATCCGTCCGTATTCGTCATTTGTTATCGAATCGACTTAAAGCCAGATCGTCACATTGGCCGCTCTTCTTCCTGAAACGGTAGTACTTATCGTCTGCAATGCTACGTCGCGTGCTGCGGTATGCGGAGACACTAAAAGCACCATAGTAGAACACAGATGAAGCTTCTAAGTTTATGTAATAGCCAGTAAGATGTAGTAGAATTCAAGTTTTAGTTATCGATTATTGACTTTTTAACTAGCTTTGGTGACTTGGACATGAGCTAGGACCTTAACATTTTGCATGAAAGGAGGACTAGCAGCCGAGTTGCACGGGAGAATGTGAAAAGTGTTCATTTGTAGTAAAAACCTGAGAAATCCGTCCCTTTAGTAGAACACAGATGAAGCTTGTAAGTTGTTGTAATAGCCAGTAAGAAGTAGTACAATTCAAGTTTTAGGTATCGATTATTGAATTTGTACCCTTCCTTGGTGCCTTGGACATGAGCTAGGAACTTAAGATTTTGCATGAAAGTAGGACTAGCAGCCGCGATGCGCGGGAGAATGTGAAAAGTGTTCATTTGTAATAAAAAACTGAGAAATCCGTCCGTTTTCGTCATTTGTTATCAAATCGACTTAAAGCCAGATCGTCACATTGGCCGCTCTTCTCTCTGAAACGGTAGTACTTATCGTGTGCAAAGCTATGTCGCGTGCTGCGTAAACACTAAAAGCACCATAGTAGAATACAGATGAAGCATCAAAGTTGATGTAATAGCCAGTAAGAGGTAGTACAATTCAAGTTTTAGGTATCGATTATTGACGTTTTAGCTGGCATTGGTGCCTTGGACATGAGCTAGGACCTTAAGATTCTGCATGAAAGGAGGACTAGCAGACGAGTTGCACGGGAGAATGTGAAAAGTGTTCATATGTAGTAAAAACCTGACAAAATCCGAACGATTTCGTCATTTGTTATCGAATCGACCTAATGCCAGGTCGTCACATTGGCCGCAGTGCTGTCTGGAACGGTTACATTTATCGTCTGCAAAGCTATGACGCATGCTGCGGTATGCGTAGACACTAAAAGTACCATAGTGGATCACAGATGAAGCATCTAAGTTGATGTAATAGCCAGTAAGAAGTAGTACAATTCAAGTTTTAGGTATCAAATATTGTCTTTTTAGCTGGCTTTGGTGCCTTGGACATGAGCTAGGACCTTAAGATTTTGGATTAAACTAGGACTAGTAGCCGCGATGCGCGGGAGAATGTGAAAAGTGTTCGTATGTAGTAAAACCTGAGAAATCCGTCCGTATTCGTCATTTGTTATTGAATCGACTTAAAGCCAGATCGTCACATCGGCCGCTCTTCTCTCTGAAACGGATGTACTTATTGTCTGCAAAGCTATGTCGCGTGCTGCGGTATGCGGAGACACTAAAAGCACCATAGTAGAACACAGATGAAGCTCCTAAGTTGATGTAAAAGCCAGTAAGAAGTAGTACAATTCAAGTTTTAGGTATCGATTATTGACTTTTTACCCTTCTTTGGTGCTTTGAACAGGAGCTAGGAACTTAAGATTTTGTATGGAAGGAGGACTAGCAGTAGCGTTGCACTGGAGAATGTGAAATGTGTTCATATGTAGTAAAAACCTGAGAAATCCGTCCGTTTTCGTCATTTGTTATCGAATCGACTTAAAGCCAGATCGTCACATTGGCCGCAGTTCTGTCTGAAACGGTTACATTTATCGTCTGCAAAGCTATGTCGCGTCCTGTGGTATGCAGAGACACTAAAAGCACCATAGTAGAACACAGATGAAGCTTCTAAGTTGATGTAATAGCTAGTATGAAGTAGTACAATTCAAGTTTTTGTTATCGATTATTGACTTTTTACCCTTCTTTGGTACCTTGGACATGAGCTAGGACCTTAAGATTCTGCATGAAAGGAGGACTAGCAGCCGAGTTGCACGGGAGAAAGTGACAAGTGTTCATACGTAGTAAAAACCTGAGAAATCCGTCCGTTTTCGTCATTTGTTATCGAATAGACTTAAAGCCAGATCGTCACATTGGACGCAGTTCTGTCTGAAACGGTTACATTTATCGTCTGCAAAGCTATGTCGCGTCCTGTGGTATGCAGAGACACTAAAAGCACCATAGTAGAACACAGATGAAGCTTCTAAGTTGATGTAATAGCTAGTATGAAGTAGTACAATTCAAGTTTTTGTTATCGATTATTGACTTTTTACCCTTCTTTGGTGCCTTGGACATGAGCTAGGTACTTAAGATTTTGCATGAAAGGAGGACTAGTAGCCGCGATGCGCTGGAAAATGTGAAAAGTGTTCATACGTAGTAAAAACCTGAGATATCCGTCCGTTTTCGTCATTTGTTATCGAATGGACTTAAAGCCAGATCGTCACATTGGCCGCTCTTCTGTCTGAAACGGTTACATTTATCGTCTGCAAAGCTATGTCGCGTGCTGCAGTATGCGGAGACACTAAGAGCACCATAGTGGATCACAGATGAAGCATCTACGTTGATGTAATAGCCAGTAAGAAGTAGTACAATTCAAGTTTTAGGTATCGATTATTGACTTTTTAGCTGGCTTTGGTGCCTTGGACATGAGCTAGGACCTTAAGATTCTGCATGAAAGGAGGACTAGCAGCCGAGTTCCACGGGAGAATGTGAAAAGTGTTCACACGTAGTAAAAACCTGAGGAACCCGTCCATTTTCGTCATTTGTTATCGAATCGACTTAAAGCCAGATCGCCACATTGGCCGATCTTCCCTCTGAAACGGTTGTACTTATCGTCTGCAAAGCTATGTCGCGTGCTGCGGTATACTGAGACACTAAAAGCACCATAGTAGAACACAGATGAAGCTTCCTAGTTGATGTAAGAGCCAGTAAGAAATAGTACAATTCAAGTTTTAGTTAACGATTATTGACTTTTTAGCTGGCTTTGGTGCCTCGGACATGAGGTAGACCCTTAAGATTCTGCATGAAAGGAGGACTAGCAGCCGAGTTGCACGGGAGAATGTGAAAAGTGTTTATATGTAGCAAAAACGTGAGAAATCCGTTACTTTTCGTCATTTGTTATCGAATCGACTTAAAGCCAGATCGTCACATTGGCCGCTCTTCTGTCTGAAACGGTTACATTTATCGTCTGCAAAGCTATGTCGCGTGCTGCAGTATGCGGAGACACTAAAAGCACCATAGTGGATCACAGATGAAGCATCTACGTTGATGTAATAGCCAGTAAGAAGTAGTACAATTCAAGTTTTAGGTATCGATTATTGACTTTTTAGCTGGCTTTGGTGCCTTAGACATGAGCTAGGACCTTAAGATTCTGCTTGAAAGGAGGACTAGCAGCCGCGTTGCATGGGAGAATGTGAAAAGTGTTCATATGTAGTAAAAACCTGAGGAATCCGTCCGTTTTCCTAATTTGTTATGGAATCGACTTAAAGCCAGATCGTCACATTGGCCGCGCTTCTCTCTGAAACGGTTGTACTTATCGTCTGCAAAGCTATGTCGCGTGCTGCGGTATGCGTAGACACTAAAAGCACCATAGTAGAACACAGATGAAGCTTCTAAGTTGATGTAATAGCCAGTAAGAAGTAGTACAATTCAAGATTTACGTATCGTTTATTGACTTTTTTGCTGGCTTTGGTGCCTTAGACATGAGCTAGGACCTTAAGATTCTGCATGAAAGGAGGACTAGCAGCCGAGTTGTATGGGACAATGTGAAAAGTGTTCACATGTAGTAAAAACCTGAGAAATCCGTCCGCTTTCGTCATTTGTTATCGAATCGACTTGAAGCAAGATCGTCACATTGGCCGCTCTTCTCTCTGAAACGGTTGTACTTATCGTCTGCAAAGCTATGTCGCGTGCTGCGGTATGCGAAGAGACTAAAATCACCATAGTGGCACACAGATGAAGCTTCTAAGTTGATGTAATAGCCAGTAAGAAGTAGTACAATTCAAGTTTTAGCTATCGATTATTGACTTTTTAGCTGGCTTTGGTGCCTTGGACATGAGCTATGTCCTTAAGATTCTGCACGAAAGGAGGACTAGCAGCCGAGTTGAATGGGAGAATGTGAAAAGTGTTCATATGTAGTAAAAACCTGAGAAATCCGTCCGTTTTCGTCATTTGTTATCGAATCAACTTGAAGCCAGATCGTCACATTGGCCGCTCTTCTCTCTGAAACGGTTGTACTTATCGTCTTGAAAGCTATGTCGCGTGCTGCGGTATGCGGAGACGCTAAAAGCACCATAGTAGAACACAGATGAAGCTTCTAAGTTGATGTGATAGCCAGTGAGAAGTAGTACAATTCAAGATTTACGTATCGATTATTGACTTTTTAGCTGGCTTTGGTGCCTTGGACATGAGATAGGTCCTTAAGATTCTGCATGAAAGGAGGACTAGCAGCCGAGTTGCATGGGAGAATGTGAAAAGTGTTCATCTGTAGTAAATATCTGAGATATTCGTTCGTTCTCGTCATTTGTTATCGAAGTGACTTAAAGCCAGATCGTCACATTGGCCGCTCTTCTCTCTGAAACGGTTGTACTTATCGTCTGCAAAGCTATGTCGCGTGCTGCGGTATGCGGAGACACTAAAAGCACAATAGTACAACACAGATGAAGCTTCTAAGTTGATGTAATAGCCAGTAAGGAGTAGTACAATTCAAGTTTTAGGTATCGAATAATGACTTTTTAGCAGGCTTTGGTGCATTGGACATGGGCTAGGACCTTAAGATTCTGCATGAAAGGAGGACTAGCAGCCGAGTTGCACGGGAGGATGCGAAAAGTGTTCATATGTTGTAAAAACCTGAGAAATCCGCCCGTTTTCGTAATTTATTATCGAATCGACTTAAAGCAGTGCGTCACATTGGCCGCTCTTCTCTCTGAAACGGTTGTACTTATCGTCTGCAAAGCTATGTCGCGTGCTGCGGTATGCGGAGACACTAAAAGCACCATAGTAGAACAGAGATGAATCTTCTAAGTTGATGTGATAGCCAGTGAAAAGTAGTACAATTCAAGTTTTAGGTATCGATTATTGACTTTTTAGCTGGCTTTGGTGCTTTGGACATGCGCTAGGACCTTAAGATTCTGCATGAAAGGAGGACTAGCAGCAGAGTAGCATGGGAGAATGTGAAAAGTGTTCATATGTATTAAAAACCTGAGAAATCCGTCCGTTTCCGTCATTTGTTATCAAATCGACTTAAAGCCAGATCGTCACATTGGGCGCTCTTCTCTCTGAAACGGTTGTACTTATCGTCTGAAAGCTATGTCGCGTGCTGCGGTATGCGGAGACACTAAAATCACCATAGTAGAACACAGATGAAGCTTCTAAGTTGATGTAATAGCCAGTAAGGAGTAGTACTATTCAAGTTTTAGGTATCGAATATTGTCTTTTTAGCTGGCTTTGGTGCCTTGTACATGAGGTAGGACCTTAAGATTCTGCATGAAAGGAGGACTAGCAGCCGAGTTGAATGGGAGAATGTGAAAAGTGTTCATATGTAGTAAAAACCTGAGAAATCCGCCCGTTTTCGTCATTTGTTATCGAATCGACTTAAAGCCAGATCTTCACATTGGCCGCTCTTCTCTCTGAAACGGTTGTACTTATCGTCTGCAAAGCTATGTCGCGTGCTGCGGTATGCGGAGACACTAAAAGCACCATAGTAGAACACAGATGAAGCTTCAAACTTGATGTAATAGCCAGTAAGAAGTAGTACAATTCAAGATTTAGGTATCGATTATTGACTTTTTTGCTGGCTTTGTTGCCTTGGACATGAGCTAGGACCTTACGATTCTGCATGAATGGAGGACTAGCAGCCGAGTTGCACGGGATAATGTAAAAAGTGTTCATATGTAGTAAAAACCTGAGAAATCCGTCCGTTTTCGATATTTGTTATCGAATCGACTTAAAGCCAGATCGTCACATTGGCCCCTCTTCTCTCTGAAACGGTTGTACTTATCGTCTGCAAAGCTATGTCGCGTGCTGCAGTATGCGGAGACACTAAAAGCACCATAGTAGAACACAGATGAAGCTTCTAAGTTGATGTGATAGCCAGTGAGAAGTAGTACAATTAAAGTTTTAGGTATCGATTACTGACTTTTTAGCTGGCTTTGGTGCCTTGGACATGAGGTGGGACCTTAAGATTCTGCATGAAAGGAGGACTAGCAGCCGCGTTGCACAGGAGTATGTGAAAAGTGTTCATATGTAGTAAAAACCTGAGAAATCCGTCCATTTTCGTCATTTGTTATCGAATCGACTTAAAGCCAGATCGCCACATTGCCCGCTCTTCTCTCCTGAAACGGTTGTACTTATCGTCTGCAAAGCTATGTCGCGTGCTGCGGTATGCGGAGACACTAAAAGCACCATAGTAGAACACAGATGAAGCTTCTAAGTTGATGTAATAGCCAGTAAGGAGTAGTACAATTCAAGTTTTAGGTATCGAATATTGAATTTTTAGCTGGCTTTGGTGCCTTGGACATGAGCTAGGACCTTAAGATTCTGCATGAAAGGAGGACTAGCAGCCGAGTTGCATGGGAGAATGTGAAAAGTGTTCATATGTAGTAAAAACCTGAAAAATCCGTCCGTTTTCGTCATTTGTTATCGAATGGACTTGAAGCCAGATCGTCACATTGGCCGCTCTTCTCTCTGAAACGGTTGTACTTATCGTTTGCAAAGCTATGTCGCGTGCTGCGGTATGCGGAGACACGAAAAGCACCATAGTGGACACACAGATGAAGCTTCTAAGTTGATGTAATAGCCAGTAAGAAGTAGTACAATTCAAGTTTTAGGTATGGATTATTGACTTTTTAGCTATCTTTGGTGCCTTGGAAATGAGCTAGGACATTAAGATTCTGCATGAAAGGAGGACTGGCAGCCGCGTTGGATGGGAGTATGTGACAAGTGTTCATATGTAGTAAAAACCTGAGAAATCCGTCCGTTTTCGTCATTTGTTATCGAATAGACTTAAAGCCAGATCGTCACATTGGCCGCTCTTCTCTCTGAAACGGTTGTACTTAACGTCTGCAAAGCTATGTCGCGTGCTGCGGTATGCAGAGACACTAAAAGCACCATACTAGAACACAGACGAAGCTTCTAAGTTGATGTAATAGCCAGTAAGAAGTAATACAATTCAAGTTTTAGGTATCGATTATTGACTTTATAGCTGGCTTTGGTGATTTGGACGTGAGCTAGGACCTTAAGATTCTGCATGAAAGGAGGACAAGCAGCCGAGTTGCATGGGAGAATGTGAAAAGTGTTCATATGTAGTAAATACCTGAGAAATTCGTCCGTTTTCGTCATTTGTTATCGAATCGACTTAAAGCCAGATCGTCACATTGGCCGCTCTTCCCTCTGAAACGGTTGTACTTATCGTTTGCAAAGCTATGTCGCGTGCTGCGGTATGCGGAGACACAAAAGGCACCATAGTGGACACACAGATGAAGCTTCTAAGTTGATGTAATAGCCAGTAAAAAGTAGTACAATTCAAGTTTTAGGTATGGATTATTGACTTTTTAGCTATCTTTGGTGCCTTGGACATGAGCTAGGACCTTAAGATTTTGCATGAAAGGAGGACTAGCAGCCGTGTTGCATGGGAGAATGTGAAAAGTGTTCATATGTAGTAAAAACCTGAGAAATCCGTCCGTTTTCCTAATTTGTTATGGAATCGACTTAAAGCCAGATCGGTACATTGGCCGCGCTTCTGTCTGAAACGGTTACATTTATCGTCTGCAAAGCTATGTCGCATGGTGCGGTATGCGGAGACACTAAAAGCACCATAGTAGAACACAGATGAAGCTTCTAAGTTGATGTAATAGCCAGTAAGAAGTAGTACAATTCAAGGTTTATGTATCGATTATTGACTTTTTAGCTGGCTTTGATGACTTGGACATGAGCTAGGACCTTACGATTCTGCATGAAAGGAGGACTAGCAGGCGAGTTGCAAGGGAGGATGTGAAAAGTGTTCATATGTAGTAAAAACCTGAGAAATCCGTCCGTTTTCGTAATTTGTTATGGAATCGACTTAAAGCCAGATCGTCACATTGGGCGCTCTTCCTTCTGAAACGGTTGTACTTATCGTTTGCAAAGCTATGTCGCGTGCTGCGGTATGCGGAGACACAAAAGGCACCATAATGGACACACAGATGAAGGTTCTAAGTTGATGTAATAGCCAGTAAGAAGTAGTACAATTCAAGTCTTAGGTATGGATTATTGACTTTTTAGCTATCTTTGGTGCCTTGGACATGAGCTAGGACCTTAAGATTTTGCATGAAAGGAGGACTAGCAGCCGCGTTGCATGGGAGAATGTGAAAAGTGTTCATATGTAGTAAAAACCTGAGGAATCCGTCCGTTTTCCTAATTTGTTATGGAAACGACTTAAAGCCAGATCGTCACATTGGCCGCGCTTCTCTCTGAAACGGTTGTACTTATCGTCTGCAAAGCTATGTCGCGTGCTGCGGTATGCGTAGACACTAAAAGCACCATAGTAGAACACAGATGAAGCTTCTAAGTTGATGTAATAGCCAGTAAGAAGTAGTAAAATTCAAGATTTACGTATCGATTATTGACTTTTTTGCTGGCTTTGGTGCCTTAGACATGAGCTAGGACCTTAAGATTCTGCATGAAAGGAGGACTAGCAGCCGAGTTGTATGGGACAATGTGAAAAGTGTTCATATGTAGTAAAAACCTGAGAAATCCGTCCGTTTTCGTCATTTGTTATCGAATCGACTTGAAGCAAGATCGTCACATTGGCCGCTCTTCTCTCTGAAACGGTTGTACTTATCGTCTGCAAAGCTATGTCGCGTGCTGCGGTATGCGGAGACACTAAAAGCACCATAGTGGATCACAGATGAAGCATCTACGTTGATGTAATAGCCAGTAAGAAGTAGTACAATTTAAGTTTTAAGTAACGTTTATTGACTTTTTAGCTGGCTTTGGTGCCTTGGACATGAGCTAGGACCTTAAGATTCTGCATGAAAGGAGGACTAGCAGCCGAGTTGCACGGGAGAATGTGAAAAGTGTTCACACGTAGTAGAAACCTGAGGAACCCGTCCATTTTCGTCATTTGTTATCGAATCGACTTAAAGCCAGATCGTCACATTGGCCGATCATCTCTCTGAAACGGTTGTACTTATCGTCTGCAAAGCTATGTCGCGTGCTGCGGTATACGGAGACACTAAAAGCACCATAGTAGAACACAGATGAAGCTTCCTAGTTGATGTAATAGCCAGTAAGAAGTAGTACAATTCAAGTTTTTAGTTATCGATTATTGACTTTTTAGCTGGCTTTAGTGCCTTGGACATGAGGTAAGACCTTAAGATTCTGCATGAAAGGACGACTAGCAGCCGAGTTGCACGGGAGAATGTGAAAAGTGTTCATATGTAGTAAAAACGTGAGAAATCCGTTACTTTTCGTCATTTGTTATCAAATCGACTTAAAGCCAGATCGTCACATTGGCCGCCCTTCTGTCTGAAACGGTTACATTTATCGTCTGCAAAGCTATGTCGCGTGCTGCGGTATGCGGAGACACTAAAAGCAACATAGTAGAACACAGATGAAGCTTCTAAGTTGATGTAATAGCCAGTAAGAAGTAGTACAATTCAAGGTTTAGGTATCGATTATTGACTTTTTAGCTGGCTTTGGTGACTTGGACATGAGCTAGGACCTTACGATTCTGCATGAAAGGAGGACTAGCAGCCGAATTGCAAGGGAGGATGTGAAAAGTGTTCATATGTAGTAAAAACCTGAGAAATCCGTCCGTTTTCGTAATTTGTTATGGAATCGACTTAAAGCCAGATCGTCACATTGGCCGCGCTTCTCTCTGAAACGGTTGTACTTATCGTCTGCAAAGCTATGTCGCGTGCTGCGGTATGCGTAGACACTAAAAGCACCATAGTAGAACACAGATGAAGCTTCTAAGTTGATGTAATAGCCAGTAAGAAGTAGTACAATTCAAGTTTTAGCTATCGATTATTGACTTTTTAGCTGGCTTTGGTGCCTTGGACATGAGCTATGTCCTTAAGATTCCGCACGAAAGGAGGACTAGCAGCCGAGTTGAATGGGAGAATGTGAAAAGTGTTCATATGTAGTAAAAACCTGAGAAATCCGTCCGTTTTCGTCATTTGTTATCGAATCAACTTGAAGCCAGATCGTCACATTGGCCGCTCTTCTCTCTGAAACGGTTGTACTTATCGTCTTGAAAGCTATGTCGCGTGCTGCGGTATGCGGAGACACTAAAAGCACCATAGTAGAACACAGATGAAGCTTCTAAGTTGATGTGATAGCCAGTGAGAAGTAGTACAATTCAAGATTTACGTATCGATTATTGACTTTTTAGCTGGCTTTGGTGCCTTGGACATGAGATAGGTCCTTAAGAATCTGCATGAAAGGAGGACTAGCAGCCGAGTTGCATGGGAGAATGTGAAAAGTGTTCATCTGTAGTAAATACCTGAGAAATTCGTTCGTTTTCGTCATTTGTTACCGAATCGACTTAAAGCCAGATCGTCACTTTGGCCGCTCTTCTCTCTGAAACGGTTGTACTTATCGTTTGCAAAGCTATGTCGCGTGCTGCGGTATGCCGAGACACAAAAAGCACCATAGTGGACACACAGATGAAGCTTCTAAGTTGATGTAATAGCCAGTAAGAAGTAGTACAATTCAAGTTTTAGGTTATGGATTATTGATTTTTAGCTGTCTTTGGTGCCTTGGACATGAGCTAGGACATTAAGTTTCTGCATGAAAGGAGGACTAGCAGCCGCGTTGCATGGGAGTATGTGACAAGTGTTCATATGTAGTAAAAACCTGAGAAATCCGTCCGTTTTCGTCATTTGTTATCGAATCGACTTAAAGCAGTGCGTCACATTGTCCGCTCTTCTCTCTGAAACGGTTGTACTTATCGTCTGCAAAGCTATGTCGCGTGCTGCGGTATGCGGAGTCACTAAAAGCACCATAGTAGAACAGAGATGAATCTTCTAAGTTGATGTGATAGCCAGTGAGAAGTAGTACAATTCAAGTTTTAGGTATCGATTATTGACTTTTTAGCTGGCTTTGGTGCTTTGGACATGCGCTAGGACCTTAAGGTTCTGCATGAAAGGAGGACTAGCAGCCGAGTAGCATGGGAGAATGTGAAAAGTGTTCATATGTATTAAAAACCTGAGAAATCCGTCCGTTTCCGTCATTTGTTATCGAATCGACTTAAAGCCAGATCGTCACATTGGCCCCTCTTCTCTCTGAAACGGTTGTACTTATCGTCTGAAAGCTATGTCGCGTGCTGCGGTATGCGGAGACACTAAAATCACCATAGTAGAACACAGATGAAGCTTCTAAGTTGATGTAATAGCCAGTAAGGAGTAGTACTATTCAAGTTTTAGGTATCGAATATTGACTTTTTAGCTGGCTTTGGTGCCTTGTACATGAGGTAGGACCTTAAGATTCTGCATGAAAGGAGGACTAGCAGCCGAGTTGAATGGGAGAATGTGAAAAGTGTTCATATGTAGTAAAAACCTGAGAAATCCGCCCGTTTTCGTCATTTGTTATCGAATCGACTTAAAGCCAGATCTTCACATTGGCCGCTCTTCTCTCTGAAACGGTTGTACTTATCGTCTGCAAAGCTATGTCGCGTGCTGCGGTATGCGGAGACACTAAAAGCACCATAGTAGAACTCAGATGAAGCTTCAAACTTGATGTAATAGCCAGTAAGAAGTAGTACAATTCAAGTTTTAGGTATGGATTATTGACTTTTTAGCTATCTTTGGTGCCTTGGAAATGAGCTAGGACATTAAGATTCTGCATGAAAGGAGGACTAGCAGCCGCGTTAGATGGGAGTATGTGACAAGTGTTTATATGTAGTAAAAACCTGAGAAATCCGTCCGTTTTCGTCATTTGTTATCGAATAGACTTAAAGCCAGATCGTCACATTGGCCGCCCTTCTCTCTGAAACGGTTGTACTTAACGTCTGCAAAGCTATGTCGCGTGCTGCGGTATGCAGAGACACTAAAAGCACCATACTAGAACACAGACGAAGCTTCTAAGTTGATGTAATAGAAAGTAAGAAGTAGTACAATTCAAGTTTTAGGTATCGATTATTGACTTTTTAGCTGTCTTTGGTGACTTGGACATGAGCTAGGATCTTAAGATTCTGCATGAAAGGAGGACTAGCAGCCGAGTTGCATGGGAGAATGTGAAAAGTGTTCATATGTAGTAAAAACCTGAGAAATCCGTCCGTTTTCGTAATTTGTTATGGAATCGACTTAAAGCCAGATCGTCACAATGGCCGCTCTTCTCTCTGAAACGGTTGTACTTATCGTGTGCAAAGCTATGTCGCGTGCTGCGGTATGCGTAGACACTAAAAGTACCATAGTAGAACACAGATGAAGCTTCTAAGTTGATGTAATAGCCAGTAAGAAGTAGTACAATTCAAGATTTACGTATCGATTATTGACTTTTTTGCTGGCTTTGGTGCCTTGGACATGAGCTAGGACCTTAAGATTCTGCATGAAAGGAGGACTAGCAGCCGAGTTGTATGGGAGTATGTGAAAAGTGTTCATATGTAGTAAAAACCTAAGAAATCCGTCCGTTTTCGTCATTTGTTATCGAATCAACTTAAAGCCAGATCGTCACATTGGTCGCTCTTCTCTCTGAAACGGTGGTACTTATCGTCTGCAAAGCTATGTCGCGTGCTGCGGTATGCGGAGACACTAAAATCACCATAGTGAAACACAGATGAAGCTTCTAAGTTGATGTAATAGCCAGTAAGAAGTAGTACAATTCAAGTTTTAGGTTTCGATTATTGACTTTTTAGTTGGCTTTGGTGCCTTGGACATGAGCTATGTCCTTAAGATTCTGCATGAAAGGAGGACTAGCAGCCGAGTTGTATGGGACAATGTGAAAAGTGTTCATATGTAGTAAAAACCTGGGAAATCCGTCCGTTTTCGTCATTTGTTATCGAATCAACTTGAAGCCAGATCGTCACATTGCCCGCTCTTCTCTCAGAAACGGTTGTACTTATCGTCTGCAAAGCTATGTCGCCTTCTGCGGTATGCGGAGACACTAAAAGCACCATAGTAGAACACAGATTAAGCTTCTATGTTGATGTAATAGCCAGTAAGAAGTAGTACAATTCAAGTTTTAGGTATCGATTTTTGAATTTTTAGCTGGCTTTTGTGCCTTGGACATGAGCTAGGACCTTATGATTCTGCATGAAAGGAGGACTAGCAGCCGAGATGCATGGGAGAATGTGAATAGTGTTCATATGCAGTAAGAAAATGAGAAATCCGTCCGTTTTCGTCATTTGTTATCTAATCGACTTAAAGCCAGATCGTCACATTGGCCGCTCTTCTCTCTGAAACGGTTGTACTTATCGTCTGCAAGGCTATGTCGCGTGCGGAGACACTAAAAGCACCATAGTAGAACAGAGATGAAGCTTCTAAGTTGATGTGATAGCCAGTAAGAAGTAGTACAATTCAAGTTTTAGGTATCGATTATTGACTTTTTGGCTGGCTTTGGTGCCTTGGACATGAGCTAGGACCTTACGATTCTGCATGAATTGAGGAGTAGCAGCCGCGTTGCACGGGAGTATGTGAAAAGTGTTCATATGTAGTAAAAACCTGAGAAATCCGTCCATTTTCGTCATTTGTTATCGAATCGACTTAAAGGCAGTTCGTCACATTGGCCCCTCTTCTCTCTGAAACGGTTATACTTATCGTCTGCAAAGCTATGTCGCCTGCTTCGGTATGCGGAGACACTAAAAGCACCATAGTAGAACACAGATGAAGCTTCTAAGTTGATGTAATAGCCAGTAAGGAGTAGTACAATTCAAGTTTTAGGTATCGAATATTGATTTTTTAGCTGGCTTTGGTGCCTTGGACATGAGCTAGGACCTTAAGATTCTGCATGAAAGGAGGACTTGCAGCCGAGTTGCATGGGAGGATGCGAAAAGTGTTCATATGTAGTAAAAACCTGAGAAATACGTCCGTATTGGTAATTTATTATCGAATCGACTTAAAGCAGTTCGTCACATCTGCCGCTCTTCTCTCTGAAACGGTTGTACTTATCGTCTGCAAAGCTATGTCGCGTGCTGCGGTATGCGGAGACACTAAAAGCACCATAGTAGAACATAGATGAAGCTTCAAAGTTGATGTAATAGCCAGTAAGAAGTAGTACAATTCAAGATTTAGGTATCGATTATTGACTTTTTTGCTGGCTTTGGTGCCTTGAACATGAGCTAGGACCCTACGATTCTGCATGAAAGGAGGACTAGCTGCCGAGTTGCACGGGGGAATGTAAAAAGTGTTCATATGTAGTAAAAACCTGAGAAATCCGTCCGTTTTCTTCATTTGTTATCGAATCGACTTAAAGCCAGATCGTCACATTGGCCCCTCTTCTCTCTGAAACGGTTGTACTTATCGTCTGCAAAGCTATGTCGCGTGCTGCAGTATGCGGAGACACTAAAAGCACCATAGTAGAACACAGATGAAGCTTCTAAGTTGATGTGATAGCCAGTGAGAAGTAGTACAATTAAAGTTTTAGGTATCGATTACTGACTTTTTAGCTGGCTTTGGTGCCTTGGACATGAAGTAGGACCTTAAGATTGTGCACGAAAGAAGGACTAGCAGCCGCGTTGCACGGAGAATGTGAAAAGTGTTCATATGTAGTAAAAACCTGAGAAATCCATCCGTTTTCGTCATTTGTTATCGAATCGACTTAAAGCCAGATCGTCACATTGGCCGCTCTTCTCTCTGAAACGGTTGTACTTATCGTCTGCAAAGCTATGTCGCGTGCTGCGGTATGCGGAGACACTAAAAGCACAATAGTAGAACACAGATGAAGCTTCTAAGTTCATGTAATATCCAGTAAGGAGTAGTACAATTCAAGTTTTAGGTATCGAATATTGACTTTTTAGCTGGCTTTGGTTTTTGGACATGAGCTAGGACCTTAAGATTCTGCATGAAAGGAGGTCTAGCAGCAGAGTTGCACGGAGGATGCGAAAAGTGTTCATATGTAGTAGAAACCTGAGAAATCCGTCCGTCTTCGTTATTTATTATCGAATCGACTTAAGGCAGTGCGTCACATTGGCCGCTCTTCTCTCTGAAACGGTTGTACTTATCGTCTGCAAATCTATGTCGCGTGCTGCGGTATGCGGAGACACTAAAAGCAGCATAGTAGAACACAGATTAAGCTTCTAGGTTGATGTAATAGCCAGTAAGAAGTAGTACAATTGGAGTTTTAGGTATCGATTATTGACTTTCTAGCTGGCTTTTGTGCCTTGGACATGAGCTAGGACCTTATGACTCTGCATGAAAGGAGGACTAGCAGCCGAGATGCATGGGAGAATGTGAATAGTGTTCATATGTAGAAAAAAAATGAGAAATCCGTCCGTTTTCGTCTTTTGTTATCGAATCGACTTAAAGCCAGATCGTCACATTGGCCGCTCTTCTCTCTAAAACGGTTGTACTTATCGTCTGCAAAGCTATGTCGCGTGCTGCGGTATGCGGAGACACTAAAAGCACCATAGTAGAACACAGATGAAGCTTCAAAGTTGATGTAATAGCCAGTAAGAAGTAGTACAATTCAAGATTTAGGTATCGATTATTGACTTTTTAGCTGGCTTTGGTACCTTGGACATGAGCTAGGACCTTATGACACCGCATGAAAGGAGGACTAGCAGCCGAGATGCATGGGTGAATGTGAATAGTGTTCATATGTAGAAAAAAAATGAGAAATCCGTCCGTTTTCGTCATTTGTTATCGAATCGACTTAAAGCCAGATCGTCACATTGGCCGCTCTTCTCTCTGAAACGGTTGTACTTATCGTCTGCAAAGCTATGTCGCGTGTTGCGGTATGCGGAGACACTAAAATCACCATAGTGGAACACAGATGAAACTTCTAAGTTGATGTAATAGCTAGTAAGATGTAGTCAATTTAGGTATCGATTATTGACTTTTTAGCTGGCTTTGGTGCCTTGGACATGAGCTATGTCCTTAAGATTCTGCATGAAAGGAGGACTAGCAGCCGAGTTGCATTGGAGAATGTGGAAAGTGTTCATATGTAGTAAAAACCTGAGAAATCCGTCCGTTTTCGTCACTTGTTATCGAATCGACTTAAAGCCAGATCGTCACATTGGCCCCTCTTCTCATTGAAACGGTTGTACTTATCGTCTGCAAAGCTATGTCGCGTGCTGCGGTATGCGGAGACACTAAAAGCACCATAGTAGAACACAGATTAAGGTTCTAAGTTGATGTGATAGCCAGTGAGAAGTACTACAATTCAAGTTTTAGGTATCGATTATTGACTTTTTAGCTGGCTTAGGTGCCTTGGACATGAGCTAGGACCTTAAGATTCTGCATGAAAGGAGGACTAGCAGCCGCGTTGCACGGGAGTATGTGAAAAGATTTCATATGTAGTAAAAACCTGAGAAATCCGTCTATTTTCGTCATTTGTTATCGAATCGACTTAAAGCCAGTTCGTCACATTGGCCCCTCTTCTCTCTGAAACGGTTGTACTTATCGTCTGCAAAGCTATGTCGCGTGCTGCGGTATGCGGAGACACTAAAAGCACCATAGTAGAACACAGATGAAGCTTCTAAGTTGATGTAATAGCCAGTAAGGAATAGTACAATTCAAGTTTTAGGTATCGAATATTGACTTTTTAGCTGGCTTTGGTGCCTTGGACATGAGCTAGGACCTTAAGATTCTACATGAAAGGAGGACTAGCAGCCGCGTTGCACGGGACTATGTGACAAGTGTTCATATGTAGTAAAAACCTGAGAAATCCGTCCATTTTCGTCATTTGTTATCGAATCGACTTAAAGCCAGATCGTCACATTGGCCTCTCTTCTCTCTGAAACGGTTGTACTTATCGTCTGCAAAGCTATGTCGCGTGCTGCGGTATGCGGAGACACTAAAATCACCATAGTGGAACACAGATGAAACTTCTAAGTTGATGTAATAGCTAGTAAGATGTAGTCAATTTAGGTATCGATTATTGACTTTTTAGCTGGCTTTGGTGCCTTGGACATGAGCTATGTCCTTAAGATTCTGCATGAAAGGAGGACTAGCAGCCGAGTTGCATTGGAGAATGTGGAAAGTGTTCATATGTAGTAAAAACCTGAGAAATCCGTCCGTTTTAGTCATTTGTTATCTAATCAACTTGAAGCCAGATCGTCACATTGCCCGCTTTTCTCTCTGAAACGGTTGTACTTATCGTCTGCAAAGCTATGTCGCGTGCTGCAGTATGCGGAGACACTAGAAGCGCCATAGTAGAACGCAGATGAAGCTCCTAAGTTGATGTGATAGCCAGTGAGAAGTAGTACAATTAAAGTTTTAGGTATCGATTATTGACTTTTTAGCTGGCTTTTGTGCTTTGGACATGAGCTAGGACCTAATGATTCTGCATGAAAGGAGGACTAGCAGCCGAGTTACATGGGAGAATGCGAAAAGTGTTCATATGTAGTAAAAACCTGAGAAATCCGCCCGTTTTCGTCATTTCTTATCGAATCGACTTAAAGCCAGATCGTCACATTGGCCGCTCTTCTCTCTGAAACGGTTGTACTTATCGTCTGCAAAGCTATGTCGCGTGGTGCGGTATGCGGAGACACTAAAAGCACCATAGTAGAACACAGATGAAGCTTCAAAGTTGATGTAATAGCCAGTAAGAAGTAGTACAATTCAAGATTTAGGTATCGATTATTGATTTTTTGCTGGCTTTGGTGCCTTGGACATGACCTAGGACGTTAAGATTCTGCATGAAAGGAGGACTAGCAGCCGAGTTGCACGGGAGAATGTAAAAAGTGTTCATATGTAGTAAAAACCTGAGAAATCCGTCCGTTTTCGTCATTTGTTATCGAATCGACTTAAAGCCAGATCGTCACATGGGCCCCTCTTCTCTCTGAAACGGTTGTACTTATCGTCTGCAAAGCTATGTCGCGTGCTGCAGTATGCGGAGACACTAAAAGCACCATAGTAGAACACAGATGAAGCTTCTAAGTTGATGTGATAGCCAGTGAGACGTAGTACAATTCAAGTTTTAGGTATCGATTATTGACTTTTTAGCTGGCTTTGGTGCCTTGGACATGAGCTAGGACCTAAAGATTCTGCATGAAAGGAGGACTAGCAGCCGCGTTGCACGGGAGGATGTAAAAAGTGTTCATATGTAGTAAAAACCTGAGAAATCCGTCCGTTTTCGTCATTTGTTATCGAATCGACTTAAAGCCAGATCGTCACATGGGCCCCTCTTCTCTCTGAAACGGTTGTACTTATCGTCTGCAAAGCTATGTCGCGTGCTGCGGTATGCGGAGACACTAAAAACACCATAGCAGAACACAGATTAAGCTTCTAAGTTGATGTAATAGCAAGTAAGCAGTAGTACAATTCAAGTTTTAGGTATCGATTATTGACCTTTTAGCTGGCTTTTGTACCTTGGACATGAGCTAGGACCTTATGATTCCTCACGGAAGGAGGACTAGCAGCCGAGTTGCTTGGGTGAATGTGAAAAGTGTTCATATGAAGTAAAAACCTGACAAATGCGTCCGTTTTCGTCATGTGTAATCGAATCGACTTAAAGCCAGATTGTCACATTGGCCGCTCTTCTATCTGAAACGGTTGTACTTATCGTCTGCTAAGCTATGTCGCGTGCTGCGGTATGCGGAGACACTAAAAGCACCATAGTAGAATACAGATGAAGCTTCAAAGTTGATGTAATAGCCAGTAAGAAGTAGTACAATTCAAGATTTAGGTATCGATTATTGACTTTTTAGCTGGCTTTGGTGCCTTGGACATGAGCTAGGACCTTACGATTCTGCATGAAAGGAGGACTAGCAGCCGAGTTGCATGGGAGAATGTAAAAAGTGTTCATATGTAGTATAAACCTGAGAAATCCGTCCGTTTTCGTCACTTGTTATCGAATCGACTTAAAGCCAGATCCTCACATTGGCCCCTCTTCTCTCTGAAACGGTTGTACTTATCGTCTGCAAAGCTATGTCGCGTGCTGCGGTATGCGGAGACACTAAAAGCACCATAGTAGAACACAGATGAAGGTTCTAAGTTGATGTGATAGCCAGTGAGAAGTAGTACAATTCAAGTTTTAGGTATCGATTATTGACTTTTTAGCTGGCTTAGGTGCCTTGGACATGAGCTAGGACCTTATGATTCTGCATGAAAGGAGGACTAGCAGCCGAGTTGCACGGGAGGATGCGAAAAGTGTTCATATGTAGTAAAAACCTGAGAAATCCGTCCATTTTCGTCATTTGTTATGGAATCGACTTAAAGCCAGATCGTCACATTGGCCTCTCTTCTCTCTGAAACGGTTGTACTTATCGTCTGCAAAGCTATGTCGCGTGCTGCGGTATGCGGAGACACTAAAATCACCATAGTGGAACACAGATGAAGCTTCTAAATTGATGTAATAGCTAGTAAGATGTAGTCAATTTAGGTATCGATTATTGACTTTTTAGCTGGCTTTGGTGCCTTGGACATGAGCTATGTCCTTAAGATTCTGCATGAAAGGAGGACTAGCAGCCGAGTTGCATGCGAGAATGTGGAAAGTGTTCATATGTAGTAAAAACCTGAGAAATCCGTCCGTTTTAGTCATTTGTTATCGAATAACTGGAAGCCAGATCGTCACATTGCCCGCTTTTCTCTCTGAAACCGTTGTACTTATCGTCTGCAAAGCTATGCCGCGTGCTGCGGTATGCGGAGACACTAAAAGCACCATAGTAGAACTCAGATGAAGCTTCAAAGTTGATGTAATAGCCAGTAAGAAGTAGTACAATTCAAGTTTTAGGTATCGATTATTGACTTTTTAGCTGGCTTTGGTGCCTTGGACATGAGCTATGTCCTTAAGGTTCTGAATGAAAGGAGGACTAGCAGCCGAGTTGAATGGGAGAATGTGAAAAGTGTTCATATGTAGTAAAAACCTGAGAAATCCGTCCATTTTCGTCATTTGTTATCGAATCGACTTAAAGCCAGATCGTCGATTATTGACTTTTTGCTGGCTTTTGTGCCTTGGACATGAGCTAGGACCTTACGATTCTGCGTGAAATCAGGACTAGCAGCCGCGTTGCACGGGAGTATGTGAAAAGTGTTCATATGTAGTAAAAACCTGAGAAAACCGTCCATTTTCGTCATTTGTTATCGAATCGACTGAAAGCCAGATCGTCACATTGGCCCCTCTTCTCTCTGAAACGGTTGTACTTATCGTCTGCAAAGCTATGTCGTGTGCTGCGGTATGCGGAGACACCAAAGTCACCATAGTGGAACACAGATGAATCTTCTAAGTTGATGTAATAGCCAGTAAGAAGTAGTACAATTCAAGTTTTAGGTATCGATTATTGACTTTTTAGCTGGCTTTGGTGCCTTGGACATGTGCTATGTCCTTAAGATTCTGCATGAAAGGAGGACTAGCAGCCGAGTTGCAAGGGGGGGATGTAAAAAGTGTTCATATGTAGTGAAAACCTGAGAAATCCGTCCGTTTTCGTCATTTGTTATCGAATCGACTTAAAGCCAGATCGTCACATTGGCCCCTCTTCTCTCTGAAACGGTTGTACTTATCGTCTGCAAAGCTATGTCGCGTGCTGCGGTATGCGGAGTCACTAAAAGCACCATAGTAGAACACAGATGAAGCTTCTAAGTTGATGTGATACCCAGTGAGAAGTAGTACAATTCAAGTTTTAGGTACCGATTATTGACTTTTTAGCTGGCTTTGGTGCCTTGGACATGATCTAGGACCTTAAGATTGTGCATGAAAGGAGGACTAGCAGCCGCGTTGCACGGGAGTATGTGAAAAGTGTTCATATGTAGTAAAAACCTGAGAAATCCGTCCCCTTTTATTCATTTGTTATCGAATCGACTTATAGCCAGATCGTCACATTGGCCGCTGTTCTCTCTGAAACGGTTGTACTTATCGTCTGCAAAGCTATGTCGCGTGCTGCGGTATGCGGAGACACTAAAAGCACCATAGTAGAACACAGATGAAGCTTCTAAGTTGATGTAATAGCCAGTAAGGAGTAGTACAATTCAAGTTTTAGGTATCGAATATTGAATTTTTAGCTGGCTTTGGTGCCTTGGACTTGAGGTAGGACCTTAAGATTCTGCATGAAAGGAGGACTAGCAGCCGAGTTGCACGGGAGAATGCGAAAAGTTTTCATACGTAGTAAAAACCTGAGAAATCCGTCCGTTTTCGGAATATATTATCGAATCGACTTAAAGCAGTGCGTCACATTGGCCGCTCTTCTCTCAGAAACGGTTGTACTTATCGTCTGCAAAGCTATGTCGCGTGCTGCAGTATGTGGAGACACTAAAAGCACCATAGTAGAACACAGATGAAGCTTCTAAGTTGATGTGATAGCCAGTGAGATGTAGTACAATTTAAGTTTTAGGTATCGATTATTGACTTTTTAGCTGGCTTTGGTGCCTTGGACATGAGCTAGGACCTTACGATTCTGCATGAAAGGAGGACTAGCAGCCAAGTTGCACGGGAGGATGCGAAAAGTGTTCATATGTAGTAAAAACCTGAGAAATCCGTCCGTTTTCGTAATTTATTATCGAATCGACTTAAAGCAGTGCGTCACATTGGCCGCTCTTCTCTCTGAAACGGTTGTACTTATCGTCTGCAAAGCTATGTCGCGTGCTGCGGTATGCGGAGACACTAAAAGCACCATAGTAGAACACAGATGAAGCTTCTAAGTTGATGTAATAGCCAGTAAGGAGCAGTACAATTCAAGTTTTAGGAATCGAATATTGAATTTTTTGCTGGCTTTGGTGCCTTGGACTTGAGCTAGGACCTTAAGATTCTGCATGAAAGGAGGACTAGCAGCCGAGTTGCACGGGAGAATGCGAAAAGTTTTCATATGTAGTAAAAACCTGAGAAATCCGTCCGTTTTCGGAATATATTATCGAATCGACTTAAAGCAGTGCGTCACATTGGCCGCTCTTCTCTCTGAAACGGTTGTACTTATCGTCTGCAAAGCTATGTCGCGTGCTGCAGTATGTGGAGACACTAAAAGCATCATAGTAGAACACAGATGAAGCTTCTAAGTTGATGTGATAGCCAGTGAGATGTAGTACAATTCAAGCTTAGGTATCGATTATTGACTTTTTAGCTGGCCTTGGTGCCTTGGACATGAGCTAGGAACTTAAGATTCTGCATAAAAGCAGGACTAGCAGCCGCGCTGCACGGGAGTATGTGAAAAGTGTTCATATGTAGTAAAAACCTGAGAAATCCGTCCGTTTTCGTCATTTGTTATCGAATCGACTTAAAGCTAGGTCGTCACATTGGCCGCTCTTCTCTCTGAAACGGTTGTACTTATCGTCTGCAAAGCTATGTCGTGTGCTGCGTTATGCGGAGACACTAAAAACACCATAGCAGAACACAGATTAAGCTTCTAAGTTGATGTAATAGCAAGAAAGCAGTAGTACAATTTAAGTTTTAGGTATCGATTATTGACCTTTTAGCTGGCTTTTGTGCCTTGGACATGAGCTAGGACCTTATGATTCCTCACGGAAGGAGGACTAGCAGCCGAGTTGCTTGGGAGAATGTGAAAAGTGTTCATATGAAGTAAAAACCTGAAAAATGCGTCCGTTTTCGTCATGTGTTATCGAATCGACTTAAAGCCAGATTGTCACGTTGGCCGCTCTTCTATCTGAAACGGTTGTACTTATCGTCTGCTAAGCTATGTCGCGTGCTGCGGTATGCGGAGACACTAAAAGCACCATAGTAGAATACAGATGAAGCTTCAAAGTTGATGTAATAGCCAGTAAGAAGTAGTACAATTCAAGATTTAGGTATCGATTAATGACTTTTTAGCTGGCTTTGGTGCCTTGGACATGAGCTAGGACCTTACGATTCTGCATGAAAGGAGGACTAGCAGCCGAGTTGCATGGGAGAATGTAAAAAGTGTTCATATGTAGTATAAACCAGAGAAATCCGTCCGTTTTCGTCACTTGTTATCGAATGGACTTAAAGCCAGATCGTCACATTGGCCCCTCTTCTCTCTGAAACGGTTGTACTTATCGTCTGCAAAGCTATGTCGCGTGCTGCGGTATGCGGAGACACTAAAAGCACCATAGTAGAACACAGATGAAGGTTCTAAGTTGATGTGATTGCCAGTGAGAAGTAGTACAATTCAATTTTTAGGTATCGATTATTGAGTTTTTAGCTGGCTTAGGTGCCTTGGACATGAGCTAGGACCTTATGATTCTGCATGAAAGGAGGACTAGCAGCCGAGTTGCACGGGAGGATGCGCAAAGTGTTCATATGTAGTAAAAACCTGAGAAATCCGTCCATTTTCGTCGTTTGTTATGGAATCGACTTAAAGCCAGATCGTCACATTGGCCTCTCTTCTCTCTGAAACGGTTGTACTTATCGTCTGCAAAGCTATGTCGCGTGCTGCGGTATGCGGAGACACTAAAATCACCATAGTGGAACACAGATGAAGCTTCTAAGTTGATGTAATAGCTAGTAAGATGTAGTCAATTTAGGTATCGATTATTGACTTTTTAGCTGGCTTTGGTGCCTTGGACATGAGCTATGTCCTTAAGATTCTGCATGAAAGGAGGACTAGCAGCCGAGTTGCATGGAAGAATGTGGAAAGTGTTCATATGTAGTAAAAACCTGAGAAATCCGTCCGTTTTAGTCATTTGTTATCGAATAACTGGAAGCCAGATCGTCACATTGCCCGCTTTTCTCTCTGAAACCGTTGTACTTATCGTCTGCAAAGCTATGCCGCGTGCTGCGTTATGCGGAGACACTAAAAGCACCATAGTAGAACTCAGATGAAGCTTCAAAGTTGATGTAATAGCCAGTAAGAAGTAGTACAATTCAAGTTTTAGGTATCGATTATTGACTTTTTAGCTGGCTTTGGTGCCTTGGACATGAGCTATGTCCTTAAGATTCTGCATGAAAGGAGGACTAGCAGCCGAGTTGAATGGGAGAATGTGAAAAGTGTTCATATGTAGTAAAAACCTGAGAAATCCGTCCATTTTCGTAATTTGTTATCGAATCGACTTTAAGCCAGATCGTCGATTATTGACTTTTTGCTGGCTTTTGTGCCTTGGACATGAGCTAGGACCTTACGATTCTGCGTGAAATCAGGACTAGCAGCCGCGTTGCACGAGAGTATGTGAAAAGTGTTCATATGTAGTAAAAACCTGAGAAAACCGTCCATTTTCGTCATTTGTTATCGAATCGACTGAAAGCCAGATCGTCACATTGGCCCCTCTTCTCTCTGAAACGGTTGTACTTATCGTCTGCAAAGCTATGTCGTGTGCTGCGGTATGCGGAGACACCAAAATCACCATAGTGGAACACAGATGAATCTTCTAAGTTGATGTAATAGCCAGTAAGAAGTAGTACAATTCAAGTTTTAGGTATCGATTATTGACTTTTTAGCTGGCTTTGGTGCCTTGGACATGAGCTATGTCGTTAAGATTCTGCATGAAAGGAGGACTAGCAGCCGAGTTGCAAGGGGGGGATGTAAAAAGTGTTCATATGTAGTAAAAACCTGAGAAATCCGTCCGTTTTCGTCATTTGTTATCGAATCGACTTAAAGCCAGATCGTCACATTGGCCCCTCTTCTCATTGAAACGGTTGTACTTATCGTCTGCAAAGCTATGTCGCGTGCTGCGGTATGCGGAGTCACTAAAAGCACCATAGTAGAACACAGATGAAGCTTCTAAGTTGATGTGATAGCCACTGAGAAGTAGTACAATTCAAGTTTTAGGTACCGATTATTGACTTTTTAGCTGGCTTTGGTGCCTTGGACATGAGCTAGGACCTTAAGATTATGCATGAAAGGAGGACTAGCAGCCGCGTTGCACGGGAGTATGTGAAAAGTGTTCATATGTAGTAAAAACCTGAGAAATCCGTCCCCTTTTATTCATTTGTTATCGAATCGACTTAAAGCCAGATCGTCACATTGGCCGCTGTTCTCTCTGAAACGGTTGTACTTATCGTCTGCAAAGCTATGTCGCGTGCTGCGGTATGCGGAGACACTAAAAGCACCATAGTAGAACACAGATGAAGCTTCTAAGTTGATGTAATAGCCAGTAAGGAGTAGTACAATTCAAGTTTTAGGTATCGAATATTGAATTTTTAGCTGGCTTTGGTGCCTTGGACTTGAGCTAGGACCTTAAGATTCTGCATGAAAGGAGGACTAGCAGCCGAGTTGCATGGGTGAATGCGAAAAGTTTTCATACGTAGTAAAAACCTGAGAAATCCGTCCGTTTTCGGAATATATTATCGAATCGACTTAAAGCAGTGCGTCACATTGGCCGCTCTTCTCTCAGAAACGGTTGTACTTATCGTCTGCAAAGCTATGTCGCGTGCTGCAGTATGTGGAGACACTAAAAGCACCATAGTAGAACACAGATGAAGCTTCTAAGTTGATGTGATAGCCAGTGATATGTAGTACAATTCAAGATTTAGGTATCGATTATTGACTTTTTAGCTGGCTTTGGTGCCTTGGACATGAGCTATGACATTAAGATTCTGCATAAAAGGAGGACTAGCAGCCGCGCTGCACGGGAGTATGTGAAAAGTGTTCATATGTAGTAACAACCTGAGAAATCCGTCCATTTTCGTCATTTGTTATCGAATCGACTTAGAGCCAGATCGTCACATTGGCCCCTCTTCTCTTTGAAACGGCTGTACTTATCGTCTGCAAAGCTATGTAGCGTAGTGCGGTATGCGGAGACACTAAAATCACCATAGTGGAACACAGATGAAGCTTCTAAGTTGATGTAATAGCCAGTAAGAAGTAGTACAATTCAAGTTTAAGTATCGATTATTTACTTTTTAGCTGGCTTTGGTGCCTTGGACATGAGCTATGTCCTTAAGATTCTGCATGAAAGGAGGCCTAGCAGCCGAGTTGCATGGGAGAATGTGAAAAGTGTTCATATGTAGTAAAAACCTGAGAAATCCGTCCGTTTTCTTCATTTGTTATCGAATCGACTTAAAGCTAGGTCGTCACATTGGCCGCTCTTCTCTCTGAAACGGTTGTACTTATCGTCTGCAAAGCTATGTCGCGTGCAGCGGTATGCGGAGACACTAAAAGCACCATAGTAGAACACAGATGAAGCTTCTAAGTTGATGTAATAGCCAGTAAGAAGTAGTACAATTTAAGATTTAGGTATCGATTACTGACTTTTTTGCTGGCTTTGGTGCCTTGGACATGAGCTAGGACCTTACGATTCTGCATGAAAGGAGGACTAGCAGCCAAGTTGCACGGGAGGATGCGAAAAGTGTTCATATGTAGTAAAAACCTGAGAAATCCGTCCGTTTTCGTAATTTATTATCGAATCGACTTAAAGCAGTGCGTCACATTGGCCGCTCTTCTCTCTGAATCGGTTGTACTTATCGTCTGCAAAGCAATGTCGCGTGCTGCGGTATGCGGAGACACTAAAAGCACCATAGTAGAACACAGATGAAGCTTCTAAGTTGATGTAATAGCCAGTAAGAAGTAATACAATTCAAGTTTATGTATCGAATATTGACTTTTTAGCTGGCCTTGGTGCCTTGGACATGAGCTAGGAACTTAAGAATCTGCATAAAAGCAGGACTAGCAGCCGCGCTGCACGGGAGTATGTGAAAAGTGTTCATATGTAGTAAAAACCTGAGAAATCCGTCCATTTTCGTCATTTGTTATCGAATCGACTTAGAGCCAGATCGTCACATTGGCCCCTCTTCTCTCTGAAGCGGTTGTACTTATCGTCTGCAAAGCTATGTCGCGCTCTGCGGTATGCGGAGACACTAAAATCACCATAGTATAACACAGATGAAGCTTCTAAGTTTATGTAATAGCCAGTAAGAAGTAGTACAATTCAAGTTTAAGTATCGATTATTTACTTTTTAGCTGGCATTGGTGCCTTGGACATGAGCTATGTCCTTAAGATTCTGCATGAAAGGAGGCCTAGCAGCCGAGTTGCATGATAGAATGTGAAAAGTGTTCATATGTAGTAAAAACCTGAGAAATCCGTCCGTTTTCGTAATTTATTATCGAATCCTCTTAAAGCAGTGCGTCACATTGGCCGCTCATCTCTCTGAAACGGTTGTACGTATCGTCTGCAAAGCTATGTCGCGTGCAGCAGTATGCGGAGACACTAAAAGCACCATAGTAGAACACAGATGAAGCTTCTAAGTTGATGTAATAGCCAGTAAGGAGTAGTACAATTCAAGTTTTAGGTATCGAATATTGACTTTTTAGCTGGTTTAGGTGCCTTGGACATGAGCTAGGACCTTAAGATTCTGCATGAAAGGAGGACTAGCAGCCGAGTTGCACGGGAGGATGTGAAAAGTGTTCATATGTAGTAAACACCTGAGAAATCCGTCCGTTTTCGTAATTTATTATCGAATCGACTTAAAGCCAGATCGTAACATTGGCCGCTCTTCTCTCTGAAAAGATTGTACTTATCGTCTGCAAAGCTATGTCGCGTGCTGCGGAATGCGGAGACACTAAAAGCACCATAGTAGAACACAGATGAAGCTTCAAAGTTGATGTAATAGCCAGTTAGAAGTAGTACAATTCAAGATTTAGGTATCGATTTTTGACTTTTTTGCTGTCTTTGGTGCCTAGGACATGAGTTAGGACCTTACGATTCTGCATGAAAGGCGGACTAGCAGCCGAGTTGCACTTGAGAATGTAAAAATTGTTCATATGTAGTAAAAACCTGAGAAATCTGTCCGTTTTGGTCATTTGTTATCGAATCGACTTAAAGCCAGATCGTCACATTGGCCCCTCTTCTCTCTGAAACGGTTGTACTTATCGTCTGCAAAGCTATGTCGCGTGCTGCGGTATGCGGAGACACTAAAAGCACCATAGTAGAACACAGATTAAGCTTCTAAGTTGTAATAGCCAGTAAGAAGTAGTACTATTCAAGTTTTAGGTATCGATTATTGACTTTTTAGCTGGCTTTTGTGCCTTGGACATGAGCTAGGACCTTATGATTCCGCATGGAAGAAGGACTAGCAGCCGAGTTGCATGGGAGAATGTGAAAAGTGTTCATATGTAGTAAAAACCTGAGAAATCCGTCCGTTTTCGTAATTTATTATCGAATCGACTTAAAGCAGTGCGTCACATTGGCCGCTCTTCTCTCTGAAACGGTTGTACTTATCGTCTGCAAAGCTATGTCGCGTGCTGCGGTATGCGGAGACACTAAAAGCACCATAGTAGAACACAGATGAAGCTTCTAAGTTGATGTAATAGCCAGTAAGAAGTAGTACAATTCAAGTTTTAGGTATCGAATATTCACTTTTTAGCTGGCTTTGGTGCCTTGGACATGAGCTAGGACCTTACGATTCTGCATGAAATCAGGACTAGCAGCCGCGTTGCACGGGAGTATGTGAAAAGTGTTCATATGTAGTAAACACCTGAGAAAACCGTTCATTTTCATCATTTGTTATCGAATCGACTAAAAGCCAGATCGTCACATTGGCCCCTCTTCTCTCTGAACCGGTTGTACTTATCGTCTGCAAAGCTATGTCGTGTGCTGCGGTATGCGGAGACACTAAAATCACCATAGTGGAACACAGATGAAGCTTCTAAGTTGATGTAATAGCCAGTAAGAAGTAGTACAATTCAAGTTTTAGGTATCGATTATTGACTTTTTAGCTGGCTTTGGTGCATTGGACATGAGCTATGTCCTTAAGATTCTGCATGAAAGGAGGACTAGCAGCCGAGTTGCATGGGAGAATGTGAAAGGTGTTCATATGTAGTAAAAACCTGAGAAATCGGTCCTTTTTCGTCAGTTATTATCGAATCAACTTGAAGCCAGATCGTCACATTGCCCGCTCTTGTCTCTGAAACGGTTGTACTTATTGTCTGCAAAGCTATGTCGCGTGCTGCGGTATGCGGAGTCACTAAAAGCACCATAGTAGAACACAGATGAAGCTTCTAAGTTGATGTAATAGCCAGTAAGGAGTAGTACAAATCAAGTTTTAGGTATCGAATATTGACTTTTTACCTGGCTTTGGTGCCTTGGACATGAGGTAGGACCTTAAGATTGCGCAAGAAAGGAGGACTAGCAGCCGAGTGGCACGGGAGTATGCGAAAAGTGTTCATATGTAGTAAAAACCTGAGAAATCCGTCCATTTTCGTCATTTGTTATCTAATCGACTTAAAGCCAGATCGTCACATTGGCCCCTCTTCTCTCTGAAACGGTTGTACTTATCGTCTGCAAAGCTATGTCGCGTGCTGCGGTATGCGGAGAAACTAAAATCAGCATAGTGGAACACAGATGAAGCTTCTAAGTTGATGTAATAGCCAGTAAGAAGTAGTACAATTCAAGTTTTAGGTTTCGATTATTTACTTTTTAGCTGGCTTTGGTGCCTTGGACATGAGCTATATCCTTAAGATTCTGCATGAAAGGAGGACTAGCAGCCGAGTTGCATGGGAGAATGTGAAAAGTGTTCATATGTAGTAAAAACCTGAGAAATCCGTCCGTTTTCGTCATTTGTTATCGAATCAACTTGAAGCCAGATCGTGACATTGCCCGCTCTTCTCTCTGAAACGGTTGTACTTATCGTCTGCAAAGCTGTGTCGCGTGCTGCGATATGCGGAGACACTAAAAGCACCATAGTAGAACACAGATGAAGCTTCTAAGTTGATGTAATAGCCAGTAAGAAGTAGTACAATTCAAGTTTTAGGTATCGATTATTGACTTTTTAGCTGGCTTTTGTGCCTTGGACATGAGCTAGGACCTTATGATTCTGCATGAAAAGAGGACTAGCAGCCGAGTTGCATGGGAGAATGTGAAAAGGGTTCATATGTAGTAAAAACCTGAGAAATCCGTCTGTTTTCGTCATTTATTATCGAATCGACTTAAAGCCAGATCGTTACATTGGCCGCTCTTCTCTCTGAAACGGTTGTACTTATCGTCTTCAAAGCTATGTCGCGTGCTGCGGTATGCGGAGACACTAAAAGCACCATAGTAGAACACAGATGAAGCTTCTAAGTTGATGTAATAGCCAGTAAGAAGTAGTACAATTCAAGATTTATGTATCGATTATTGATTTTTTACCCTTCTTTGGTGCCTTGGACATGAGCTGGGGCCTTAAGATTCAGCATGAAGCGAGGACTAGCAGCCGAGTTGCACAGGAGAATGTGAAAAGTGTTCATATGTATTAAAAACCTGAGAAATCCGTCCGTTTTCGTCATTTGTTATCGAATCGACTCAAAGCCAGATCGTCATATTGGTCGCTCTTCTCTCTGAAACGTTTGTACTTATCGTCTGCAAAGCTATGTCGCGTGCTGCGGTATGCGGAGACACTAAAATCACCGTAGTGGAACACAGATGAAGCTTCTAAGTTGATGTAATAGCCAGTAAGAAGTAGTACAATTCAAGTTTTAGGTATCGATTATTGACTTTTTAGCTGGCTTTGGTGCTTTGGTCATGAGCTATGTCCTTAAGATTCTGCATGAAAGGAGGACTAGCAGCCGAGATACATGGGAGAATGTGAAAAGTGTTCATATGTAGTAAAAACCTGAGAAATCCGTCCGTTTTCGACATTTGTTATCGAATCAACTTGAAGCCAGATCGTCATATTGGCCGCTCTTCTCTCTGAAACGGTTGTACTTATCGTCTGCAAAGCTATGTCACGTGCTGCAGTATGCGGAGACACTAAAAGCACCATTGTAGAACACAGATTAAGCTTCTAAGTTTATGTAATAGCCAGTAAGGAGTAGTACAATTCACGTTTTAGGTATCGAATATTGACTTTTTAGCTGGCTTTGGTGCCTTGGACATGAGCTAGGACCTTAAGACTCTGCATGAAAGGAGGACTAGCAGCCGAGTTGCACGGGAGGATGCGAAAAGTGTTCATATGTAGTAAAAACCTGAGAAATCCGTCCGTTTTCGTAATTTATTATCGAATCGACTTAAAGCAGTGCGTCACATTGGCCGCTCTTCTCTCTGAAACGGTTGTACTTATCGCCTGCAAAGCTATGTCGCGTGCTGCGGTATGCGGAGACACTAAAAGCACCATAGTAGAACACAGATGAAGCTTCTAAGTTGATGTAATAGCCAGTAAGAAGTAATACAATTCAAGTTTATGTATCGAATATTGACTTTTTAGCTGGCCTTGGTGCCTTGGACATGAGCTAGGAACTTAAGAATCTGCATAAAAGCAGGACTAGCATCCGCGCTGCACGGGAGTATGTGAAAAGTGTTCATATGTAGTAAAAACCTGAGAAATCCGTCCATTTTCGTCATTTGTTATCGAATCGACTTAGAGCCAGATCGTCACATTGGCCCCTCTTCTCTCTGAAGCGGTTGTACTTATCGTCTGCAAAGCTATGTCGCGCTCTGCGGTATGCGGAGACACTAAAATCACCATAGTATAACACAGATGAAGCTTCTAAGTTTATGTAATAGCCAGTAAGAAGTAGTACAATTCAAGTTTAAGTATCGATTATTTACTTTTTAGCTGGCATTGGTGCCTTGGACATGAGCTATGTCCTTAAGATTCTGCATGAAAGGAGGCCTAGCAGCCGAGTTGCATGATAGAATGTGAAAAGTGTTCATATGTAGTAAAAACCTGAGAAATCCGTCCGTTTTCGTAATTTATTATCGAATCCTCTTAAAGCAGTGCGTCACATTGGCCGCTCATCTCTCTGAAACGGTTGTACGTATCGTCTGCAAAGCTATGTCGCGTGCAGCAGTATGCGGAGACACTAAAAGCACCATAGTAGAACACAGATGAAGCTTCTAAGTTGATGTAATAGCCAGTAAGGAGTAGTACAATTCAAGTTTTAGGTATCGAATATTGACTTTTTAGCTGGTTTAGGTGCCTTGGACATGAGCTAGGACCTTAAGATTCTGCATGAAAGGAGGACTAGCAGCCGAGTTGCACGGGAGGATGTGAAAAGTGTTCATATGTAGTAAACACCTGAGAAATCCGTCCGTTTTCGTAATTTATTATCGAATCGACTTAAAGCCAGATCGTAACATTGGCCGCTCTTCTCTCTGAAAAGATTGTACTTATCGTCTGCAAAGCTATGTCGCGTGCTGCGGAATGCGGAGACACTAAAAGCACCATAGTAGAACACAGATGAAGCTTCAAAGTTGATGTAATAGCCAGTTAGAAGTAGTACAATTCAAGATTTAGGTATCGATTTTTGACTTTTTTGCTGTCTTTGGTGCCTAGGACATGAGTTAGGACCTTACGATTCTGCATGAAAGGCGGACTAGCAGCCGAGTTGCACTTGAGAATGTAAAAATTGTTCATATGTAGTAAAAACCTGAGAAATCTGTCCGTTTTGGTCATTTGTTATCGAATCGACTTAAAGCCAGATCGTCACATTGGCCCCTCTTCTCTCTGAAACGGTTGTACTTATCGTCTGCAAAGCTATGTCGCGTGCTGCGGTATGCGGAGACACTAAAAGCACCATAGTAGAACACAGATTAAGCTTCTAAGTTGTAATAGCCAGTAAGAAGTAGTACTATTCAAGTTTTAGGTATCGATTATTGACTTTTTAGCTGGCTTTTGTGCCTTGGACATGAGCTAGGACCTTATGATTCCGCATGGAAGAAGGACTAGCAGCCGAGTTGCATGGGAGAATGTGAAAAGTGTTCATATGTAGTAAAAACCTGAGAAATCCGTCCGTTTTCGTAATTTATTATCGAATCGACTTAAAGCAGTGCGTCACATTGGCCGCTCTTCTCTCTGAAACGGTTGTACTTATCGTCTGCAAAGCTATGTCGCGTGCTGCGGTATGCGGAGACACTAAAAGCACCATAGTAGAACACAGATGAAGCTTCTAAGTTGATGTAATAGCCAGTAAGAAGTAGTACAATTCAAGTTTTAGGTATCGAATATTCACTTTTTAGCTGGCTTTGGTGCCTTGGACATGAGCTAGGACCTTACGATTCTGCATGAAATCAGGACTAGCAGCCGCGTTGCACGGGAGTATGTGAAAAGTGTTCATATGTAGTAAACACCTGAGAAAACCGTTCATTTTCATCATTTGTTATCGAATCGACTAAAAGCCAGATCGTCACATTGGCCCCTCTTCTCTCTGAACCGGTTGTACTTATCGTCTGCAAAGCTATGTCGTGTGCTGCGGTATGCGGAGACACTAAAATCACCATAGTGGAACACAGATGAAGCTTCTAAGTTGATGTAATAGCCAGTAAGAAGTAGTACAATTCAAGTTTTAGGTATCGATTATTGACTTTTTAGCTGGCTTTGGTGCATTGGACATGAGCTATGTCCTTAAGATTCTGCATGAAAGGAGGACTAGCAGCCGAGTTGCATGGGAGAATGTGAAAGGTGTTCATATGTAGTAAAAACCTGAGAAATCGGTCCTTTTTCGTCAATTATTATCGAATCAACTTGAAGCCAGATCGTCACATTGCCCGCTCTTGTCTCTGAAACGGTTGTACTTATTGTCTGCAAAGCTATGTCGCGTGCTGCGGTATGCGGAGTCACTAAAAGCACCATAGTAGAACACAGATGAAGCTTCTAAGTTGATGTAATAGCCAGTAAGGAGTAGTACAAATCAAGTTTTAGGTATCGAATATTGACTTTTTACCTGGCTTTGGTGCCTTGGACATGAGGTAGGACCTTAAGATTGCGCAAGAAAGGAGGACTAGCAGCCGAGTGGCACGGGAGTATGCGAAAAGTGTTCATATGTAGTAAAAACCTGAGAAATCCGTCCATTTTCGTCATTTGTTATCTAATCGACTTAAAGCCAGATCGTCACATTGGCCCCTCTTCTCTCTGAAACGGTTGTACTTATCGTCTGCAAAGCTATGTCGCGTGCTGCGGTATGCGGAGAAACTAAAATCAGCATAGTGGAACACAGATGAAGCTTCTAAGTTGATGTAATAGCCAGTAAGAAGTAGTACAATTCAAGTTTTAGGTTTCGATTATTTACTTTTTAGCTGGCTTTGGTGCCTTGGACATGAGCTATATCCTTAAGATTCTGCATGAAAGGAGGACTAGCAGCCGAGTTGCATGGGAGAATGTGAAAAGTGTTCATATGTAGTAAAAACCTGAGAAATCCGTCCGTTTTCGTCATTTGTTATCGAATCAACTTGAAGCCAGATCGTGACATTGCCCGCTCTTCTCTCTGAAACGGTTGTACTTATCGTCTGCAAAGCTGTGTCGCGTGCTGCGATATGCGGAGACACTAAAAGCACCATAGTAGAACACAGATGAAGCTTCTAAGTTGATGTAATAGCCAGTAAGAAGTAGTACAATTCAAGTTTTAGGTATCGATTATTGACTTTTTAGCTGGCTTTTGTGCCTTGGACATGAGCTAGGACCTTATGATTCTGCATGAAAAGAGGACTAGCAGCCGAGTTGCATGGGAGAATGTGAAAAGGGTTCATATGTAGTAAAAACCTGAGAAATCCGTCTGTTTTCGTCATTTATTATCGAATCGACTTAAAGCCAGATCGTTACATTGGCCGCTCTTCTCTCTGAAACGGTTGTACTTATCGTCTTCAAAGCTATGTCGCGTGCTGCGGTATGCGGAGACACTAAAAGCACCATAGTAGAACACAGATGAAGCTTCTAAGTTGATGTAATAGCCAGTAAGAAGTAGTACAATTCAAGATTTATGTATCGATTATTGATTTTTTACCCTTCTTTGGTGCCTTGGACATGAGCTGGGGCCTTAAGATTCAGCATGAAGCGAGGACTAGCAGCCGAGTTGCACAGGAGAATGTGAAAAGTGTTCATATGTATTAAAAACCTGAGAAATCCGTCCGTTTTCGTCATTTGTTATCGAATCGACTCAAAGCCAGATCGTCATATTGGTCGCTCTTCTCTCTGAAACGTTTGTACTTATCGTCTGCAAAGCTATGTCGCGTGCTGCGGTATGCGGAGACACTAAAATCACCGTAGTGGAACACAGATGAAGCTTCTAAGTTGATGTAATAGCCAGTAAGAAGTAGTACAATTCAAGTTTTAGGTATCGATTATTGACTTTTTAGCTGGCTTTGGTGCTTTGGTCATGAGCTATGTCCTTAAGATTCTGCATGAAAGGAGGACTAGCAGCCGAGATACATGGGA
Organism: Schistocerca gregaria; assembly: GCF_023897955.1. Lineage (NCBI taxonomy): Eukaryota > Metazoa > Arthropoda > Insecta > Orthoptera > Acrididae > Schistocerca > Schistocerca gregaria. The sequence continues at coordinate 587,709,194 of NC_064925.1, forward strand.
GAATGTGAAAAGTGTTCATATGTAGTAAAAACCTGAGAAATCCGTCCGTTTTCGACATTTGTTATCGAATCAACTTGAAGCCAGATCGTCATATTGGCCGCTCTTCTCTCTGAAACGGTTGTACTTATCGTCTGCAAAGCTATGTCACGTGCTGCAGTATGCGGAGACACTAAAAGCACCATTGTAGAACACAGATTAAGCTTCTAAGTTTATGTAATAGCCAGTAAGGAGTAGTACAATTCACGTTTTAGGTATCGAATATTGACTTTTTAGCTGGCTTTGGTGCCTTGGACATGAGCTAGGACCTTAAGACTCTGCATGAAAGGAGGACTAGCAGCCGAGTTGCACGGGAGGATGCGAAAAGTGTTCATATGTAGTAAAAACCTGAGAAATCCGTCCGTTTTCGTAATTTATTATCGAATCGACTTAAAGCAGTGCGTCACATTGGCCGCTCTTCTCTCTGAAACGGTTGTACTTATCGCCTGCAAAGCTATGTCGCGAGCTGCGGTATGCGGAGACACTAAAAGCACCATAGTAGAACACAGATGAAGCTTCTAAGTTGATGTAATAGCCAGTAAGAAGTAATACAATTCAAGTTTATGTATCGAATATTGATTTTTTAGCTGGCCTTGGTGCCTTGGACATGAGCTAGGAACTTAAGATTCTGCATAAAAGCAGGACTAGCAGCCGCGCTGCACGGGAGTATGTGAAAAGTGTTCATATGTAGTAAAAACCTGAGAAATCCGTCCATTTTCGTCATTTGTTATCGAATCGACTTAGAGCCAGATCGTCACATTGGCCCCTCTTCTCTCTGAAGCGGTTGTACTTATCGTCTGCAAAGCTAGGTCGCGTGCTGCGGTATGCGGAGACACTAAAATCACCATAGTATAACACAGATGAAGCTTCTAAGTTGATGTAATAGCCAGTAAGAAGTAGTACAATTCAAGTTTAAGTATCGATTATTTACTTTTTAGCTGGCATTGGTGCCTTGGACATGAGCTATGTCCTTAAGATTCTGCATGAAAGGAGGCCTAGCAGCCGAGTTGCATGATAGAATGTGAAAAGTGTTCATATGTAGTAAAAACCTGAGAAATCCGTCCGTTTTCGTAATTTATTATCGAATCGCCTTAAAGCAGTGCGTCACATTGGCCGCTCATCTCTCTGCAACGGTTGTACGTATCGTCTGCAAAGCTATGTCGCGTGCAGCGGTATGCGGAGACACTAAAAGCACCATAGTAGAACACAGATGAAGCTTCTAAGTTGATGTAATAGCCAGTAAGGAGTAGTACAATTCAAGTTTTAGGTATCGAATATTGACTTTTTAGCTGGTTTAGGTGCCTTGGACATGAGCTAGGACCTTAAGATTCTGCATGAAAGGAGGACTAGCAGCCGAGTTGCACGGGAGGATGTGAAAAGTGTTCATATGTAGTAAACACCTGAGAAATCCGTCCGTTTTCGTAATTTATTATCGAATCGACTTAAAGCCAGATCGTAACATTGGCCGCTCTTCTCTCTGAAAAGATTGTACTTATCGTCTGCAAAGCTATGTCGCGTGCTGCGGAATGCGGAGACACTAAATGCACCATAGTAGAACACAGATGAAGCTTCAAAGTTGATGTAATAGCCAGTTAGAAGTAGTACAATTCAAGATTTAGGTATCGATTTTTGACTTTTTTGCTGTCTTTGGTGCCTAGGACATGAGTTAGGACCTTACGATTCTGCATGAAAGGCGGACTAGCAGCCGAGTTGCACGGGAGAATGTAAAAATTGTTCATATGTAGTAAAAACCTGAGAAATCCGTCCGTTTTGGTCATTTGTTATCGAATCGACTTAAAGCCAGATCGTCACATTGGCCCCTCTTCTCTCTGAAACGGTTGTACTTATCGTCTGCAAAGCTATGTCGCGTGCTGCGGTATGCGGAGACACTAAAAGCACCATAGTAGAACACAGATTAAGCTTCTAAGTTGTAATAGCCAGTAAGAAGTAGTACTATTCAAGTTTTAGGTATCGATTATTGACTTTTTAGCTGGCTTTTGTGCCTTGGACATGAGCTAGGACCTTATGATTCCGCATGGAAGAAGGACTAGCAGCCGAGTTGCATGGGAGAATGTGAAAAGTGTTCATATGTAGTAAAAACCTGAGAAATCCGTCCGTTTTCGTAATTTATTATCGAATCGACTTAAAGCAGTGCGTCACATTGGCCACTCTTCTCTCTGAAACGGTTGTACTTATCGTCTGCAAAGCTATGTCGCGTGCTGCGGTATGCGGAGACACTAAAAGCACCATAGTAGAACACAGATGAAGCTTCTAAGTTGATGTAATAGCCAGTAAGAAGTAGTACAATTCAAGTTTTAGGTATCGAATATTCACTTTTTAGCTGGCTTTGGTGCCTTGGACATGAGCTAGGACCTTACGATTCTGCATGAAATCAGGACTAGCAGCCGCGTTGCACGGGAGTATGTGAAAAGTGTTCATATGTAGTAAACACCTGAGAAAACCGTTCATTTTCGTCATTTGTTATCGAATCGACTAAAAGCCAGATCGTCACATTGGCCCCTCTTCTCTCTGAACCGGTTGTACTTATCGTCTGCAAAGCTATGTCGTGTGCTGCGGTATGCGGAGACACTAAAATCACCATAGTGGAACACAGATGAAGCTTCTAAGTTGATGTAATAGCCAGTAAGAAGTAGTACAATTCAAGTTTTAGGTATCGATTATTGACTTTTTAGCTGGCTTTGGTGCATTGGACATGAGCTATGTCCTTAAGATTCTGCATGAAAGAGGACTAGCAGCCGAGTTGCATGGGAGAATGTGAAAGGTGCTCATATGTAGTAAAAACCTGAGAAATCGGTCCTTTTTCGTCAGTTATTATCGAATCAACTTGAAGCCAGATCGTCACATTGCCCGCTCTTGTCACTGAAACGGTTGTACTTATCGTCTGCAAAGCTATGTCGCGTGCTGCGGTATGCGGAGTCACTAAAAGCACCATAGTAGAACACAGATGAAGCTTCTAAGTTGATGTAATAGCCAGTAAGGAGTAGTACAAATCAAGTTTTAGGTATCGAATATTGACTTTTTAGCTGGCTTTGGTGCCTTGGACATGAGGTAGGACCTTAAGATTGCGCAAGAAAGGAGGACTAGCAGCCGAGTGGCACGGGAGTATGCGAAAAGTGTTCATATGTAGTAAAAACCTGAGAAATCCGTCCATTTTCGTCATTTGTTATCTAATCGACTTAAAGCCAGATCGTCACATTGGCCCCTCTTCTCTCTGAAACGGTTGTACTTATCGTCTGCAAAGCTATGTCGCGTGCTGCGGTATGCGGAGAAACTAAAATCAGCATAGTGGAACACAGATGAAGCTTCTAAGTTGATGTAATAGCCAGTAAGAAGTAGTACAATTCAAGTTTTAGGTTTCGATTATTTACTTTTTAGCTGGCTTTGGTGCCTTGGACATGAGCTATATCCTTAAGATTCTGCATGAAAGGAGGACTAGCAGCCGAGTTGCATGGGAGAATGTGAAAAGTGTTCATATGTAGTAAAAACCTGAGAAATCCGTCCGTTTTCGTAATTTATTATCGAATCGACTTAAAGCAGTGCGTCACATTGGCCACTCTTCTCTCTGAAACGGTTGTACTTATCGTCTGCAAAGCTATGTCGCGTGCTGCGGTATGCGGAGACACTAAAAGCACCATAGTAGAACACAGATGAAGCTTCTAAGTTGATGTAATAGCCAGTAAGAAGTAGTACAATTCAAGTTTTAGGTATCGAATATTCACTTTTTAGCTGGCTTTGGTGCCTTGGACATGAGCTAGGACCTTACGATTCTGCATGAAATCAGGACTAGCAGCCGCGTTGCACGGGAGTATGTGAAAAGTGTTCATATGTAGTAAACACCTGAGAAAACCGTTCATTTTCGTCATTTGTTATCGAATCGACTAAAAGCCAGATCGTCACATTGGCCCCTCTTCTCTCTGAACCGGTTGTACTTATCGTCTGCAAAGCTATGTCGTGTGCTGCGGTATGCGGAGACACTAAAATCACCATAGTGGAACACAGATGAAGCTTCTAAGTTGATGTAATAGCCAGTAAGAAGTAGTACAATTCAAGTTTTAGGTATCGATTATTGACTTTTTAGCTGTCTTTGGTGCCTAGGACATGAGTTAGGACCTTACGATTCTGCATGAAAGGCGGACTAGCAGCCGAGTTGCACGGGAGAATGTAAAAATTGTTCATATGTAGTAAAAACCTGAGAAATCCGTCCGTTTTGGTCATTTGTTATCGAATCGACTTAAAGCCAGATCGTCACATTGGCCCCTCTTCTCTCTGAAACGGTTGTACTTATCGTCTGCAAAGCTATGTCGCGTGCTGCGGTATGCGGAGACACTAAAAGCACCATAGTAGAACACAGATTAAGCTTCTAAGTTGTAATAGCCAGTAAGAAGTAGTACTATTCAAGTTTTAGGTATCGATTATTGACTTTTTAGCTGGCTTTTGTGCCTTGGACATGAGCTAGGACCTTATGATTCCGCATGGAAGAAGGACTAGCAGCCGAGTTGCATGGGAGAATGTGAAAAGTGTTCATATGTAGTAAAAACCTGAGAAATCCGTCCGTTTTCGTAATTTATTATCGAATCGACTTAAAGCAGTGCGTCACATTGGCCACTCTTCTCTCTGAAACGGTTGTACTTATCGTCTGCAAAGCTATGTCGCGTGCTGCGGTATGCGGAGACACTAAAAGCACCATAGTAGAACACAGATGAAGCTTCTAAGTTGATGTAATAGCCAGTAAGAAGTAGTACAATTCAAGTTTTAGGTATCGAATATTCACTTTTTAGCTGGCTTTGGTGCCTTGGACATGAGCTAGGACCTTACGATTCTGCATGAAATCAGGACTAGCAGCCGCGTTGCACGGGAGTATGTGAAAAGTGTTCATATGTAGTAAACACCTGAGAAAACCGTTCATTTTCGTCATTTGTTATCGAATCGACTAAAAGCCAGATCGTCACATTGGCCCCTCTTCTCTCTGAACCGGTTGTACTTATCGTCTGCAAAGCTATGTCGTGTGCTGCGGTATGCGGAGACACTAAAATCACCATAGTGGAACACAGATGAAGCTTCTAAGTTGATGTAATAGCCAGTAAGAAGTAGTACAATTCAAGTTTTAGGTATCGATTATTGACTTTTTAGCTGGCTTTGGTGCATTGGACATGAGCTATGTCCTTAAGATTCTGCATGAAAGAGGACTAGCAGCCGAGTTGCATGGGAGAATGTGAAAGGTGCTCATATGTAGTAAAAACCTGAGAAATCGGTCCTTTTTCGTCAGTTATTATCGAATCAACTTGAAGCCAGATCGTCACATTGCCCGCTCTTGTCACTGAAACGGTTGTACTTATCGTCTGCAAAGCTATGTCGCGTGCTGCGGTATGCGGAGTCACTAAAAGCACCATAGTAGAACACAGATGAAGCTTCTAAGTTGATGTAATAGCCAGTAAGGAGTAGTACAAATCAAGTTTTAGGTATCGAATATTGACTTTTTAGCTGGCTTTGGTGCCTTGGACATGAGGTAGGACCTTAAGATTGCGCAAGAAAGGAGGACTAGCAGCCGAGTGGCACGGGAGTATGCGAAAAGTGTTCATATGTAGTAAAAACCTGAGAAATCCGTCCATTTTCGTCATTTGTTATCTAATCGACTTAAAGCCAGATCGTCACATTGGCCCCTCTTCTCTCTGAAACGGTTGTACTTATCGTCTGCAAAGCTATGTCGCGTGCTGCGGTATGCGGAGAAACTAAAATCAGCATAGTGGAACACAGATGAAGCTTCTAAGTTGATGTAATAGCCAGTAAGAAGTAGTACAATTCAAGTTTTAGGTTTCGATTATTTACTTTTTAGCTGGCTTTGGTGCCTTGGACATGAGCTATATCCTTAAGATTCTGCATGAAAGGAGGACTAGCAGCCGAGTTGCATGGGAGAATGTGAAAAGTGTTCATATGTAGTAAAAACCTGAGAAATCCGTCCGTTTTCGTCATTTGTTATCGAATCAACTTGAAGCCAGATCGTGACATTGCCCGCTCTTCTCTCTGAAACGGTTGTACTTATCGTCTGCAAAGCTGTGTCGCGTGCTGCGATATGCGGAGACACTAAAAGCACCATAGTAGAACACAGATGAAGCTTCTAAGATGATGTAATAGCCAGTAAGGAGTAGTACAATTCAAGTTTTAGGTATCGAATATTGACCTTTTAGCAGGCATTGGTGCCTTGGACATGAGCTAGGACCTTAAGATTCTGCATGAAAGGAGGACTAGCAGCCGAGTTGCACGCGAGGATGCGAAAAGTGTTCATATGCAGTAAAAACCTGAGAAATCCGTCCGTTTTCGTAATTTATTATCGAATCGCCTTAAAGCAGTGCGTCACATTGGCCGCTCTTCTCTCTGAAACGGTTGTACTTATCGTCTGCAAAGCTATGTCGTGTCCTGCGGTAAGTGGAGACACTAAAAGCACCACAGTAGAACACAGATAAAGCTTCTAAGTTGATGTAATAGCCAATAAGGTGTAGTACAATTCAAGTTTTAGGTATCGATTATTGACTTTTTAGCTGGCTTTGGTGCCTTGGACATGAGCTATGTCCTTAAGATTCTGCATGAAAGGAGGACTAGCAGCCGAGTTGCATGGGAGAATGTGGAAAGTGTTCATATGTAGTAAAAACCTGTGAAATCCGTCCGTTATCGTCATTTGTTATCGAATCAACTTGAAGCCAGATCGTCACATTGCCCGCTCTTCTCTCTGAAACGGTTGTACTTATCGTCTGCAAAGCTATGTCGCGTGCTGCGGTATGCGGAGACACTAAAAGCACCATAGTAGAACACAGATGAAGCTTCTAAGTTGATATAATAGCCAGTAAGAAGTAGTACAATTCAAGTTTTAGGTATCGATTATTGACTTTTTAGCTGGCTTTTGTGCCTTGGACATGAGCTAGGACCTTATGATTCTGCATGAAAAGAGGACTAGCAGCCGAGTTGCATGGGAGAATGTGAAAAGGGTTCATATGTAGTAAAAACCTGAGAAATCCGTCTGTTTTCGTCATTTATTATCGAATCGACTTAAAGCCAGATCGTTACATTGGCCGCTCTTCTCTCTGAAACGGTTGTACTTATCGTCTTCAAAGCTATGTCGCGTGCTGCGGTATGCGGAGACACTAAAAGCACCATAGTAGAACACAGATGAAGCTTCTAAGTTGATGTAATAGCCAGTAAGAAGTAGTAAAATTCAAGATTTATGTATCGATTATTGATTTTTTACCCTTCTTTGGTGCCTTGGACATGAGCTGGGGCCTTAAGATTCAGCATGAAGCGAGGACTAGCAGCCGAGTTGCACGGGAGAATGTGAAAAGTGTTCATATGTATTAAAAACCTGAGAAATCCGTCCGTTTTCGTCATTTGTTATCGAATCGACTCAAAGCCAGATCGTCATATTGGTCGCTCTTCTCTCTGAAACGTTTGTACTTATCGTCTGCAAAGCTATGTCGCGTGCTGCGGTATGCGGAGACACTAAAATCACCGTAGTGGAACACAGATGAAGCTTCTAAGTTGATATAATAGCCAGTAAGAAGTAGTACAATTCAAGTTTTAGGTATCGATTATTGACTTTTTAGCTGGCTTTGGTGCTTTGGTCATGAGCTATGTCCTTAAGATTCTGCATGAAAGGAGGACTAGCAGCCGAGATACATGGGAGAATGTGAAAAGTGTTCATATGTAGTAAAAACCTGAGAAATCCGTCCGTTTTCGACATTTGTTATCGAATCAACTTGAAGGCAGATCGTCACATTGGCCGCCCTTCTCTCTGAAACGGTTGTACTTATCGTCTGCAAAGCTATGTCACGTGCTGCAGTATGCGGAGACACTAAAAGCACCATTGTAGAACACAGATTAAGCTTCTAAGTTTATGTAATAGCCAGTAAGGAGTAGTACAATTCACGTTTTAGGTATCGAATATTGACTTTTTAGCTGGCTTTGGTGCCTTGGACATGAGCTAGGACCTTAAGACTCTGCATGAAAGGAGGACTAGCAGCCGAGTTGCACGGGAGGATGCGAAAAGTGTTCATATGTAGTAAAAACCTGAGAAATCCGTCCGTTTTCGTAATTTTTTATCGAATCGACTTAAAGCAGTGCGTCACATTGGCCGCTCTTCTCTCTGAAACGGTTGTACTTATCGCCTGCAAAGCTATGTCGCGAGCTGCGGTATGAAGAGACACTAAAACCACCATAGTAGAACACAGATGAAGCTTCAAAGTTGATGTAATAGCCAGTAAGAAGTAGCACAATTCAAGAATTAGGTATCGATTATTGACTTTTTTGCTAGCTTTGGTGCCTTGGACATGAGCTAGGACCTTACGATTCTGCATGAAAGGAGGACTAGCAGCCGCGTTACACGGGAGTAAGTGAAAAATGTTCATATGTAGTAAAAACCTGAGAAATCCGTCCATTTTCGTCATTTGTTATCGAATCGACTTAAAACCAGATCGTCACATTGGCCCCTCTTCTCTCTGAAACGGTTGTTCTTATCGTCTGCAAAGCTATGTCGCGTGCTGCGGTATGCGGTGACACTAAAATCACCATAGTGGAACACTGATGAAGCTTCTAAGTTGATGTAATAGCCAGTAAGAAGTAGTACAATTCAAGATTTAGGTATCGATTATTGACTTTTTTACTGGCTTTGGTGCCTTGGACATGATCTAGGACCTTACGATTCTGCATGAAAGTAGGACTAGCAGCCGAGTTAAACGGGAGAATGTAAAAAGTGTTCATATGTAGTAAAAACCTTAGAAATCCGTCCGTTTTCGTCATTTATTATCGAATCGACTTAAAGCCAGATCGTCACATTGGCCGCTCTTCTCTCTGAAACGGTTGTACTTATCGTCTGCAAAGCTATGTCGCGTGCTGCAGTAGGCGGAGACACTAAAAGCACCATAGTAGAACACAGATGAAGCTTCAAAGTTGATGTAATAGCCAGTAAGAAGTAGTACAATTCAAGATTTAGGTATCGATTATTAACTTTTTGCTAGCTTTGGTGCCTTGGACTTGAGCTAGGACATTACGATTCTGCATGAAAGGAGGACTAGCAGCCGAGTTGCACGGGAGAATGTAAATAGTGTTCATATGTAGTAAAAACCTGAGAAATCCGTCCGTTTTCGTCATTTGTTATCGAATCGACTTAAAGCCAGATCATCACATTGGCCCCTCTCCTCTCTGAAACGGTTGTACTTATCGTCTGCAAAGCTATGTCGCGTGCTGCAGTATGCGGAGACACTAAAAGCACCATAGTAGAACACAGATGAAGCTTCTAAGTTGATGTGATAGCCAGTGAGAAGTAGTACAATTCAAGTTTTAGGTATCGATTATTGACTTTGTAGCTGGCTTTGGTGCCTTGGACATGAGCTAGGACCTTAATATTCTGCATGAAAGGAGGACTAGCAGCAGCGTTGCACGGGAGTATGTGAAAAGTGTTCATATGTAGTGAAAACCTGAGAAATCCGTCCGTTTTCGTCATTTGTTACCGAATCAACTTGAAGCCTGATCGTCACATTGGCCGCTCTTCTCTCTGAAATGGTTGTACTTATCGTCTGCAAAGCTATGTCGCGTGCTGCGGTATGCGGAGACACTAAAAGCACCATAGTAGAACACAGATGAAGCTTCTAAGTTGATGTAATAGCCAGTAAGGAGTAGTTCAATTCAAGTTTTAGGTATCGAATATTGACTTTTTAGCTGGCTTTCGTGCCTTATACATGAGCTAGGACCTTAAGATTCTGCATGAAAGGAGGACTAGCAGCCGAGTTGCACGGGAGGATGCGAAAAGTGTTCATATGTAGTAAAAACCTGAGAAATCCGTCCGTTTTCTTAATTCCTTATCGAATCGACTTAAAGCAGTGCTCCACATTGGCCGCTCTTCTCTCTGAAACGGTTGTACTTATCGTCTGCCAAGCTATGTCGCGTGCTGCGGTATGCGGAGACACTAAAAGCACCATAGTAGAACACAGATGAAGCTTCAAGGTTGATGTAATAGCCAGTAAGAAGTAGTAGAATTCAAGATTTAGGTATCGATTATTGACTTTTTTGCTGGCTTTGGTGCCTTGGACATGAGCTAGGACCTTACGATTCTGCATGAAAGGAGGAGTAGCAGCCGAGTTGCACGGGAGAATGTAAAAAGTGTTCATATGTAGTAAAAACCTGAGAAATCCGTCCGTTTTCGTCATTTGTTATCGAATCGACTTAAAGCCAGATCGTCACATTGGCCCCTCTCCTCTCTGAAACGGTTGTACTTATCGTCTGCAAAGCTGTGTCGCGTGCTGCGATATGCGGAGACACTAAAAGCACCATAGTAGAACACAGATGAAGCTTCTAAGTAGATGTAATAGCCAGTAAGGAGTAGTACAATTCAAGTTTTAGGTATCGAATATTGTCTTTTTAGCTGGCTTTGGTGCCTTGGACATGAGCTAGGACCTTATGATTCTGCATGAAATGAGGACTAGCAGCCGAGTTGCACTCGAGGATGCGAAAAGTGTTCATATGTAGTAAAAACCTGAGAAATCCGTCCGTTTTCGTAATTTATTATCGAATCGACTTAAAGCAGTGCGTCACATTGGCCGCTCTTCTCTCTGAAACGGTTGTACTTATCGTCTGCAAAGCTATGTAGCGTGCTGCGGTATGCGGAGACACTAAAAGCACCATAGTAGAACACAGATGAAGCTTCAAAGTTGATGTAATAGCCAGTAAGGAGTAGTACAATTCAAGATTTAGGTATCGATTATTGACTTTTTTGCTGGCTTTGGTGCCTTGGTCAAGAGCTAGGACCTTACGATTCTGCATGAAAGGAGGACTAGCAGCCGAGTTGCACGGGAGAATGTAAAAAGTGTTCATATGTAGTAAAAACCTGAGAAATCCGTCCGTTTTCGTCATTTGTTATCGAATCGACTTAAAGCCAGATCGTCACATTGGCCGCTCTTCTCTCTGAAACGGTTGTACTTATCGTCTGCACAGCTTTGTCGCGTGCTGCGGTATGCGGAGACACTAAAAGCACCATAGTAGAACACAGATTAAGCTTCTAAGTTGATGTAATAGCCAGTAAGGAGTAGTACAATTCAAGTTTTAGGTATCGAATATTGACTTTTTAGCTGGCTTTGGTGCCTTGGACATGAGCTAGGACCTTAAGATTCTGCATGAAAGGAGGACTAGCAGCCGAGTTGCACGCGAGGATGCGAAAAGTGTTCATATGCAGTAAAAACCTGAGAAATCCGTCCGTTTTCGTAATTTATTATCGAATCGCCTTAAAGCAGTGCGTCACATTGGCCGCTCTTCTCTCTGAAACGGTTGTACTTATCGTCTGCAAAGCTATGTCGTGTCCTGCGGTAAGCGGAGACACTAAAAGCACCACAGTAGAACACAGATAAAGCTTCTAAGTTGATGTAATAGCCAATAAGGAGTAGTACAATTCAAGTTTTAGGTATCGATTATTGACTTTTTAGCTGGCTTTGGTGCCTTGGACATGAGCTATGTCCTTAAGATTCTGCATGAAAGGAGGACTAGCAGCCGAGTTGCATGGGAGAATGTGGAAAGTGTTCATATGTAGTAAAAACCTGTGAAATCCGTCCGTTATCGTCATTTGTTATCGAATCAACTTGAAGCCAGATCGTCACATTGCCCGCTCTTCTCTCTGAAACGGTTGTACTTATCGTCTGCAAAGCTATGTCGCGTGCTGCGGTATGCGGAGACACTAAAAGCACCATAGTAGAACACAGATGAAGCTTCTAAGTTGATGTAATAGCCAGTAAGAAGTAGTACAATTCAAGTTTTAGGTATCGATTATTGACTTTTTAGCTGGCTTTTGTGCCTTTGACATGAGGTAGGACCTTATGATTCTGCATGAAAAGAGGACTAGCAGCCGAGTTGCATGGGAGAATGTGAAAAGGGTTCATATGTAGTAAAAACCTGAGAAATCCGTCTGTTTTCGTCATTTATTATCGAATCGACTTAAAGCCAGATCGTTACATTGGCCGCTCTTCTCTCTGAAACGGTTGTACTTATCGTCTTCAAAGCTATGTCGCGTGCTGCGGTATGCGGAGACACTAAAAGCACCATAGTAGAACACAGATGAAGCTTCTAAGTTGATGTAATAGCCAGTAAGAAGTAGTACAATTCAAGATTTATGTATCGATTATTGATTTTTTACCCTTCTTTGGTGCCTTGGACATGAGCTGGGGCCTTAAGATTCAGCATGAAGCGAGGACTAGCAGCCGAGTTGCACGGGAGAATGTGAAAAGTGTTCATATGTATTAAAAACCTGAGAAATCCGTCCGTTTTCGTCATTTGTTATCGAATCGACTCAAAGCCAGATCGTCATATTGGTCGCTCTTCTCTCTGAAACGTTTGTACTTATCGTCTGCAAAGCTATGTCGCGTGCTGCGGTATGCGGAGACACTAAAATCACCGTAGTGGAACACAGATGAAGCTTCTAAGTTGATATAATAGCCAGTAAGAAGTAGTACAATTCAAGTTTTAGGTATCGATTATTGACTTTTTAGCTGGCTTTGGTGCTTTGGTCATGAGCTATGTCCTTAAGATTCTGCATGAAAGGAGGACTAGCAGCCGAGATACATGGGAGAATGTGAAAAGTGTTCATATGTAGTAAAAACCTGAGAAATCCGTCCGTTTTCGACATTTGTTATCGAATCAACTTGAAGGCAGATCGTCACATTGGCCGCTCTTCTCTCTGAAACGGTTGTACTTATCGTCTGCAAAGCTATGTCACGTGCTGCAGTATGCGGAGACACTAAAAGCACCATTGTAGAACACAGATTAAGCTTCTAAGTTTATGTAATAGCCAGTAAGGAGTAGTACAATTCACGTTTTAGGTATCGAATATTGACTTTTTAGCTGGCTTTGGTGCCTTGGACATGAGCTAGGACCTTAAGACTCTGCATGAAAGGAGGACTAGCAGCCGAGTTGCACGGGAGGATGCGAAAAGTGTTCATATGTAGTAAAAACCTGAGAAATCCGTCCGTTTTCGTAATTTATTATCGAATCGACTTAAAGCAGTGCGTCACATTGGCCGCTCTTCTCTCTGAAACGGTTGTACTTATCGCCTGCAAAGCTATGTCGCGAGCTGCGGTATGAAGAGACACTAAAAGCACCATAGTAGAACACAGATGAAGCTTCAAAGTTGATGTAATAGCCAGTAAGAAGTAGCACAATTCAAGAATTAGGTATCGATTATTGACTTTTTTGCTAGCTTTGGTGCCTTGGACATGAGCTAGGACCTTACGATTCTGCATGAAAGGAGGACTAGCAGCCGCGTTACACGGGAGTAAGTGAAAAATGTTCATATGTAGTAAAAACCTGAGAAATCCGTCCATTTTCGTCATTTGTTATCGAATCGACTTAAAACCAGATCGTCACATTGGCCCCTCTTCTCTCTGAAACGGTTGTTCTTATCGTCTGCAAAGCTATGTCGCGTGCTGCGGTATGCGGTGACACTAAAATCACCATAGTGGAACACTGATGAAGCTTCTAAGTTGATGTAATAGCCAGTAAGAAGTAGTACAATTCAAGATTTAGGTATCGATTATTGACTTTTTTACTGGCTTTGGTGCCTTGGACATGATCTAGGACCTTACGATTCTGCATGAAAGTAGGACTAGCAGCCGAGTTAAACGGGAGAATGTAAAAAGTGTTCATATGTAGTAAAAACCTTAGAAATCCGTCCGTTTTCGTCATTTATTATCGAATCGACTTAAAGCCAGATCGTCACATTGGCCGCTCTTCTCTCTGAAACGGTTGTACTTATCGTCTGCAAAGCTATGTCGCGTGCTGCAGTAGGCGGAGACACTAAAAGCACCATAGTAGAACACAGATGAAGCTTCAAAGTTGATGTAATAGCCAGTAAGAAGTAGTACAATTCAAGATTTAGGTATCGATTATTAACTTTTTGCTAGCTTTGGTGCCTTGGACTTGAGCTAGGACATTACGATTCTGCATGAAAGGAGGACTAGCAGCCGAGTTGCACGGGAGAATGTAAATAGTTTTCATATGTAGTAAAAACCTGAGAAATCCGTCCGTTTTCGTCATTTGTTATCGAATCGACTTAAAGCCAGATCATCACATTGGCCCCTCTCCTCTCTGAAACGATTGTACTTATCGTCTGCAAAGCTATGTCGCGTGCTGCAGTATGCGGAGACACTAAAAGCACCATAGTAGAACACAGATGAAGCTTCTAAGTTGATGTGATAGCCAGTGAGAAGTAGTACAATTCAAGTTTTAGGTATCGATTATTGACTTTGTAGCTGGCTTTGGTGCCTTGGACATGAGCTAGGACCTTAATATTCTGCATGAAAGGAGGACTAGCAGCAGCGTTGCACGGGAGTATGTGAAAAGTGTTCATATGTAGTGAAAACCTGAGAAATCCGTCCGTTTTCGTCATTTGTTACCGAATCAACTTGAAGCCTGATCGTCACATTGGCCGCTCTTCTCTCTGAAACGGTTGTACTTATCGTCTGCAAAGCTATGTCGCGTGCTGCGGTATGCGGAGACACTAAAAGCACCATAGTAGAACACAGATGAAGCTTCTAAGTTGATGTAATAGCCAGTAAGGAGTAGTTCAATTCAAGTTTTAGGTATCGAATATTGACTTTTTAGCTGGCTTTCGTGCCTTATACATGAGCTAGGACCTTAAGATTCTGCATGAAAGGAGGACTAGCAGCCGAGTTGCACGGGAGGATGCGAAAAGTGTTCATATGTAGTAAAAACCTGAGAAATCCGTCCGTTTTCTTAATTCCTTATCGAATCGACTTAAAGCAGTGCTCCACATTGGCCGCTCTTCTCTCTGAAACGGTTGTACTTATCGTCTGCCAAGCTATGTCGCGTGCTGCGGTATGCGGAGACACTAAAAGCACCATAGTAGAACACAGATGAAGCTTCAAGGTTGATGTAATAGCCAGTAAGAAGTAGTAGAATTCAAGATTTAGGTATCGATTATTGACTTTTTTGCTGGCTTTGGTGCCTTGGACATGAGCTAGGACCTTACGATTCTGCATGAAAGGAGGAGTAGCAGCCGAGTTGCACGGGAGAATGTAAAAAGTGTTCATATGTAGTAAAAACCTGAGAAATCCGTCCGTTTTCGTCATTTGTTATCGAATCGACTTAAAGCCAGATCATCACATTGGCCCCTCTCCTCTCTGAAACGGTTGTACTTATCGTCTGCAAAGCTATGTCGCGTGCTGCAGTATGCGGAGACACTAAAAGCACCATAGTAGAACACAGATGAAGCTTCTAAGTTGATGTGATAGCCAGTGAGAAGTAGTACAATTCAAGTTTTAGGTATCGATTATTGACTTTGTAGCTGGCTTTGGTGCCTTGGACATGAGCTAGGACCTTAATATTCTGCATGAAAGGAGGACTAGCAGCAGCGTTGCACGGGAGTATGTGAAAAGTGTTCATATGTAGTGAAAACGTGAGAAATCCGTCCGTTTTCGTCATTTGTTACCGAATCAACTTGAAGCCTGATCGTCACATTGGCCGCTCTTCTCTCTGAAACGGTTGTACTTATCGTCTGCAAAGCTATGTCGCGTGCTGCGGTATGCGGAGACACTAAAAGCACCATAGTAGAACACAGATGAAGCTTCTAAGTTGATGTAATAGCCAGTAAGGAGTAGTTCAATTCAAGTTTTAGGTATCGAATATTGACTTTTTAGCTGGCTTTCGTGCCTTATACATGAGCTAGGACCTTAAGATTCTGCATGAAAGGAGGACTAGCAGCCGAGTTGCACGGGAGGATGCGAAAAGTGTTCATATGTAGTAAAAACCTGAGAAATCCGTCCGTTTTCTTAATTCCTTATCGAATCGACTTAAAGCAGTGCTCCACATTGGCCGCTCTTCTCTCTGAAACGGTTGTACTTATCGTCTGCCAAGCTATGTCGCGTGCTGCGGTATGCGGAGACACTAAAAGCACCATAGTAGAACACAGATGAAGCTTCAAGGTTGATGTAATAGCCAGTAAGAAGTAGTAGAATTCAAGATTTAGGTATCGATTATTGACTTTTTTGCTGGCTTTGGTGCCTTGGACATGAGCTAGGACCTTACGATTCTGCATGAAAGGAGGAGTAGCAGCCGAGTTGCACGGGAGAATGTAAAAAGTGTTCATATGTAGTAAAAACCTGAGAAATCCGTCCGTTTTCGTCATTTGTTATCGAATCGACTTAAAGCCAGATCGTCACATTGGCCCCTCTCCTCTCTGAAACGGTTGTACTTATCGTCTGCAAAGCTATGTCGCGTGCTGCAGTAGGTTGAGACACTAAAAGCACCATAGTAGAACACAGCTGAAGCTTCTAAGTAGATGTAATAGCCAGTAAGGAGTAGTACAATTCAAGTTTTAGGTATCGAATATTGTCTTTTTAGCTGGCTTTGGTGCCTTGGACATGAGCTAGGACCTTATGATTCTGCATGAAATGAGGACTAGCAGCCGAGTTGCACTCGAGGATGCGAAAAGTGTTCATATGTAGTAAAAACCTGAGAAATCCGTCCGTTTTCGTAATTTATTATCGAATCGACTTAAAGCAGTGCGTCACATTGGCCGCTCTTCTCTCTGAAACGGTTGTACTTATCGTCTGCAAAGCTATGTAGCGTGCTGCGGTATGCGGAGACACTAAAAGCACCATAGTAGAACACAGATGAAGCTTCAAAGTTGATGTAATAGCCAGTAAGGAGTAGTACAATTCAAGATTTAGGTATCGATTATTGACTTTTTTGCTGGCTTTGGTGCCTTGGTCAAGAGCTAGGACCTTACGATTCTGCATGAAAGGAGGACTAGCAGCCGAGTTGCACGGGAGAATGTAAAAAGTGTTCATATGTAGTAAAAACCTGAGAAATCCGTCCGTTTTCGTCATTTGTTATCGAATCGACTTAAAGCCAGATCGTCACATTGGCCGCTCTTCTCTCTGAAACGGTTGTACTTATCGTCTGCACAGCTTTGTCGCGTGCTGCGGTATGCGGAGACACTAAAAGCACCATAGTAGAACACAGATTAAGCTTCTAAGTTGATGTAATAGCCAGTAAGGAGTAGTACAATTCAAGTTTTAGGTATCGAATATTGACTTTTTAGCTGGCTTTGGTGCCTTGGACATGAGCTAGGACCTTAAGATTCTGCATGAAAGGAGGACTAGCAGCCGAGTTGCACGCGAGGATGCGAAAAGTGTTCATATGCAGTAAAAACCTGAGAAATCCGTCCGTTTTCGTAATTTATTATCGAATCGCCTTAAAGCAGTGCGTCACATTGGCCGCTCTTCTCTCTGAAACGGTTGTACTTATCGTCTGCAAAGCTATGTCGTGTCCTGCGGTAAGCGGAGACACTAAAAGCACCACAGTAGAACACAGATAAAGCTTCTAAGTTGATGTAATAGCCAATAAGGAGTAGTACAATTCAAGTTTTAGGTATCGATTATTGACTTTTTAGCTGGCTTTGGTGCCTTGGACATGAGCTATGTCCTTAAGATTCTGCATGAAAGGAGGACTAGCAGCCGAGTTGCATGGGAGAATGTGGAAAGTGTTCATATGTAGTAAAAACCTGTGAAATCCGTCCGTTATCGTCATTTGTTATCGAATCAACTTGAAGCCAGATCGTCACATTGCCCGCTCTTCTCTCTGAAACGGTTGTACTTATCGTCTGCAAAGCTATGTCGCGTGCTGCGGTATGCGGAGACACTAAAAGCACCATAGTAGAACACAGATGAAGCTTCTAAGTTGATGTAATAGCCAGTAAGAAGTAGTACAATTCAAGTTTTAGGTATCGATTATTGACTTTTTAGCTGGCTTTTGTGCCTTGGACATGAGCTAGGACCTTATGATTCTGCATGAAAAGAGGACTAGCATTCGAGTTGCATGGGAGAATGTGAAAAGGGTTCATATGTAGTAAAAACCTGAGAAATCCGTCTGTTTTCGTCATTTATTATCGAATCGACTTAAAGCCAGATCGTTACATTGGCCGCTCTTCTCTCTGAAACGGTTGTACTTATCGTCTTCAAAGCTATGTCGCGTGCTGCGGTATGCGGAGACACTAAAAGCACCATAGTAGAACACAGATGAAGCTTCTAAGTTGATGTAATAGCCGGTAAGAAGTAGTACAATTCAAGATTTATGTATCGATTATTGATTTTTTACCCTTCTTTGGTGCCTTGGACATGAGCTGGGGCCTTAAGATTCAGCATGAAGCGAGGACTAGCAGCCGAGTTGCACGGGAGAATGTGAAAAGTGTTCATATGTATTAAAAACCTGAGAAATCCGTCCGTTTTCGTCATTTGTTATCGAATCGACTCAAAGCCAGATCGTCATATTGGTCGCTCTTCTCTCTGAAACGTTTGTACTTATCGTCTGCAAAGCTATGTCGCGTGCTGCGGTATGCGGAGACACTAAAATCACCGTAGTGGAACACAGATGAAGCTTCTAAGTTGATATAATAGCCAGTAAGAAGTAGTACAATTCAAGTTTTAGGTATCGATTATTGACTTTTTAGCTGGCTTTGGTGCTTTGGTCATGAGCTATGTCCTTAAGATTCTGCATGAAAGGAGGACTAGCAGCCGAGATACATGGGAGAATGTGAAAAGTGTTCATATGTAGTAAAAACCTGAGAAATCCGTCCGTTTTCGACATTTGTTATCGAATCAACTTGAAGGCAGATCGTCACATTGGCCGCTCTTCTCTCTGAAACGGTTGTACTTATCGTCTGCAAAGCTATGTCACGTGCTGCAGTATGCGGAGACACTAAAAGCACCATTGTAGAACACAGATTAAGCTTCTAAGTTTATGTAATAGCCAGTAAGGAGTAGTACAATTCACGTTTTAGGTATCGAATATTGACTTTTTAGCTGGCTTTGGTGCCTTGGACATGAGCTAGGACCTTAAGACTCTGCATGAAAGGAGGACTAGCAGCCGAGTTGCACGGGAGGATGCGAAAAGTGTTCATATGTAGTAAAAACCTGAGAAATCCGTCCGTTTTCGTAATTTATTATCGAATCGACTTAAAGCAGTGCGTCACATTGGCCGCTCTTCTCTCTGAAACGGTTGTACTTATCGCCTGCAAAGCTATGTCGCGAGCTGCGGTATGAAGAGACACTAAAAGCACCATAGTAGAACACAGATGAAGCTTCAAAGTTGATGTAATAGCCAGTAAGAAGTAGCACAATTCAAGAATTAGGTATCGATTATTGACTTTTTTGCTAGCTTTGGTGCCTTGGACATGAGCTAGGACCTTACGATTCTGCATGAAAGGAGGACTAGCAGCCGCGTTACACGGGAGTAAGTGAAAAATGTTCATATGTAGTAAAAACCTGAGAAATCCGTCCATTTTCGTCATTTGTTATCGAATCGACTTAAAACCAGATCGTCACATTGGCCCCTCTTCTCTCTGAAACGGTTGTTCTTATCGTCTGCAAAGCTATGTCGCGTGCTGCGGTATGCGGTGACACTAAAATCACCATAGTGGAACACTGATGAAGCTTCTAAGTTGATGTAATAGCCAGTAAGAAGTAGTACAATTCAAGATTTAGGTATCGATTATTGACTTTTTTACTGGCTTTGGTGCCTTGGACATGATCTAGGACCTTACGATTCTGCATGAAAGTAGGACCAGCAGCCGAGTTAAACGGGAGAATGTAAAAAGTGTTCATATGTAGTAAAAACCTTAGAAATCCGTCCGTTTTCGTCATTTATTATCGAATCGACTTAAAGCCAGATCGTCACATTGGCCGCTCTTCTCTCTGAAACGGTTGTACTTATCGTCTGCAAAGCTATGTCGCGTGCTGCAGTAGGCGGAGACACTAAAAGCACCATAGTAGAACACAGATGAAGCTTCAAAGTTGATGTAATAGCCAGTAAGAAGTAGTACAATTCAAGATTTAGGTATCGATTATTAACTTTTTGCTAGCTTTGGTGCCTTGGACTTGAGCTAGGACATTACGATTCTGCATGAAAGGAGGACTAGCAGCCGAGTTGCACGGGAGAATGTAAATAGTGTTCATATGTAGTAAAAACCTGAGAAATCCGTCCGTTTTCGTCATTTGTTATCGAATCGACTTAAAGCCAGATCATCACATTGGCCCCTCTCCTCTCTGAAACGGTTGTACTTATCGTCTGCAAAGCTATGTCGCGTGCTGCAGTATGCGGAGACACTAAAAGCACCATAGTAGTACACAGATGAAGCTTCTAAGTTGATGTGATAGCCAGTGAGAAGTAGTACAATTCAAGTTTTAGGTATCGATTATTGACTTTGTAGCTGGCTTTGGTGCCTTGGACATGAGCTAGGACCTTAATATTCTGCATGAAAGGAGGACTAGCAGCAGCGTTGCACGGGAGTATGTGAAAAGTGTTCATATGTAGTGAAAACCTGAGAAATCCGTCCGTTTTCGTCATTTGTTACCGAATCAACTTGAAGCCTGATCGTCACATTGGCCGCTCTTCTCTCTGAAACGGTTGTACTTATCGTCTGCAAAGCTATGTCGCGTGCTGCGGTATGCGGAGACACTAAAAGCACCATAGTAGAACACAGATGAAGCTTCTAAGTTGATGTAATAGCCAGTAAGGAGTAGTTCAATTCAAGTTTTAGGTATCGAATATTGACTTTTTAGCTGGCTTTCGTGCCTTATACATGAGCTAGGACCTTAAGATTCTGCATGAAAGGAGGACTAGCAGCCGAGTTGCACGGGAGGATGCGAAAAGTGTTCATATGTAGTAAAAACCTGAGAAATCCGTCCGTTTTCTTAATTCCTTATCGAATCGACTTAAAGCAGTGCTCCACATTGGCCGCTCTTCTCTCTGAAACGGTTGTACTTATCGTCTGCCAAGCTATGTCGCGTGCTGCGGTATGCGGAGACACTAAAAGCACCATAGTAGAACACAGATGAAGCTTCAAGGTTGATGTAATAGCCAGTAAGAAGTAGTAGAATTCAAGATTTAGGTATCGATTATTGACTTTTTTGCTGGCTTTGGTGCCTTGGACATGAGCTAGGACCTTACGATTCTGCATGAAAGGAGGAGTAGCAGCCGAGTTGCACGGGAGAATGTAAAAAGTGTTCATATGTAGTAAAAACCTGAGAAATCCGTCCGTTTTCGTCATTTGTTATCGAATCGACTTAAAGCCAGATCGTCACATTGGCCGCTCTTCTCTCTGAAACGGTTGTACTTATCGTCTGCACAGCTTTGTCGCGTGCTGCGGTATGCGGAGACACTAAAAGCACCATAGTAGAACACAGATTAAGCTTCTAAGTTGATGTAATAGCCAGTAAGGAGTAGTACAATTCAAGTTTTAGGTATCGAATATTGACTTTTTAGCTGGCTTTGGTGCCTTGGACATGAGCTAGGACCTTAAGATTCTGCATGAAAGGAGGAGTAGCACCCGCGTTGCACGGGAGTATGTGAAAAGGGTTCATATGTAGTAAAAACCTGAGATATCCGTCCATTTTCGTCATTTGTTATCGAATCGACTTAAAGCCAGATCGTCACATTGGCCGCTCTTCTCTCTGAAACGGTTGTACTTATCGTCTGCACAGCTTTGTCGCGTGCTGCGGTATGCGGAGACACTAAAAGCACCATAGTAGAACACAGATTAAGCTTCTAAGTTGATGTAATAGCCAGTAAGGAGTAGTACAATTCAAGTTTTAGGTATCGAATATTGACTTTTTAGCTGGCTTTGGTGCCTTGGACATGAGCTAGGACCTTAAGATTCTGCATGAAAGGAGGACTAGCAGCCGAGTTGCACGGGAGGATGCGAAAAGTGTTCATATGTAGTAAAAACCTGTGATATCCTTCCGTTTTCGTAATTTATTATCGAATCTACTTAAAGCCAGAACGTCACATTGGCCGCTCTTCTCTCTGAAACGGTTGTACTTATTGTCTGCAGAGCTATGTCGCCTGCTGCGGTATGCGGAGACACTAAAAGCACCATAGTAGAACACAGATGAAGCTTCTAAGATGATGTGATAGCCAGTGAGAAGTAGTACAACTCAAGTTTTAGGTATCGATTATTGACTTTTTTGCTGGCTTTGGTGCCTTGGACATGAGCTAGGACCTTAAGATTCCGCATGAAAGGAGGAGTAGCAGCCGCGTTGCACGGGAGTATCTGAAAAGTGTTCATATGTAGTAAAAACCTGAGAAATCCGTCCATTTTCGTCATTTGTTATCGAATCGACTTCAAGCCAGATCGTCACATTGGCCGCTCTTCTCTCTGAAACGGCTGTACTTATCGTCTGCACAGTTTTGTCGCGTGCTGCGGTATGCGGAAACACTAAAAGCACCATAGTAGAACACAGATGAAGCTTCTAAGTTGATGCAATAGCCAGTAAGGAGTAGTACAATTCAAGTTTTAGGTGTCGAATATTGACTTTTTAGCTGGCTTTGGTGCCTTGGACATGGGCTAGGACCTTAAGATTCTGCATGAAAGGTGAACTAGCAGCCGAGTTGCACGGGAGGATGCGAAAAGTGTTCATATGTAGTAAAAACCTGAGATATCCGTCCGTTTTCGTAATTTATTATCGAATCGACTTAAAGCAGTGCGTCACATTGGCCGCTCTTCTCTCTGAAACGGTTGTACTTATCGCCTGCAAAGCTATGTCGCGTGCTGCGGTATGCGGAGACACTAAAAGCACCATAGTAGAACACAGATTAAGCTTCTAAGTTGATGTAATACCCACTAAGAAGTAGTACAATTCATATTTTAGGTATCGATTATTGACTTTTTAGCTGGCTTTGGTGCCTTGGACATGAGCTAGGACCTTCTGATTCTGCATGAAAAGAGGACTAGCAGCCGAGTTGCATGGGAGAATGTGAAAAGTGTTCATATGTAGTAAAAACCTGAGAAATCCGTCCGTTTTCGTCATTTGTTATCGAATCGACTTAAAGCCAGATCGTCACATTGGCCGCTCTTCTCTGTGAAACGGTTGTACTTATCGTCTGCAAAGCTATGACGCGTGCTGCGGGATGCGGAGACACTGAAAGCACCATAGTAGAACACAGATGAAGCTTCAAAGTTGATGTAATAGCCAGTAAGAAGTAGTACAATTCAAGATTTAGGTATCGATTATTGACTTTTTAGCTGGCTTTGGTGCCTTGGATATGAGCTAGGACTTTAAGATTCGGCATGAAAGGAGGACTAGCAGCTGCGTTGGACGGGAGTATGTGAAAAGTGTTCATATGTAGTAAAAACCTGAGAAATCCATCCATTTTAGTCATTTGTTATCGAATCGACTTAAAGCCAGATCGTCACATTGGCCGCTCTTCTCTCTGAAACGGTTGTACTTATCGTCTGCAAAGCTATGACGCGTGCTGCGGTATGCGGAGTCACTAAAATCACCATAGCGGAACACAGATGAAGCCTCTAAGTTGATGTGATAGCCAGTAAGAAGTAGTACAATTGAAGTTTTAGGTATCGAATATTGACTTTTTAGCTGGCTTTGGTGCCTTGGACATGCGCTAGGACCTTAAGATTCTGCATGATAGGAGTACTAGCCGCCGAGTTGCACGGGAGTACGTGAAAAGTGTTTATATGTAGTAAAAACCTGAGAAATCCGTCCATTTTCGTCATTTGTTATCGAATCGACTTAAAGCCAGATCGTCACATTGGCCGCTCTTCTCTCTGAAACGGTTGTACTTATCGTCTGCAAAGCTATGTCGCGTGCTGCGGTATGTGGACACACTAATATCACCATAAATGTACACAGATGAAGCTTCTAAATAGATGTAATAGCCAGTCAGAAGTAGTACAATTCAAGTTTTAGGTATCGATTATTGACTTTTTAGCTGGCTTTGGTGCCCTGGACCTGAGCTAGGACCTTAAGATTCTGCATGAAAGGAGGACTAGCAGCCGGGTTGATCGGGAGTATCTGAAAAGTGTTCATATGTAGTAAAAACCTGAGAAATCCGTCCATTTTCGTCATTTGTTATCGAATCGACTTCAAGCCAGATCGTCACATTGGCCGCTCTTCTCTCTGAAACGGCTGTACTTATCGTCTGCACAGTTTTGTCGCGTGCTGCGGTATGCGGAAACACTAAAAGCACCATAGTAGAACACAGATGAAGCTTCTAAGTTGATGCAATAGCCAGTAAGGAGTAGTACAATTCAAGTTTTAGGTGTCGAATATTGACTTTTTAGCTGGCTTTGGTGCCTTGGACATGGGCTAGGACCTTAAGATTCTGCATGAAAGGTGAACTAGCAGCCGAGTTGCACGGGAGGATGCGAAAAGTGTTCATATGTAGTAAAAACCTGAGATATCCGTCCGTTTTCGTAATTTATTATCGAATCGACTTAAAGCAGTGCGTCACATTGGCCGCTCTTCTCTCTGAAACGGTTGTACTTATCGCCTGCAAAGCTATGTCGCGTGCTGCGGTATGCGGAGACACTAAAAGCACCATAGTAGAACACAGATTAAGCTTCTAAGTTGATGTAATACCCACTAAGAAGTAGTACAATTCATATTTTAGGTATCGATTATTGACTTTTTAGCTGGCTTTGGTGCCTTGGACATGAGCTAGGACCTTCTGATTCTGCATGAAAAGAGGACTAGCAGCCGAGTTGCATGGGAGAATGTGAAAAGTGTTCATATGTAGTAAAAACCTGAGAAATCCGTCCGTTTTCGTCATTTGTTATCGAATCGACTTAAAGCCAGATCGTCACATTGGCCGCTCTTCTCTGTGAAACGGTTGTACTTATCGTCTGCAAAGCTATGACGCGTGCTGCGGGATGCGGAGACACTGAAAGCACCATAGTAGAACACAGATGAAGCTTCAAAGTTGATGTAATAGCCAGTAAGAAGTAGTACAATTCAAGATTTAGGTATCGATTATTGACTTTTTAGCTGGCTTTGGTGCCTTGGATATGAGCTAGGACTTTAAGATTCGGCATGAAAGGAGGACTAGCAGCTGCGTTGGACGGGAGTATGTGAAAAGTGTTCATATGTAGTAAAAACCTGAGAAATCC
The DNA here is from genome assembly GCF_023897955.1 of Schistocerca gregaria. Taxonomy (NCBI): domain Eukaryota; kingdom Metazoa; phylum Arthropoda; class Insecta; order Orthoptera; family Acrididae; genus Schistocerca; species Schistocerca gregaria. The sequence goes on from NC_064925.1 coordinate 587,734,197, forward strand.
ATCCATTTTAGTCATTTGTTATCGAATCGACTTAAAGCCAGATCGTCACATTGGCCGCTCTTCTCTCTGAAACGGTTGTACTTATCGTCTGCAAAGCTATGACGCGTGCTGCGGTATGCGGAGTCACTAAAATCACCATAGCGGAACACAGATGAAGCCTCTAAGTTGATGTGATAGCCAGTAAGAAGTAGTACAATTGAAGTTTTAGGTATCGAATATTGACTTTTTAGCTGGCTTTGGTGCCTTGGACATGCGCTAGGACCTTAAGATTCTGCATGATAGGAGTACTAGCCGCCGAGTTGCACGGGAGTACGTGAAAAGTGTTTATATGTAGTAAAAACCTGAGAAATCCGTCCATTTTCGTCATTTGTTATCGAATCGACTTAAAGCCAGATCGTCACATTGGCCGCTCTTCTCTCTGAAACGGTTGTACTTATCGTCTGCAAAGCTATGTCGCGTGCTGCGGTATGTGGACACACTAATATCACCATAAATGTACACAGATGAAGCTTCTAAATAGATGTAATAGCCAGTCAGAAGTAGTACAATTCAAGTTTTAGGTATCGATTATTGACTTTTTAGCTGGCTTTGGTGCCCTGGACCTGAGCTAGGACCTTAAGATTCTGCATGAAAGGAGGACTAGCAGCCGGGTTGATCGGGAGTATGTGAAAAGTGTTCATATGTAGTAAAAACCTGAGAAATCCGTTCGTTTTCGTCATTTGTTATCGAATCGACTTAAAGCCAGATCGTCACATTGGACGCTCTTCCCTCTGAAACGGTTGTACTTATCGTCTGCAAAGCTATGTCGCGTGCTTCGGTATGCGGAGACACTAAAAGCACTATAGTAGAACACAGATGAAACTTCTAAGTTGACGTAATAGCCAGTAAGGCGTAGTATAATTCAAGTTTTAGGTATCGATTATTGACATTTTAGCTGGCTTTGGTACATTGGACATGAGCTAGGACCTTAAGATTCTGCATGAAAGGAGGACTAGCAGCCGCGTTGCACGGGAGTATGTGATAAGTGTTTATATGTAATAAAAACCTGAGAAATCTGTCCATTTTCGTCATTTGGTATCGAATCGACTTAAAGCCAGATCGTCACATTGGCCGCTCCTCTATCTGAAACGGTTGTACTTATCGTCTGCAAAGCTATGTCGCGTGCTGCGGTATGCGGAGGCACTAAAATCACCATAGTGGAACACAGATGGAGCTTCTAAGTTGATGTAATAGCCAGTAAGAAGTAGTACAATTCAAGTTTTAGATAACGATTATTGACCTTTTAGCTGGCTTTGGTGCCTTGGACATGAGCTAGGACCTTAAGATTCCGCATGAAAGGAGGAGTAGCAGCCGCGTTGCACGGGAGTATCTGAAAAGTGTTCATATGTAGTAAAAACCTGAGAAATCCGTCCATTTTCGTCATTTGTTATCGAATCGACTTAAAGCCAGATCGTCACATTGGCCGCTCTTCTCTCTGAAACGGCTGTACTTATCGTCTGCATAGCTATGACGCGTGCTGCGGGATGCGGAGACACTGAAAGCACCATAGTAGAACACAGATGAAGCTTCAAAGTTGATGTAATAGCCAGTAAGAAGTAGTACAATTCAAGATTTAGGTATCGATTATTGACTTTTTAGCTGGCTTTGGTGCCTTGGATATGAGCTAGGACCTTAAGATTCGGCATGAAAGGAGGACTAGCAGCTGCGTTGGACGGGAGTATGCGAAAAGTGTTCATGTGTAGTAAAAACCTGAGAAATCCGTCCGTTTTCGCAATTTATTATCGAATCGACTTAAAGCCAGATTGTCACATTGGCCGCTCTTCTCTCTGAAACGGTTGTACTTATCGTCTGCAAAGCTATGTCGCGTGCTGCGGTATGCGGAGACACTAAAAGCACCATAGTAGAACACAGATGAAGCTTCTAAGTTGATGTAATAGCCAGTCAGAAGTAGTACAATTCAAGTTTTAGGTATCGATTATTGACTTTTTAGCTGGCTTTGGTGCCCTGGACCTGAGCTAGGACCTTAAGATTCTGCGTGAAAGGAGGACTAGCAGCCGAGTTGATCGGGAGTATGTGAAAAGTGTTCATATGTAGTAAAAACCTGAGAAATCCGTTCGTTTTCGTCATTTGTTATCGAATCGACTTAAAGCCAGATCGTCACATTGGCCGCTCTTCCCTCTGAAACGGTTGTACTTATCGTCTGCAAAGCTATGTCGCGTGCTTCGGTATGCGGAGACACTAAAAGCACCATAGTGGAACACAGATGGAGCTTCTAAGTTGATGTAATAGCCAGTAAGAAGTAGTACAATTCAAGTTTTAGATAACGATTATTGACCTTTTAGCTGGCTTTGGTGCCTTGGACATGAGCTAGGACCTTAAGATTCTGCATGAAAGGAGGACTAGCAGCCGAGTTGAACGGGAGAATGCGAAAAGTGTTCATGTGTAGTAAAATCCTGAGAAATCTGTCCGTTTACGTAATTTATTACCTAATCGACTTCAAGCCAGATCGTCACATTGGCCGCTCTTCTCTCTGAAACGGTTGTACTTATCGTCTGCAAAGCTATGTCGCGTGCTGCGGTATGCGGAGACACTAAAAGCACCATAGTAGAACACAGATTAAGCTTCTAAGTTGATGAAATAGCCAGTAAGAAGTAGTACAATTCAGGTTTTAGGTATCGACTATGGACTTTTTGCTGGCTTTGGTGCCTTGGACATGAGCTAGGACCTTAAGATTCTGCATGAAAGGAGGACTAGCAGCCGAGTTGCAAGGGACAATGTTAAAAGTGTTCATATGTAGTAAAAACCTGAGAAATCCGTTCGTTTTTGTCATTTGTTATCGAATCGACTTAAAGCCAGATCGTCACATTTGCCCCTCTTCTCTCTGAAACGGTTGTACTTATCGTCTGCAAAGATATGTCGCGTGATGCGGTATGCGGAGACACTAAAAGCACCATAGTAGAACACAGATGAATCTTCTAAATTGATGGAATAGCCAGTAAGGAGTAGTACAATTCAAGTTTTAGATATCGAATATTGACTTTTTAGCTGGCTTTGGAGCCTTGGACATGAGCTAGGACCTTAAGATTCTGCATGGAAGGAGGCCTAGCAGCCGAGTTGCACGGGAGGATGTAAAAAGTGTTCATATGTAGTAAAAACCTGAGAAATCCGTCCGTTTTCGTAATTTATTATCGAATCGACTTAAAGCAGTGCGTCACATTGGCCGCTTTTCTCTCTGAAACGGTTGTACTTATCGTCTGCAAAGCTATGTCGCGTGCTGCGGTATGCGGAGACACTAAAAGCACCATAGTAGAACATAGATTAAGCTTCTAAGTTGAAGTAAGACCCAGTAAGAAGTAGTACAATTCAAGTTTTAGGTATCGAATATTGACTTTTTAGCTGGCTTTGGTGCCTTGGTCATGAGCTATGTCCTTAAGATTCTGCGTGAAAGGAGGACTAGCAGCCGAGTTGAACGGGAGAATGCGAAAAGTGTTCATGTGTAGTAAAAACCTGAGAAATCCGTCCGTTTTCGTCATTTGTTATCGAATCGACTTAAAGCCAGATCGTCACATTGGCCGCTCTTCTCTGTGAAACGGTTGTACTTATCGTCTGCAAAGCTATGACGCGTGCTGCGGGATGCGGAGACACTGAAAGCACCATAGTAGAACACAGATGAAGCTTCAAAGTTGATGTAATAGCCAGTAAGAAGTAGTACAATTCAAGATTTAGGTATCGATTATTGACTTTTTAGCTGGCTTTGGTGCCTTGGATATGAGCTAGGACCTTAAGATTCGGCATGAAAGGAGGACTAGCAGCTGCGTTGGACGGGAGTATGTGAAAAGTGTTCATATGTAGTAAAAACCTGAGAAATCCATCCATTTTAGTCATTTATTATCGAATCGACTTAAAGCCAGATTGTCACATTGGCCGCTCTTCTCTCTGAAACGGTTGTACTTATCGTCTGCAAAGCTATGTCGCGTGCTGCGGTATGCGGAGACACTAAAAGCACCATAGTAGAACACAGATTAAGCTTCTAAGTTGATGTAATAGCCAGTAAGAAGTAGTATAATTCAAGTTTTATGTATCGATTATTGACTTTTTGCTGGCTTTGGTGCCTTGGACATGAGGTAGGACCTTAAGATTCTGCATGAAAGGAGGGCTAGCAGCCGAGTTGCAAGGGAGAATGTTAAAAGTGTTCATATGTAGTAAAAACCTGAGAAATCCGTTCGTTTTCGTCATTTGTTATCGAATCGACTGAAAGCCAGATCGTCACATTGGCCACTCTTCTCTGTGAAACGGTTGTACTTATCGTCTGCAAAGCTTTGTCGCGTGCTGCGGTATGCGGAGACACTAAAAGCACCATAGTAGAACATAGATGAAGCTTCTAAGTTGATGTAATAGCCAGTCAGAAGTAGTACAATTCAAGTTTTAGGTATCGATTAGTGACTTTTTAGCTGGCTTTGGTGCCCTGGACCTGAGCTAGGACCTTAAGATACTGCATGAAAGGAGGACTAGCAGCCGAGTTGATCGGGAGTATGTGAAAAGTGTTCATATGTAGTAAAAACCTGAGAAATCCGTTCGTTTTCGTCATTTGTTATCGAATCGACTTAAAGCCAGATCGTCACATTGGACGCTCTTCCCTTTGAAACGGTTGTACTTATCGTCTGCAAAGCTATGTCGCGTGCTTCGGTATGCGGAGACACTAAAAGCACTATAGTAGAACACAGATGAAGCTTCTAAGTTGACGTAATAGCCAGTAAGAAGTAGTACAATTCAAGTTTTAGATAACGATTATTGACTTTTTAGCTGGCTTTGGAGCCTTGGACATGAGCTAGGACCTTAAGATTCAGCATGGAAGGAGGACTAGCAGCCGAGTTGCACGGGAGGATGTGAAAAGTGTTCATATGTAGTAAAAACCTGAGATATCCGTCCGTTTTCGTAATTTATTATCGAATCGACTTAAAGCAGTGCGTCACATTGGCCGCTCTTCTCTCTGAAACGGTTGTACTTATCGTCTGCAAAGCTATGTCGCGTGCTGCGGTATGCGGAGACACTAAAAGCACCATAGTAGAACTCAGATTAAGCTTCTAAGTTGATGTAATACCCAGTAAGAAGTAGTACAATTCAAGTTTTAGGTATCGATTATTGACTTTTTAGCTGGCTTTGGTGCCTTGGACATGAGCTAGGACCTTATGATTCTGCATGAAAAGAGGACTAGCAGCCGAGTTGCATGGGAGAATGTGAAAAGTGTTCATATGTAGTAAAAACCTGAGAAATCCGTCCGTTTTCGTCATTTGTTATCGAATCGACTTAAAGCCAGATCATCACATTGGCCGCTCTTCTCTGTGAAACGGTTGTACTTATCGTCTGCAAAGCTATGACGCGTGCTGCGGGATGCGGAGACTCTGAAAGTACCATAGTAGAACACAGATGAAGCTTCAAAGTTGATGTAATAGCCAGTAAGAAGTAGTACAATTCAAGATTTAGGTATCGATTATTGACTTTTTAGCTGGCTTTGGTGCCTTGGATATGAGCTAGGACCTTAAGATTCTGCATGAAAGGAGGACTAGCAGCTGCGTTGGACGGGAGTATGTGAAAAGTGTTCATATGTAGTAAAAACCTGAGAAATCCATCCATTTTAGTCATTTGTTATCGAATCGACTTAAAGCCAGATCGTCACATTGGCCGCTCTTTTCTCTGAAACGGTTGTACTTATCGTCTGCAAAGCTATGACGCGTGCTGCGGTATGCCGAGTCACTAAAATCACCATAGCGGAACACAGATGAAGCCTCTAAGTTGATGTAATAGCCAGTAAGAAGTAGTACAATTCAGGTTTTAGGTATCGACTATGGACTTTTTGCTGGCTTTGGTGCCTTGGACATGAGCTAGGACCTTAAGATTCTGCATGAAAGGAGGACTAGCAGCCGAGTTGCAAGGGACAATGTTAAAAGTGTTCATATGTAGTAAAAACCTGAGAAATCCGTTCGTTTTTGTCATTTGTTATCGAATCGACTTAAAGCCAGATCGTCACATTTGCCCCTCTTCTCTCTGAAACGGTTGTACTTATCGTCTGCAAAGATATGTCGCGTGATGCGGTATGCGGAGACACTAAAAGCACCATAGTAGAACACAGATGAATCTTCTAAATTGATGGAATAGCCAGTAAGGAGTAGTACAATTCAAGTTTTAGATATCGAATATTGACTTTTTAGCTGGCTTTGGAGCCTTGGACATGAGCTAGGACCTTAAGATTCTGCATGGAAGGAGGCCTAGCAGCCGAGTTGCACGGGAGGATGTAAAAAGTGTTCATATGTAGTAAAAACCTGAGAAATCCGTCCGTTTTCGTAATTTATTATCGAATCGACTTAAAGCAGTGCGTCACATTGGCCGCTTTTCTCTCTGAAACGGTTGTACTTATCGTCTGCAAAGCTATGTCGCGTGCTGCGGTATGCGGAGACACTAAAAGCACCATAGTAGAACATAGATTAAGCTTCTAAGTTGAAGTAAGACCCAGTAAGAAGTAGTACAATTCAAGTTTTAGGTATCGAATATTGACTTTTTAGCTGGCTTTGGCGCCTTGGTCATGAGCTATGTCCTTAAGATTCTGCGTGAAAGGAGGACTAGCAGCCGAGTTGAACGGGAGAATGCGAAAAGTGTTCATGTGTAGTAAAAACCTGAGAAATCCGTCCGTTTTCGTCATTTGTTATCGAATCGACTTAAAGCCAGATCGTCACATTGGCCGCTCTTCTCTGTGAAACGGTTGTACTTATCGTCTGCAAAGCTATGACGCGTGCTGCGGGATGCGGAGACACTGAAAGCACCATAGTAGAACACAGATGAAGCTTCAAAGTTGATGTAATAGCCAGTAAGAAGTAGTACAATTCAAGATTTAGGTATCGATTATTGACTTTTTAGCTGGCTTTGGTGCCTTGGATATGAGCTAGGACCTTAAGATTCGGCATGAAAGGAGGACTAGCAGCTGCGTTGGACGGGAGTATGTGAAAAGTGTTCATATGTAGTAAAAACCTGAGAAATCCATCCATTTTAGTCATTTATTATCGAATCGACTTAAAGCCAGATTGTCACATTGGCCGCTCTTCTCTCTGAAACGGTTGTACTTATCGTCTGCAAAGCTATGTCGCGTGCTGCGGTATGCGGAGACACTAAAAGCACCATAGTAGAACACAGATTAAGCTTCTAAGTTGATGTAATAGCCAGTAAGAAGTAGTATAATTCAAGTTTTATGTATCGATTATTGACTTTTTGCTGGCTTTGGTGCCTTGGACATGAGGTAGGACCTTAAGATTCTGCATGAAAGGAGGGCTAGCAGCCGAGTTGCAAGGGAGAATGTTAAAAGTGTTCATATGTAGTAAAAACCTGAGAAATCCGTTCGTTTTCGTCATTTGTTATCGAATCGACTGAAAGCCAGATCGTCACATTGGCCACTCTTCTCTGTGAAACGGTTGTACTTATCGTCTGCAAAGCTTTGTCGCGTGCTGCGGTATGCGGAGACACTAAAAGCACCATAGTAGAACATAGATGAAGCTTCTAAGTTGATGTAATAGCCAGTCAGAAGTAGTACAATTCAAGTTTTAGGTATCGATTAGTGACTTTTTAGCTGGCTTTGGTGCCCTGGACCTGAGCTAGGACCTTAAGATACTGCATGAAAGGAGGACTAGCAGCCGAGTTGATCGGGAGTATGTGAAAAGTGTTCATATGTAGTAAAAACCTGAGAAATCCGTTCGTTTTCGTCATTTGTTATCGAATCGACTTAAAGCCAGATCGTCACATTGGACGCTCTTCCCTTTGAAACGGTTGTACTTATCGTCTGCAAAGCTATGTCGCGTGCTTCGGTATGCGGAGACACTAAAAGCACTATAGTAGAACACAGATGAAGCTTCTAAGTTGACGTAATAGCCAGTAAGAAGTAGTACAATTCAAGTTTTAGATAACGATTATTGACTTTTTAGCTGGCTTTGGAGCCTTGGACATGAGCTAGGACCTTAAGATTCAGCATGGAAGGAGGACTAGCAGCCGAGTTGCACGGGAGGATGTGAAAAGTGTTCATATGTAGTAAAAACCTGAGATATCCGTCCGTTTTCGTAATTTATTATCGAATCGACTTAAAGCAGTGCGTCACATTGGCCGCTCTTCTCTCTGAAACGGTTGTACTTATCGTCTGCAAAGCTATGTCGCGTGCTGCGGTATGCGGAGACACTAAAAGCACCATAGTAGAACTCAGATTAAGCTTCTAAGTTGATGTAATACCCAGTAAGAAGTAGTACAATTCAAGTTTTAGGTATCGATTATTGACTTTTTAGCTGGCTTTGGTGCCTTGGACATGAGCTAGGACCTTATGATTCTGCATGAAAAGAGGACTAGCAGCCGAGTTGCATGGGAGAATGTGAAAAGTGTTCATATGTAGTAAAAACCTGAGAAATCCGTCCGTTTTCGTCATTTGTTATCGAATCGACTTAAAGCCAGATCATCACATTGGCCGCTCTTCTCTGTGAAACGGTTGTACTTATCGTCTGCAAAGCTATGACGCGTGCTGCGGGATGCGGAGACTCTGAAAGTACCATAGTAGAACACAGATGAAGCTTCAAAGTTGATGTAATAGCCAGTATGAAGTAGTACAATTCAAGATTTAGGTATCGATTATTGACTTTTTAGCTGGCTTTGGTGCCTTGGATATGAGCTAGGACCTTAAGATTCTGCATGAAAGGAGGACTAGCAGCTGCGTTGGACGGGAGTATGTGAAAAGTGTTCATATGTAGTAAAAACCTGAGAAATCCATCCATTTTAGTCATTTGTTATCGAATCGACTTAAAGCCAGATCGTCACATTGGCCGCTCTTTTCTCTGAAACGGTTGTACTTATCGTCTGCAAAGCTATGACGCGTGCTGCGGTATGCCGAGTCACTAAAATCACCATAGCGGAACACAGATGAAGCCTCTAAGTTGATGTAATAGCCAGTAAGAAGTAGTACAATTCAAGTTTTAGGTATCGATTATTGACTTTTTAGCTGGCTTTGGTGCCTTGGACATGAGCTAGGACTTTATGATTCTGCATGAAAGGAGGACTAGCAGCAGAGTTGCATGGGAGAATGTGAAAAGTGTTCATATGTAGTAAAAACCTGAGAAATCCGTCCGTTTTCGTCATTTGTTATCGAATCGACTTAAAGCCAGATCGTCACACTGGCCGCTCTTCTCTCTGAAACGGTTGTACTTATCGTCTGCAAAGCTATGTCGCGTGCTGCGGTATGCGGAGACTCTGAAAGCACCATAGTAGAACACAGATGAAGCTTCAAAGTTGATGTAATAGCCAGTAAGAAGTAGTACAATTCAAGATTTAGGTATCGATTATTGACTTTTTAGATGGCTTTGGAGCCTTGGACATGAGCTAGGACCTTAAGATTCTGCATGAAAGGAGGACTAGCAGCCGCGTTGCACGGGAGTATGTGAAAAGTGTTCATATGTAGTAAAAACCTGGGAAATCCGTCCATTTTCGTCATTTGATATCGAATCGACTTAAAGCCAGATCGTCACATTGGCCCTTCTTCTCTCTGAAACGGTTGTACTTATCGTCTGCAAATCTATGTCGCGTGTTGCGGTATGCGGAGACACTAAAAGCACCATAGTAGAACACAGATGAAGCTTCTAAGTTGATGTAATAGCCAGTCAGAATTAGTACAATTCAAGTTTTAGGTATCGATTATTAACTTCTTAGCTGGCTTTGGTGCCTTGGACCTGAGCTAGGACCTTAAGATTCTGCATGAAAGGAGGACTAGCAGCCGAGTTGAACGGGAGAATGCGAAAAGTGTTCATGTGTAGTAAAAACCTGAGAAATCCGTCCGTTTTCGCAATTTATTATCGAATCGACTTAAAGCCAGATTGTCACATTGGCCGCTCTTCTCTCTGAAACGGTTGTACTTATCGTCTGCAAAGCTATGTCGCGTGCTGCGGTATGCGGAGACACTAAAAGCACCATAGTAGAACACAGATGAAGCTTCTAAGTTGATGTAATAGCCAGTAAGAAGTAGTATAATTCAAGATTTATGTATCGATTATTGACTTTTTGCTGGCTTTGGTGCCTTGGACATGAGGTAGGACCTTAAGATTCTGCATGAAAGGAGGGCTAGCAGGTGAGTTGCAAGGGAGAATGTTAAAAGTGTTCATATGTAGTAAAAACCTGAGAAATCCGTTCGTTTTCGTCATTTGTTATCGAATCGACTTAAAGCCAGATCGTCACATTGGCCACTCTTCTCTCTGAAACGGTTGTACTTATCGTCTGCAAAGCTATGACGCGTGCTGCGGGATGCGGAGACTCTGAAAGCACCATAGTAGAACACAGATGAAGCTTCAAAGTTGATGTAATAGCCAGTAAGAAGTAGTACAATTCAAGATTTAGGTATCGATTATTGACTTTTTAGCTGGCTTTGGTGCCTTGGATATGAGCTAGGACCTTAAGATTCTGCATGAAAGGAGGACTAGCAGCTGCGTTGGACGGGAGTATGTGAAAAGTGTTCATATGTAGTAAAAACCTGAGAAATCCATCCATTTTAGTCATTTGTTATCGAATCGACTTAAAGCCAGATCGTCACATTGGCCGCTCTTTTCTCTGAAACGGTTGTACTTATCGTCTGCAAAGCTATGACGCGTGCTGCGGTATGCCGAGTCACTAAAATCACCATAGCGGAACACAGATGAAGCCTCTAAGTTGATGTAATAGCCAGTAAGAAGTAGTACAATTCAAGTTTTAGGTATCGATTATTGACTTTTTAGCTGGCTTTGGTGCCTTGGACATGGGCTAGGACTTTATGATTCTGCATGAAAGGAGGACTAGCAGCAGAGTTGCATGGGAGAATGTGAAAAGTGTTCATATGTAGTAAAAACCTGAGAAATCCGTCCGTTTTCGTCATTTGTTATCGAATCGACTTAAAGCCAGATCGTCACACTGGCCGCTCTTCTCTCTGAAACGGTTGTACTTATCGTCTGCAAAGCTATGTCGCGTGCTGCGGTATGCGGAGACTCTGAAAGCACCATAGGAGAACACAGATGAAGCTTCAAAGTTGATGTAATAGCCAGTAAGAAGTAGTACAATTCAAGATTTAGGTATCGATTATTGACTCTTTAGATGGCTTTGGAGCCTTGGACATGAGCTAGGACCTTAAGATTCTGCATGAAAGGAGGACTAGCAGCCGCGTTGCACGGGAGTATGTGAAAAGTGTTCATATGTAGTAAAAACCTGAGAAATCCGTCCATTTTCGTCATTTGATATCGAATCGACTTAAAGCCAGATCGTCACATTGGCCCTTCTTCTCTCTGAAACGGTTGTACTTATCGTCTGCAAATCTATGTCGCGTGTTGCGGTATGCGGAGACACTAAAAGCACCATAGTAGAACACAGATGAAGCTTCTAAGTTGATGTAATAGCCAGTCAGAATTAGTACAATTCAAGTTTTAGGTATCGATTATTAACTTCTTAGCTGGCTTTGGTGCCTTGGACCTGAGCTAGGACCTTAAGATTCTGCATGAAAGGAGGACTAGCAGCCGAGTTGAACGGGAGAATGCGAAAAGTGTTCATGTGTAGTAAAAACCTGAGAAATCCGTCCGTTTTCGCAATTTATTATCGAATCGACTGAAAGCCAGATTGTCACATTGGCCGCTCTTCTCTCTGAAACGGTTGTACTTATCGTCTGCAAAGCTATGTCGCGTGCTGCGGTATGCGGAGACACTAAAAGCACCATAGTAGAACACAGATGAAGCTTCTAAGTTGATGTAATAGCCAGTAAGAAGTAGTATAATTCAAGATTTATGTATCGATAATTGACTTTTTGCTGGCTTTGGTGCCTTGGACATGAGGTAGGACCTTAAGATTCTGCATGAAAGGAGGGCTAGCAGGCGAGTTGCAAGGGAGAATGTTAAAAGTGTTCATATGTAGTAAAAACCTGAGAAATCCGTTCGTTTTCGTCATTTGTTATCGAATCGACTTAAAGCCAGATCGTCACATTGGCCACTCTTCTCTCTGAAACGGTTGTACTTATCGTCTGCAAAGCTATGTCGCGTGCTGCGGTATGCGGAGACACTAAAAGCACCATAGAAGAACATAGATGAAGCTTCTAAGTTGATGTAATAGCCAGTCAGAAGTAGTACAATTCAAGTTTTAGGTATCGATTATTGACTTTTTGGCTGGCTTTGGTGCCCTGGACCTGAGCTAGGACCTTAAGATTCTGCATGAAAGGAGGACTAGCAGCCGAGTTGATCGGGAGTATGTGATAAGTGTTTATATGTAGTAAAAACCTGAGAAATCCGTCCATTTTCGTCATTTGTTATCGAATCGACTTAAAGCCAGATCGTCACATTGGCCGCTCCTCTATCTGAAACGGTTGTACTTATCGTCTGCAAAGCTATGTCGCGTGCTGCGGTATGCGGAGGCACTAAAATCACCATAGTGGAACACAGATGGAGCTTCTAAGTTGATGTAATAGCCAGTAAGAAGTAGTACAATTCAAGTTTTAGATAACGATTATTGACCTTTTAGCTGGCTTTGGTGCCTTGGACATGAGCTAGGACCTTAAGATTCTGCATGAAAGGAGGACTAGCAGCCGAGTTGGACGGGAGAATGCGAAAAGTGTTCATGTGTAGTAAAATCCTGAGAAATCTGTCCGTTTACGTAATTTATTACCGAATCGACTTCAAGCCAGATCGTCACATTGGCCGCTCTTCTCTCTGAAACGGTTGTACTTATCGTCTGCAAAGCTATGTCGCGTGCTGCGGTATGCGGAGACACTAAAAGCACCATAGTAGAACACAGATTAAGCTTCTAAGTTGATGAAATAGCCAGTAAGAAGTAGTACAATTCAGGTTTTAGGTATCGACTATGGACTTTTTGCTGGCTTTGGTGCCTTGGACATGAGCTAGGACCTTAAGATTCTGCATGAAAGGAGGACTAGCAGCCGAGTTGCACGGGAGGATGCGAAAAGTGTTCATATGTAGTAAAAACCTGAGAAATCCGTTCGTTTTTGTCATTTATTATCGAATCGACTTAAAGCCAGATCGTCACATTTGCCCCTCTTCTCTCTGAAACGGTTGTACTTATCGTCTGCAAAGATATGTCGCGTGATGCGGTATGCGGAGACACTAAAAGCACCATAGTAGAACACAGATGAATCTTCTAAATTGATGGAATAGCCAGTAAGGAGTAGTACAATTCAAGTTTTAGGTATCGAATATTGACTTTTTAGCTGGCTTTGGAGCCTTGGACATGAGCTAGGACCTTAAGATTCTGCATGGAAGGAGGACTAGCAGCCGAGTTGCACGGGAGGATGTGAAAAGTGTTCATATGTAGTAAAAACCTGAGAAATCCGTCCGTTTTCGTAATTTATTATCGAATCGACTTAAAGCAGTGCGTCACATTGGCCGCTTTTCTCTCTGAAACGGTTGTACTTATCGTCTGCAAAGCTATGTCGCTTGCTGCGGTATGCGGAGACACTAAAAGCACCATAGTAGAACACAGATTAAGCTCCTAAGTTGAAGTAAGACCCAGTAAGAAGTAGTACAATTCAAGTTTTAGGTATCGATAATTAACTTTTTAGCTGGCTTTGGTGCCTTAGTCATGAGCTATGTCCTTAAGATTCTGCATGACAGGAGGACTAGCAGCCGAGTTGCATTCGAGAATGTGAAAAGTGTTCATATGTAGTAAAAACCTGAGAAATCCATCCGTGTTCGTTATTTGTTATCGAATCGACTTGAAGCCAGATCGTGACATTGTCCGCTCTTCTCTCTGAAACGGTTGTACTTATCGTCTGCAAAGCTATGTCGCGTGCTGCGGTATGCGGAGACACTTAAAGCACCATAGTAGAACACAGATGAAGCTTCTAAGTTGATGTAATAGCCAGTAAGAAGTAGTATAATTCAAGTTATATGTATCGATTATTGACTTTTTGCTGGCTTTGGTGCCTTGGACATGAGGTAGGACCTTAAGATTCTGCATGAAAGGAGGGCTAGCAGCCGAGTTGCAAGGGAGAATGTTAAAAGTGTTCATATGTAGTAAAAACCTGAGAAATCCGTTCGTTTTCGTCATTTGTTATCGAATCGACTTAAAGCCAGATCGTCACATTGGCCTCTCTTCTCTCTGAAACGGTTGTACTTATCGTCTGCAAAGCTATGTCGCGTGCTGCGGTATGCGGAGACACTAAAATCACCATAGTAGAACATTGATGAAGCTTCTAAGTTGATGTAATAGCCAGTAAGAGGTAGTACAATTCAAGTTTTAGATAACGATTATTGACCTTTTAGCTGGCTTTGGTGCCTTGGACATGAGCTAGGACCTTAAGATTCTGCATGAAAGGAGGACTAGCAGCCGAGTTGAACGGGAGAATGCGGAAAGTGTTCATGTGTAGTAAAATCCTGAGAAATCTGTCCGTTTACGTAATTTATTACCGAATCGACTTCAAGCCAGATCGTCACATTGGCCGCTCTTCTCTCTGAAACGGTTGTACTTATCGTCTGCAAAGCTATGTCGCGTGCTGCGGTATGCGGAGACACTAAAAGCACCATAGTAGAACACAGATTAAGCTTCTAAGTTGATGAAATAGCCAGTAAGAAGTAGTACAATTCAGGTTTTAGGTATCGACTATGGACTTTTTGCTGGCTTTGGTGCCTTGGACATGAGCTAGGACCTTAAGATTCTGCATGAAAGGAGGACTAGCAGCCGAGTTGCACGGGAGGATGCGAAAAGTGTTCATATGTAGTAAAAACCTGAGAAATCCGTTCGTTTTTGTCATTTGTTATCGAATCGACTTAAAGCCAGATCGTCACATTTGCCCCTCTTCTCTCTGAAACGGTTGTACTTATCGTCTGCAAAGATATGTCGCGTGATGCGGTATGCGGAGACACTAAAAGCACCATAGTAGAACACAGATGAAGCTTCTAAGTTGATGTAATAGCCAGTAAGAAGTAGTATAATTCAAGTTATATGTATCGATTATTGACTTTTTGCTGGCTTTGGTGCCTTGGACATGAGCTAGGACCTTAAGATTCTGCATGGAAGGAGGACTAGCAGCCGAGTTGCACGGGAGGATGTGAAAAGTGTTCATATGTAGTAAAAACCTGAGAAATCCGTCCGTTTTCGTAATTTATTATCGAATCGACTTAAAGCAGTGCGTCACATTGGCCGCTTTTCTCTCTGAAACGGTTGTACTTATCGTCTGCAAAGCTATGTCGCGTGCTGCGGTATGCGGAGACACTAAAAGCACCATAGTAGAACACAGATTAAGCTCCTAAGTTGAAGTAAGACCCAGTAAGAAGTAGTACAATTCAAGTTTTAGGTATCGATAATTGACTTTTTAGCTGGCTTTGGTGCCTTAGTCATGAGCTATGTCCTTAAGATTCTGCATGACAGGAGGACTAGCAGCCGAGTTGCATTCGAGAATGTGAAAAGTGTTCATATGTAGTAAAAACCTGAGAAATCCATCCGTGTTCGTTATTTGTTATCGAATCGACTTGAAGCCAGATCGTGACATTGTCCGCTCTTCTCTCTGAAACGGTTGTACTTATCGTCTGCAAAGCTATGTCGCGTGCTGCGGTATGCGGAGACACTTAAAGCACCATAGTAGAACACAGATGAAGCTTCTAAGTTGATGTAATAGCCAGTAAGAAGTAGTATAATTCAAGTTATATGTATCGATTATTGACTTTTTGCTGGCTTTGGTGCCTTGGACATGAGGTAGGACCTTAAGATTCTGCATGAAATGAGGGCTAGCAGCCGAGTTGCAAGGGAGAATGTTAAAAGTGTTCATATGTAGTAAAAACCTGAGAAATCCGTTCGTTTTCGTCATTTGTTATCGAATCGACTTAAAGCCAGATCGTCACATTGGCCTCTCTTCTCTCTGAAACGGTTGTACTTATCGTCTGCAAAGCTATGTCGCGTGCTGCGGTATTCGGAGACACTAAAATCACCATAGTAGAACATTGATGAAGCTTCTAAGTTGATGTAATAGCCAGTAAGAGGTAGTACAATTCAAGTTTTAGATAACGATTATTGACCTTTTAGCTGGCTTTGGTGCCTTGGACATGAGCTAGGACCTTAAGATTCTGCATGAAAGGAGGACTAGCAGCCGAGTTGCACGGGAGGATGCGAAAAGTGTTCATATGTAGTAAAAACCTGAGAAATCCGTTCGTTTTTGTCATTTGTTATCGAATCGACTTAAAGCCAGATCGTCACATTTGCCCCTCTTCTCTCTGAAACGGTTGTACTTATCGTCTGCAAAGATATGTCGCGTGATGCGGTATGCGGAGACACTAAAAGCACCATAGTAGAACACAGATGAATCTTCTAAATTGATGGAATAGCCAGTAAGGAGTAGTACAATTCAAGTTTTAGGTATCGAATATTGACTTTTTAGCTGGCTTTGGAGCCTTGGACATGAGCTAGGACCTTACGATTCTGCATGGAAGGAGGACTAGCAGCCGAGTTGCACGGGAGGATGTGAAAAGTGTTCAAATGTAGTAAAAACCTGAGAAATCCGTCCGTTTTCGTAATTTATTATCGAATCGACTTAAAGCAGTGCGTCACATTGGCCGCTTTTCTCTCTGAAACGGTTGTACTTATCGTCTGCAAAGCTATGTCGCGTGCTGCGGTATGCGGAGACACTAAAAGCACCATAGTAGAACACAGATTAAGCTTCTAAGTTGAAGTAAGACCCAGTAAGAAGTAGTACAATTCAAGTTTTAGGTATCGATAATTGACTTTTTAGCTGGCTTTGGTGCCTTAGTCATGAGCTATGTCCTTAAGATTCTGCATGACAGGAGGACTAGCAGCCGAGTTGCATGGGAGAATGTGAAAAGTGTTCATATGTAGTAAAAACCTGAGAAATCCATCCGTTTTCGTTATTTGTTATCGAATCGACTTGAAGCCAGATCGTGACATTGTCCGCTCTTCTCTCTGAAACGGTTGTACTTATCGTCTGCAAAGCTATGTCGCGTGCTGCGGTATGCGGAGACACTTAAAGCACCATAGTAGAACACAGATGAAGCTTCTAAGTTGATGTAATAGCCAGTAAGGAGTAGTACAATTCAAGTTTTAGGTATCGAATATTGAATTTTTAGCTGCCTTTAGTGCCTTGGACATGAGCTAGGACCTTAAGATTCTGCATGAAAAGAGGACTAGCAGCCGAGTTGCACGGGAGGATGCGAAAAGTGTTCTTATGTAGTAAAAACCTGAGAAATCCGTCCGTTTTCGTAATTTATCATTGAATCGACTTAAAGCAGTGCGTCACATTGGCCGCTCTTCTCTCTGAAACGGTTGTACTTATCGTCTGCAAAGCTATGTCGCGTGCTGCGGTATGCGGAGACACTAAAAGTACCATAGTAGAACACAGATTAAGCTTCTAAGTTGATGTAATACCCAGTAAGAAGTAGTACAATTCAAGTTTTATTTATCGATTATTGACTTTTTAGCTTGCTTTTCTGCCTTGGACATGAGCTAGGACTTTATGATTCTGCATGAAAGGAGGGCTAGCAGGCGAGTTGCAAGGGAGAATGTTAAAAGTGTTCATATGTAGTAAAAACCTGAGAAATCCGTTCGTTTTCGTCATTTGTTATCGAATCGACTTAAAGCCAGATCGTCACATTGGCCACTCTACTCTCTGAAACGGTTGTACTTATCGTCTGCAAAGCTATGTCGCGTGCTGCGGTATGCGGAGACACTAAAAGCACCATAGAAGAACATAGATGAAGCTTCTAAGTTGATGTAATAGCCAGTCAGAAGTAGTACAATTCAAGTTTTAGGTATCGATTATTCACTTTTTGGCTGGCTTTGGTGCCCTGGACCTGGGCTAGGACCTTAAGATTCTGCATGAAAGGAGGACTAGCAGCCGAGTTGATCGGGAGTATGTGATAAGTGTTTATATGTAGTAAAAACCTGAGAAATCCGTCCATTTTCGTCATTTGTTATCGAATCGACTTAAAGCCAGATCGTCACATTGGCCGCTCCTCTATCTGAAACGGTTGTACTTATCGTCTGCAAAGCTATGTCGCGTGCTGCGGTATGCGGAGGCACTAAAATCACCATAGTGGAACACAGATGGAGCTTCTAAGTTGATGTAATAGCCAGTAAGAAGTAGTACAATTCAAGTTTTAGATAACGATTATTGACCTTTTAGCTGGCTTTGGTGCCTTGGACATGAGCTAGGACCTTAAGATTCTGCATGAAAGGAGGACTAGCAGCCGAGTTGGACGGGAGAATGCGAAAAGTGTTCATGTGTAGTAAAATCCTGAGAAATCTGTCCGTTTACGTAAATTATTACCGAATCGACTTCAAGCCAGATCGTCAAATTGGCCGCTCTTCTCTCTGAAACGGTTGTACTTATCGTCTGCAAAGCTATGTCGCGTGCTGCGGTATGCGGATACACTAAAAGCACCATAGTAGAACACAGATTAAGCTTCTAAGTTGATGAAATAGCCAGTAAGAAGTAGTACAATTCAGGTTTTAGGTATCGACTATGGACTTTTTGCTGGCTTTGGTGCCTTGGACATGAGGTAGGACCTTAAGATTCTGCATGAAAGGAGGACTAGCAGGCGAGTTGCAAGGGACAATGTTAAAAGTGTTCATATGTAGTAAAAACCCGAGAAATCCGTTCGTTTTTGTCATTTGTTATCGAATCGACTTAAAGCCAGATCGTCACATTTGCCCCTCTTCTCTCTGAAACGGTTGTACTTATCGTCTGCAAAGATATGTCGCGTGATGCGGTATGCGGAGACACTAAAAGCACCATAGTAGAACACAGATGAATCTTCTAAATTGATGGAATAGCCAGTAAGGAGTAGTACAATTCAAGTTTTAGGTATCGAATATTGACTTTTTAGCTGGCTTTGGAGCCTTGGACATGAGCTAGGTCCTTAAGATTCTGCATGGAAGGAGGACTAGCAGCCGAGTTGCACGGGAGGATGTGAAAAGTGTTCATATGTAGTAAAAACCTGAGAAATCCGTCCGTTTTCGTAATTTATTATCGAATCGACTTAAAGCAGTGCGTCACATTGGCCGCTTTTCTCTCTGAAACGGTTGTACTTATCGTCTGCAAAGCTATGTCGCGTGCTGCGGTATGCGGAGACACTAAAAGCACCATAGTAGAACACAGATTAAGCTCCTAAGTTGAAGTAAGACCCAGTAAGAAGTAGTACAATTCAAGTTTTAGGTATCGATAATTGACTTTTTAGCTGGCTTTGGTGCCTTAGTCATGAGCTATGTCCTTAAGATTCTGCATGACAGGAGGACTAGCAGCCGAGTTGCATTCGAGAATGTGAAAAGTGTTCATATGTAGTAAAAACCTGAGAAATCCATCCGTGTTCGTTATTTGTTATCGAATCGACTTGAAGCCAGATCGTGACATTGTCCGCTCTTCTCTCTGAAACGGTTGTACTTATCGTCTGCAAAGCTATGTCGCGTGCTGCGGTATGCGGAGACACTTAAAGCACCATAGTAGAACACAGATGAAGCTTCTAAGTTGATGTAATAGCCAGTAAGAAGTAGTATAATTCAAGTTATATGTATCGATTATTGACTTTTTGCTGGCTTTGGTGCCTTGGACATGAGGTAGGACCTTAAGATTCTGCATGAAAGGAGGGCTAGCAGCCGAGTTGCAAGGGAGAATGTTAAAAGTGTTCATATGTAGTAAAAACCTGAGAAATCCGTTCGTTTTCGTCATTTGTTATCGAATCGACTTAAAGCCAGATCGTCACATTGGCCTCTCTTCTCTCTGAAACGGTTGTACTTATCGTCTGCAAAGCTATGTCGCGTGCTGCGGTATGCGGAGACACTAAAATCACCATAGTAGAACATTGATGAAGCTTCTAAGTTGATGTAATAGCCAGTAAGAGGTAGTACAATTCAAGTTTTAGATAACGATTATTGACCTTTTAGCTGGCTTTGGTGCCTTGGACATGAGCTAGGACCTTAAGATTCTGCATGAAAGGAGGACTAGCAGCCGAGTTGAACGGGAGAGTGCGGAAAGTGTTCATGTGTAGTAAAATCCTGAGAAATCTGTCCGTTTACGTAATTTATTACCGAATCGACTTCAAGCCAGATCGTCACATTGGCCGCTCTTCTCTCTGAAACGGTTGTACTTATCGTCTGCAAAGCTATGTCGCGTGCTGCGGTATGCGGAGACACTAAAAGCACCATAGTAGAACACAGATTAAGCTTCTAAGTTGATGTAATAGCCAGTAAGGAGTAGTACAATTCAAGTTTTAGGTATCAATTATTGACTTTTTAGCTGGTTTTTCTGCCTTGGACATGAGCTAGGACTTTATGATTCTGCATGAAAGGAGGAATAGCAGCCGAGTTGCATGGGAGAATGTGAAAAGTGTTCATATGTAGTAAAAACCTGAGAAAACCGTCCGTTTTCGTCATTTGTTATCGAATCGACTTAAAGCCAGATCGTCACATTGGCCCTTCTTCTCTCTGAAACGGTAGTACTTATCGTCTGCAAAGCTATGTCGCATGCTGCGGTATGCGGAGACACTAAAAGCACCATAGTAGAACACAGATGAATCTTCTAAATTGATGGAATAGCCAGTAAGGAGTAGTACAATTCAAGTTTTAGGTATCGAATATTGACTTTTTAGCTGGCTTTGGAGCCTTGGACATGAGCTAGGACCTTAAGATTCTGCATGGAAGGAGGACTAGCAGCCGAGTTGCACGGGAGGATGTGAAAAGTGTTCATATGTAGTAAAAACCTGAGAAATCCGTCCGTTTTCGTAATTTATTATCAAATCGACTTAAAGCAGTGCGTCACATTGGCCGCTTTTCTCTCTGAAACGGTTGTACTTATCGTCTGCAAAGCTATGTCGCGTGCTGCGGTATGCGGAGACACTAAAAGCACCATAGTAGAACACAGATTAAGCTCCTAAGTTGAAGTAAGACCCAGTAAGAAGTAGTACAATTCAAGTTTTAGGTATCGATAATTGACTTTTTAGCTGGCTTTGGTGCCTTAGTCATGAGCTATGTCCTTAAGATTCTGCATGACAGGAGGACTAGCAGCCGAGTTGCATTCGAGAATGTGAAAAGTGTTCATATGTAGTAAAAACCTGAGAAATCCATCCGTGTTCGTTATTTGTTATCGAATCGACTTGAAGCCAGATCGTGACATTGTCCGCTCTTCTCTCTGAAACGGTTGTACTTATCGTCTGCAAAGCTATGTCGCGTGCTGCGGTATGCGGAGACACTTAAAGCACCATAGTAGAACACAGATGAAGCTTCTAAGTTGATGTAATAGCCAGTAAGAAGTAGTATAATTCAAGTTATATGTATCGATTATTGACTTTTTGCTGGCTTTGGTGCCTTGGACATGAGGTAGGACCTTAAGATTCTGCATGAAAGGAGGGCTAGCAGCCGAGTTGCAAGGGAGAATGTTAAAAGTGTTCATATGTAGTAAAAACCTGAGAAATCCGTTCGTTTTCGTCATTTGTTATCGAATCGACTTAAAGCCAGATCGTCACATTGGCCTCTCTTCTCTCTGAAACGGTTGTACTTATCGTCTGCAAAGCTATGTCGCGTGCTGCGGTATGCGGAGACACTAAAATCACCATAGTAGAACATTGATGAAGCTTCTAAGTTGATGTAATAGCCAGTAAGAGGTAGTACAATTCAAGTTTTAGATAACGATTATTGACCTTTTAGCTGGCTTTGGTGCCTTGGACATGAGCTAGGACCTTAAGATTCTGCATGAAAGGAGGACTAGCAGCCGAGTTGAACGGGAGAATGCGGAAAGTGTTCATGTGTAGTAAAATCCTGAGAAATCTGTCCGTTTACGTAATTTATTACCGAATCGACTTCAAGCCAGATCGTCACATTGGCCGCTCTTCTCTCTGAAACGGTTGTACTTATCGTCTGCAAAGCTATGTCGCGTGCTGCGGTATGCGGAGACACTAAAAGCACCATAGTAGAACACAGATTAAGCTTCTAAGTTGATGAAATAGCCAGTAAGAAGTAGTACAATTCAGGTTTTAGGTATCGACTATGGACTTTTTGCTGGCTTTGGTGCCTTGGACATGAGCTAGGACCTTAAGATTCTGCATGAAAGGAGGACTAGCAGCCGAGTTGCACGGGAGGATGCGAAAAGTGTTCATATGTAGTAAAAACCTGAGAAATCCGTTCGTTTTTGTCATTTGTTATCGAATCGACTTAAAGCCAGATCGTCACATTTGCCCCTCTTCTCTCTGAAACGGTTGTACTTATCGTCTGCAAAGATATGTCGCGTGATGCGGTATGCGGAGACACTAAAAGCACCATAGTAGAACACAGATGAATCTTCTAAATTGATGGAATAGCCAGTAAGGAGTAGTACAATTCAAGTTTTAGGTATCGAATATTGACTTTTTAGCTGGCTTTGGAGCCTTGGACATGAGCTAGGACCTTAAGATTCTGCATGGAAGGAGGACTAGCAGCCGAGTTGCACGGGAGGATGTGAAAAGTGTTCAGATGTAGTAAAAACCTGAGAAATCCGTCCGTTTTCGTAATTTATTATCGAATCGACTTAAAGCAGTGCGTCACATTGGCCGCTTTTCTCTCTGAAACGGTTGTACTTATCGTCTGCAAAGCTATGTCGCGTGCTGCGGTATGCGGAGACACTAAAAGCACCATAGTAGAACACAGATTAAGCTTCTAAGTTGAAGTAAGACCCAGTAAGAAGTAGTACAATTCAAGTTTTAGGTATCGATAATTGACTTTTTAGCTGGCTTTGGTGCCTTAGTCATGAGCTATGTCCTTAAGATTCTGCATGACAGGAGGACTAGCAGCCGAGTTGCATGGGAGAATGTGAAAAGTGTTCATATGTAGTAAAAACCTGAGAAATCCATCCGTTTTCGTTATTTGTTATCGAATCGACTTGAAGCCAGATCGTGACATTGTCCGCTCTTCTCTCTGAAACGGTTGTACTTATCGTCTGCAAAGCTATGTCGCGTGCTGCGGTATGCGGAGACACTTAAAGCACCATAGTAGAACACAGATGAAGCTTCTAAGTTGATGTAATAGCCAGTAAGGAGTAGTACAATTCAAGTTTTAGGTATCGAATATTGACTTTTTAGCTGCCTTTAGTGCCTTGGACATGAGCTAGGACCTTAAGATTCTGCATGAAAAGAGGACTAGCAGCCGAGTTGCACGGGAGGATGCGAAAAGTGTTCTTATGTAGTAAAAACCTGAGAAATCCGTCCGTTTTCGTAATTTATTATTGAATCGACTTAAAGCAGTGCGTCACATTGGCCGCTCTTCTCTCTGAAACGGTTGTACTTATCGTCTGCAAAGCTATGTCGCGTGCTGCGGTATGCGGAGACACTAAAAGTACCATAGTAGAACACAGATTAAGCTTCTAAGTTGATGTAATACCCAGTAAGAAGTAGTACAATTCAAGTTTTATTTATCGATTATTGACTTTTTAGCTGGCTTTTCTGCCTTGGACATGAGCTAGGACTTTATGATTCTGCATGAAAGGAGGACTAGCAGCCGAGTTGCATGGGAGAATGTGAAAAGTGTTCATATGTAGTAAAAACCTGAGAAATCCGTCCGTTTTCGTCATTTGTTATCGAATCGACTTAAAGCCAGATCGTCACACTGGCCGCTCTTCTCTCTGAAACGGTTGTACTTATCGTCTGCAAAGCTATGTCGCGTGCTGCGGTATGCGGAGACTCTGAAAGCACCATAGTAGAACAAAGATGAAGCTTCAAAGTTG
Source organism: Schistocerca gregaria (assembly GCF_023897955.1). Classification (NCBI taxonomy): domain Eukaryota; kingdom Metazoa; phylum Arthropoda; class Insecta; order Orthoptera; family Acrididae; genus Schistocerca; species Schistocerca gregaria. The sequence continues at coordinate 587,757,922 of NC_064925.1, forward strand.
ATGTAATAGCCAGTAAGAAGTAGTACAATTCAAGATTTAGGTATCGATTATTGACTTTTTAGATGGCTTTGGTGCCTTGGACATGAGCTAGGACCTTAAGATTCTGCATGAAAGGAGGACTAGCAGCCGCGTTGCACGGGAGTATGTGAAAAGTGTTCATATGTAGTAAAAACCTGAGAAATCCGTCCATTTTCGTCATTTGATATCGAATCGACTTAAAGCCAGATCGTCACATTGGCCCTTCTTCTCTCTGAAATGGTTGTACTTATCGTCTGCAAATCTATGTCGCGTGTTGCGGTATGCGGAGACACTAAAAGCACCATAGTAGAACCCAGATGAAGCTTCTAAGTTGATGTAATAGCCAGTCAGAAGTAGTACAATTCAAGTTTTAGGTATCGATTATTAACTTTTTAGCTGGCTTTGGTGCCTTGGACCTGAGCTAGGACCTTAAGATTCTGCATGAAAGGAGGACTAGCAGCCGAGTTGATCGGGAGTATGTGAAAAGTGTTCATATGTAGTAAAAACCTGAGAAATCCGTCCGTTTTCGTCATTTGTTATCGAATCAACTTGAAGCCAGATCGTCACATTGGCCGCTCTTCTCTCTGAAACGGTTGTACTTATCGTCTGCAAAGCTATGTCGCGTGCTGCGATATGCGGAGACACTAAAAGCACCATAGTAGAACACAGATGAAGCTTCTAAGTTGATGTAATAGCCAGTCAGAAGTAGTACAATTCAAGTTTTAGGTATCGATTATTAACTTTTTAGCTGGCTTTGGTGCCTTGGACCTGAGCTAGGACCTTAAGATTCTGCATGAAAGGAGGACTAGCAGCCGAGTTGATCGGGAGTATGTGAAAAGTGTTCATATGTAGTAAAAACCTGAGAAATCCGTCCGTTTTCGTCATTTGTTATCGAATCAACTTGAAGCCAGATCGTCACTTTGGCCGCTCTTCTCTCTGAAACGGTTGTACTTATCGTCTGCAAAGCTATGTCGCGTGCTGCGATATGCGGAGACACTAAAAGCACCATAGTAGAACACAGATGAAGCTTCTAAGTTGATGTAATAGCCAGTAAGGAGTAGTACAATTCAAGTTTTAGGTATCAATTATTGACTTTTTAGCTGGTTTTTCTGCCTTGGACATGAGCTAGGACTTTATGATTCTGCATGAAAGGAGGAATAGCAGCCGAGTTGCATGGGAGAATGTGAAAAGTGTTCATATGTAGTAAAAACCTGAGAAAACCGTCCGTTTTCGTCATTTGTTATCGAATCGACTTAAAGCCAGATCGTCACATTGGCCCTTCTTCTCTCTGAAACGGTAGTACTTATCGTCTGCAAAGCTATGTCGCATGCTGCGGTATGCGGAGACACTTAAAGCACCATAGTAGAACACAGATGAAGCCTCTAAGTTGATGTAATAGCCAGTCAGAAGAAGTACAATTCAAGCTTTAGGTATCGATTATTGACTTTTTAGCTGGCTTTGGTGCCTTGGACCTGAGCTAGGACCTTAAGATTCTGCATGAAAGGAGGACTAGCAGCCGAGTTGATCGGGAGAATGTGAAAAGTGTTCATATGTAGTAAAAACCTGAGAAATCCGTCCGTTTTCGTAATTTATTATCGAATCGACTTAAGGCAGTGCGTCACATTGGCCGCTCTTCTCTCTGAAACGGTTGTACTTATCGTCTGCAAAGCTATGTCGCGTGCTGCAGTATTCAGAGACACTGAAAGCACCATAGTAGAACTCAGATGAAGCTTCAAAGTTGATGTAATAGCCAGTAAGGAGTAGTACAATTCAAGTTTTAGGTATCGAATATTGACTTTTTAGCTGGCTTTGGTGCCTTGGACATGAGCTAGGACCTTAAGATTCAGCATGAAAGGAGGACTAGCAGACGAGTTGCACGGGAGGATGCGAAAAGTGTTCATATGTAGTAAGAACCTGAGAAATCCGTCCGTTTTCGTCATTTGTTATCGAATCGCCTTAAAGCCAGATCGTCACATTGGCCCCTCTTCTCTCTGAAACGGTTGTACTTATCGTCTGCAAAGCTATGTCGCGTGCTGCGGTATGCGGAGACACTAAAAGCACTATAGTAGAACACAGATTAAGCTTTTAAGTTGATGAAATAGCCAGTAAGAAGTAGTACAATTCAAGTTTTAGGTATCGATTATGGACTTTTTGCTGGCTTTGGTGCCATGGACACAGGCTAGGACCTTAAGATTCTGCATGAAAGGAGGACTAGCAGTCGAGTTGCAAGGGAGAATGTGAAAAGTGTTCATATGTAGTAAAAACTTGAGGAATCCGTCCGTTTTCGTAATTTATTATCGAATCGACTTCAAGCAGCGCGTCACATTGGCCGCTCTTCTCTCTGAAACGGTTGTACTTATCGTCTGCAAAGCTATGTCGCGTGCTGCGGTATGCGGAGACACTAAAAGCACCATAGTAGAACACAGGTGAAGCTTCTAAGTTGATGTAATAGCCAGTAAGAAGTAGTACAATTCAAGTTTTAGGTATCGATTATGGACTTTTTGCTGGCATTGGTGCCTTGGACACAGGCTAGGACCTTAAGATTCTGCATGAAAGGAGGACTAGCAGTCGAGTTGCAAGGGAGAATGTGAAAAGTGTTCATATGTAGTAAAAACGTGAGGAATCCGTCCATTTTCGTCATTTGTTATCGAATCGACTTAAAGCCAGATCGTCACATTGGCCGCTCCTCTATCTGAAACGGTTGAACTTATCGTCTGCAAAACTATGTCGCGTGCTGCGGTATGCGGAGGCACTAAAATCACCATAGTGGAACACAGATGATGCTTCTAAGTTGATATAATAGCCAGTAAGAAGTAGTACAATTCAAGTTTTAGGTAACGATTATTGACTTTTTAGCTGGCTTTGGTGCCTTGGACATTAGCTAGGACCTTAAGATTCTGCATGAAAGTAGGACTAGCAGCCGAGTTCAACGGGAGAATGCGAAAAGTGTTCATGTGTAGTAAAATCCTGAGAAATCTGTCCGTTTACGTAATTTATTATCGAATCGACTTAAAGCCAGATTGTCACATTGGCCGCTCTTCTCTCTGAAACGGTTGTACTTATCGTCTGCAAAGCTATGTCGCGTGCTGCGGTATGCGGAGACACTAAAAGCACCACAGTAGAACACAGATTGAGCTTTTAAGTTGATGAAATAGCCAGTAAGAAGTAGTACAAATCAAGTTTTAGGTATCGATTATTGACTTTTTAGCTGGCTTTGGTGCCTTGGACATGAGCTAGGACCTTAAGATCCTGCATGAAAGGAGGAATAGCAGCCGCGTTGCATGGGAGTATGTGAAAAGAGTTTATATGTAGTAAAAACCTGAGAAATCCGTCCATTTTCGTCATTTGTTATCGAATCGACTTAAAGCCAGATCGTCACATTGGCCTCTCCTCTATCTGAAACGGTTGAATTTATCGTCTGCAAAACTATGTCGCGTGCTGCGGTATGCAGGGACACTAAAAGCACCATAGTAGAACACAGATTAAGCTTTTAAGTTGATGAAATAGCCAGTAAGAAGTAGTACAATTCAAGTTTTAGGTATCGATTATGGACTTTTTGCTGGCTTTGGTGCCTTGGACACAGGCTAAGACCTTAAGATTCTGCATGAAAGGAGGACTAGCAGTCGAGTTGCAAGGGAGAATGTGAAAAGTGTTCATATGTAGTAAAAACGTGAGGAATCCGTCCGTTTTCGTAATTTATTATCGAATCGACTTCAAGCAGCGCGTCACATGGGCCGCTCTTCTCTGTGAAACGGTTGTACTTATCGTCTGCAAAGCTATGTCGCGTGCTGCGGTATGCGGAGACACTAAAAGCACCATAGTAGAACACAGATTAAGCTTCTAAGTTGATGTAATAGCCAGTAAGAAGTAGTACAATTCAGGTTTTAGGTATCGACTATGGACTTTTTAGCTGGCTTTGGTGCCTTGGACATGAGCTAGGACCTTAAGATTCAGCATGAAAGGAGGACTAGCAGACGAGTTGCACGGGAGGATGCGAAAAGTGTTCATATGTAGTAAGAACCTGAGAAATCCGTCCGTTTTCGTCATTTGTTATCGAATCGCCTTAAAGCCAGATCGTCACATTGGCCCCTCTTCTCTCTGAAACGGTTGTACTTATCGTCTGCAAAGCTATGTCGCGTGCTGCGGTATGCGGAGACACTAAAAGCACTATAGTAGAACACAGATTAAGCTTTTAAGTTGATGAAATAGCCAGTAAGAAGTAGTACAATTCAAGTTTTAGGTATCGATTATGGACTTTTTGCTGGCTTTGGTGCCATGGACACAGGCTAGGACCTTAAGATTCTGCATGAAAGGAGGACTAGCAGTCGAGTTGCAAGGGAGAATGTGAAAAGTGTTCATATGTAGTAAAAACTTGAGGAATCCGTCCGTTTTCGTAATTTATTATCGAATCGACTTCAAGCAGCGCGTCACATTGGCCGCTCTTCTCTCTGAAACGGTTGTACTTATCGTCTGCAAAGCTATGTCGCGTGCTGCGGTATGCGGAGACACTAAAAGCACCATAGTAGAACACAGGTGAAGCTTCTAAGTTGATGTAATAGCCAGTAAGAAGTAGTACAATTCAAGTTTTAGGTATCGATTATGGACTTTTTGCTGGCATTGGTGCCTTGGACACAGGCTAGGACCTTAAGATTCTGCATGAAAGGAGGACTAGCAGTCGAGTTGCAAGGGAGAATGTGAAAAGTGTTCATATGTAGTAAAAACGTGAGGAATCCGTCCATTTTCGTCATTTGTTATCGAATCGACTTAAAGCCAGATCGTCACATTGGCCGCTCCTCTATCTGAAACGGTTGAACTTATCGTCTGCAAAACTATGTCGCGTGCTGCGGTATGCGGAGGCACTAAAATCACCATAGTGGAACACAGATGATGCTTCTAAGTTGATATAATAGCCAGTAAGAAGTAGTACAATTCAAGTTTTAGGTAACGATTATTGACTTTTTAGCTGGCTTTGGTGCCTTGGACATTAGCTAGGACCTTAAGATTCTGCATGAAAGTAGGACTAGCAGCCGAGTTCAACGGGAGAATGCGAAAAGTGTTCATGTGTAGTAAAATCCTGAGAAATCTGTCCGTTTACGTAATTTATTATCGAATCGACTTAAAGCCAGATTGTCACATTGGCCGCTCTTCTCTCTGAAACGGTTGTACTTATCGTCTGCAAAGCTATGTCGCGTGCTGCGGTATGCGGAGACACTAAAAGCACCACAGTAGAACACAGATTGAGCTTTTAAGTTGATGAAATAGCCAGTAAGAAGTAGTACAAATCAAGTTTTAGGTATCGATTATTGACTTTTTAGCTGGCTTTGGTGCCTTGGACATGAGCTAGGACCTTAAGATCCTGCATGAAAGGAGGAATAGCAGCCGCGTTGCATGGGAGTATGTGAAAAGAGTTTATATGTAGTAAAAACCTGAGAAATCCGTCCATTTTCGTCATTTGTTATCGAATCGACTTAAAGCCAGATCGTCACATTGGCCTCTCCTCTATCTGAAACGGTTGAATTTATCGTCTGCAAAACTATGTCGCGTGCTGCGGTATGCAGGGACACTAAAAGCACCATAGTAGAACACAGATTAAGCTTTTAAGTTGATGAAATAGCCAGTAAGAAGTAGTACAATTCAAGTTTTAGGTATCGATTATGGACTTTTTGCTGGCTTTGGTGCCTTGGACACAGGCTAAGACCTTAAGATTCTGCATGAAAGGAGGACTAGCAGTCGAGTTGCAAGGGAGAATGTGAAAAGTGTTCATATGTAGTAAAAACGTGAGGAATCCGTCCGTTTTCGTAATTTATTATCGAATCGACTTCAAGCAGCGCGTCACATGGGCCGCTCTTCTCTGTGAAACGGTTGTACTTATCGTCTGCAAAGCTATGTCGCGTGCTGCGGTATGCGGAGACACTAAAAGCACCATAGTAGAACACAGATTAAGCTTCTAAGTTGATGTAATAGCCAGTAAGAAGTAGTACAATTCAAGTTTTAGGTATCGAATATTGATTTTTAGCTGGCTTTGGTGCCTTGGACATGAGCTAGGACCTTAAGATTCTGCATGAAAGGAGGACTAGCAGCCGCGTTGCATGGGAGTATGTGAAAAGAGTTTATATGTAGTAAAAACCTGAGAAATCCGTCCATTTTCGTCATTTGTTATCGAATCGACTTAAAGCCAGATCGTCACATTGGCCGCTCCTCTATCTGAAACGGTTGAACTTATCGTCTGCAAAACTATGTCGCGTGCTGCGGTATGCGGAGGCACTAAAATCACCATAGTGGAACACAGATGAAGCTTCTAAGTTGATATAATAGCCAGTAAGAAGTAGTACAATTCAAGTTTTAGGTAACGATTATTGACTTTTTAGCTGGCTTTGGTGCCTTGGACATTAGCTAGGACCTTAAGATTCTGCATGAAAGTAGGACTAGCAGCCGAGATGAACGGGAGAATGCGAAAAGTGTTCATGTGTAGTAAAATCCTGAGAAATCTGTCCGTTTACGTAATTTATTATCGAATCGACTTGAAGCCAGATTGTCACATTGCCGCTCTTCTCTCTGAAACGGTTGTACTTATCGTCTGCAAAGCTATGTCGCGTGCTGCGGTATGCGGAGAAACTAAAAGCACCATAGTAGAACACAGATGAAGCTTCTAGGTTGATGTAATAGCCAGTAAGAAGTAGTACAATTCAAGTTTTAGGTATCGATTATGGACTTTTTGCTGGCTTTGGTGCCTTGGACATGAGCTAGGACCTTAAGATTCTGCATGAAAGGAGGTCTAGCAGCCGAGTTGCAAGGGACAATGTTAAAAGTGTTCATATGTTGTAAAAACCTGAGAAATCCGTTCGTTTTTGTCATTTGTTATCGAATCGACTTAAAGCCAGATCGTCACATTGGTCGCTCTTCTCTCTGAAACGGTTATACTTATCGTCTGCAAAGCTATGTCGTGTGCTGCGGTATGCGGAGGCACTAAAATCAACATAGCGGATCACAGATGAAGCTTCTAAGTTGATGTAATATCCAGTAAGAAGTAGTACAATTCAAGTTTTAGGTATCGATTATTGACTTTTTAGCTGGCTTTGGTGACTTGGACATGAGCTATGTCCTTAAGATTCTGCATGAAAGGAGGACTAGCAGCCGAGTTGCATGGGAGAATGTGAAAAGTGTTCATATGTAGTAAAAACCTGAGAAATCCGTCCGTTTTCGTCATTTGTTATCGAATCAATTTGAAGCCAGATCGTCACATTGCCCGCTCTTCTCTCTGAAACGGTTGTACTTATCGTCTGCAAAGCTATGTCGCGTGCTGCGTTATGCGGAGACACTAAAAGCTCCATAGTAGAACACAGATGAAGCTTCTAAGTTGATGTGATAGCCAGTAAGGAGTAGTACAATTGAAGTTTTATGTATCGAATATTGACTTTTTAGCTGGCTTTGGTGCCTTGGACATGAGCTAGGACCTTAAGATTCTTCACGAAAGGAGGACTAGCAGCCGCGTTGCACGGGCGTATTGTGAAAAGTGTTCATATGTAGTAAAAACCTGCGAAATCCGTCCGTTTTCGTCATTTGTTATCGAATCAACTTGAAGCCAGATCATCACATTGGCCGCTCTTCTCTCTGAAACGGTTGTACTTATCGTCTGCAAAGCTATGTCGCGTGATGCGGTATGCGGAGACACTAAAAGCACCATAGTAGAACACAGATGAAGCTTCTAAGTTGATGTAATAGCCAGTAAGAAGTAGTAAAATTCAAGTTTTAGGTATCGATTACTGATTATTTTGCTGGCTTTGGTGCCTTGGACATGAGCTAGGACCTTAAGATTCTGCATGAAAGGAGAACTAGCAGCCGCGTTGCACGGGAGTATGTGAAAAGTGTTCATATGTAGTAAAAACCTGAGAAATCCGTCCGTTTTCGTCATTTGTTATTGAATCGACTTAAAGCCAGATCGTCACATTGGCCGCTCTTCTCTCTGAAACGGTAGTACTTATCGTCTGCAAAGGTATGTCGAGTGCTGCGGTATGTGGAGACACTAAAAGCACCATAGTAGAACACAGATTAAGCTTTTAAGTTGATGAAATAGCCAGTAAGAAGTAGTACAATTCAAGTTTTAGGTATCGATTATGGACTTTTTGCTGGCTTTGGTGCCTTGGACACAGGCTCGGACCTTAAGATTCTGCATGAAAGGAGGACTAGCAGTCGAGTTGCAAGGGAGAATGTGAAAAGTGTTCATATGTAGTAAAAACTTGAGGAATCCGTCCGTTTTCGTAATTTATTATCGAATCGACTTCAAGCAGCGCGTCACATTGGCCGCTCTTCTCTCTGAAACGGTTGTACTTATCGTCTGCAAAGCTATGTCGCGTGCTGCGGTATGCGGAGACACTAAAAGCACCATAGTAGAACACAGGTGAAGCTTCTAAGTTGATGTAATAGCCAGTAAGAAGTAGTACAATTCAAGTTTTAGGTATCGATTATGGACTTTTTGCTGGCATTGGTGCCTTGGACACAGGCTAGGACCTTAAGATTCTGCATGAAAGGAGGACTAGCAGTCGAGTTGCAAGGGAGAATGTGAAAAGTGTTCATATGTAGTAAAAACGTGAGGAATCCGTCCATTTTCGTCATTTGTTATCGAATCGACTTAAAGCCAGATCGTCACATTGGCCGCTCCTCTATCTGAAACGGTTGAACTTATCGTCTGCAAAACTATGTCGCGTGCTGCGGTATGCGGAGGCACTAAAATCACCATAGTGGAACACAGATGATGCTTCTAAGTTGATATAATAGCCAGTAAGAAGTAGTACAATTCAAGTTTTAGGTAACGATTATTGACTTTTTAGCTGGCTTTGGTGCCTTGGACATTAGCTAGGACCTTAAGATTCTGCATGAAAGTAGGACTAGCAGCCGAGTTCAACGGGAGAATGCGAAAAGTGTTCATGTGTAGTAAAATCCTGAGAAATCTGTCCGTTTACGTAATTTATTATCGAATCGACTTAAAGCCAGATTGTCACATTGGCCGCTCTTCTCTCTGAAACGGTTGTACTTATCGTCTGCAAAGCTATGTCGCGTGCTGCGGTATGCGGAGACACTAAAAGCACCACAGTAGAACACAGATTGAGCTTTTAAGTTGATGAAATAGCCAGTAAGAAGTAGTACAAATCAAGTTTTAGGTATCGATTATTGACTTTTTAGCTGGCTTTGGTGCCTTGAACATGAGCTAGGACCTTAAGATCCTGCATGAAAGGAGGAATAGCAGCCGCGTTGCATGGGAGTATGTGAAAAGAGTTTATATGTAGTAAAAACCTGAGAAATCCGTCCATTTTCGTCATTTGTTATCGAATCGACTTAAAGCCAGATCGTCACATTGGCCTCTCCTCTATCTGAAACGGTTGAATTTATCGTCTGCAAAACTATGTCGCGTGCTGCGGTATGCAGGGACACTAAAAGCACCATAGTAGAACACAGATTAAGCTTTTAAGTTGATGAAATAGCCAGTAAGAAGTAGTACAATTCAAGTTTTAGGTATCGATTATGGACTTTTTGCTGGCTTTGGTGCCTTGGACACAGGCTAAGACCTTAAGATTCTGCATGAAAGGAGGACTAGCAGTCGAGTTGCAAGGGAGAATGTGAAAAGTGTTCATATGTAGTAAAAACGTGAGGAATCCGTCCGTTTTCGTAATTTATTATCGAATCGACTTCAAGCAGCGCGTCACATGGGCCGCTCTTCTCTGTGAAACGGTTGTACTTATCGTCTGCAAAGCTATGTCGCGTGCTGCGGTATGCGGAGACACTAAAAGCACCATAGTAGAACACAGATTAAGCTTCTAAGTTGATGTAATAGCCAGTAAGAAGTAGTACAATTCAAGTTTTAGGTATCGAATATTGATTTTTAGCTGGCTTTGGTGCCTTGGACATGAGCTAGGACCTTAAGATTCTGCATGAAAGGAGGACTAGCAGCCGCGTTGCATGGGAGTATGTGAAAAGAGTTTATATGTAGTAAAAACCTGAGAAATCCGTCCATTTTCGTCATTTGTTATCGAATCGACTTAAAGCCAGATCGTCACATTGGCCGCTCCTCTATCTGAAACGGTTGAACTTATCGTCTGCAAAACTATGTCGCGTGCTGCGGTATGCGGAGGCACTAAAATCACCATAGTGGAACACAGATGAAGCTTCTAAGTTGATATAATAGCCAGTAAGAAGTAGTACAATTCAAGTTTTAGGTAACGATTATTGACTTTTTAGCTGGCTTTGGTGCCTTGGACATTAGCTAGGACCTTAAGATTCTGCATGAAAGTAGGACTAGCAGCCGAGATGAACGGGAGAATGCGAAAAGTGTTCATGTGTAGTAAAATCCTGAGAAATCTGTCCGTTTACGTAATTTATTATCGAATCGACTTGAAGCCAGATTGTCACATTGCCGCTCTTCTCTCTGAAACGGTTGTACTTATCGTCTGCAAAGCTATGTCGCGTGCTGCGGTATGCGGAGACACTAAAAGCACCATAGTAGAACACAGATGAAGCTTCTAAGTTGATGTAATAGCCAGTAAGAAGTAGTACAATTCAAGTTTTAGGTATCGATTATGGACTTTTTGCTGGCTTTGGTGCCTTGGACATGAGCTAGGACCTTAAGATTCTGCATGAAAGGAGGTCTAGCAGCCGAGTTGCAAGGGACAATGTTAAAAGTGTTCATATGTTGTAAAAACCTGAGAAATCCGTTCGTTTTTGTCATTTGTTATCGAATCGACTTAAAGCCAGATCGTCACATTGGTCGCTCTTCTCTCTGAAACGGTTATACTTATCGTCTGCAAAGCTATGTCGTGTGCTGCGGTATGCGGAGGCACTAAAATCAACATAGCGGATCACAGATGAAGCTTCTAAGTTGATGTAATATCCAGTAAGAAGTAGTACAATTCAAGTTTTAGGTATCGATTATTGACTTTTTAGCTGGCTTTGGTGACTTGGACATGAGCTATGTCCTTAAGATTCTGCATGAAAGGAGGACTAGCAGCCGAGTTGCATGGGAGAATGTGAAAAGTGTTCATATGTAGTAAAAACCTGAGAAATCCGTCCGTTTTCGTCATTTGTTATCGAATCAATTTGAAGCCAGATCGTCACATTGCCCGCTCTTCTCTCTGAAACGGTTGTACTTATCGTCTGCAAAGCTATGTCGCGTGCTGCGTTATGCGGAGACACTAAAAGCTCCATAGTAGAACACAGATGAAGCTTCTAAGTTGATGTGATAGCCAGTAAGGAGTAGTACAATTGAAGTTTTATGTATCGAATATTGACTTTTTAGCTGGCTTTGGTGCCTTGGACATGAGCTAGGACCTTAAGATTCTGCACGAAAGGAGGACTAGCAGCCGCGTTGCACGGGCGTATTGTGAAAAGTGTTCATATGTAGTAAAAACCTGCGAAATCCGTCCGTTTTCGTCATTTGTTATCGAATCAACTTGAAGCCAGATCATCACATTGGCCGCTCTTCTCTCTGAAACGGTTGTACTTATCGTCTGCAAAGCTATGTCGCGTGATGCGGTATGCGGAGACACTAAAAGCACCATAGTAGAACACAGATGAAGCTTCTAAGTTGATGTAATAGCCAGTAAGAAGTAGTAAAATTCAAGTTTTAGGTATCGATTACTGATTATTTTGCTGGCTTTGGTGCCTTGGACATGAGCTAGGACCTTAAGATTCTGCATGAAAGGAGAACTAGCAGCCGCGTTGCACGGGAGTATGTGAAAAGTGTTCATATGTAGTAAAAACCTGAGAAATCCGTCCGTTTTCGTCATTTGTTATTGAATCGACTTAAAGCCAGATCGTCACATTGGCCGCTCTTCTCTCTGAAACGGTAGTACTTATCGTCTGCAAAGGTATGTCGAGTGCTGCGGTATGTGGAGACACTAAAAGCACCATAGTAGAACACAGATGAAGCTTCTAAGTTGATTTAATAGCAAGTAAGAAGTAGTACAATTCAAGTTTTACGTATCGATTATTGACTTTTTAGCCGGCTTTGGTGCTTTGAACATGAGCTAGGACCTTAAGATTCTGCATGAAAGGAGGACTAGCAGCCGAGTTAAACGGGAAAATGTGAAAAGTGTTCATATGTAGTAAAAACCTGAGAAATCAGTCCGTTTTCATCATTTGTTACAGAATCGACTTAAATCCAGATCGTCACATTGGCCGCAGTTCTGTCTGAAACGGCTGTACTTATCGTCTGCAAAGCTATGTCGCGTGCTGCGGTATGCGAAGACACTAAAAGCATCATAGTAGAACATAGATGAAGCTTCTAAGTTGATGTAATAGCCAGTAAGAAGTAGTACAATTTACGTTTTAGGAATCGATTTTTGACTTTTTACCTGGCTTTGGAGCCATGGACATCATGTTGGACCTTAAGATTCTGCATGAAAGAAGGACTAGCAGCCGAGTTGCATGGGAGAATGTTAAAAGTGTTCATATGTAGTAAAAACCTGAGAAATCCGTTCGTTTTCGTCATTTGTTATCGAATCGACTTAAAGCCAGATCGTCACATTGGCCGCTCTTCTCTCTGAAACGGTTGTACTTATCGTCTGCAAAGCTATGTCGCGTGCTGCGGTATGCGGAGACACTAAAAGCACCATAAATGAACACAGATGAAGCTTCTAAGTTGATGTAATAGCATGTAAGAAGTAGTACAATTCTAGTCTTAGGTATCGATTATTGAATTTTTTGCTGGCTTTGGTGCCTTGGACATGAGCTAGGACCTTAAGATTCTGCATGAAAGGAGGACTAGCAGCCGAGTTGCACGGGAAAATGTGAAAAGTGTTCATATGTAGTAAAAACCTGAGAAATCCGTCCGTTTTCATCATTTGTTACAGAATCGACTTAAACCCAGATTGACATATTGGCCCCTCTTCTCTCAAACGGTTGTACTTATCGTCTGCAAAGCTATGTCGCGTGCTGCGGTATACGGAGACACTAAAAGCACCATAGTAGAACACAGGTGAAGCTTCTAAGTTGATGTAATAGCGAGTGAGAAGTAGAACAATTCAAGTTTTAGGTATCGATTATTGACTTTTTAGCTGGCTTTGGAGCCTTGGACATGAGCTAGGACCTTAAGATTCTGCATGAAAGGAGAAATAGCAGCCGCGTTGCACGGGAGTATGTCAAAAGTGTTCATATGTAGTAAAAACCAGAGAAATCCGTCCATTTTCGTCATTTGTTATCGAATCGACTTAAAGCCAGATTTTCACATTGGCCGCTCTTCTCTCTGAAACGGTAGTACTTATCGTCTGCAAAGCTATGTCGCGTGCTGCGGTATACGGAAACACTAAAAGCACCATAGTAGAACACAGATGAAGCTTCTAAGTTGATGTAATAGCTAGTAAGAAGTAGTACAGTTCAAGATTTAGGTATCGATTATTGACTATTTAGCTGGCTTTGGTGCCTTGGACATGAGCTAGGAGCTTAAAATTCTGCATGAAAGGAGGACTGGCAGCTGCGTTGCACGGGAGTATGTCAAAAGTGTTCATATGCAGAAAAAACCTGAGAAATCCGTCCGTTTTCGTCATTTGTTATCGAATCGACTGAAAGCCATATCGTCACATTTTCCGCTCTTCTCTCTGAAACGGTTGTACTTATCGTCTGCAAAGCTATGTCGCGTGCTGCGTTATGCGGAGACACTAAAAGCTCCATAGTAGAACACAGATGAAGCTTCTAAGTTGATGTGATAGCCAGTAAGGAGTAGTACAATTGAAGTTTTATGTATCGAATATTGACTTTTTAGCTGGCTTTGGTGCCTTGGACATGAGCTAGGACCTTAAGATTCTGCATGAAAGGAGGACTAGCAGCCGAGTTGCACGGGAGAATGCGAAAAGTGTTCATATGTAGTAAAAACCTGAGAAATCCGTCCGTTTTCGTAATTTATTATCGAATCGACTTAAGGCAGTGCGTCACAGTAGCCGCTCTTCTCTCTGAAACGGTTGTACTTATCGTCTGCAAAGCTATGTCGCGTGCTGCGGTATGCGGAGACACTAAAAGCACCATAGTAGAACAAAGATTAAGATTCTAAGTTGATGTAATAGCCAGTAAGAAGTAGTACAATTCAAGTTTTAGGTATCGATTATTGACATTTTAGCTGGCTTTGGAGCCTTGGGCATGAGCTAGGACCTTAAGATTCTGCATGAAAGGAGGACTAGCAGTCGAGTTGAACGGGAGAATGCGAAGAGTGTTCATGTGTAGTTAAATCCTGAGAAATCCGTCCGTTTACGTAATTTATTATCGAATCGACTTAAAACAGATCGTCACATTGGCCGCTCTTCTCTCTGAAACGTTTGTACTTATCGTCTGCAAAGCTATGTCGCGTGCTGCGGTATGCGGAGACACTAAAATCACCATAGTGGAACACAGATGAAGCTTCTAAGTTGATGTAATAGCCAGTAAGAAGTAGTACAATTCAAGTTTTAGGTAACGATTATTGACTTTGTAGCTGGCTTTGGTGCCTTGGACATGAGATAGGACCTTAAGATTCTGCATGAAAAGAGGACTAGCAGCCGAGTTGAACGGGAGAATGCGAAAAGTGTTCATGTGTAGTAAAAACCTGAGAAATCCGTTCGTTTTCGTAATTTATTATCGAATCGACATAAGCCAGATCGTCACATTGGCCGCTCTTCTCTCTGAAACGGTTGTACTTATCGTCTGCAAAGCTATGTCGCGCGCTGCGGTATGCGGAGACACTAAAAGCACCACAGTAAAACACAGATGATGCTTCTAAGCTGATGTAATAGCCAGTAAGAAGTAGTACAATTCAAGTTTTAGGTATCGATAATTGACTTTTTAGCTTGCTTTGGCGCCTTGGACCTGAGCTAGGACCTTAAGATTCTGCATGAAAGGAGGACTAGCAGCCGAGTTGATCGGGAGTATGTGAAAAGTGTTCATATGTAGTAAAAACCTGAGAAATCCGTTCGTTTTCGTCATTTGTTATCGAATCGACTTAAAGCCAGATCGTCACTTTGGCCGCTCTTCTCTCTGAAACGGTTGTACTTATCGTCTGCAAAGCTATGTCGCGTGCTGCGGTATGCGGAGGCACTAAAATCAACATAGAGGAACACAGATGATGCTTCTAAGTTGATGTAATAGCCAGTAAGGAGTAGTACAATTCAAGTTTTAGGTATCGATTATTGACATTTTAGCCGGCTTTGGTGCCTTGAACATGAGCTAGGAACTTAAGATTCTGCATGAAAGGAGGACTAGCAGCCGAGTTGCAAGGGAGAATGTGAAAAGTGTTCATATGTAGTAAAAACCTGAGAAATCCGTCCGTTTTCATCATTTGTTATAGAATCGACTTAAATCCAGATCGTCACATTGGCCGCAGTTCTGTCTGAAACGGCTGTACTTATCGTCTGCAAAGCTATGTCGCGTGCTGCGGTATGCGGAGACACTAAAGCACCATAGTAGAACATAGATGAAGCTTCTAAGTTGATGTAATAGCCAGTAAGAAGTAGTACAATTTACGTTTTAGGTATCGATTTTTGACTTTTTAGCTGGCTTTGGAGCCTTGGACATGAGGTAGGACCTTAAGATTCTGCACGAAAGGAGGACTAGCAGCCGCGTTGCACGGGCGTATTGTGAAAAGTGTTCATATGTAGTAAAAACCTGCGAAATCCGTCCGTTTTCGTCATTTGTTATCGAATCAACTTGAAGCCAGATCATCACATTGGCCGCTCTTCTCTCTGAAACGGTTGTACTTATCGTCTGCAAAGCTATGTCGCGTGATGCGGTATGCGGAGACACTAAAAGCACCATAGTAGAACACAGATGAAGCTTCTAAGTTGATGTAATAGCCAGTAAGAAGTAGTAAAATTCAAGTTTTAGGTATCGATTACTGATTATTTTGCTGGCTTTGGTGCCTTGGACATGAGCTAGGACCTTAAGATTCTGCATGAAAGGAGAACTAGCAGCCGCGTTGCACGGGAGTATGTGAAAAGTGTTCATATGTAGTAAAAACCTGAGAAATCCGTTTTCGTCATTTGTTATCAAATCGACTTAAAGCCAGATCGTCACATTGGCCGCTCTTCTCTCTGAAACGGTTGTACTTATCGTCTGCAAAGCTATTTCGCGTGATGCGGTATGCGGAGACACTAAAAGCACCATAGTAGAACACAGATGAAGCTTCTAAGTTGATGTAATAGCCAGTAAGAAGTAGTAAAATTCAAGTTTTAGGTATCGATTACTGATTATTTTGCTGGCTTTGGTGCCTTGGACATGAGCTAGGACCTTAAGATTCTGCATGAAAGGAGAACTAGCAGCCGCGTTGCACGGGAGTATGTGAAAAGTGTTCATATGTAGTAAAAACCTGAGAAATCCGTTTTCGTCATTTGTTATCGAATCGACTTAAAGCCAGATCGTCACATTGGCCGCTCTTCTCTCTGAAACGGTAGTACTTATCGTCTGCAAAGGTATGTCGAGTGCTGCGGTATGTGGAGACACTAAAAGCACCATAGTAGAACACAGATGAAGCTTCTAAGTTGATTTAATAGCAAGTAAGAAGTAGTACAATTCAAGTTTTACGTATCGATTATTGACTTTTTAGCCGGCTTTGGTGCTTTGAACATGAGCTAGGACCTTAAGATTCTGCATGAAAGGAGGACTAGCAGCCGAGTTGCACGGGAAAATGTGAAAAGTGTTCATATGTAGTAAAAACCTGAGAAATCAGTCCGTTTTCATCATTTGTTACAGAATCGACTTAAATCCGGATCGTCACATTGGCCGCAGTTCTGTCTGAAACGGCTGTACTTATCGTCTGCAAAGCTATGTCGCGTGCTGCGGTATGCGGAGACACTAAAAGCATCATAGTAGAACATAGATGAAGCTTCTAATTTGATGTAATAGCCAGTAAGAAGTAGTACAATTTACGTTTTAGGAATCGATTTTTGACTTTTTACCTGGCTTTGGAGCCATGGACGTCATGTTGGACCTTAAGATTCTGCATGAAAGAAGGACTAGCAGCCGAGTTGCATGGGAGAATGTTAAAAGTGTTCATATGTAGTAAAAACCTGAGAAATCCGTTCGTTTTCGTCATTTGTTATCGAATCGACTTAAAGCCAGATCGTCACATTGGCCGCTCTTCTCTCTGAAACGGTTGTACTTATCGTCTGCAAAGCTATGTCGCGTGCTGCGGTATGCGGAGACACTAAAAGCACCATAAATGAACACAGATGAAGCTTCTAAGTTGATGTAATAGCATGTAAGAAGTAGTACAATTCAAGTCTTAGGTATCGATTATTGAATTTTTTGCTGGCTTTGGTGCCTTGGACATGAGCTAGGACCTTAAGATTCTGCATGAAAGGAGGACTAGCAGCCGAGTTGCACGGGAAAATGTGAAAAGTGTTCATATGTAGTAAAAACCTGAGAAATCCGTCCGTTTTCATCATTTGTTACAGAATCGACTTAAACCCAGATTGACATATTGGCCCCTCTTCTCTCAAACGGTTGTACTTATCGTCTGCAAAGCTATGTCGCGTGCTGCGGTATACGGAGACACTAAAAGCACCATAGTAGAACACAGGTGAAGCTTCTAAGTTGATGTAATAGCGAGTGAGAAGTAGAACAATTCAAGTTTTAGGTATCGATTATTGACTTTTTAGCTGGCTTTGGAGCCTTGGACATGAGCTAGGACCTTAAGATTCTGCATGAAAGGAGAAATAGCAGCCGCGTTGCACGGGAGTATGTCAAAAGTGTTCATATGTAGTAAAAACCTGAGAAATCCGTCCGTTTTCGTCATTTGTTATCGAATCAACTTAAAGCCAGATCGGCACATTGGCCGCTCTTCTCTCTGAAACGGTAGTACTTATCGTCTGCAAAGCTATGTCGCGTTCTGCGGTATACGAAGACACTAAAAGCACCATAGTAGAACACAGATGAAGCTTCTAAGTTGATGTAATAGCCAGTAAGAAGTAGTACAGTTCAAGTTTTAGTTATCGATTATTGACTATTTTGCTGGCTTTTGTGCCTTTGTACATGAGCTAGGAGCTTACGATTCTGCATGAAAGGAGGACTAGAAGCCGCGTTGCACGGGAGTATGTGAAAAGTGTTCACATGTAGTAAAAACCAGAGAAATCCGTCCATTTTCGTCATTTGTTATCGAATCGACTTAAAGCCAGATTTTCACATTGGCCGCTCTTCTCTCTGAAACGGTAGGACTTATCGTCTGCAAAGCTATGTCGCGTGCTGCGGTATACGGAAACACTAAAAGCACCATAGTAGAACGCAGATGAAGATTCTAAGTTGATGTAATAGCTAGTAAGAAGTAGTACAGTTCAAGATTTAGGTATCGATTATTGACTATTTAGCTGGCTTTGGTACCTTGGACATGAGCTAGGAGCTTAAAATTCTGCATGAAAGGAGGACTGGCAGCTGCGTTGCACGGGAGTATGTCAAAAGTGTTCATATGTAGTAAAAACCTGAGAAATCCGTCGGTTTTCGTCATTTGTTATCGAATCGACTGAAAGCCATATCGTCACATTTTCCGCTCTTCTCTCTGAAACGGTTGTACTTATCGTCTGCAAAGCTATGTCGCGTGATGCGGTATGCGGAGACACTTAAATCACCATTGTAGAACACAGATGAAGCTTCTAAGTTGAAGTAATATCCAGTTAAATGTAGTACAATTCAAGACTTAGGTTCGATTATTGACTTTTTACCATTCTTTGGTGACTTGGACATGAGCTAGGACCTTAAGATTCTGCATGAAAGGAGGACTAGCAGCCGAGTTGCATAGGAGAATGTGAAAAGTGTTAATATGTAGTAAAAACCTGAGAAATCCGTCCGTTTTCGTCATTTGTTATCGAATCGACTTAAACCCAGATTGTCACATTGGCCCCTCTTCTCTGAAAAGGTTGTACTTATCGTCTGCAAAGCTATGTCGCGTGCTGCGGTATACGGAGACACTAAAAGCACCATAGTAGAACACAGATGAAGCTTCTAAGTTGATGTAATAGCCAGTAAGAAGTAGTACAGTTCAAGTTTTAGGTATCGATTATTGACTATTTTGCTGGCTTTTGTGCCTTTGTACATGAGCTAGGAGCTTAAGAATCTGCATGAAAAGAGGACTAGCAGGCGCGTTGCACGAGAGTATGTGAAAAGTGTTCATATGTAGTAACAACCTGAGAAATCCGTCCGTTTTCGTCATTTGTTATCGAATCGACTTAAAGCCAGATCGTCACATTGGCCGCTCTTCTCTCTGAAACGGTTGTACTTATCGTCTGCAAAGCTATGTCGCGTGCTGCGGTATGCGGAGACACTAAACCACCATAGTAGAACATAGATGAAGCTTCTAAGTTGATGTAATAGCCAGTAAGAAGTAGTACAATTTACGTTTTAGGTATCGATTTTTGACTTTTTAGCTGGCTTTGGAGCCTTGGACATGAGGTAGGACCTTAAGATTCTGCATGAAAGGTGGACTAGCAGCCGCGTTGCACGGGAGTATTGTGAAAAGTGTTCATATGTAGTAAAAACCTGAGAAATCCGTCCGTTTTCGTCATTTGTTATCGAATCAACTTGAAGCCAGATCGTCACATTGGCCGCTCTTCTCTCTGAAACGGTTGTACTTATCGTCTGCAAAGCTATGTCGCGTGATGCGGTATGCGGAGACACTAAAAGCACCATAGTAGAACACAGATGAAGCTTCTAAGTTGATGTAATAGCCAGTAAGAAGTAGTAAAATTCAAGTTTTAGGTATCGATTACTGACTATTTTGCTGGCTTTGGTGCCTTGGACATGAGCTAGGACCTTAAGATTCTGCATGAAAGGAGAACTAGCAGCCGCGTTGCACGGGAGTATGTGAAAAGTGTTCATATGTAGTAAAAACCTGAGAAATCCGTCCGTTTTCGTCATTTGTTATTCAATCGACTTAAAGCCAGATCGTCACATTGGCCGCTCCTCTCTCTGAAACGGTTGTACTTATCGTCTGCAAAGCTATGTCGCGTGCTGCAGTATGCGGAGACACTAAAAGCACCATAGTAGAACACACATGAAGCTTCTAAGTTGATGTAATAGCAAGTAAGAAGTAGTACAATTCAAGTTTTAGGTATCGATTATTGACTTTTTAGCTGGCTTTGGTACATTGGACATGAGCTAGGACCTTAAGATTCTGCATGAAAGGAGGACTAGCAGCCGAGTTGCACGGGTGAATGCGAAAAGTGTTCATATATAGTAAAAACCTGAGAAACCCGTCCGTTTTCGTCAATTGTTATCGAATCGACTTAAAGCCAGATCGTCACATTGGCCGGTCTTCTCTCTGAAACGGTTGTACTTATCGTCTGCAAAGGTATGTCGAGTGCTGCGGTATGTGTAGACACTAAAAGCACCATAGTAGAACACAGATGAAGCTTCTAAGTTGATTTAATAGCAAGTAAGAAGTAGTACAATTCAAGCTTTAGGTATCGATTATTGACTTTTTAGCCGGCTTTGGTGCCTTGAACATGTGCTAGGACCTTAACATTCTGCATGAAAGGAGGACTAGCAGCCGAGTTGCACGGGAAAATGTGAAAAGTGTTCATATGTAGTAAAAACCTGAGAAATCCGTCCGTTTTCATCATTTGTTACAGAATCGATTTAAATCCAGATCGTCACATTGGCCGTAGTTCTGTCTGAAACGGCTGTACTTATCGTCTGCAAAGCTATGACGCGTGCTGCGGTATGCGGAGACACTAAAAGCACCATAGTAGAACATAGATGAAGCTTCTAAGCTGATGTAATAGCCAGTAAGAAGTAGTACAATTTACGTTTTAGGAATCGATTTTTGACTTTTTACCTGGCTTTGGAGCCATGGACATGATGTAGGACCATAAGATTCTGCATGAAAGGAGGACTAGCAGCCGAGTTGCAAGGGAGAATGTTAAAAGTGTTCATATGTAGTAAAAACCTCAGAAATCCGTTCGTTTTCGTCATTTGTTATCTAACCGACTTAAAGCCAGATCGTCACATTGGCCGTTCTTCTCTCTGAAACGGTTGTACTTATCGTCTGCAAAGCTATGTCGCGTGCTGCGGTATGCGGAGACACTAAAAGCACCATAAATGAACACTGATGAAGCTTCTAAGTTGATGTAATAGCCAGTAAGAAGTAGTACAGTTCAAGTTTTAGTTATCGACTATTGACTATTTTGCAGGCTTTTGTGCCTTTGTACATGAGCTAGGAGCTTACGATTCTGCATGAAAGGAGGACTAGCAGCCGCGTTCACGGGAGTATGTGAAAAGTGTTCATATGTAGTAAAAACCAGAGAATTCCGTCCGTTTTCGTCATTTGTTATCGAATCGACTGAAAGCCAGACCGTCATATTTGCCGCTCTTCTCTCTGAAACGGTTGTACTTATCGTCTGCAAAGCTATGTCGCGTGCTGCGGTATGCGGAGACACTAAACCACCATAGTAGAACATAGATGAAGCTTCTAAGTTGATGTAATAGCCAGTAAGAAGTAGTACAATTTACGTTTTAGGTATCGATTTTTGACTTTTTAGCTGGCTTTGGAGCCTTGGACATGAGCTAGGACTTTACGATTCTGCATGAAAGGAGGACTAGCAGCCGAGTTGCATGGGAGAATGTGAAAAGTGTTCATATGTAGTAAAAACCTAAAGAAATCCGTTCGTTTTCGTCATTTGTTATGGAATCGACTTAAAGCCAGATCGTCACATTGGCCGCTCTTCTCACTGTAAAGGTTGTACTTATCGTCTGCAAAGCTATGTCGCGTGCTGCGGTATGCGGAGTCACTAAAAGAACCATAGTAGAACACAGATTAAGCTTCTAAGTTGATGTAACAGCTAGTAAGAAGTAGTACAGTTCAAGTTTTAGGTATCGATTATTGACTATTTAGCTGATTTTGGTGCCTTGGACATGAGCTAGGAGCTTACGATTCTGCATGAAAGGAGGACTAGCAGCCGCGTTGCACGGGAGTATGAGAAAAGTGTTCATATGTAGTAAAAACCTGAGAAATCCGTCCGTTTTCGTCATTTGTTATGGAATCGACTTAAAGCCAGGTCGTCACATTGGCCGCTCTTCTCTCTGAAACGGTTGTACTTATCGTCTGCAAAGCTATGTCGCGTGCTGCGGTATGCGGAGACACTAAAAGCACCATAGTAGAACACAGATGAAGCTTCTAAGTAATGTAATAGCCAGTAACAAGTAGTACAGTTCAACTTTTAGGTATCGATTATTGACTTTTTAGCTATCTTTGGTGCCTTGGACATGCGCTAGGACCTTAAGATTCTGCATGAAAGGAGGACTAGCAGTCGAGTTGCACGGGAGAATGTGAAAAATGTTCATATGTAGTAAAAACCTAAAGAAATCCGTCCGTTTTCGTCATTTGTTATCGAATCGACTTAAAGCCAGATCGTCACATTGGCCGCTCTTCTCTCTGAAACGGTTGTACTTATCGTCTGCAAAGCTATGTCGCGTGCTGCGGTATGTGGAGACACTAAAAGCACCATAGTAGAACACCGATGAAGCTTCTAAGTTGATTTAATAGCAAGTAAGAAGTAGTACAATTCAAGCTTTAGGTTTCGATTATTGACTTTTTAGCCGGCTTTGGTGCCTTGAACATGAGCTAGGACCTTAACATTCTGCATGAAAGGAGGACTAGCAGCCGAGTTGCACGGGAAAATGTGAAAAGTGTTCATATGTAGTAAAAACCTGAGAAATCCGTCCGTTTTCATCTTTTGTTACAGAATCGATTTAAATCCAGATCGTCACATTGGCCGTAGTTCTGTCTGAAACGGCTGTACTTATCGTCTGCAAAGGTATGTCGCGTGCTGCGGTATGCGGAGACACTAAAAGCACCATAGTAGAACATAGATGAAGCTTCTAAGTTGATGTAATAGCCAGTAAGAAGTAGTACAATTTACGTTTTAGGAATCGATTTTTGAATTTTTACCTGGCTTTGGAGCCATGGACATGATGTAGGACCTTAAGATTCTGCATGAAAGGAGGACTAGCAGCCGAGTTGCAAGGGAGAATGTTAAAAGTGTTCATATGTAGTAATAACCTGAGAAATCCGTTCGTTTTCGTCATTTGTTATCTAATCGACTTAAAGCCAGATCGTCACATTGGCCGTTCTTCTCTCTGAAACGGTTGTACTTATCGTCTGCAAAGCTATGTCGCGTGCTGCGGTATGCGGAGACACTAAAAGCACCATAAATGAACACTGATGAAGCTTCGAAGTTGATGTAATAGCCAGTAAGAAGTAGTACGGTTCAAGTTTTAGTTATCGATTATTGACTATTTTGCTGGCTTTTGTGCCTTTGTACATGAGCTAGGAGCTTACGATTCTGCATGAAAGGAGGACTAGCAGCCGCGTTGCACGGGAGTATGTGAAAAGTGTTCATATGTAGTAAAAACCAGAGAAATCCGTCCGTTTTCGTCATTTGTTATCGAATCGACTTAAAGCCAGATCGTCACATTGGCCGCTCTTCTCTATGAAACGGTAGTACTTATCGTCTGCAAACCTATGTCGCGTGCTGCGGTATACGTAGACACTAAAAGCACCATAGTAGAACACAGATGAAGCTTCTAAGTTGATGTAATAGCTAGTAAGAAGTAGTAGAGTTCAAGATTTAGGTATCGATTATTGACTATTTAGCTGGCTTTGGTGCCTTGGACATGAGCTAGGAGCTTAAGATTCTGCATGAAAGGAGGACTAGCAGCCGCGTTGCACGGGAGTATGTGAAAAGTGTTCATATGTAGTAAAAACCTGAGAAATCCGTCCGTTTTCGTCATTTGTTATCGAATCGACTGAAAGCCAGATCGTCATATTTGCCGCTCTTCTCTCTGAAACGGTTGTACTTATCGTCTGCAAAGCTATGTCGCGTGCTGCGGTATGCGGAGACACTTAAATCACCATTGTAGAACACAGATGAAGCTTCTAAGTTGAAGTAATATCCAGTTAAATGTAGTACAATTCAAGACTTAGGTTCGATTATTGACTTTTTACCATTCTTTGGTGCCTTGGACATGAGCTAGGACTTTAAGATTCTGCATGAAAGGAGGACTAGCAGCCGAGTTGCATGGGAGAATGTGAAAAGTGTTCATATGTAGTAAAAACCTGAGAAATCCGTCCGTTTTCGTCATTTGTTATCGAATCCACTTAAAGCCAGATCGTCACATTGTCCGCTCTTCTCTCTGAAACGGTTGTACTTATCGTCTGCAAACCTATGTCGCGTGCTGCGGTATGCGGAGACACTAAACCACCATAGTAGAACATAGATGAAGCTTCTAAGTTGATGTAATAGCCTGTAAGAAGTAGTACAATTTACGTTTTAGGTATCGATTTTTGACTTTTTAGCTGGCTTTGGAGCCTTGGACATGAGCTAGGACCTTAAGATTCTGCATGAAAGGAGGACTAGCAGCCGAGTTGCATGGGAGAATGTGAAAAGTGTTCATATGTAGTAAAAACCTAAAGAAATCCGTTCGTTTTCGTCATTTGTTATGGAATCGACTTAAAGCCAGATCGTCACATTGGCCGCTCTTCTCACTGTAAAGGTTGTACTTATCGTCTGCAAAGCTATGTCGCGTGCTGCGGTATGCGGAGACACTAAAAGCACCATAGTAGAACACAGATTAAGCTTCTAAGTTGATGTAACAGCTAGTAAGAAGTAGTACAGTTCAAGTTTTAGGTATCGATTATTGACTATTTAGCTGGCTTTGGTGCCTTGGACATGAGCTAGGAGCTTACGATTCTGCATGAAAGGAGGACTAGCAGCCGCGTTGCACGGGAGTATGAGAAAAGAGTTCATATGTAGTAAAAACCTGAGAAATCCGTCCGTTTTCGTCATTTGTTATGGAATCGACTTAAAGCCAGGTCGTCACATTGGCCGCTCTTCTCTCTGAAACGGTTGTACTTATCGTCTGCAAAGCTATGTCGCGTGCTGCGGTATGCGGAGACACTAAAAGCACCATAGTAGAACACAGATGAAGCTTCTAAGTAATGTAATAGCCAGTAACAAGTAGTACAGTTCAACTTTTAGGTATCGATTATTGACTTTTTAGCTATCTTTGGTGCCTTGGACATGCGCTAGGACCTTAAGATTCTGCAGGAAAGGAAGACTAGCAGTCGAGTTGCACGGGAGAATGTGAAAAATGTTCATATGTAGTAAAAACCTAAAGAAATCCGTCCGCTTTCGTCATTTGTTATCGAATCGACTTAAAGCCAGATCGTCACATTGGCCGCTCTTCTCTCTGAAACGGTTGTACTTATCGTCTGCAAAGCTATGTCGCGTGCTGCGGTATGTGGAGACACTAAAAGCACCATAGTAGAACACAGATGAAGCTTCTAAGTTGATTTAATAGCAAGTAAGAAGTAGTACAATTCAAGCTTTAGGTATCGATTATTGACTTTTTAGCCGGCTTTGGTGCCTTGAACATGAGCTAGGACCTTAACATTCTGCATGAAAGGAGGACTAGCAGCCGAGTTGCACGGGAAAATGTGAAAAGTGTTCATATGTAGTAAAAACCTGAGAAATCCGTCCGTTTTCATCATTTGTTACAGAATCGTTTTAAATCCAGATCGTCACATTGGCCGTAGTTCTGTCTGAAACGGCTGTACTTATCGTCTGCAAAGCTATGTCGCGTGCTGCGGTATGCGGAGACACTAAAAGCACCATAGTAGAAAATAGATGAAGCTTCTAAGTTGATGTAATAGCCAGTAAGAAGTAGTACAATTTACGTTTTAGGAATCGATTTTTTACTTTTTACCTGGCTTTGGAGCCATGGACATGATGTAGGACCTTAAGATTCTGCATGAAAGGAGGACTAGCAGCCGAGTTGCAAGGGAGAAGGTTAAAAGTGTTCATATGTAGTAAAAACCTGAGAAATCCGTTCGTTTTCGTCATTTGTTATCTAATCGACTTAAAGCCAGATCGTCACATTGGCCGTTCTTCTCTCTGAAACGGTTGTACTTATCGTCTGCAAAGCTATGTCGCGTGCTGCGGTATGCGGAGACACTAAAAGCACCATAAATGAACACTGATGAAGCTTCTAAGTTGATGTAATAGCCAGTAAGAAGTAGTACAGTTCAAGTTTTAGTTATCGATTATTGACTATTTTGCTGGCTTTTGTGCCTTTGTACATGAGCTAGGAGCTTACGATTCTGCATGAAAGGAGGACTAGCAGCCGCGTTGCACGGGAGTATGTGAAAAGTGTTCATATGTAGTAAAAACCAGAGAAATCCGTCCGTTTTCGTCATTTGTTATCGAATCGACTTAAAGCCTGATCGTCACATTGGCCGCTCTTCTCTATGAAACGGTAGTACTTATCGTCTGCAAACCTATGTCGCGTGCTGCGGTATACGTAGACACTAAAAGCACCATAGTAGAACACAGATGAAGCTTCTAAGTTGATGTAATAGCTAGTAAGAAGTAGTACAGTTCAAGATTTAGGTATCGATTATTGACTATTTAGCTGGCTTTGGTGCCTTGGACATGAGCTAGGAGCTTAAGATTCTGCATGAAAGGAGGACTAGCAGCCGCGTTGCACGGGAGTATGTGAAAAGTGTTCATATGTAGTAAAAACCTGAGAAATCCGTCCGTTTTCGTCATTTGTTATCGAATCGACTGAAAGCCAGATCGTCATATTTGCCGCTCTTCTCTCTGAAACGGTTGTACTTATCGTCTGCAAACCTATGTCGCGTGCTGCGGTATGCGGAGACACTTAAATCACCATTGTAGAACACAGATGAAGCTTCTAAGTTGAAGTAATATCCAGTTAAATGTAGTACAATTCAAGACTTAGGTTCGATTATTGACTTTTTACCATTCTTTGGTGCCTTGGACATGAGCTAGGACTTTAAGATTCTGCATGAAAGGAGGACTAGCAGCCGAGTTGCATGGGAGAATGTGAAAAGTGTTCATATGTAGTAAAAACCTGAGAAATCCGTCCGTTTTCGTCATTTGTTATCGAATCCACTTAAAGCCAGATCGTCACATTGTCCGCTCTTCTCTCTGAAACGGTTGTACTTATCGTCTGCAAACCTATGTCGCGTGCTGCGGTATGCGGAGACAGTAAACCACCATAGTAGAACATAGATGAAGCTTCTAAGTTGATGTAATAGCCAGTAAGAAGTAGTACAATTTACGTTTTAGGTATCGATTTTTGACTTTTTAACTGGCTTTGGAGCCTTGGACATGAGCTAGGACCTTAAGATTCTGCATGAAAGGAGGACTAGCAGCCGAGTTGCATGGGAGAATGTGAAAAGTGTTCATATGTAGTAAAAACCTAAAGATATCCGTTCGTTTTCGTCATTTGTTATGGAATCGACTTAAAGCCAGATCGTCACATTGGCCGCTCTTCTCACTGTAAAGGTTGTACTTATCGTCTGCAAAGCTATGTCGCGTGCTGCGGTATGCGGAGACACTAAAAGCACCATAGTAGAACACAGATTAAGCTTCTAAGTTGATGTAACAGCTAGTAAGGAGTAGTACAGTTCAAGTTTTAGGTATCGATTATTGACTATTTAGCTGGCTTTGGTGCCTTGGACATGAGCTAGGAGCTTACGATTCTGCATGGAAGGAGGACTAGCAGCCGCGTTGCACGGGAGTATGAGAAAAGAGTTCATATGTAGTAAAAACCTGAGAAATCCGTCCGTTTTCGTCATTTGTTATGGAATCGACTTAAAGCCAGGTCGTCACATTGGCCGCTCTTCTCTCTGAAACGGTTGTACTTATCGTCTGCAAAGCTATGTCGCGTGCTGCGGTATGCGGAGACACTAAAAGCACCATAGTAGAACACAGATGAAGCTTCTAAGTAATGTAATAGCCAGTAACAAGTAGTACAGTTCAACTTTTAGGTATCGATTATTGACTTTTTAGCTATCTTTGGTGCCTTGGACATGCGCTAGGACCTTAAGATTCTGCAGGAAAGGAGGACTAGCAGTCGAGTTGCACGGGAGAATGTGAAAAATGTTCATATGTAGTAAAAACCTAAAGAAATCCGTCCGCTTTCGTCATTTGTTATCGAATCGACTTAAAGCCAGATCGTCACATTGGCCGCTCTTCTCTCTGAAACGGTTGTACTTATCGTCTGCAAAGCTATGTCGCGTGCTGCGGTATGTGGAGACACTAAAAGCACCATAGTAGAACACCGATGAAGCTTCTAAGTTGATTTAATAGCAAGTAAGAAGTAGTACAATTCAAGCTTTAGGTTTCGATTATTGACTTTTTAGCCGGCTTTGGTGCCTTGAACATGAGCTAGGACCTTAACATTCTGCATGATAGGAGGACTAGCAGCCGAGTTGCACGGGAAAATGTGAAAAGTGTTCATATGTAGTAAAAACCTGAGAAATCCGTCCGTTTTCATCTTTTGTTACAGAATCGATTTAAATCCAGATCGTCACATTGGCCGTAGTTCTGTCTGAAACGGCTGTACTTATCGTCTGCAAAGCTATGTCGCGTGCTGCGGTATGCGGAGACACTAAAAGCACCATAGTAGAACATAGATGAAGCTTCTAAGTTGATGTAATAGCCAGTAAGAAGTAGTACAATTTACGTTTTAGGAATCGATTTTTGAATTTTTACCTGGCTTTGGAGCCATGGACATGATGTAGGACCTTAAGATTCTGCATGAAAGGAGGACTAGCAGCCGAGTTGCAAGGGAGAATGTTAAAAGTGTTCATATGTAGTAATAACCTGAGAAATCCGTTCGTTTTCGTCATTTGTTATCTAATCGACTTAAAGCCAGATCGTCACATTGGCCGTTCTTCTCTCTGAAACGGTTCTACTTATCGTCTGCAAAGCTATGTCGCGTGCTGCGGTATGCGGAGACACTAAAAGCACCATAAATGAACACTGATGAAGCTTCTAAGTTGATGTAATAGCCAGTAAGAAGTAGTACAGTTCAAGTTTTAGTTATCGATTATTGACTATTTTGCTGGCTTTTGTGCCTTTGTACATGAGCTAGGAGCTTACGATTCTGCATGAAAGGAGGACTAGCAGCCGCGTTGCACGGGAGTATGTGAAAAGTGTTCATATGTAGTAAAAACCAGAGAAATCCGTCCGTTTTCGTCATTTGTTTTCGAATCGACTTAAAGCCAGATCGTCACATTGGCCGCTCTTCTCTATGAAACGGTAGTACTTATCGTCTGCAAACCTATGTCGCGTGCTGCGGTATACGTAGACACTAAAAGCACCATAGTAGAACACAGATGAAGCTTCTAAGTTGATGTAATAGCTAGTAAGAAGTAGTACAGTTCAAGATTTAGGTATCGATTATTGACTATTTAGCTGGCTTTGGTGCCTTGGACATGAGCTAGGAGCTTAAGATTCTGCATGAAAGGAGGACTAGCAGCCGCGTTGCACGGGAGTATGTGAAAAGTGTTCATATGTAGTAAAAACCTGAGAAATCCGTCCGTTTTCGTCATTTGTTATCGAATCGACTGAAAGCCAGATCGTCATATTTGCCGCTCTTCTCTCTGAAACGGTTGTACTTATCGTCTGCAAACCTATGTCGCGTGCTGCGGTATGCGGAGACACTTAAATCACCATTGTAGAACACAGATGAAGCTTCTAAGTTGAAGTAATATCCAGTTAAATGTAGTACAATTCAAGACTTAGGTTCGATTATTGACTTTTTACCATTCTTTGGTGCCTTGGACATGAGCTAGGACTTTAAGATTCTGCATGAAAGGAGGACTAGCAGCCGAGTTGCATGGGAGAATGTGAAAAGTGTTCATATGTAGTAAAAACCTGAGAAATCCGTCCGTTTTCGTCATTTGTTATCGAATCCACTTAAAGCCAGATCGTCACATTGTCCGCTCTTCTCTCTGAAACGGTTGTACTTATCGTCTGCAAACCTATGTCGCGTGCTGCGGTATGCGGAGACACTAAACCACCATAGTAGAACATAGATGAAGCTTCTAAGTTGATGTAATAGCCTGTAAGAAGTAGTACAATTTACGTTTTAGGTATCGATTTTTGACTTTTTAGCTGGCTTTGGAGCCTTGGACATGAGCTAGGACCTTAAGATTCTGCATGAAAGGAGGACTAGCAGCCGAGTTGCATGGGAGAATGTGAAAAGTGTTCATATGTAGTAAAAACCTAAAGAAATCCGTTCGTTTTCGTCATTTGTTATGGAATCGACTTAAAGCCAGATCGTCACATTGGCCGCTCTTCTCACTGTAAAGGTTGTACTTATCGTCTGCAAAGCTATGTCGCGTGCTGCGGTATGCGGAGACACTAAAAGCACCATAGTAGAACACAGATTAAGCTTCTAAGTTGAAGTAGCAGCTAGTAAGAAGTAGTACAGTTCAAGTTTTAGGTATCGATTATTGACTATTTAGCTGGCTTTGGTGCCTTGGACATGAGCTAGGAGCTTACGATTCTGCATGAAAGGAGGACTAGCAGCCGCGTTGCACGGGAGAATGAGAAAAGAGTTCATATGTAGTAAAAACCTGAGAAATCCGTCCGTTTTCGTCATTTGTTATGGAATCGACTTAAAGCCAGGTCGTCACATTGGCCGCTCTTCTCTCTGAAACGGTTGTACTTATCGTCTGCAAAGCTATGTCGCGTGCTGCGGTATGCGGAGACACTAAAAGCACCATAGTAGAACACAGATGAAGCTTCTAAGTAATGTAATAGCCAGTAACAAGTAGTACAGTTCAACTTTTAGGTATCGATTATCGACTTTTTAGCTATCTTTGGTGCCTTGGACATGCGCTAGGACCTTAAGATTCTGCAGGAAAGGAGGACTAGCAGTCGAGTTGCACGGGAGAATGTGAAAAATGTTCATACGTAGTAAAAACCTAAAGAAATCCGTCCGCTTTCGTCATTTGTTATCGAATCGACTTAAAGCCAGATCGTCACATTGGCCGCTCTTCTCTCTGAAACGGTTGTACTTATCGTCTGCAAAGCTATGTCGCGTGCTGCGGTATGTGGAGACAATAAAAGCACCATAGTAGAACACAGATGAAGCTTCTAAGTTGATTTAATAGCAAGTAAGAAGTAGTACAATTCAAGCTTTAGGTATCGATTATTGACTTTTTAGCCGGCTTTGGTGCCTTGAACATGAGCTAGGACCTTAACATTCTGCATGAAAGGAGGACTAGCAGCCGAGTTGCACGGGAAAATGTGAAAAGTGTTCATATGTAGTAAAAACCTGAGAAATCCGTCCGTTTTCATCATTTGTTACAGAATCGTTTTAAATCCAGATCGTCACATTGGCCGTAGTTCTGTCTGAAACGGCTGTACTTATCGTCTGCAAAGCTATGTCGCGTGCTGCGGTATGCGGAGACACTAAAAGCACCATAGTAGAACATAGATGAAGCTTCTAAGTTGATGTAATAGCCAGTAAGAAGTAGTACAATTTACGTTTTAGGAATCGATTTTTGACTTTTTACCTGGCTTTGGAGCCATGGACATGATGTAGGACCTTAAGATTCTGCATGAAAGGAGGACTAGCAGCCGAGTTGCAAGGGAGAATGTTAAAAGTGTTCATATGTAGTAAAAACCTAAGAAATCCGTTCGTTTTCGTCATTTGTTATCTAATCGACTTAAACCCAGATCGTCACATTGGCCGTTCTTCTCTCTGAAACGGTTGTACTTATCGTCTGCAAAGCTATGTCGCGTGCTGCGGTATGCGGAGACACTAAAAGCACCATAAAGGAACACTGATGAAGCTTCTAAGTTGATGTAATAGCCAGTAAGAAGTAGTACAGTTCAAGTTTTAGTTATCGATTATTGAATATTTTGCTGGCTTTTGTGCCTTTGTACATGAGCTAGGAGCTTACGATTCTGCATGAAAGGAGGACTAGCAGCCGCGTTGCACGGGAGTATGTGAAAAGTGTTCATATGTAGTAAAAACCTGAGAAATCCGTCCGTTTTCGTCATTTGTTATCGAATCGACTAAAAGCCAGATCGTCACATTGGCCGCTCTTCTCTCTGAAACGGTAGTACTTATCGTCTGCAAACCTACGTCGCGTGCTGCGGTATACGGAGACACTAAAAGCACCATAGTAGAACACAGATGAAGCTTCTAAGTTGATGTAATAGCTAGTAAGAAGTAGTACAGTTCAAGATTTAGGTATCGATTATTGACTATTTAGCTGGCTTTGGTGACTTGGACATGAGCTAGGAGCTTAAGATTCTGCATGAAAGGAGGACTAGCAGCCGAGTTGCATGGGAGAATGTGAAAAGTGTTCATATGTAGTAAAAACCTGAGAAATCCGTCCGTTTTCGTCATTTGTTATCGAATCGACTTAAACCCAGATTGTCACATTTGCCCCTCTTCTCTGAAACGGTTGTTCTTATCGCCTGCAAAGCTATGTCGCGTGCTGCGGTATACGGAGACACTAAAAGCACCATAGTAGAACACAGATGAAGCCTCTAAGTTGATGTAATAGCCAGTAAGAAGTAGTACAGTTTAAGTTTTAGGTATCGATTATTGACTATTTTGCTGGCTTTTGTGCCTTTGTACATGAGCTAGGAGCTTAAGAATCTGCATGAAAAGAGGACTAGCAGCCGCGTTGCGCGGGAGTATGTGAACAGTGTTCATATGTAGTAACAACCTGAGAAATCCATCGGTTTTCGTCATTTGTTATCGAATCGACTTAAAGCCAGATCGTCACATTGGCCGCTCTTCTCACTGTAAAGGTTGTACTTATCGTCTGCAAAGCTATGTCGCGTGCTGCGGTATGCGGAGACACTAAAAGCACCATAGTAGAACACAGATGAAGCTTCTAAGTAATGTAATAGCCAGTAACAAGTAGTACAGTTCAACTTTTAGGTATCGATTATTGACTTTTTAGCTATCTTTGGTGCCTTGAACATGAGCTAGGACCTTAACATTCTGCATGAAAGGAGGACTAGCAGCCGAGTTGCACGGGAAAATGTGAAAAGTGTTCATATGTAGTAAAAACCTGAGAAATCCGTCCGTTTTCATCATTTGTTACAGAATCGATTTAAATCCAGATCGTCACATTGGCCGTAGTTCTGTCTGAAACGGCTGTACTTATCGTCTGCAAAGCTATGTCGCGTGCTGCGGTTTTCAGAGACACTAAAAGCACCATAGTAGAACATAGATGAAGCTTCTAAGTTGATGTAATAGCCAGTAAGAAGTAGTACAATTTACGTTTTAGGAATCGATTTTTGACTTTTTACCTGGCTTTGGAGCCATGGACATGATGTAGGACCTTAAGATTCTGCATGAAAGGAGGACTAGCAGCCGAGTTGCAAGGGAGAATGTTAAAAGTGTTCATATGTAGTAAAAACCTGAGAAATCCGTTCGTTTTCGTCATTTGTTATCTAATCGACTTAAAGCCAGATCGTCACATTGGCCGTTCTTCTCTCTGAAACGGTTGTACTTATCGTCTGCAAAGCTATGTCGCGTGCTGCGGTATGCGGAGACACTAAAAGCACCATAAATGAACACTGATGAAGCTTCTAAGTTGATGTAATAGCCAGTAAGAAGTAGTACAGTTCAAGTTTTAGTTATCGATTATTGACTATTTTGCTGGCTTTTGTGCCTTTGTACATGCGCTAGGACCTTACGATTCTGCATGAAAGGAGGACTAGCAGCCGCGTTGCACGGGAGTATGCGAAAAGTGTTCATATGTAGTAAAAACCAGAGAAATCCGTCCGTTTTCGTCATTTGTTATCGAATCGACTTAAAGCCAGATCGTCACATTGGCCGCTTTTCTCTCTGAAACGGTAGTACTTATCGTCTGCAAAGCTATGTCGCGTGCTGCGGTATACGGAGACACTAAAAGCACCATAGTAGAACACAGATGAAGCTTCTAAGTTGATGTAATAGCTAGTAAGAAGTAGTACAGTTCAAGATTTAGGTATCGATTATTGACTATTTAGCTGGCTTTGGTGCCTTGGACATGAGCTAGGAGCTTAAGATTCTGCATGAAAGGAGGACTAGCAGCCGCGTTGCACGGGAGTATGTGAAAAGTGTTCATATGTAGTAAAAACCTGAGAAATCCGTCCGTTTTCGTCATTTGTTATCGAATCGACTGAAAGCCAGATCGTCATATTTGCCGCTCTTCTCTCTGAAACGGTTGTACTTATCGTCTGCAAAGCTATGTCGCGTGCTGCGGTATGCGGAGACACTTAAATCACCATTGTAGAACACAGATGAAGCTTCTAAGTTGATGTAATATCCAGTAAAATGTAGTACAATTCAAGACTTAGGTTCGATTATTGACTTTTTACCATTCTTTGGTGCCTTGGACATGAGCTAGGACCTTAAGATTCTGTATGAAAGGAGGACTAGCAGCCAGGTTGCATGGGAGAATGTGAAAAGTGTTCAAATGTAGTAAAAACCTGAGAAATCCGTCCGTTTTCGTCATTTGTTATGGAATCGACTTAAAGCCAGGTCGTCACATTGGCCGCACTTCTCCCTGAAACGGTTGTACTTATCGTCTGCAAAGCTATGTCGCGTGCTGCGGTATGGGGAGACACTAAAAGCACCATAGTAGAACACAGATGAAGCTTCTAAGTATTGTAATTGCCAGTAACAAGTAGTACAGTTCAAGTTTTAGGTATCGATTATTGACTTTTTAGCTATCTTTGGTGTCTTGGACATGCGCTAGGTCCTTAAGATTCTGCATGAAAGGAGGACTAGCAGTCGAGTTGCACGGGAGAATGTGAAAAATGTTCATATGTAGTAAAAACCTAAAGAAATCCGTCCGTTTTCGTCATTTGTTATCGAATCGACTTAAAGCCAGATCGTCACATTGTCCGCTCTTCTCTCTGAAACGGTTGTACTTATCGTCTGCAAACCTATGTCGCGTGCTGCGGTATGCGGAGACACTAAACCACCATAGTAGAACATAGATGAAGCTTCTAAGTTGATGTAATAGCCAGTAAGAAGTAGTACAATTTACGTTTTAGGTATCGATTTTTGACTTTTTAGCTGGCTTTGGAGCCTTGGACATGAGCTAGGACCTTAAGATTCAGCATGAAAGGAGGACTAGCAGCCGAGTTGCATGGGAGAATGTGAAAAGTGTTCATATGTAGTAAAAACCTAAAGGAATCCGTCCGTTTTCGTCATTTGTTATGGAATCGACTTAAAGCCAGATCGTCACATTGGCCGCTCTTCTCACTGTAAAGGTTGTACTTATCGTCTGCAAAGCTATGTCGCGTGCTGCGGTATGCGGAGACACTAAAAGCACCATAGTAGAACACAGATGAAGCTTCTAAGTTGATGTAATAGCTAGTAAGAAGTAGTACAGTTCAAGTTTTAGGTATCGATTATTGACTATTTAGCTGGCTTTGGTGCCTTGGACATGAGCTAGGACCTTAAGATTCTGCATGAAAGGAGGACTAGCAGCCGCGTTGCACGGGAGTATGAGAAAAGTGTTCATATGTAGTAAAAAGCTGAGAAATCCGTCCGTTTTCGTCATTTGTTATGGAATCGACTTAAAGCAAGATCGTCACATTGGCCGTTCTTCTCACTGAAACGGTTGTACTTATCGTCTGCAAAGCTATGTCGCGTGCTGCGGTATGCGGAGACACTAAAAGCACCATAGTAGAACACAGATGAAGCTTCTAAGTAATGTAATAGCCAGTAACAAGTAGTACAGTTCAACTTTTAGGTATCGATTATTGACTTTTTAGCTATCTTTGGTGCCTTGGACATGCGCTAGGACCTTAAGATTCTGCATGAAAGGAGGACTAGCAGTCGAGTTGCACGGGAGGATGTGAAAAATGTTCATATGTAGTAAAAACCTAAAGAAATCCGTCCGTTTTCGTCATTTGTTATCGAATCGACTTAAAGCCAGATCTTCACATTGGCCGCTCTTCTCTCTGAAACGGTTGTACTTATCGTCTGCAAAGCTATGTCGCGTGCTGCGGTATGTGGAGACACTAAAAGCACCATAGTAGAACACAGATGAAGCTTCTAAGTTGATGTAATAGCCAGTAAGAAGTAGTACAATTTACGTTTTAGGAATCGATTTTTGACTTTTTACCTGGCTTTGGAGCCATGGACATGATGTAGGACCTTAAGATTCTGCATGAAAGGAGGACTGGCAGCCGAGTTGCAAGGGAGAATGTTAAAAGTGTTCATATGTAGTAAAAACCTGAGAAATCCGTTCGTTTTCGTCATTTGTTATCTAATCGACTTAAAGCCAGATCGTCACATTGGCCGTTCCTCTCTCTGAAACGGTTGTACTTATCGTCTGCAAAGCTATGTCGCGTGCTGCGGTATGCGGAGACACTAAAAGCACCATAAATGAACACTGATGAAGCTTCTAAGTTGATGTAATAGCCAGTAAGAAGTAGTACAGTTCAAGTTTTAGTTATCGACTATTGACTATTTTGCTGGCTTTTGTGCCTTTGTACATGAGCTAGGAGCTTACGATTCTGCATGAAAGGAGGACTAGCAGCCGCGTTGCACGGGAGTATGTGAAAAGTGTTCATATGTAGTAAAAACCAGAGAAATCCGTCCGTTTTCGTCATTTGTTATCGAATCGACTTAAACCCAGATTGTCACATTGGCCCCTCTTCCCTGAAACGGTTGTACTTATCGACTGCAAAGCTATGTCGCGTGCTGCGGTATACGGAGACACTAAAAGCACCATAGTAGAACACAGATGAAGCTTCTAAGTTGATGTAATAGCTAGTAAGAAGTAGTACAATTCAAGACTTAGGTTCGATTATTGACTTTTTACCATTCTTTGGTGCCTTGGACATGAGCTAGGACCTTAAGATTCTGCATGAAAGGAGGACTAGCAGCCGAGTTGCATGGGAGAATGTGAAAAGTGTTCATATGTAGTAAAAACCTGAGAAATCCGTCCGTTTTCGTCATTTGTTATCGAATCCACTTAAAGCCAGATCGTCACATTGTCCGCTCTTCTCTCTGAAACGGTTGTACTTATCGTCTGCAAACCTATGTCGCGTGCTGCGGTATGCGGAGACACTAAACCACCATAGTAGAACATAGATGAAGCTTCTAAGTTGATGTAATAGCCAGTAAGAAGTAGTACAATTTACGTTTTAGGTATCGATTTTTGACTTTTTAGCTGGCTTTGGAGCCTTGGACATGAGCTAGGACCTTATGATTCTGCATGAAAGGAGGACTAGCAGCCGAGTTGCATGGGAGAATGTGAAAAGTGTTCATATGTAGTAAAAAAAAAAGAAATCCGTTCGTTTTCGTCATTTGTTATGGAATCGACTTAAAGCCAGATCGTCACATTGGCCGCTCTTCTCACTGTAAAGGTTGTACTTATCGTCTGCAAAGCTATGTCGCGTGCTGCGGTATGCGGAGACACTAAAAGCACCATAGTAGAACACAGATTAAGCTTCTAAGTTGATGTAACAGCTAGTAAGAAGTAGTACAGTTCAAGTTTTAGGTATCGATTATTGACTATTTAGCTGGCTTTGGTGCCTTGGACATGAGCTAGGAGCTTACGATTCTGCATGAAAGGAGGACTAGCAGCCGCGTTGCACGGGAGTATGAGAAAAGAGTTCATATGTAGTAAAAACCTGAGAAATCCGTCCGTTTTCGTCATTTGTTATGGAATCGACTTAAAGCCAGGTCGTCACATTGGCCGCTCTTCTCTCTGAAACGGTTGTACTTATCGTCTGCAAAGCTATGTCGCGTGCTGCGGTATGCGGAGACACTAAAAGCACCATAGTAGAACCCAGATGAAGCTTCTAAGTAATGTAATAGCCAGTAACAAGTAGTACAGTTCAACTTTTAGGTATCGATTATTGACTTTTTAGCTATCTTTGGTGCCTTGGACATGCGCTAGGACCTT
The DNA here is from genome assembly GCF_023897955.1 of Schistocerca gregaria. Taxonomy (NCBI): domain Eukaryota; kingdom Metazoa; phylum Arthropoda; class Insecta; order Orthoptera; family Acrididae; genus Schistocerca; species Schistocerca gregaria. Next base: position 587,795,642 of record NC_064925.1, read on the forward strand.
AAGATTCTGCAGGAAAGGAGGACTAGCAGTCGAGTTGCACGGGAGAATGTGAAAAATGTTCATATGTAGTAAAAACCTAAAGAAATCCGTCCGCTTTCGTCATTTGTTATCGAATCGACTTAAAGCCAGATCGTCACATTGGCCGCTCTTCTCTCTGAAACGGTTGTACTTATCGTCTGCAAAGCTATGTCGCGTGCTGCGGTATGTGGAGACACTAAAAGCACCATAGTAGAACACAGATGAAGCTTCTAAGTTGATTTAATAGCAAGTAAGAAGTAGTACAATTCAAGCTTTAGGTATCGATTATTGACTTTTTAGCCGGCTTTGGTGCCTTGAACATGAGCTAGGACCTTAACATTCTGCATGAAAGGAGGACTAGCAGCCGAGTTGCACGGGAAAATGTGAAAAGTGTTCATATGTAGTAAAAACCTGAGAAATCCGTCCGTTTTCATCATTTGTTACAGAATCGTTTTAAATCCAGATCGTCACATTGGCCGTAGTTCTGTCTGAAACGGCTGTACTTATCGTCTGCAAAGCTATGTCGCGTGCTGCGGTATGCGGAGACACTAAAAGCACCATAGTAGAACATAGATGAAGCTTCTAAGTTGATGTAATAGCCAGTAAGAAGTAGTACAATTTACGTTTTAGGAATCGATTTTTGACTTTTTACCTGGCTTTGGAGCCATGGACATGATGTAGGACCTTAAGATTCTGCTTGAAAGGAGGACTAGCAGCCGAGTTGCAAGGGAGAATGTTAAAAGTGTTCATAAGTTAGTAAAAACCTGAGAAATCCGTTCGTTTTCGTCATTTGTTATCTAATCGACTTAAACCCAGATTGTCACATTGGCCCCTCTTCCCTAAAACGGTTGTACTTATCGACTGCAAAGCTATGTCGCGTGCTGCGGTATACGGAGACACTAAAAGCACCATAGTAGAACACAGATGAAGCTTCTAAGTTGATGTAATAGCTAGTAAGAAGTAGTACAGTTCAAGATTTAGGTATCGATTATTGACTATTTAGCTGGCTTTGGTGCCTTGGACATGAGCTAGGAGCTTAAGATTCTGCATAAAAGGAGGACTAGCAGCCGCGTTGCACGGGAGTATGTGAAAAGTGTTCATATGTAGTAAAAACCTGAGAAATCCGTCCGTTTTCGTCATTTGTTATCGAATCGACTGAAAGCCAGATCGTCATATTTGCCGCTCTTCTCTCTGAAACGGTTGTACTTATCGTCTGCAAAGCTATGTCGCGTGCTGCGGTATGCGGAGACACTTAAATCACCATTGTAGAACACAGATGAAGCTTCTAAGTTGAAGTAATATCCAGTTAAATGTAGTACAATTCAAGACTTAGGTTCGATTATTGACTTTTTACCATTCTTTGGTGCCTTGGACATGAGCTAGGACCTTAAGATTCTGCATGAAAGGAGGACTATCAGCCGAGTTGCATGGGAGAATGTGAAAAGTGTTCATATGTAGTAAAAACCTGAGAAATCCGTCCGTTTTCGTCATTTGTTATCGAATCCACTTAAAGCCAGATCGTCACATTGTCCGCTCTTCTCTCTGAAACGGTTGTACTTATCGTCTGCAAACCTATGTCGCGTGCTGCGGTATGCGGAGACACTAAACCACCATAGTAGAACATAGATGAAGCTTCTAAGTTGATGTAATAGCCAGTAAGAAGTAGTACAATTTACGTTTTAGGTATCGATTTTTGACTTTTTAGCTGGCTTTGGAGCCTTGGACATGAGCTAGGACCTTATGATTCTGCATGAAAGGAGGACTAGCAGCCGAGTTGCATGGGAGAATGTGAAAAGTGTTCATATGTAGTAAAAAAAAAAGAAATCCGTTCGTTTTCGTCATTTGTTATGGAATCGACTTAAAGCCAGATCGTCACATTGGCCGCTCTTCTCACTGTAAAGGTTGTACTTATCGTCTGCAAAGCTATGTCGCGTGCTGCGGTATGCGGAGACACTAAAAGCACCATAGTAGAACACAGATTAAGCTTCTAAGTTGATGTAACAGCTAGTAAGAAGTAGTACAGTTCAAGTTTTAGGTATCGATTATTGACTATTTAGCTGGCTTTGGTGCCTTGGACATGAGCTAGGAGCTTACGATTCTGCATGAAAGGAGGACTAGCAGCCGCGTTGCACGGGAGTATGAGAAAAGAGTTCATATGTAGTAAAAACCTGAGAAATCCGTCCGTTTTCGTCATTTGTTATGGAATCGACTTAAAGCCAGGTCGTCACATTGGCCGCTCTTCTCTCTGAAACGGTTGTACTTATCGTCTGCAAAGCTATGTCGCGTGCTGCGGTATGCGGAGACACTAAAAGCACCATAGTAGAACACAGATTAAGCTTCTAAGTTGATGTAACAGCTAGTAAGAAGTAGTACAATTCAAGCTTTAGGTATCGATTATTGACTTTTTAGCCGGCTTTGGTGCCTTGAACATGAGCTAGGACCTTAACATTCTGCATGAAAGGAGGACTAGCAGCCGAGTTGCACGGGAAAATGTGAAAAGTGTTCATATGTAGTAAAAACCTGAGAAATCCGTCCGTTTTCATCATTTGTTACAGAATCGTTTTAAATCCAGATCGTCACATTGGCCGTAGTTCTGTCTGAAACGGCTGTACTTATCGTCTGCAAAGCTATGTCGCGTGCTGCGGTATGCGGAGACACTAAAAGCACCATAGTAGAACATAGATGAAGCTTCTAAGTTGATGTAATAGCCAGTAAGAAGTAGTACAATTTACGTTTTAGGAATCGATTTTTGACTTTTTACCTGGCTTTGGAGCCATGGACATGATGTAGGACCTTAAGATTCTGCATGAAAGGAGGACTAGCAGCCGAGTTGCAAGGGAGAATGTTAAAAGTGTTCATAAGTTAGTAAAAACCTGAGAAATCCGTTCGTTTTCGTCATTTGTTATCTAATCGACTTAAAGCCAGATCGTCACATTGGCCGTTCTTCTCTCTGAAACGGTTGTACTTATCGTCTGCAAAGCTATGTCGCGTGCTGCGGTATGCGGAGACACTAAAAGCACCATAAAGGAACACTGATGAAGCTTCTAAGTTGATGTAATAGCCAGTAAGAAGTAGTACAGTTCAAGTTTTAGTTATCGATTATTGACTATTTTGCTGGCTTTTGTGCCTTTGTACATGAGCTAGGAGCTTACGATTCTGCATGAAAGGAGGACTAGCAGCCGCGTTGCACGGGAGTATGTGAAAAGTGTTCATATGTAGTAAAAACCTGAGAAATCCGTCCGTTTTCGTCATTTGTTATCGAATCGACTGAAAGCCAGATCGTCATATTTGACGCTCTTCTCTCTGAAACGGTTGTACTTATCGTCTGCAAAGCTATGTCGCGTGCTGCGGTATGCGGAGACACTTAAATCACCATTGTAGAACACAGATGAAGCATCTAAGTTGAAGTAATATCCAGTTAAATGTAGTACAATTCAAGACTTAGGTTCGATTATTGACTTTTTACCATTCTTTGGTGCCTTGGACATGAGCTAGGAGCTTACGATTCTGCATGAAAGGAGGACTAGCAGCCGAGTTGCATGGGAGAATGTGAAAAGTGTTCATATGTAGTAAAAACCTGAGAAATCCGTCCGTTTTCGTCATTTGTTATCGAATCGACTTAAACCCAGATTGTCACATTTGCCCCTCTTCTCTGAAACGGTTGTTCTTATCGCCTGAAAAGCTATGTCGCGTGCTGCGGTATACGGAGACACTAAAAGCACCATAGTAGAACACAGATGAAGCCTCTAAGTTGATGTAATAGCCAGTAAGAAGTAGTACAGTTTAAGTTTTAGGTATCGATTATTGACTATTTTGCTGGCTTTTGTGCCTTTGTACATGAGCTAGGAGCTTAAGAATCTGCATGAAAAGAGGACTAGCAGCCGCGTTGCGCGGGAGTATGTGAACAGTGTTCATATGTAGTAACAACCTGAGAAATCCATCGGTTTTCGTCATTTGTTATCGAATCGACTTAAAGCCAGATCGTCACATTGTCCGCTCTTCTCTCTGAAACGGTTGTACTTATCGTCTGCAAAGCTATGTCGCGTGCTGCGGTATGCGGAGACACTAAACCACCATAGTAGAACATAGATGAAGCTTCTAAGTTGATGTAATAACCAGTAAGAAGTAGTACAATTTACGTTTTAGGTATCGATTTTTGACTTTTTAGCTGGCTTTGGAGCCTTGGACATGAGCTAGGACCTTAAGATTCTGCATGAAAGGAGGACTAGCAGCCGAGTTGCATGGGAGAATGTGAAAAGTGTTCATATGTAGTAAAAACCTAAAGAAATCCGTCCGTTTTCGTCATTTGTTATGGAATCGACTTAAAGCCAGATCGTCACATTGGCCGCTCTTCTCACTGTAAAGGTTGTACTTATCGTCTGCAAAGCTATGTCGCGTGCTGCGGTATGCGGAGACACTAAAAGCACCATAGTAGAACACAGATGAAGCTTCTAAGTAATGTAATAGCCAGTAACAAGTAGTACAGTTCAGCTTTTAGGTATCGATTATTGACTTTTTAGCTATCTTTGGTGCCTTGAACATGAGCTAGGACCTTAACATTCTGCATGAAAGGAGGACTAGCAGCCGAGTTGCACGGGAAAATGTGAAAAGTGTTCATATGTAGTAAAAACCTGAGAAATCCGTCCGTTTTCATCATTTGTTACAGAATCGATTTAAATCCAGATCGTCACATTGGCCGTAGTTCTGTCTGAAACGGCTGTACTTATCGTCTGCAAAGCTATGTCGCGTGCTGCGGTTTTCGGAGACACTAAAAGCACCATAGTAGAACATAGATGAAGCTTCTAAGTTGATGTAATAGCCAGTAAGAAGTAGTACAATTTACGTTTTAGGAATCGATTTTTGACTTTTTACCTGGCTTTGGAGCCATGGACATGATGTAGGACCTTAAGATTCTGCATGAAAGGAGGACTAGCAGCCGAGTTGCAAGGGAGAATGTTAAAAGTGTTCATATGTAGTAAAAACCTGAGAAATCCGTTCGTTTTCGTCATTTGTTATCTAATCGACTTAAAGCCAGATCGTCACATTGGCCGTTCTTCTCTCTGAAACGGTTGTACTTATCGTCTGCAAAGCTATGTCGCGTGCTGCGGTATGCGGAGACACTAAAAGCACCATAAATGAACACTGATGAAGCTTCTAAGTTGATGTAATAGCCAGTAAGAAGTAGTACAGTTCAAGTTTTAGTTATCGATTATTGACTATTTTGCTGGCTTTTGTGCCTTTGTACATGCGCTAGGAGCTTACGATTCTGCATGAAAGGAGGACTAGCAGCCGCGTTGCACGGGAGTATGCGAAAAGTGTTCATATGTAGTAAAAACCAGAGAAATCCGTCCGTTTTCGTCATTTGTTATCGAATCGACTTAAAGCCAGATCGTCACATTGGCCGCTCTTCTCTCTGAAACGGTAGTACTTATCGTCTGCAAAGCTATGTCGCGTGCTGTGGTATACGGAGACACTAAAAGCACCATAGTAGAACACAGATGAAGCTTCTAAGTTGATGTAATAGCTAGTAAGAAGTAGTACAGTTCAAGATTTAGGTATCGATTATTGACTATATAGCTGGCTTTGGTGCCTTGGACATGAGCTAGGAGCTTAAGATTCTGCATGAAAGGAGGACTAGCAGCCGCGTTGCACGGGAGTATGTGAAAAGTGTTCATATGTAGTAAAAACCTGAGAAATCCGTCCGTTTTCGTCATTTGTTATCGAATCGACTGAAAGCCAGATCGTCATATTTGCCGCTCTTCTCTCTGAAACGGTTGTACTTATCGTCTGCAAAGCTATGTCGCGTGCTGCGGTATGCGGAGACACTTAAATCACCATTGTAGAACACAGATGAAGCCTCTAAGTTGATGTAATATCCAGTAAAATGTAGTACAATTCAAGACTTAGGTTCGATTATTGACTTTTTACCATTCTTTGGTGCCTTGGACATGAGCTAGGACCTTAAGATACTGCATGAAAGGAGGACTAGCAGCCAGGTTGCATGGGAGAATGTGAAAAGTGTTCAAATGTAGTAAAAACCTGAGAAATCCGTCCGTTTTCGTCATTTGTTATGGAATCGACTTAAAGCCAGGTCGTCACATTGGCCGCTCTTCTCTCTGAAACGGTTGTACTTATCGTCTGCAAAGCTATGTCGCGTGCTGCGGTATGCGGAGACACTAAAAGCACCATAGTAGAACACAGATGAAGCTTCTAAGTATTGTAATAGCCAGTAACAAGTAGTACAGTTCAACTTTTAGGTATCGATTATTGACTTTTTAGCTATCTTTGGTGCCTTGGACATGCGCTAGGTCCTTAAGATTCTGCATGAAAGGAGGACTAGCAGTCGAGTTGCACGGGAGAATGTGAAAAATGTTCATATGTAGTAAAAACCTAAAGAAATCCGTCCGTTTTCGTCATTTGTTATCGAATCGACTTAAAGCCAGATCGTCACATTGTCCGCTCTTCTCTCTGAAACGGTTGTACTTATCGTCTGCAAACCTATGTCGCGTGCTGCGGTATGCGGAGACACTAAACCACCATAGTAGAACATAGATGAAGCTTCTAAGTTGATGTAATAGCCAGTAAGAAGTAGTACAATTTACGTTTTAGGTATCGATTTTTGACTTTTTAGCTGGCTTTGGAGCCTTGGACATGAGCTAGGACCTTAAGATTCAGCATGAAAGGAGGACTAGCAGCCGAGTTGCATGGGAGAATGTGAAAAGTGTTCATATGTAGTAAAAACCTAAAGAAATCCATCCGTTTTCGTCATTTGTTATGGAATCGACTTAAAGCCAGATCGTCACATTGGCCGCTCTTCTCACTGTAAAGGTTGTACTTATCGTCTGCAAAGCTATGTCGCGTGCTGCGGTATGCGGAGACACTAAAAGCACCATAGTAGAACACAGATTAAGCTTCTAAGTTGATGTAATAGCTAGTAAGAAGTAGTACAGTTCAAGTTTTAGGTATCGATTATTGACTATTTAGCTGGCTTTGGTGCCTTGGACATGAGCTAGGAGCTTAAGATTCTGCATGAAAGGAGGACTAGCAGCCGCGTTGCACGGGAGTATGAGAAAAGTGTTCATATGTAGTAAAAAGCTGAGAAATCCGTCCGTTTTCGTCATTTGTTATGGAATCGACTTAAAGCCAGGTCGTCACATTGGCCGCTCTTCTCTCTGAAACGGTTGTACTTATCGTCTGCAAAGCTATGTCGCGTGCTGCGGTATGCGGAGACACTAAAAGTACCATAGTAGAACACAGATGAAGCTTCTAAGTAATGTAATAGCCAGTAACAAGTAGTACAGTTCAACTTTTAGGTATCGATTATTGACTTTTTAGCTATCTTTGGTGCCTTGGACATGCGCTAGGACCTTAAGATTCTGCATGAAAGGAGGACTAGCAGTCGAGTTGCACGGGAGGATGTGAAAAATGTTCATATGTAGTAAAAACCTAAAGAAATCCGTCCGTTTTCGTCATTTGTTATTGAATCGACTTAAAGCCAGTTCTTCACATTGGCCGCTCTTCTCTCTGAAACGGTTGTACTTATCGTCTGCAAAGCTATGTCGCGTGCTGCGGTATGTGGAGACACTAAAAGCACCATAGTAGAACACAGATGAAGCTTCTAAGTTGATTTAATAGCAAGTAAGAAGTAGTACAATTCAAGCTTTAGGTATCGATTATTGACTTTTTAGCCGGCTTTGGTGCCTTGAACATGAGCTAGGACCTTAAAATTCTGCATGAAAGGAGGACTAGCAGCCGAGTTGCACGGGAAAATGTGAAAAGTGTTCATATGTAGTAAAAACCTGAGAAATCCGTCCGTTTTCATCATTTGTTACAGAATCGATTTAAATCCAGATCGTCACATTGGCCGTAGTTCTGTCTGAAACGGCTGTACTTATCGTCTGCAAACCTATGTCGCGTGCTGCGGTATGCGGAGACACTAAAAGCACCATAGTAGAACATAGATGAAGCTTCTAAGTTGATGTAATAGCCAGTAAGAAGTAGTACAATTTACGTTTTAGGAATCGATTTTTGACTTTTTACCTGGCTTTGGAGCCATGGACATGATGTAGGACCTTAAGATTCTGCATGAAAGGAGGACTGGCAGCCGAGTTGCAAGGGAGAATGTTAAAAGTGTTCATATGTAGTAAAAACCTGAGAAATCCGTTCGTTTTCGTCATTTGTTATCTAATCGACTTAAAGCCAGATCGTCACATTGGCCGTTCCTCTCTCTGAAACGGTTGTACTTATCGTCTGCAAAGCTATGTCGCGTGCTGCGGTATGCGGAGACACTAAAAGCACCATAAATGAACACTGATGAGGCTTCTAAGTTGATGTAATAGCCAGTAAGAAGTAGTACAGTTCAAGTTTTAGTTATCGACTATTGACTATTTTGCTGGCTTTTGTGCCTTTGTACATGAGCTAGGAGCTTACGATTCTGCATGAAAGGAGGACTAGCAGCCGCGTTGCACGGGAGTATGTGAAAAGTGTTCATATGTAGTAAAAACCAGAGAAATCCGTCCGTTTTCGTCATTTGTTATCGAATCGACTTAAAGCAAGGTCGTCACATTTGCCGCTCTTCTCTCTGAAACGGTTGTACTTATCGTCTGCAAAGCTATGTCGCGTGCTGCGGTATGCGGAGACACTAAAATCACCATTGTATAACACAGATGAAGCTTCTAATTTGAAGTAATTTCCAGTTAAATGTAGTACAATTCAAGACTTAGGTTCGATATTTGACATTTTACCATTCTTTGGTGCCTTGGACATGAGCTAGGACCTTAAGATTCTGCATGAAAGGAGGACTAGCAGCCGAGTTGCATGGGAGAATGTGAAAAGTGTTCATAAATAGTAAAAACCTGAGAAATCCGTCCGTTTTCGTCATTTGTTATCGAATCGACTTAAACCCAGATTGTCACATTGGCCCCTCTTCCCTGAAACGGTTGTACTTATCGACTGCAAAGCTATGTCGCGTGCTGCGGTATACGGAGACACTAAAAGCACCATAGTAGAACACAGATGAAGCTTCTAAGTTGATGTAATAGCCAGTAAGAAGTAATACAGTTCAAGTTTTAGGTATCGATTATTGACTATTTTGCTGGCTTTTGTGCCTTTGTACATGAGCTAGGAGCTTAAGAATCTGCATGAAAGGAAGACTAGCAGCCGCGTTGCAAGGGAGTATGTGAAAAGTGTTCATATGTAGTAACAACCTGAGAAATCCGTCCGTTTTCCTCATTTGTTATGGAATCGACTTAAAGCCAGATCGTCACATTGGCCGCTCTTCTCTCTGAAACGGTTGTACTTATCGTCTGCAAAGCTATGTCGCGTGCTGCGGTATGCGGAGACACTAAACCACCATAGTAGAACATAGATGAATCTTCTAAGTTGATGTAGTAGCCAGTAAGAAGTAGTACAATTTACGTTTTAGGTATCGATTTTTGACTTTTTAGCTGGCTTTGGAGCCTTGGACATGAGCTAGGACCTTAAGATTCTGCATGAAAGGAGGCCTAGCAGCCGAGTTGCATGGGAGAATGTGTAAAGTGTTCATATGTAGTAAAAACCTAAAGAAATCCATCCGTTTTCGTCATTTGTTATGGAATCGACTTAAAGCCAGATCGTCACATTGGCCGCTCTTCTCACTGTAAAGGTTGTACTTATCGTCTGCAAAGCTATGTCGCGTCCTGCGGTATGCGGAGACACTAAAAGCACCATAGTAGAACACAGATGAAGCTTCTAAGTTGATGTAATAGCTAGTAAGAAGTAGTACAGTTCAAGTTTTAGGTATCGATTATTGACTATTTAGATGGCTTTGGTGCCTTGGACATTAGCTAGGAACTTAAGATTCTGCATGAAAGGAGGACTAGCAGCCGCGTTGCACGGGAGTATGTGAAAAGTGTTCATATGTAATAAAAACCTGAGAAATCCGTCCGTTTTCGTCATTTTTTATCGAATCGACTGAAAGCCAGGTCGTCACATTGGCCGCTCTTCTCTCTGAACGGTTGTACTTATCGTCTGCAAAGCTATGTCGCGTGCTGCGGTATGCGGAGACACTAAAAGCACCATAGTAGAACACAGATGAACCTTCTAAGTTGATGTAATAGCATGCAGGAAGTAGTACAATTCAAGTTTTAGTTATCGATTATTAATTTTTAGCTGGCTTTCGTGCCTTGGATATGAGATAGGAACTTAAGATTCTGCATGAAAGGAGGACTAGCAGTCGAGTTGCACGGGAGAATGTGAAAAAATTTCATATGTAGTAAAAACCTAAAGAAATCCGTCCGTTTTCGTCATTTGTTATCGAATCGACTAAAAGCCAGATCGTCACATTGACCGCTCTTCTCTCTGAAACGGTTGTACTTATCGTCTGCAAAGCTATGTCGCGTGCTGCGGTATGCGGAGACACTAATAGCACCATAGTAGAACACAAATGAAGCTTCTAAGTTGATGTAATAGCATGCAGGAAGTAGTACAATTCAAGTTTTAGGTATCGATTATTGATTTTTAGCTGGCTTTGGTGTCTTGGATATGAGATAGGACCTTAAGATTCTGCATGAAAGGAGGACTAGCAGACGAGTTGCACGGGAGAATGTGAAAAGTGTTCATATGTAGTAAAAACCTAAAGAAATCCGTCCGTTTTCGTCATTTGTTATCGAATCGACTTAAAGCCAGATCGTCACATTGGCCCCTCTTCTCTGAAACGGTTGTACTTATCGTCTGCAAAGCTATGTCGCGTGCTGCGTTATGCGGAGACACTAAAAGCACCATAGTAGAGCACAGATGAAGCTTCTAAGTTGATGTAATAACCAGTAAGAAGTAGTACAATTCAAGTTTTAGGTATAGATTATTGACTTTTTAGCTGGCTTTGGTGCCTTGGACATGAGCTAGGACCTTAAGATTCTGCATGAAAGAAGGACTAGCAGCCGAGTTGCACGGGAGAATGTGACAAGTGTTCAAATGTAGTAAAAACCTGAGAAATACGTCCGTATTCGTCATTTGTTATCGAATCGACTTCAAGCCAGATCGTTACATTGGCCGATCTTCTCTCTGAAACGGTAGTATTTATCGTCTGCAAAGCTATGTCGCGTGCTGCGGTATGCGGAGACACTAAAAGCACCATAGTAGAACACAGATGAAGCTTCTAAGTTGATGTAATAACCAGTAAGAAGTAGTACAGTTCAAGTTTTAGGTATCGATTATTGACTATTTTGCTGGCTTTTGTGCCTTGGACATGAGCTAGGAGCTTAAGATTCTGCATGAAAGGACGACTAGCAGCCGAGTTGCACGGGAAAATGTGAAAACTGTTCATATGTAGTAAAAACCTTAGAAATCCGTTCGTTTTCACCATTTGTTACAGAATCGATTTAAATCCAGATCGTCACATTGGCCGTAGTTCTGTCTGAAACGGCTGTACTTATCGTCTGCAAAGCTATGTCGCGTGCTGCGGTATGCGGAGACACTAAAAGCACCATAGTAGAACATAGATGAAGCTTCTAAGTTGATGTAATAGCCAGTAAGAAGTAGTACAATTTACGTTTAAGAATCGATTTTTGACTTTTTACCTGGCTTTGGAGCCATGGACATGATGTAGGACCTTAAGATTCTGCATGAAAGGAGGACTGGCAGCCGAGTTGCAAGGGAGAATGTTAAAAGTGTTCATATGTAGTAAAAACCTGAGAAATCCGTTCGTTTTCGTCATTTGTTATCTAATCGACTTCAACCCAGATCGTCACATTGGCCGTTCCTCTCTCTGAAACGGTTGTACTTATCGTCTGCAAAGCTATGTCGCGTGCTGCGGTATGCGGAGACACTAAAAGCACCATAAATGAACACTGATGAAGCTTCTAAGTTGATGTAATAGCCAGTAAGAAGTAGTACAGTTCAAGTTTTAGTTATCGATTATTGACTATTTTGCTGGCTTTTGTGCCTTTGTACATGAGCTAGGAGCTTACGATTCTGCATGAAAGGAGGACTAGCAGCCGCGTTGCACGGGAGTATGTGAAAAGTGTTCATATGTAGTAAAAACCAGAGAAATCCGTCCGTTTTCGTCATTTGTTATCGAATCGACTTAAAGCAAGGTCGTCACATTTGCCGCTCTTCTCTCTGAAACGGTTGTACTTATCGTCTGCAAAGCTATGTCGCGTGCTGCGGTATGCGGAGACACTAAAATCACCATTGTATAACACAGATGAAGCTTCTAATTTGAAGTAATATCCAGTTAAATGTAGTACAATTCAAGACTTAGGTTCGATTATTGACTTTTTACCATTCTTTGGTGCCTTGGACATGAGCTAGGACCTTAAGATTCTGCATGAAAGGAGGACTAGCAGCCGAGTTGCATGGGAGAATGTGAAAAGTGTTCATATGTAGTAAAAACCTGAGAAATCCGTCCGTTTTCGTCATTTGTTATCGAATCGACTTAAACCCAGATTGTCACATTGGCCCCTCTTCCCTGAAACGGTTGTACTTATCGACTGCAAAGCTATGTCGCGTGCTGCGGTATACGGAGACACTAAAAGCACCATAGTAGAACACAGATGAAGCTTCTAAGTTGATGTAATAGCCAGTAAGAAGTAGTACAGTTCAAGTTTTAGGTATCGATTATTGACTATTTTGCTGGCTTTTGTGCCTTTGTACATGAGTTAGGAGCTTAAGAATCTGCATGAAAGGAAGACTAGCAGCCGCGTTGCAAGGGAGTATTTGAAAAGTGTTCATATGTAGTAACAACCTGAGAAATCCGTCCGTTTTCGTCATTTGTTATCGAATCGACTTAAAGCCAGATCGTCACATTGGCCGCTCTTCTCTCTGAAACGGTTGTACTTATCGTCTGCAAACCTATGTCGCGTGCTGCGGTATGCGGAGACACTAAACCACCATAGTAGAACATAGATGAAGCTTCTAAGTTGATGTAGTAGCCAGTAAGAAGTAGTACAATTTACGTTTTAGGTATCGATTTTTGACTTTTTAGCTGGCTTTGGAGCCTTGGACATGAGCTAGGAATTAAGATTCTGCATGAAAGGAGGACTAGCAGCCGAGTTGCATGGGAGAATGTGTAAAGTGTTCATATGTAGTAAAAACCTAAAGAAATCCGTCCGTTTTCGTCATTTGTTATGGAATCGACTTAAAGCCAGATCGTCACATTGGCCGCTCTTCTCACTGTAAAGGTTGTAGTTATCGTCTGCAAATCTATGTCGCGTCCTGCGGTATGCGGAGACACTAAAAGCACCATAGTAGAACACAGATGAAGCTTCTAAGTTGATGTAATAGCTAGTAAGAAGTAGTACAGTTCAAGTTTTAGGTATCGATTATTGACTATTTAGATGGCTTTGGTGCCTTGGACATTAGCTAGGAACTTAAGATTCTGCATGAAAGGAGGACTAGCAGCCGCGTTGCACGGGAGTATGTGAAAAGTGTTCATATGTAATAAAAACCTGAGAAATCCGTCCGTTTTCGTCATTTGTTATCGAATCGACTGAAAGCCAGGTCGTCACATTGGCCGCTCTTCTCTCTGAACGGTTGTACTTATCGTCTGCAAAGCTATGTCGCGTGCTGCGGTATGCGGAGACACTAAAAGCACCATAGTAGAACACAGATGAACCTTCTAAGTTGATGTAATAGCATGCAGGAAGTAGTACAATTCAAGTTTTAGTTATCGATTATTAATTTTTAGCTGGCTTTCGTGCCTTGGATATGAGATAGGAACTTAAGATTCTGCATGAAAGGAGGACTAGCAGTCGAGTTGCACGGGAGAATGTGAAAAATGTTCATATGTAGTAAAAACCTAAAGAAATCCGTCCGTTTTCGTCATTTGTTATCGAATCGACTTAAAGCCAGATCGTCACATTGGCCGCTCTTCTCTCTGAAACGGTTGTACTTATCGTCTGCAAAGGTATGTCGCGTGCTGCGGTATGCATAGACACTAAAAGCACCTTAGTAGAACACAGATGAAGCTTCTAAGTTGATGTAACAGCCAGTAAGAAGTAGTACAATTCAAGTTTTATGTATCGATTATTGACTTTTGAGCTGGCTTTGGTGAATTGGACATGAGCTAGGACCTTAAGATTCTGCATGAAAGGAGGACTAGCAGCCGAGTTGCATGGGAGAATGTGAAAAGTGTTCATATGTAGTAAAAATATGAGAAATCCGTCCGTTTTCGTCATTTGTTATCGAATCGACTAAAAGCCAGATCGTCACATTGACCGCTCTTCTCTCTGAAACGGTTGTACTTATCGTCTGCAAAGCTATGTCGCGTGCTGCGGTATGCGGAGACACTAATAGCACCATAGTAGAACACAGATGAAGCTTCTAAGTTGATGTAATAGCATGCAGGAAGTAGTACAATTCAAGTTTTAGGTATCGATTATTGATTTTTAGCTGGCTTTGGTGCCTTGGATATGAGATAGGACCTTAAGATTCTGCATGAAAGGAGGACTAGCAGAGGAGTTGCACGGGAGAATGTGAAAAGTGTTCATATGTAGTAAAAACCTAAAGAAATCCGTCCGTTTTCGTCATTTGTTATCGAATCGACTTAAAGCCAGATCGTCACATTGGCCCCTCTTCTCTGAAACGGTTGTACTTATCGTCTGCAAAGCTATGTCGCGTGCTGCGTTATGCGGAGACACTAAAAGCACCATAGTAGAGCACAGATGAAGCTTCTAAGTTGATGTAATAACCAGTAAGAAGTAGTACAATTAAAGTTTTAGGTATAGATTATTGACTTTTTAGCTGGCTTTGGTGCCTTGGACATGAGCTAGGACCTTAAGACTCTGCATGAAAGAAGGACTAGCAGCCGAGTTGCACGGGAGAATGTGACAAGTGTTCAAATGTAGTAAAAACCTGAGAAATACGTCCGTATTCGTCATTTGTTATCGAATCGACTTCAAGCCAGATCGTCACATTGGCCGATCTTCTCTCTGAAACGGTAGTATTTATCGTCTGCAAAGCTATGTCGCGTGCTGCGGTATGCGGAGACACTAAAAGCACCATAGTAGAACACAGATGAAGCTTCTAAGTTGATGTAATAACCAGTAAGAAGTAGTACAGTTCAAGTTTTAGGTATCGATTATTGACTATTTTGCTGGCTTTTGTGCCTTGGACATGAGCTAGGAGCTTAAGATTCTGCATGAAAGGACGACTAGCAGCCGAGTTGCACGGGAAAATGTGAAAACTGTTCATATGTAGTAAAAACCTTAGAAATCCGTTCGTTTTCGTCATTTGTTATCGAATCGACTTAAATCAGGATCATCACATTGGCTGCAGTTCTGTCTGAAACGGTTGTACTTATCGTCTGCAAAGCTATGTCGCGTGCTGCGGTATGCGGAGACACTAAAAGCACCATAGTAGAACATAGATGAAGCTTCTAAGTTGATGTAATAGCCTGTAAGAAGTAGTACAATTTAAGTTTTAGTTGTCGATTATACACTTTTTAGCCGGCTTTGGTGGCTTGGACATGACCTAGGACCTTAAGATTTTGCATGGAAGGAAGACTAGCAGCCGCGTTGCCCGGGAGAATGTGAAAAGTGTCTGCAAAGCTATGTCGCGTGCTGCGGTATGCGGAGACACTAAAAGCACCATAGTAGAACATAGATGAAGCTTCTAAGTTGATGTAATAGCCTGTAAGAAGTAGTACAATTTACGATTTAGGTATCGATTTTTGATTTTTTAGCTGGCTTTGGT
This sequence comes from Schistocerca gregaria, assembly GCF_023897955.1. Lineage (NCBI taxonomy): Eukaryota > Metazoa > Arthropoda > Insecta > Orthoptera > Acrididae > Schistocerca > Schistocerca gregaria. The sequence goes on from NC_064925.1 coordinate 587,811,329, forward strand.
GCCTTGGACATGAGCTAGGACCTTAAGAATCTGCATGAAAGGAGGACTAGCAGCCGAGTTTCATGGGAGAATGCGAAAAGTGTTCATATGTAGTAAAAACATGAGAAATCCGTCCGTTTTCGTCATTTGTTATCGAATCGACTTAAAGCAAGATCGTCACATTGGCCGTTCTTCTCACTGAAACGGTTGTACTAATCGTCCGCAAAGCTATGTCGCGTGATGCGGTATGCGGAGACACTAAAAGCGCCATAGTAGAACACAGATGTAGATTCTAAGTTGATGTAATAGCCAGTAAGAAGTAGTACAATTCAAGTTTTATGTATCGATTATTGACTTTTTAGCTGGCTTTGGTGCCTTGGATATGAGATAGGACCTTAAGATTCTGCATGAAAGGAGGACTAGCAACCGAGTTGCATGGGAGAATGTGAAAAGTGTTCATATGTAGTAAAAACCTGAGAAATCCGTTCGTTTTCGCTATTTGTTATCGAATCGACTTAAAGCCAGATCGTCACATTGGCCCCTCTTCTATGAAACGGTTGTACTTATCGTCTGCAAAGCTAAGTCGCGTGCTGCGTTATGCGGAGACACTAAAAGCACCATAGCAGAGCACAGATGAAGCTTCTAAGTTGATGTAATAACCAGTAAGAAGTAGTACAGTTCAAGTTTTAGGTATCGATTATTGACTATTTTGCTGGCTTTTGTGCCTTGGACATGAGCTAGGAGCTTAAGATTCTGCATGAAATGAGGACTAGCAGCCACGTTGCACGGGAGTATGTGAAAAGTGTTCATATGTAGTAAAAACCTTAGAAATGCGTCCGTTTTCGTCATTTGTTATCGAATCGACTTAAAGCCAGATCGTCACATTGGCCCCTCTTCTCTGAAACGGTTGTACTTATCGTCTGCAAAGCTATGTCGCGTGCTGCGGTATACGGAGACACTAAAAGCACCATAGTAGAACACAGGTGAAGCTTCTAAGTTGATGTAATAGCGAGTGAGAAGTAGAACAATTCAAGTCTTAGGTATCGATTATTGACTTTTTAGCTGGCTTTGGTGCCTTGGACATGAGCTAGGACCTTAAGATTCTGCATGAAAGGAGAACTAGCAGCCGCGTTGCACGGCTGTATGTGAAAAGTGTTCATATGTAGTAAAAACCTGAGAAATCCGTCCGTTTTCGTCATTTGTTATCGAATCGACTTAAAGCAAGATCGTCACATTGGCCGCTCTTCTCTCTGAAACGGTTGTACTTATCGTCTGCAAAGCTATGTCGCGTGCTGCGGTATGCGGAGACACTAAAAGCACCATAGTAGAACACAGATGAAGCTTCTAAGTTGATGTAATAGCCAGTAAGAAGTAGTACAATTCAGGTTTTATGTATCGATTATTGACTTTTTAGCTGGCTTTGGTGCCTTGGACATGAGCTAGGACCTTAAGATTCTGCATGAAAGGAGGACTAGCAGCCGAGTTGCATGGGAGAATGTGAGAAGTGTTCATATGTAGTAAAAATATGAGAAATCCGTCCGTTTTCTTAATTTGTTATCGAATCGACTTAAAGCCAGATCGTCACATTATCCCCTCTTCTCTGAAACGGTTGTACTTATCGTCTGCACAGCTATGTCGCGTGCTGCGGTATGCGGAGACACTAAAAGCACCATAGTAGAACATAGATGAAGCTTCTAAGTTGATGTAATAGCCTGTAAGAAGTAGTACAATTTACGATTTAGGTATCGATTTTTGACTTTTTAGCTGGCTTTGGTGCCTTGGACATGAGCTAGGACCTTAAGATTCTGCATGAAAGGAGGACTAGCAGCCGAGTTTCATGGGAGAATGCGAAAAGTGTTCATATGTAGTAAAAACATGAGAAATCCGTCCGTTTTCGTCATTTGTTATCGAATCGACTTACAGCAAGATCGTCAATTGGCCGCTCTTCTCTCTGAAACGGTTGTACTAATCGTCTGCAAAGCTATGTCGCGTGCTGCGGTATGCGGAGACACTAAAAGCACCATAGTAGAACACAGATGAAGCTTCTATGTTGATGTAATAGCATGCAGGAAGTAGTACAATTCAAGTTTTAGGTATCGATTATTGATTTTTAGCTGGCTTTGGTGCCTTGGATATGAGATAGGACCTTAAGATTCTGCATGAAAGGAGGCCTAGCAACCGAGTTGCATGGGAGAATGTGAAAAGTGTTCATATGTAGTAAAAACCTGAGAAATCCGTCCGTTTTCGTTATTTGTTATCGAATCGACTTAAAGCCAGATCGTCACATTGGCCCCTCTTCTATGAAACGGTTGTACTTATCGTCTGCAAAGCTATGTCGCGTGCTGCGTTATGCGGAGACACTAAGAGCACCATAGCAGAGCACAGATGAAGCTTCTAAGTTGATGTAATAACCAGTAAGAAGTAGTACAGTTCAAGTTTTAGGTATCGATTATTGACTATTTTGCTGGCTTTGGTGCCTTGGACATGAGCTAGGACCTTAAGATTCTGCATGAAAGAAGGACTAGCAGCCGAGTTGCACGGGAGAATGTGACAAGTGTTCATATGTAGTAAAAACCTTAGAAATGCGTCCGTTTTCGTCATTTGTTATCGAATCGACTTAAAGCCAGATCGTCACATTGGCCCCTCTTCTCTGAAACGGTTGTACTTATCGTCTGCAAAGCTATGTCGCGTGCTGCGGTATATGGAGACACTAAAAGCACCATAGTAGAACACAGGTGAAGCTTCTAAGTTGATGTAATAGCGAGTGAGAAGTAGAACAATTCAAGTCTTAGGTATCGATTATTGACTTTTTAGCTGGCTTTGGTGCCTTGGACATGAGCTAGGACCTTAAGATTCTGCATGAAAGGAGAACTAGCAGCCGCGTTGCACGGCTGTATGTGAAAAGTGTTCATATGTAGTAAAAACCTGAGAAATCCGTCCGTTTTCGTCATTTGTTATCGAATCGACTTAAAGCAAGATCGTCACATTGGCCGCTCTTCTCTCTGAAACGGTTGTACTTATCGTCTGCAAAGCTATGTCGCGTGCTGCGGTATGCGGAGACACTAAAAGCACCATAGTAGAACACAGATGAAGCTTCTAAGTTGATGTAATAGCCAGTAAGAAGTAGTACAATTCAGGTTTTATGTATCGATTATTGACTTTTTAGCTGGCTTTGGTGCCTTGGACATGAGCTAGGACCTTAAGATTCTGCATGAAAGGAGGACTAGCAGCCGAGTTGAATGGGAGAATGTGAGAAGTGTTCATATGTAGTAAAAATATGAGAAATCCGTCCGTTTTCTTAATTTGTTATCGAATAGACTTAAAGCCAGATCGTCACATTATCCCCTCTTCTCTGAAACGGTTGTACTTATCGTCTGCACAGCTATGTCGCGTGCTGCGGTATGCGGAGACACTAAAAGCACCATAGTAGAACATAGATGAAGCTTCTAAGTTGATGTAATAGCCTGTAAGAAGTAGTACAATTTATGATTTAGGTATCGATTTTTGACTTTTTAGCTGGCTTTGGTGCCTTGGACATGAGCTAGGACCTTAAGATTCTGCATGAAAGGAGGACTAGCAGCCGAGTTTCATGGGAGAATGCGAAAAGTGTTCATATGTAGTAAAAACATGAGAAATCCGTCCGTTTTCGTCATTTGTTATCGAATCGACTTACAGCAAGATCGTCACATTGGCCGCTCTTCTCTCTGAAACGGTTGTACTAATCGTCTGCAAAGCTATGTCGCGTGCTGCGGTATGCGGAGACACTAAAAGCACCATAGTAGAACACAGATGAAGCTTCTATGTTGATGTAATAGCATGCAGGAAGTAGTACAATTCAAGTTTTAGGTATCGATTATTGATTTTTAGCTGGCTTTGGTGCCTTGGATATGAGATAGGACCTTAAGATTCTGCATGAAAGGAGGCCTAGCAACCGAGTTGCATGGGAGAATGTGAAAAGTGTTCATATGTAGTAAAAACCTGAGAAATCCGTCCGTTTTCGTTATTTGTTATCGAATCGACTTAAAGCCAGATCGTCACATTGGCCCCTCTTCTATGAAACGGTTGTACTTATCGTCTGCAAAGCTATGTCGCGTGCTGCGTTATGCGGAGACACTAAGAGCACCATAGCAGAGCACAGATGAAGCTTCTAAGTTGATGTAATAACCAGTAAGAAGTAGTACAGTTCAAGTTTTAGGTATCGATTATTGACTATTTTGCTGGCTTTGGTGCCTTGGACATGAGCTAGGACCTTAAGATTCTGCATGAAAGAAGGACTAGCAGCCGAGTTGCACGGGAGAATGTGACAAGTGTTCAAATGTAGTAAAAACCTGAGAAATACGTCCGTATTCGTCATTTGTTATCGAATCGACTTAAAGCCAGATCGTCACATTGGCCGATCTTCTCTCTGAAACGGTAGTATTTATCGTCTGCAAAGCTATGTCGCGTGCTGCGGTATGCGGAGACACTAAAAGCACCATAGTAGAACACAGATGAAGCTTCTAAGTTGATGTAATAACCAGTAAGAAGTAGTACAGTTCAAGTTTTAGGTATCGATTATTGACTATTTTGCTGGCTTTTGTGCCTTGGACATGAGCTAGGAGCTTAAGATTCTGCATGAAATGACGACTAGCAGCCGAGTTGCACGGGAAAATGTGAAAACTGTTCATATGTAGTAAAAACCTTAGAAATCCGTTCGTTTTCGTCATTTGTTATCGAATCGACTTAAAGCCAGATCGTCACATTGGCCGCTCTTCTCTCTGAAACGGTTGTACTTTTCGTCTGCAAAGCTATGTCGCGTGCTGCGGTATGCGGAGACACTGAAAGCACCATAGTAGAACACAGATGAAGCTTCTAAGTTGATGTAATAGCAAGTAAGAAGTAGTACAATTCAAGTTTTAGGTATCGATTATTGACTTTTTAGCCGGCTTCGGTGCCTTGAACATGAGCTAGGAAATTAAGATTCTGCATGAAAGGAGGACTAGCAGCCGAGTTGCACGGGAGAATGTCAAAAGTGTTCATATGTAGTAAAAACCTGAGAAATCCGTCCGTTTTCATAATTTGTTATAGAATCTACTTAAATCAGGATCATCACATTGGCTGTAGTTCTGTCTGAAACGGTTGTACTTATCGTCTGCAAAGCTATGTCGCTTGCTGCGGTATACGGAGACACTAAAAGCACCATAGTAGAACATAGATGAAGCTTCTAAGTTGATGTAATAGCCTGTAAGAAGTAGTACAATTTAAGTTTTAGTTGTCGATTATACACTTTTTAGCCGGCTTTGGTGGCTTGGACATGACCTAGGACCTTAAGATTTTGCATGAAAGGAGGACTAGCAGCCGAGTTGCATGGGAGAATGTGAAAAGTCTTCATATGTAGTAAAAATATGAGAAATCCGTCCGTTTTCGTCATTTGTTATCGAATCGACTTAAAGCAAGATCGTCACATTGGCCGCTTTTCTCTCTGAAACGGTTGTACTTATCGTCTGCAAAGCTATGTCGCGTGCTGCGGTATGCGGAGACACTAATAGCACCATAGTAGAACACAGATGAAGCTTCTATGTTGATGTAATAGCATGCAGGAAGTAGTACAATTCAAGTTTTAGGTATCGATTATTGATTTTTAGCTGGCTTTGGTGCCTTGGATATGAGATAGGACCTTAAGATTCTGCATGAAAGGAGGACTAGCAACCGAGTTGCATGGGAGAATGTGAAAAGTGTTCATATGTAGTAAAAACCTGAGAAATCCGTCCGTTTTCGTTATTTGTTATCGAATCGACTTAAAGCCAGATCGTCACATTGGCCCCTCTTCTATGAAACGGTTGTACTTATCGTCTGCAAAGCTATGTCGCGTGCTGCGGTATACGGAGACACTAAAAGCACCATAGTAGAACACAGGTGAAGCTTCTAAGTTGATGTAATAGCGAGTGAGAAGGAGAACAATTCAAGTCTTAGGTATCGATTATTGACTTTTTAGCTGGCTTTGGTGCCTTGGACATGAGCTAGGACCTTAAGATTCTGCATGAAAGGAGAACTAGCAGCCGCGTTGCACGGCTGTATGTGAAAAGTGTTCATATGTAGTAAAAACCTGAGAAATCCGTCCGTTTTCGTCATTTGTTATCGAATCGACTTAAAGCAAGATCGTCACATTGGCCGCTCTTCTCTCTGAAACGGTTGTACTTATCGTCTGCAAAGCTATGTCGCGTGCTGCGGTATGCGGAGACACTAAAAGCACCATAGTAGAACACAGATGAAGCTTCTAAGTTGATGTAATAGCCAGTAAGAAGTAGTACAATTCAAGTTTTATGTATCGATTATTGACTTTTTAGCTGGCTTTGGTGCCTTGGACATGAGCTAGGACCTTAAGATTCTGCATGAAAGGAGGACTAGCAGCCGAGTTGCATGGGAGAATGTGAAAAGTGTTCATATGTAGTAAAAATATGAGAAATCCGTCCGTTTTCGTCATTTGTTATCGAATCGACTTAAAGCCAGATCGTCACATTATCCCCTCTTCTCTGAAACGGTTGTACTTATCGTCTGCACAGCTATGTCGCGTGCTGCGGTATGCGGAGACACTAAAAGCACCATAGTAGAACATAGATGAAGCTTCTAAGTTGATGTAATAGCCTGTAAGAAGTAGTACAATTTACGATTTAGGTATCGATTTTTGACTTTTTAGCTGGCTTTGGTGCCTTGGACATGAGCTAGGACCTTAAGATTCTGCATGAAAGGAGGACTAGCAGCCGAGTTTCATGGGAGAATGCGAAAAGTGTTCATATGTAGTAAAAACATGAGAAATCCGTCCGTTTTCGTCATTTGTTATCGAATCGACTTACAGCAAGATCGTCACATTGGCCGCTCTTCTCTCTGAAACGGTTGTACTAATCGTCTGCAAAGCTATGTCGCGTGCTGCGGTATGCGGAGACACTAAAAGCACCATAGTAGAACACAGATGAAGCTTCTATGTTGATGTAATAGCATGCAGGAAGTAGTACAATTCAAGTTTTAGGTATCGATTATTGATTTTTAGCCGGCTTTGGTGCCTTGGATATGAGATAGGACCTTAAGATTCTGCATGAAAGGAGGACTAGCAACCGAGTTGCATGGGAGAATGTGAAAAGTGTTCATATGTAGTAAAAACCTGAGAAATCCGTCCGTTTTCGTTATTTGTTATCGAATCGACTTCAAGCCAGATCGTCACATTGGCCCCTCTTCTATGAAACGGTTGTACTTATCGTCTGTAAAGCTATGTCGCGTGCTGCGTTATGCGGAGACACTAAGAGCACCATAGCAGAGCACAGATGAAGCTTCTAAGTTGATGTAATAACCAGTAAGAAGTAGTACAGTTCAAGTTTTAGGTATCGATTATTGACTATTTTGCTGGCTTTGGTGCCTTGGACATGAGCTAGGACCTTAAGATTCTGCATGAAAGAAGGACTAGCAGCCGAGTTGCACGGGAGAATGTGACAAGTGTTCAAATGTAGTAAAAACCTGAGAAATACGTCCGTATTCGTCATTTGTTATCGAATCGACTTGAAGCCAGATCGTCACATTGGCGGATCTTCTCTCTGAAACGGTAGTATTTATCGTCTGCAAAGCTATGTCGCGTGCTGCGGTATGCGGAGACACTAAAAGCACCATAGTAGAACACAGATGAAGCTTCTAAGTTGATGTAATAACCAGTAAGAAGTAGTACAGTTCAAGTTTTAGGTATCGATTATTGACTATTTTGCTGGCTTTTGTGCCTTGGACATGAGCTAGGAGCTTAAGATTCTGCATGAAAGGACGACTAGCAGCCGAGTTGCACGGGAAAATGTGAAAACTGTTCATATGTAGTAAAAACCTTAGAAATCCGTTCGTTTTCGTCATTTGTTATCGAATCGACTTAAAGCCAGATCGTCACATTGGCCGCTCTTCTCTCTGAAACGGTTGTACTTATCGTCTGCAAAGCTATGTCGCGTGCTGCGGTATGCGGAGACACTGAAAGCACCATAGTAGAACACAGATGAAGCTTCTAAGTTGATGTAATAGCAAGTAAGAAGTAGTACAATTCAAGTTATAGGTATCGATTATTGACTTTTTAGCCGGCTTTGGTGCCTTGAACATGAGCTAGGAAATTAAGATTCTGCATGAAAGGAGGACTAGCAGACGAGTTGCACGGGAGAATGTCAAAAGTGTTCATATGTAGTAAAAACCTGAGAAATCCGTCCGTTTTCATAATTTGTTATAGAATCTACTTAAATCAGGATCATCACATTGGCTGCAGTTCTGTCTGAAACGGTTGTACTTATCGTCTGCAAAGCTATGTCGCGTGCTGCGGTATGCGGAGACACTAAAAGCACCATAGTAGAACATAGATGAAGCTTCTAAGTTGATGTAATAGCCTGTAAGAAGTAGTACAATTTAAGTTTTAGTTGTCGATTATACACTTTTTAGCCGGCTTTGGTGGCTTGGACATGACCTAGGACCTTAAGATTTTGCATGGAAGGAAGACTAGCAGCCGCGTTGCCCGGGAGAATGTGAAAAGTGTCTGCAAAGCTATGTCGCGTGCTGCGGTATGCGGAGACACTAAAAGCACCATAGTAGAACATAGATGAAGCTTCTAAGTTGATGTAATAGCCTGTAAGAAGTAGTAAAATTTACGATTTAGGTATCGATTTTTGACTTTTTAGCTGGCTTTGGTGCCTTGGACATGAGCTAGGACCTTAAGATTCTGCATGAAAGGAGGACTAGCAGCCGAGTTTCATGGGAGAATGCGAAAAGTGTTCATATGTAGTAAAAACATGAGAAATCCGTCCGTTTTCGTCATTTGTTATCGAATCGACTTAAAGCAAGATCGTCACATTGGCCGTTCTTCTCACTGAAACGGTTGTACTAATCGTCCGCAAAGCTATGTCGCGTGCTGCGGTATGCGGAGACACTAAAAGCGCCATAGTAGAACACAGATGAAGATTCTAAGTTGATGTAATAGCCAGTAAGAAGTAGTACAATTCAAGTTTTATGTATCGATTATTGACTTTTTAGCTGGCTTTGGTGCCTTGGAAATGAGCTAGGACCTTAAGATTCTGCATGAAAGGAGGACTAGCAACCGAGTTGCATGGGAGAATGTGAAAAGTCTTCATATGTAGTAAAAATATGAGAAATCCGTCCGTTTTCGTCATTTGTTATCGAATCGACTTAAAGCAAGATCGTCACATTAGCCGCTCTTCTCTCTGAAACGGTTGTACTTATCGTCTGCAAAGCTATGTCGCGTGCTGCGGTATGCGGAGACACTAATAGCACCATAGTAGAACACAGATGAAGCTTCTATGTTGATGTAATAGCATGCAGGAAGTAGTACAATTCAAGTTTTAGATATCGATTATTGATTTTTAGCTGGCTTTGGTGCCTTGGATATGAGATAGGACCTTAAGATTCTGCATGAAAGGAGGACTAGCAACCGAGTTGCATGGGAGAATGTGAAAAGTGTTCATATGTAGTAAAAATATGAGAAATCCGTCCGTTTTCGTTATTTGTTATCGAATCGACTTAAAGCCAGATCGTCACATTGGCCCCTCTTCTCTGAAACGGTTGTACTTATCGTCTGCAAAGCTATGTCGCGTGCTGCGGTATACGGAGACACTAAAAGCACCATAGTAGAACACAGGTGAAGCTTCTAAGTTGATGTAATAGCGAGTGAGAAGTAGAACAATTCAAGTCTTAGGTATCGATTATTGACTTTTTAGCTGGCTTTGGTGCCTTGGACATGAGCTAGGACCTTAAGATTCTGCATGAAAGGAGAACTAGCAGCCGCGTTGCACGGCTGTATGTGAAAAGTGTTCATATGTAGTAAAAACCTGAGAAATCCGTCCGTTTTCGTCATTTGTTATCGAATCGACTTAAAGCAAGTTCGTCACATTGGCCGCTCTTCTCTCTGAAACGGTTGTACTTATCGTCTGCAAAGCTATGTCGCGTGCTGCGGTATGCGGAGACACTAAAAGCACCATAGTAGAACACAGATGAAGCTTCTAAGTTGATGTAATAACCAGTAAGAAGTAGTACAGTTCAAGTTTTAGGTATCGATTATTGACTATTTTGCTGGCTTTTGTGCCTTGGACATGAGCTAGGAGCTTAAGATTCTGCATGAAAGGACGACTAGCAGCCGAGTTGCACGGGAAAATGTGAAAACTGTTCATATGTAGTAAAAACCTTAGAAATCCGTTCGTTTTCGTCATTTGTTATCGAATCGACTTAAAGCCAGATCGTCACATTGGCCGCTCTTCTCTCTGAAACGGTTGTACTTATCGTCTGCAAAGCTATGTCGCGTGCTGCGGTATGCGGAGACACTGAAAGCACCATAGTAGAACACAGATGAAGCTTCTAAGTTGATGTAATAGCAAGTAAGAAGTAGTACAATTCAAGTTATAGGTATCGATTATTGACCTTTTAGCCGGCTTTGGTGCCTTGAACATGAGCTAGGAAATTAAGATTCTGCATGAAAGGAGGACTAGCAGACGAGTTGCACGGGAGAATGTCAAAAGTGTTCATATGTAGTAAAAACCTGAGAAATCCGTCCGTTTTCATAATTTGTTATAGAATCTACTTAAATCAGGATCATCACATTGGCTGCAGTTCTGTCTGAAACGGTTGTACTTATCGTCTGCAAAGCTATGTCGCGTGCTGCGGTATGCGGAGACACTAAAAGCACCATAGTAGAACATAGATGAAGCTTCTAAGTTGATGTAATAGCCTGTAAGAAGTAGTACAATTTAAGTTTTAGTTGTCGATTATACACTTTTTAGCCGGCTTTGGTGGCTTGGACATGACCTAGGACCTTAAGATTTTGCATGGAAGGAAGACTAGCAACCGCGTTGCCCGGGAGAATGTGAAAAGTGTCTGCAAAGCTATGTCGCGTGCTGCGGTATGCGGAGACACTAAAAGCACCATAGTAGAACATAGATGAAGCTTCTAAGTTGATGTAATAGCCTGTAAGAAGTAGTACAATTTACGATTTAGGTATCGATTTTTGACTTTTTAGCTGGCTTTGGTGCCTTGGACATGAGCTAGGACCTTAAGATTCTGCATGAAAGGAGGACTAGCAGCCGAGTTTCATGGGAGAATGCGAAAAGTGTTCATATGTAGTAAAAACATGAGAAATCCGTCCGTTTTCGTCATTTGTTATCTAATCGACTTAAAGCAAGATCGTCACATTGGCCGTTCTTCTCACTGAAACGGTTGTACTAATCGTCCGCAAAGCTATGTCGCGTGCTGCGGTATGCGGAGACACTAAAAGCGCCATAGTAGAACACAGATGAAGATTCTAAGTTGATGTAATAGCCAGTAAGAAGTAGTACAATTCAAGTTTTATGTATCGATTATTGACTTTTTAGCTGGCTTTGGTGCCTTGGAAATGAGCTAGGACCTTAAGATTCTGCATGAAAGGAGGACTAGCAACCGAGTTGCATGGGAGAATGTGAAAAGTCTTCATATGTAGTAAAAATATGAGAAATCCGTCCGTTTTCGTCATTTGTTATCGAATCGACTTAAAGCAAGATCGTCACATTGGCCGCTCTTCTCTCTGAAACGGTTGTACTTATCGTCTGCAAAGCTATGTCGCGTGCTGCGGTATGCGGAGACACTAATAGCACCATAGTAGAACACAGATGAAGCTTCTATGTTGATGTAATAGCATGCAGGAAGTAGTACAATTCAAGTTTTAGGTATCGATTATTGATTTTTAGCTGGCTTTGGTGCCTTGGATATGAGATAGGACCTTAAGATTCTGCATGAAAGGAGGACTAGCAACCGAGTTGCATGGGAGAATGTGAAAAGTGTTCATATGTAGTAAAAACCTGAGAAATCCGTCCGTTTTCGTTATTTGTTATCGAATCGACTTAAAGCCAGATCGTCACATTGGCCCCTCTTCTATGAAACGGTTGTACTTATCGTCTGCAAAGCTATGTCGCGTGCTGCGTTATGCGGAGACACTAAAAGCACCATAGCAGAGCACAGATGAAGCTTCTAAGTTGATGTAATAACCAGTAAGAAGTAGTACAGTTCAAGTTTTAGGTATCGATTATTGACTATTTTGCTGGCTTTTGTGCCTTGGACATGAGCTAGGAGCTTAAGATTCTGCATGAAATTAGGACTAGCAGCCACGTTGCACGGGAGTATGTGAAAAGTGTTCATATGTAGTAAAAACCTTAGAAATGCGTCCGTTTTCGTCATTTGTTATCGAATCGACTTAAAGCCAGATCGTCACATTGGCCCCTCTTCTCTGAAACGGTTGTACTTATCGTCTGCAAAGCTATGTCGCGTGCTGCGGTATACGGAGACACTAAAAGCACCATAGTAGAACACAGGTGAAGCTTCTAAGTTGATGTAATAGCCTGTAAGAAGTAGTACAATTTACGATTTAGGTATCGATTTTTGACTTTTTAGCTGGCTTTGGTGCCTTGGACATGAGCTAGGACCTTAAGATTCTGCATGAAAGGAGGACTAGCAGCCGAGTTTCATGGGAGAATGCGGAAAGTGTTCATATGTAGTAAACACATAAGAAATCCGTCCGTTTTCGTCATTTGTTATCGAATCGACTTAAAGCAAGATCGTCAAATTGGCCGCTCTTCTCTCTGAAACGGTTGTACTAATCGTCTGCAAAGCTATGTCGCGTGCTGCGTTATGCGGAGACACTAAAATCACCGCAGTGGAACACAGATGAAGCTTCTACTTTGATGTAATAGCCAGTATAAGTAGTACAATTCAAGTTTTAGGTATCGATTACTGACTTTTTAGGTGGCTTTGATGCCTTGGACATGAGGTAGGACCTTAAGATTCAGTATGAAAGGAGGACTAGCAGCCGAGTTGCATGGGAGAATGCGAAAAGTGTTCATATGTAGTAAATAGCTGAGAAATACGTCCGTTTTCGTCATTTGTTATCGAATCGATTTAAAGCCAGATCGTCACATTGGCCGCTCTTCTCTCTGAAACGGTAGTACTTATCGTATGCAAAGCTATGTCGCGTGCTGCGGTATGCGGAGACACTAAAAGCACCATGATTGAACACAGATGAAGCTTCTAAGTTGATGTAATAGCAAGCAAGATGTAGTACAATTCAAGTTTTAGGTATCGATTATTGACTTTTTAGCCGGCGTTGGTGCCTTGGACATGAGCTGGGACCTTAAGATTCTGCATGAAAGACGGACTAGCAGTTGAGTTGCACGGGAGAATGCGAAAAGTGTTCATATGTAGTAAAAAACTGAGAAATCCGTCCGTTTTCGTCATTAGTTATGGAATCGACTTAAAGCCAGATCGTCACATTGGCTGCAATTCTCTCTGAAACGGTTGTGCTTATCGTCTGCAAAGCTATGTCGCGTGCTGCGGTATGCGGAGATACTAAAAGCACCATAGTAGAACACAGATCAAACTTCTAAGTTAATGTAATAGCCGGTAAGAAGTAGTACAATTCAAGTTTTGGGTACTGATTATTTACTTTTTAGCTGGCTTTGGTGCCTTGGACATGAGCTAGGACCTTAAGATTCTGCATGAAAGGAGGACTAGCGGGCAAGTTGAACGGGAGAATGTGAGAAGTGTTCATATGTAGTAAAAACCTGAGAAATCCGTCCGTTTTCGTCATTAGTTATCGAATCGACTTAAAGCCAGATCGTCACATTTGCCGCTCTTCTCCCTGAAACGGTTGTACTTAACGTCTGCAAAGCTATGTCGCGTGCTGCGGTATGCGGATACACTAAAAGCACCATAGTAGAACACAGATGAAGCTTCTAAGTTCATGTAATAGCCAGGAAGAAGTAATACAATTCACGTTTTAGATATCGATTATTGACTTGTTAGCTGACTTTGGTGCCTTGGACATGAGCTAGGACCTTAAGATTCTGCATTAAAGGAGGACTAGCAGCCGAGTTGCATGGGAGAATACGAAAAGTGTTCATATGTAGTAAAAAGCTGAGAAATACGTCCGTTTTCGTCATTTGTTATCGAATCGATTTAAAGCCAGATCGTCACATTGGCCGCTCTTCTCTCTGAAATGGTTGTACTTATCGTCTGCAAAGCTATGTCGCGTGCTGCGGTATGCGGAGACACTAAAAGCACCATGATTGAACACAGATGAAGCTTCTAAGTTGATGTAATAGCAAGCAAGATGTAGTACAATTCAAGTTTTAGGTATCGATTATTGACTTTTTAGCCGGTGTTGGTGCCTTGGACATGAGCTGGGACCTTAAGATTCTGCATGAAAGGCGGACTAGCAGTTGAGTTGCACGGGAGAATGTGACAAGTGTTCATATGTAGTAAAAACCTGAGAAATCCGTCCGTTTTCTTCATTTGTTATCGAATCGATTTAAAGCCAGATCGTCACATTGGCCGCTCTCCTCTCTGAAACGGTTGTACTTATCGTCTGCAAAGCTATGTCGTGTGCTGCGGTATGCGGAGACACTAAAAGCACCATGATTGAACGCAGATGAAGCTTCTAAGTTGATGTAATAGCAAGCAAGATGTAGTACAATCAAGTTTTAGGTATCGATTATTGACTTTTTAGCCGGCTTTGGTGCCTTGGACATGAGCTAGGACCTTACGATTCTGCATGAAACGAGGACTAGCAGTCGAGTTGCACGGGAGAATGTGAAAAGTGTTCATATGTAGTAAAAAACTGAGAAATCCGTCCGTTTTCGTCATTTGTTATGGAATCGACTTAAAGCCAGATCGTCACATTGGCCGCTCTTATCTCTGAAACGGTTGTACTTATCGTCTGCACAGCTATGTCGCGTGCTGCGGTATGCGGAGACACTAAAAGCACCATAGTAGAACACAGATGAAGCTTCTAAGTTGATGTAATAGCCAGTAAGAAGTAGTACAATTCAAGTTTTGGGTACTGATTATTTACTTTTTAGCTGGCTTTGGTGCCTAGGCCATGAGCTAGGACCTTAAGATTCTGCATGAAAGGAGGACTAGCAGCCAAGTTGCATGGGAGAATGCGAAAAGTGTTCATATGTAGTAAAAACCTGCGAAATCCGTCCGTTTTCGTCATTTGTTATCGAATCGACTTAAAGCCAGATCGTCAGATTGGCCGCTCTTCTCTCTGAAACGGTTGTACTTATCGTCTGCAAAGCTATGTCGCGTGTTGCGGTATGCGGAGACACTAAAAGCACCATAGTAGAACACAGATGAAGCTTCTAAGTTGATGTAATAGCCAGTAAGAAGTAGTACAATTCAAGTTTTACCTATCGATTATTGACATTTTAGCTGGCTTTGGTGCCTTGGACATGAGCTAGGACCTTAAGATTCTGCAAGAATGAAGGACTAGCAACCGAGTTGCACGGGAGAATGTGAAAAGTGTTCATATGTAGTAAAAACCTGAGAAATCCGTCCGTTTTGGTCATTTGTTATGGAATCGACTTAAAGCCAGATCGTCACATTGCCGCTCTTCTATCTGAAACGGTTGTACTTATCGTCTGCAAAGCTATGTCGCGTGCTGCGTTATGCGGAGACACTAAAATCACCACAGTGGAACACAGATGAAGCTTCTAAGTTGATGTAATAGCCAGTAAGAAGTAGTACAATTCAAGTTTTAGGTATCGATTATTGACTTTTTAGCTGGCTTTGATGCCTTGGACCTGAGCTAGGACCTTAAGATTCTGCATGAAAGGAGGACTAGCAGCCGAGTTGCACGAGAGAATGTGACAAGTGTTCATATG
Organism: Schistocerca gregaria; assembly: GCF_023897955.1. Lineage (NCBI taxonomy): Eukaryota > Metazoa > Arthropoda > Insecta > Orthoptera > Acrididae > Schistocerca > Schistocerca gregaria. The sequence continues at coordinate 587,826,991 of NC_064925.1, forward strand.
TAGTAAAAACCTGAGAAATCCGTCCATTTTCGTCATTTGTTATCGAATCGATTTAAAGCCAGATCGTCACATTGGCCGCTCTCCTCTCTGAAACGGTTGTACTTATCGTCTGCAAAGCTATGTCGCGTGCTGCGGTATGCGGAGACTCTAAAAGCACCATGATTGAACACAGATGAAGCTACTAAGTTGATGTAATAGCAAGCAAGAAGTAGTACAATTCAAGTTTTAGGTATCGATTATTGACTTTTTAGCCGGCTTTGGTGCCTTGGACATGAGCTAGGACCTTAAGATTCTGCATTAGAGGGGGACTAGCAGCCGAGTTGCATGGGAGAATACGAAAAGTGTTCATATGTAGTAAATAGCTGAGAAATACGTCCGTTTTCGTCATTTGTTATCGAATCGATTTAAAGCCAGATCGTCACATTGGCCGCTCTTCTCTCTGAAACGGTAGTACTTATCGTCTGCAAAGCTATGTCGCGTGCTGCGGTATGCGGAGACACTAAAAGCACCATGATTGAACACAGATGAAGCTTCTAAGTTGATGTAATAGCAAGCAAGATGTAGTACAATTCAAGTTTTAGGTATCGATTATTGACTTTTTAGCCGGCGTTGGTGCCTTGGACATGAGCTGGGACCTTAAGATTCTGCATGAAAGACGGACTAGCAGTTGAGTTGCACGGGAGAATGCGAAAAGTGTTCATATGTAGTAAAAAACTGAGAAATCCGTCCGTTTTCGTCATTAGTTATGGAATCGACTTAAAGCCAGATCGTCACATTGGCTGCTCTTCTCTCTGAAACGGTTGTGCTTATCGTCTGCAAAGCTATGTCGCGTGCTGCGGTATGCGGAGACACTAAAAGCACCATAGTAGAACACAGATCAAACTTCTAAGTTAATGTAATAGCCGGTAAGAAGTAGTACAATTCAAGTTTTGGGTACTGATTATTTACTTTTTAGCTGGCTTTGGTGCCTTGGACATGAGCTAGGACCTTAAGATTCTGCATGAAAGGAGGACTAGCGGGCGAGTTGAACGGGAGAATGTGAGAAGTGTTCATATGTAGTAAAAACCTGAGAAATCCGTCCGTTTTCGTCATTAGTTATCGAATCGACTTAAAGCCAGATCGTCACATTTGCCGCTCTTCTCCCTGAAACGGTTGTACTTAACGTCTGCAAAGCTATGTCGCGTGCTGCGGTATGCGGATACACTAAAAGCACCATAGTAGAACACAGATGAAGCTTCTAAGTTCATGTAATAGCCAGGAAGAAGTAATACAATTCACGTTTTAGATATCGATTATTGACTTGTTAGCTGACTTTGGTGCCTTGGACATGAGCTAGGACCTTAAGATTCTGCATTAAAGGAGGACTAGCAGCCGAGTTGCATGGGAGAATACGAAAAGTGTTCATATGTAGTAAAAAGCTGAGAAATACGTCCGTTTTCGTCATTTGTTATCGAATCGATTTAAAGCCAGATCGTCACATTGGCCGCTCTTCTCTCTGAAATGGTTGTACTTATCGTCTGCAAAGCTATGTCGCGTGCTGCGGTATGCGGAGACACTAAAAGCACCATGATTGAACACAGATGAAGCTTCTAAGTTGATGTAATAGCAAGCAAGATGTAGTACAATTCAAGTTTTAGGTATCGATTATTGACTTTTTAGCCGGTGTTGGTGCCTTGGACATGAGCTGGGACCTTAAGATTCTGCATGAAAGGCGGACTAGCAGTTGAGTTGCACGGGAGAATGTGACAAGTGTTCATATGTAGTAAAAACCTGAGAAATCCGTCCGTTTTCTTCATTTGTTATCGAATCGATTTAAAGCCAGATCGCCACATTGGCCGCTCTCCTCTCTGAAACGGTTGTACTTATCGTCTGCAAAGCTATGTCGTGTGCTGCGGTATGCGGAGACACTAAAAGCACCATGATTGAACGCAGATGAAGCTTCTAAGTTGATGTAATAGCAAGCAAGATGTAGTACAATCAAGTTTTAGGTATCGATTATTGACTTTTTAGCCGGCTTTGGTGCCTTGGACATGAGCTAGGACCTTACGATTCTGCATGAAACGAGGACTAGCAGTCGAGTTGCACGGGAGAATGTGAAAAGTGTTCATATGTAGTAAAAAACTGAGAAATCCGTCCGTTTTCGTCATTTGTTATGGAATCGACTTAAAGCCAGATCGTCACATTGGCCGCTCTTATCTCTGAAACGGTTGTACTTATCGTCTGCACAGCTATGTCGCGTGCTGCGGTATGCGGAGACACTAAAAGCACCATAGTAGAACACAGATGAAGCTTCTAAGTTGATGTAATAGCCAGTAAGAAGTAGTACAATTCAAGTTTTGGGTACTGATTATTTACTTTTTAGCTGGCTTTGGTGCCTAGGCCATGAGCTAGGACCTTAAGATTCTGCATGAAAGGAGGACTAGCAGCCAAGTTGCATGGGAGAATGCGAAAAGTGTTCATATGTAGTAAAAACCTGCGAAATCCGTCCGTTTTCGTCATTTGTTATCGAATCGACTTAAAGCCAGATCGTCAGATTGGCCGCTCTTCTCTCTGAAACGGTTGTACTTATCGTCTGCAAAGCTATGTCGCGTGTTGCGGTATGCGGAGACACTAAAAGCACCATAGTAGAACACAGATGAAGCTTCTAAGTTGATGTAATAGCCAGTAAGAAGTAGTACAATTCAAGTTTTACCTATCGATTATTGACATTTTAGCTGGCTTTGGTGCCTTGGACATGAGCTAGGACCTTAAGATTCTGCAAGAAAGAAGGACTAGCAACCGAGTTGCACGGGAGAATGTGAAAAGTGTTCATATGTAGTAAAAACCTGAGAAATCCGTCCGTTTTGGTCATTTGTTATGGAATCGACTTAAAGCCAGATCGTCACATTGCCGCTCTTCTATCTGAAACGGTTGTACTTATCGTCTGCAAAGCTATGTCGCGTGCTGCGTTATGCGGAGACACTAAAATCACCACAGTGGAACACAGATGAAGCTTCTAAGTTGATGTAATAGCCAGTAGGAAGTAGTACAATTCAAGTTTTAGGTATCGATTATTGACTTTTTAGCTGGCTTTGATGCCTTGGACCTGAGCTAGGACCTTAAGATTCTGCATGAAAGGAGGACTAGCAGCCGAGTTGCACGAGAGAATGTGACAAGTGTTCATATGTAGTAAAAACCTGAGAAATCCGTCCATTTTCGTCATTTGTTATCGAATCGATTTAAAGCCAGATCGTCACATTGGCCGCTCTCCTCTCTGAAAGGGTTGTACTTATCGTCTGCAAAGCTATGTCGCGTGCTGCGGTATGCGGAGACTCTAAAAGCACCATGATTGAACACAGATGAGGCTACTAAGTTGATGTAATAGCAAGCAAGAAGTAGTACAATTCAAGTTTTAGGTATCGATTATTGACTTTTTAGCCGGCTTTGGTGCCTTGGACATGAGCTAGGACCTTAAGATTCTGCATGAAAGGAGGACTAGCGGGCGAGTTGAACGGGAGAATGTGTGAAGTGTTCATATGTAGTAAAAACCTGAGAAATCCGTCCGTTTTCGTCATTTGTTATCGAATCGACTTAAAGATAGATCGTCACATTGGCCGTTCTTCTCCCTGAAACGGTTGTACTTAACGTCTGCAAAGCTATGTCGCGTGCTGCCGTATGCGGATACACTAAAAGCACCATAGTAGAACACAGATGAAGCTTCTAAGTTGATGTAATAGCCAGTAAGAAGTAGTACAATTCAAGTTTTGGGTACTGATTATTTACTTTTTAGCTGGCTTTGGTGCCTTGGACATGAGCTAGGACCTTAAGATTCTGCATTAAAGAGGACTAGCAGCCAAGTTGCATGGGAGAATGCGAAAAGTGTTCATATGTAGTAAAAACCTGAGAAATCCGTCCGTTTTCGTCATTTGTTATCGAATCGACTTAAAGCCAGATCGTCACATTGGCCGCTCTTCTCTCTGAAACGGTTGTACTTATCGTCTGCAAAGCTATGTCGCGTGCTGCGGTATGCGGAGACCCTAAAAGCACCATAGTAGAACACAGATGAAGCTTCAAAGTTGATGTAATAGCCAGTAAGAAGTAGTACGATTCAAGTTTTACCTATCGATTATTGTCATTTTAGCTGGCTTTGGTGCCTTGGACATGAGCTAGGACCTTAAGATTCTGCATGAAAGAAGGACTAGCAACCGAGTTGCACGGGAGAATGTGAAAAGTGTTCACATGTAGTAAAAACCTGAGAAATCCGTCCGTTTTCGTCATTTGTTATCGAATCGACTTAAGACCAGATCGTCACATTGGCCACTCTTCTCTCTGAAACGGTTGTACTTATCGTCTGCAAAGCTATGCCGCGTGCTGCGTTATGCGGAGACACTAAAGTCACCATAGTGGAACACAGATGAAGCTTCTAAGTTGTGTAATAGGCAGTAAGAAGTTGTACAATTTACGTTTTAGGTATCGATTATTGACTTTTTAGCTGGTTTTGGTGCCTTGGACATGAGCTAGGACCTTAAGATTCTGCATGAAACGAGGACCAGCAGCGGAGTTCCACGGTAGAATGTGAAAAGTGTTCATATGTAGTAAAAACCTGAGAAATCCGTCCGTTTTCGTCATTTGTTATGGAATCGACTTAAAGCCAGATCGTCACATTGATGCTATTCTCTCTGAAACGGTTGTACTTATCGTCTGCAAAGCTATGTCGCGTGTTGCGTTATGCGGAGCCACTAAAATCACCATGGTATAACACAGATGAAGCTTCTAAGTTGATGTAATAGCCAGTAAGAAGTAGTACAATTCAAGTTTTAGGTATCAATTATTGCCTTTTTGCTGGCTTTGATGCCTTGGACGTGTGCTAGAACCTTAAGATTCTGCATGAAAGGAGGACTAGCAGCCGAGTTGCACGGGAGAATGTGAAAAGTGTTCATATGTAATAAAAACCTTAGAAATTCGTCGTTTTTCGTCAATTTGTTATCGAATCGACTTAAAGCCAGATCGTCACATTGGCCGCTCTTCTCTCTGAAACGGTTGTACTTATCGTCTGCAAAACTACGTCGCGTGCTGCGGTATGCGGAGACACAAAAACCACCATAGTAGAACACAGATGAAGCTTCTAAGTTGATGTAATAACCAGTAAGAAGTAGTACAATTCAAGTTTTACGTATCGATTATTGCCTTTTTGCTGGCTTTGATGCCTTGGACATGAGCTAGAACCTTAAGATTCTGCAAGAAACGAGGACTAGCAGCCGAGTTGCACGGGAGAATGTGAAAAGTGTTCATATGTAGTAAAAACCTTAGAAATTCGTCCGTTTTCGTCAATTTGTTATCGAATCGACTTAAAGCCAGATCGTCACATTGGCCGCTCTTCTCTCTGAAACGGTTGTACTTATCGTCTGCAAAGCTATGTCGCGTGCTGCGTTACGCGGAGACACTAAAATCACCACAGTGGAACACAGATGAAGCTTCTAAGTTGATGTAATAGCCAGTAAGAAGTAGTACAATTCAAGTTTTAGGTATCGACTATTGACTTTTTAGCTGGCTTTGGTGCCTTGGACATAAGCTAGGACCTTAAGATTCTGCATGAAAAGAGGATTAGCAGCCGAGTTGTACGGGAGAATGTGAAAAGTCTTCATATGTAGTAAAAACCTGAGAAATCCGTCCGTTTTCGTCATTTGTTATGGAATCGACTTAAAGCCAGATCGTCACATTGCCGCTCTTCTCTCTGAAACGGTTGTACTTATCGTCTGCAAAGCTATGTCGCGTGCTGCGTTATGCACTAGACACTAAAAGCACCATAGTAGAACACAGATGAAGCTAGTAAGTTGATGTAATAGCCAGTAAGAAGTAGTACAATTCAAGTTTTAGGTTCTGATTATTTACTTTTTAGCTGGCTTTGGTGCCTTGGACATGAGCTGGGACCTTAAGATTCTGCATGAAAGGAGGACTAGCTGGCGAGTTGTACGGGAGAAAGTGAGAAGTGTTCATATGTAGTAAAAACCTGAGAAATCCGTCCGTTTTCGTCATTTGTTATCGAATCGAATTAAGGCCAGATCGTCACATTGGCCCCTCTTCTCTCTGAAACGGTTGTACTTATCGTCTGCAAAGCTACGTCGCGTGCTGCGGTATGCGGAGACACTAAAAGCACCATAGTAGAACACAGATGAAGCTTCTAAGTTGATGTAATAGCCAGTAAGAAGTAGTACAATTCAAGTTTTAGTTATCGATTATTGACATTTTAGCTGGCTTTGCTGCCTTGGACATGAGCTAGGAATTAAGATTCTGCATGAAAGGAGGACTAGCAGCCGAGTTGCATGGGAGAATGTGTAAAGTGTTCATATGTAGTAAAAACCTAAAGAAATCCGTCCGTTTTCGTCATTTGTTATGGAATCGACTTAAAGCCAGATCGTCACATTGGCCGCTCTTCTCACTGTAAAGGTTGTACTTATCGTCTGCAAATCTATGTCGCGTCCTGCGGTATGCGGAGACACTAAAAGCACCATAGTAGAACACAGATGAAGCTTCTAAGTTGATGTAATAGCTAGTAAGAAGTAGTACAGTTCAAGTTTTAGGTATCGATTATTGACTATTTAGATGGCTTTGGTGCCTTGGACATTAGCTAGGAACTTAAGATTCTGCATAAAAGGAGGACTAGCAGCCGCGTTGCACGGGAGAATATGAAAAGTGTTCATATGTAGTAAAAACCTTAGAAATTCGTCCGTTTTCGTCAATTTGTTATCGAATCGACTTAAAGCCACATCGTCATATTGGCCGCTCTTCTCTCTGAAACGGTTGTACTTATCGTCTGCAAAACTATGTCGCGTGCTGCGGTATGCGGAGACACAAAAAGCATCTTAGTGGAACACAGATGAAGCTTCTAAATTGATGTAATAGCCAGTAAGAAGTAGTACATTTCAAATTTTAGGTATCGATTATTGACTTTTTAGCTGGCTTTGGTGCCTTGGATGTGAGCTAGGACCTTAAGATTCTGCATAAAAGGGGGACTAGCAGCCGAGTTGCACGGGAGAATGTGAAAAGTGTTCATATGTAGTAAAAACCTGAGAAACCCGTCCGTTTTCGTCATTTGTTATTGTGAAAAGTGTTCATATGTAGTAAAAACCTGAGAAATCCGTCCGTTTTCGTCATTTGTTATGGAATCGACGTAAAGCCAGAACGTCACATCGGCCGCTCTTCTCTCTGAAACGGTTGTACATATCGTCTGCAAAGCTATGTCGCGTGCTGCGGTATGCGGAGACACTAAAAGCACCATAGTAGAACACAGATGAAGCTCCTAAGTCGATGTAATAGCCAGTAGGAATTAGTACAATTCAAGTCTTATTTATCGATTATTGACTTTTTAGCTGGCTTTGATGCCTTGGACATTAGCTAGAACCTTAATGTTTTGCATGAAAGGACTAGCAGCCGAGTTGCATGGGAGAATGTGAAAAGTGTTCATATGTAGTAAAAACCTGAGAAATCCGTTCGTTATCGTCATTTGTCTTCGAATCGACTTCAAGGCAGATCGTCACAATGGCTGCTCTTCTCTCTGAAACGGTTGTACTTATCGTCTGCAAAGCTATGTCGCGTGCTGCGATATGCGGAGACACTAAAATCACCATAGTAGGACACAGATGAAGCTTCTAAGTTGATGTAATAGCCAGTAAGAAGTAGTACAATTCAAGTTTTAGGTATCGATTATTGACATTTTAGCTGGCTTTGGTGCCTTGGACATGAGCTAGGACCTTAAGATTCTGCATGAAAGGATGACTAGCAGCCGAGTTGCACGAAAGAATGTGAAAGGTGTTCATATGTAGTAAAAATCTGAGAAATACGTCCGTTTTCGTCATTTGTTATCGAATCGACTTAAAGCCAGATCGTCACATTGGCCGCTCTTCTCTCTGAAACGGTTGTACTTATCGTCTGCAAAGCTATGCCGAGTGCTGCGTTATGCGGAGACACTAAAGTCACCATAGTGGAACACAGATGAAGCTTCTAAGTTGTGTAATAGCCAGTAAGAAGTTGTACAATTCAAGTTTTAGGTATCGATTATTGACTTTTTAGCTGGCTTTGGTGCCTTGGACGTGAGCTAGAACCTTAAGATTCTGCATGAAAGGAGGACTAGCAGCCGAGTTGCCCGGGAGGATGTGAAAAGTGTTCATATGTAGTAAAAACCTGAGAAATCCGCCCATTTTCGTCATTTGTTATCGAATCGACTTAAAACCGGATCGTCACATTGGCCGCTCAACTCTCTGAAACGGTTGTACTTATCGTCTGCAAAGCTATGTCGCGTGCTGCGGTATGCGGAGACAAAATAAGCACCATAGTATGACACAGATGAAGCTTCTAAGATGATGAAATAGCCAGTAAGAATTAGTACAATACCAGTTTTAGGTATCGATTATTGACTTTTTAGCAGGCTTTGGTGCCTTGGACATGAGGTAGGACCTTCAGATTCTGCATGAAAGGAGGACTAGCAGCCGAATTGCACGCGAGATTGTGAAAAGTGTTCATATGTAGTAAAAACCTGAGAAATCCGTCTGTATTCGTCATTTGGTATGGAATCGACTAAAAGCCAGATCGTCACATTGGCCGCTCTTCTCTTAGCTTCTTAGTTGATGTAATAGCCACTAAGAAGTAGTACAATTCAAGTTTTAGGTATCGATTATTGACTTTTTAGCTGGCCTTGGTTCATTGGACGTGAGCTAGGACCTTAAGATTCTGCATGAAAGGAGGACTAGCAGCCGAGTTGCATGGGAGAATGTGAAACGTGTTCATATGTATTAAAAACCTGAGAAATCCATCCGTTTTCGACATTTGTTATCGAATCGACTTAAAGCCAGATCGTCGCATTGGCCGCTCTTCTCTCTGAAACGGTTGTACTTATCGTCTGAAAGCTATGTCGCGTGCTGCGGTATGCGGAGACACTAAAAGCACCATAGTAGAACACATATGAAGCTTCTACGATGATGTAATAGCCAGTAAGAATTAGTACAATACCAGATTTACGTATCGGTTATTGACTTTTTAGCTGGCTTTGGTGCCTTGGACATGAGCTAGGACCTTAAGATTCTGCATGAAATTAGGACTAGCAGCCGAATTGCACGCGAGATTGTGAAAAGTGTTCATATGTAGTAAAAACCTGAGAAATCCGTCTGTATTCGTCATTTGGTATGCAATCGACTTAAAGCCAGATCTTCACGTTGGCCGCTCTTCTCTCTGAAACGGTTGTACATATCGTCTGCAAAGCTATGTCGCGTGTTGCGGTATGTGGAGAAACTAAAAGCACCATAGTAGAACACAGATGATGCTTGTAAGTTGATGTAATAGCCAGTAAGAAGTAGTACAACTCAAGTTCTAGGTATCGATTATTGACTTTTTAGCTGGCTTTGGTGCCTTGGACCTGAGCTAGCACCATAAGATTCTGCATGAAAGGAGGACTAGCAGCCGAGTTGCACGGGAGAATGTGAAAAGTGTTCATATGTAGTAAAAACCTGAGAAATCCGTCCGTTTTCGTCATTTGTTATCGAATCGACTTAAAGCCAGATCGTCACAATGGCCGCTCTTCTCGCTGAAACGGTTGTACTTATCGTCTGAAAGCTATGTCGCGTGCTCCAGTGTGCGGAGACACTAAAAGCACCATAGTAGAACATAGATGACGCTTCCAAGATGATGTAATAGCCAGTAAGAATTAGTACAATACCAGATTTAGGTATCGATTATTGACTTTTTAGCTGGATTTGGTGCCTTGGACATGAGCTAGGACCTTAAGATTCTGCATGAAAGGAGGACTAGCAGCCGAATTGCACGCGAGATTGTGAAAAGTGTTCATATGTAGTAAAAACCTGAGAAATCCGTCCGTTTTCGTCATTTGGTATGGAATCGACTTAGAGCCAGATCGTCACATTGGCCGCTCTTCTCTCTGAAACGGTTGTACTTATCGTCTGCAAAGCTATGTCGCGTGCTGCGGTTTGTGGAGACACTAAAAGCACCATAGTAGAACACAGATGAAGCTTCTAAGTTGATGTAATAGCCAGTAAGAAGTAGTACAATTCAAGTTTCAGGTATCGATTATTGACTTTTTAGCTGGCCTTGGTGCATTGGACGTGAGCTAGGACCTTAAAACTCTGCATGAAAGGAGGACTAGCAGCCAAGTAGCAAGGGAGAATGTGAAAAGTGTTCATATGTAGTAAAAACCTGAGAAATCCGTCCGTTTTCTTCATTTGTTATGGAATCGATTTAAAGCCAGGACGTCACATTGTCCGCTCTTCTCTCTGAAACGGTTGTACATATCGTCTGCAGAGCTATGTCGCGTGCTGCGATACGCGGGGACACTAAAATCACAATAGTAGAACATTGATGAAGCTTCTAAGTTGATGTAATAGCTAGTAAGAATTAGTACAATACCAGATTTAGGTATCGATTATTGACTTTTTAGCTGGATTTGGTGCCTTGGACATGAGCTAGGACCTTAAGATTCTGCATGAAAGGAGGACTAGCAGCCGAATTGCACGCGAGATTGTGAAAAGTGTTCATATGTAGTAAAAACCTGAGAAATCCGTCCGTATTCGTCATTTGCTATGGAATCGACTTAAAGCCAGATCGTCACATTGGCCGCTCTTCTCTCTGAAACGGTTGTACTTATCGTCTGCAAAGCTATGTCGCGTGCTGCGGTATGCGGAGACACTAAATGCACCATAGTAGAACACAGATGAAGCTTCTAAGTTGATGTAATAGCCAGTAAGAAGTAGTACAATTCAAGTTATAGGTATCGATTATTGATCTTTTTTTTGGCTTTGGTGCCTTGGACATGAGCTAGGACCTTAAGATTCTGTATGAAAGGAGGACTAGCAACCGAGTTGCATGGGTGAATGTGAAAAGTGTTCATATGTAGTAAAAACCTGAGAAATCCGTCCGTATACGTCATTTGTTATGGAATCGACTTAAAGCCAGATCGTCACATTGGCCGCTCTTCTCTCTGAAACGGTTGTACTTATCGTCTGCAAAGCGCTGTCGCGTGCTGCTGTTTGTGGAGACACTAAAAGCACCATAGTAGAACACAGATGAAGCTTCTAAGATGATGTAATAGCCAGTACGAAGTAGTAGAATTCAAGTTTTAAGTATCGATTATTGACTTTTTAGCTGGCTTTGGTGCCTTGGACATGAGCTAGGACCTTAAGACTCTGCATGAAAGGAGGACTAGCATCCGAGTTGCATGGGAGGATGTGAAAAGTGTTCATATGTAGTAAAAACCTGAGAAATCCGTCCGGTTTCGTCATTTGTTATCGAATCGCCTTAAAGCCAGATCGTCATATTGGCCTCTCTTAGCTCTGAAACGGTTGTACTTATAGTCTGCAAAGCTATGTCGCGTGCTGCGGTATGCGGAGACACTAAAAGCACCATTGTAGAACACAGATGAAGCTTCTAAGTTGATGTAATAACCAGTAAGAAGTAGTACAATTCAAGTTTTAAGTATCGATTATTGAATTTTTAGCTGGCTTTGGTGCCTTGGACATGAGCTAGGACCTTAAGATTCTGCATGAAAGGAGGACTAGCAGGCGAGTTGCACGGGAGAATGTGAAAAGTGTTCATATGTAGTAAAAACCTGAGAAATCCGTCCGTTTTCGTCATTTGTTATCGAATCGACTTAAAGCCAGGTCGTCACATTTGCCGATCTTCTGTCTGAAACGGTTGTACATATCGTCTGCAAAGCTATGTCGCGTGTTGCGGTATGTGGAGACTCTAAAAGCACCATAGTAGAACACAGCTAAAGCTTCTAAGTTGATGTAATAGCCAGTAAGAAGTAGTACAATTCAAGTTCTAGGTATCGATTATTGACTTTTTAGCTGGCTTTGGTGCCTTGGACATGAGCTAGGACCATAAGATTCTGCATGAAACGAGGACTAGCAGCCGAGTTGCACGAGAGAATGTGAAAAGTGTTCATATGTAGTAAAAACCTGAGAAATCCGTCCGTTTTCGTCATTTGTTATTGAATCGACTTAAAGCCAGATCGTCACATTGGCCGCTCTTCTCTCTGAAACGGTTGTACTTATCGTCTGAAAGCTATGTCGCGTGCTGCGGTATGCGGAGACACTAAAAGCACCATAGTAGGACACAGATGAAGCTTCTAAGATGATGAAATAGCCAGTAAGAATTAGTACAATACCAGTTTTAGGTATCGATTATTGACTTTTTAGCAGGCTTTGGTGCCTTGGACATGAGCTAGGACCTTAAGATTCTGCATGAAAGGAGGACTAGCAGCCGAATTGCACGCGAGATCGTGAAAAGTGTTCATATGTAGTAAAAACTTGAGAAATCCGTCTGTATTCGTCATTTGGTATGGAATCGACTTAAAGCCAGATCGTCACATTGGCCGCTCTTCTCTCTGAAACGGTTGTACTTATCGTCTGCAAAGCTATGTCGCGTGCTGCGGTTTGTGGAGACACTAAAAGCACCATAGTAGAACACAGATGAAGCTTCTAAGTTGATGTAATAGCCAGTAAGAAGTAGTACAATTCAAGTTTTAGGTATCGATTATTGACTTTTTAGCTGGCCTTGGTGCATTGGACGTGAGCTAGGACCTTAAGATTCTGCATGAAAGGAGGACTAGCAGCCGAGTTGCACGGGAGAATGTGAAAAGTGTTCATATGTAGTAAAAACCTGAGAAATCCGTCTGTTTTCGTCATTTGTTATCGAATCGACTAGAAGCCAGATCGTCACATTGGCCGCTCTTCTCTCCGAAACGGTTGTACTTACCGTCTGGAAAGCTATGTCGCGTGCTGCGGTATGCGGAGTTACTAAAAGTACCATAGTAGAACACAGATGAAGGTTCTAAGGTGATGTAATAGCCAGTAAGAAGTAGTACAACTCAAGTTTTAGTTATGGATTTTTGACTATTTACCCTTCTTTGGTGCCTTGGACATGAGCTAGGAACTTAAGATTTTGCATGAAAGGAGGACTAGCTGCAGCGTTGCCCGGGAGAATATAAAAAGTGTTCATATGTAGTAAAAACCTGAGAAAAACATCCGTGTTCGTCATTTGCTATCGAATCGACTTAATGCCAGATCGTCACATTGGCCACTCTTCTCTCTGAACCGGTTGTACTTATCGTCTGCAAAGCTATGTCGCGTGCTGCGGTATGCGGAGACACTAAAAGCACCATAGTAGAACTCAGATGAAGCTTCTAAGTTGATGTAATAGCCAGTAAGAAGTAGTACAATTCAAGTTTTAGGTATCGATTATTGACTATTTACCCGTCTTTGGTGCCTTGGACATGAGCTAGTAACTTAAGATTTTGCATGAAAGGAGGACTAGCAGCCGAGTTACATGTGAGAATGTGAAAAGTGTTCATATGTAGTAAAAACCTGAGAAATCCGTCCGTTTTCGTCATTTTTAACGAATCGACTTAAAGCCAGATTGTCACATTGCCCGCTCTTCTGTCTGAAACGGTTATATTTATCGTCTACAAAGCTATGTCGCGTTTTGCGGTATGCGGAGACACTAGAAGCACCATAGTAGAACACAGATGAAGCTTCTAAGATGATGAAATAGCCAGTAAGAATTAGTACAATACCAGTTTTAGGTATCGATTATTGACTTTTTAGCAGGCTTTGGTGCCTTGGACATTAGCTAGAACCTTAATGTTTTGCATGAAAGGACTAGCAGCCGAGTTGCATGGGAGAATGTGAAAAGTGTTCATATGTAGTAAAAACCTGAGAAATCCGTCCGTGTTCGTCATTTGTTATCGAATCGACTTAAAGCCAGATCTTCACATTGGCCGCTCGTCACTCCGAAACGGTTGTACTTATCGTCTGCAAAGCTATGTCGCGTGCTGCGGTATGCGGAGTCACTAAAAGCACCATAGTAGAACACAGATGAAGTTTCTAAGTTGATGTAATGGATAGTAAGAAGTAGTACAATTCAAGTTTTAGTTATAGATTATTGACTTTTTATCTTTCTTTGTTGCCTTGGACATGAGCTAGGAACTTAAGATTTTGCATGAAAGGAGGACTAGCAGCCGAGTTACACGGGAGACTGTGAAAAGTGTTTATATGTAGTAAAAACCTGAGAAATCCGTCCGTTTTCGTCATTTGTTATCGAATCGACTTAAATCCACATCGTCACATTGACCACTCTTCTCTCTGATACGGTTGTACTTATCGTCTGCAAAGCTATGTCGCGTGCTGCGGTATGCTGAGACACTAAAAGCACCATAGTAGAACACAGATGAAGCTTCTAAGTTGATGAAATAGCCAGTAAGAAATTGTACAATTCAAGTTTTATTTATCGATTATTGACTTTTTAGCTTTCTTTGGTGCACTTGATATGATCTAGGAACTTAAGATTTTGCATGAAAGGAGGACTAGAAGCCGCGTTGCACGGGAGAATGTGAAAAGTGTTCATATGTAGTAAAAACCTGAGATATCCGTCCATGTTCGTCTTTTGTTATAGAATCGACTTAAAGCCAGATCGCCACATTGGCCGCTCTTATCTCTGAAACGGTTGTACTTATCGTCTGCAAAGCTATGTCGCGTGCTGCGGTATGTGGAGACACTAAAAGCGCCATAGCAGAACACAGATGAAGCTCCTAAGTCGATGTAATAGCCAGTAAGAAGTAGTACAATTCAAGTTTTGGGTATCGATTGTTGACTTTTTACCCTTCATTGATGCCTTGGACATGAGCTAGGAACTTACGATTATGCATGATAGGAGGACTAGCAGCCGCGTTGCACGGGAGAATGTGAAAAGTGTTCATATGTAGTAAAAACCTGAGAAATCCGTCCGTTTTCTTTATTTGTTATCGAATCGACTTAATGGCAGATTGTCACATTGGGCGCTCTTCTGTCTGAAACGGTTACATTTATCGTCTGCAAAGCTATGTCGCATGCTGCGGTATGCGGAGGCAATAGAAGCACCATAGTAGAACACAGATGATGCTTCTAAGTTGATGTAATAGCCAGTAAGAAGTAGTTCAATTCAAGTTTTAGGTATCTATTATTGACTTTTTACCCTTCTTTGTTGCCTTCGACATGAGCTAGGAACTTAAGATTTTGCATGAAAGGAGGACTAGCGGCCGCGTTGCACGGGAGAATGTGAAAAGTGTTCATATGTAGTAAAAACCTGAGAAATCCGTCCGTGTTCGTCATTTGTTATCGAATCGACTTAAAGCCAGATCGTCATATTGGCCGCTCTTCTCTCTGAATCGGATGTACTTATCGTCTGCAAAGTTATGTCGCGTGTTGCGGTATGCGGAGACACTAAAAGCACCATAGTAGAACACAGATGGAGGTTCTAAGTTGATGTAATAGCCAGTAAGAAGTAGTAAAATTCAAGTTTTAGTTCTCGATTATTGACTTTTTAGCTGGCTTTTGTGCCTTGGACATGAGCTAGGACCTTAACATTTTGCATGATAGGAGGAATAGCAGCCGCGTTGCACGGGAGAATGTTAAAAGTGTTCATATGTAGTGAAAACCTTAGAAATCCGTCCGTTTTCGTCATTTGTTATCGAATCGACTTCAAGCCAGATCGTCACATTGGCAGCTCTTCTCTCTGAAACGGTTGTCCTTATCGTATGGAAAGCTATGTCGCTTGCTGCGGTATGCGGGGACACTAAAAGCACCATAGTAGAACACAGATGAAGCTTCTAAGTTGATGTAATAGCCAGTAAGAAGTAGTACAATTGAAGTTTTAGGTATCGATTATTGACTATTTCCCCTTCTTTGGTGCCTTGGACATGAGCTAGGAACTTAAGATTTTGCATGAAAGGAGGACTAGCAGCCGCGTTGCACGGGAGAATGTGAAAAGTGTTTATATGTAGTAGAAACCCTAGAAACCCATCCGTTTTCGTCAATTGTTATCGAATCGACTTCAAGCCAGATCGTCACATAGGCCGCTCTTCTCTCTGGAACGGTTGTACTTATCGTCTGCAAAGCTATGTCGCGTGCTGCGGTATGCGGAGACACTACAAGCACCATAGTAGAACACAGATGAAGCTTCTAAGTTGATGTAATAGCCAGTAAGAAGTAGTACAATTCAAGTTTTAGGTATCGATTATTGACTATTTACCCTTCTTTGGTGCCTTGGACATGAGCTAGGAACTTAAGATTTTGCATGAAAGGAGGAATAGCGGCCGCCTTGCACGGGAGAATGTGAAAAGTGTTCATATGTAGTAAAAACCTGTGAATTCCGTCCGTGTTCGTCATTTGTTATCGAATCGACTTAAAGCCAGATCGTCACATTGGCCGCTCTTCTCTCTGAAACGGTTGTACTTATCGTCTGCAAAGCTATGTCGCGTGTTGCGGTATGCGGAGACACTAAAAGCACCATAGTAGAACACAGATGAAGCTTCTAAGTTGATGTAATAGCCAGTAAGATGTGGTACAATTCAAGTTTTATTTATCGATTATTGACTTTTTAGCTGGCTTTGGTGCCTTGGACATGAGCTAGGACCTTAACATTGTGCATGAAAGGAGCGCTAGCAGCCGGGTTGCACGGGAGAATGTGAAAAGTGTTCATATCCAGTAAAAACCTGAGAAATCCGCCCGTTTTCGTCATTTGTTATCGAATCGACTTAAAGCCAGATCGTCACATTGGCCGTTCTTCTCTCTGAAACGGTTGTACTTATCGTCTGCAAAGCTATGTCGCGTGCTGCGGTATGCGGAGACACTAGAAGCACCATAGTAGAACACAGATGAAGCTTCTAAGTTGATGTAATAGCCAGTAAGAAGTAGTACAATTCAAGTTTTAGGTATCGATTATTGACTTTTTACCCTTCATTGTTGCATTGGACATGAGCTAGGAACTTGAGATTTTGCATGAAAGGAAGACTAGCAGCGGCGTTGCACGGGAGAATGTGAAAAGTGTTCATATGTAGTAAAAACCTGAGAAATCGATCCGTTTTCTTCATTTGTTATCGAATCGACTTAAAGCCACATCGTCACATTGGCCACTCTTCTCTTTGAAACGGTTGTACTTATCGTCTGCAAAGCTATGTCGCGTGCTGCGGTATGCGGAGACACTAAGAGCACCATAGTAGAACACAGATGAAGCTTCTAAGTTGATATAATAGCCGGTAAGTTGTAGTACAATTCAAGTCTTATTTATCGACTATTGACTATTTATCTGGCTTTGGTGACTTGGACATTAGCTAGGACCTTAACGTTTTGCGTGAAAGGAGGACTAGCAGCCGCGTTGCACGGGAGAATGTGAAAAGTGTTCATATGTAGTAAAAACCTAAGAAATCCGTCCGGTTTCGTCATTTGTTATCGTATCGACTTAAAGCCAGATCGTCATATTTTCGCTCTTCTGTCTGAAACGGTTACATTTATCGTCTACAAAGCTATGTCGCGTGCTGCGGCATGCGGAGACACTAGAAGCACCATAGTAGAACACAGATGAAGCTTCCAAGTTGATGTAATAGCCAGTAAGAAGTAGTACAATTAAAGTTTTAGGTATCTATTATTGACTTTTTACCCTTCTTTGTTGCCTTGGACATGAGCTAGGAACTTAATATTTTGCATGAAAGGAGGACTAGCAGCTGCGTAGCACGTGAGAATGTGAAAAGTGTTCATATGTAGTAAAAACCTGAGAAATCCGTCCGTGTTCGTCATTTGTTATCGAATCGACTTAAAGCCAGATCGTCACATTGACTTCTTTTCTCTCTGAAACGGTTGTACTTATCGTCTTCAAAGCTATGTCGCGTGCTGCAGTATGCGGAGACACTAAAAGCACCACAGTAGAACACAGATGAAGCTTCTTAGTTGATGTAATAGCCGGTAAGAAGTACTACAATTCAAGTCTTATTTATCGATTATTGACTTTTTAGCTTGCTTTGATGCCTTGGACATTAGCTAGGACCTTAACGTTTTGCATGAAAGGATGACTAGCGGCCAAGTAGCACGGGAGAATGTGAAAAGTGTTCATATGTAGTAAAAACCTGAAAAATCCGTCCGTGTTCGTCATTTGTTATCGAATCTACTTAAAGCCAGATCCTCACATTGGCCGCTCGTCACTCTGAAACGGTTGTACTTATCGTCTGCAAAGCTATGTCGCGTGCTGCGGTATGCGGAGACACTAAAAGCACCATAGTAGAACACAGATGAAGTTTCTAAGTTGATGTAATGGCCAGTAAGAAGTAGTACAATTCAAGTTTTAGATATGGATTATTGACTTTGTACGCTTCTTTGGTGCGTTGGACATGAGCTAGGAACTTAAGATTTTGCATGAAAGGAGGACTAGCAAACGCGTTGCCCGGGAGAATGTTAAAATTGTTCATATGTAGTAAAAACCTGAGAAAAGCGTCCGTGTTCCTCATTTGTTATCGAATCGACTTAAAGGCAGATTGTCACATTGGGCGCTCTTCTGTCTGAAACGGTTACATTTATCGTCTGCAAAGCTATGTCGCTTGCTGCGGTATGCGGAGACACTAGAAGCACCATATTAGAACACAGGTGAAGCTTCTAAGTTGATGTAATAGCCAGTAAGAAGTAGTACAATTCAAGTTTTAGGTATCTATTATTGACTTTTTACTCTTCTTTGATGCCTTCGACATGAGATAGGAACTTAAGATTTTGCATGAAAGGTGGACTAGCAGCCGCGTTGCACGGGACAATGTGAAAACTGTTCATATGTAGTAAAAACCTGAGAAATCCGTCCGTGTTCGTCATTTGTTATCGAATCGACTTAAAGCCACATCGTCACATTGGCTACTCTTCTCTTTGATACGGTTGTACTTATCGTCTGCAAAGCTATGCCGCGTGCTGCGGTATGCGGAGACACTAAAAGCACCGTAGTAGAGCACAGATGAAGGTTCTAAGTTGATGTAATAGCCAGTAAGAAGTTGTACAATTCAAGTTTTAGTTATTGATTATTGACTTTTTAGCTGGCTTTGATGCCTTGGACATGAGCTATGACCTTAACGTTTTGGATGAAAGGAGGACTAGCAGCCGAGTTGCACGGGAGAATGTGAAAAGTGTTCACATGTAGTAAAAACCTGAGAAATCCGTCCGTTTTCGTCATTTGTTATCGAATCGACTTATAGCCAGATCGTCACATTTGCCGCTCTTCTGTCTGAAACGGTTACATTTATCGTCTACAAAGCTATGTCGCGTGCTGCGGTATGTGGAGACACTAAAAGCACCATAGTAGAACACAGATGAAGCTTCTAAGTTGATGTAATAGCCAGTAAGAAGTAGTACAATTAAAGTTTTAGGTATCTATTATTGACTTTTTACCCTTCTTTGTTGCCTTGGACATGAGCTAGGAACTTAATATTTTGCATGAAAGGAGGACTAGCAGCTGCGTAGCACGTGAGAATGTGAAAAGTGTTCATATGTAGTAAAAACCTGAGAAATCCGTCCGTGTTCGTCATTTGTTATCGAATCGACTTAAAGCCAGATCGTCACATTGACTTCTTTTCTCTCTGAAACGGTTGTACTTATCGTCTTCAAAGCTATGTCGCGTGCTGCGGTATGCGGAGACACTAAATGCACCATAGTAGAACACAGATGAAGCTTCTAAGTTGATGTAATAGCCGGTAAGAAGTACTACAATTCAAGTCTTATTTATCGATTATTGACTTTTTAGCTTGCTTTGATGCCTTGGACATTAGCTAGGACCTTAACGTTTTGCATGAAAGGATGACTAGCGGCCAAGTAGCACGGGAGAATGTGAAAAGTGTTCATATGTAGTAAAAACCTGAGAAATCCGTCCGTGTTCGTCATTTGTTATCGAATCTACTTAAAGCCAGATCTTCACATTGGCCGCTCGTCACTCTGAAAAGGTTGTACTTATCGTCTGCAAAGCTATGTCGCGTGCTGCGGTATGCG
Source organism: Schistocerca gregaria (assembly GCF_023897955.1). Taxonomy (NCBI): domain Eukaryota; kingdom Metazoa; phylum Arthropoda; class Insecta; order Orthoptera; family Acrididae; genus Schistocerca; species Schistocerca gregaria. The sequence continues at coordinate 587,846,802 of NC_064925.1, forward strand.
GAGACACTAAAAGCACCATAGTAGAACACAGATGAAGTTTCTAAGTTGATGTAATGGCCAGTAAGAAGTAGTACAATTCAAGTTTTAGATATGGATTATTGACTTTTTACCCTTATTTGGTGCCTTGGACATGAGCTAGGAACTTAAGATTTTGCATGAAAGGAGGACTAGCAGTCGCGTTGCCCGGGAGAATGTTAAAATTGTTCATATGTAGTAAAAACCTGAGAAAAGCGTCCGTGTTCCTCATTTGTTATCGAATCGACTTAAAGGCAGATTGTCACATTGGGCGCTCTTCTGTCTGAAACGGTTACATTTATCGTCTGCAAAGCTATGTCGCTTGCTGCGGTATGCGGAGACACTAGAAGCACCATATTAGAACACAGGTGAAGCTTCTAAGTTGATGTAATAGCCAGTAAGAAGTAGTTCAATTCAAGTTTTAGGTATCTATTATTGACTTTTTACTCTTCTTTGATGCCTTCGACATGAGATAGGAACTTAAGATTTTGCATGAAAGGTGGTCTAGCAGCCGCGTTGCACGGGACAATGTGAAAACTGTTCATATGTAGTAAAAACCTGAGAAATCCGTCCGTGTTCGTCATTTGTTATCGAATCGACTTAAAGCCACATCGTCACATTGGCCACTCTTCTCTTTGAAACGGTTGTACTTATCGTCTGCAAAGCTATGCCGCGTGCTGCGGTATGCGGAGACACTAAAAGCACCGTAGTAGAGCACAGATGAAGGTTCTAAGTTGATGTAATAGCCAGTAAGAAGTTGCACAATTCAAGTTTAAGTTATTGATTATTGACTTTTTAGCTGGCTTTGATGCCTTGGACATGAGCTATGACCTTAACGTTTTGGATGAAAGGAGGACTAGTAGCCGAGTTGCACGGGAGAATGTGAAAAGTGTTTATATGTAGTAAAAACCTGAGAAATCCGTCCGTTTTCCTCATTTGTTATCGAATCGACTTAAGCCTAATCGTCACATTGGCCACTCTTCTCTCTGAAACGGTTGTACTTATCGTCTGCAAAGCTATGTCGCGTGCTGAGGTATGCGGAGACACTAAAAGCACCATAGTAGAACACAGATGTAGCTTCAAAGTTGATGTAATAGCCAGTAAGAAGTAGTACAATTCAAGTTTTATTTATCGACTATTGACTTTTTAGCTGTCTTCGGTGCAATGGACATGAGCTAGGACCTGAACATTTTGCATGAAAGGAGGACTAGCAGCCGAGTTGCACGGGAGAATGTGAAAAGTGTTCATATGTAGTAAAAACTTGAGAAATTAGCCCGTTTTCGTCATTTGTTATCGAATCGACTTAGAGCCAGATCGTCACATTGGCCGCTCTTCCCTCTGAAATGGCTGTACTTATCGTCTGCAGAGCTATGTCCCGTGCTGCGGTATGTGGAGACACTAAAAGCACCATACTAGAACACAGATGAAGCTTCTAAGTTGATGTAATAGCCAGTAAGAAGTAGTACAACTCAAGTTTTAGTTATGGATTATTGACTTTTTACCCTTATTTGGTGCCTTGGACATGAGCTAGGAACTTAAGATTTTGCATGAAAGGAGGACTAGCAGCCGAGTTGCACGGGAGAAAGTGAAAAGTGTTCATATGTAGTAAAAACCTGAGAAATCCGTCCGTTTTCGTCATTTGTTATCGAATCGACTTAAAGCCAGATCGTCACATTGGCCGCTCTTCTCTCTGAAACGGTTGTACTTATCGTCTGCAAAGCTGTGCCGCGTGCTGCGGTATGCGGAGACACTAAAAGCACCGTAGTAGAGCACAGATAAAGGTTCTAAGTTGATGTAATAGCCAGTAAGAAGTTGTACAATTCAAGTTTTAGTTATTGATTATTGACTTTTTAGCTGGCTTTGATGCCTTGGACATGAGCTAGGAACTTAAGATTTTGCATGAAAGGAGGACTAGCAGCCGCGTTGCCCGGGAGAATATGAAAAGTGTTCATATGTAGTAAAAACATGAGAAATCCGACCGAGTTCGTCATTTGTTATCGAATCGACTTAAAGCCAGATCGTCACATTGGCCGCTCTTCTCTCTGAAACGGCTGTACTTATCGTCTGCAAAGCTATGTCGCATGCTGCGTTATGCGGAGACCCTAAAAGCACCATAGTGGAACACAGATGAAGGTTCTAAGTTGATGTAATAGCCAGTAAGAAGTAGTACAACTCAAGTTATAGTTATGGGTAATTGACTTTTTAACCTTCTTTGGTGCCTTGGACATGAGCTAGGAACTTAAGATTTTGCATGAAAGGAGGACTAGCAGCCGCGTTGCACGGGAGAACGTGAAAAGTGTTCATATGTAGTAAAAACCTGAGCAATCCGTCCGTTTTCGTCATTTGTTATCGAATCGACTTAAAGCCAGATCGTCACATTGCCCGCTCTTCTCTCTGAAACGGTTGTACTTATCGTCTGCAAAGCTATGTCGCGTGCTGCGGTATGCGGAGACGCTAAAAGCACCATAGTAGAATGCAGATGAAGGTTCTAAGTTGATGTAATAGGCAGTAAGAAGTAGTACAACTCAAGTTTTAGTTATGGGTAATTGACTTTTTACCCTTCTTTGGTGCCTTGGACATGAGCTAGGAACTTAAGATTTTGCATGAAAGGAGGACTAGCAGCCGCGTTGCACGGGAGAATGTGAAAAGTGTTCATATGTAGTAAAAACCTGAGAAATCCGTCCGTTTTCGTCATTTGTTATCGAATCTACTTAAAGCCAGATCGTCACATTGGATGCTCTTCTGTCTGAAACGGTTGTTCTTTTCGTCTGCAAAGCTATATCGCGTGCTGCGGTATGCGGAGACACTAAAAGCACCATAATAGAACACAGATGAAACTTCTAAGTTCATGTAATAGCCAGTAAGGAGTAGTATAATTCAAGTTTTAGGTATGGATTATTGACTATTTACTCTTCTTTTGTGCCTTGGACATGACCTAGGAACTTAAGATTTTGCATGAAAGGACGACTAGCAGCCGCGTTGCTCGGGAGAAATTGAAAAATGTTCATATGTAGTAAAAACCTGAGAAATCCGTCCGTTTTCGTCATTTGTTATTGAATCGACTTAAAGCCACATCGTCACATTGGCCGCTCTTCTCTCTGAAACGGTTGTACTTATCGTCTGCAAAGCTATGTCGCGTGCTTGCGGTATGCGGAGACACTAAAAGCACCATAGTAGAACACAGATGAAGCTTCTAAGTTGATGTAATAGCCAGTAAGAAGTAGTCCAATTCAAGCTTTAGTTATCGATTATTGACCTATTAGCTGGCTTTGATGCCTTGGACATGATCTAGGACCTTAACAATTTGCATGAAAGGAGGACTAGCAGCCGAGTTGCACGGGAGAATGTGAAAAGTGTTCACATGTAGTAAAAACCTGAGAAATCCGTCCGTTTTCGTCATTTGTTATCGAATCGACTTATAGCCAGATCGTCACATTTGCCGCTCTTCTGTCTGAAACGGTTACATTTAGCGTCTCCAAAGCTATGTCGCGTGCTGCGGTATGTGGAGACACTAAAAGCACCATAGTAGAACACAGATGAAGCTTCTAAGTTGATGTAATAGCCAGTAAGAAGTAGTACAATTCATGTTTTAGGTATCGATTATTGACTTTTTAGCTTTCCTTGGTGCTTTGGACATGAGCTAGGAACTTAAGATTTTGCATGAAAGGAGGACTAGCAGCCGCGTTGCACGGGAGAATGTGAAAAGTGTTCATATGTAGTAAAAACCTGAGAAATCCCTCCGTGTTCGTCATTTGTTAACGAATCTACTTAAAGCCAGATCGTCACATTGGATGCTCTTCTGTCTGAAACGGTTGTTCTTTTCGTCTGCAAACCTATGTCGCGTGCTGCGGTATGTGGAGACACTAAAAGCACCATAATAGAACGCAGATGAAGCTTCTAAGTTGATGTAATAGCCAGTAAGAAGTAGTACAACTCAAGTTTTAGTTATGGATAATTGACTTTTTACCTTCCTTTGGTGCCTTGGACATGGGCTAGGAACTTAATATTTTGCATGAAAGGAGGACTAGCAGCCGAGTTGCACGGGAGAATGTGAAGAGTGTTCATATGTAGTACAAACCTGAGAAATCCTTCCGTTTTCGTCATTTGTTATCGAATCGACTTAAAGCCAGATCGTCACATTGCCCGCTCTTCTCTCTGAAGCGGTTGTACTTATCGTCTGCAAAGCTATGTCGCGTGCTGCGGTATGCGGAGACACTAAAAGCACCATAGTAGAGCACAGATGTAGGTTCTAAGTTGATGTAATAGCCAGTAAGAAGTTGTACAATTCAAGTTTTAGTTATTGATTATTGACTTTTTAGCTGGCTTTGATGCCTTGGACATGAGCTATGACCTTAACGTTTTGCATGAAAGGAGGACTAGCAGCCGAGTTGCACGGGAGAATGTGAAAAGTGTTTATATGTAGTAAAAACCTGAGAAATCCGTCCGTTTCCGTCATTTGTTATCGAATCGATTTAAGCCTGATCGTCACATTGGCCACTCTTCTCTCTGAAACGGTTGTACTTATCGTCTGCAAAGCTATGTCGCGTGCTGAGGTATGCGGAGACACTAAAAGCACCATAGTAGAACACAGATGAAGCTTCTAAGTTGATGTCATAGCCAGCAAGAAGTAGTACAATTCAAGTTTTATTTATCGACTATTGACTATTTAGCTGGCTTTGGTGACTTGGACATTAGTTAGGACCTTAACGTTTTGCATGAAAGGAGGACTAGCAGCCGCGTTGCACGGGAGAATGTGAAAAGTGTTCATATGTAGGAAAAACCTGAGAAATCCGTCCGGTTTCGTCATTTGTTATCGTATCGACTTAAAGCCAGATCGTCATATTTTCGCTCTTCTGTCTGAAACGGTTACATTTATCGTCTACAAAGCTATGTCGCGTGCTGCGGCATGCGGAGACACTAGAAGCACCATAGTAGAACACAGATGAAGCTTCCAAGTTGATGTAATAGCCAGTAAGATGTAGTACAATTAAAGTTTTAGGTATCTATTACTGACTTTTTACCCTTCTTTGTTGCCTTGGACATGAGCTAGGAACTTAATATTTTGCATGAAAGGAGGACTAGCAGCTGCGTAGCACGTGAGAATGTGAAAAGTGTTCATATGTAGTAAAAACCTGAGAAATCCGTCCGTGTTCGTCATTTGTTATCGAATCGACTTAAAGCCAGATCGTCACATTGACTTCTTTTCTCTCTGAAACGGTTGTACTTATCGTCTTCAAAGCTATGTCGCGTGCTGCGGTATGCGGAGACACTAAAAGCACCATAGTAGAACACAGATGAAGCTTCTAAGTTGATGTAATAGCCGGTAAGAAGTACTACAATTCAAGTCTTATTTATCGATTATTGACTTTTTAGCTTGCTTTGATGCCTTGGACATTAGCTAGGACCTTAACGTTTTGCATGAAAGGATGACTAGCGGCCAAGTAGCACGGGAGAATGTGAAAAGTGTTCATATGTAGTAAAAACCTGAGAAATCCGTCCGTGTTCGTCATTTGTTATCGAATCTACTTAAAGCCAGATCTTCACATTGGCCGCTCGTCACTCTGAAAAGGTTGTACTTATCGTCTGCAAAGCTATGTCGCGTGCTGCGGTATGCGGAGACACTAAAAGCACCATAGTAGAACACAGATGAAGTTTCTAAGTTGATGTAATGGCCAGTAAGAAGTAGTACAATTCAAGTTTTAGATATGGATTATTGACTTTGTACGCTTCTTTGGTGCGTTGGACATGAGCTAGGAACTTAAGATTTTGCATGAAAGGAGGACTAGCAGTCGCGTTGCCCGGGAGAATGTTAAAATTGTTCATATGTAGTAAAAACCTGAGAAAAGCGTCCGTGTTCCTCATTTGTTATCGAATCGACTTAAAGGCAGATTGTCACATTGGGCGCTCTTCTGTCTGAAACGGTTACATTTATCGTCTGCAAAGCTATGTCGCTTGCTGCGGTATGCGGAGACACTAGAAGCACCATATTAGAACACAGGTGAAGCTTCTAAGTTGATGTAATAGCCAGTAAGAAGTAGTTCAATTCAAGTTTTAGGTATCTATTATTGACTTTTTACTCTTCTTTGATGCCTTCGACATGAGATAGGAACTTAAGATTTTGCATGAAAGGTGGTCTAGCAGCCGCGTTGCACGGGACAATGTGAAAACTGTTCATATGTAGTAAAAACCTGAGAAATCCGTCCGTGTTCGTCATTTGTTATCGAATCGACTTAAAGCCACATCGTCACATTGGCCACTCTTCTCTTTGAAACGGTTGTACTTATCGCCTGCAAAGCTATGCCGCGTGCTGCGGTATGCGGAGACACTAAAAGCACCGTAGTAGAGCACAGATGAAGGTTCTAAGTTGATGTAATAGCCAGTAAGAAGTTGTACAATTCAAGTTTTAGTTATCGATTATTGACCTATTAGCTGGCTTTGATGCCTTGGACATGAGCCATGACCTTAACGTTTTGGATGAAAGGAGGACTAGCAGCCGAGTTGCACGGGAGAATGTGAAAAGTGTTTATATGTAGTAAAAACCTGAGAAATCCGTCCGTTTTCCTCACTTGTTATCGAATCGACTTAAGCCTAATCGTCACATTGGCCACTCTTCTCTCTGAAACGGTTGTACTTATCGTCTGCAAAGCTATGTCGCGTGCTGAGGTATGCGGAGACACTAAAAGCACCATAGTAGAACACAGATGAAGCTTCAAAGTTGATGTAATAGCCAGTAAGAAGTAGTACAATTCAAGTTTTATTTATCGACTATTGACTTTTTAGCTGTCTTTGGTGCAATGGACATGAGCTAGGACCTGAACATTTTGCATGAAAGGAGGACTAGCAGCCGAGTTGCACGGGAGAATGTGAAAAGAGTTCATATGTAGTAAAAACTTGAGAAATTAGCCCGTTTTCGTCATTTGTTATCAAATCGACTTAGAGCCAGATCGTCACATTGGCCGCTCTTCCCTCTGAAATGGCTGTACTTATCGTCTGCAGAGCTATGTCCCGTGCTGCGGTATGTGGAGACACTAAAAGCACCATACTAGAACACAGATGAAGCTTCTACGTTGATGTAATAGCCAGTAAGAAGTAGTACAACTCAAGTTTTAGTTATGGATTATTGACTTTTTACCCTTAGTTGGTGCCTTGGACATGAGCTAGGAACTTAAGATTTTGCATGAAAGGAGGACTAGCAGCCGAGTTGCACGGGAGAAAGTGAAAAGTGTTCATATGTAGTAAAAACCTGAGAAATCCGTCCGGTTTCGTCATTTGTTATCGAATCGACTTAAAGCCAGATCGTCACATTGGCCGCTCTTCTCTCTGAAACGGTTGTACTTATCGTCTGCAAAGCTATGCCGCGTGCTGCGGTATGCGGAGACACTAAAAGCACCGTAGTAGAGCACAGATGAAGGTTCTAAGTTGATGTAATAGCCAGTAAGAAGTTGTACAATTCAAGTTTTAGTTATTGATTATTGACTTTTTAGCTGGCTTTGATGCCTTGGACATGAGCTAGGAACTTAAGATTTTGCATGAAAGGAGGACTAGCAGCCGCGTTGCCCGGGAGAATATGAAAAGTGTTCATATGTAGTAAAAACATGAGAAATCCGACCGTGTTCGTCATTTGTTATCGAATCGACTTAAAGCCAGATCGTCACATTGGCCGCTCTTCTCTCTGAAACGGCTGTACTTATCGTCTGCAAAGCTATGTCGCATGCTGCGGTATGCGGAGACCCTAAAAGCACCATAGTGGAACACAGATGAAGGTTCTAAGTTGATGTGATAGCCAGTAAGAAGTAGTACAACTCAAGTTATAGTTATGGATAATTGACTTTTTAACCTTCTTTGGTGCCTTGGACATGAGCTAGGAACTTAAGATTTTGCATGAAAGGAGGACTAGCAGCCGCGTTGCACGGGAGAACGTGAAAAGTGTTCATATGTAGTAAAAACCTGAGCAATCCGTCCGTTTTCGTCATTTGTTATCGAATCGACTTAAAGCCAGATCGTCACATTGCCCGCTCTTCTCTCTGAAACGGTTGTATTTATCGTCTGCAAAGCTATGTCGCGTGCTGCGGTATGCGGAGACGCTAAAAGCACCATAGTAGAATGCAGATGAAGGTTCTAAGTTGATGTAATAGGCAGTAAGAAGTAGTACAACTCAAGTTTTAGTTATGGGTAATTGACTTTTTACCCTACTTTGGTGCCTTGGACATGAGCTAGGAACTTAAGATTTTGCATGAAAGGGGGACTAGCAGCCGAGTTGCACGGGAGAATGTGAAAAGTGTTCATATGTAGTAAAAACCTTAGAAATTCGTCCGTTTTCGTCAATTTGTTATCGAATCGACTTAAAGCCAGATCGTCACATTGGCCGCTCTTCTCTCTGAAACGGTTGTACTTATCGTCTGCAAAGCTATGTCGCGTGCTTGCGGTATGCGGAGACACTAAAAGCACCATAGTAGAACACAGATGAAGCTTCTAAGTTGATGTAATAGCCAGTAAGAAGTAGTCCAATTCAAGTTTTAGTTATCGATTATTGACCTATTAGCTGGCTTTGATGCCTTGGACATGATCTAGGACCTTAACAATTTGCATGAAAGGAGGACTAGCAGCCGAGTTGCACGGGAGAATGTGAAAAGTGTTCACATGTAGTAAAAACCTGAGAAATCCGTCCGTTTTCGTCATTTGTTATCGAATCGACTTATAGCCAGATCGTCACATTTGCCGCTCTTCTGTCTGAAACGGTTACATTTAGCGTCTCCAAAGCTATGTCGCGTGCTGCGGTATGTGGAGACACTAAAAGCACCATAGTAGAACACAGATGAAGCTTCTAAGTTGATGTAATAGCCAGTAAGAAGTAGTACAATTCATGTTTTAGGTATCGATTATTGACTTTTTAGCTTTCCTTGGTGCTTTGGACATGAGCTAGGAACTTAAGATTTTGCATGAAAGGAGGACTAGCAGCCGCGTTGCACGGGAGAATGTGAAAAGTGTTCATATGTAGTAAAAACCTGAGAAATCCCTCCGTGTTCGTCATTTGTTAACGAATCTACTTAAAGCCAGATCGTCACATTGGATGCTCTTCTGTCTGAAACGGTTGTTCTTTTCGTCTGCAAACCTATGTCGCGTGCTGCGGTATGTGGAGACACTAAAAGCACCATAATAGAACGCAGATGAAGCTTCTAAGTTGATGTAATAGCCAGTAAGAAGTAGTACAACTCAAGTTTTAGTTATGGATAATTGACTTTTTACCTTCCTTTGGTGCCTTGGACATGGGCTAGGAACTTAATATTTTGCATGAAAGGAGGACTAGCAGCCGAGTTGCACGGGAGAATGTGAAAAGTGTTCATATCCAGTAAAAACCTGAGAAATCCTTCCGTTTTCGTCATTTGTTATCGAATCGACTTAAAGCCAGATCGTCACATTGCCCGCTCTTCTCTCTGAAGCGGTTGTACTTATCGTCTGCAAAGCTATGTCGCGTGCTGCGGTATGCGGAGACACTAAAAGCACCATAGTAGAGCACAGATGTAGGTTCTAAGTTGATGTAATAGCCAGTAAGAAGTTGTACAATTCAAGTTTTAGTTATTGATTATTGACTTTTTAGCTGGCTTTGATGCCTTGGACATGAGCTATGACCTTAACGTTTTGCATGAAAGGAGGACTAGCAGCCGAGTTGCACGGGAGAATGTGAAAAGTGTTTATATGTAGTAAAAACCTGAGAAATCCGTCCGTTTCCGTCATTTGTTATCGAATCGATTTAAGCCTGATCGTCACATTGGCCACTCTTCTCTCTGAAACGGTTGTACTTATCGTCTGCAAAGCTATGTCGCGTGCTGAGGTATGCGGAGACACTAAAAGCACCATAGTAGAACACAGATGAAGCTTCTAAGTTGATGTCATAGCCAGCAAGAAGTAGTACAATTCAAGTTTTATTTATCGACTATTGACTATTTAGCTGGCTTTGGTGACTTGGACATTAGCTAGGACCTTAACGTTTTGCATGAAAGGAGGACTAGCAGCCGCGTTGCACGGGAGAATGTGAAAAGTGTTCATATGTAGGAAAAACCTGAGAAATCCGTCCGGTTTCGTCATTTGTTATCGTATCGACTTAAAGCCAGATCGTCATATTTTCGCTCTTCTGTCTGAAACGGTTACATTTATCGTCTACAAAGCTATGTCGCGTGCTGCGGCATGCGGAGACACTAGAAGCACCATAGTAGAACACAGATGAAGCTTCCAAGTTGATGTAATAGCCAGTAAGATGTAGTACAATTAAAGTTTTAGGTATCTATTACTGACTTTTTACCCTTCTTTGTTGCCTTGGACATGAGCTAGGAACTTAATATTTTGCATGAAAGGAGGACTAGCAGCTGCGTAGCACGTGAGAATGTGAAAAGTGTTCATATGTAGTAAAAACCTGAGAAATCCGTCCGTGTTCGTCATTTGTTATCGAATCGACTTAAAGCCAGATCGTCACATTGACTTCTTTTCTCTCTGAAACGGTTGTACTTATCGTCTTCAAAGCTATGTCGCGTGCTGCGGTATGCGGAGACACTAAAAGCACCATAGTAGAACACAGATGAAGCTTCTAAGTTGATGTAATAGCCGGTAAGAAGTACTACAATTCAAGTCTTATTTATCGATTATTGACTTTTTAGCTTGCTTTGATGCCTTGGACATTAGCTAGGACCTTAACGTTTTGCATGAAAGGATGACTAGCGGCCAAGTAGCACGGGAGAATGTGAAAAGTGTTCATATGTAGTAAAAACCTGAGAAATCCGTCCGTGTTCGTCATTTGTTATCGAATCTACTTAAAGCCAGATCTTCACATTGGCCGCTCGTCACTCTGAAAAGGTTGTACTTATCGTCTGCAAAGCTATGTCGCGTGCTGCGGTATGCGGAGACACTAAAAGCACCATAGTAGAACACAGATGAAGTTTCTAAGTTGATGTAATGGCCAGTAAGAAGTAGTACAATTCAAGTTTTAGATATGGATTATTGACTTTGTACGCTTCTTTGGTGCGTTGGACATGAGCTAGGAACTTAAGATTTTGCATGAAAGGAGGACTAGCAGTCGCGTTGCCCGGGAGAATGTTAAAATTGTTCATATGTAGTAAAAACCTGAGAAAAGCGTCCGTGTTCCTCATTTGTTATCGAATCGACTTAAAGGTAGATTGTCACATTGGGCGCTCTTCTGTCTGAAACGGTTACATTTATCGTCTGCAAAGCTATGTCGCTTGCTGCGGTATGCGGAGACACTAGAAGCACCATATTAGAACACAGGTGAAGCTTCTAAGTTGATGTAATAGCCAGTAAGAAGTAGTTCAATTCAAGTTTTAGGTATCTATTATTGACTTTTTACTCTTCTTTGATGCCTTCGACATGAGATAGGAACTTAAGATTTTGCATGAAAGGTGGTCTAGCAGCCGCGTTGCACGGGACAATGTGAAAACTGTTCATATGTAGTAAAAACCTGAGAAATCCGTCCGTGTTCGTCATTTGTTATCGAATCGACTTAAAGCCACATCGTCACATTGGCCACTCTTCTCTTTGAAACGGTTGTACTTATCGCCTGCAAAGCTATGCCGCGTGCTGCGGTATGCGGAGACACTAAAAGCACCGTAGTAGAGCACAGATGAAGGTTCTAAGTTGATGTAATAGCCAGTAAGAAGTTGTACAATTCAAGTTTTAGTTATCGATTATTGACCTATTAGCTGGCTTTGATGCCTTGGACATGAGCCATGACCTTAACGTTTTGGATGAAAGGAGGACTAGCAGCCGAGTTGCACGGGAGAATGTGAAAAGTGTTTATATGTAGTAAAAACCTGAGAAATCCGTCCGTTTTCCTCACTTGTTATCGAATCGACTTAAGCCTAATCGTCACATTGGCCACTCTTCTCTCTGAAACGGTTGTACTTATCGTCTGCAAAGCTATGTCGCGTGCTGAGGTATGCGGAGACACTAAAAGCACCATAGTAGAACACAGATGAAGCTTCAAAGTTGATGTAATAGCCAGTAAGAAGTAGTACAATTCAAGTTTTATTTATCGACTATTGACTTTTTAGCTGTCTTTGGTGCAATGGACATGAGCTAGGACCTGAACATTTTGCATGAAAGGAGGACTAGCAGCCGAGTTGCACGGGAGAATGTGAAAAGAGTTCATATGTAGTAAAAACTTGAGAAATTAGCCCGTTTTCGTCATTTGTTATCAAATCGACTTAGAGCCAGATCGTCACATTGGCCGCTCTTCCCTCTGAAATGGCTGTACTTATCGTCTGCAGAGCTATGTCCCGTGCTGCGGTATGTGGAGACACTAAAAGCACCATACTAGAACACAGATGAAGCTTCTACGTTGATGTAATAGCCAGTAAGAAGTAGTACAACTCAAGTTTTAGTTATGGATTATTGACTTTTTACCCTTAGTTGGTGCCTTGGACATGAGCTAGGAACTTAAGATTTTGCATGAAAGGAGGACTAGCAGCCGAGTTGCACGGGAGAAAGTGAAAAGTGTTCATATGTAGTAAAAACCTGAGAAATCCGTCCGGTTTCGTCATTTGTTATCGAATCGACTTAAAGCCAGATCGTCACATTGGCCGCTCTTCTCTCTGAAACGGTTGTACTTATCGTCTGCAAAGCTATGCCGCGTGCTGCGGTATGCGGAGACACTAAAAGCACCGTAGTAGAGCACAGATGAAGGTTCTAAGTTGATGTAATAGCCAGTAAGAAGTTGTACAATTCAAGTTTTAGTTATTGATTATTGACTTTTTAGCTGGCTTTGATGCCTTGGACATGAGCAAGGAACTTAAGATTTTGCATGAAAGGAGGACTAGCAGCCGCGTTGCCCGGGAGAATATGAAAAGTGTTCATATGTAGTAAAAACATGAGAAATCCGACCGTGTTCGTCATTTGTTATCGAATCGACTTAAAGCCAGATCGTCACATTGGCCGCTCTTCTCTCTGAAACGGCTGTACTTATCGTCTGCAAAGCTATGTCGCATGCTGCGGTATGCGGAGACCCTAAAAGCACCATAGTGGAACACAGATGAAGGTTCTAAGTTGATGTGATAGCCAGTAAGAAGTAGTACAACTCAAGTTATAGTTATGGATAATTGACTTTTTAACCTTCTTTGGTGCCTTGGACATGAGCTAGGAACTTAAGATTTTGCATGAAAGGAGGACTAGCAGCCGCGTTGCACGGGAGAACGTGAAAAGTGTTCATATGTAGTAAAAACCTGAGCAATCCGTCCGTTTTCGTCATTTGTTATCGAATCGACTTAAAGCCAGATCGTCACATTGCCCGCTCTTCTCTCTGAAACGGTTGTATTTATCGTCTGCAAAGCTATGTCGCGTGCTGCGGTATGCGGAGACGCTAAAAGCACCATAGTAGAATGCAGATGAAGGTTCTAAGTTGATGTAATAGGCAGTAAGAAGTAGTACAACTCAAGTTTTAGTTATGGGTAATTGACTTTTTACCCTACTTTGGTGCCTTGGACATGAGCTAGGAACTTAAGATTTTGCATGAAAGGGGGACTAGCAGCCGAGTTGCACGGGAGAATGTGAAAAGTGTTCATATGTAGTAAAAACCTTAGAAATTCGTCCGTTTTCGTCAATTTGTTATCGAATCGACTTAAAGCCAGATCGTCACATTGGCCGCTCTTCTCTCTGAAACGGTTGTACTTATCGTCTGCAAAACTATGTCGCGTGCTGCGGTATGCGGAGACACAAAAACCACCATAGTAGAACACAGATGAAGCTTCTAAGTTGATGTAATAACCAGTAAGAAGTAGTACAATTCAAGTTTTACGTATCGATTATTGCCTTTTTAGCTGGCTTTGATGCCTTGGACATGAGCTAGGACCTTAAGATTCAGTATGAAAGGAGGACTAGCAGCCGCGTTGCATGGGAGAATGTGAAAAGTGTTCATATGTAGTAAAAACCTGAGAAATCCGTCCGTTTTCGTCATTTGTTATCGAATCTACTTAAAGCCAGATCGTCACATTGGATGCTCTTCTGTCTGAAACGGTTGTTCTTTTCGTCTGCAAAGCTATATCGCGTGCTGCGGTATGCGGAGACACTAAAAGCACCATAATAGAACACAGATGAAACTTCTAAGTTGATGTAATAGCCAGTAAGGAGTAGTATAATTCAAGTTTTAGGTATGGATTATTGACTATTTACTCTTCTTTTGTGCCTTGGACATGACCTAGGAACTTAAGATTTTGCATGAAAGGACGACTAGCAGCCGCGTTGCTCGGGAGAAATTGAAAAGTGTTCATATGTAGTAAAAACCTGAGAAATCCGTCCGTTTTCGTCATTTGTTATTGAATCGACTTAAAGCCACATCGTCACATTGGCCGCTCTTCTCTCTGAAACGGTTGTACTTATCGTCTGCAAAGCTATGTCGCGTGCTTGCGGTATGCGGAGACACTAAAAGCACCATAGTAGAACACAGATGAAGCTTCTAAGTTGATGTAATAGCCAGTAAGAAGTAGTCCAATTCAAGTTTTAGTTATCGGTTATTGACCTATTAGCTGGCTTTGATGCCTTGGACATGATCTAGGACCTTAACAATTTGCATGAAAGGAGGACTAGCAGCCGAGTTGCACGGGAGAATGTGAAAAGTGTTCACATGTAGTAAAAACCTGAGAAATCCGTCCGTTTTCGTCATTTGTTATCGAATCGACTTATAGCCTGATCGTCACATTTGCCGCTCTTCTGTCTGAAACGGTTACATTTATCGTCTGCAAAGCTATGTCGCGTGCTGCGGTATGTGGAGACACTAAAAGCACCATAGTAGAACACAGATGAAGCTTCTAAGTTGATGTAATAGCCAGTAAGAAGTAGTACAATTCATGTTTTAGGTATCGATTATTGACTTTTTAGCTTTCCTTGGTGCTTTGGACATGAGCTAGGAACTTAAGATTTTGCATGAAAGGAGGACTAGCAGCCGCGTTGCACGGGAGAATGTGAAAAGCGTTCATATGTAGTAAAAACCTTAGAAATCCCTCCGTGTTCGTCATTTGTTAACGAATCTACTTAAAGCCAGATCGTCACATTGGATGCTCTTCTGTCTGAAACGGTTGTTCTTTTCGTCTGCAAACCTATGTCGCGTGCTGCGGTATGTGGAGACACTAAAAGCACCATAATAGAACGCAGATGAAGCTTCTAAGTTGATGTAATAGCCAGTAAGAAGTAGTACAACTCAAGTTTTAGTTATGGATTATTGACTTTTTACCTTCCTTTGGTGCCTTGGACATGGGCTAGGAACTTAATATTTTGCATGAAAGGAGGACTAGCAGCCGAGTTGCACGGGAGAATGTGAAGAGTGTTCATATGTAGTACAAACCTGAGAAATCCTTCCGTTTTCGTCATTTGTTATCGAATCGACTTAAAGCCAGATCGTCACATTGCCCGCTCTTCTCTCTGAAACGGTTGTACTTATCGTCTGCAAAGCTATGTCGCGTGCTGCGGTATGCGGAGACACTAAAAGCACCATAGTAGAGCACAGATGTAGGTTCTAAGTTGATGTAATAGCCAGTAAGAAGTTGTACAATTCAAGTTTTAATATTGATTATTGACTTTTTAGCTGGCTTTGATGCCTTGGACATGAGCTATGACCTTAACGTTTTGCATGAAAGGAGGACTAGCAGCCGAGTTGCACGGGAGAATGTGAAAAGTGTTTATATGTAGTAAAAACCTGAGAAATCCGTCCGTTTCCGTCATTTGTTATCGAATCGACTTAAGCCTGATCGTCACATTGGCCACTCTTCTCTCTGAAACGGTTGTACTTATCGTCTGCAAAGCTATGTCGCGTGCTGAGGTATGCGGAGACACTAAAAGCACCATAGTAGAACACAGATGAAGCTTCTAAGTTGATGTCATAGCCAGCAAGAAGTAGTACAATTCAAGTTTTATTTATCGACTATTGACTATTTAGCTGGCTTTGGTGACTTGGACATTAGCTAGGACCTTAACGTTTTGCATGAAAGGAGGACTAGCAGCCGCGTTGCACGGGAGAATGTGAAAAGTGTTCATATGTAGGAAAAACCTGAGAAATCCGTCAGGTTTCGTCATTTGTTATCGTATCGACTTAAAGCCAGATCGTCATATTTTCGCTCTTCTTTCTGAAACGGTTACATTTATCGTCTACAAAGCTATGTCGCGTGCTGCGGCATGCGGAGACACTAGAAGCACCATAGTAGAACACAGATGAAGCTTCCAAGTTGATGTAATAGCCAGTAAGATGTAGTACAATTAAAGTTTTAGGTATCTATTATTGACTTTTTACCCTTCTTTGTTGCCTTGGACATGAGCTAGGAACTTAATATTTTGCATGAAAGGAGGACTAGCAGCTGCGTAGCACGTGAGAATGTGAAAAGTGTTCATATGTAGTAAAAACCTGAGAAATCCGTCCGTGTTCGTCATTTGTTATCGAATCGACTTAAAGCCAGATCGTCACATTGACTTCTTTTCTCTCTGAAACGGTTGTACTTATCGTCTTCAAAGCTATGTCGCGTGCTGCGGTATGCGGAGTCACTAAAAGCACCATAGTAGAACACAGATGAAGCTTCTATGTTGATGTAATAGCCGGTAAGAAGTACTACAATTCAAGTCTTATTTATCGATTATTGACTTTTTAGCTTGCTTTGATGCCTTGGACATTAGCTAGGACCTTAACGTTTTGCATGAAAGGATGACTAGCGGCCAAGTAGCACGGGAGAATGTGAAAAGTGTTCATATGTAGTAAAAACCTGAGAAATCCGTCCGTGTTCGTCATTTGTTATCGAATCTACTTAAAGCCAGATCTTCACATTGGCCGCTCGTCACTCTGAAAAGGTTGTACTTATCGTCTGCAAAGCTATGTCGCGTGCTGCGGTATGCGGAGACACTAAAAGCACCATAGTAGAACACAGATGAAGTTTCTAAGTTGATGTAATGGCCAGTAAGAAGTAGTACAATTCAAGTTTTAGATATGGATTATTGACTTTGTACGCTTCTTTGGTGCGTTGGACATGAGCTAGGAACTTAAGATTTTGCATGAAAGGAGGACTAGCAGTCGCGTTGCCCGGGAGAATGTTAAAATTGTTCATATGTAGTAAAAACCTGAGAAAAGCGTCCGTGTTCCTCATTTGTTATCGAATCGACTTAAAGGCAGATTGTCACATTGGGCGCTCTTCTGTCTGAAACGGTTACATTTATCGTCTGCAAAGCTATGTCGCTTGCTGCGGTATGCGGAGACACTAGAAGCACCATATTAGAACACAGGTGAAGCTTATAAGTTGATGTAATAGCCAGTAAGAAGTAGTTCAATTCAAGTTTTAGGTATCTATTATTGACTTTTTACTCTTCTTTGATGCCTTCGACATGAGATAGGAACTTAAGATTTTGCATGAAAGGTGGTCTAGCAGCTGCGTTGCACGGGACAATGTGAAAACTGTTCATATGTAGTAAAAACCTGAGAAATCCGTCCGTGTTCGTCATTTGTTATCGAATCGACTTAAAGCCACATCGTCACATTGGCCACTCTTCTCTTTGAAACGGTTGTACTTATCGTCTGCAAAGCTATGCCGCGTGCTGCGGTATGCGGAGACACTAAAAGCACGGTAGTAGAGCACAGATGAAGGTTCTAAGTTGATGTAATAGCCAGTAAGAAGTTGTACAATTCAAGTTTTAGTTATTGATTATTGACTTTTTAGCTGGCTTTGATGCCTTGGACATGAGCTATGACCTTAACGTTTTGGATGAAAGGAGGACTAGCAGCCGAGTTGCACGGGAGAATGTGAAAAGTGCTTATATGTAGTAAAAACCTGAGAAATCCGTCCGTTTTCCTCATTTGTTATCGAATCGACTTAAGCCTAATCGTCACATTGGCCACTCTGCTCTCTGAAACGGTTGTACTTATCGTCTGCAAAGCTATGTCGCGTGCTGAGGTATGCGGAGACACTAAAAGCACCATAGTAGAACACAGATGAAGCTTCAAAGTTGATGTAATAGCCAGTAAGAAGTAGTACAATTCAAGTTTTATTTATCGACTATTGACTTTTTAGCTGTCTTTGGTGCAATGGACATGAGCTAGGACCTGAACATTTTGCATGAAAGGAGGACTAGCAGCCGAGTTGCACGGGAGAATGTGAAAAGTGTTCATATGTAGTAAAAACTTGAGAAATTAGCCCGTTTTCGTCATTTGTTATCGAATCGACTTAGAGCCAGATCGTCACATTGGCCGCTCTTCCCTCTGAAATGGCTGTACTTATCGTCTGCAGAGCTGTGTCCCGTGCTGCGGTATGTGGAGACACTAAAAGCACCATACTAGAACACAGATGAAGCTTCTAAGTTGATGTAATAGCCAGTAAGAAGTAGTACAACTCAAGTTTTAGTTATGGATTATTGACTTTTTACCCTTATTTGGTGCCTTGGACATGAGCTAGGAACTTAAGATTTTGCATGAAAGGAGGACTAGCAGCCGAGTTGCACGGGAGAAAGTGAAAAGTGTTCATATGTAGTAAAAACCTGAGAAATCCGTCCGTTTTCGTCATTTGTTATCGAATCGACTTAAAGCCAGATCGTCACATTGGCCGCTCTTCTCTCTGAAACGGTTGTACTTATCGTCTGCAAAGCTATGCCGCGTGCTGCGGTATGCGGAGACACTAAAAGCACCGTAGTAGAGCACAGATGAAGGTTCTAAGTTGATGTAATAGCCAGTAAGAAGTTGTACAATTCAAGTTTTAGTTATTGATTATTGACTTTTTAGCTGGCTTTGATGCCTTGGACATGAGCTAGGAACTTAAGATTTTGCATGAAAGGAGGACTAGCAGCCGCGTTGCCCGGGAGAATATGAAAAGTGTTCATATGTATTAAAAACATGAGAAATCCGACCGTGTTCGTCATTTGTTATCGAATCGACTTAAAGCCAGATCGTCACATTGGCCGCTCTTCTCTCTGAAACGGCTGTACTTATCGTCTGCAAAGCTATGTCGCATGCTGCGGTATGCGGAGACCCTAAAAGCACCATAGTGGAACACAGATGAAGGTTCTAAGTTGATGTAATAGCCAGTAAGAAGTAGTACAACTCAAGTTATAGTTATGGATAATTGACTTTTTAACCTTCTTTGGTGCCTTGGACATGAGCTAGGAACTTAAGATTTTGCATGAAAGGAGGACTAGCAGCCGCGTTGCACGGGAGAACGTGAAAAATGTTCATATGTAGTAAAAACCTGAGCAATCCGTCCGTTTTCGTCATTTGTTATCGAATCGACTTAAAGCCAGATCGTCAGATTGCCCGCTCTTCTCTCTGAAACGGTTGTACTTATCGTCTGCAAAGCTATGTCGCGTGCTGCGGTATGCGGAGACGCTAAAAGCACCATAGTAGAATGCAGATGAAGGTTCTAAGTTGATGTAATAGGCAGTAAGAAGTAGTACAACTCAAGTTTTAGTTATGGGTAATTGACTTTTTACCCTTCTTTGGTGCCTTGGACATGAGCTAGGAACTTAAGATTTTGCATGAAAGGAAGACTAGCAGCCGCGTTGCTCGGGAGAAATTGAAAAGTGTTCATATGTAGTAAAAACCTGAGAAATCCGTCCGTTTTCGTCATTTGTTATTGAATCGACTTAAAGCCACATCGTCACATTGGCCGCTCTTCTCTCTGAAACGGTTGTACTTATCGTCTGCAAAGCTATGTCGCGTGCTTGCGGTATGCGGAGACACTAAAAGCACCATAGTAGAACACAGATGAAGCTTCTAAGTTGATGTAATAGCCAGTAAGAAGTAGTCCAATTCAAGTTTTAGTTATCGATTATTGACCTATTAGCTGGCTTTGATGCCTTGGACATGATCTAGGACCTTAACAATTTGCATGAAAGGAGGACTAGCAGCCGAGTTGCACGGGAGAATGTGAAAAGTGTTCACATGTAGTAAAAACCTGAGAAATCCGTCCGTTTTCGTCATTTGTTATCGAATCGACTTATAGCCAGATCGTCACATTTGCCGCTCTTCTGTCTGAAACGGTTACATTTAGCGTCTCCAAAGCTATGTCGCGTGCTGCGGTATGTGGAGACACTAAAAGCACCATAGTAGAACACAGATGAAGCTTCTAAGTTGATGTAATAGCCAGTAAGAAGTAGTACAATTCATGTTTTAGGTATCGATTATTGACTTTTTAGCTTTCCTTGGTGCTTTGGACATGAGCTAGGAACTTAAGATTTTGCATGAAAGGAGGACTAGCAGCCGCGTTGCACGGGAGAATGTGAAAAGTGTTCATATGTAGTAAAAACCTTAGAAATCCCTCCGTGTTCGTCATTTGTTAACGAATCTACTTAAAGCCAGATCGTCACATTGGATGCTCTTCTGTCTGAAACGGTTGTTCTTTTCGTCTGCAAACCTATGTCGCGTGCTGCGGTATGTGGAGACACTAAAAGCACCACAATAGAACGCAGATGAAGCTTCTAAGTTGATGTAATAGTGAGTAAGGAGTAGTATAATTCAAGTTTTAGGTATGGATTATTGACTATTTACTCTTCTTTTGTGCCTTGGACATGACCTAGGAACTTAAGATTTTGCATGAAAGGAAGACTAGCAGCCGCGTTGCTCGGGAGAAATTGAAAAGTGTTCATATGTAGTAAAAACCTGAGAAATCCGTCCGTTTTCGTCATTTGATATTGAATCGACTTAAAGCCACATCGTCACATTGGCCGCTCCTCTCTCTGAAACGGTTGTACTTATCGTCTGCAAAGCTATGTCGCGTGCTTGCGGTATGCGGAGACACTAAAAGCACCATAGTAGAACACAGATGAAGCTTCTAAGTTGATGTAATAGCCAGTAAGAAGTAGTCCAATTCAAGTTTTAGTTATCGATTATTGACCTATTAGCTGGCTTTGATGCCTTGGACATGATCTAGGACCTTAACAATTTGCATGAAAGGAGGACTAGCAGCCGAGTTGCACGGGAGAATGTGAAAAGTGTTCACATGTAGTAAAAACCTGAGAAATCCGTCCGTTTTCGTCATTTGTTATCGAATCGACTTATAGCCAGATCGTCACATTTGCCGCTCTTCTGTCTGAAACGGTTACATTTAGCGTCTCCAAAGCTATGTCGCGTGCTGCGGTATGTGGAGACACTAAAAGCACCATAGTAGAACACAGATGAAGCTTCTAAGTTGATGTAATAGCCAGTAAGAAGTAGAACAATTCATGTTTTAGGTATCGATTATTGAATTTTTAGCTTTCCTTGGTGCTTTGGACATGAGCTAGGAACTTAAGATTTTGCATGAAAGGAGGACTAGCAGCCGCGTTGCACGGGAGAATGTGAAAAGTGTTCATATGTAGTAAAAACCTGAGAAATCCCTCCGTGTTCGTCATTTGTTAACGAATCTACTTAAAGCCAGATCGTCACATTGGATGCTCTTCTGTCTGAAACGGTTGTTCTTTTCGTCTGCAAACCTATGTCGCGTGCTGCGGTATGTGGAGACACTAAAAGCACCATAATAGAACGCAGATGAAGCTTCTAAGTTGATGTAATAGCCAGTAAGAAGTAGTACAACTCAAGTTTTAGTTATGGATAATTGACTTTTTACCTTCCTTTGGTGCCTTGGACATGGCCTAGGAACTTAATATTTTGCATGAAAGGAGGACTAGCAGCCGAGTTGCACGGGAGAATGTGAAGAGTGTTCATATGTAGTACAAACCTGAGAAATCCTTCCGTTTTCGTCATTTGTTATCGAATCGACTTAAAACCAGATCGTCACATTGCCCGCTCTTCTCTCTGAAACGGTTGTACTTATCGTCTGCAAAGCTATGTCGCGTGCTGCGGTATGCGGAGACACTAAAAGCACCATAGTAGAGCACAGATGTAGGTTCTAAGTTGATGTAATAGCCAGTAAGAAGTTGTACAATTCAAGTTTTAGTTATTGATTATTGACTTTTTAGCTGGCTTTGATGCCTTGGACATGAGCTATGACCTTAACGTTTTGCATGAAAGGAGGACTAGCAGCCGAGTTGCACGGGAGAATGTGAAAAGTGTTTATATGTAGTAAAAACCTGAGAAATCCGTCCGTTTCCGTCATTTGTTATCGAATCGACTTAAGCCTGATCGTCACATTGGCCACTCTTCTCTCTGAAACGGTTGTACTTATCGTCTGCAAAGCTATGTCGCGTGCTGAGGTATGCGGAGACACTAAAAGCACCATAGTAGAACACAGATGAAGCTTCTAAGTTGATGTCATAGCCAGTAAGAAGTAGTACAATTCAAGTTTTATTCATCGACTATTGACTTTTTAGCTGTCTTTGGTGCAATGGACATGAGCTAGGACCTTAACATTTTGCATGAAAGGAGGACTAGCAGCCGAGTTGCACGGGAGAATGTGAAAAGTGTTCATATGTAGTAAAAACTTGAGAAATTCGCACGTTTTCGTCGTTTGTTATCGAATCGATTTAGAGCCAGATCGTCACATTGGCCGCTCTTCGCTCTGGAATGGCTGTACTTATCGTCTGCAGAGCTATGTCGCGTGTTGCGGTATGTGGAGACACTAAAAGCACCATGCTAGAACACAGATGAAGCTTCTAAGTTGATGTAATAGCCAGTAAGAAGTAGTACAACTCAAGTTTTAGTTATGGATTATTGACTTTTTACCCTTATTTGGTGCCTTGGACATGAGCTAGGAACTTAAGATTTTGCATGAAAGGAGGACTAGCAGCCGAGTTGCACGGGAGAAAGTGAAAAGTGTTCATATGTAGTAAAAACCTGAGAAATCCGTCCGTTTTCGTCATTTGTTATCGAATCGACTTAAAGCCAGATCGTCACATTGGCCGCTCTTCTCTCTGAAACAGTTGTACTTATCGTCTGCAAAGCTATGCCGCGTGCTGCGGTATGCGGAGACACTAAAAGCACCGTAGTAGAGCACAGATGAAGGTTCTAAGTTGATGTAATAGCCAGTAAGAAGTTGTACAATTCAAGTTTTAGTTATTGATTATTGACTTTTTAGCTTTCTTTGATGCCTTGGACATGAGCTAGGAACTTAAGATTTTGCATGAAAGGAGGACTAGCAGCCGCGTTGCCCGGGAGAATGTGAAAAGTGTTCATATGTAGTAAAAACATGAGAAATCCGACCGTGTTCGTCATTTGTTATCGAATCGACTTAAAGCCAGATCGTCACATTGGCCGCTCTTCTCTCTGAAACGGCTGTACTTATCGTCTGCAAAGCTATGTCGCATGCTGCGGTATGCGGAGACCCTAAAAGCACCATAGTGGAACACAGATGAAGGTTCTAAGTTGATGTAATAGCCAGTAAGAAGTAGTACAACTCAAGTTATAGTTATGGATAATTGACTTTTTAACCTTCTTTGGTGCCTTGGACATGAGCTAGGAACTTAAGATTTTGCATGAAAGGAGGACTAGCAGCCGCGTTGCACGGGAGAACGTGAAAAGTGTTCATATGTAGTAAAAACCTGAGCAATCCGTCCGTTTTCGTCATTTGTTATCGAATCGACTTAAGCCTGATCGTCACATTGGCCACTCTTCTCTCTGAAACGGTTGTACTTATCGTCTGCAAAGCTATGTCGCGTGCTGAGGTATGCGGAGACACTAAAAGCACCATAGTAGAACACAGATGAAGCTTCTCAGTTGATGTCATAGCCAGTAAGAAGTAGTACAATTCAAGTTTTATTTATCGACTATTGACTTTTTAGCTGTCTTTGGTGCAATGGACATGAGCTAGGACCTTAACATTTTGCATGAAAGGAGGACTAGCAGCCGAGTTGCACGGGAGAATGTGAAAAGTGTTCATATGTAGTAAAAACTTGAGAAATTCGCACGTTTTCGTCGTTTGTTATCGAATCGACTTAGAGCCAGATCGTCACATTGGCCACTCTTCTCTCTGAAACGGTTGTAGTTATCGTCTGCAAAGCTATGTCGCGTGCTGCGGTATGCGGAGACGCTAAAAGCACCATAGTAGAATGCAGATGAAGGTTCTAAGTTGATGTAATAGGCAGTAAGAAGTAGTACAACTCAAGTTTTATTTATGGATTATTGACTTTTTACCCTTCTTTGGTGCCTTGGACATGAGCTAGGAACTTAAGATTATGCATGAAAGGAGGACTAAAAGCCGCGTTGCCCGGGAGAATGTGAAAAGTGTTCATATGTAGTAAAAACCTGAGAAATCCGTCCGTGTTCGTCATTTGTTATCGAATCGACTTAAAGCCAGATCGTCATATTGGCCGCTCTTCTCTCAGAAACGGTTGTACTTATCGTCTGCAAAGCTATGTCGCGTGCTGCGGTATGCGGAGACACTAAAAGCACCATAGTAGAACACAGATGAAGCTTCTAAGTTGATGTAATAGCAAGTAAGAAGTAGTACAATTCAAGTTTTATTTATCGATTATTGACTTTTTAGCTGTCTTTGGTGCAATGGACATGAGCTAGGACCTTAATGTTTTGCATGAAAGGAGGACTAGCAGCCGAGTTGCACGGGAGAATGTGAAAAGTGTTCATATGTAGTACAAACCTGAGAAAACCGTCCGTTTTCGTCATTTGTTAACGAATCGACTTAAAGCCAGATCGTCACATTGCCCGCTCTTCTCTCTGAAACGGTTGTACTTATCGTCTGCAAAGCTATGTCGCGTGCTGTGGTATGCGGAGACGCTAAAAGCACCATAGTAGAACACAGATGAAGGTTCTAAGTTGATGTAATAGCCAGTAAGAAGTAGTACAATTCAAGTGTTAGTTATGGATTATGACTTTTTACAGTTCTTTGGTGCCTTGGACATGAGCTAAGAACTTAAGATTTTGCATGAAACGAGGACTAGCAGCCGCGTTGCCCGGGAGAATGTGAAAAGTGTTCATATGTAGTAAAAACCTGAGAAATCAGTCAGTTTTCGTCATTTGTTATCGAATCGACTTAAAGACAGATTGTCACATTGGCCGCTCTTCTGTCTGAAACGGTTACATTTATCGTCTGCAAAGCTATGTCGCGTGCTGCGGTATGCGGAGACACTAGAAGCAGCAGAGTAGAACACAGATGAAGCTTCTAAGTTGATGTAATAGCCAGTAAGAAGTAGTTCAATTCAAGTTTTAGATATCGATTATTGACTTTTTAGCTGTTTTGGTGCGTTGGACATGAACTAGGACCTTAACGTTCTGCATGGAAGGAGGACCAGCAGCGGAGTTGCACGGGAGAGTGAGAAAAGTGTTCATATATGGTAAAAACCTGAGAAATCCGTCCGCTTTCGTCATTTGTTATCGAATCGACTTAAAGAAAGATCGTCACATTGGCCGCTCTTCTCTCTGAAACTGTTGTACTTAGTGTCTGCAAAGCTATGTCGCGTGCTGCTTTATGCGGAGACACTAAAAGCACCATAGTAGAACACAGATGAAGCTTCTAAGTAGATGTAATAGCCAGTAAGAAGTAGTAAAATTCAAGTTTTAGCTATCGATTATTGACTTTTTAGCTGGGTTTGGTGCCTTGGAAATGGTCTAGGACCTTAAAGTTTTGCATGAAAGGAGGACTAGCAGCCGCGTGGCATGGGAAAATGTTAAAAGTGTTTATATGTAGTAAAAACCTGAGAAATCTGTCCGTTTTCGTCATTTGTTATCGAATCGACTTAAAGCCAGATCGTCACATTGGCCGCTCTTCTCTCTGAAACGGTTGTACTGATCGTCTGCAAAGCTATGTCGCGTGTTGCGATATGCGGAGACACTAAAAGCACCGAAGTATAACACAGATGAAGCTTCTAAGTTGATGTAATAGGCAGTAAGAAGTAGTACAATTCAAGTCTTAGTTATCGATTATTGACTTTTTAGCTGACTTTGGTGCCTTGGACATGAGCTGGGACCTTAACATTTTGCATGAAAAGAGAAACAGCAGCCGCGTTGCACGGGAGAATGTTAAAAGTGTTCATATGTAGTAAAAACCTGAGAAATCCGCCCGTTTTCGTCATTTGTTATCGAATCCACTTAAAGGCAGATTGTCAAATTGGGCGCTCTTCTGTGTGAAACGGTTACATTTATTCTCTGCAAAGCCATGTCGCATGCTGCGGTATGCGGAGACACTAGAAGCACTATAGTAGAACAAAGATGAAGCTTCTAAGTTGATGTAATAGCCAGTAAGAAGTAGTTCAATTCAAGTTTTAGGTATCTATTGTTGAATTTTTACCCTTCTTTGTTGCCTTCGACATGAGCTAGGATTGGTTGGTTGGGTGTGGGACTGAAGGGACCAGACTGCTAAGGTCATCGGTCCCTTGTTCCACGATAAAATCACACGAAATAAAAACTGTCATTCGTTAAAAACGGAGAACTGAGACAAGGGACGACACAATACAAGAAAGGCAGACAAAGACCAGACAAACGGAACTAAAATCGCACCGAGTGTGAAGGTGGTTGGCCGACCATGAAAATAAGGAAAAGCCAACCACCAAATGACATTAAAACCCACAGTTAAAACCACAGGCCAAAGGCCCAAGTCAATACAGGAAATAAAAGGACAAACACTCAAATCATACGATAAAAACCCCCTGCCCGTATAAAACTCAACACGAGGTCCGCCATAGCAACGTCATCACATAAAAGGGCAGGGAGGGTATCAGGCCATGAGCAAGGAACTTAAGATTTTGCATGAAAGGAGGACTAGCGGCCGCGTTGCACGGGAGAATGTGAAAAGTGTTCATATGTAGTAAAATCCTGAGAAATCCGTCCGTGTTCGTCATTTGTTATCGATCGCCTTAAAGCCAGATCGTCACATTGGCCGCTCTTCTCTCTGAAACGGTTGTACTTATCGTCTGCAAAGCTATGTCGCGTGTTGCGGTATGCGGAGACACTAAAAGCCCCATAGTAGAACACAGATGAAGCTTCTAAGTTGATGTAATAGCCAGTAAGAAGTAGTACAATTCAAGTTTTAGTTATCGATTATTGACTTTTTAGCTGCCCCATAGTAGATCACAGATGAAGCTTCTAAGTTGATGTAATAGCCAGTAAGAAGTAGTACAATTTAAGTTTTAGTTATCGATTATTGACTTTTTAGCTGGCTTTGGTGCCTTGGACATGAGCTAGGACCTTAACATTTTGCATGAAAGGAGGAATAGCAGCCGCGTTGCACGGGAGAATGTTAAAAGTGTTCATATGTAGTAAAAACCTGAGAAATCCGCCGGTTTTCGTCATTTGTTATCGAATCAACTTAAAGCAATATCGTCACATTGGCCGCTCTTCTCTCTGAAACGGCTGTACTTATCGTCTGCAAAGCTATGTCGCGTGTTGCGGTATGCGGAGACACTAAAAGCCCCATAGTAGAACACAGATGAAGCTTCTAAGTTGATGTAATAGCCAGTAAGAAGTAGTACAATTCAAGTTTTAGTTATCGATTATTGACTTTTTAGCTGCCCCATAGTAGATCACAGATGAAGCTTCTAAGTTGATGTAATAGCCAGTAAGAAGTAGTACAATTTAAGTTTTAGTTATCGATTATTGACTTTTTAGCTGGCTTTGGTGCCTTGGACATGAGCTAGGACCTTAACATTTTGCATGAAAGGAGGAATAGCAGCCGCGTTGCACGGGAGAATGTTAAAAGTGTTCATATGTAGTAAAAACCTGAGAAATCCGCCGGTTTTCGTCATTTGTTATCGAATCAACTTAAAGCAATATCGTCACATTGGCCGCTCTTCTCTCTGAAACGGCTGTACTTATCGTCTGCAAAGCTATGTCGCGTGCTGCGGTATGCGGAGACACTAAAAACGCCATAGTAGAAAACAGTTGAAGCTTCTAAATTGATGTAGTAGCCAGTAAGTAGTAGTACAATTCAAGTTTTAGTTATGGATTATTGACTTTTCAACTTTCTTTGGTGCTTGGACATGAGCTAGGAACTTAAGATTTTGCATGAAAGAAGGACTAGCAGCCGCGTTGCACGTGAGAATGTGAAAACTGTTCATATGTAGTAAAAACCTGAGAAATCCGTCCGTGTTCGTCATTTGTTATCGAATCGACGTCAAGCCAGATCGTCAAATTGGCCGCTCTTCTCTCTGAATCGGTTGTACTTATCGTCTGCAAAGCTATCTCGCGTATTGCGATATGCGGAGACACTAAAAGCACCATAGTAGAACACAGATGAAGCTTCTAAGTTGATTTAATAGCCAGTAAGTAGTAGTACAATTCAAGTTTTAGTAATCGATTATTGACTTTTTATCTGGCTTTGGTGCCTTGGACATGAGCTAGGTCCTTAACATTTTGCATGATAGGAGGAATAGCAGCCGCGTTGCACGGGAGAATGTTAAAAGTGTGCATATGTAGTAAAAACCTGAGAAATCCGCCCGTTTTCCTCATTTGTTATCGAATCGAATTAAAGCCAGATCGTCACATTTACCGCTCTTCTCTCTGAAACGGCTGTACTTATCGTATGCAAAGCTATGTCGCGTGCTGCGGTATGCGGAGACATTAAAAACACCATAGTAGAACACAGATGAAGTTTCTAAATAGATGTAATAGCCAGTAAGTAGTAGTACAACTCAAGTTTTAGTTATGGATTATTGACTTTTTACCCTTCTTTGGTGCCTTGGACATGAGCTAGGAACTTAAGAATTTGCATGAAAGAAGGACTAGCAGCCGCGTTGCCCGGGAGAATGGGAAAAGTGTTCATATGTAGTAAAAACCTGAGAAATCCGTCCGTTTTCGTCATTTGTTATCGAATCGACTTAAAGCCAGATTGTGACATTGGCGGCTCTTCTGTCTGAAACGGCTACATTTATCGTCTACAAAGCTATGTCGAGTGCTGCGGTATGCGGAGACACTATAAGCACCATAGTAGAACACAGATGAAGCTGCAAAATTGATGTAATAGCCAGTAAGAAGTTGTACAATTCAAGTCTTAGTTATGGATTATTGACTTTTTACGCTTCTTGGTGAATTGGATATTATCTACGAGCTTAAGATTTTGCATGAAAGGAGGACTAGAAGCCGCGTTGCACCGGAGAATGTGAAAAGTGTTGATATGTAGTAAAAACCTGAGATATCCGTCCATGTTCGTCTTTTGTTATCGAATCGACTTAAAGCCAGATCGTCACATTGGGCGCTCTTCTCTCTGAAACGATTCTACTTATCGTCTGCAAAGCTATGTCGCGTGCTGCGGAATGCGGAGACACTAAAAGCACCATAGCAGAACACAGATGAAGCTCCTAAGTCGATGTAATAGCCAGTAAGAAGTAGTACAATTCAAGTTTTAGGTATCGATTGTTGACTTTTTACACTTCTTTGGTGCCTTGGACATGAGCTAGGAACTTAAGATTATGCATGATAGGAGGACTAGAAGCCGCGTTGCACGGGAGAATGTGAAAAGTGTTCATATGTAGTAAAAACCTGAGAAATCCGTTCGTTTTCGTCATTTGTTATCGAATCGACTTAAAACCAGATCGTCACATTGGCCGCTCTTCTATCTGAAACGGTTGTACTTATCGTCTGCAAAGCTATGTCGCCTGCTGCGGTATGAGGAGACACTAAAAGCACCATAGTAGAACACAGATGAAGCTTCTAAGTTGATGTAATAGCCAGTAAGAAGTAGTACAATTCAAGTTTTAGTTATCCATTATTGACTTTTTAGCTGGCTTTGGTGCCTTGGACGTGAGCTAGGAACTTAAGAATTTGCATGAAAGGAGGACCAGCAGCCGAGTTGCACGGGAGAATGTGAAAAGTGTTCATATGTAGTAAAAACCTGAGAAATCGGTCCGTTTTCGTCATTTGTTATCGAATCGACTGAAAGCCCGATCGTCACATTGGCCGCTCTTCTCTCTGAAACGGTTGTACTTATCGTCTGCAAAGCTATGTCGCCTGCTGCGGTTTGTGGAGACACTAAAAGCACCATAGTAGAACACAGATGAAGCTTCTAAGTTGATGTAATATCCAGTAGGAACTAGTACAATTCAAGTTTTAGGTATCGATTATTGACTTTTTAGATGGCTTTGGTGCCTTGGACATGAACTAGAACTTTAAGATTCTGCATGAAAGGAGGACTAGCAGCCGAGTTGCACGGGAGAATGTCAAAAGTGTTCATATGTGGTAAAAACCTGAGAAATTCGTCCGTTTTCGTCATTTGTTATCGAATCGACTTTAAACCAGATCGTCACATTGGCCGCTCTTCTCTCTGAAACGTTTGTACTTATCGTCTGCAAAGCTATGTCGCGTTCTGCGGTATGCGGAGACATCAAAAGCACCGTAGTAGAACACGGATGAAGACTCTAAGTTGATGTAACAGCCAGTAAGAAATAGTACGATTCAAGTTTTAGGTATCGATTATTGAGTATTTAACCTTCTTTGGTGCCTTGGACATGAGTTAGGAAATTAAGATTTTGCATGAAAGTAGGACTAGCAGCCGAGTTAAACGGGACAATGTGAAAAGTGTTCATATGTAGTAAAAACCTGAGAAATCCGTCCGTTTTCGTCATTTGTTATCGAATCGACTTAAAGCCAGATCGTCACATTGGCAGCTCGTCTCTCTGAAACGGTTGTTCTTATCGTCTGCAAAGCTATGTCGCGTGCTGCGGTATGCGGAGACACTAGAAGTACCATAGTAGAACTCAGATGAAGCTTCTAAGTTGATGTAATTGCCAGTAAGAAGTAGTACAATGCAAGTTTTAGTTATGGATTATTGACTTTTTAGCTGGCTTTGGTGCCTTGGACATGAGCTAGAAACTCATGAATTTGCATGAAAGGAGGACTAGCAGCCGCGTTTCACGGGAGAATGTGGAAAGTATTCATATGTAGTAAAAACCTGAGAAATCCGTCCGTGTTCGGCATTTGTTATCGAATCGACTTAAAGCCAGATAGTCACATTGCCTGCTCTTCTTTCTGAAACGGTTGTCCTTATCGTCTGCAAAGCTATGTCGCGTGCTGCGGTATGCGGAGACACTAAAAGCACCATAGTAGAACACAGATGAAGCTTCTAAGTTGATGTAATAGCCAGTAAGAAGTAGTGCAATTCAAGTTTTAGTTATCGATTATTGACTTTTTACCCTTCCTTGGTGCTTTGGACACTAGCTATGAACTAAAACTATTGCATGAAAGGAGGACTACCAGCCGCGTTGCACGGGTGTATGTGAAAAGTGTTCATATGTAGTAAAAACAAGAGAAATTCGTCCGTTTTCGTCATTTGTTGTCGAATCGACTTCAAGCCAGATCGTCACAATGGCCGCTGTTCTGTCTGATACGGTTACATTTAACGTCTACAAAGCTATGTCGCGTGCTGCGGTATGCGGAGACACTAAAAGCACCATAGTAGAACGCAGATGAAGCTTTTAAATTGATGTAATAGCCAGTAAGAAGACGAACAATTCAAGTTTTAGGTATCGATTATTGATTTTTTACCCTCCTTTGGTGCCTTGGACATGAGCTAGGAACTTGAGATTTTGCATGAAAGGAGGATTAGCAGCCGCGTTGCACGGGAGAATGTGAAAAATGTTCATATGTAGTAAAACCTGAGAAATCCGTCCGTTTTCGTCATTTATTATCGAATCGACTTAAAGCCAGATCGTCACATTGGCCGCTGTTCTCTCTGAAACGGTTGTACTTATAGTCAGCAAAGCAATGTCACGTTCTGCGGTATGCGGAGACACTAAAAGCACCATAGTAGAACACAGATGATGCTTCTAAGTTGATGTAATACCCAGTAAGAAGTAGTAGAATTCAAGTTTTAGTTATCGATTATTGACTTTTTAGCTGGCTTTGGTGCCTTGGACATGAGCTAGGACCTTAACACTTTGCATGAAAGGAGGACTAGCAGCCGAGTTGCACGGGAGAATTTGAAAAGTGTTCATATGTAGTAAAAACCTGAGAAATCCGTCCGTTTTCGTCATTTGTTATCGAATCGACTTAAAGCCAGATCGTCACATTGGCCGTTCTTCTCTCTGAAACGGTTACATTTATCGTCTGCAAAGATATGACGCTTTCTGCGGTATGCGGAGACACTAAAAGCACCATAGTAGAACACAAATGAAGCTTCTAAGTTGATGTTATAGCCAGTAAGAAGTAGTACAATTCAAGTTTTAGTTATGGATTATTGACCTTATACCCTTCTTTGGTGCCTTGCACATGAGCTAGGAACTTAAGATTTTGCATGAAAGGAGGACTAGCAGCCGCGTTGCACAGGAGAATGTGAAAAGTGTGCGTATGTAGTAAAAACCTCAGAATTCCGTCCGTTTTCGTCATTTGCTATCGAATCGACTTAAAGCCAGATCGTCACATTGGCCGCTCTTCTCTCTAAAACGGTTGTACTTATCGTCTGCAAAGCTATGTCGCGTGCTGCGGTATGTGGAGATACTAAAAGCACCATAGTAGAACACAGATGAAGCTTCTAAATTGATGTAATAGCCAGTAAGAAGTAGTACAATTCAAGTTTTAGTATCGATAACTGACTTTTTACCCTTCTTTGTTGCCTTGGACATGAGCTACGAACTTACGATTTTGCATGAAAGGAGGACTAGCAGCCGCGTTGCCCGGGAGAACGTGAAAAGTGTTCATATGTAGTAAAAACCTGAGAAATCTGTCCGTGTTCGTCATTTGTTATCGAATCGACTTAAAGCCAGATTGTCACATTGGACGCTCCTCTGTCTGAAACGGTTACATTTATCGTCAGCAAAGATATGTCGCGTGCTGCCGTATGCGGAGACACTAAAAGCACCACAGTAGAACGCAGATGAAGCTTCTAAGTTGATGTAATAGCCAGTAAGAAGTAATATAATTCAAGTTTTAGGTATCGATTATTGAACTTTAAGCTGGCTTTGGTGCCTTGGACATGAGCTAGAACTTGAGATTTTGCATGAAAGGAGGACTAGCAGCTCCGATGCACGGGAGAATGCGAAAAGTGTTCATATGTAGTACAAACCTGAGAAATTTGTTCGTTTTCGTCATTTGTTATCGAATCGACTTAAAGCCAGATCGTCACATTGGCCGCTCTTCTCTTTGAAACGGTTGTACTTATCGACTGCAAAGCTATGTCGCGTGCTGCGGTATGCGGAGACACTAAAAGCACCATAGTAGAACACAGATGAAGCTTCTAAGTTGATGTAATAGCCAGTAAGAAGTAGTACAATTCAAGTTTTAGTTATCGATTATTGACTTTTTAGCTGGCTTTGGTGCCTTGGACATGAGCTAGGACCTTAACACTTTGCATTAAAGGAGGACTAGCTGCCGAGTTGCACGGTAGAATGTGAAAAGTGTTCATATGTAGTAAAAACTTGAGAACTCCGTCCGTGTTCGTCATTTGTTATGGAATCGACTTAAAGCCAGATCGTCCCATTGGCCGCTCCTCTCTCAGAAACGGTTGCTTTTATCGTCTTTGTTATCAAGCCAGATCGTCACATTGGCCGCTCTTCTGTCTGAAACGGTTACATTTATCGTCTGCAAAGCTATGTCGCGTGCTGCGGTATGTGGAGATACTAAAAGCACCATAGTAGAACACAGATGGAGCTTCTAAGTTGATGTAATAGCCAGTAAGAAGTAGTACAATTCAAGTTTTAGTTATCGATTATTGACTTTTTACCCTTCATTGGTGGCTTGGACATGAACTAGGAACTTAAGAATTTGCATGAAAGGAGGACTAGCTGCCGAGTTGCACGATAGAATGTGAAAAGTGTTCATATGTAGTAAGAACCTGAGAAATCCGTCCGTTTTCGTCATTTGTTGTCGAATCGACTTAAAGCCAGATTGTCACATTGGCCGCTGTTCTGTCTGAAACGGTTACATTTATCGTCTGCAAAGCTATGTCGCGTGCTGTGGTATCCGGAGACACTAAAAGCACCATAGTAGAACGCAGATGAAGCTTCTAAGTTGATGTAATAGCCAGTAAGTAGTGGTACAATTCAAGTTTTAGATATCGATTATCCACTTTTTACCCTCCTTTGGTGCCTTGGACATGAGCTAGGAACTTGAGATATTGCATGAAAGGAGGATTAGCAGCCGCGTTGCACGGGAGAATGTGAAAAGTGTTCATATGTAGTAAAAACCTGAGAAATCCGTCCGTGTTCGTCATTTGTTATCGAATTTACTTAAAGTCAGATTGTCACATTGGCCGCTCTTCTGTCTGAAACGGATACATTTATCGTCTTCAAAGCTATGTCGCGTGCTGCGGTATACGGAGACACTAAAAGCACCATAGTAGAACACAGATGATGCTTACAAGTTGATGTAATAGCCAGTAAGAAGTAGTACAATTCAAGTTTTAGGTATCGATTATTGACCTTTTAGGTAGCTTTGGCGCCTTGGACATGAGCTAAGAACTTAATATTTTGCATGAAAGGAGGACTAGCAGCCGCGTTGCACGGGAGAATGTGAAAAGTGTTCATATGTAGTAGAAACCTGAGAAATCTATCCGTTTTCGTCATTTTTTATAGAATCGACTTAAAGCCAGATCGTCACATGGGCCGCAGATCTGTCTGAAACGGTTACATTTATCGTCTGCAAAGCTATATGGCGTTCTGCGGAATGCAGAGACACTAAAAGCACAATAGTAGAACACAGATGAAGCTTCTAAGATGATGTAATAGCCAGTATGAAGTAGTACAATTCAAGTTTTAGTTATCGATTATTGATTTTTTACCCTTCTTCGGTGCCTTGTACATGAGCTAGGAACTTAAAATTTTGCAATAAGGGAGGACTAGTAGCCGCGTTGCATGGGACAATGTGAAAAGTGTTCGTATGTAGTAAAAGCCTGAGAAATCAGTCCGTTTTCGTCATTTGTTTTCGAATCGACTTAAAGCCAGATCGTCACATTGGCCGCTCTTCTCTATGAAACGGTTATACTTACCGTCTGCAAAGGTACGACGCGTGCTGCGTTATGGGTAGACACTAAAAGCACCATAGTAGAACACAGATGAAGCATCTAAGTTGATGTAATAGCCAGTAAGAAGCAGTACAACTCAGGTTTTAGGTATCGATTATTGCTTTTTAGCTGGCTTTGGTGCCTTGGACATGAGCTAGGAACTTAAGATTTTGCATTAAAGGAGGACTAGCAGCCGCGTTGTATGGGAGAATGTGAAAAGTGTTTATATGTAGTAATAACCTGAGAATTCTGTTCGTTTTCGTCATTTGTTTTCGAATCGAGTTAAAGCCAGATCGTCACATTGGCCGCTCTTCCCTCTGAAACGGTTGTACTTATCGTCTGCAAAGGTATGTTGCCTGCTGCGGTATGGGGAGACACTAAAAGCACCATAGTAGAACACAGATGAAGCTTCTAAGTTGATGTAATAGCCAGTAAGAAGTAGCACAATTCAAGTTTTAGGTATCGATTATTGACTTTTTAGTTGGATTTGGTGCCTTGGACATGAGCTAGGACCTTAAGATTCTGCATGAGAGGAGGACTAGCAGCCGAGTTGCACGGGTGAATGTGATAAGTGTTCATACGTAGTAAAAACCTGAGAAATCCGTCCGTTTTCGTCATTTATTGACGAAACGACTTAAAGCCAGATCGTTGAATTGGCCGCTCTTCTCTCTGAAACGGTTGTACTTATCGTCTGCAAAGCTATGTCGCGTGCTGTGGTATGCGGAGACACTAAAAGCATCATAGTAGAACACAGATGAAGCTTCTAAGTTAATGTAATAGCCAGTAAGAAGTAGTACAATTCAAGTATAAGTTATCGATTTTTGCCTTTTTAGCTGGCTTTGGTGCTTTGGACATGAGCTAGGAACTTAAGAATTTGCATGAACGGAGGACTAGCAGCCGCGTTGCACGGTAGAATGTGAAAAGTGTTCATATGTAGTAAAAACTTGAGATCTCCGTCCGTGTTCGTCATTTGTTATCGAATCGACTTAAAGCCAGATCGTCACATTGGCCGCTCTTCTCTCAGAAACGGTTGTTTTTATCGTCTTTGTTATCAAGCCAGATCGTCACATTGGCCGCTCTTTTGTCTGAAACGGTTACATTTATCGTCTGCAAAGCTATGTCGCGTGCTGCGGTATGTGGAGATACTAAAAGCAGCTTAGTAGAACACAGATGAAGCTTCTAAGTTGATGTAATAGCCAGTAAGAAGTAGTACAATTCAAGTTTTAGTTATCGATTATTGACTTTTTACCCTTCATTGGTGGCTTGGACATGAACTAGGAACTTAAGAATTTGCATGAAATGAGGACTAGCAGTCGCGTTGCACGGTAGAATGTGAAAAGTGTTCATATGTAGTAAAAACTTGAGAAATCCGTCCGGGCTCGTCATTTGTTATCGAATCGACTTAAAGCCAGATCGTCACATTGGCCGCTCTTCTGTCATAAACGGTTGTTTTTATCGCCTGCAAATCTATGTCGCGTGCTGCGGTATACGGAGACACTAAAAGCACCATAGTAGAACACAGATGATGCTTACAAGTTGATGTAATAGCCAGTAAGAAGTAGTACAATTCAAGTTTTAGGTATCGATTATTGACCTTTTAGGTAGCTTTGGCGCCTTGGACATGAGCTAGGCACTTAAGATTCTGCATGAAAGGAGGACTAGCTGCCGAGTTGCACGATAGAATGTGAAAAGCGTTCATATGTAGAAAGAACCTGAGAAGTCCGTCCGTTTTCGTCATTTGTTGTCGAATCGACTTAAAGACCGATCGTCACATTGGCCGCTCTTCTGTCTGAAACGGTTGTACTTATCGTCTGCAAAGCTACGTCACATGCTGAGGTATGCGGATACGCTAAAAGCACCATAGTAGAACACAGATGATGCTTATAAGTTGATGTAATAGACAGTAAGAAGTAGTACAATTCAAGTTTTAGGTATCGATTATTGACTTTTTACAATTCTTTGGTGCCTTGGACATGAGCTAGGAACTTAATATTTTGCATGAAAGGAGGACTAGCAGCCGCGTTGCACGGGAGAATGTGAAAAGTGTTCATATGTAGTAGAAACCTGAGAAATCTATCCGTTTTCGTCATTTTTTATAGAATCGACTTAAAGCCAGATCGTCACATGGGCCGCAGATCTGTCTGAAACGGTTACATTTATCGTCTGCAAAGCTATACGGCGTTCTGCGGAATGCAGAGACACTAAAAGCACAATACTAGAACACAGATGAAGCTTCTAAGATGATGTAATAGCCAGTATGAAGTAGTACAATTCAAGTTTTAGTTATCGATTATTGATTTTTTACCCTTCTTCGGTGCCTTGTACATGAGCTAGGAACTTAAAATTTTGCAATAAGGGAGGACTAGTAGCCGCGTTGCATGGGACAATGTGAAAAGTGTTCGTATGTAGTAAAAGCCTGAGAAATCAGTCCGTTTTCGTCATTTGTTTTCGAATCGACTTAAAGCCAGATCGTCACATTGGCCGCTCTTCTCTATGAAACGGTTATACTTACCGTCTGCAAAGGTACGACACGTGCTGCGTTATGGGGAGACACTAAAAGCACCATAGTAGAACACAGATGAAGCATCTAAGTTGATGTAATAGCCAGTAAGAAGCAGTACAACTCAGGTTTTAGGTATCGATTATTGCTTTTTAGCTGGCTTTGGTGCCTTGGACATGAGCT
The DNA here is from genome assembly GCF_023897955.1 of Schistocerca gregaria. Lineage (NCBI taxonomy): Eukaryota > Metazoa > Arthropoda > Insecta > Orthoptera > Acrididae > Schistocerca > Schistocerca gregaria. The sequence goes on from NC_064925.1 coordinate 587,884,272, forward strand.
AGGAACTTAAGATTTTGCATTAAAGGAGGACTAGCAGCCGCGTTGTATGGGAGAATGTGAAAAGTGTTTATATGTAGTAATAACCTGAGAATTCTGTTCGTTTTCGTCATTTGTTTTCGAATCGAGTTAAAGCCAGATCGTCACATTGTCCGCCCTTCCCTCTGAAACGGTTGTACTTATCGTCTGCAAAGGTATGTCGCCTGCTGTGGTATGGGGAGACACTAAAAGCACAATAGTAGAACACAGATGAAGCTTCTAAGTTGATGTAATAGCCAGTAAGAAGTAGCACAATTCAAGTTTTAGGTATCGATTATTGACTTTTTAGCTGGATTTGGTGCCTTGGACATGAGCTAGGACCTTAAGATTCTGCATGAGAGGAGGACTAGCAGCCGAGTTGCACGGGTGAATGTGATAAGTGTTCATACGTAGTAAAAACCTGAGAAATCCGTCCGTTTTCGTCATTTGTTATCGAATCGACTTAAAGCCAGATCGTCACATTGTCCGCTCTTCTCTCTGAAACGGTTGTACTTATCGTCTGCAAAGGTATGTCGCGTGCTACGGTATGGGGAGACACTAAAAGTACCATAGTAGAACACAGATGAAGCTTCTAAGTTGATGTAATAGCCTGTAAGAAGTAGTACAATTCAAGTTTTAGTTATCGATTATTGACTTTTTACCCTTCATTGGTGGCTTGGACATGAACTAGGAACTTAAGAATTTGCATGAAAGGAGGACTAGCTGCCGAGTTGCACGATAGAATGTGAAAAGTGTTCATATGTAGTAAGAACCTGAGAAATCCGTCCGTTTTCGTCATTTGTTGTCGAATCGACTTAAAGCCAGATTGTCACATTGGCCGCTGTTCTGTCTGAAACGGTTACATTTATCGTCTGCAAAGCTATGTCGCGTGCTGTGGTATCCGGAGACACTAAAAGCACCATAGTAGAACGCAGATGAAGCTTCTAAGTTGATGTAATAGCCAGTAAGTAGTGGTACAATTCAAGTTTTAGATATCGATTATCCACTTTTTACCCTCCTTTGGTGCCTTGGACATGAGCTAGGAACTTGAGATATTGCATGAAAGGAGGATTAGCAGCCGCGTTGCACGGGAGAATGTGAAAAGTGTTCATATGTAGTAAAAACCTGAGAAATCCGTCCGTGTTCGTCATTTGTTACCGAATTTACTTAAAGTCAGATTGTCACATTGGCCGCTCTTCTGTCTGAAACGGATACATTTATCGTCTTCAAAGCTATGTCGCGTGCTGCGGTATACGGAGACACTAAAAGCACCATAGTAGAACACAGATGATGCTTACAAGTTGATGTAATAGCCAGTAAGAAGTAGTACAATTCAAGTTTTAGGTATCGATTATTGACCTTTTAGGTAGCTTTGGCGCCTTGGACATGAGCTAAGAACTTAATATTTTGCATGAAAGGAGGACTAGCAGCCGCGTTGCACGGGAGAATGTGAAAAGTGTTCATATGTAGTAGAAACCTGAGAAATCTATCCGTTTTCGTCATTTTTTATAGAATCGACTTAAAGCCAGATCGTCACATGGGCCGCAGATCTGTCTGAAACGGTTACATTTATCGTCTGCAAAGCTATATGGCGTTCTGCGGAATGCAGAGACACTAAAAGCACAATAGTAGAACACAGATGAAGCTTCTAAGATGATGTAATAGCCAGTATGAAGTAGTACAATTCAAGTTTTAGTTATCGATTATTGATTTTTTACCCTTCTTCGGTGCCTTGTACATGAGCTAGGAACTTAAAATTTTGCAATAAGGGAGGACTAGTAGCCGCGTTGCATGGGACAATGTGAAAAGTGTTCGTATGTAGTAAAAGCCTGAGAAATCAGTCCGTTTTCGTCATTTGTTTTCGAATCGACTTAAAGCCAGATCGTCACATTGGCCGCTCTTCTCTATGAAACGGTTATACTTACCGTCTGCAAAGGTACGACTCGTGCTGCGTTATGGGTAGACACTAAAAGCACCATAGTAGAACACAGATGAAGCATCTAAGTTGATGTAATAGCCAGTAAGAAGCAGTACAACTCAGGTTTTAGGTATCGATTATTGCTTTTTAGCTGGCTTTGGTGCCTTGGACATGAGCTAGGAACTTAAGATTTTGCATTAAAGGAGGACTAGCAGCCGCGTTGTATGGGAGAATGTGAAAAGTGTTTATATGTAGTAATAACCTGAGAATTCTGTTCGTTTTCGTCATTTGTTTTCGAATCGAGTTAAAGCCAGATCGTCACATTGGCCGCTCTTCCCTCTGAAACGGTTGTACTTATCGTCTGCAAAGGTATGTCGCCTGCTGCGGTATGGGGAGACACTAAAAGCACCATAGTAGAACACAGATGAAGCTTCTAAGTTGATGTAATAGCCAGTAAGAAGTAGCACAATTCAAGTTTTAGGTATCGATTATTGACTTTTTAGTTGGATTTGGTGCCTTGGACATGAGCTAGGACCTTAAGATTCTGCATGAGAGGAGGACTAGCAGCCGAGTTGCACGGGTGAATGTGATAAGTGTTCATACGTAGTAAAAACCTGAGAAATCCGTCCGTTTTCGTCATTTATTGACGAAACGACTTAAAGCCAGATCGTTGAATTGTCCGCTCTTCTCTCTGAAACGGTTGTACTTATCGTCTGCAAAGCTATGTCGCGTGCTGTGGTATGCGGAGACACTAAAAGCATCATAGTAGAACACAGATGAAGCTTCTAAGTTAATGTAATAGCCAGTAAGAAGTAGTACAATTCAAGTATAAGTTATCGATTTTTGCCTTTTTAGCTGGCTTTGGTGCTTTGGACATGAGCTAGGAACTTAAGAATTTGCATGAACGGAGGACTAGCAGCCGCGTTGCACGGTAGAATGTGAAAAGTGTTCATATGTAGTAAAAACTTGAGATCTCCGTCCGTGTTCGTCATTTGTTATCGAATCGACTTAAAGCCAGATCGTCAAATTGGCCGCTCTTCTCTCAGAAACGGTTGTTTTTATCGTCTTTGTTATCAAGCCAGATCGTCACATTGGCCGCTCTTTTGTCTGAAACGGTTACATTTATCGTCTGCAAAGCTATGTCGCGTGCTGCGGTATGTGGAGATACTAAAAGCAGCTTAGTAGAACACAGATGAAGCTTCTAAGTTGATGTAATAGCCAGTAAGAAGTAGTACAATTCAAGTTTTAGTTATCGATTATTGACTTTTTACCCTTCATTGGTGGCTTGGACATGAACTAGGAACTTAAGAATTTGCATGAAATGAGGACTAGCAGTCGCGTTGCACGGTAGAATGTGAAAAGTGTTCATATGTAGTAAAAACTTGAGAAATCCGTCCGGGTTCGTCATTTGTTATCGAATCGACTTAAAGCCAGATCGTCACATTGGCCGCTCTTCTGTCATAAACGGTTGTTTTTATCGCCTGCAAATCTATGTCGCGTGCTGCGGTATACGGAGACACTAAAAGCACCATAGTAGAACACAGATGATGCTTACAAGTTGATGTAATAGCCAGTAAGAAGTAGTACAATTCAAGTTTTAGGTATCGATTATTGACCTTTTAGGTAGCTTTGGCGCCTTGGACATGAGCTAGGCACTTAAGATTCTGTATGAAAGGAGGACTAGCTGCCGAGTTGCACGATAGAATGTGAAAAGCGTTCATATGTAGAAAGAACCTGAGAAGTCCGTCCGTTTTCGTCATTTGTTGTCGAATCGACTTAAAGACCGATCGTCACATTGGCCGCTCTTCTGTCTGAAACGGTTGTACTTATCGTCTGCAAAGCTACGTCACATGCTGAGGTATGCGGATACGCTAAAAGCACCATAGTAGAACACAGATGATGCTTATAAGTTGATGTAATAGACAGTAAGAAGTAGTACAATTCAAGTTTTAGGTATCGATTATTGACTTTTTACAATTCTTTGGTGCCTTGGACATGAGCTAGGAACTTAATATTTTGCATGAAAGGAGGACTAGCAGCCGCGTTGCACGGGAGAATGTGAAAAGTGTTCATATGTAGTAGAAACCTGAGAAATCTATCCGTTTTCGTCATTTTTTATAGAATCGAATTAAAGCCAGATCGTCACATGGGCCGCAGATCTGTCTGAAACGGTTACATTTATCGTCTGCAAAGCTATATGGCGTTCTGCGGAATGCAGAGACACTAAAAGCACAATACTAGAACACAGATGAAGCTTCTAAGATGATGTAATAGCCAGTATGAAGTAGTACAATTCAAGTTTTAGTTATCGATTATTGATTTTTTACCCTTCTTCGGTGCCTTGTACATGAGCTAGGAACTTAAAATTTTGCAATAAGGGAGGACTAGTAGCCGCGTTGCATGGGACAATGTGAAAAGTGTTCGTATGTAGTAAAAGCCTGAGAAATCAGTCCGTTTTCGTCATTTGTTTTCGAATCGACTTAAAGCCAGATCGTCACATTGGCCGCTCTTCTCTATGAAACGGTTATACTTACCGTCTGCAAAGGTACGACACGTGCTGCGTTATGGGGAGACACTAAAAGCACCATAGTAGAACACAGATGAAGCATCTAAGTTGATGTAATAGCCAGTAAGAAGCAGTACAACTCAGGTTTTAGGTATCGATTATTGCTTTTTAGCTGGCTTTGGTGCCTTGGACATGAGCTAGGAACTTAAGATTTTGCATTAAAGGAGGACTAGCAGCCGCGTTGTATGGGAGAATGTGAAAAGTGTTTATATGTAGTAATAACCTGAGAATTCTGTTCGTTTTCGTCATTTGTTTTCGAATCGAGTTAAAGCCAGATCGTCACATTGTCCGCCCTTCCCTCTGAAACGGTTGTACTTATCGTCTGCAAAGGTATGTCGCCTGCTGCGGTATGGGGAGACACTAAAAGCACAATAGTAGAACACAGATGAAGCTTCTAAGTTGATGTAATAGCCAGTAAGAAGTAGCACAATTCAAGTTTTAGGTATCGATTATTGACTTTTTAGCTGGATTTGGTGCCTTGGACATGAGCTAGGACCTTAAGATTCTGCATGAGAGGAGGACTAGCAGCCGAGTTGCACGGGTGAATGTGATAAGTGTTCATACGTAGTAAAAACCTGAGAAATCCGTCCGTTTTCGTCATTTGTTATCGAATCGACTTAAAGCCAGATCGTCACATTGTCCGCTCTTCTCTCTGAAACGGTTGTACTTATCGTCTGCAAAGGTATGTCGCGTGCTACGGTATGGGGAGACACTAAAAGTACCATAGTAGAACACAGATGAAGCTTCTAATTTGATGTAATAGCCAGTAAGAAGTAGTACAATTCAAGTTTTAGTTTTTGATCATTGACTGTTTACAAATCTTTGGTGCCTTGGACATGAGCTAGGAACTTAATATTTTGCATGAAAGGAGGACTAGCAGCCGCGTTGCACGGGAGAATGTGAAAAGTGTTCATATGTTGTAAAAACCTGAGAAATCCGTCCGCTTTTTTCATTTGTTATCGAATCGACTTAAAGCCAGATCGTCACCTTGGCCGCTCTTCTCTCTGAAACGGTTGTACTTATCGTCTGCAAAGCTATGTCGCGTGCTGCGGTATGCGGAGACACTAAAAGCACCATAGCAGAACACAGAATAAGCTTCTAAGTTGATGTAATAGCCTGTAAGAAGTAGTACAACTCAAGTTTTAGTTATCGATTTTTGCCTTTTTAGCTGGCTTTGGTGCCTTGGACATGAGCTAGGAACTTAAGAATTTGCATGAACGGAGGACTAGCAGCCGCGTTCCACGAGAGAATGTGAAAAGTGTTCATATGTAGTAAAAACTTGAGAACTCCGTCCGTGTTCGTCATTTGTTATCGAATCGACTTAAAGCCAGATCGTCACATTGGCCGCTCTTCTCTCAGAAACGGTTGTTTTTATCGTCTTTGTTATCAAGCCAGATCGTCACATTGGCCGCTCTTCTGTCTGAAACGGTTACATTTATCGTCTGCAAAGCTATGTCGCGTGCTGCGGTATACGGAGACACTAAAAGCACCATAGTAGAACACAGATGATGCTTATAAGTTGATGTAATAGCCAGTAAGAAGTAGTACAATTCAAGTTTTAGATATCGATTATTGACCTTTTAGGTAGCTTTGGCGCTTTGGACATCAGCTAGGCCCTTAAGATTCTGCATGAAAGGAGGACTAGCTGCCGAGTTGCACGATAGAATGTGAAAAGTGTTTATATGTAGTAAGAACCTGAGAATTCCGTTCGTTTTCGTCATTTGTTGTCGAATCGACTTAAAGCCAGATCGTCACATTGGCCGCAGATCTGTCTGAAACGGTTACATTCATCGTCTGCAAAGCTATATCGCGTTCTGCGGTACGCAGAGAATCTAAAAGCACCATTTTAGAACACAGATGAAGCTTCTAAATTGATGTAATAGCCAGTATGAAGTAGTACAATTCAAGTTTTAGTTATCGATTATTGACTTTTTACCCTTCTTTGGTGCCTTGGACATGAGCTAATAACTTAAGATTTTGCATAAAAGGAGGACTAGCAGCCGCGTTGCACGGGAGAACGTGAGAAGTGTTCATACGTAGAAAAAACCTGAGAAATCCGTCCATGTTTGTCATTTGTTATCGAATTTACTTAAAGTCAGAGTGTCACATTGGCCGCTCTTCTGTCTGAAACGGTTACATTTATCGTCTGCAAAGCTATGTCGCGTGCTGCGGTATACGGAGACACTAAAAGCACCATAGTAGAACACAGATGATGCTTATAAGTTGATGTAATAGCCAGTAAGAAGTAGTACAATTCAAGTTTTAGATATCGATTATTGACCTTTTAGGTAGCTTTGGCGCTTTGGACATCAGCTAGGCCCTTAAGATTCTGCATGAAAGGAGGACTAGCTGCCGAGTTGCACGATAGAATGTGAAAAGTGTTTATATGTAGTAAGAACCTGAGAATTCCGTTCGTTTTCGTCATTTGTTGTCGAATCGACTTAAAGCCAGATCGTCACATTGGCCGCAGATCTGTCTGAAACGGTTACATTCATCGTCTGCAAAGCTATATCGCGTTCTGCGGTACGCAGAGAATCTAAAAGCACCATTTTAGAACACAGATGAAGCTTCTAAATTGATGTAATAGCCAGTATGAAGTAGTACAATTCAAGTTTTAGATATCGATTATTGACTTTTTAGCAGGCTTTGGTGCCTTGGACATGAGCTAGGAACTTAACACTTTGCATTAAAGGAGGACTAGCTGCCGTTGCACGGGAGAATGTGAAAAGTGTTCATATGTTGTAAAAACCTGAGAAATCCGTCCGTTTTCGTAATTTGTTATCGAATCGACTTAAAGCCAGATCGTCACCTTGGCCGCTCTTCTCTCTGAAACGGTTGTACTTATCGTCTGCAAAGCTATGTCGCGTGCAGCGGTTTGCGGAGACACTAAATGCACCATAGCAGAACACAGAATAAGCTTCTAAGTTGATGTAATAGCCTGTAAGAAGTAGTACAATTCAAGTTTTAGGTATCGATTATTGACTTTTTAGCTGATTTGGTGACTTGGACATGAGCTAGGACCTTAAGATTCTGCATGAAAGGAGGACTAGCTGCCGAGTTGCACGGGAGAATGTTAAAAGTGTTCATATGTAGTAAAAACCTGAGAAATCCGTCCGTTTTCGTCATTTATTGACGAAACGACTTAAAGCCAGATCGTTCAATTGGCCGCTCTTCTCTCTGAAACGGTTGTACTTATCGTCTGCAAAGCTATGTCGCCTGCTGTGGTATGCGGAGACACTAAAGGCACCAAAGTAGAACACAGATGAAGCTTCTAAGTTGATGTAATAGCCAGTAAGAAGTAGTACAATTCAAGTTTTAGTTATCGATTATTGACTTTTTACCCTTCATTGGTGGCTTGGACATGAACTAGGAACTTAAGAATTTGCATGAAAGGTGGACTAGCAGCCGCGTTGCACGGTAGAATGTGAAAAGTGTTCATATGTAGTAAAAACTTGAGAAATCCGTCCGTGTTCGTCATTTGTTATCGAATCGACTTAAAGCCAGATCGTCACATTGGCCGCTCTTCTCTCATAAACGGTGGTTTTTATCGTCTGCAAAGCTATGTCGCGTGCTGCGGTATACGGAGACACTAAAGGCACCATAGCAGAACACAGATGATGCTTATAAGTTGATGTAATAGCCAGTAAGAAGTAGTACAATTCAACTTTTAGGTATCGATTATTGACCTTTTAGGTAGCTTTGGCGCCTTGGACATGAGCTAGGCCCTTAAGATTCTGCATGAAAGGAGGACTAGCTGCCGAGTTGCACGATAGAATGTGAAAAGTGTTCATATGTAGTAAGAACCTGAGAAATCCGTCCGTTTTCGTCATTTGTTGTCGAATCGACTTAAAGCCCGATCGTCACATTGGCCGTTCTTCTGTCTGAAACGGTTGTACTTATCGTCTGCAAAGCTATGTCGCGTGCTGCGGTATGCGGAGACACTAAAGGCACCATAGTAGAACACAGATGATGCTTATAAGTTGATGTAATAGCCAGTAAGAAGTAGTACAATTCAAGTTTTAGGTATCGATTATTGACTTTTTACAATTCTTTGGTGCCTTAGACATGAGCTAGGAACTTAATATTTTGCATGAAAGGAGGACTAGCAACCGCGTTGCATGGGAGAATGTGAAAAGTGTTCATATGTAGTTGAAACCTGAGAAATCTATTCGTTTTCGTCATTTTTTATGGAATCGACTTAAAGCCAGATCGTCACATGGGCCGCAGATCTGTCTGAAACGGTTACATTTATCGTCTGCAAAGCTATATCGCGTTCTGCGGTATGCAGAGACACTAAAAGCACAATAGGAGAACACAGATGAAGCTTCTAAGTTGATGTAATAGCCAGTAAGAAGTAGTACAATTCAAGTTTTAGGTATCGATTATTGAATTTTTACCTTTCCTTGGTGCCTTGGACATGAGTTAGGAAATTGAGAGCGGCCTGAGCTGGCGAGGCGTGCGCATCGCTGCCGTTGCGCGCTACGCTAACTCGGCCGTTGAGAGCTCGTGAAGAGGTTTCTGTGCTGTGGGAGCCGCGCAGAGCAAATTGTCGTGCGTTGTTTTGACAACGCGTGCAGATTGTCGTGTTTCGCGCCTCACAGCGCAGGAAAGAAGGGTGCGCAGAGGAAACCTGCCGCTACGAAGGGTCCTTCGGTTGCGCAACTCACTAAGTCTGCCGACCACGCAAGGGACTCCCGAGAAGACGAGTCGCGGCCTGTCCCCCCTTTATACATCAAGTGTAAAGGTGGGTGGACAGCGCTGTTCGACACCATGACGAACTGCGCACGGAACGAAGTGGTCTACGAGTCTGTCGATACAGACTCGCTGATCTGCGTTCGAGCCGGAAACGTGGCCGACCACAGGGCGATCAAGGTCGCAGTGGCCGACCACATCGTCGACGCGCCGCCGGCGCGTGAGAAGGCACCTTCCGCAGGAAGGATGAAGACGACCAAGGCACTCCTCAGGAGGCTACCTTGGTGCTGTGACGAGGCAGCGGTACGGGAAGGGCTGCTGCGAGCCGGGTTTGGTGGTGTAACCGCAAGGCTGCACAACCGGACCAACAAGAAGAGGGCGCCGCTCTATGCCGTTACCGTGCATACGGTCGACGGCGGGAGCGACATCTTCGACTTGCGGAAGCTGCTGGGCTTCCCGGTGACGTCAGAGGCTCTCCCGACCGCCATGGACCCCCTGCCCCAGTGCTTCAGGTGCCAGGGCGAGGGCCATGTTGCGAAGTATTGCCGCAACGCGGTGCGGTGCGTCAAGTGCTCAGGGGAGCACGACAGCCGCGCCTGCGACCGCGGCAGCAACGTTCTGCCGACCTGTGTCCGGTGTGGCGGCCCGCACGTCGCCAGCTGGCGCGGCTGTGCTGCTTTTGCAAGCCGCAGCCGTGTCGGGGGCGGCGAGGCGGCCGCGGTCGCACCGACACAGCGGAAGATGCGAAGACGACGTCAGAAACGGCGTAGGGCGCAGAACAGCCCGGCGCAGCAGAGGGACGGCGCAGCAGCAGCTCCACCTGCCAGGAGCAGGGAAGACCGCTTGGAAACGGGCGGCCAGGACGCAGCCCGCGCTCCCGAGAAGATGCGTGACCTCGAACTCGGCAACGCCGTGAAGGAGGCCACTGCAGCCCTCAGAGCCGTCATTGCGACAGAGAGGGCTGCCTTCGCAGCCGCCGTGGCTGCAGAGAAAGAAGAGGCCTTGAGGCAGCTGCGAGCAGTCTTCGCCCGAGGCCCCGGCGCAGTAGTACCTGCGAACGCTATTGCGACCTCGCAGTAGGACGTCCGCGCGCCTGAGCCAGCGGTTGCCCCAGCAGCACCGCAGGTGAGAGGTGCAGTGAAGAAAACCACCGCTCCAGCTGAACCGGTGGCAACGCCGACCACGACGGGAGCCGGTCCCCCAAGGGATCGAGAAGCCAAAAGGGCAGCCTTTATCGCCCAGGCGCGAGCGAACGGCAAAACTTCCTCGGACGCTGAACTGACGCAGCTCTTCAAACAAACGGAGCTCTTTGAAGCTACATTGCGAAAGAGCTGCGGCGTGCAGTAGAGGAGGACGCTGAACGGTAGCCGATCGCTGTCGTTCAGCACCAGCCTGATGAAGCTGCACCAAGTCACCGACGACAAGGCGCAGCAGAGGGCCCAACAGGAACGCATGCGTTGCCGCGCCGAACTCTTATGTTACAGGGAGGAAGCCACTGCAGCCGGCCCAGGGGACTACAAGCGAGCCCAGCCGCAGCACTCGGACTGACCCAGCTAACGGACACGCAGCACATAGGTAACGATGCATGATACCTCACGCTAACCGACCTCACCTTGCATGCTCTATCGCAGCTAGCAAGCCGCTACTGCCCTTACTACCCGTCCTACTGTCGCAGAGGTTTTTTTTCCCTTGGCTCTGGACTTGGCACTTTTTTTTCCTCTGCCGTTACAACCGCTACCCTTCAATCGCTTTCGACCACTTCTATCTCCTAATGGACCATGTAAATGAGTAATCTTACCCAGACGCATGAACAACATCACAGCCTGCATCCTGTGACGCCTGATTCAAAACTAACATGCTTACGGAGGTGACAGTAGAACTTTTGGTTTGGTCACCACGTTGATGCGGGCGTGGAGGGGCCCCCATCCTTATAATACGAAGAGTTAGGAAATTAAGATTTTGCATGAAATTAGGACTAGCAGCCGCGTTACACGGGAGAATGTGAAAAGTGTTCATATGTAGTAAAAACCTGAGAAATCCGTCCGTTTTCGTCATTTGTTATCGAATCGACTTAAAGCCAGATCGTCACATTGGCCGCTCTTCTCTCTAAAACGTTGGTACTTATCGTCTGCAATGTTATGTCGCGTGCTGCGGTATGTGGAGACACTAAAAGCACCATAGTAGAACACAGATGAAGCATCTAAGTTGATGTAATACAGAGTAAGAAGTAGAACAATTCAAGTTTTAGGTATCGATTATTGAATTTTTACCCTTCTTTGGTGCCTTGGGCATGAGCTAGGAACTTAAAATTTTTCATGAAAGGAGGACTAGCAGCTGCGTTGCACGGGAGAATGTGAAAAGTGTTCATATGTAGTAGAAACCTGACAAATCTATTCGTTTTCGTCATTTTTTATAGAATCGACTTAAAGCCAGATCGTCACATGGGCCGCAGATCTGTCTGAAACGGTTACATTTATCGTCTGCAAAGCTATATCGCGTTCTGCGGTATGCAGAGACACTAAAAGCACAATAGGAGAACACAGATGAAGCTTCTAAGTTGATGTAATAGCCAGTAAGAAGTAGTACAATTCAAGTTTTAGGTATCGATTATTGAATTTTTACCTTTCCTTGGTGCCTTGGACATGAGTTAGGAAATTAAGATTTTGCATGAAATTAGGACTAGCAGCCGCGTTACACGGGAGAATGTGAAAAGTGTTCATATGTAGTAAAAACCTGAGAAATCCGTCCGTTTTCGTCATTTGTTATCGAATCGACTTAAAGCCAGATCGTCACATTGGCCGCTCTTCTCTCTAAAACGTTGGTACTTATCGTCTGCAATGTTATGTCCCGTGCTGCGGTATGTGGAGACACTAAAAGCACCATAGTAGAACACAGATGAAGCATCTAAGTTGATGTAATAGCCAGTAAGAAATAGTACTATTCAAGTTTTAGGTTTCGATTATTGCCTTTTTAGCCGGCTTTGGTGCCTTGGACATGAGCTAGGAACTTAAGATTTTGCATGAAAGGAGGACTAGAAGCCGCGTTAAATAGGAGAATGTGAAAAGTGTTCATATGTAGTAAAAACCTGAGAAATCCGTCCGTTTTCGTCATTTGTTATCGAATCGACTTAAAACCAGATCGTCACATTGGCCGCTCTTCTCTCTAAAACGTTTGTACTTATCGTCTGCAAAGTTATGTCGCGTGCTGCGGTATGTGGAGACACTAAAAGCACCATAGTAGAACACAGGTGAAGCTTCTAAGTTGATGTAATAGCCAGTAAGAAGTAGTACAATTCCAGTTTTAGTTATCGATTATTGATCTTTTAGCTGGCTTTGGTGCCTTGGACATGAGCTAAGACCTTAAGATTCTGCATGAAAGGAGGACTAGCAACCGAGGTGCATGGGAGGATGTGAAAAGTGTTCATACGTAGTAAAAACCTGAGAAATCAGTCCGTTTTCGTCATTTGTTGTCTAATCGACTTAAAGCCAGATCGTCACATTGGCCGCTCTTCTCTCTGAAACGGTTGTACTTATCGTCTGCAAAGCTATGTCGCGTGCTGCGGTATGGGGAGACACTAAAAGCACCATAGTAGAACACAGATGAAGCTTTTAAGTTGATGTGATAGCCAGTAAGAAGTAGGACAATTCATGTTTTAGGTATCGATTATTGACTTTTTAGCTGGCTTTGGTGCCTTGGACATGATGTAGGACCTTAAGATTCTGCATGAAAGGAGGACTAGCAGCCGAGTTGCACGGGAGAATGTGAAAAGTGTCCAAACGTAGTAAAAACCTGAGAAATCCGTCCGTTTTCGTCATTTGTTATCGATTCGACTTAAAGCCAGATCGTCACATTGGCCGCTCTTCTCTCTGAAACGGTTGTACTTATCGTCTGCAAAGCTATGTCGCGTGCTGCGGTATGTGGAGACGCTAAAAGCACCATAGTAGAACACGGATGAAGTTTCTAAGTTGATGTAATAGCCAGTATGAAGTAGTACAATTCAAGTTTTAGGTATCGATTATTGACTTTTTACCCTTCTTTGGTGCCTTGGACATGACCTAGGAAATTAAGATTTTGCATGAAAGGAGGACTTAAAGCCAGATCGTCACATTAGCCGCTCTTCTCTCTAAAACGTTTGTACTTATCGTCTGCAAAGTTATGTCTCGTGCGGCGGTATGTGGAGACACTAAAAGCACCATAGTAGAACACAGGTGAAGCTTCTAAGTTGATGTAATAGCCAATAAGAAGTAGTACAATTCAAGTTAAGGGGGAGGTATTGATTATTGATCTTTTAGCTGGCTTTGGTGCTTTGGACATGAGCTAGGAACTTAAGATTCTGCATGAAAGGAGGACTAGCAGCAGAGTTGCATGGGAGAATGTGAAAAGTTTTCATATGTAGTAGAAACCTGAGAAATCTATCCGTTTTCGTCATTTTTTGTAGAATCGACTTAAAGCCAGATCGTCACATGGGCCGCAGATCTGTCTGAAACGGTTACATTTATCGTCTGCAAAGCTATATCGCGTTCTGCGGTATGTAGAGACACTAAAAGCACAATAGGAGAACACAGATGAAGTTTCTAGGTTGATGTAATAGCCAGTATGAAGTAGTACAATTCAAGTTTTAGTTATCGATTATTGACTTTTAACCCTTATTTGGTGCGTTGAACATGAGCTAGGAAATTAAGATTTTGCATGAAGGGAGGACTAGCAGCCGAGTTGCATGGGAGACTGTGAAAAGTGTTCACATCTAGTAAAAACCTGAGAAATCCGTCCGTTTTCGTCATTTGTTTTCGAATCGACTTAAAGCCAGATCGTCACATTGGCCGCTCTTCTCTCTGAAACGGTTGTACTTATCGTCTGCAAAGCTATGTCGCGTGCTGCGGTATGTGGAGACACTAAAAGCACCATAATAGAACACGGATGAAGTTTCTAAGTTGATGTAATAGCCAGTAAGAAGTAGTACAATTCAAGTTTTAGGTATCGATTATTGAATTTTTACCTTTCCTTGGTGCCTTGGACATGAGTGAGGAAATTAAGATTTTGCGTGAAATTAGGACTAGCAGCCGCGTTACACGGGAGAATGTGAAAAGTGTTCATATGTAGTAAAAACCTGAGAAATCCGTCCGTTTTCGTCATCTGTTATCGAATCGACATAAAGCCAGATCGTCACATTGGCCGCTCTTCTCTCTGAAACGGTTGTACTTATCGTCTGCAAAGGTATGTCGCCTGCTGCGGTATGGGGAGACACTAAAAGCACCATAGTAGAACACAGGTGAAACTTCTAAGTTGATGTAATAGCCAGTAAGAAGTAGTACAATTCAAGTTTTAGGTATCGATTATTGATCTTTTAGCTGGCTTTGGTGCCTTGGACATGAGCTAGGACCGAAAAATTCTGCATGAAAGGAGGACTAGCTGCCGAGTTGCACGGGAGGATGTGGAAAGTGTTCATACGTAGTAAAAACCTGAGAAATCAGTCCGTTTTCGTCATTTGTTGTCTAATCGACTTAAAGCCAGATCGTCACATTGGCCGCTCTTCTCTCTGAAACGGTTGTACTTACCGTCAGCAAAGCAATGTCGCGTGCTGCGGAATGCGAAGACACTAAAAGCACCATAGTAGAACACAGATGAAGCTTCTAAGTTGATGTAATAGAGAGTAAGAAGTAGTACAATTCAAGTTTTAGGTATCGATTATTGACTTTTTACCCCTCTTTGGTGCCTTGGACATGATCTAGGAACTTAAGATTCTGCATGAAAGGAGGACTAGCAGCAGAGTTGCATGGGAGAATGTGAAAAGTTTTCATATGTAGTAAAAACCTGAGAAATCCGTCCGTTTTCGTCATTTGTTTTCGAATCGACTTAAAGCCAGATCGTCACATTGGCCGCTCTTCTCTCTGAAACGATTGTACTTATCGTCCGCAAAGCTATAACGCGTGCTGCGGCATGCGGTGACACTAAAAGCACCATAGTATAACACAGATGAAGCTTCTAAGTTGATGTAATAGCCAGTAAGAAGTAGTACAATTCAAGTTTTAGGTATCGATCACTGACTTTGTAGCTGGCGTCGGACCCTTGGCCTTGAGCTAGGACCTTAAGATTCTGCATGAAAGGAGGACTAGCTGCCGAGTTGCACGGGTGAATGTGATATGTGTTCATACGTAGTAAAAACCTTAGAAATCCGTCCGTTTTCGTTATTTGTTATCGAATCGACTTAAAGCCAGATCGTCACATTGGCCGCAGATCTGTCTGAAACGGTTACATTTATCGTCTGCAGAGCTATATCACGTTCTGCGGTATGCAGAGACACTAAAAGCTCCATAGTAGAACACAGATGATGCTTCTAAGTTGATGTAATAGCCAGTATGAAGTAGTACAATTCAAGTTTTAGGTATCGATTATTGACTTTTTAGCTGGCTTTGGTGCCTTGGACATGAGCTAGGAACTTAAGATTTTGCATGAAAGGAGGACTAGCAGCTGCGTTAAATGGGAGAATGTGAAAAGTGTTCATATGTAGTAAAAACCTGAGAAATCCGTCCGTTTTCGTCATTTGTTATCGAATCGACTTAAAGCCAGATCGTCACATTGGCCGCCCTTTTCACTAAAACGTTGGTACTTATCGTCTGCAATGTTATGTCGCGTGCTGCATTATATGGAGACACTAAAAGCACCATAGTAGAACACGGATGAAGTTTCTAAGTTGATGTAATAGCCAGTAAGAAGTAGTACTATTCAAGTTTTAGGTATCGATTATTGACTTTTTACCTTTCTTTGGTGCCTTGGACATGAGTTAGGAAATCAAGATTTTGCATGAAATTAGGACTAGCAGCCGCGTTACACGGGAGAATGTGAAAAGTGTTCATATGTAGTAAAAACCTGAGAAATCCGTCCGTTTTCGTCATTTGTTATCGAATCGACTTAAAGCCAGATCGTCACATTGGCGGCTCTTCTCTCTGAGACGGTTGTACTTATCGTCTGCAGAGCTATGTCGCGTGCTGCGGTATGCGGAGACACTAAAGCACCATAGTAGAACACAGATGAATCATCTAATTTGATGTAATAGCCAGTAAGAAGCAGTAAAATTCAAGTTTTAGGTATCGATTATTGACTTTTTAGCTGGCTTTGGTGCCTTGGACATGAGCTAGGACCTTAAGATTCTGCATGAAAGGAGGACTAGCTGCCGAGTTGCACGGGAGGATGTGAAAAGTGTTCATACGTAGTAAAAACCTGAGAAAACCGTCCGTTTTCGTCATTTGTTATCGAATCGACTTAAAGCCAGATCGTCACATTGGCCGCTCTTCTCTCTGAAACGGTTGTACTTATCGTCTGCAAAGCTATGTCGCGTGCTGCGGTATGCGGAGACACTAAAAGCACCATAGTAGAACACAGATGAAGCTTCTAAGTTGATGTAATAGCCAGTAAGAAGTAGTACAATTCAAGTTTTAGGTACCGATTATTGACTTTTTAGCTGGCTTTGGTGCCTTGGACATGAGCTAGGACCTTAAGATTCTGCATGAAAGGAGGACTAGCTGCCGAGTTGCACGGGAGGATGTGAAAAGTGTTCATACGTAGTAAAAACCTGAGAAATCAGTCCGTTTTCGTCATTTGTTGTCTAATCGACTTAAAGCCAGATCGTCACATTGGCCGCTCTTCTCTCTGAAACGGTTGTACTTATCGTCTGCAAAGCTATGTCGCGTGCTGCGGTATGCGAAGACACTAAAAGCACCATAGTAGAACACAGATGAAGCTTTTAAGTTGATGTAATAGACAGTAAGAAGTAGAACAATTCAAGTTTTAGGTATCGATTATTGACTTTTTACCCTTCTTTTGTTCCTTGGACATGAGCTAGGAACTTAAGATTCTGCATGAAAGGAGGACTAGCTGCCGCGTTAAGTGGGAGAATGTGAAAAGCGTTCATATGTAGTAAAAACCTGAGAAATCCGTCCGTTTTCGTCGTTTGTTATCGAATCGACTTAAAGCCAGATCGTCACATTGGCCGCTCTTCTCTCTGAAACGGTTGTACTTATCTTCTGCAAAGGTATGTCGCGTGCTGCGGTATGCGGAGACACTAAAAGCACCATAGTAGAACACAGATGAAGCTTCTAAGTTGATGTAATAGCCAGTAAGAAGTAGTACAATTCAAGTTGTAGGTATCGATAATTGACTTTTTTAGCTGGCTTTGGTGCCTTGGACATGAGCTAGTAATTTAAGATTTTGCATGAAAGGAGGACTAGCAGCTGCGTTAAATGGGAGAATGTGAAAAGTGTTCATATGTAGTAAAAACCTGAGAAATCCGTCCGTTTTCATCATTTGTTATCGAATCGACTTAAAGCCAGATCGTCACATTGGCCGTTCCTCTCTCTAAAACGTTGGTACTTATCGTCTGCAATGTTATGTCGCGTGCTGCGGTATGTATAGACACTAAAAGCAATATAGTAGAACACAGATGAAGCATCTAAGTTGATGTAATAGCCAGTAAGAAGAAGTACAATTCAAGTTTTAGGTATCGATTATTGAGTTTTTACCTGGCTTTCGTGCCTTGGACATGAGCTAGGAACTTAGGATTTTGCATGAAAGGAGGACTAGCAGCCGCGTTAAGTGGGAGAATGTGAAAAGTGTTCATATGTAGTAAAAAGCTGAGAAATCCGTCCGTATTCGTCATTTGTTTTCGAATCGACTTAAAGCCAGATTGTCACATTGGACGCTCTTCTCCCTGACACGGTTGTACTTATCGTCTGCAAAGGTATGTCGCGTGCTGCGGTATGGGGAGACACTAAAAGCACCATAGTAGAACACAGATGAAGCTTTTAAGTTGATGTAATAGCCAGTATGAAGTAGTACAATTCAAGTTTTAGGTATCGATTATTGACTTTTTACCCTTCTTTGGTGACTTGGACATGAGCTAGGAAATTAAGATTTTGCATGAAATGAGGACTAGCAGCCGCGTTAAATGGGAGAATGTGAAAAGTGTTCATATGTAGTAAAAAGCTGAGAAATCCGTCCGTATTCGTCATATGTTTTCGAATCGACTTAAAGCCAGATCGTCACATTGGCCGCTCTTCTAACTGAAACGGTTGTACTTATCGTCTGCAAAGGTATGTCGCGTGCTGCGGTATGGGGAGACACTAAAAGCACCATAGTAGAACACAGGTGAAGCTTCTAAGTTGATGTAATAGCCAGTAAGAAGTAGTACAATTCAAGTTAAGGGAGAGGTATCGATTATTGATCTTTTAGCTGGCTTTGGTGCCTTGGACATGAGCTAGGACCGTAAGATTCTGCATGAAAGTAGGACTAGCAGCCGAGTTGCATGGGAAAATGTGAAAAGTGTTCATGTGTGGTAAAAACCTGAGAAATCCGTCTGTTTTCGTCATTTGTTATCGAATCGACTTAAAGCTAGATCCTCACATTGGAAGCAGATCTGTCTGAAACGGTTACATTTATCGTCTGCAAAGCTATATCGCGTTCTGCGGTATGCAGAGACACTAAAAGCTCCATAGTAGAACACAGATGATGCTTCTAAGTTGATGTATTAGCCAGTGTGAAGTAGTACAATTCAAGTTTTAGGTATCGATTATTGACTTTTTAGCTGCCTTTGGTGCCTTGGACATGAGCTAGGAACTTAAGATTTTGCATGAAAGGAGGACTAGCAGCCGCGTTAAATGGGAGAATGTGAAAAGTGTTCATATGTAGTAAAAACCTGAAAAATCCGTCCGTTTTCGTCATGTGTTATCGAATCGACTTAAAGCCAGATCTTCACATTGGCCGCTCTTCTCTCTAAAACGTTTGTACCTATCGTCTGCAAAGTTATGTCGCGTGCTGCGGTATGTGGAGACACTAAAAGCACCATAGTAGAACACAGGTGAAGCTTCTAAGTTGATGTAATAGCCAGTAAGAAGTAGTACAATTCAAGTTTTAGGTATCGATTATTGATCTTTTAGCTGGCTTTGGTGCCTTGGACATGAGCTAGGACCGTAAGATTCTGCATGAAAGTAGGACTAGCAGCCGAGTTGCATGGGAGAATGTGAAAAGTGTTGATATGTAGTAAAAACCTGAGAAATCCGTCCGTTTTCGTCGTTTGTGATCGAATCGACTTAAACCCAGATCGTCACATTGGCCGCTCTTCTCCCTGAAACGGCTGTACTTATCGTCTGCAAAGGTATGTCGCGTGCTGCGGTATGGGGAGACACTAAAAGCACCATAGTAGAACACAGATGAAGCTTCTAAGTTGATGTAATAGCCAGTAAGAAGTAGTACAATTCAAGTTTTAGGTATAGATTACCGACTTTTTAGCTGGCTTTGGACCCTTGGACATGAGCTAGGACCTTAAGATTCTGCATGAAAGGAGGACTAGCAGCCGAGTTGCACGGGTGAATGTGATAAGTGTTCATACGTAGTAAAAACCTGAGAAATTCGTCCGTTTTCGTCATTTGTTATCGAATCGACTTAAAGCCAGATCGTCACATTGGCCGCAGATCTGTCTGAAACGGTTACATTTATCGTCTGCAAAGCTATATCGCGTTCTGCGGTATGCAGAGACACTAAAAGCTCCATAGTAGAACACAGATGATGCTTCTAAGTTGATGTAATAGCAAGTATGAAGTAGTACAATTCAAGTTTTAGTTATCGATTATTGATATTTACCCTTCTTTGGTGCCTTGGGCATGAGCTAGGACCTTAAGATTCTGCATTAAAGAGGACTAGCAGCCGAGTTGCACGGAAGAATGTGAAAAGTGTTCATACGTAGTAAAAACCTGAGAAATCCGTCAGTTTTCGTCATTTGTTATCGAATCGACTTAAAGCCAGATCGTCACATTGGCCGCTCTTCTCCCTGAAACGGTTGTACTTATCGTCTGCAAAGGTATCTCGCGTGCTGCCTTATGGGGAGACACTAAAAGCACCATAGTAGAACACAGATGAAGCTTTTAAGTTGATGTAATAGCCAGTAAGATATAGTACAATTCAAGTTTTAGGTATCGATTATTGACTTTTTAGCTGGCTTTGGTGCCTTGGACATGAGCTAGGACCTTAAGATTCTGCATGAAAGGGGGACTAGCAGCCGAGTTGCACGGAAGAATGTGGAATGTGTTCATATGTAGTAAAAACCTAGAAATCCTTCCGTTTTCGTCATTTGTTATCGAATCGACTTAAAGCCAAATCGTCACATTGGCCGCTCTTCTCTCTGAAACGGTTGTACTTATCGTCTGCAAAGCGATGTCGCGTGCTGCGGTATGCGCAGACACTAAAAGCACCATAGTAGAACACGGATGAAGTTTCTAAGTTGATGTAATAGCCAGTATGAAGTAGTACAATTCAAGTTTTAGGTATCGATTATTGACTTTTTACCCTTCTTTGGTGCCTTGGACATGAGCTAGGAAATTAAGATTTTGCATGAAAGGAGGACTTAAAGCCAGATCGTCACATTGGCCGCTCTTCTCTCTGAAACGTTTGTACTTATCGTCTGCAAAGTTATTTCTCGTGCTGCGGTATGTGGAGACACTAAAAGCACCATAGTAGAACACAGATGAAGCTTCTAAGTTGATGTAATAGCCAGTAAGAAGTAGTAAAATTCAAGTTTTAGGTATCGATTATTGATCTTTTAGCTGGCTTTGGTGCCTTGGACATGAGCTAGGACAGTAAGATTCTGCATGAAAGTAGGAGTAGCAGCCGAGTTGCATGGGAGAATGTGAAAAGTGTTCATATGTAGTAAAAACCTGAGAAATCCGTCCGTTTTCGTCATTTGTTATCGAATCGACTTAAAGCCAGATCGTCATATTGGCCGCTCTTCTCTCTGAAACGGTCGTACTTATCGTCTGCAAAGCTATGTCGCGTGCTCCGGTATGTGGAGACACTAAAAGCACCATAGTAGAACACGGATGAAGTTTCTAAGTTGATGTAATAGCCAGTATGAAGTAGTACAATTCAAGTTTTAGGTATCGATTATTGACTTTTTACCCTTCTTTGTTTCCTTGGACAAGAGCTAGGAAATTAAGATTTTGCATGAAAGGAGGACTTAAAGCCAGATCGTCACATTGGCCGCTCTTCTCTCTAAAACGTTTGTACCTATCGTCTGCAAAGTTATGTCTCGTGCTGCGGTATGTGGAGACACTAAAAGCACCATAGTAGTACACAGGTGAAGGTTCTAAGTTGATGTAATAGCCAGTAAGAAGTAGTACAATTCAAGTTTTAGGTATCGATTATTGACTTCTTACCCTTCTTTGGTGCCTTGTACATGAGCTAGGAAATTAAGATTTTGCATGAAAGGTGGACTTAAAGCTAGATCGTCACATTGGCCGCTCTTCTCTCTAAAACGTTTGTACTTATCGTCTGCAAAGTTATGTCTCGTGCTGCGGTATGTGGAGACACTAAAAGCAACATAGTAGAACACAGGTGAAGCTTCTAAGTTGATGCAATAGCCAGTAACAAGTAGCACAATTCAAGTTTTAATTATCGATTATTGACTTTTTAGCTGGATCTGGTGCCTTGGACATGAGCTAGGACCTTAACATTTTGCATGAGAGGAGGACTAGCAGCCGAGTTGCACGGGAGAATGTCAAGAGTGTTCATATGTAGTAAAAACCTGAGAAATCAATCCATTTTCGTCATTTGTTATCGAATCGACTTAAAGCCAGATCGTCACATTGGCCGCTTTTCTCTCTGAAACGGTTACATTTATCGTCTGCAAAGCTATGTCGCGTGCTGCGGTATGCGGAGACACAAGAATCACCATAGTAGAACACAGATGAAGCATCTAAGTTGATGTAATAGTCAGTAAGAAGTAGTGCAATTCAAGTTTTAGGTATCGATTATTGACTTTTTAGCTGGCTTTGTTGCCTTGGGCATTAGGTAGGACCTTAAGATTCTGCATGAAAGGAGGACTAGCAGCCGAGTTGCACGGGAGAATGTGAAAAGTGTTCGTACGTAGTAAAAACCTGAGAAATCCGTCCGTTTTCGTCATTTTTTATAGAATCGACTTAAAGCCAGATCGTCACATTGGCCGCTCTTCTGACTGAAACGGTTACATTTATCGTCTGCGAAGCTATGTCGCGTGCTGCGGTATGCGAAGACACTAAAAGCACCATAGTAGAACACAGATGAAGCTTCTAAGTTGATGTAATAGCCATTAAAAAGTAGTACAATTCAAGTTTTAGGTACCGATTATTGACTTTTTAGATGGCTTTGGTGCCTTGGACATGAGCTAGGACCTTAAGGGTCTGCATGAAAGGAGGACTAGCAGCCGAGTTGCATGGGAGAATGTGAAAAGTGTTCATATGTAGTAAAAACCTGAGAAATCCGTCCGTTTTCATCATTTGTTATCGAATC
Source organism: Schistocerca gregaria (assembly GCF_023897955.1). Classification (NCBI taxonomy): domain Eukaryota; kingdom Metazoa; phylum Arthropoda; class Insecta; order Orthoptera; family Acrididae; genus Schistocerca; species Schistocerca gregaria. The sequence goes on from NC_064925.1 coordinate 587,906,774, forward strand.
GACTTAAAGCCAGATCGTCACATTGGCCGTTCTTCTCTCTAAAACGTTGGTACTTCTCGTCTGCAATGTTATGTCGCGTGCTGCGGTATGTATAGACACTAAAAGCAATATAGTAGAACACAGATGAAGCATCTAAGTTGATGTAATAGCCAGTAAGAAGAAGTACAATTCAAGTTTTAGGTATCGATTATTGACTTTTTACCTGGCTTTCGTGCCTTGGACATGAGCTAGGACCTTAAGATTTTGCATGAAAGGAGGACTAGCAGCCGCGTTAAGTGGGAGAATGTGAAAAGTGTTCATATGTAGTAAAAAGCTGAGAAATCCGTCCGTATTCGTCATTTGTTTTCGAATCGACTTAAAGCCAGATTGTCACATTGGACGCTCTTCTCCCTGACACGGTTGTACTTATTGTCTGCAAAGGTATGTCGCGTGCTGCGGTATGGGGAGACACTAAAAGCACCATAGTAGAACACAGATGAAGCTTTTAAGTTGATGTAATAGCCAGTATGAAGTAGTACAATTCAAGTTTTAGGTATCGATTATTGACTTTTTACCCTTCTTTGGTGCCTTGGACATGAGCTAGGAAATTAAGATTTTGCATGAAATGAGGACTAGCAGCCGCGTTAAATGGGAGAATGTGAAAAGTGTTCATATGTAGTAAAAAGCTGAGAAATCCGTCCGTATTCGTCATTTGTTTTCGAATCGACTTAAAGCCAGATCGTCACATTGGCCGCTCTTCTCCCTGAAACGGTTGTACTTATCGTCTGCAAAGGTATGTCGCGTGCTGCGGTATGGGGAGACACTAAAAGCACCATAGTAGAACACAGGTGAAGCTTCTAAGTTGATGTAATAGCCAGTAAGAAGTAGTACAATTCAAGTTAAGGGAGAGGTATCGATTATTGATCTTTTAGGTGGCTTTGGTGCCTTGGACATGAGCTAGGACCGTAAGATTCTGCATGAAAGTAGGACTAGCAGCCGAGTTGCATGGGAGAATGTGAAAAGTGTTCATGTGTGGTAAAAACCTGAGAAATCCGTCCGTTTTCGTCATGTGTTATCGAATCGACTTAAAGCCAGATCTTCACATTGGCCGCTCTTCTCCCTGAAACGGTTGTACTTATCGTCTGCAAAGGTATGTCGCGTGCTGCTGTATGGGGAGACACTAAAAGCACCATAGTAGAACACAGATGAAGCTTCTAAGTTGATGTAATAGCCAGTAAGAGGTAGTACAATTCAAGTTTTAGGTATCGATTACCGACTTTTTAGCTGGCTTTGGACCCTTGGACATGAGCTAGAACCTTAAGATTCTGCATGAAAGGAGGACTAGCAGCCGAGTTGCACGGGTGAATGTGATAAGTGTTCATACGTAGTAAAAACCTGAGAAATTCGTCCGTTTTCGTCATTTGTTATCGAATCGACTTAAAGCCAGATCGTCACATTGGCCGCAGATCTGTCTGAAACGGTTACATTTATCGTCTTCAAAGCTATATCGCGTTCTGCGGTATGCAGAGACACTAAAAGCTCCATAGTAGAACACAGATGATGCTTCTAAGTTGATGTAATAGCAAGTATGAAGTAGTACAATTCAAGTTTTAGTTATCGATTATTGATATTTACCCTTCTTTGGTGCCTTGGGCATGAGCTAGGACCTTAAGATTCTGCATGAAACAGGACTAGCAGCCGAGTTGCACGGGAGAATGTGAAAAGTGTTCATACGTAGTAAAAACCTGAGAAATCCGTCAGTTTTCGTCATTTGTTATCGAATCGACTTAAAGCCAGATCGTCACATTGGCCGCTCTTCTCCCTGAAACGGTTGTACTTATCGTCTGCAAAGGTATGTCGCGTGCTGCCTTATGGGGAGACACTAAAAGCACCATAGTAGAACACAGATGAAGCTTTTAAGTTGATGTAATAGCCAGTAAGAAGTAGTACAATTCAAGTTTTAGGTATCGATTATTGACTTTTTAGCCGGCTTTCGTGCCTTGGACATGAGCTAGGACCTTAAGATTCTGCATGAAAGAGGACTAGCAGCCGAGTTGCACGGGAGAATGTGAAAAGTGTTCATACGTAGTAAAAACCTGAGAAATCCGTCAGTTTTCGTCATTTGTTATCGAATCGACTTAAAGCCAGATCGTCACATTGGCCGCTCTTCTCTCTGAAACGGTTGTACTTATCGTCTGCAAAGCTACGTCGCGTGCTGCGGTATGTGGAGACACTAAAAGCACCATAGTAGAACACGGATGAAGTTACTAAGTTGATGTAATAGCCAGTATGAAGTAGTACAATTCAAGTTTTAGGTATCGATTATTGACTTTTTACCCTTCTTTGGTGCCTTGGACATGAGCTAGGAAATCAAGATTTTGCATGAAAGGAGGACTTAAAGCCAGATCGTCACATTGGCCGCTCTTCTCTCTGAAACGTTTGTACTTATCGTCTGCAAAGTTATTTCTCGTGCTGCGGTATGTGGAGACACTAAAAGCACCATAGTAGAACACAGATGAAGCTTCTAAGTTGATGTAATAGCCAGTAAGAAGTAGTAAAATTCAAGTTTTAGGTATCGATTATTGATCTTTTAGCTGGCTTTGGTGCCTTGGACATGAGCTAGGACAGTAAGATTCTGCATGAAAGTAGGAGTAGCAGCCGAGTTGCATGGGAGAATGTGAAAAGTGTTCATATGTAGTAAAAACCTGAGAAATCCGTCCGTTTTCGTCATTTGTTATCGAATCGACTTAAAGCCAGATCGTCATATTGGCCGCTCTTCTCTCTGAAACGGTTGTACTTATCGTCTGCAAAGCTATGTCGCGTGCTGCGGTATGCGGAGACACTAAAAGCACCATAGTAGAACACAGATAAAGCTTTTAAGTTGATGTAATAGCCAGTAAGAAGTAGTACAATTCAAATTTTAGGTATCGATTATTGACTTTTTAGCTGGCTTTGGTGCCTTGGACATGAGCTAGGACCTTAAGATTCTGCATGAAAGGAGGACTAGCAGCCGAGTTGCACGGGAGAATGTGAAAAGTGTTCGTACGTAGTAAAAACCTAAGAAATCCGTCCGTTTTCGTCATTTGTTATCGAATCGACTTAAAGCCAGATCGTCACATTGGCCGCTCTTCTCTCTGAAACGGTTGTACTTATCGTCTGCAAAGCTATGTCGCGTGCTGCGGTATGTGGAGACACTAAAAGCACCATAGTAGAACACGGATGAAGTTTCTGTGTTGATGTTATAGCCAGTATGAAGTAGTACAATTCAAGTTTTAGGTATCGATTATTGACTTTTTACCCTTCTTTGTTTCCTTGGACAAGAGCTAGGAAATTAAGATTTTGCATGAAAGGAGGACTTAAAGCCAGATCGTCACATTGGCCGCTCTTCTCTCTAAAACTTTTGTACTTATCGTCTGCAAAGTTATGTCTCGTGCTGCGGAATGTGGAGACACTAAAAGCACCATAGTAGTACACAGGTGAAGGTTCTAAGTTCATGTAATAGCCAGTAAGAAGTAGTACAATTCAAGTTTTAGGTATCGATTATTGACTTCTTACCCTTCTTTGGTGCCTTGTACATGAGCTAGGAAATTAAGATTTTGCATGAAAGGTGGACTTAAAGCTAGATCGTCACATTGGCCGCTCTTCTCTCTAAAACGTTTGTACTTATCGTCTGCAAAGTTATGTCTCGTCCTGCGGGATGTGGAGACACTAAAAGCACCATAGTAGTACACAGGTGAAGGTTCTAAGTTGATGTAATAGCCATTAAGAAGTTGTACAATTCAAGTTTTAGGTACCGATTATTGACTTTTTAGATGGCTTTGGTACCTTGGACATGAGCTAGGACCTTAAGATTCTGCATGAAAGGAGGACTAGCAGCCGAGTTGCATGGGAGAATGTGAAAAGTGTTCATATGTAGTAAAAACCTGAGAAATCCGTCCGTTTTCGACATTTGTTTTCGAATCGACTTAAAGCCAGTTCGTCACTTTGGCCGCTTTTCTCTCTGAAACGGTTACATTTATCGTCTGCAAAGCTATGTCGCGTGCTGTGGTATGTGGAGACACTAAAACACCATAGTAGAACACAGATGAAGCTTTTAAGTTGATGTAATAGCCAGTAAGAAGTAGTACAATTCAAGTTTTAGGTATCGATTATTGACTTTTTAGCTGGCTTTAGTGCCTTGGACATGAGCTAGGACCTTAAGATTCTGCATGAAAGGAGGACTAGCAGCCGAGTTGCACGGGAGAATGTGAAAAGTGTTCATATGTAGTAAAAACCTGAGAAATCCGTCCGTTTTCGTCATTTGTTATAGAATCTACTTAAAGCCAGGTCGTCACATTAGCCGTTCTGCTCTCTGAAACGGTTGTACTTATCGTCTGCAAAGCTATGTCGCGTGCTGCGGTATGCTGAGACACTAAAAGCACCATAGTAGAACACAGATGAAGCTTCTAAGTTGATTGTAATAGCCAGTAAGAAGTAGTACAATTCAAGTTTTAGTTATCGATTATTGACTTTTTAGCTGGCTCTTGTGCCTTGGACATGAGCTAGGACCTTAACAATTTGCATGAAAGGAGGACTAGCAGGCGAGTTGCACGGGAGAATGTGAAAAGTGTCCATATGTAGCAAAAACCTGAGAAATCCGACCGTTTTCGTTATTTGTTATCGAATCGACTTAAGCGAGATCGTCACATTGGCCGCTCATCTGTCTGAAACGGTTACATTTATCGTCTGCAAAGCTATGTCGCGTGCTGCGGTATGTGGAGACACTAAAAGCACCATAGTAGAACACAGATGAAGCTTCTAAGTTAATGTAATAGCCAGTAAGAGGTAGTACAATTCAAGTTTTAGGTATCGATTATTGACTTCTTACCCTTCTTTGGTGCCTTGGACATGAGCTAGGAACTTAAGATTTTGCATGAAAGGAGGACTAGCCGCCGCGTTGCACGGGAGAATGTGAAAAGTGTTCATATGTAGTAAAAACCTGAGAAATCCGTCCGTTTTCGTAATTTGTTATCGAATCGACTTAAAGCCATATCGTCACATTCGCCGCACGGGAGAATGTGAAAAGTGTACATATGTAGTAAAAACCTGAGAAATCCGTCCGTATTCGTCATTTGTTATCGAATCGACTTAAAGCCAGATCGTCACATTGGCCGCTCTTCTCTCTGAATCGGTTGTACTTATCGTCTGCAAAGCTATGACGCGTGCTGCGGTATGCGGAGACACTAAAAGCATCATAGTAGAACACAGATGAAGCTTCTATGTTGATGTAATAGCCAGTAAGAAGTAGTACAATTCAAGTTTTAGTTGTCGATTATTGACTTTTTAGCTGGCTTTGGTGCCTTGAACGTGAGCTAGGACCTTAACATTTTGCATGAAAGGAGGACTCGCAGTCGAGTTGCACGGGAGAATGTGAAAAGTGTTCATATGTAGAAAAAACCTGAGAAATCCGTTAGTTTTCGTCATTTTCTATCGAATCCACTTAAAGCGGGATCGTGAGAAAGGCCGCTCTTCTGTCTGAAACGGTTACATTTATCGTCTGCAAAGCTATGTCGCGTGCTGCGGTATGTGGAGACACTAAAAGCACCATAGTAGAACAAAGATGAAGCTTCTAAGTTGTTGTAATAGCCAGTAAGAAGTAGTACAATTCACGTTTTAGGTATCGATTATTGACTTTTTACCCTTCTTTGGTGCCTTGGACATGGGCTAGGAACTTAAGATTTTGCATGAAAGGAGGTCTAGCAGTCGCGTTGCACGGGAGAATGTGAAAGGTTTTCATATGTAGTAAAAACATGAGAAATCCGTCCGTATTCGTCATTTGTTATCGAATCGACTTAAAGCCAGATTGTCACATTGGCCGCTCTTCTCTCTGAAATGGTTGTACTTATCGTCTGCAAAGCTATGTCGCGTGCTGCGGTATGTGGAGACACTAAAAGCACCATAGTAGAACACAGATGAAGCTTTTAAGTTGATGTAATAGCCAGTAAGAAGTAGTACAATTCAAGTTTTAGGTACCGATTATTGACTTTTTAGATGGCTTTGGTGCCTTGGACATGAGCTAGGACCTTAAGGGTCTGCATGAAAGGAGGACTAGCAGCCGAGTTGCATGGGAGAATGTGAAAAGTGTTCATATGTAGTAAAAACCTGAGAAATCCGTCCGTTTTCATCATTTGTTATCGAATCGACTTAAAGCCAGATCGTCACATTGGCCGTTCTTCTCTCTAAAACGTTGGTACTTCTCGTCTGCAATGTTATGTCGCGTGCTGCGGTATGTATAGACACTAAAAGCAATATAGTAGAACACAGATGAAGCATCTAAGTTGATGTAATAGCCAGTAAGAAGAAGTACAATTCAAGTTTTAGGTATCGATTATTGACTTTTTACCTGGCTTTCGTGCCTTGGACATGAGCTAGGACCTTAAGATTTTGCATGAAAGGAGGACTAGCAGCCGCGTTAAGTGGGAGAATGTGAAAAGTGTTCATATGTAGTAAAAAGCTGAGAAATCCGTCCGTATTCGTCATTTGTTTTCGAATCGACTTAAAGCCAGATTGTCACATTGGACGCTCTTCTCCCTGACACGGTTGTACTTATTGTCTGCAAAGGTATGTCGCGTGCTGCGGTATGGGGAGACACTAAAAGCACCATAGTAGAACACAGATGAAGCTTTTAAGTTGATGTAATAGCCAGTATGAAGTAGTACAATTCAAGTTTTAGGTATCGATTATTGACTTTTTACCCTTCTTTGGTGCCTTGGACATGAGCTAGGAAATTAAGATTTTGCATGAAATGAGGACTAGCAGCCGCGTTAAATGGGAGAATGTGAAAAGTGTTCATATGTAGTAAAAAGCTGAGAAATCCGTCCGTATTCGTCATTTGTTTTCGAATCGACTTAAAGCCAGATCGTCACATTGGCCGCTCTTCTCCCTGAAACGGTTGTACTTATCGTCTGCAAAGGTATGTCGCGTGCTGCGGTATGGGGAGACACTAAAAGCACCATAGTAGAACACAGGTGAAGCTTCTAAGTTGATGTAATAGCCAGTAAGAAGTAGTACAATTCAAGTTAAGGGAGAGGTATCGATTATTGATCTTTTAGGTGGCTTTGGTGCCTTGGACATGAGCTAGGACCGTAAGATTCTGCATGAAAGTAGGACTAGCAGCCGAGTTGCATGGGAGAATGTGAAAAGTGTTCATGTGTGGTAAAAACCTGAGAAATCCGTCCGTTTTCGTCATGTGTTATCGAATCGACTTAAAGCCAGATCTTCACATTGGCCGCTCTTCTCCCTGAAACGGTTGTACTTATCGTCTGCAAAGGTATGTCGCGTGCTGCTGTATGGGGAGACACTAAAAGCACCATAGTAGAACACAGATGAAGCTTCTAAGTTGATGTAATAGCCAGTAAGAGGTAGTACAATTCAAGTTTTAGGTATCGATTACCGACTTTTTAGCTGGCTTTGGACCCTTGGACATGAGCTAGAACCTTAAGATTCTGCATGAAAGGAGGACTAGCAGCCGAGTTGCACGGGTGAATGTGATAAGTGTTCATACGTAGTAAAAACCTGAGAAATTCGTCCGTTTTCGTCATTTGTTATCGAATCGACTTAAAGCCAGATCGTCACATTGGCCGCAGATCTGTCTGAAACGGTTACATTTATCGTCTTCAAAGCTATATCGCGTTCTGCGGTATGCAGAGACACTAAAAGCTCCATAGTAGAACACAGATGATGCTTCTAAGTTGATGTAATAGCAAGTATGAAGTAGTACAATTCAAGTTTTAGTTATCGATTATTGATATTTACCCTTCTTTGGTGCCTTGGGCATGAGCTAGGACCTTAAGATTCTGCATGAAACAGGACTAGCAGCCGAGTTGCACGGGAGAATGTGAAAAGTGTTCATACGTAGTAAAAACCTGAGAAATCCGTCAGTTTTCGTCATTTGTTATCGAATCGACTTAAAGCCAGATCGTCACATTGGCCGCTCTTCTCCCTGAAACGGTTGTACTTATCGTCTGCAAAGGTATGTCGCGTGCTGCCTTATGGGGAGACACTAAAAGCACCATAGTAGAACACAGATGAAGCTTTTAAGTTGATGTAATAGCCAGTAAGAAGTAGTACAATTCAAGTTTTAGGTATCGATTATTGACTTTTTAGCCGGCTTTCGTGCCTTGGACATGAGCTAGGACCTTAAGATTCTGCATGAAAGAGGACTAGCAGCCGAGTTGCACGGGAGAATGTGAAAAGTGTTCATACGTAGTAAAAACCTGAGAAATCCGTCAGTTTTCGTCATTTGTTATCGAATCGACTTAAAGCCAGATCGTCACATTGGCCGCTCTTCTCTCTGAAACGGTTGTACTTATCGTCTGCAAAGCTACGTCGCGTGCTGCGGTATGTGGAGACACTAAAAGCACCATAGTAGAACACGGATGAAGTTACTAAGTTGATGTAATAGCCAGTATGAAGTAGTACAATTCAAGTTTTAGGTATCGATTATTGACTTTTTACCCTTCTTTGGTGCCTTGGACATGAGCTAGGAAATCAAGATTTTGCATGAAAGGAGGACTTAAAGCCAGATCGTCACATTGGCCGCTCTTCTCTCTGAAACGTTTGTACTTATCGTCTGCAAAGTTATTTCTCGTGCTGCGGTATGTGGAGACACTAAAAGCACCATAGTAGAACACAGATGAAGCTTCTAAGTTGATGTAATAGCCAGTAAGAAGTAGTAAAATTCAAGTTTTAGGTATCGATTATTGATCTTTTAGCTGGCTTTGGTGCCTTGGACATGAGCTAGGACAGTAAGATTCTGCATGAAAGTAGGAGTAGCAGCCGAGTTGCATGGGAGAATGTGAAAAGTGTTCATATGTAGTAAAAACCTGAGAAATCCGTCCGTTTTCGTCATTTGTTATCGAATCGACTTAAAGCCAGATCGTCATATTGGCCGCTCTTCTCTCTGAAACGGTTGTACTTATCGTCTGCAAAGCTATGTCGCGTGCTGCGGTATGCGGAGACACTAAAAGCACCATAGTAGAACACAGATAAAGCTTTTAAGTTGATGTAATAGCCAGTAAGAAGTAGTACAATTCAAATTTTAGGTATCGATTATTGACTTTTTAGCTGGCTTTGGTGCCTTGGACATGAGCTAGGACCTTAAGATTCTGCATGAAAGGAGGACTAGCAGCCGAGTTGCACGGGAGAATGTGAAAAGTGTTCGTACGTAGTAAAAACCTAAGAAATCCGTCCGTTTTCGTCATTTGTTATCGAATCGACTTAAAGCCAGATCGTCACATTGGCCGCTCTTCTCTCTGAAACGGTTGTACTTATCGTCTGCAAAGCTATGTCGCGTGCTGCGGTATGTGGAGACACTAAAAGCACCATAGTAGAACACGGATGAAGTTTCTGTGTTGATGTTATAGCCAGTATGAAGTAGTACAATTCAAGTTTTAGGTATCGATTATTGACTTTTTACCCTTCTTTGTTTCCTTGGACAAGAGCTAGGAAATTAAGATTTTGCATGAAAGGAGGACTTAAAGCCAGATCGTCACATTGGCCGCTCTTCTCTCTAAAACTTTTGTACTTATCGTCTGCAAAGTTATGTCTCGTGCTGCGGAATGTGGAGACACTAAAAGCACCATAGTAGTACACAGGTGAAGGTTCTAAGTTCATGTAATAGCCAGTAAGAAGTAGTACAATTCAAGTTTTAGGTATCGATTATTGACTTCTTACCCTTCTTTGGTGCCTTGTACATGAGCTAGGAAATTAAGATTTTGCATGAAAGGTGGACTTAAAGCTAGATCGTCACATTGGCCGCTCTTCTCTCTAAAACGTTTGTACTTATCGTCTGCAAAGTTATGTCTCGTCCTGCGGGATGTGGAGACACTAAAAGCACCATAGTAGTACACAGGTGAAGGTTCTAAGTTGATGTAATAGCCATTAAGAAGTTGTACAATTCAAGTTTTAGGTACCGATTATTGACTTTTTAGATGGCTTTGGTACCTTGGACATGAGCTAGGACCTTAAGATTCTGCATGAAAGGAGGACTAGCAGCCGAGTTGCATGGGAGAATGTGAAAAGTGTTCATATGTAGTAAAAACCTGAGAAATCCGTCCGTTTTCGACATTTGTTTTCGAATCGACTTAAAGCCAGTTCGTCACTTTGGCCGCTTTTCTCTCTGAAACGGTTACATTTATCGTCTGCAAAGCTATGTCGCGTGCTGTGGTATGTGGAGACACTAAAACACCATAGTAGAACACAGATGAAGCTTTTAAGTTGATGTAATAGCCAGTAAGAAGTAGTACAATTCAAGTTTTAGGTATCGATTATTGACTTTTTAGCTGGCTTTAGTGCCTTGGACATGAGCTAGGACCTTAAGATTCTGCATGAAAGGAGGACTAGCAGCCGAGTTGCACGGGAGAATGTGAAAAGTGTTCATATGTAGTAAAAACCTGAGAAATCCGTCCGTTTTCGTCATTTGTTATAGAATCTACTTAAAGCCAGGTCGTCACATTAGCCGTTCTGCTCTCTGAAACGGTTGTACTTATCGTCTGCAAAGCTATGTCGCGTGCTGCGGTATGCTGAGACACTAAAAGCACCATAGTAGAACACAGATGAAGCTTCTAAGTTGATTGTAATAGCCAGTAAGAAGTAGTACAATTCAAGTTTTAGTTATCGATTATTGACTTTTTAGCTGGCTCTTGTGCCTTGGACATGAGCTAGGACCTTAACAATTTGCATGAAAGGAGGACTAGCAGGCGAGTTGCACGGGAGAATGTGAAAAGTGTCCATATGTAGCAAAAACCTGAGAAATCCGACCGTTTTCGTTATTTGTTATCGAATCGACTTAAGCGAGATCGTCACATTGGCCGCTCATCTGTCTGAAACGGTTACATTTATCGTCTGCAAAGCTATGTCGCGTGCTGCGGTATGTGGAGACACTAAAAGCACCATAGTAGAACACAGATGAAGCTTCTAAGTTAATGTAATAGCCAGTAAGAGGTAGTACAATTCAAGTTTTAGGTATCGATTATTGACTTCTTACCCTTCTTTGGTGCCTTGGACATGAGCTAGGAACTTAAGATTTTGCATGAAAGGAGGACTAGCCGCCGCGTTGCACGGGAGAATGTGAAAAGTGTTCATATGTAGTAAAAACCTGAGAAATCCGTCCGTTTTCGTAATTTGTTATCGAATCGACTTAAAGCCATATCGTCACATTCGCCGCACGGGAGAATGTGAAAAGTGTACATATGTAGTAAAAACCTGAGAAATCCGTCCGTATTCGTCATTTGTTATCGAATCGACTTAAAGCCAGATCGTCACATTGGCCGCTCTTCTCTCTGAATCGGTTGTACTTATCGTCTGCAAAGCTATGACGCGTGCTGCGGTATGCGGAGACACTAAAAGCATCATAGTAGAACACAGATGAAGCTTCTATGTTGATGTAATAGCCAGTAAGAAGTAGTACAATTCAAGTTTTAGTTGTCGATTATTGACTTTTTAGCTGGCTTTGGTGCCTTGAACGTGAGCTAGGACCTTAACATTTTGCATGAAAGGAGGACTCGCAGTCGAGTTGCACGGGAGAATGTGAAAAGTGTTCATATGTAGAAAAAACCTGAGAAATCCGTTAGTTTTCGTCATTTTCTATCGAATCCACTTAAAGCGGGATCGTGAGAAAGGCCGCTCTTCTGTCTGAAACGGTTACATTTATCGTCTGCAAAGCTATGTCGCGTGCTGCGGTATGTGGAGACACTAAAAGCACCATAGTAGAACAAAGATGAAGCTTCTAAGTTGTTGTAATAGCCAGTAAGAAGTAGTACAATTCACGTTTTAGGTATCGATTATTGACTTTTTACCCTTCTTTGGTGCCTTGGACATGGGCTAGGAACTTAAGATTTTGCATGAAAGGAGGTCTAGCAGTCGCGTTGCACGGGAGAATGTGAAAGGTTTTCATATGTAGTAAAAACATGAGAAATCCGTCCGTATTCGTCATTTGTTATCGAATCGACTTAAAGCCAGATTGTCACATTGGCCGCTCTTCTCTCTGAAATGGTTGTACTTATCGTCTGCAAAGCTATGTCGCGTGCTGCGGTATGTGGAGACACTAAAAGCACCATAGTAGAACACAGATGAAGCTTCTAAGTTGATGTAATAGCCAGTAAGAAGTAGTACAATTTAAGTTTTAGGTATCGATTATTGACTTTTGAGCTGGCTTTGGTGCCTTGGACATGGGCTAGGACCTTAACATTTTGCATGAAAGGAGGACTAGCAGCCGCGTTGCACGGGAGAATATGAAGAGTGTTCATATATAGAAAAAACGTGAGAAATCCGTTAGTTTTCGTCATTTGTTATAGAATCCACTTAAAGCCAGATCGTCACAATGGCCGATCTTCTGTCTGAAACGGTTACATTTATCGACTGCAAAGCTATGTCGCGTGCTTCGGTATGTGGAGACACTAAAAGCACCATAATAGAACACAGATGAAGCTTCGAAGTTGATGTAATAGCCAGTAAGAAGTAGTACAATTCAAGTTTTAGGTATCGATTATTGACTTTTTTCCCTTGTTTGGTGCCTTGGACATGAGCTAGGAACTTAAGATATTGCATGAAAGGAGGACTAGCAGCCGCGTTGCACGGGAGAATATGAAGGGTGTTCATATGTAGTAAAAACCTGAGAAATCCGTCCGTTTTCGTCATTTGTTTTCGAATCGACTTAAACCCAGATCGTCACATTGGCCGCTCTTGTGTCTGAAACGGTTACATTTATCGTCTGCAAAGCTATGTCGCGTGCTTCGGTATGCGGAGACACTAAAAGCACCATAGTGGATCACAGATGAAGCATCTAAGTTGATGTAATAGCCAGTAAGAAGTAGTACAATTCAAGTTTTAGGTATCGATTATTGACTTTTTAGCTGGCTCTGATGCCTTGGACATGGGCTAGGACCTTAAGATTCTGCATGAAAGGAGGGCTAGCAGCCGAGTTGCACGGGAGAATTTGAAAAGTGTTCATTTGTAGTAAAAACCTGAGAAATCCGTCCGTTTTCGTCATTTGTTATAGAATCTACTTAAAGCCAGGTCGTCACATTGGCCGTTCTGCTCTCTGAAACGGTTGTACTTATCGTCTGCAAAGCTATGTCGCGCGCTGCGGTATGTGGAGACACTAAAAGCACCATAGTAGAACACAGATGAAGCTTCTAAGTTGATGTAATACCCAGTAAGAAGTAGTACAATTCAAGTTTTAGTTATCGATTATTGACTTTTTAGCTGGCTCTGGTGCCTTGGACATGAGCTAGGACCTTAACAATTTGCATGAAAGGAGGACTAACAGGCGAGCTGCACGGGAGAATGTGAAAAGTGTCCATATATAGCAAAAACCTGAGAAATCCGTTAGTTTTCGTCATTTGTTATAGAATCCACTTAAAGCCAGATCGTCACAATGGCCGATCTTCTGTCTGAAACGGTTACATTTATCGACTGCAAAGCTATGTCACGTGCTTCGGTACGTGGAGACACTAAAAGCACCATAGTAGAACACAGATGAAGCTTCGAAGTTGATGTAATAGCCAGTAAGAAGTAGTACAATTCAAGTTTTAGGTATCGATTATTTACTTTTTTCCCTTCTTTGGTGCCTTGGACATGAGCTAGGAACTTAAGATATTGCATGAAAGGAGGACTAGCAGCCGCGTTGCACGGGAGAATATGAAAGGTGTTCATATGTAGTAAAAACCTGAGAAATCCGTTAGTTTTCGTCATTTGTTATCGAATCGACTTAAACCCAGATCGTCACATTGGCCGCTCTTGTGTCTGAAACGGTTACATTTATCGTCTGCAAAGCTATGTCGCGTGCTTCGGTATGCGGAGACACTAAAGGCACCATAGTAGAACACAGATGAAGCTTCTAAGTTGTTGTAATAGCCAGTAAGAAGTAGTACAATTCACGTTTTAGGTATCGATTATTGACTTTTTACAGTTCTTTGGTGCCTTGGACGTGAGCTAGTAACTTAAGATTTTGCATGAAAGGAGGACTAGCAGCCGCGTTGCACGGGAGAATGTGAAAGGTGTTCATATGTAGTAAAAACCTGAGAAATCCGTCCGTATTCGTCATTTGTTATCGAATCGACTTAAAGCCAGATCGTCACATTGGCCGCTCTTCTCTCTGAAATGGTTGTACTTATCGTCTGCAAAGCTATGTCGCGTGCTGCGGTATGTGGAGACACTAAAAGCACCATAGTAGAACACAGATGAAGCTTCTAAGTTGATGTAATAGCCAGTAAGAAGTAGTACAATTTAAGTTTTAGGTATCGATTATTGACTTTTGAGCTGGCTTTGGTGCCTTGGAGTTTGGGCTAGGACCTTAAGATTCTGCATGAAAGGAGGGCTAGCAGCCGAGTTGCACGGGGGAATGTGAAAAGTGTTCATATGTAGTAAAAACCTGAGAAATCCGTCCGTTTTCGTCATTTGTTATCGAATCGACTTAAGCCAGATCGTCACATTGGCCGCTCATCTGTCTGAAACGGTTACATTTATCGTCTGCAAAGCTATGTCGCGTGCTGCGGTATGTGGAGACACTAAAAGCACCATAGTAGAACACAGATGAAGCTTCTAAGTTGATGTAATAGCCAGTAAGAAGTAGTACAATTCAAGTTTTAGGTATCGATTATTGACTTTTTACCCTTCTTTGGTGCCTTGGACATGAGCTAGGAACTTAAGATTTTGCATGAAAGGAGGACTAGCAGCCGCGTTGCACGGGAGAATGTGAAAAGTGTTCATATGTAGTAAAAACCTGAGAAATCCGTCCGTTTTCGTCATTTGTTATCGAATCGACTTAAAGCCTTATCGTCACATTCGCCGCACGGGAGAATGTGAAAAGTGTTCATATGTAGTAAAAACCCGAGAAATCCGTCCGTATTCGTCATTTGTTATCGAATCGATTTAAAGCCAGATCGTCACATTGGCCGCTCTTCTCTCTGAATCGGTTGTACTTATCGTCCTCAAAGCTATGTCGCGTGCTGCGGTATGCGGAGACACTAAAAGCATCATAGTAGAACACAGATGGAGCTTCGATGTTGATGTAATAGCCAGTAAGAAGTAGTACAATTCAAGTTTTAGGTATCGATTATTGACTTTTTTCCCTTCTTTGGTGTCTTGGACATGAGCTGGGAACTTAAGATATTGCATGAAAGGAGGACTAGCAGCCGCGTTGCATGGGAGAATATGAAAGGTGTTCATATGTAGTAAAAACCTGTGAAATCCGTCCGTTTTCGTCATTTGTTATCGAATCGACTTAAACCCAGATCGTCACATTGGCCGCTCTTCTGTCTGAAACTGTTACATTTATCGTCTGCAAAGCTATGTCGGAGAATGAAAACTGGCGTTCTACGGATCGGAGCGTGGAATGTCAGATCCCTTAATCGGGCAGGTAGGTTAGAAAATTTAAAAAGGGAAATGGGTATGTTAAAGTTAGATATAGTGGGAATTAGTGAAGTTCTGTGGCAGGAGGAACAAGACTTCTGGTCAGGTGTTTACAGGTTTATAAACACAAAATCAAATAGGGGTAATGCAGGAGTAGGTTTTATAATGAATAGGAAAATAGGAATGCGGGTAAGCTACTACAAACAGCATAGTGAACGCATTATTGTGGCCAAGATAGATACGAAGCCCACACCTACTACAGTAGTACAAGTTTATATGCCAACTAGCTCTGCAGATGACGAAGAAATTGAAGAAATGTACGATGAAATAAAAGAAATTATTCAGATAGTGAAGGGAGACGAAAATTTAATAGTAATGGGTGACTGGAATTCGAGTGTAGGAAAAGGGAGAGAAGGAAACATAGTAGGTGAATATGGATTGGGGCTAAGAAATGAAAGAGGAAGCCGCCTAGTAGAATTTTGTACAGAGCACAACTTAGTCATAGGTAACACTTGGTTTAAGAATCATGAAAGAAGGTTGTATACGTGGAAGGACCCTGGAGATACTAAAAGGTATCAGATAGATTATATAATGGTAAGACAGAGATTTAGGAACCAGGTTTTAAGTTGTAAGACATTTCCAGGGGCAGATGTGGACTCTGACCACAATCTATTGGTTATGACCTGTAGATTAAAACTGAAGAAACTGCAAAAATGTGGGAAATTAAGGAGATGGGACCTGGATAAACTGAAAGAACCAGAGGTTGTACAGAGTTTCAGGGAGAGCATAAGGGAACAATTGACAGGAATAGGGGAAAGAAATACAGTAGAAGAAGAATGGGTAGCTCTGAGTTATGAAGTAGTGAAGGCAGCAGAGGATAAAGTAGGTAAAAAGACGAGGGCTGCTTGAAATCCTTGGGTAACAGAAGAAATATTGAATTTAATTGATGAAAGGAGAAAATATAAAAATGCAGTAAATGAAGCAGGCAAAAAGGAATACAAACGTCTCAAAAATGAGATAGACAGGAAGTGCAAAATGGCTAAACAGGGATGGCTAGAGGACAAATGTAAGGATGTAGAGGCTTATCTCACTAGGGGTAAGATAGATACTGCCTACAGGAAAATTAAAGAGACCTTTGGAGAGAAGAGAACCACGTGTATGAATATCAAGAGCTAAGATGGCAACCCAGTTCTAAGCAAAGAAGGGAAGGCAGAAAGGTGGAAGGAGTATATAGAAGGTTTATACAAGGGTGATGTACTTGAGGACAATATTATGGAAATGTTAGAGGATGTAGATGAAGACGAAATGGGTGATACGATACTGCGTGAAGAGTTTGACAGAGCACTGAAAGACCTGAGTCGAAACAAGGCCCCCGGAGTAGACAACATTCCATTAGAACTACTGACGGCCTTGGGAGAGCCAGTCATGACAAAACTCTACGAGCTGGTGAGCAAGATGTATGAGACAGGCGAAATACCCTCAGACTTCAAGAAGAATATAATAATTCCAATCCCAAAGAAAGCAGGTGCTGACAGATGTGAAAATTACCGAACTATCAGTTTAATAAGTCACAGCTGCAAAATACTAACGCGAATTCTTTACAGACGAATGGAAAAACTGGTAGATGCGGACCTCGGGGAGGATCAGTTTGGATTCCGTCGAAATGTTGGAACACGTGAGGCAATACTGACCTTACGACTTATCTTAGAAGAAAGATTAAGAAAAGGCAAACCTACGTTTCTAACATTTGTAGACTTAGAGAAAGCTTTTGACAATGTTGACTGGAATACTCTTTTTCAAATTCTAAAGGTGGCAGGGGTAAAATACAGGGAGCGAAAGGCTATTTACAATTTGTACAGAAACCAGATGGCAGTCATAAAAGTCGAGGGGCATGAAAGGGAAGCAGTGGTTGGGAAAGGAGTGAGACAGGGTTGTAGCCTCTCCCCGATGTTATTCAATCTGTATATTGAGCAAGCAGTAAAGGAAACAAAAGAAAAATTTGGAGTAGGTATTAAAATTCATGGAGACGAAGTAAAAACTTTGAGGTTCGCCGATGACATTGTAATTCTGTCAGAGACGGCAAAGGACTTGGAAGAGCAGTTGAACGGAATGGACAGTGTCTTGAAAGGAGGATATAAGATGAACATCAACAAAAGCAAAACGAGGATAATGGAATGTAGTCCAATTAAATCGGGTGATGCTGAGGGAATTAGATTAGGAAATGAGACACTTCAAGTAGTAAAGGAGTTTTGCTATTTAGGAAGTAAAATAACTGATGATGGTCGAAGTAGAGAGGATATAAAATGTAGACTGGCAATGGCAAGGAAAGCGTTTCTGAAGAAGAGAAATTTGTTAACATCGAATATAGATTTAAGTGTCAGGAAGTCATTTCTGAAAATATTTGTTTGGAGTGTAGCCATGTATGGAAGTGAAACATGGACGATAACTAGTTTGGACAAGAAGAGAATAGAAGCTTTCGAAATGTGGTGCTACAGAAGAATACTGAAGATAAGGTGGATAGATCACGTAACTAATGAGGAGGTATTGAATAGGATTGGGGAGAAGAGAAGTTTGTGGCACAACTTGACTAGAAGAAGCGATCGGTTGGTAGGACATGTTTTGAGGCATCAAGGGATCACAAATTTAGCATTGGAGGGCAGTGTGGAGGGTAAAAATCGTAGAGGGAGACCGAGAGATGAGTACACTAAGCAGATTCAGAAGGATGTAGGTTGCAGTAGGTACTGGGGGATGAAGAAGCTTGCACAGAATAGAGTAGCATGGAGAGCTGCATCAAACCAGTCTCAGGACTGAAGACCACAACAACAACAACAACAAGCTATGTCGCGTGCTTCGGTATGCGGAGACACTAAAAGCACCATAGTGGATCACAGATGAAGCATCTAAGTTGATGTAATAGCCAGTAAGAAGTAGTACAATTCAAGTTTTAGGTATCGATTATTGACTTTTTAGCTCTTTTTGGTTCCTTGGACATGAGCTAGGACCTTAAGATTCTGCATGAAGGAGGACTAGCAGCCGAGTTGCACGGGAGAATGTGAAAAGTGACCATATGTAGTAAAAACCTACGAAATCCGTCCGTTTTCGTCACTTGTTATCGAATCGACTTAAAGCCAGATCGCCACATTGGCCGCTCTTCTGTCTGAAACAGTTACATTTATCGTCTGCAAAGCTATGTCGCGTGCTGCGGTATGTGGAGGCACTAAACGCACCATAGTAGAACACAGATGAAGCTTCTAAGTTGATGTAATAGCCAGTAAGAAGTAGTACAATTCAAGTTTTATCTATCGATTATTGACTTTTTAGCTGGCTTTGCTGCCTTGGACATGGGCTAGGACCTTAAGATTCTGCATGAAAGGAGTAATAGCAGCCGAGTTGCACGGTAGAAAGTGAAAAGTGTTCATACGTAGTAAAAACCTGAGAAATCCGTCTGTTTTTTTTCATTTGTTATCGAATCGACTTAAAGCCAGATCGTCACATTGGCCGCTCTTCTGTCTGAAACGGTTGTACTTATCGTCCGCAAAGCTATGTCAGGTGCTGCGGTATGCGGAGCCACTAAAAGCACCATAGTAGAACACAGATGAAGCTTCTAAGTTGTTGTAATAGCCAGTAAGAAGTAGTACAATTCACGTTTAAGGTATCGATTATTGGCATTTTACCCTTCTTTGGTGCCTTGGACATGAGCTAGGAACTCAAGATTTTGCATGAAAGGAGGACTAGCAGCCGCGTTGCACGGGAGATTGTGAAAGGTGTTCATATGTAGTAAAAACCTGAGAAATCCGTCCGTATTCGTCATTTGTTATCGAATCGACTTAAAGCCAAATCGTCACATTGGCCGCTCTTCTCTCTGAAACGGTTGTACTTATCGTCTGCAAAGCTATGTCGCGTGCTGCGGTATGTGGAGACACTAAAAGCACCATAGTAGAACACAGATGAAGCTTCTAAGTTGATGTAATAGCCAGTAAGAAGTAGTACAATTCAAGTTTTAGGTATCGACTATTGACTTTTTAGCTGGCTTTGGTGCCTTGGACATGGGCTAGGACCTTAAGATTCTGCATGAAGGAGGACTAGCAGCCGAGTTGCACGGGAGAATGTGAAAAGTGTTCATATGTAGAAAAAACCTGAGAAATCCGTTAGTTTTCGTCATTTTTTATCGAATCCACTTAAAGCCAGATCGTCACAATGGCCGCTCTTCTGTCTGAAACGGTTACATTTATCGTCAGCAAAGCTATGTCGCGTGCTGCGGCATGTGGAGACACTAAACGCACCATAGTAGAACACAGATGAAGCTTCTAAGTTGTTGTAATAGCCAGTAAGAAGTAGTACAATTCACGTTTTAGGTATCGATTATTGACTTTTTACCCTTCATTGGTGCCTTGGACATGAGCTAGGAACTTAAGATATTGCATGAAAGGAGGACTAGCAGCCGCGTTGAACGGGAGAATGTGAAAGGTGTTCATATGTAGTAAAAACCTGAGAAATCCGTCCGTATTTGTCATTTGTTATCGAATCGACTTAAAGCCAGATCGTCACATTGGCCGCTCTTCTCTCTGAAACGTTTGTACTTATCGTCTGCAAAGCTATGTCGCGTGCTGCGGTATGTGGAGACACTAAAAGCACCATAGTAGAACACAGATGAAGCTTCTAAGTTGATGTAATAGCCAGTAAGGAGTAGTACAATTCAAGTTTTAGTTATCGATTTTTGACTTTTTAGCTGGCTCTGGTGCCTTGGACATGAGCTAGGACCTTAACAATTTGCATGAAAGGAGGACTAGCAGGCGAGTTGAACGGGAGAATGTGAAAAGTGTCCATATGTAGCAAAGACCTGAGAAATCCGTCCGTTTTCGTCATTTGTTATGGAATCGACTTAAAGGGAGATCGTCACATTGGCCGCTCATCTGTCTGAAACGGTTACATTTATCGTCTGCAAAGCTATGTCGCGTGCTTCGGTATGTGGAGACAGTAAAAGCACCATAGTAGAACACAGATGACGCTTCTAAGTTGATGTAATAGCCAGTAAGAAGTAGTACAATTCAAGTTTTAGGTATCGATTATTGACTTTTTACCCTTCTTTGGTGCCTTGGACATGAGCTAGGAACTTAAGATTTTGCATGTAAGGAGGACTAGCAGCCGCGTTGCACGGGAGAATGTGAAAAGTGTTCACATGTAGTAAAAACCTGAGAAATCCGTCCCTTTTCGTCATTTGTTATCGAATCGACTTAAAGCCTTATCGTCACATTCGCCGCACGGGAGAATGTGAAAAGTGTTCATATGTAGTAAAAACCTGAGAAATCCGTCCGTATTCGTCATTTGTTATCGAATCGACTTAAAGCCAGATCGTCACATTGGCCGCTCTTCTTTCTGAATCGGTTGTACTTATCGTCTGCAAAGCTATGTCGCGTGCTGCGGTATGCGGAGACACTAAAAGCATCATAGTAGAACACAGATGGAGCTTCGAAGTTGATGTAATAGCCAGTAAGAAGTAGTACAATTCAAGTTTTAGGTATCGATTATTGACTTTTTTCCCTTCTTTGGTGTCTTGGACATGATCTAGGAACTTAAGATATTGCATGATAGGAGGACTAGCAGCAGCGTTGCACGGGAGAATATGAAAGGTGTTCATATGTAGTAAAAACCTGAGAAATCCGTCCGTATTCGTCATTTGTTATCGAATCGACTTAAACCCAGATCGTCACATTGGCCGCTCTTCTGTCTGAAACGGTTACATTTATCGTCTGCAAAGCTATGTCGCGTGCTTCGGTATGCGGAGACACTAAAAGCACCATAGTGGATCACAGATGAAGCATCTAAGTTGATGTAATAGCCAGTAAGAAGTAGTACAATTCAAGTTTTAGGTATCGATTATTGACTTTTTAGCTGTTTTTGGTGCCTTGGACATGAGCTAGGACCTTAAGATTCTGCATGAAGGAGGACTAGCAGCCGAGTTGCACGGGAGAATGTGAAAAGTGACCATCTGTAGTAAAAACCTGAGAAAACCGTCCGTTTTCGTCATGTGTTATCGAATCGACTTAAAGCCAGATCGTCACATTGGCCGCTCTTCTCTCTGAAACGGTTGTACTTATCGTCTGCAAAGCTATGTCGCGTGCTGCGGTATGCGGAGACACTAAAAGCACCATAGTAGAACACAGATGAAGCTTCTAAGTTGATGTAATAGCCAGTAAGAAGTAGTACAATTCAAGTTTTAGGTATCGATTATTGACTTTTTAGCTGGCTTTGGTGCCTTGGACATGAGCTAGGACCTTAAGATTCTGCATGAAAGGAGGACTAGCTGCCGAGTTGCACGGGAGGATGTGAAAAGTGTTCATACGTAGTAAAAACCTGAGAAATCAGTCCGTTTTCGTAATTTGTTGTCTAATCGACTTAAAGCCAGATCGTCACATTGGCCGCACTTCTCTCTGAAACGGTTGTACTTATCGTCTGCAAAGCTATGTCGCGTGCTGCGGTATGCGAAGACACTAAAAGCACCATAGTAGAACACAGATGAAGCTTTTAAGTTGATGTAATAGACAGTAAGAAGTAGAACAATTCAAGTTTTAGGTATCGATTATTGACTTTTTACCCTTCTTTTGTTCCTTGGACATGAGCTAGGAACTTAAGATTCTGCATGAAAGGAGGACTAGCTGCCGCGTTAAATGGGAGAATGTGAAAAGCGTTCATATGTAGTAAAAACCTGAGAAATCCGACCGTTTTCGTCGTTTGTTATCGAATCGACTTAAAGCCAGATCGTCACATTGGCCGCTCTTCTCTCTGAAACGGTTGTACTTATCTTCTGCAAAGGTATGTCGCGTGCTGCGGTATGCGGAGACACTAAAAGCACCATAGTAGAACACAGATGAAGCTTCTAAGTTGATGTAATAGCCAGTAAGAAGTAGTACAATTCAAGTTGTAGGTATCGATAATTGACTTTTTTAGCTGGCTTTGGTGCCTTGGACATGAGCTAGTAATTTAAGATTTTGCATGAAAGGAGGACTAGCAGCTGCGTTAAATGGGAGAATGTGAAAAGTGTTCATATGTAGTAAAAACCTGAGAAATCCGTCCGTTTTCATCATTTGTTATCGAATCGACTTAAAGCCAGATCGTCACATTGGCCGTTCTTCTCTCTAAAACGTTGGTACTTATCGTCTGCAATGTTATGTCGCGTGCTGCGGTATGTATAGACACTAAAAGCAATATAGTAGAACACAGATGAAGCATCTAAGTTGATGTAATAGCCAGTAAGAAGAAGTACAATTCAAGTTTTAGGTATCGATTATTGAGTTTTTACCTGGCTTTCGTGCCTTGGACATGAGCTAGGAACTTAGGATTTTGCATGAAAGGAGGACTAGCAGCCGCGTTAAGTGGGAGAATGTGAAAAGTGTTCATATGTAGTAAAAAGCTGAGAAATCCGTCCGTATTCGTCATTTGTTTTCGAATCGACTTAAAGCCAGATTGTCACATTGGACGCTCTTCTCCCTGACACGGTTGTACTTATCGTCTGCAAAGGTATGTCGCGTGCTGCGGTATGGGGAGACACTAAAAGCACCATAGTAGAACACAGATGAAGCTTTTAAGTTGATGTAATAGCCAGTATGAAGTAGTACAATTCAAGTTTTAGGTATCGATTATTGACTTTTTACCCTTCTTTGGTGACTTGGACATGAGCTAGGAAATTAAGATTTTGCATGAAATGAGGACTAGCAGCCGCGTTAAATGGGAGAATGTGAAAAGTGTTCATATGTAGTAAAAAGCTGAGAAATCCGTCCGTATTCGTCATATGTTTTCGAATCGACTTAAAGCCAGATCGTCACATTGGCCGCTCTTCTAACTGAAACGGTTGTACTTATCGTCTGCAAAGGTATGTCGCGTGCTGCGGTATGGGGAGACACTAAAAGCACCATAGTAGAACACAGGTGAAGCTTCTAAGTTGATGTAATAGCCAGTAAGAAGTAGTACAATTCAAGTTAAGGGAGAGGTATCGATTATTGATCTTTTAGCTGGCATTGGTGCCTTGGACATGAGCTAGGACCGTAAGATTCTGCATGAAAGTAGGACTAGCAGCCGAGTTGCATGGGAAAATGTGAAAAGTGTTCATGTGTGGTAAAAACCTGAGAAATCCGTCTGTTTTCGTCATTTGTTATCGAATCGACTTAAAGCTAGATCCTCACATTGGAAGCAGATCTGTCTGAAACGGTTACATTTATCGTCTGCAAAGCTATATCGCGTTCTGCGGTATGCAGAGACACTAAAAGCTCCATAGTAGAACACAGATGATGCTTCTAAGTTGATGTATTAGCCAGTATGAAGTAGTACAATTCAAGTTTTAGGTATCGATTATTGACTTTTTAGCTGCCTTTGGTGCCTTGGACATGAGCTAGGAACTTAAGATTTTGCATGAAAGGAGGACTAGCAGCCGCGTTAAATGGGAGAATGTGAAAAGTGTTCATATGTAGTAAAAACCTGAAAAATCCGTCCGTTTTCGTCATGTGTTATCGAATCGACTTAAAGCCAGATCTTCACATTGGCCGCTCTTCTCTCTAAAACGTTTGTACCTATCGTCTGCAAAGTTATGTCGCGTGCTGCGGTATGTGGAGACACTAAAAGCACCATAGTAGAACACAGGTGAAGCTTCTAAGTTGATGTAATAGCCAGTAAGAAGTAGTACAATTCAAGTTTTAGGTATCGATTATTGATCTTTTAGCTGGCTTTGGTGCCTTGGACATGAGCTAGGACCGTAAGATTCTGCATGAAAGTAGGACTAGCAGCCGAGTTGCAAGGGAGAATGTGAAAAGTGTTGATATGTAGTAAAAACCTGAGAAATCCGTCCGTTTTCGTCGTTTGTGATCGAATCGACTTAAACCCAGATCGTCACATTGGCCGCTCTTCTCCCTGAAACGGCTGTACTTATCGTCTGCAAAGGTATGTCGCGTGCTGCGGTATGGGGAGACACTAAAAGCACCATAGTAGAACACAGATGAAGCTTCTAAGTTGATGTAATAGCCAGTAAGAAGTAGTACAATTCAAGTTTTAGGTATCGATTACCGACTTTTTAGCTGGCTTTGGACCCTTGGACATGAGCTAGGACCTTAAGATTCTGCATGAAAGGAGGACTAGCAGCCGAGTTGCACGGGTGAATGTGATAAGTGTTCATACGTAGTAAAAACCTGAGAAATTCGTCCGTTTTCGTCATTTGTTATCGAATCGACTTAAAGCCAGATCGTCACATTGGCCGCAGATCTGTCTGAAACGGTTACATTTATCGTCTGCAAAGCTATATCGCGTTCTGCGGTATGCAGAGACACTAAAAGCTCCATAGTAGAACACAGATGATGCTTCTAAGTTGATGTAATAGCAAGTATGAAGTAGTACAATTCAAGTTTTAGTTATCGATTATTGATATTTACCCTTCTTTGGTGCCTTGGGCATGAGCTAGGACCTTAAGATTCTGCATTAAAGAGGACTAGCAGCCGAGTTGCACGGAAGAATGTGAAAAGTGTTCATACGTAGTAAAAACCTGAGAAATCCGTCAGTTTTCGTCATTTGTTATCGAATCGACTTAAAGCCAGATCGTCACATTGGCCGCTCTTCTCCCTGAAACGGTTGTACTTATCGTCTGCAAAGGTATCTCGCGTGCTGCCTTATGGGGAGACACTAAAAGCACCATAGTAGAACACAGATGAAGCTTTTAAGTTGATGTAATAGCCAGTAAGAAGTAGTACAATTCAAGTTTTAGGTATCGATTGTTGACTTTTTAGCCGGCTTTCGTGGCTTGGACATGAGCTAGGACCTTAAGATTCTGCATGAAAGAGGACTAGCAGCCGAGTTGCACGGGAGAATGTGAAAAGTGTTCATACGTAGTAAAAACCTGAGAAATCCGTCAGTTTTCGTCATTTGCTATCGAATCGACTTAAAGCCAGATCGTCACATTGGCCGCTCTTCTCTCTGAAACGGTTGTACTTATCGTCTGCAAAGCTACGTCGCGTGCTGCGGTATGTGGAGACACTAAAAGCACCATAGTAGAACACGGATGAAGTTTCTAAGTTGATGTAATAGCCAGTATGAAGTAGTACAATTCAAGTTTTAGGTATCGATTATTGACTTTTTACCCTTCTTTGGTGCCTTGGACATGAGCTAGGAAATTAAGATTTTGCATGAAAGGAGGACTTAAAGCCAGATCGTCACATTGGCCGCTCTTCTCTCTGAAACGTTTGTACTTATCGTCTGCAAAGTTATTTCTCGTGCTGCGGTATGTGGAGACACTAAAAGCACCATAGTAGAACACAGATGAAGCTTCTAAGTTGATGTAATAGCCAGTAAGAAGTAGTAAAATTCAAGTTTTAGGTATCGATTATTGATCTTTTAGCTGGCTTTGGTGCCTTGGACATGAGCTAGGACAGTAAGATTCTGCATGAAAGTAGGAGTAGCAGCCGAGTTGCATGGGAGAATGTGAAAAGTGTTCATATGTAGTAAAAACCTGAGAAATCCGTCCGTTTTCGTCATTTGTTATCGAATCGACTTAAAGCCAGATCGTCATATTGGCCGCTCTTCTCTCTGAAACGGTCGTACTTATCGTCTGCAAAGCTATGTCGCGTGCTCCGGTATGTGGAGACACTAAAAGCACCATAGTAGAACACGGATGAAGTTTCTAAGTTGATGTAATAGCCAGTATGAAGTAGTACAATTCAAGTTTTAGGTATCGATTATTGACTTTTTACCCTTCTTTGTTTCCTTGGACAAGAGCTAGGAAATTAAGATTTTGCATGAAAGGAGGACTTAAAGCCAGATCGTCACATTGGCCGCTCTTCTCTCTAAAACGTTTGTACTTATCGTCTGCAAAGTTATGTCTCGTGCTGCGGTATGTGGAGACACTAAAAGCACCATAGTAGTACACAGGTGAAGGTTCTAAGTTGATGTAATAGCCAGTAAGAAGTAGTACAATTCAAGTTTTAGGTATCGATTATTGACTTCTTACCCTTCTTTGGTGCCTTGTACATGAGCTAGGAAATTAAGATTTTGCATGAAAGGTGGACTTAAAGCTAGATCGTCACATTGGCCGCTCTTCTCTCTAAAACGTTTGTACTTATCGTCTGCAAAGTTATGTCTCGTGCTGCGGTATGTGGAGACACTAAAAGCAACATAGTAGAACACAGGTGAAGCTTCTAAGTTGATGCAATAGCCAGTAACAAGTAGCACAATTCAAGATTTAATTATCGATTATTGACTTTTTAGCTGGATCTGGTGCCTTGGACATGAGCTAGGACCTTAACATTTTGCATGAGAGGAGGACTAGCAGCCGAGTTGCACGGGAGAATGTCAAGAGTGTTCATATGTAGTAAAAACCTGAGAAATCAATCCATTTTCGTCATTTGTTATCGAATCGACTTAAAGCCAGATCGTCACATTGGCCGCTTTTCTCTCTGAAACGGTTACATTTATCGTCTGCAAAGCTATGTCGCGTGCTGCGGTATGCGGAGACACAAGAATCACCATAGTAGAACACAGATGAAGCATCTAAGTTGATGTAATAGTCAGTAAGAAGTAGTGCAATTCAAGTTTTAGGTATCGATTATTGACTTTTTAGCTGGCTTTGTTGCCTTGGGCATTAGCTAGGACCTTAAGGGTCTGCATGAAAGGAGGACTAGCAGCCGAGTTGCATGGGAGAATGTGAAAAGTGTTCATATGTAGTAAAAACCTGAGAAATCCGTCCGTTTTCATCATTTGTTATCGAATCGACTTAAAGCCAGATCGTCACATTGGCCGTTCTTCTCTCTAAAACGTTGGTACTTCTCGTCTGCAATGTTATGTCGCGTGCTGCGGTATGTATAGACACTAAAAGCAATATAGTAGAACACAGATGAAGCATCTAAGTTGATGTAATAGCCAGTAAGAAGAAGTACAATTCAAGTTTTAGGTATCGATTATTGACTTTTTACCTGGCTTTCGTGCCTTGGACATGAGCTAGGACCTTAAGATTTTGCATGAAAGGAGGACTAGCAGCCGCGTTAAGTGGGAGAATGTGAAAAGTGTTCATATGTAGTAAAAAGCTGAGAAATCCGTCCGTATTCGTCATTTGTTTTCGAATCGACTTAAAGCCAGATTGTCACATTGGACGCTCTTCTCCCTGACACGGTTGTACTTATTGTCTGCAAAGGTATGTCGCGTGCTGCGGTATGGGGAGACACTAAAAGCACCATAGTAGAACACAGATGAAGCTTTTAAGTTGATGTAATAGCCAGTATGAAGTAGTACAATTCAAGTTTTAGGTATCGATTATTGACTTTTTACCCTTCTTTGGTGCCTTGGACATGAGCTAGGAAATTAAGATTTTGCATGAAATGAGGACCAGCAGCCGCGTTAAATGGGAGAATGTGAAAAGTGTTCATATGTAGTAAAAAGCTGAGAAATCCGTCCGTATTCGTCATTTGTTTTCGAATCGACTTAAAGCCAGATCGTCACATTGGCCGCTCTTCTCCCTGAAACGGTTGTACTTATCGTCTGCAAAGGTATGTCGCGTGCTGCGGTATGGGGAGACACTAAAAGCACCATAGTAGAACACAGGTGAAGCTTCTAAGTTGATGTAATAGCCAGTAAGAAGTAGTACAATTCAAGTTAAGGGAGAGGTATCGATTATTGATCTTTTAGGTGGCTTTGGTGCCTTGGACATGAGCTAGGACCGTAAGATTCTGCATGAAAGTAGGACTAGCAGCCGAGTTGCATGGGAGAATGTGAAAAGTGTTCATGTGTGGTAAAAACCTGAGAAATCCGTCTGTTTTCGTCATTTGTTATCGAATCGACTTAAAGCTAGATCCTCACATTGGCCGCAGATCTGTCTGAAACGGTTACATTTATCGTCTGCAAAGCTATATCGCGTTCTGCGGTATGCAGAGACACTAAAAGCTCCATAGTAGAACACAGATGATGCTTCTAAGTTGATGTATTAGCCAGTATGAAGTAGTACAATTCAAGTTTTAGGTATCGATTATTGACTTTTTAGCTGGCTTTGGTGCCTTGGGCATGAGCTAGGAACTTAAGATTTTGCATGAAAGGAGATCTAGCAGCCGCGTTAAATGGGAGAATGTGAAAAGTGTTCATATGTAGTAAAAACCTGAGAAATCCGTCCGTTTTCGTCATGTGTTATCGAATCGACTTAAAGCCAGATCTTCACATTGGCCGCTCTTCTCTCTAAAACGTTTGTACTTATCGCCTGCAATGTTATGTTGCGTGCTGCGGTATGTGGAGACACTAAAAGCACCATAGTAGAACACAGGTGAAGCTTCTAAGTTGATGTAATAGCCAGTAAGAAGTAGTACAATTCAAGTTTTAGGTATCGATTATTGATCTTTTAGCTGGCTATGGTGCCTTGGACATGAGCTAGGACCGTAAGATTCTGCATGAAAGTAGGACTAGCAGCCGAGTTGCATGGGAGAATGTGAAAAGTGTTGATATGTAGTAAAAACCTGAGAAATCCGTCCGTTTTCGTCGTTTGTGATCGAATCGACTTAAAGCCAGATCGTCACATTGGCCGCAGATCTGTCTGAAACGGTTACATTTATCGTCTTCAAAGCTATATCGCGTTCTGCGGTATGCAGAGACACTAAAAGCTCCATAGTAGAACACAGATGATGCTTCTAAGTTGATGTAATAGCAAGTATGAAGTAGTACAATTCAAGTTTTAGTTATCGATTATTGATATTTACCCTTCTTTGGTGCCTTGGGCATGAGCTAGGACCTTAAGATTCTGCATGAAACAGGACTAGCAGCCGAGTTGCATGGGAGAATGTGAAAAGTGTTCATATGTAGTAAAAACCTGAGAAATCCGTCCGTTTTCGTCATTTGTTATCGAATCGACTTAAAGCCAGATCGTCACATTGGCCGCTCTTCTCTCTGAAACGGTTGTACTTATCGTCTGCAAAGCTATGTCGCGTGCTGCGGTATGTGGAGACACTAAAAGCACCATAGTAGAACACGGATGAAGTTTCTGTGTTGATGTTATAGCCAGTATGAAGTAGTACAATTCAAGTTTTAGGTATCGATTATTGACTTTTTACCCTTCTTTGTTTCCTTGGACAAGAGCTAGGAAATTAAGATTTTGCATGAAAGGAGGACTTAAAGCCAGATCGTCACATTGGCCGCTCTTCTCTCTAAAACTTTTGTACTTATCGTCTGCAAAGTTATGTCTCGTGCTGCGGAATGTGGAGACACTAAAAGCACCATAGTAGTACACAGGTGAAGGTTCTAAGTTCATGTAATAGCCAGTAAGAAGTAGTACAATTCAAGTTTTAGGTATCGATTATTGACTTCTTACCCTTCTTTGGTGCCTTGTACATGAGCTAGGAAATTAAGATTTTGCATGAAAGGTGGACTTAAAGCTAGATCGTCACATTGGCCGCTCTTCTCTCCAAAACGTTTGTACTTATCGTCTGCAAAGTTATGTCTCGTCCTGCGGGATGTGGAGACACTAAAAGCACCATAGTAGTACACAGGTGAAGGTTCTAAGTTGATGTAATAGCCATTAAGAAGTTGTACAATTCAAGTTTTAGGTACCGATTATTGACTTTTTAGATGGCTTTGGTACCTTGGACATGAGCTAGGACCTTAAGATTCTGCATGAAAGGAGGACTAGCAGCCGAGTTGCATGGGAGAATGTGAAAAGTGTTCATATGTAGTAAAAACCTGAGAAATCCGTCCGTTTTCGACATTTGTTTTCGAATCGACTTAAAGCCAGTTCGTCACTTTGGCCGCTTTTCTCTCTGAAACGGTTACATTTATCGTCTGCAAAGCTATGTCGCGTGCTGTGGTATGTGGAGACACTAAAACACCATAGTAGAACACAGATGAAGCTTTTAAGTTGATGTAATAGCCAGTAAGAAGTAGTACAATTCAAGTTTTAGGTATCGATTATTGACTTTTTAGCTGGCTTTAGTGCCTTGGACATGAGCTAGGACCTTAAGATTCTGCATGAAAGGAGGACTAGCAGCCGAGTTGCACGGGAGAATGTGAAAAGTGTTCATATGTAGTAAAAACCTGAGAAATCCGTCCGTTTTCGTCATTTGTTATAGAATCTACTTAAAGCCAGGTCGTCACATTAGCCGTTCTGCTCTCTGAAACGGTTGTACTTATCGTCTGCAAAGCTATGTCGCGTGCTGCGGTATGCTGAGACACTAAAAGCACCATAGTAGAACACAGATGAAGCTTCTAAGTTGATTGTAATAGCCAGTAAGAAGTAGTACAATTCAAGTTTTAGTTATCGATTATTGACTTTTTAGCTGGCTCTTGTGCCTTGGACATGAGCTAGGACCTTAACAATTTGCATGAAAGGAGGACTAGCAGGCGAGTTGCACGGGAGAATGTGAAAAGTGTCCATATGTAGCAAAAACCTGAGAAATCCGACCGTTTTCGTTATTTGTTATCGAATCGACTTAAGCGAGATCGTCACATTGGCCGCTCATCTGTCTGAAACGGTTACATTTATCGTCTGCAAAGCTATGTCGCGTGCTGCGGTATGTGGAGACACTAAAAGCACCATAGTAGAACACAGATGAAGCTTCTAAGTTAATGTAATAGCCAGTAAGAGGTAGTACAATTCAAGTTTTAGGTATCGATTATTGACTTCTTACCCTTCTTTGGTGCCTTGGACATGAGCTAGGAACTTAAGATTTTGCATGAAAGGAGGACTAGCCGCCGCGTTGCACGGGAGAATGTGAAAAGTGTTCATATGTAGTAAAAACCTGAGAAATCCGTCCGTTTTCGTAATTTGTTATCGAATCGACTTAAAGCCATATCGTCACATTCGCCGCACGGGAGAATGTGAAAAGTGTACATATGTAGTAAAAACCTGAGAAATCCGTCCGTATTCGTCATTTGTTATCGAATCGACTTAAAGCCAGATCGTCACATTGGCCGCTCTTCTCTCTGAATCGGTTGTACTTATCGTCTGCAAAGCTATGACGCGTGCTGCGGTATGCGGAGACACTAAAAGCATCATAGTAGAACACAGATGAAGCTTCTATGTTGATGTAATAGCCAGTAAGAAGTAGTACAATTCAAGTTTTAGTTGTCGATTATTGACTTTTTAGCTGGCTTTGGTGCCTTGAACGTGAGCTAGGACCTTAACATTTTGCATGAAAGGAGGACTCGCAGTCGAGTTGCACGGGAGAATGTGAAAAGTGTTCATATGTAGAAAAAACCTGAGAAATCCGTTAGTTTTCGTCATTTTCTATCGAATCCACTTAAAGCGGGATCGTGAGAAAGGCCGCTCTTCTGTCTGAAACGGTTACATTTATCGTCTGCAAAGCTATGTCGCGTGCTGCGGTATGTGGAGACACTAAAAGCACCATAGTAGAACACAGATGAAGCTTCTAAGTTGTTGTAATAGCCAGTAAGAAGTAGTACAATTCACGTTTTAGGTATCGATTATTGACTTTTTACCCTTCTTTGGTGCCTTGGACATGGGCTAGTAACTTAAGATTTTGCATGAAAGGAGGTCTAGCAGTCGCGTTGCACGGGAGAATGTGAAAGGTTTTCATATGTAGTAAAAACATGAGAAATCCGTCCGTATTCGTCATTTGTTATCGAATCGACTTAAAGCCAGATTGTCACATTGGCCGCTCTTCTCTCTGAAACGGTTGTACTTATCGTCTGCAAAGCTATGTCGCGTGCTGCGGTATGTGGAGACACTAAAAGCACCATAGTAGAACACAGATGAAGCTTCTAAGTTGATGTAATAGCCAGTAAGAAGTAGTACAATTTAAGTTTTAGGTATCGATTATTGACTTTTGAGCTGGCTTTGGTGCCTTGGACATGGGCTAGGACCTTAAGATTTTGCATGAAAGGAGGACTAGCAGCCGCGTTGCACGGGAGAATATGAAGGGTGTTCATATGTAGTAAAAACCTGAGAAATCCGTCCGTTTTCGTCATTTGTTTTCGAATCGACTTAAACCCAGATCGTCACATTGGCCGCTCTTGTGTCTGAAACGGTTACATTTATCGTCTGCAAAGCTATGTCGCGTGCTTCGGTATGCGGAGACACTAAAAGCACCATAGTGGATCACAGATGAAGCATCTAAGTTGATGTAATAGCCAGTAAGAAGTAGTACAATTCAAGTTTTAGGTATCGATTATTGACTTTTTAGCTGGCTCTGATGCCTTGGACATGGGCTAGGACCTTAAGATTCTGCATGAAAGGAGGGCTAGCAGCCGAGTTGCACGGGAGAATTTGAAAAGTGTTCATTTGTAGTAAAAACCTGAGAAATCCGTCCGTTTTCGTCATTTGTTATAGAATCTACTTAAAGCCAGGTCGTCACATTGGCCGTTCTGCTCTCTGAAACGGTTGTACTTATCGTCTGCAAAGCTATGTCGCGCGCTGCGGTATGTGGAGACACTAAAAGCACCATAGTAGAACACAGATGAAGCTTCTAAGTTGATGTAATACCCAGTAAGAAGTAGTACAATTCAAGTTTTAGTTATCGATTATTGACTTTTTAGCTGGCTCTGGTGCCTTGGACATGAGCTAGGACCTTAACAATTTGCATGAAAGGAGGACTAACAGGCGAGCTGCACGGGAGAATGTGAAAAGTGTCCATATATAGCAAAAACCTGAGAAATCCGTTAGTTTTCGTCATTTGTTATAGAATCCACTTAAAGCCAGATCGTCACAATGGCCGATCTTCTGTCTGAAACGGTTACATTTATCGACTGCAAAGCTATGTCACGTGCTTCGGTACGTGGAGACACTAAAAGCACCATAGTAGAACACAGATGAAGCTTCGAAGTTGATGTAATAGCCAGTAAGAAGTAGTACAATTCAAGTTTTAGGTATCGATTATTTACTTTTTTCCCTTCTTTGGTGCCTTGGACATGAGCTAGGAACTTAAGATATTGCATGAAAGGAGGACTAGCAGCCGCGTTGCACGGGAGAATGTGAAAGGTGTTCATATGTAGTAAAAACCTGAGAAATCCGTCCGTATTCGTCATTTGTTATCGAATCGACTTAAAGCCAGATCGTCACATTGGCCGCTCTTCTCTCTGAAATGGTTGTACTTATCGTCTGCAAAGCTATGTCGCGTGCTGCGGTATGTGGAGACACTAAAAGCACCATAGTAGAACACAGATGAAGCTTCTAAGTTGATGTAATAGCCAGTAAGAAGTAGTACAATTTAAGTTTTAGGTATCGATTATTGACTTTTGAGCTGGCTTTGGTGCCTTGGAGTTTGGGCTAGGACCTTAAGATTCTGCATGAAAGGAGGGCTAGCAGCCGAGTTGCACGGGGGAATGTGAAAAGTGTTCATATGTAGTAAAAACCTGAGAAATCCGTCCGTTTTCGTCATTTGTTATCGAATCGACTTAAGCCAGATCGTCACATTGGCCGCTCATCTGTCTGAAACGGTTACATTTATCGTCTGCAAAGCTATGTCGCGTGCTGCGGTATGTGGAGACACTAAAAGCACCATAGTAGAACACAGATGAAGCTTCTAAGTTGATGTAATAGCCAGTAAGAACTAGTACAATTCAAGTTTTAGGTATCGATTATTGACTTTTTACCCTTCTTTGGTGCTTTGGACATGAGCTAGGAACTTAAGATTTTGCATGAAAGGAGGACTAGCAGCCGCGTTGCACGGGAGAATGTGAAAAGTGTTCATATGTAGTAAAAACCTGAGAAATCCGTCCGTTTTCGTCATTTGTTATCGAATCGACTTAAAGCCTTATCGTCACATTCGCCGCACGGGAGAATGTGAAAAGTGTTCATATGTAGTAAAAACCCGAGAAATCCGTCCGTATTCGTCATTTGTTATCGAATCGATTTAAAGCCAGATCGTCACATTGGCCGCTCTTCTCTCTGAATCGGTTGTACTTATCGTCCTCAAAGCTATGTCGCGTGCTGCGGTATGCGGAGACACTAAAAGCATCATAGTAGAACACAGATGGAGCTTCGATGTTGATGTAATAGCCAGTAAGAAGTAGTACAATTCAAGTTTTAGGTATCGATTATTGACTTTTTTCCCTTCTTTGGTGTCTTGGACATGAGCTGGGAACTTAAGATATTGCATGAAAGGAGGACTAGCAGCCGCGTTGCATGGGAGAATATGAAAGGTGTTCATATGTAGTAAAAACCTGTGAAATCCGTCCGTTTTCGTCATTTGTTATCGAATCGACTTAAACCCAGATCGTCACATTGGCCGCTCTTCTGTCTGAAACTGTTACATTTATCGTCTGCAAAGCTATGTCGGAGAATGAAAACTGGCGTTCTACGGATCGGAGCGTGGAATGTCAGATCCCTTAATCGGGCAGGTAGGTTAGAAAATTTAAAAAGGGAAATGGGTATGTTAAAGTTAGATATAGTGGGAATTAGTGAAGTTCTGTGGCAGGAGGAACAAGACTTCTGGTCAGGTGATTACAGGTTTATAAACACAAAATCAAATAGGGGTAATGCAGGAGTAGGTTTTATAATGAATAGGAAAATAGGAATGCGGGTAAGCTACTACAAACAGCATAGTGAACGCATTATTGTGGCCAAGATAGATACGAAGCCCACACCTACTACAGTAGTACAAGTTTATATGCCAACTAGCTCTGCAGATGACGAAGAAATTGAAGAAATGTACGATGAAATAAAAGAAATTATTCAGATAGTGAAGGGAGACGAAAATTTAATAGTAATGGGTGACTGGAATTCGAGTGTAGGAAAAGGGAGAGAAGGAAACATAGTAGGTGAATATGGATTGGGGCTAAGAAATGAAAGAGGAAGCCGCCTAGTAGAATTTTGTACAGAGCACAACTTAGTCATAGGTAACACTTGGTTTAAGAATCATGAAAGAAGGTTGTATACGTGGAAGGACCCTGGAGATACTAAAAGGTATCAGATAGATTATATAATGGTAAGACAGAGATTTAGGAACCAGGTTTTAAGTTGTAAGACATTTCCAGGGGCAGATGTGGACTCTGACCACAATCTATTGGTTATGACCTGTAGATTAAAACTGAAGAAACTGCAAAAATGTGGGAAATTAAGGAGATGGGACCTGGATAAACTGAAAGAACCAGAGGTTGTACAGAGTTTCAGGGAGAGCATAAGGGAACAATTGACAGGAATAGGGGAAAGAAATACAGTAGAAGAAGAATGGGTAGCTCTGAGTTATGAAGTAGTGAAGGCAGCAGAGGATAAAGTAGGTAAAAAGACGAGGGCTGCTTGAAATCCTTGGGTAACAGAAGAAATATTGAATTTAATTGATGAAAGGAGAAAATATAAAAATGCAGTAAATGAAGCAGGCAAAAAGGAATACAAACGTCTCAAAAATGAGATAGACAGGAAGTGCAAAATGGCTAAACAGGGATGGCTAGAGGACAA
Source organism: Schistocerca gregaria (assembly GCF_023897955.1). Lineage (NCBI taxonomy): Eukaryota > Metazoa > Arthropoda > Insecta > Orthoptera > Acrididae > Schistocerca > Schistocerca gregaria. Next base: position 587,942,502 of record NC_064925.1, read on the forward strand.
ATGTAAGGATGTAGAGGCTTATCTCACTAGGGGTAAGATAGATACTGCCTACAGGAAAATTAAAGAGACCTTTGGAGAGAAGAGAACCACGTGTATGAATATCAAGAGCTAAGATGGCAACCCAGTTCTAAGCAAAGAAGGGAAGGCAGAAAGGTGGAAGGAGTATATAGAAGGTTTATACAAGGGTGATGTACTTGAGGACAATATTATGGAAATGTTAGAGGATGTAGATGAAGACGAAATGGGTGATACGATACTGCGTGAAGAGTTTGACAGAGCACTGAAAGACCTGAGTCGAAACAAGGCCCCCGGAGTAGACAACATTCCATTAGAACTACTGACGGCCTTGGGAGAGCCAGTCATGACAAAACTCTACGAGCTGGTGAGCAAGATGTATGAGACAGGCGAAATACCCTCAGACTTCAAGAAGAATATAATAATTCCAATCCCAAAGAAAGCAGGTGCTGACAGATGTGAAAATTACCGAACTATCAGTTTAATAAGTCACAGCTGCAAAATACTAACGCGAATTCTTTACAGACGAATGGAAAAACTGGTAGATGCGGACCTCGGGGAGGATCAGTTTGGATTCCGTCGAAATGTTGGAACACGTGAGGCAATACTGACCTTACGACTTATCTTAGAAGAAAGATTAAGAAAAGGCAAACCTACGTTTCTAACATTTGTAGACTTAGAGAAAGCTTTTGACAATGTTGACTGGAATACTCTTTTTCAAATTCTAAAGGTGGCAGGGGTAAAATACAGGGAGCGAAAGGCTATTTACAATTTGTACAGAAACCAGATGGCAGTCATAAAAGTCGAGGGGCATGAAAGGGAAGCAGTGGTTGGGAAAGGAGTGAGACAGGGTTGTAGCCTCTCCCCGATGTTATTCAATCTGTATATTGAGCAAGCAGTAAAGGAAACAAAAGAAAAATTTGGAGTAGGTATTAAAATTCATGGAGACGAAGTAAAAACTTTGAGGTTCGCCGATGACATTGTAATTCTGTCAGAGACGGCAAAGGACTTGGAAGAGCAGTTGAACGGAATGGACAGTGTCTTGAAAGGAGGATATAAGATGAACATCAACAAAAGCAAAACGAGGATAATGGAATGTAGTCCAATTAAATCGGGTGATGCTGAGGGAATTAGATTAGGAAATGAGACACTTCAAGTAGTAAAGGAGTTTTGCTATTTAGGAAGTAAAATAACTGATGATGGTCGAAGTAGAGAGGATATAAAATGTAGACTGGCAATGGCAAGGAAAGCGTTTCTGAAGAAGAGAAATTTGTTAACATCGAATATAGATTTAAGTGTCAGGAAGTCATTTCTGAAAATATTTGTTTGGAGTGTAGCCATGTATGGAAGTGAAACATGGACGATAACTAGTTTGGACAAGAAGAGAATAGAAGCTTTCGAAATGTGGTGCTACAGAAGAATACTGAAGATAAGGTGGATAGATCACGTAACTAATGAGGAGGTATTGAATAGGATTGGGGAGAAGAGAAGTTTGTGGCACAACTTGACTAGAAGAAGCGATCGGTTGGTAGGACATGTTTTGAGGCATCAAGGGATCACAAATTTAGCATTGGAGGGCAGTGTGGAGGGTAAAAATCGTAGAGGGAGACCGAGAGATGAGTACACTAAGCAGATTCAGAAGGATGTAGGTTGCAGTAGGTACTGGGGGATGAAGAAGCTTGCACAGGATAGAGTAGCATGGAGAGCTGCATCAAACCAGTCTCAGGACTGAAGACCACAACAACAACAACAACAAGCTATGTCGCGTGCTTCGGTATGCGGAGACACTAAAAGAACCATAGTGGATCACAGATGAAGCATCTAAGTTGATGTAATAGCCAGTAAGAAGTATTACAATTCAAGTTTTAGGTATCGATTATTGACTTTTTAGCTCTTTTTGGTTCCTTGGACATGAGCTAGGACCTTAAGATTCTGCATGAAGGAGGACTAGCAGCCGAGTTGCACGGGAGAATGTGAAAAGTGACCATATGTAGTAAAAACCTACGAAATCCGTCCGTTTTCGTCACTTGTTATCGAATCGACTTAAAGCCAGATCGCCACATTGGCCGCTCTTCTGTCTGAAACAGTTACATTTATCGTCTGCAAAGCTATGTCGCGTGCTGCGGTATGTGGAGGCACTAAACGCACCATAGTAGAACACAGATGAAGCTTCTAAGTTGATGTAATAGCCAGTAAGAAGTAGTACAATTCAAGTTTTATCTATCGATTATTGACTTTTTAGCTGGCTTTGCTGCCTTGGACATGGGCTAGGACCTTAAGATTCTGCATGAAAGGAGTAATAGCAGCCGAGTTGCACGGGAGAAAGTGAAAAGTGTTCATACGTAGTAAAAACCTGAGAAATCCGTCTGTTTTTTTTCATTTGTTATCGAATCGACTTAAAGCCAGATCGTCACATTGGCCGCTCTTCTGTCTGAAACGGTTGTACTTATCGTCCGCAAAGCTATGTCAGGTGCTGCGGTATGCGGAGCCACTAAAAGCACCATAGTAGAACACAGATGAAGCTTCTAAGTTGTTGTAATAGCCAGTAAGAAGTAGTACAATTCACGTTTAAGGTATCGATTATTGGCATTTTACCCTTCTTTGGTGCCTTGGACATGAGCTAGGAACTCAAGATTTTGCATGAAAGGAGGACTAGCAGCCGCGTTGCACGGGAGATTGTGAAAGGTGTTCATATGTAGTAAAAACCTGAGAAATCCGTCCGTATTCGTCATTTGTTATCGAATCGACTTAAAGCCAAATCGTCACATTGGCCGCTCTTCTCTCTGAAACGGTTGTACTTATCGTCTGCAAAGCTATGTCGCGTGCTGCGGTATGTGGAGACACTAAAAGCACCATAGTAGAACACAGATGAAGCTTCTAAGTTGATGTAATAGCCAGTAAGAAGTAGTACAATTCAAGTTTTAGGTATCGACTATTGACTTTTTAGCTGGCTCTGGTGCCTTGGACATGAGCTAGGACCTTAACAATTTGCATGAAAGGAGGACTAGCAGGCGAGTTGAACGGGAGAATGTGAAAAGTGTCCATATGTAGCAAAGACCTGAGAAATCCGTCCGTTTTCGTCATTTGTTATGGAATCGACTTAAAGGGAGATCGTCACATTGGCCGCTCATCTGTCTGAAACGGTTACATTTATCGTCTGCAAAGCTATGTCGCGTGCTTCGGTATGTGGAGACAGTAAAAGCACCATAGTAGAACACAGATGACGCTTCTAAGTTGATGTAATAGCCAGTAAGAAGTAGTACAATTCAAGTTTTAGGTATCGATTATTGACTTTTTACCCTTCTTTGGTGCCTTGGACATGAGCTAGGAACTTAAGATTTTGCATGTAAGGAGGACTAGCAGCCGCGTTGCACGGGAGAATGTGAAAAGTGTTCACATGTAGTAAAAACCTGAGAAATCCGTCCCTTTTCGTCATTTGTTATCGAATCGACTTAAAGCCTTATCGTCACATTCGCCGCACGGGAGAATGTGAAAAGTGTTCATATGTAGTAAAAACCTGAGAAATCCGTCCGTATTCGTCATTTGTTATCGAATCGACTTAAAGCCAGATCGTCACATTGGCCGCTCTTCTTTCTGAATCGGTTGTACTTATCGTCTGCAAAGCTATGTCGCGTGCTGCGGTATGCGGAGACACTAAAAGCATCATAGTAGAACACAGATGGAGCTTCGAAGTTGATGTAATAGCCAGTAAGAAGTAGTACAATTCAAGTTTTAGGTATCGATTATTGACTTTTTTCCCTTCTTTGGTGTCTTGGACATGATCTAGGAACTTAAGATATTGCATGATAGGAGGACTAGCAGCAGCGTTGCACGGGAGAATATGAAAGGTGTTCATATGTAGTAAAAACCTGAGAAATCCGTCCGTATTCGTCATTTGTTATCGAATCGACTTAAACTCAGATCGTCACATTGGCCGCTCTTCTGTCTGAAACGGTTACATTTATCGTCTGCAAAGCTATGTCGCGTGCTTCGGTATGCGGAGACACTAAAAGCACCATAGTGGATCACAGATGAAGCATCTAAGTTGATGTAATAGCCAGTAAGAAGTAGTACAATTCAAGTTTTAGGTATCGATTATTGACTTTTTAGCTGTTTTTGGTGCCTTAGACATGAGCTAGGACCTTAAGATTCTGCATGAAGGAGGACTAGCAGCCGAGTTGCACGGGAGAATGTGAAAAGTGACCATCTGTAGTAAAAACCTAAGAAATCCGTCCGTTTTCGTCACTTGTTATCGAATCGACTTAAAGCCAGATCGTCACATTGGCCGCTCTTCTGTCTGAAACAGTTTCATTTATCGTCTGCAAAGCTATGTCGCGTGCTGCGGTATGTGGAGGCACTAAAAGCACCATAGTAGAACACAGATAAAGCTCCTAAGTTGATGTAATAGCCAGTAAGAAGTAGTACAATTCAAGTTTTATCTATCGATTATTGACTTTTTAGCTGGCTTTGCTGCCTTGGACATGAGCTAGGACCTTAAGATTCTGCATGAAAGGAGTAATAGCAGCCGAGTTGCACGGGCGAAAGTGAAAAGTGTTCATACGTAGTAAAAACCTGAGAAATCCGTCTGTTTTTTTTTTTCATTTGTTATCGAATCGACTTAAAGCCAGATCGTCACATTGGCCGCTCTTCTGTCTGAAACGGTTGTACTTATCGTCCGCAAAGCTATGTCGCGTGCTGCGGTATGCGGAGCCACTAAAAGCACCATAGTAGAACACAGATGAAGCTTCTAGGTTGTTGTAATAGCCAGTAAGAAGTTGTACAATTCACGTTTTAGGTATCGATTATTGGCTTTTTACCCTTCTTTGGTGCCTTGGACATGAGCTAGGAACTCAAGATTTTGCATGAAAGGAGGACTAGCAGCCTCATTGCACGGGAGAATGTGAAAGGTGTTCATATGTAGTAAAAACCTGAGAAATCCGTCCGTATTCGTCATTTGTTATCGAATCGTCTTAATGCCAGATCGTCACATTGGCCGCTGTTCTCTCTGAAACGGTTGTACTTATCGTCTGCAAAGCTATGTCGCGTGCTGCGGTATGTGGAGACACTAAAAGCACCATAGTAGAACACAGATGAAGCTTCTAAGTTGATGTAATAGCCAGTAAGAAGTAGTAAAATTCAAGTTTTAGGTATCGATTATTGACTTTTGAGCTGGCTTTGGTGCCTTTGACATGGGCTAGGACCTTAAGGTTTTTCATGAAAGGAGGACTAGCAGACGCGTTGCACGGGAGAATGTGAAAAGTGTTCATATGCAGTAAAAACCTGAGAAATCCGTCCGTTTTCGTCATTTGTTATGGAATCGACTTAAAGGCAGATCGTCACATTGGCCGCTCTTCTGACTGAAACGGTTAAATTTATCGTCTGGAAAGCTATGTCGCGTGCTGCGGTATGCGGAGACACTAAAAGCACCATAGTGGAACACAGATGAAGCATCAAAGTTGATGTAATAGCCAGTAAGAAGTAGAACAATTCAAGTTTTAGTTATCGATTATTGACTTTTTAGCAGGCTCTGATGCCTTGGACATGAGCTAGGACCTTAACAATTTGCATGAAAGGAGGACTAGCAGGCGTGTTGCACGGGAGAATGTGAAAAGTGTCCATATGTAGTAAAAACCTGAGAAATCTGTCCGTTTTCGTCATTTGTTATCGAATCGACTTAAAGCCAGATCGTCACATTGGCCGCTCTTCTCTCTCAAACGGTTACATTTATCGTCTGCAAAGCTATGTCGCGTGCTGCGGTATGCAGAGACACTAAAAGCACCATAGTAGAACACAGAAGAAGCTTCTAAGTTGATGTAATAGCCAGTATGAAGTAGTACAATAAAAGTTTTTGTTACCGATTATTGAATTTTTACCCTTCTTTGGTACCTTGGACAAGAGATAGGAACTTAAGATTTTGCATGAAAGGAGGACTAACTGCCGCGTTGCATGGGAGAATGTGAAAAGTGTTCATATGTAGTAAAACCTGAGAAATCCGTCCGTATTCGTCTTTTGTTATCGAATCGACTTAAAGCCAGATCGTCACATTGGCCGATCTTCTCTCTGAAACGGTTGTACTTATCGTCTGCAAAGCTATGTCGCGTGCTGCGGTATGCAGAGACACTAAAAGCACCATAGTAGAACACAGATGAAGCTTCTAAGTTGATGTAATAGCCAGTAAGAAGTAGTACAATTCAAGTTTTAGTTGTCGATTATTGACTTTTTAGCTGCCTTTGGTGCCTTGGACATGAGCTAGGACCTTAACATTTTGCATGAAAGGAGGACTAGCGGCCGAGTTGCACGGTAGAATGTGAAAGGTGTTCATATGTAGTAAAAACCTGAGAAATCCGTCCGTTATCGTCATTTGTTATCGAATCGACGTAAAGCCAGATCGTCACATTGGCCGCAGTTCTGTCTGAAACGGTTGTATTTATCGTCTGCAAAGCTATGTCCCGTGCTGCGGTATGCAGAGACCCTAAAAGCACCATAGCAGAACACAGATGAAGCTTCTAAGTTGATGTAATAGCCAGTATGAAGTAGTACAATTCAAGTTTTTGTTATTGATTATTGACTTTTTACCCTTCTTTGGTACCTTGGACATTAGTTAGGAACTTAAGATTTTGCATGAAAGGAGGACAAGCAGCCGCGTTGCACGGTAGAATGTGAAAAGTGTTCATATGTAGTAAAAGCTGAGAAATCCGTCCGTATTCGTCATTTGTTATCGAATCGACTTAAACCCAGATCGTCACATTGGCCGCTCTCCTGTCTGAGACATTTACATTTATCGTCCGCAAAGCTATGTCGCATGCTGCGGTATGCGGAGACACTAAAAGCACCATAGTGGATCACAGATGAAGCATCTAAGTTGATGTAATAGCCAGTATGAAGTAGTACAATTCAAGTTTTAGGTATCGATTATTGCCTTTTTAGCTGTCTTCGGTGCCTTGGACATGAGCTAGATCTTAAGATTCTGCACGAAAAGAGGACTAGCAGCCGAGTTGCACGGGAGAATGTGAAAAGTGTTCATACGTAGTAAAAACCTGAGAAATCCGTCCGTATTCGTCATTTGTTATCGAATCGACTTAAAGCCAGATCGTCACATTGGCCGCTCTTCTCTCTGAAACGGTTGTACTTATCGTCTGCAAAGCTATGTCACGTACTGCGGTATGCGGAGACACTAAAAGCACCATAGTAGAACACAGATGAAGCATCTAAGTTGATGTAATATCCAGTAAGAAGTAGTACAATTCACGTTTTAGGTATCGATTATTGAATTTTAGCTGGCTTTGGTGCCTTGGACATGAGCTAGGAACATAAGATTTTTCATGAAAGGAGGACTAGCAGCCTCGTTGCACGGGAGAATGTGAAAGGTGTTCATATGTAAAAAAAACCTGAGAAATCCGTCCGTATTCGTCATTTCTTATCGAATCGACTTAAAGCCAGATCGTCACATTGGCCGCTCTTCTCTCTGAAACGGTTGTACTTCTCGTCTGCAAAGCTATGTCGCGGGCTGCGGTATGTGGATACACTAAAAGCACCATAGTAGAACACAGATGAAGCTTCTAAGTTGATGTAATAGCCAGTAAGAAGTAGTACAATTCAAGTTTTAGTTATCGATAATTGACATTTTAACTGGCTTTGGTGCCTTGGACATGAGCTAGAACCTTAACATTTTGCATGAAAGGAGGACTAGCAGCCGCGTTGCATGGGAGAATGTGAAAAGTGTTCATATGTAGTAAAAACCTGAGAAATCCGTCAGTTTTCGTCATTTGTTATCGAATCGACTTAAAGCCAGATCGTCACATTGGCCGCTATTCTGTCTGAAACGGTTACGTTTATTGTCTGCAAAGCTATGTCGTGTGCGGCGGTATGCGGAGACACTAAATCACCATAGTAGAACACAGATGAAGATTCTAAGTTGATGTTATAGCCAGTAAGAAGTAGTACAACTTAGGTTTTAGGTATCGATTACTGACTTTTTTGCTGGCTTTGGTGCCTTGGACATGAGCTAGGTACTTAATATTTTGCATGAAAGCGGGACTAGCAGCCGCGTTGCACGGGAGAATGTGAAAAGTGTTCATATGTAGTAAAAACCTGAGAAATCCGTCCGTTTTCGTCATTTGTTATTGAATCGACTTAATGCCAGATCGTCACATTGGCCGCTCTTCTATCTGAAACGTTTACATTTATCGTCTGCAAAGCTATGTCACGTGCTGCGGTATGTGGAGACACAAAAAGCACCATAGTAGAACACAGATGAAGCTTCTAAGTTGATTTAATAGCCAGTAAGAGGTAGTACAATTCAAGTTTTAGGTATCGATTATTGACTTTCTACCCTTCTTTGGTGCCTTTGACTTGAGCTAGGGACTTATGATTTTGCATGAAAGGAGGACTAGCAGCCGCGTTGCTTGGGAGAATGTGAAAAGTATTCATACGTAGGAAAAACCTGAGAAATCCGCCCGTTTTCTTCATTTGTTATTGAGTCGACTTAAAGCCAGATCGTCACATTGGCCGCTCTTCTGTCTCAAACGGTTCTACTTATCGACTGCAAGGCTATGTCGCGTGCTGCGGTATGCGGAGACAGTAAAAGCACCATAGTAGAACACAGATGAAGATCCTAAGGTGATGTAATAGCTAGTAAGAAGTAGTACAATTCAAGGTTTAGGTATCGATTATTGACTTTTTTCCCTTCTTTGGTGCCTTGGACATGAGCTAGGGACTTATGATTTTGCATGAAAGGAGGACTAGCAGCCGCGTTGCTTGGGAGAATGTGAAAAGTACTCATATGCAGGAAAAACCTGAGAAATCCGCCCGTTTTCTTCATTTGTTATTGAGTCGACTTAAAGCCAGATCGTCACATTGTCCGCTCTCCTCTCTGAAACGGTTGTACTTATCATCTGCAAAACTATGTCGCGTGCTGTGGTACGCGGAGACAATAAAAGCACCATAGTAGAACACAGATGGAGCTTCTAAGTTGATGTAATAGCCAGTAAGAAGTAGTACAATTCAAGTTTTATTTATGGATTATTGACTTTTTACCCTTCTTTGGTGCCTTGGACATGGGCTAGGACCTTACGATTTTGCATGAAAGGAGGACAAGCAGCCGCATGTCATGGGAGAATGTGAAAAGTGTTCATATGTAGTAAAAACCTGAGAAATCCGTCTGTTTTCGTCATTTGTTATCGAATCGACTTAAAGCCAGATCGTCACATTGGCCGCTATTCTGTCTGAAACGGTTATGTTTATCGTCTGCAAAGCTATGTCGCGTGCTGCGGTATGTGGAGACACAAAAAGCACCATAGTAGAACACAGATGAAGCTAATAAGTTGATGTAATAGCTAGTAAGATGTAGTACAATTCAAGTTTTAGGTATCGATTATTGACTTTTTTGCTGGCTTTGGTGACTTGGACATGAGATACGACCTTAAGATTCTGCATGAAAGGAGGACTAGCAGTCGAGTTACATGGGAGAATGTGAAAAGTGTTCATATGTAGTAAAAACCTGAGAAATCTGTCCGTTTTCGTCATTTGTTATCGAATCGACTTAAAGCAAGATTGTCACATTGGCCTCTCTTCTGTCTGAAACGTTTACATTTATCATCTGCAAAGCTATGTCGCGTGCTGCGGTATGCGGAGACACAAAAAGCACCATAGTAGAACACGGATGAAGCTTCTAAGTTGATTTAATAGCTAGTAAGAAGTAGTACAATTCAAGTTTTAGGTATCGATTATTGACTTTTTAACCTTCTTTGGTGCCTTGGACACTATCTAGGAACTTAAGATTTTTCATGAACGGAGGACAAGCATCCGCGCTTCACGGGAGAAAGTGAAAAGTGTTCATATGTAGTAAAAACCTGATAAATCCGTCCGTTTTCGTCATTTGTTATCGAATCGAATTAAAGCCAGATCGTCACATTGTCCGCTCTTCTCTCTGAAACGGTTGTACTTTGTTGTTGATGTTGTCGTCAGTCCTGAGACTGGTTTGATGCATCTCTCCATGCTACTCTATCCTGTGCAAGCTGCTTCATCTCCCAGTACCTACTGCAACCTACATCCTTCTGAATCTGCTTAGTGTACTCATCTCTCGGTCTCCCTCTACGATTTTTACCCTCCACGCTGCCCTCCAATGCTAAATTTGTGATCCCTTGATGCCTCAAAACATGTCCTACCAACCGATCCCTTCTTCTAGTCAAGTTGTGCCACAAACTTCTCTTCTCCCTAATCCTATTCAATACCTTCTCATTAGTTACGTGATCTATCCACCTTATCTTCAGTATTCTTCTGTAGCACCACATTTCGAAAGCTTCTATTCTCTTCTTGTCCAAACTAGTAATCGTCCATGTTTCACTTCCATACATGGCTACACTCCAAACAAATACTTTCAGAAACGACTTCCTGATACATAAATCTATATTCGATGTTAACAAATTTCTCTTCTTCAGAAACGCTTTCCTTGCCATTGCCAGTCTACATTTTATATCCTCTCTACTTTGACCATCATCAGTTATTTTACTTCCTAAATAGCAAAACTCCTTTACTACTTTAAGTGTCTCATTTCCTAATCTAATTCCCTCAGCATCACCCGATTTAATTTGACTACATTCCATTATCCTCGTTTTGCTTTTGTTGATGTTCATCTTATATCCTCCTTTCAAGACACTGTCCATTCCGTTCAACTGCTCTTCCAAGTCCTTTGCCGTCTCTGACAGAATTACAATGTCATCGGCGAACCTCAAAGTTTTTACTTCGTCTCCATGAATTTTAATACCTACTCCAAATTTTTCTTTGGTTTCCTTTACTGCTTGCTCAATATACAGATTGAATAACATCGGGGAGAGGCTACAACCCTGTCTCACTCCTTTCCCAACCACTGCTTCCCTTTCATGCCCCTCGACTCTTATTACTGCCATCTGGTTTCTGTACAAATTATAAATAGCCTTTCGCTCCCTGTATTTTACCCCTGCCACCTTTAGAATTTGAAAAAGAGTATTCCAGTCAACATTGTCAAAAGCTTTCTCTAAGTCTACAAATGCTAGAAACGTAGGTTTGCCTTTTCTTAATCTATCTTCTAAGATAAGTCGTAAGGTCAGTATTGCCTCACGTGTTCCAACATTTCTACGGAATCCAAACTGATCCTCCCCGAGGTCTGCATCTACCAGTTTTTCCATTCGTCTGTAAAGAATTCGCGTTAGTATTTTGCAGCCGTGGCTTATTAAACTGATAGTTCGGTAATTTTCACATCTGTCAGCACCTGCTTTCTTTGGGATTGGAATTATTATATTCTTCTTGAAGTCTGAGGGTATTTCGCCTGTCTCATACATCTTGCTCACCAGCTGGTAGAGTTTTGTCATGATTGGCTCTCCCAAGGCCGTCAGTAGTTCTAATGGAATGTTGTCTACTCCGGGGGCCTTGTTTCGACTCAGGTCTTTCAGTGCTCTGTCAAACTCTTCACGCAGTATCGTATCTCCCATTTCGTCTTCATCTACATCCTCTTCTATTTCCATAATATTGTCCTCAAGTACATCGCCCTTGTATAAACCTTCTATATACTCCTTCCACCTTTCTGCCTTCCCTTCTTTGCTTAGAACTGGGCTGCCATCTGAACTCTTGATATTCTTACACTTGGTTCTCTTCTCTCCAAAGGTCTCTTTAATTTTCCTGTAGGCAGTATCTATCTTACCCTAAGTGAGATAAGCTTCTACATCCTTACATTTGTCCTCTAGCCATCCCTGTTTAGCCATCTTGCACTTCCTGTCGATCTCATTTTTGAGACGTTTGTATTCCTTTTTGCCTGCTTCATTTACTGCATTTTTATATTTCCTCCTTTCATCAATTAAATTCAATATTTCTTCTGTTACCCAAGGGTTTCAAGCAGCCCTCGTCTTTGTACCAACTTTATCCTCTGCTGCCTTCACTACTACATCCCTCAGAGCTACCCATTCTTCTTCTACTGTCTTTCTTTCCCCTATTCCTGTCAATTGTTCCCTTATGCTCTCTCTGAAACTCTGTACAACCTCTGGTTCTTTCAGTTTATCCAGGTCCCATCTCCTTAATTTCTCACATTTTCGCAGTTTCTTCAGTTTTAATCTACAGGTCATAACCAATAGATTGTGGTCAGAGTCCACATCTGCGCCTGGAAATGTCTTATAACTTAAGACCTGGTTCCTAAATCTCTGTCTTACCATTATATAATATATCTGATACCTTTTAGTATCTTCAGGGTTCTTCCACGTATACAACCTTCTTTCATGATTCTTAAACCAAGTGTTAGCTATGATTAAGTTGTGCTCTGTGCAAAATTCTACTAGGCGGCTTCCTCTTTCATTTCTTAGACCCAATCCATATTCACCTACTATGTTTCCTTCTCTCCCTTTTCCTACACTCGAATTCCAGTCACCCATTACTATTAAATTTTCGTCTCCCTTCACTATCTGAATAATTTCTTTTATTTCATCGTACATTTCTTCAATTTCTTCATCATCTGCAGAGCTAGTTGGCATATAAACTTGTACTACTGTTGTAGCTGTGGGATTCGTATCTATCTTGGCCACAATAATGCGTTCACTATACTGTTTGTAGTAGCATACCCGCATTCCTATTTTCCTATTCATTATTAAACCTACTCCTGCATTACCCCTATTTGATTTTGTGTTTATAACCCTGTAGTCACCTGACCAGAAGTCTTGTTCCTCCTGCCACCGAACTTCACTAATTCCCCCTATATCTAACTTTAACCTATCCATTTCCCTTTTTAAATTTTCTAACCTACCTGCCCGATTAAGGGATCTGACATTCCACGCTCCGATATCGTCTGCAAAGTTATGTCACGTGCTGCGGTATGCGGAGACACTAAAAGCACCACAGTAGAACACAGATGAAGTTTCTAAGTTGATGTAATAGCCAGTAAGAAGTAGTACATTCAAGTTCTAGATATCAATTATTGACTTTTTAGCTGGCTTTGGTGCCTTGGACGTGAGCTAGGACCTTAAGATCCTGCCTGAAAGGAGGACTAGCAGCCGAGTTGCACGGGAGAATGTGAAAAGTGTTCATATGTACTAAAAACCTGAGAAATCCGTCCGTATTCGTCATTTGTTATCGAATCGACTTAAAGCCAGATTTTCACATTGGCCGCTCTTCTGTCTGAAACGGTTACGTTTATCGTCTGCTAAGCTAAGTCGCGTGCTGCGGTATGCGGAGACACTAAAAGCACCATAGTAGAACACAGATGAAGGATCTAAGTTGATGTAATAGACAGTAAGAAGTAGTACAATTCAAGTTTTAGGTATCGATTATTGACTTTTTACCCTTCATTGGTGCCTTGGACATGAGCTACGAACATTAGATTTTGCATGGAAGGAGGACTAGCAGCCGCGTTGCATGGGAGAATGTGAAAAGTGTTCATATGTAGTAAAAAACTGAGAAATCCGTCAGTTTTCGTCATTTGTTATCGAATCGACTTAAAGCCAGATCGTCACATTGGCCGCTATTCTGTCTGAAACGGTTACGTTTATTGTCTGCAAAGCTATGTCGCGTGCTGCGGTATGCGGAGACACTAAACGCACCATAGTAGAACACAGATGAAGCTTCTAAGTTGATGTAATAGCCAGTAGGAAATAGTAGAATTCAAGTTTTAGGTATCGATTATTGACTTTTTACCCTTCTTTGGTGAATTTAACATGAGCTAAGAACTTAAGATTTTTCATGAAAGGAGGACTAGCAGTCGCGTTGCACGGGAGAATGTGAAAAGTTTTCATATGTAGTAAAAACCTGACAAATCCGTCCCTGTTCGTCATTTCTTATCAAATCGACTTAAAGCCAGATCGCCACATTGGCCGCTCTTCTCTCTGAAACGGTTGTACTTATCGTCTGCAAAGCTATGTCGTGTGCGGCGGTATGCGCAGACACTAAATCACCATAATAGAACACAGATGAAACTTCTAAGTTGATGTTATAGCCAGTAAGAAGTAGTACAACTTAGGTTTTAGGTATTGATTACTGACTTTTTTGCTGTCTTTGGTGCCTTGGACATGAGCTAGGAACTTAAGCTATTGCATGAAAAAAGGACTAGCAGCCGAGTTGCACGGGAGAATGTGACAAGTGTTCATATGTAGTATAAACCTGAGAAATCCGTCCGTTTTCGTCATTTGTTATCGAATCGACTTAAAGCCAGATCGTCACATTGGCCGCTCATCTGTCTGAAACGGTTACGTTTATCGTCTGCAAAGCTATGTCGCGTGCTGCGCTATGCGGAGACACTAAAAGCACCATAGTAGAACACAGATGAAGTTTCTAAGTTGATGTAATAGCCAGTAAGATGTAGTAGAATTCAAGATTTAGGTATCGATTATTGAATTTTTACCCTTCTTTGGTGGCTTGGACATGAGCTAAGAACTTAAGATTTTTCATGAAAGGAGGACTAGCAGCCGCGTTGCACGGGAGAATGTGAAAAGTTTTCATATGTAGTAAAAACCTGATAAATCCGTCCGTGTTCGTCTTTTGTTATCGAATCGACTTAAAGCCAGATCGTACATTGGCAGCTCTTCTGTCTCAAACGGTTATGTTTATTGACTGCAAAGCTACGTTGCGTGGTGCGATAAGCGGAGACACTAAAAGCACCATAGTGGAACACAGATGAAGCTTCTAAGTTGATTTAAGAGCCAGTAAGACGTAGTACATTTCATGATTTAGGTATCGATTATTGATTTTTTACCCTTCTTTGGTGCCTTGGACATGAGCTAGGAACTTAAGATTTTGAATGGAAGGAGGACTAGCAGCCGTGTTGCACGGGAGAATGTGAAAAGTTTTCATATGTAGTAAAAACCTGAGAAATCCGTCCGTGTTCGTCATTTGTTATCGAATCGACTTAAGGCCAGATCGTCACATAGGCCGCTCTTCTCTCTGAAACGGTTGTACTTATCGTCTGCAAAGCTATGTCGCGTGCTGCGGTATGCGGAGACACTAAAAGCACCATAGTAGAACACAGATGATGCTTCTAAGTTGATGTAATAGCCAGTAAGAAGTAGTACAATTCAAGTTTTAGGTAGCGATTATTGACTTTTTACCCTTCTTTGTTATCTTGGACATGAGCTAAGAACTTAAGATTTTGCATGAAAGGAGGACTAGCAGCCGCGTTGTATGGGAGAATGTGAAAAGTGTTCATATGTAGTAAATACCTGAGAAATCAGAAAGTTTTCGACATTTATTATCGAATCGACTTCAAGCCAGACTTCCACAATAGTCGCTCTTCTCTCTGAAACGGTTACATTTATCGTCTGGAAAGCTATGTCGCGTGCTGCGGTATGTGGAGATACTAAAAGCGCCATAGTAGAACACAGAAGAAGCTTCTAAGTTAATGTAATAGACAGTGACAAGCAGTAAAATTCAAGTTTTAGTTATCGGTTATTGACTTTTTACCCTTCTTTGGTGCCTTGGACATGGGCTAGGACCTTACGATATTGCATGAAATTAGAGCTAGCAGCCTCGTTGCGAGGGAGAGTGTGAAAAGTGTTCACATGTAGTAAAAACCTGAGAAATCCGTCCGTTTTCGTCATTTATTTTCAAATCGACTTAAAGCCAGGTTGTCACGGGGGCCGCTTTTCTCTCTTAAACGGTTACATTTGTCGACTGCAAAGCTATGTCGCGTGCTGCGTTATGCGGAGATACTAAAAGCGCCATAGTAGAACACAGAAGAAGCTTCTAAGTTGATGTAATAGACAGTAAGAAGCAGTACAATTCTAGTTTTAGTTATCGATTATTCACTTTTTACCTTTCTTTGGTGCCTTGGACTTGAGCTAGGACCTTACGATTATGCATGAAAGAAGAACAAGCAGCCGCGTTCCAAGGGAGAATGTGAAAAGCGTTCACATGTACTAAAACCCTGAGAAATCCGTCCGTTTTCGTCATTTATTATGAAATCGACAAAAAGCCAGATCGTTACGGGGGCCGCTCTTCTCTCTTAAACGGTTACATTTATCGTCTGCAAAGCTATGTCGCGTGCTGCGGTATGTGGAGATACTAAAAGCATCATAGTAGAACACAGATGAAGCTTCTACAGGTAAGTTAATGTAATAGGCAGTAAGAAGTAGTACAATTCAAGTTTTCGCTATCGATTATTGACTTTGATCCTTCTTTGTTGCCTTGGACATGAGCGAGGACATTAAGATTTTGCATGAAAGAAGAACTAGTAGCCGCGTTGCAAGGGAGAATGTGAAAAGTGTTCACATTTAGTAAAAATCTGATAAATCCGTCCGTTTCCGTCATTTGTTATCAAATCGACTTAAAGCCAGATCGTCACATAGGCCACTCGTCTCTCTCAAACGGTTACATTTATCGTCTGCAAAGCTATGTCGCATGCTGCGGTATGTGGAGATACTAAAAGCGCCATAGTAGAACACAGAAAAAGCTTCTAAGTTGATGTAATAGACAGTAAGAAGTAGTAAAATTCAAGTTTTAGATATCGATTATTGACTTTTTACCCTTCTTTGGTGCCTTGGACATGAGCTAGGACCTTACGATTTTGCATGAAAGAAGAATTAGCAGCCGCGTTGCAAGGGAGAGTGTGAAAAGTGTTCACATGTAGTAAAAACCTGAGAAATCCGTCCGTTTACGTCATTTGTTATCAAATCGACTTAAAGCCTGATCGTCACATAGGCCACTCTTCTCTCTGAAACGGTTACATTTATCGTCTGCAAAGCAATGTCGCGTGCTGCGGTATGCGAAGACACAAAAAGCACCATAGTAGAACAAAGAAGAAGCTTCTAAGTTCATGTAATAGCCAGTAAGATACAGTACAATTCAAGCTTTAGTTATCGAGTATAGACTTTTTACCCTTCTTTGGTGCCTTTGACATGAGGTAGGACCTTAGGATTTTGCATGAAAGGAGTACTAGCAGCCGCGTTGCATGGGAGAATGTGAAAAGTGTTCATATGTAGTAAAAACCTGAGAAATCAGAAAGTTTTCGTCATTTGTTATCGAATCGACTTAAAGCCAGATCGTCACTTAGGCCACTCTTCTCTCTGAAACGGTTACATTTATCGTCTGCAAAGCTATGTCGCATGCTGCAGTATGTGGAGATACTAAAAGAGCCATAGTAGAACACAGAAGAAGCTTCGAAGTTGATGTAATAGACAGTAAGAAGCAGTAAAATTCAAGTTTTAGTAATCGGTTATTGACTTTTTACCCTTCTTTGGTGCCTTGGACATGAGCTAGGACCTTACGGTTTTGCATGAAAGAAGAACTAGCAGCCTCGTTGCAAGGGAGTGTGTGAAAAGTGTTCACATGGAGTAAAAACCTGAGAAATCCGTCCGTTTTCGTCATTTATTTTCAAATCGACTTAAAGCCAGATCGTCACGGGGGCCGCTCTTCTCTCTTAAACGGTTACATTTGTCGTCTGCAAAGCTATGTCGCGTGCTGCGGTATGCGGAGATACTAAAAGCGCCATAGTAGAACACAGAAGAAGCTTCTAAGTTGATGTAACAGACAGTAAGAAGCAGTACAATTCAAGTTTTAGTTATCGATTATTCACTTTTTACCTTTCTTTGGTGCCTTGGAATGAGCTAGCACCTTACAATTTTGCACGAAAGAAGAACAAGCAGCCGCGTTCCAAGGGAGAATGAGAAAAGCGTTCACATGTACTAAAACCCTGAGAAATCCGTCCGTTTTCGTCATTTATTATCAAATCGAAAAAAAGCCAGATCGTCACGGGGGCCGCTCTTCTCTCTTAAACGGTTACATTTATCGTCTGCAAAGCTATGTCGCGTGCTGCGGTATGTGGAGATACTAAAAGCATCATAGTAGAACACAGATGAAGCTTCTACAGGTAAGATAATGTAATAGGCAGTAAGAAGTAGTACAATTCAAGTTTTAGCTATCGATTATTGTCGTTGATCTTTCATGGTGCCTTGGACATGAGCGAGGACATTAAGATTTTGCATGAAAGGAGGACTAGCTGCCGCGTTGCACGGGAGAGTGTGAAAAGTGTTCATAAGAAGTAAAAACCTGAGAAATCCGTCCGTTTTCGTCATTTGTTATCGAATCGATTAAAAGTAAGATCGTCATATTGGCCGCTATCATTTCTGAAACGGTTACATTTATCGTCTGCAAAGCTATGTCGCGTGTTCCGGTATGCCTAGATACTAAAAGCACCATAGTAGAAAACAGATGAAGCTTCTAAGTTGATGTAATAGCCAGTAAGTAGTAGTACAATTCAAGTTTTAGTTATGGATTACTGACTTTTTACCCTTCTTTGGTGCCTTGGTCATTAGCTAGGACCTTAAGATTTTGCATGAGAGAAGGACTAGCAGCCAGGTTTCATGGGAGAATGTCAAAAGTGTTCATATGTGGTAAAAACCTGAAAATCCCTTCCGTTTTCGTCATTTGTTGTCGAATCGACTTAAAGCCAGATCCTCACCTTTGCCGCATTCCTCTCTGAAACGGTTACATTTATCGTCTGCAAAGCTATGTCGCGTGCTGCGGTATGCGGAGAGGCTAAATGCACCATAGTAGAACACCGAAGAAACTTCTAAGTTGATGTAATAGGCAGTAAGAAGCAGTACAATTCAAGTTTTAGTTATCGTTTATTGATTTTTTACCCTTCTTTGGTGCCTTGGACATGAGCTAGGACCTTACGATTTTGCATGAAAGAAGAACTAATAGCCGCGTCGCAAGGGAGAATGTGAAAAGTGTTCACATGTAGTAAAAACCTGAGAAATCTCTACGTTTTCGTCATTTGTTATCGAATCGACTTAAAGCCAAATCGACACAGGGGCCGCTCTTCTGTCTTAAACGGATACATTTATCGTCAGCAATGCAATGTCGCGTGCTGCGGTATGCGGAGATACTAAAAGCGCGATAGTAGAACACAGAGGAAGCTTCTAAGTTGATGTAATAGACAGTAAGAAGCAGTAAAATTAAGTTTTGGTTATCGATTACTGACTTCTTACACTTCTTTGGTGCCTTGGACATGAGATAGGACCTTAAGAATTTGCATGAAAGGATGACTGGCAGCCGCGTTGCACGGGAGAATGTGAAAAGTGTTCACATTTAGTAAAAACCTGAGAAATCCGTCAGTTTCCGTCATTTGTTATCAAATCGACTTAAAGCCAGATCGTCACGGGGGCCGCTCTCCTCTCTTAAACGGTTACATTTATCGTCTGCAAAGGAATGTCGCGTGCTGCGGTATGCGAAGACACAAAAAGCACATAGTAGAACAAAGAAGAAGCTTCTAAGTTCATGTAATAGCCAGTAAGAAACAGTACAATTCAAGCTTTAGTTAACGAGTATAGACTTTTTACCCTTCTTTGGTGCCTTGGACATGAGGTAGGACCTTAGGATTTTGCATGAAAGGAGGACTAGCAGCCGCGTTGTATGGGAGAAAGTGAAAAGTGTTCATATGTAGTAAATACTTGAGAAATCAGAAAGTTTTCGTCATTTATTATCGAATCGACTTCAAGCCAGACTTCCACAATAGTCGCTCTTCTCTCTGAAACGGTTACATTTATCGTCTGCATAGCTATGTCGCGTGCTGCGGTATGCGGAGATACTAAAAGCGCCATAGTAGAACACACAAGAAGATTCTAAGTTGATGTAATAGACAGTAAGAAGCAGAAAAATTCAAGTTTTAGTTATCGATTATTGACTTTTTACCCTTCTTTGGTGCCTTGGACATGAGCTAGGGCCTTAAGAATTTGCATGAAAGGATGACTGGCAGCCGCGTTGCACCTGAGAATGTGAAAAGTGTTGATATGTAGTAAAAACCTGAGAAATCCGTCCGTTTCCGTCATTTGTTATCAAATTGACTTAAAGCCAGATCGTCACATAGACCACTCTTCTCTCTGAAACGGTTACATTTATCGTCTGCTAAGCTACGTTGCATGCTGCGGTATGTGGAGATACTGAAAGCGCCATAGTAGAACACAGAATAAGCTTCTAAGTTGCTGTAATAGACAGTAAGAAGCAGTACAATTCAAGTTTTAGTTATCGATTATTGACTTTTTACCTTTCTTTGGTGCCTTGGACATGAGCTATGACCTTACGATTTTGCATGAAAGAAGAACAAGCAGCCGCGATGCAAGGGAGAAAGTGAAAAGCGTTCACATGTCCTAAAACCCTGAGAAATCAGTCCGTTTTCGTCATTTATTATCAAATCGACATAAAGCCAGATAGTCACGGGGGCCGCTCTTCCCTCTTAAAAGGTTACATTTATCGTCAGCAAAGCTATGTCGTATGCTGCGGTATGTGGTGATACTAAAAGCACCATAGTAGAACACAGATGAAGCGTCTAAGTTAATGCAATAGCCAGTAAGATGTAGTACAATTCAAGTTTTAGTTATCGATTATTGACTTTTCACCCTTCTTTGCTGCCTTGGACATGAGCTAGGGCGTTAAGATTTTGCATGAAAGGAGGACTAGCAGCCACGTTGCACGGGAGAGGGTGGAAAGTGTTCATAAGTAGTAAAAACCTGAGAAATCCGTCCGTTTTCGTCATTTGTTATCGAATCGATTTAAAGTAAGATCGTCATATTGGCCGCTATTCTTTCTGAAACGGTTACATTTATTGTCTGCAAAGCTATGTCGCGTGCTGCGGTATGCGTAGATACTAAAAGCACCATAGTAGAAAACAGATGAAGCTTCTAAGTTGATGTAATAGCCAGTAAGTAGTAGTACAATTCAAGTTTTAGTTATCGATTACTGACTTTTTACCCTTCTTTGGTGCCTTTGTCATGAGCTAGGACCTTAAGATTTTGCATGACAGATGGAATAGCAGCCGCGTTTCATGGGAGAATGTCAAAAGTGTTCATATGTAGTAAAAACCTGAAAATCACTTCCGTTTTCGTCATTTGTTGTCGAATCGACTTAAAGCCAGATCCTCATCTTTGCCGCATTCCTCTCTGAAACGGTTACATTTATCGTCTGCAAAGCTATGTCGCGTGCTGCGGTATGCGGAGAGGCTAATTGCACCATAGTAGAACACCGGAGAAGCTTCTAAGTTGATGTAATAGGCAGTAAGATGCAGTACAATTCAAATTTTAGTTATCGTTTATTGACTTTTTACCCTTCTTTGGTGCCTTGGACATGAGCTAGGACCTTACGATTTTGCATGAAAGAAGAACTAATAGCCGCGTTGCAAGGGAGAATTTGAAAAGTGTTCACATGTAGTAAAAACCTGAGAAATCTCTACGTTTTCGTCAATTGTTATCGAATCGACTTAAAGCCAAATTGATACAGGGGCCGCTCTTCTCTCTTAAACGGATACATTTATCGTCTGCAAAGCTACGTCGCACGCTGCGGTATGTGGAGATACTAAAAGCGCCATAGTAGAACACAGAGGAAGCTTCTATGTTGATGTAATAGACAGTAAGAAGCAGTAAAATTCAAGTTTTAGATATCGATTATTGACTTTTTACTCTTCTTTGGTGCCTTGGAAATGAGCTAGGACCTTACGATTTTCCATGAAAGAAGAACTAGCAGCCGCGTTGCAAGGGAGAGTGTGAAAAGTGTTCACATGTATTAAAAACCTGAGAAATCCGTCCGTTTTCGTCATTTATTATCAAATCGACTTAAAGCCATATCGTCACGGGGGCCGCTCTTCTCTCTTAAACGGTTACATTTATCGTCTGCAAAGCAATGTCGCGTGCTGCGGTATGCGATGACACAAAAAGCACCATAGTAGAACACAGATGAGGCTTCTAAGTTCATGTAATAGCCAGTAAGAAACAATACAATTCAAGCTTTAGTTATCGAGTATATACTTTTTACCCTTCTTTGGTGCCTTTGACATGAGGTAGGACCTTAGGATTTTGCATGAAAGGAGTACTAGCAGCCGCGTTGCATGGGAGAATGTGAAAAGTGTTCATATGTAGTAAAAACCTGAGAAATCAGAAAGTTTTCGTCATTTGTTATCGAATCGACTTAAAGCCAGATCGTCACTTAGGCCACTCTTCTCTCTGAAACGGTTACATTTATCGTCTGCAAAGCTATGTCGCATGCTGCAGTATGTGGAGATACTAAAAGCGCCATAGTAGAACACAGAAGAAGCTTCGAAGTTGATGTAATAGACAGTAAGAAGCAGTAAAATTCAAGTTTTAGTAATCGGTTATTGACTTTTTATCCTTCTTTGGTGCCTTGGACATGAGCTAGGACCTTACGGTTTTGCATGAAAGAAGAACTAGCAGCCTCGTTGCAAGGGAGTGTGTGAAAAGTGTTCACATGGAGTAAAAACCTGAGAAATCCGTCCGTTTTCGTCATTTATTTTCAAATCGACTTAAAGCCAGATCGTCACGGGGGCCGCTCTTCTCTCTTAAACGGTTACATTTGTCGTCTGCAAAGCTATGTCACGTGCTGCGGTATGCGGAGATACTAAAAGCGCCATAGTAGAACACACAAGAAGATTCTAAGTTGATGTAATAGACTGTAAGAAGCAGTAAAATTCCAGTTTTAGTTATCGATTATTGACTTTTTCCCTTCTTTGGTGCCTTGGATATTAGCTAGGACCTTAAGAATTTGCATGAAAGGATGACTGGCAGCCGCGTTGCAAGGGAGAATGTGAAAAGCGTTCACATGTCCTAAAACCCTGAGAAACCCGTCCGTTTTCGTCATTTATTATCAAATCGACATAAAGCCAGATCGTCACGGGGGCCGCTCTTCTCTCTTAAACGGTTACATTTATCGTCAGCAAAGCTATGTCGCGTGCTGCGGTATGTGGTGATACTAAAAGCACCATAGTAGAACACAGATGAAGCTTCTAAGTTAATGTAATAGCCAGTAAGATGTAGTACAATTCAAGTTTTAGCTATCGATTATTGACCTTGACCCTTCTTTGGTGCCTTGGACACGAGCTAGGACATTAGGATTTTGCATGAAAGGAGGATTAGCAGCCGCGTTGCACGGGAGAGCGTGGAAAGTGTTCATAAGTAGTAAAAACCTGAGAAATCCGTCCGTTTTCGTCATTTGTTATCGAATCGATTTAAAGTGAGATCGTCATATTGGCCGCTATTCTTTCTGAAACGGTTACATTTATCGTCTGCAAAGCTATGTCGCGTGCTGCGGTATACGGAGAGGCTAAATCCACCATAGTAGAACACCGAAGAAGCTTCTAAGTTGTTGTAATAGGCAGTAAGAAGCAGTACAATTCAAGTTTTAGTTATCGTTTATTGACTTTTTACCCTTATTTGGTGCCTTGGACATGAGCTAGGACCTTTCGATTTTGCATGAAAGAAGAACTAGTAGCCGCGTTGCAAGGGAGAATGTGAAAAGAGTTCACACGAAGTAAAAACCTGAGAAATCTCTACGTTTTCGTCAATTGTTATCGAATCGACTTAAAGCCAGATCGACACAGGGGCCGCTCTTCTCTCTTAAACGGATACATTTATCGTCTGCAAAGCAATGTCGCGTGCTGGGGTATGCGGAGTTACTAAAAGCGCCTTAATAGAACACAGAAGAAGCTTCTAAGTTGAGGTAATAGGCAGTTGTTGTTGTTGTTGTCTTCAGTCCTGAGACTGGTTTGATGCAGCTCTCCATGCTACTCTATCCTGTGCAAGCTGCTTCATCTCCCAGTACCTACTGCAACCTACATCCTTCTGAATCTGCTTAGTGTACTCATCTCTCGGTCTCCCTCTACGATTTTTACCCTCCACGCTGCCCTCCAATGCTAAATTTGTGATCCCTTGATGCCTCAAAACATGTCCTACCAACCGATCCCTTCTTCTAGTCAAGTTGTGCCACAAACTTCTCTTCTCCCCAATCCTATTCAATACCTCCTCATTAGTTACGTGATCTATCCACCTTATCTTCAGTATTCTTCTGTAGCACCACATTTCGAAAGCTTCTATTCTCTTCTTGTCCAAACTAGTTATCGTCCATGTTTCACTTCCATACATGGCTACACTCCAAACAAATACTTTCAGAAACGACTTCCTGATACATAAATCTATATTCGATGTTAACAAATTTCTCTTCTTCTGAAACGCTTTCCTTGCCATTGCCAGTCTACATTTTATAGCCTCTCTACTTCGACCATCATCAGTTATTTTACTTCCTAAATAGCAAAACTCCTTTACTACTTTAAGTGTCTCATTTCCTAATCTAATTCCCTCAGCATCACCCGATTTAATTTGACTACATTCCATTATCCTCGTTTTGCTTTTGTTAATGTTCATCTTATATCCTCCTTTCAAGACACTGTCCATTCCGTTCAACTGCTCTTCCAAGTCCTTTGCCGTCTCTGACAGAATTACAATGTCATCGGCGAACCTCAAAGTTTTTACTTCGTCTCCATGAATTTTAATACCTACTCCAAATTTTTCTTTTGTTTCCTTTACTGCTTGCTCAATATACAGATTGAATAACATCGGGGAGAGGCTACAACCCTGTCTCACTCCTTTCCCAACCACTGCTTCCCTTTCATGCCCCTCGACTCTTATTACTGCCATCTGGTTTCTGTACAAATTATAAATAGCCTTTCGCTCCCTGTATTTTACCCCTGCCACCTTTAGAATTTGAAAAAGAGTATTCCAGTCAACATTGTCAAAAGCTTTCTCTAAGTCTACAAATGCTAGAAACGTAGGTTTGCCTTTTCTTAATCTCTCTTCTAAGATAAGTCGTAAGGTCAGTATTGCCTCACGTGTTCCAACATTTCTACGGAATCCAAACTGATCCTCCCCGAGGTCTGCATCTACCAGTTTTTCCATTCGTCTGTAAAGAATTCGCGTTAGTATTTTGCAGCCGTGGCTTATTAAACTGATAGTTCGGTAATTTTCACATCTGTCAGCACCTGCTTTCTTCGGGATTGGAATTATTATATTCTTCTTGAAGTCTGAGGGTATTTCGCCTGTCTCATACATCTTGCTCACCAGCTGGTAGAGTTTTGTCATGATTGGCTCTCCCAAGGCCGTCAGTAGTTCTAATGGAATGTTGTCTACTCCGGGGGCCTTGTTTCGACTCAGGTCTTTCAGTGCTCTGTCAAACTCTTCACGCAGTATCATATCTCCCATTTCGTCTTCATCTACATCCTCTTCTATTTCCATAATATTGTCCTCAAGTACATCGCCCTTGTATAAACCTTCTATATACTCCTTCCACCTTTCTGCCTTCCCTTCTTTGCTTAGAACTGGGCTGCCATCTGAGCTCCTGATATTCATACACGTGGTTCTCTTCTCTCCAAAGGTCTCTTTAATTTTCCTGTAGGCAGTATCTATCTT
This sequence comes from Schistocerca gregaria, assembly GCF_023897955.1. NCBI lineage: Eukaryota > Metazoa > Arthropoda > Insecta > Orthoptera > Acrididae > Schistocerca > Schistocerca gregaria. The sequence goes on from NC_064925.1 coordinate 587,967,710, forward strand.
ACCCCTAGTGAGATAAGCTTCTACATCCTTACATTTGTCATCTAGCCATCCCTGTTTAGCCATTTTGCATTTCCTGTCGATCTCATTTTTGAGACGTTTGTATTCCTTTTTGCCTGCTTCATTTACTGCATTTTTATATTTTCTCCTTCCATCAATTAAATTCAATATTTCTTCTGTTACCCAAGGATTTCTAGCAGCCCTCGTCTTTGTACCTACTTTATCCTCTGCTGCCTTCACTACTACATCCCTCAGAGCTACCCATTCTTCTTCTACTGTATTTCTTTCCCCTATTCCTGTCAATTGTTCCCTTATGCTCTCTCTGAAACTCTGTACAACCTCTGGTTCTTTCAGTTTATCCAGGTCCCATCTCCTTAATTTCCCACATTTTTGCAGTTTCTTCAGTTTTAATCTACAGGTCATAACCAATAGATTGTGGTCAGAGTCCACATCTGCCCCTGGAAATGTCTTACAACTTAAAACCTGGTTCCTAAATCTCTGTTTTACCATTATATAATCTATCTGATACCTTTTAGTATCTCCAGGGTTCTTCCACGTATACAACCTTCTTTCATGATTCTTAAACCAAGTGTTAGCTATGATTAAGTTGTGCTCTGTGCAAAATTCTACTAGGCGGCTTCCTCTTTCATTTCTTAGCCCCAATCCATATTCACCTACTATGTTTCCTTCTCTCCCTTTTCCTACACTCGAATTCCAGTCACCCATTACTATTAAATTTTCGTCTCCCTCCACTATCTGAATAATTTCTTTTATTTCATCGAACATTTCTTCAATTTCTTCATCATCTGCAGAGCTAGTTGGCATATAAACTTGTACTACTGTAGTAGGTGTGGGCTTCGTATCTATCTTGGCCACAATAATGCGTTCACTATGCTGTTTGTAGTAGCTTACCCGCATTCCTATTTTCCTATTCATTATTAAACCTACTCCTGCATTACCCCTATTTGATTTTGTGTTTATAACCCTGTAGTCACCTGACCAGAAGTCTTGTTCCTCCTGCCACCGAACTTCACTAATTCCCACTATATCTAACTTTAACCTATCCATTTCCCTTTTTAAATTTTCTAACCTACCTGCCCGATTAAGGGATCTGACATTCCACGCTCCGATCCGAAGAACGCCAGTTTTCTTTCTCCTGATAACGACATCCTCCTGAGTAGTCCCCGCCCGGAGATCCGAATGGGGGACTATTTTACCTCCGGAATATTTTACCCAAGAGGATGCCATCATCATTTAATCATACAGTAAAGCTGCATGTCCTCGGGAAAAATTACGGCTGTAGTTTCCCCTTGCTTTCAGCCGTTCGCAGTACCAGCACAGCAAGGCCGTTTTGGTTAATGTTGCAAGTCCAGATCAGTCAATTATCCAGACTGTTGCCCCTGCAACTACTGAAAAGGCTGCTGCCCTCTTCAGGAACCACACGTTTGTCTGGCCTCTCAACAGATACCCCTCCGTTGTGGTTGCACCTACGGTACGGCCATCTGTACCGCTGAGGCACGCAAGCCTCCCCACCAACGGCAAGGTCCATGGTTCATGGGGGGGTAATAGGCAGTAAGAAGCAGTAAAATTCAAGTTTTAGTTATCGATTATTGACTTTTAACCCTTCTTTGGTGACTTGACATGAGCTAGGACCTTACGAGTTTGCATGAAAAAAGAACTAGCAGCGGCATTGCAAGGGAGAATGTGAAAAGTGTTCACATATAGTAAAAATCTGAGACATCAGAAAGTTTTCGTCATTTGTTATTGAATCGACTTCAAGCCAGACTTCCACAATAGCCACTCTTCTCTCTGAAACGGTTACATTTATCGTCTGAAAAGCTATGTCGTGTGCTGCGGTATGCGGACACACTAAAAGCACTATAGTAGAACACAGAAGAAGCTTCTAAGTTGATGTAATAGGCAGCAAGAAGTAGTACAATTCAAGTTTTAGTTATGGATTATTGACTATTTACCCTTCTTTGGTGCCTTGGACATGAGCTAGGAAATTAAGATTTGCATGAAAGCAAGACTGGCTGCCGCGTTGCACGGGAGAGTGCGAAAAGTGTTCATATGTAGTAAAAACCTGAGAAATCCGTCCGTTTCCGTCATTTGTTATCAAATCGACTTAAAGCCAGATAGTCTCATAGGCCTATCATGTTTCTGAAACGGTTACATTTATCGTCTGCAAAGCTATGTCGCGTGCTGCGGTATGTGGAGATACTAAAAGCGCCATAGTAGAACACAGAAGAAGCTTCTAAGTTGATGTAATAGACAGTAAGAAGCAGTAAAATTCAAGTGTTAGGTATCGATTATTGACTTATTACCCTTCTTAGGTGCCTTGGACATGAGCTATGACCTTACGATTTTGCATGAAAGAAGAACTAGCAGCAGCGTTGCAAGGGAGAGTGTAAAAAGTGTTCACAAGTAAAAAACCTGCGAAATCCGTCCGTTTTGGTCATTTATTATCAAATCGACTTAAAGCCATATCGTCACGGGGGCCGCTCTTCTCTCTTAAACCGTAACAATTATGGTCTGCTTAGCTATGTCGCGTGCTGCGGTATGTGGAGATACTAAAAGCACCATAGTAGAACACAGATGAAGCTTCTAAGTTAATCTAATAGCCAGTAAGAAGTAGTACAATTCAGGTTTTAGCTATCGATTATTGACTTTTACCCTTCTTGGCTACCTTGGACAGGAGCTAGGACCTTAAGACTTTGCATGAAATATGGTCTAGCAGCCGCGTTGCACGAGAGAGTGTGAAAAGTGTTCATAAGTAGTAAAAACCCGAGAAATCCGTCCGTTTTCGTCATTTGTTTTCGAATCGACTTAAAGTAAGATCGTCATATTGGCCTCTCTTCTTTCTGAAACAGTTACATTTATCGTCTACAAAGTTATGTCGCGTGAAGCGGTATTGCGGAGATACTAAAAGCACAATAGTAGAAAACAGACGAAGCTTCTAAGTTAATGTAATACCCAGTAAGTAGTAGTACAATTCAAGTTTTAGTTATCGATTATTGACTTTTTACCCTTCTGTGGTGCCTCGGTTATGGGCTAGGACCTTAAGATTTTGCATGAAGGGAGGTATAGCAGCCGCGTTGCACGGAAGAGTGTGAAAAGTGTTCATAAGTTGTAAAAACCTCAGAAAACCGTCCGTTTTCGTCATTTGTTATCGAATCGACTGAAAGTAAGATCGTCACATTGGCCGCTCTTCTCTCCAAAACGGTCACATTCATCGTCTGCAAAGCTATGTCGCGTGTTGTGGTATGCGGAGACACCTGAAGCACCATAGTAGAACACAGAAGAAGCTATTAAGTTGATGTAATAGGCAGGAAGAAGCAGTACTATTCAAGTTTTGGTTACCGATTATTGACTTTATACCCTTCTTTGGTGCCTTGGACATGACCTAGGACCTTACGATTTTGTGTGATAGTAGAACTAGCAGCCGCGTAACAAGGGATAATGTGAGAAGTGTTCACATGTAGTAAAAACCTGAGAAATCCGTCCGTTTTCGTCATTTGTTATCGAATCGACTTAAAGTAAGATCGTCACATTGGTCGCTCTTCTCTCTGGAACGGTTACATTTGTCGCCTCAAAGCCATGTCGTGTGCTGCGGTATGCGGTGACAATAAAAGCACCATAGTGGACCACAGATGAAGCTTCTAAGTTGATGTAATAGCCAGTAAGAAGTATTACAATACAAGTTCTAGATATCGATTATTGACTTTTTAGCCGGCTTTGGTGCCTATGACATGACCTAGGACCTTAAGATTTTGCATGAAAGTAGGACTAGCAGGAGCGTTGCACGGGAGAGTGTGAAAAGTGTTCATATGAAGTGAAAACCTGAGAAATCAATCCGTTTTCGTCATTTGTTATCGAATCGGCTTATAGCTAGATCGTCATATTGCCCGGTCTTCTCTCCTAAACGGTTACATTTATGGTTTGCAAAGCTATGTCGCGTTTTGCGGTATGCGGAGACACTAAAAACACCATAGTAGAACACAGATGAAGCTTCTAATTTAATGTAATAGCCAGTAAGAAGTAGTACAATTCAAGTTTTATTTATCGATTATTGATTTTTACCCTTTCTTTGGTGCCTTGGACATGAGCTAGGACCTTAAGATTTTGCATGAAATATGTTCTAGCAGCCGCGTTGCACGGGAGGATGTGAAACGTGTTCGTATGTAGTAAAAACATGAGAAATCAGTCCGTTTTCATCATTTGTTACCGAATCGGCTTAAAGCTAGATCGTCACATTGGCCAGTCTTCTCTCTGAAACGGTTACATTTATCGTCTGCAAACCTATGTCGCGTGCTGCGGTTTGCTGAGACACTAAATGCCCCATAGTAGAACACAGAAGAAGCTTCTAAGTTCATGTAATAGCCATTACTAAACAGTACAATTCAAGTTTTAGTTATCGTGTATAGACTTTTTACCCTTCTTTAGTGCCTTGGGTTTGAGCTAGGACCTTAAGATTTTGCATGAAAGGAGGACTAGCAGCGGCGTAGCATGGGAGAATGTGAAAAGTGTTCATATGTACTAAAAACCTGAGAGACCGGTCCGTTTTCGACATTTGTTATCGAATCGACTTCATGCCAGATTCCGACATTAGCCGCTCTTCGCTCTGACACGGTTACATTTATCGTCTTCAACGCCATGTCGCGTCCTGCGGTACGCGGAGACACTAAAAGCACCATAGCAGAACAAGGATGAAGCTTCTCATTTGATGTAACAGCCCGTAAGAAGTAGCACAATTCAAGTTTTAGTTATCGATTATAGACTTTTTAGCCGGCCTAAGTGCTTTGCACATGAGGTAGGACCTTAAGATTTTGCATGAAAGAAGAACTAGCAGCCGCGTTACAAGGGAGAATGTGAAAAGTGTTCATATGTAGTGAAACATGAGAAATCAGTCCGTTTTCGTCATTTGTTACCGAATGGGCTTAAAGCTAGATCGTCACATTGGCCGGTTTTATCTCTGAAACGGGTACATGTATCGTCTGCAAAGATATGTCGCGTGCTGCGTTATGCGGAGACAATAAAAGCACCATAGTATACCACAGATGAAGCTTCTAAGTTGATGTAATAGCCAGTAAGAAGTATTACAATACAAGTTTTAGATATCGATTATTGACTTTTTACCCTTTCTTTGGAGCCTTGGACATGAGCTAGGACCTTAAGATTTTGCACGAAATAAGGTCTAGCATCGACGTTGAATGGGAGAATATGAAAAGTGTTCATATGTAGTAAAAACCTGAGAAATCCGTCCGTTTTCGTCATTTGTTTTCGAATCGACTTAAGCCAGATCGTCACATTGGCCGCTCTTCTCTCTGAAACGGTTATATTTGTCGTCTGCAAAGCTAAGTCGCGCGCTGCAGTATGCGGGGTCACTAAAAACACCATAGTAGAACACAGATGAAGCATCTAAGTTTTGTAATAGCTAATAAGATGTAGTACAAGTCAAGTTTTAGTTATCAATTATTGACTTTTTAGGTGGCTTTGGTGCCTTAGACATGAACTAGGACCTTAAGACTTTACATGAAAGGAGGACTAGCTGCCGCGTTGTATGGGAGAATGAGACATGTATTCATATGTAGTAAAAACCTAAAAAAATCCGTCCGTTTTCGTTATTTGTTATGAAATCGACTCAAAGCTATATCGTCACACAGGCCGCTTTTCTCTCTGATACGGTTACATTTATCGGTTGCAACGCTATGTCGCGTGCTGCGGTATGCGGAGAGAATAAAAGCAGCATAGCAGAACACATAAGAGGCTTCTAAGCTGATGTAATAGCCAGTAAGAAGGAGTACAATTCAAGTTTTAGTTATCGATTATTGACTTTTTACCCTTCTTTGGTGCCTTGGACATGAGGTACAACCTTAAGACTTTACATGAAAAGAGGACTAGCTGCCGCGTTGCACGGTAGAATGTGAAAAATGTTCATATGTAGTAAAAACCGGAGAAATCCGTGCGTTTCCGTCATTTGTTTTCGAATCGACTTAAGCCAGATCGTCACATTGGCCGCTCTTCTCTCTGAAACGCTTATATTTGTCGTCTGCAAAGCTATGTCGCCTGCTGCGGTATGCGAGGTCACTAAAAACTTCTTAGTAGAACTCAGATGAAGCTTCTAAGTTGATGTAATGGCCAGTAAGAGGTATTACAATTCAAGTTTTAGTTATCGATTATTGACTTTTTAGCCGACTTTGGTGCCTTCCACATGAGCTAGGACCTTAAGGTTTTGCATGAAAAGAGGACTACCAGCCGCGTTGCACGGGAAAATGTGAAAAGTGTTCATATGTAGTAAAAACCTGAGAAATCCGCCCGTTTTCGTCATTTGTTATCGAATCGACTTAAAGCCAGATCGTCACATTGGCCGCTCTTCTCTCTGAAACGGTTACATTTATCGTCTGCAAAGCTATCCCGCGTGCTCCGGTATGCGGAGACACTAAAAGCTGCATAGTAGAACACAGATGCAGCTTCTAAGTTGATGTAAGAGCTAATAAGAAGTTTTATAATTCAAGTTTTAGTTATCGATTATTGACTTTTTACCCTTCTTTTGTGCCTTGGACATGAGCTAGGACCTTAAGAATTTGCATGAAAGGATGACTAGCAACCGCGTTGCATGGGAGAATGTGAAAAGTGTTAATATGTAGAAAAAACCTAAGAAATCCGTCCGGTTTCGTCATTTGTTATCGAATGGACTTAAAGATTTATCGTCAGATTTGCCGCATTTCTCTCTGAAATGGTTACATTAATCGTCTGCAAAACTATGTCGCGGGCTGCGGTATGCGGGGTCACTAAAAACACCATAGTTGAACAAAGATGAAGCTTCTTAGTTCATGTAATATCCAGTAAGAAGTAATACAATACAAGTTTTAGATATCGATTGTTGACTTTTGGGCCGGCTTTGGTGCCTTCGACATGAGCTAGGACCGTACGATTTTGCATGATGGGAGGTCTAGCAGCCGCGTTGCACGGGAGAGAGTGAAAAGTGTTCATATGTAGTAAAAACCTGAGAAATCCGTCCGTTTTCGTCATTTGGTATCTCATCGGCTTAAAGCTAGATCGTCACATTGGCCGCTCTTCTCCCTGAAACGGTTACATTTATCGTCTGCAAAGCTATGTCACTTGTTGCGGTATGCGGGGTCACTAAAAACACCTTTGTAGAACACTGATGAAGCTTCTAAGTTAATGTAATAGCCAGTAAGAAGTAGTACAATTCAAGTTTTAGTTATCGATTATTGACTTTTTAGCCGGCTTTTGTGACTTGGACATTAGTTAGGACCTTAAGATAATGCACGAAAAGAGGACTAGTAGCCGCGTTGCACGGGAGAATGTGGAAAGTGTTAATATGTAGAAAAAACCTGAGAAATCCGTCCGTTTTCGTCATTTGTTATCGAATGGACTTAAAGCCAGATCGTTACATTGGCCGCTCTTCTCTCTGAAACGGTTACATTTATCGTCTGTAATGCTGTGTCGCGTGCTGCGGTATGCGAGGTCACTAAAAACAGCATAGCAAAATACAGATGAAGCTTCTAAGTTGATGTAATAGCCAGTAAGAAGTAATACAATACAAGTTTTAGATATCGATTGTTGACTTTTGAGCCGGCTTTGGTGCCTTCGACATGAATTAGGACCGTATGATTTTGCATGATGGAGGTCTCGCAGCCGCGTTGCACGGGAGAGAGTGAAAAGTGTTCATATGTAGTAAAAACCTGAGAAATCCGTCCGTTTTCGTCATTTCCTATCGAATCGTCTTAAAGCCAGATCGTCACATGGGCCGCACTTCTCTCTGAAATATTTACATTTAATGTCTGAAAAGCTAGGTCGCGCGCTGCGATATGCGGGTCACAAAAAACACCATAGTAGAACACTGATGAAGCATCTAAGTTAATGTAAAAGCCAATAAGAAGTAGTACAATTCAAGTTTTAGTTATCGATTATTGACTTTTTAGGCGGCTTTGGTGCCTTCGACATGAGCTACGACCTTAAGATTTTACATGAAAGGAGGACTAGCCCCCCCGTTGCACAAGAGAATGTGAAAAGTGTTCATATGTAGTAAAAACCTGAGAAATCCGTCTGTTTTCGTCATTTGTTTTTGAATAGACTTAAAGATAGAACGTCAGATTTGCCGCTTTTCTCTCTGAAACGGTTACATTAATCGTCTGCAAAGCTATGTCGCATGCTGCGGTATACGAATTCACTGAAAGCACCGTAGGAGAACACAGATGAAGCTTCTAAGTTCATGTAATAGCAAGTAAGAATCAGTACAATTCGAGTTTTAGTTATCAAATATTGACTTTTTAGCCGGTTTTGGTGCCTTGTCCAAGAGCTAAGACCTTAATATTTTGCATGAAAGGATGACTAGCAGCCGCGTTGCTCGGGAGAATGTGAAAGTGTTCATATGTAGTAAAAGCCTGAGAAATCCGTCCGTTTTCGTCATTTGTTATCGAATTGACTTAAAGCCAGATCCTCACATTGGCCGCTCTTCTCTCTGAAATGGTTACATTTATCGTCTGCAAAGCTATGTCGTGTGCTGCAGTATGCGGAGACTTTAAAAGCACCATAGTAGAACACAGAAGTAGATTCTAAGTTGTTGTAATAGGCAGTAAGAAGGAGTACAATTCAAGTTTTAGTTATCGATTATTGACTTTTTACCCTTCTTTTGTGCCTTGGACATGAGCTACAACCTTAAGACTTTGCATGAAAAGAGGACTAGCTGCCGCGTTGCACGGTAGAATGTGAAAAATGTTCATATGTAGTAAAAACCTGAGAAATCCGTGCGTTTCCGTCATTTGTTTTCGAATCGACTTAAAGCCAGATCGTCACATTGGCCGCTCTTCTCTCTGAAACGGTTATATTTGTCGTCTGCAAAGCTATGTCGCCCGCTGCGGTATGCGAGGTCACTAAAAACTTCTTAGTAGAACTCAGATGAAGCTTCTAAGTTGATGTAATGGCCAGTAAGAAGTATTACAATTCAAGTTTTAGTTATCGATTATTGACTTTTTAGCCGGCTTTGGTGCCTTAAACATGAGCTAGGTCCTGTAGATTTTGCATGAAAGGAGGACTAGCAGCCGCGTTGCACGGGAGAATGTGAAAAGTGTTCATATGTAGTAAAAACCTGAGAAATCCGTCCGTTTTCGTCATTTGTTATCGAATTGACTTAAAGCCAGATCCTCACATTGGCCGCTCTTCTCTCTGAAATGGTTACATTTATCGTCTGCAAAGCTATGTCGTGTGCTGCAGTATGCGGAGACTTTAAAAGCACCATAGTAGAACACAGAAGAAGATTCTAAGTTGTTGTAATAGGCAGTAAAAAGCAGTACAATTCAAGTTTTAGTTATCGATTATTGACTTTTTATCCTTCTTTGGTGCCCTGGACATGAGCTAGGACCTTAAGAGAGAATGTAAAACGGGAGAATGTGAAAATTGTTCATATGTAGTAAAAACCTGAAAAAACTGTCCGTTTTCGTCATTTGTTGTCGAATCGACTTAAAGCCAGATTGTCACATTGGCTGCTCTTCTCTCTGAAACGGTTACATTTATCGTCTGCAAAGCTACACTCCTGGAAATTGAAATAAGAACACCGTGAATTCATTGTCCCACAAAGGGGAAACTTTATTGACACATTCCTGGGGTGAGATACATAACATGATCACACTGACAGAACCACAGGCACATAGACACAGGCAACAGTGCATGCACAATGTCGGCACTAGTACAGTGTATATCCACCTTTCGCAGCAATGCAGGCTGCTATTCTCCCATGGAGACGATCGTAGAGATGCTGGATGTAGTCCTGTGGAACGGTTTGCCATGCCATTTCCACCTGGCGCTTCAGTTGGACCAGCGTTCGTGCTGGACGTGCAGACCGCGTGAGACAACACTTCATCCAGTGCCAAACATGCTCAATGGGGGACAGATCCGGAGATCTTGCTGGCCAGGGTAGTTGACTTACACCTTCTAGAGCACGTTGGGTGGCACGGGATACATGAAGACGTGCATTGTCCTGTTGGAACAGCAAGTCTCCTTGCCGGTCTAGGAATGGTAGAACGATGGGTTCGATGACGGTTTGGATGTACCGTGCGCTATTCAGTGTCCCCTCGACGATCACCAGAGGTGTACGGCCAGTGTAGGGGATCGCTCCCACACCATGATGCCGGGTGTTGGCCCTGTGTGCCTCGGTCGTATGCAGTCCTGATTGTGGCGCTCACCTGCACGGCGCCAAACACGCATACGACCATCATTGGCACCAAGGCAGAAGCGACTCTCATCGCTGAAGACGACACGTCTCCATTCGTCCCTCCATTCACGCCTGTCGCGACACCACTGGAGGAGGGCTGCACAATGTTGGGGCGTGAGCGGAAGACGGCCTTACGGTGTGCGGGACCGTAGCCCAGCTTCATGGAGACGGTTGCAAAAGGTCCTCGCCGATACTATAGGAGCAACAGTGTCCCTAATTTGCTGGAAAGTGGCGGTGCGGTACGCTACGGCACTGCGTAGGATCCTACGGTCTTGGCGTGCATCCGTGCGTCGCTGCGGTCCGGTCCCAGGTCGACGGGCACGTGCACCTTCCGCCGACCACTGGCGACAACATCGATGTACTGTGAAGACCTCACGCCCCACGTGTTGAGCAATACGGCGGTACGTCCACCCGGCCTCCCGAATACCCACTATACGCCCTCGCTCAAAGTCAGTCAACTGCACATACGGTTCACGTCCACGCTGTCGCGGCATGCTACCAGTGTCAAAGACTGCGATGGAGCTGCGTATGCAACGGCAAACTGGCTGACACTGACGGCGGTGGTACACAAATGCTGCGCAACTAGCGCCATTCGACGGCCAACACCGCGGTTCCTGGTGTGTCCGCTGTGCCGTGCGTGTGACCATGCTTGTACAGACCTCTCGCAGTGTCTGGAGCAAGTATGGTGGGTATGACACACCGGTGTCAATGTGTTCTTTTTTCCATTTCCAGGAGTGTAGAACACAGAAGAAGCTTATAAGTTGATGTGATAAAGAGTACGATGCAGTACAATTCAAGTTTTAGTTATCGATTATTGACATTTTCGACGGCTTTGGTGCCTTGGACATGGGCTAGGACTTTAAGATTTTGCATGAAGGGGAGCCAAGCAGCCGCGTTGCACGAGGGATTGTGAAAAGTGTTATATGTAGTTAAAACCTGAGAAATCCGCCCGTATTCGTCATTTGCTATCGAATCGACTTAATGCCAGATCGTCATATTGGCCGCTATTCTCTCTGGAACGGTTACATTTATCGTGTGCAAAGCTATGTCGCGTGCTGTGGTATGCGGAAACATTAATAGCACCATAATAGATCACAGAAGAAGCTTCTAAGTTGATGTGATAGCCAGTACGAATCAGTACAATTGAATTTTTAGTTATTGATTATCGACTTTTTAGACGGCTTTTGTGCGTTGGACATGAGCTAGGGCCTTAATATTTTGCATGAATTGAGGTATAGCAGCTGCGTTGCACGGGGGAACGTGAAAAGTGTTATATGTAGTTAAAACCTGAGAAATCTGCCCGTTTTTGTCATATGCTATCGAATCGACTTAATGCCAGTGCCTCATGTTGGCCGCTCATCTGTTTGAAACGGTTACATTTATCGTGTGTAAAGCTATATCGCGTGCTGCGGTATGCGGAGACACTAAAAGCACCATAATATAACACAGAAGAAGCTTCTAAGTAGATGTGATAGCCAAGTTTTAGTTATCAATTATTGACTTTTTAGACGGCTTTGGTGCCTTGGACATGAGCTAGGACCTTAAGAACTTGCATGAAGGGAGGTCTAGCAGCAGCTTTGCACGGGGGAACGTGAATAGTGCTCATATGTAGTGAAAACCTGAGAAATCGGTCCGTTTTGGTCATTTGCTATCGAATCGACTTATTGCTAGAACGTCATATTGGCCGCACTTCTCTCTGAAACGGTTACATTTATCGTGTGCAAAGCAATATCGTGTGCTGCGGTATGTGGAGACACTAAAAGCACCATAATAGAACACAGAAGAATCTTCTAAGTAGATGTGATAGCCAGTACCAAGCAGTACAATTCAAGTTTAAGTTATCGATTATTGACTCTTTAGACGGCTTTGGCGCCTTGCACATGAGCTAGGATCTTAGGATTTTGAATGAAGGGAGGTGTAGCAGCCGCGTTGTACGGGGGAATGTGAACCGTGTTCATATGTAGTTTAAACCTGAGAAATCCGCCCGTTTGGTAATTTGCTATCGAATCGACTTAATGCCAGATCATCATATTGGCCGCTCTTCTCTCTGAAACGGTTACATTTAAAGTGTGCAAAGCTATGTCGCGTGCTGCGGCATGCCTAGACACTAAAAGCACCATAATAGAACACAGAAGAAGCTTATAAGTTGGTGTGATAGCCAGTAGGAAGCAGTACAATTCAACTTTTAGTTATCGATTAATGACTTTTTGGACGGCTTTGGTGAATTGGACATGAGCTACGACCTTAAGATTTTGCAAGAAGGGAAGTCTAGCAGCCGCGTTGCACGGGGTGACGTTAAAAGTTTTCATATATAGTGAAAAGACAAGAACTCCGCCCGTTTTCGTCATTTGCTATCGAATCGACTTGTTGCCAGATCGTGGTAATGGCCGCTCTTCTCTCTGAAACGGTTACATTTATCGTGTGCAAAGTGTGTCTCGTGCTGCGGTATGCGGAGACACTAAAAGCACCATAGTAGAACACAGAAAAAGCTTCTAAGTTAATGTGATAGCCAGTACGAAGCAGTACAATTCAAGTTTTGGTTATCGATTATTGACTCTTTAGACGGCTTTGGTGCCTCGAACATGAGCTAAGACCTTAAGATTTTGCATGAAGGGAATTCTAACAGCCACGTTGCACGGGGTGATGTGAAAAGTTTCGTATGTAGTGAAAAGCTGAGAAATCCGCCTGCTTTCGTTATTTCTATCGAATCGACTTAATGCCATATCGTCAAATTGGCCGCTCTTCTCTCTTAAACGGTTACATTTATCGTGTGCAAAGCTATCTCGCCTGCTGCGGAATGCCTAGACACTAAAAGCACCATAATAGAACATAGGAGAAGCATCTAAGTTGATGTGATAGCCAGTACGAAGCCGTACATTTCAAGTTTTAGTTATCGATTATTGACTTTTTAGACGGCTTTGGTGCCTTGGACATGAGCTAGTACCTTAAGATTTTGTATGAAGGTAGGTATAGCAGCCGCGTTGCACAGGGGAATGTGAAAAGTGTTCATATGTAGTGAAAACCTGAGAAATCTGCCCGTTTTCGTCATTTGCTATCGAATCGACTTAATGCCAGATCGTCATATTTACGTTTCTTTTCTCTGAAATGGTTACATTTATCGTGTGCAATGCTATGTCGCGTGCTGCGGTATGTGGAGACACGAAAAGCACCATAATATAATACAAAAGAAGCATCTAAGTTGATGTGATAGCCAGTACGAAGCAGTACAATTCAAGTTTTAGTTATCGATTATCGACTTTTTATACGGCCTTGGTGCCTTGGACATGAGCTACGAACTTAAGATTTTGCATGAAGGGAGGTCTAGCAGCCGCGTTGCACTAGGGAATGTGAAAAGTGTTCATATGCAGTGAAAACCTGAGAAATCCTCCTTTTCGTCATTTAATATCGAATCAACTTAATGCCATATCGTCAAATTGGCCTATCTTCTCTCTGAAACAGTCACATTTATCGGGTGCAAACCTATGTCGCGAGCTGCGGAATGCCTAGACACTAAAAGCACAATAATAGAACACAGAGAAGCTTCTAAGTTGATGTGACTGCCAGTACGAGACAGTGCAATTCAAGTTTTAGTTATCGATTATTGCCTTTTTAGACGGCTTTGGTGAATGGACATGAGCTCGGACCTTGAGATTTTGCAGGGAGGGAAGTATAGCAGCCGCGTTGCACGGGGGAATGTGAAAAGTGTTCATATGTCGTGAAAACCTGAGAAATCCGCCCGTTTTCGTCATTTGCTATCGAATCGACTTAATGCCAGATCGTCATATTGGCCGCTCTTCTCTCTAAAACTGTTACATTTGTCGTGTGCAAAGCCATATCGCGTGCTGCGGTATGCGGAGACACTAAAAACAGCATAATAGAACACACAAGAAGCTTCTATGTTGATGTGATAGCCAGTACGAAGCAGTGTAATTCAAGTTTTAGTTATCGATTATTGCCTTTTTTAGACGGCCTTGGTGCCTTGGACATGAGCTACGAACTTAAGATTTTGCATGAAGGGAGGTCTAGCAGCCACGTTGCACTAGGGAATGTGAAAAGTGTTCCTATGCAGTGAAAACCTGAGAAATCCTCCTTTTCGTCATTTGCTATCGAATCGACTTAATGCCAGATTGTCATTTTGGCCGCTCTTTTCTCTGAAACGGTTACATTTATCGTGTGCAAAGTGTGGCGCGTGCTGTGGTATGCGGAGACACTAAAAGCATCATAATAGAACACAGAAGAAGCTTCTAACTTGATGTGATAGCCAGTACGAAGTAGTGTTATTCAACTTTTAGTTATCGATTATTGACTTTTTAGACGGCTTTGGTGCCTTGGACATGACCTAGGACCTTAAGATTTTGCATGAAGGGAATTCTAACAGCCACGTTGCACGAGAGAATGTGAAAAGTGTTCATATGTTGTAAAAACCTGACAAATCCGCCCGTTTTCGTTATTTGCTATGGAATCGACCTAATGCCAGATCTTCATGTTGGCCGCTCTTCTCTCTTAAACGGTTAGATTTATCGTGTGCAAAGCTATCTCGCCTGCTGCGGAATGCCTAGACACTAAAAGCACCATAATGGAACATAGGAGAAGCATCTAAGTTGATGTGATAGCCAGTACGAAGCCGTACATTTCAAGTTTTAGTTATCGATTATTGACTTTTTAGACGGCTTTGGTGCCTTGGACATGAGCTAGTACCTTAAGATTTTGTATGAAGGTAGTTATAGCAGCCGCGTTGCACAGGGGAATGTGAAAAGTGTTCATATGTAGTGAAAACCTGAGAAATCTGCCCGTTTTCGTCATTTGCTATCGAATCGACTTAATGCCAGATCGTAATATTGACGGTTCTTCTCTCTGAAATGGTTACATTTATCGTGTGCATGCTATGTCGCGTGCTGCGGTATGTGGAGACACGAAAAGCACCATAATATAATACAAAAGAAGCATCTAAGTTGATGTGATAGCCAGTACGAAGCAGTACAATTCAAGTTTTAGTTATCGATTATCGACTTTTTATACGGCTTTGGTGCTTTTTACATGAGCTAGGACCTTAAGATTTTGCAGGGAGCGAGGTCTAGCAGCCGCGTTGCACTAGGGAATGTGAAGAGTGTTCAAATGTAGTGAAAACCTGAGATATCCCCCAGTGTTCCTCATTTGCTATCGAATCGACTTAATGCCAGGTCGTCATATTGGCCGCTCTTCTCTGTGAAACGGTTACATTTATGGTGTGCAAAGCTATGTCGCGTACTGCGGTATGCGGAGACACTGAAAGCACCATAGTAGAACACGGAAGAAGCTTCTAAATTGATGTGATAGCCAGTCCGAAGCAGTACCTTTCAAGTTTTAGTTATCGATAATTGCCTTCTTAAACTTCTTTGGTGCCTTTGACATGAGCTAGGACCTTAACATTTTGCATGAAGGGAATTCTAGCAGCCACGATGCACGGGGTGATGTGAAAAGTTTCGCATGTAGTGAAAAGCTGAGAAATCCGCCCGTTTTCGTTATTTCTATCGAATCGACCTAATGCCAGATCGTCATATGGGCCGCTCTTCTCTCTGAAACGGTTGCATTTATCGTGTGCAAAGCTACGTCGCGTGCTGCGGTATGTGGAAACACTAAAAGCACCATAATATAATACAAAAGAAGCATCTAAGTTAATGTGATAGCCAGTACGAAGCAGTACAATTCAAGTTTTAGTTATCTATTATTGCCTTTTTTAGACGGCCTTGGTGCCTTGGACATGAGCTACGAACTTAAGATTTTGCACGAAAGGAGGTCTAGCAACCGCGTTGCACTAGGGAATGTGAAAAGTGTTCATATGCAGTGAAAGCCTGAGAAATCCTCCTTTTCGTCATTTGCTTTCGAATCGACTTAATGCCAGATTGTCATATTGGCCGCTCTTTTCTCTGAAACGGTTACATTTATCGTGTGCAAAGTATGTCGCGTGCTGTGGTATGCGGAGACACTAAAAGCATCATAATAGAACACAGAAGAAGCTTCTAAGTTGATGTGATAGCCAGTACGAAGTAGTGTTATTCAACTTTTAGCTATCGATTATTGACTTTTTAGACGGCTTTGGTGCCTTGGACATGAGCTAGGACCTTAAGATGTTGCATGAAGGGAGGTCTAGCAGCCACGTTGAACGAGAGAATGTGAAAAGTGTTCATATGTTGTAAAAACCTGACAAATCCGCCCGTTTTCGTTATTTGCTATCGAATCCACCTGATGCCAGATCTTCATGTTGGCCGCTCTTCTCTCTTAAACGGTCACATTTATCGTGTGCAAACCTATGTCGCGAGCTGCGGAATGCCTAGACACTAAAAGCACAATAATAGAACACAGAAGAAGCTTCTAAGTTGATGTGACTGCCAGTACGAGACAGTGCAATTCAAGTTTTAGTTATCGATTATTGCCTTTTTAGACGGCTTTGGTGAATGGACATGAGCTCGGACCTTGAGATTTTGCAGGGCGGGAAGTATAGCAGCCGCGTTGCATGGGGGAATGTGAAAAGTGTTCATATGTAGTGAAAACCGGAGAAATCCGCCTGCTTTCGTCATTTGCTATAGGATCGACTTAATGCCAGATCGTCATATTGGCCGATTTTCTCTCTGAAACGGTTACATTTATCGTGTGCAAAGCTATGTCGCGTGCTGCGGTATGAGGAGACACTAAAAGCACCATAACAGAACACAGAAGAAATTTCTAAGTTGATGTGATAGATCACAGAAGAAGCTTCTAAGTTGATGTGAAAGCCAGCACGTAGCGGTACAATTCAAGTTTTAGTTATCGATTATTGCCTTTTTAGACGTCGTTATCAGGAGAAAGAAAACTGGCGTTCTACGGATCGGAGCGTGGAATGTCAGATCCCTTAATCGGGCAGGTAGGTTTGAAAATTTAAAAAGGGAAATCGATAGATTAAAGTTAGATATAGTGGGAATTAGTGAAGTTCGGTGGCAGGAGGAACAAGACTTCTGGTCAGGTGACTACAGGGTTATAAACACAAAATCAAATAGGGGTAATGCAGGAGTAGGTTTAATAATGAATAGGAAAATAGGAATGCGGGTAAGCTACTACAAACAGCATAGTGAACGCATTATTGTGGCCAAGATAGATACGAAGCCCACACCTACTACAGTAGTACAAGTTTATATGCCAACTAGCTCTGCAGATGACGAAGAAATTGAAGAAATTGTACGATGAAATAAAAGAAATTTTTCAGATAGTGGAGGGAGACGAAAATTTAATAGTAATGGGTGACTGGAATTCGAGTGTAGGAAAAGGGAGAGAAGGAAACATAGTAGGTGAATATGGATTGGGGCTAAGAAATGAAAGAGGAAGTCGCCTAGTAGAATTTTGTACAGAGCACAACTTAGTCATAGGTAACACTTGGTTTAAGAATCATGAAAGAAGGTTGTATACGTGGAAGAACCCTGGAGATACTAAAAGGTATCAGATAGATTATATAATGGTAAGACAGAGATTTAGGAACCAGGTTTTAAGTTGTAAGACATTTCCAGGGGCAGATGTGGACTCTGACCAAATATTGGTAGATTAAAACTGAAGAAACTGCAAAAATGTGGGAAATTATGGAGATGGGACCTGGATAAACTGAAAGAACCAGAGGTTGTACAGAGTTTCAGGGAGAGCATAAGGGAACAATTGACAGGAATAGGGGAAAGAAATACAGTAGAAGAACAATGGGTAGCTCTGAGGGATGAAGTAGTGAAGGCAGCAGAGGATAAAGTTGGTACAAAGACGAGGGCTGCTAGAAATCCTTGGGTAACAGAAGAAATATTGAATTTAATTGATGAAAGGAGAAAATATAAAAATGCAGTAAATGAAGCAGGCAAAAAGGAATACAAACGTCTCAAAAATGAGATCGAGAGGAAGTGCAAGATGGCTAAACAGGGAAGGCTAGAGGATAAATGTAAGGATGTAGAGGCTTATCTCGCTAGGGGTAAGATAGATACTGCCTACAGGAAAATTAAAGAGACCTTTGGAGAGAAGAGAACCACGTGTATGAATATCAAGAGCTCAGATGGCAACCCAGTTCTAAGCAAAGAAGGGAAGGCAGAAAGGTGGAAGGAGTATATAGAAGGTTTATACAAGGGTGATGTACTTGAGGACAATATTATGGAAATGGAAGAGGATGTAGATGAAGACGAAATGGGTGATACGATATTGCGTGAAGAGTTTGACAGAGCACTGAAAGACCTGAGTCGAAACAAGGCCCCCGGAGTAGACAACATTCCATTAGAACTACTGACGGCCTTGGGAGAGCCAGTCATGACAAAACTCTACCAGCTGGTGAGCAAGATGTATGAGACAGGCCAAATACCCTCAGACTTCAAGAAGAATATAATAATTCCAATCCCGAAGAAAGCAGGTGCTGACAGATGTGAAAATTACCGAACTATCAGTTTAATAAGTCACAGCTGCAAAATACTAACGCGAATTCTTTACAGACGAATGGAAAAACTGGTAGATGCGGACCTCGGGGAGGATCAGTTTGGATTCCGTCGAAATGTTGGAACACGTGAGGCAATACTGACCTTACGACTTATCTTAGAAGAAAGATTAAGAAAAGGCAAACCTACGTTTCTAGCATTTGTAGACTTAGAGAAAGCTTTTGACAATGTTGACTGGAATACTCTCTTTCAAATTCTAAAGGTGGCAGGGGTAAAATACAGGGAGCGAAAGGCTATTTACAATTTGTACAGAAACCAGATGGCAGTTATAAGAGTCGAGGGGCATGAAAGGGAAGCAGTGGTTGGGAAAGGAGTGAGACAGGGTTGTAGCCTCTCCCCGATGTTATTCAATCTGTATATTGAGCAAGCAGTAAAGGAAACAAAAGAAAAATTTGGAGTAGGTATTAAAATTCATGGAGACGAAGTAAAAACTTTGAGGTTCGCCGATGACCTTGTAATTCTGTCAGAGACGGCAAAGGACTTGGAAGAGCAGTTGAATGGAATGGACAGTGTCTTGAAAGGAGGATATAAGATGAACATCAACAAAAGAAAAACGAGGATAGTGGAATGTAGTCCAATTAAATCGGGTGATGCTGAGGGAATTAGATTAGGAAATGAGACACTTAAAGTAGTAAAGGAGTTTTGCTATTTAGGAAGTAAAATAACTGATGATGGTCGAAGCAGTGAGGATATAAAATGTAGACTGGCAATGGCAAGGAAAGCGTTTCTGAAGAAGAGAAATTTGTTAACATCGAATATAGATTTAAGTGTCAGGAAGTCATTTCTGAAAATATTTGTTTGGAGTGTAGCCATGTATGGAAGTGAAACATGGACGATAACTAGTTTGGACAAGAAGAGAATAGAAGCTTTCGAAATGTGGTGCTACAGAAGAATACTGAAGATAAGGTGGATAGATCACGTAACTAATGAGGAGGTATTGAATAGGATTGGGGAGAAGAGAAGTTTGTGGCACAACTTGACTAGAAGAAGGGATCGGTTGGTAGGACATGTTTTGAGGCATCAAGGGATCACAAATTTAGCATTGGAGGGCAGTGTGGAGGGTAAAAATCGTAGAGGGAGACCGAGAGTTGAGTACACTAAGCAGATTCAGAAGGATGTAGGTTGCAGTAGGTACTGGGAGATGAAGAAGCTTGCACAGGATAGAGTAGCATGGAGAGCTGCATCAAACCAGTCTCAGGACTGAAGACCACAACAACAACAAACGGCTTTGGTGAATGGAGATGAGCTCGGACCTTGAGATTTTGCAGGGAGGGAAGTATAGCAGCCGCGTTGCATGGGGGAATGTGAAAAGTGTTCATATGTAGTGAAAACCGGAGAAATCCGCCCGTTTTCGTCATATGCTAATGAATCGACTTAATGCCAGATCGTCAAATTGGCCGCTCTTCTCTCTGAAACGGTTACATTTGTCATGTGCAAAGCTATGTCGCGTGCTGCGGTATGCGGGGACACTAAAAACTGCATAATAGAACACACAAGAAACTACTAAGTTGATGTGATAGCCAGTACGAAATAGTACAATTCAAGTTTTACTTATCGATTATTGACTTGTCAGACGGCTTTGGTGCCGTGGACATGAGCTAGGACTTTAAGATTTTGCATGAAGGGAGGCCTAGCAGCCACGTTGCACGATAGAATGTGAAAAGTGTTCATATGTTGTAAAAACCTGAGGAATCGGCCCGTTTTCGTTATTTGCTATCGAATTGACTTAATGCCAGATCGTCCTATTGGCCGCTCTTCTCTCTGAAACGGTTACATTTATCGTGTGCAAAGCTATGTCGCGTGCTGTGGTATGTGGAGACACTAAAATCACCATAATAGAACACAGAAGAAGCTTCTATGTTGATGTGATAGCCAGTACGAAGCAGTGTAATTCAACTTTTAGTTATCGATTATTGACTTTTTAGACGGCTTTGGTGCATTGGACATGAGCTAGGACCTGAAGATTTTGCATGAAGGGAGGTCTAGCAGCCACGTTGCACGATAGAATGTGAAAAGTGTTCATATGTTGTAAAAACCGGAGGAATTCGCCCGTTTTCGTTATTTCTATCCAATCGACCTAATGCCAGATCGTCATATTGGCCGCTCTTCTCTCTGAAATGGTTACATTTATCGTGTGCAAAGCTATGTCGCATGCTGTGGTATGCGGAGACAGTAAAGCACCATAGTAGAACACAAAAGAAGCTTCTAAGTTGATGTGACAGCCAGTACGAAGCAGTACAATTCAAGTTTTAGTTATCGATTATTGCCTTCTTAGACGGCTTTGGTGCCTTTGACATGAGCTAGGACCTTCAGAATTTGCAGGGCGGGAGGTCTAGCAGCAGCGTTGCACGGGGAAATGTGAAAAGGGGTTCAAATGTAGTGAAAAACTGAGATATCCGCCTGTGTTTCGTCATTTGCATTCGAATCGACTTAATGCCAGATCGTTATATTCTCCGCTCTTCTTTCTTAAACGGTTACATTTATCGTGTGCAAAGTTATGTCGCGTGCTGCGATATAGGGTAACACTAAAAACACCATAATAGAACACACATGAAGCTTCAAAGTTGATGTGATAGCCAGTACGAAGCAGTAGAATTCAAGTTTTAGTTATCGATTATCGACTTTTTATACGGCTTTGGTGCCTTTTACATGAGCTAGGACCTTAGCATTTTTCAGGGAGGGAGGTCTAGCAGCCGCGTTGTACTGGGGAATGTGAAAAGTGTTCAAATGTAGTGAAAACCTGAGATATCCGCCAGTGTTCGTCATTTGCTATCGAATCGACTTAATGCCAGTTCGTTATATTGGCCGCTCTTCTCTCTGAAACGGTTACATTTATGGTGTGCAAAGCTATGTCGCGTGCTGCGGTATGCGGATACACTAAAAGCACCATATTAGAACACGGAAGAAGCTTCTAAATTGATGTGATAGCCAGTCCGAAGCAGTACATTTCAAGTTTTAGATATCGATTATTGCCTTCTTAAACTTCTTTGGTGCCTTTGACATGAGCTAGGACCTTAAGATTTTGCATGAAGGGAGGTCTATCAGTCGAGTTGCACTGGGGAATGTGAAAAGTGTTCATATGTAGTGAAAACCTAAGAAATCCACCCGTTATCGTCATTTGCTATCGAATCGACTTAATGCCAGATCGTCATATTGGCCGCACTTCTCTCTGAAACGGTTACATTTATCGTGTGCAAAGCTATGTCTCGTGCTAAGGTAAGCGGAGACACTAAAAACACCATAATAGAACACACATGAAGCTTCTAAGTTGATGTGATAGCCAGTACGAAGCAGTAGATTTCAAGTTTTAGTTATCCATTATTGACTTTTTATATGGCTTTGGTGCCTTGGACATGAGCTAGGACCTTAAGATTTTGCATGAAGGGAAGTCCAGCAGCAGCGTTGCACGGTGGAATGTGAAAAGTGTTCATATGTAGTGAAAACCTGAGAAATCCGCCAGTTTTCGTCATTTGCCATCGAATCGACTTAATGCCAGATCGTCAAATTGGCCGCTATTCTCTCTGAAACGGTTACATTTATCGTGTGCAAAGCTATGTTGCGTGCTACGGTATGCGGAAACACTAAAAGCACCATAATTCACTCCTGGAAATTTAAAAAAGAACACATTTACACCGGTGTGTCAGACCCACCACACTTGCTCCTGACACTGCGAGAGGGCTGTACAAGCAATGATCACACGCACGGCACAGCGGACACACCAGGAACCGCGGTGTTGGCCGTCGAATGGCGCTAGCTGCGCAGCTTTTGTGCACCGCCGCCGTCAGTGTCAGCCAGTTTGCCGTGGCATACGGAGCTCCATTGTAGTCTTTAACACTGGAAGCATCCGCGACAGCGTGGACGTGAACCGTATGTGCAGTTGACTGACTTTGAGCGAGGGCGTATAGTGGGCATGCGGGAGGCCGGGTGGACGTACCGCCGAATTGCTCAACACGTGAGGCGTGAGGTCTCCACAGTACATCGATGTTGTCGCCAGAGGTCGGCGGAAGGTGCACGTGCCCGTCGACCTGGGACCGCACCGCAGCGACGCACGGATGCACGCCGAGACCGTAGGATCCTACGCAGTGCTGTAGGGGACCGCACCGCTACTTCCCAGCAAATTAGGGACACTGCTGCTCCTGGGGTATCGGCGAGGACCATACGCAACCGTCTCCATGAAGCTGGGCTACGGTCCCGCACACCGTTAGGCCGTCTTCCGCTCACGCCCCAACATCGTGCACCCCGCCTCCAGTGGTGTCGCGACAGGCGTGAATGGAGGGACGAATGGAGACGTGTCGTCTTCAGCGAAGAGAGTCGCTTCTACCTTGGTGACAATGATGGTCGTATGCGTGCTTGGCGCCGTGCAGGTGAGCGCCACAAGCAGGACAGCATATGATCGAGGCACACAGGGCCAACTCCCGGCAACGTGGTGTGGGGAGCGATCTCCTACACTGGCCGTACACCTCTGGTGATCATCGAGGGGTCACTGAATAGTGCACGGTACATCCAAAACGTCATCGAACCCACCGTTCTACCTTTCCTAGACCGGCATGGGAACTTGCTGTCCCAACAGGACAATGCACGTCCGAATGTATCCCGTGCCACCCAACGTGCACTAGAAGGTGTAAGTCAACTACCCTGGCCAGCAAGATCTCCGGACCTGTCCCCCATTGAGCATGTATGGGACTGGATGAACCGTCGTCTCATGTGGTCTGCACGTCCAGAACGAATGCTGGTCCAAGTCGCCAGGTGGAAATGGCATGGCAAGCCGTTCCACAGGACTACATCCAGCATCTCTACGATCGTGTCCATGGGAGAATAGCAGCCTGCATTAGTGCGAAAGGTGGATATACACTGTACAGGTACCGACATTGTGCATGCTCTGTTGCCTGTGTCTATGTGCCTGTGGTTCTGTCAGTATGATCATGTGATGTAACTGACCCAGGAAATGTATCAATAAAGTTTCCCCTTCCTGGGACAATGAATTCACGGTGTTCTTATATCAATTTCCAGGAGTGTAAAACACAGAATAAGCTTCTAAGTTATTGTGAAAGCCAGTACGAAGCAGTACAATTCAAGTTTTAATTTTCGATTACTGGCTTTTTAGTCGGCTTTGGTGCCTTGGATACGAGCTAGGACCTAAAGATTTTGCATGAAGGGAGGTCTACCAGCCGCGTTGCACGGGGGAATGTGAAAAGTGTTCATATGTAGTGAAAACCTGAGAAATCCTCAAGTTTTCTTCACTTGCTATGGAATCGACTTAATGCCAGCAAGTCATATTGGCCCCTCTTCTCTCTGAAACGGTTACATTTATCGTCTGCATGGCTGTGTCGCGTGCTGCGGTATGTGGAGACACTAAAAGCACCATAATAGAACACAGATGAAGCTTCTAAGTTGATGTAATAGCCAGTAAGAAATAGTACAATTCAAGTTTTAGTTATCGATTATTGACTTCTTAGCTGGATCTTTTGCCTTGGACATGAGCTAGGACCTTAACATTTTGCATGGAAGGAGGACTAGCAGCCGAGTTGCACGGGAGGATGTGAAAAGTGTCCATATGTAGTAAAAACCTGAGAAATCCGTCCGTTTTCGTCATTTGTTATCGAATCGACTTAAAGCCAGATCGTCACATTGTTGCTCTTCTCTCTGAAACGGTTGTACTTATCGTCTGCAAAGCTATGTCGCGTGCTGTGTTATGCGAAGACACTAAAAGCACCATAGTAGAACACAGATGGAGCTTCTAAGTTGGTGTAATAGCCAGTAAGAAGTAGTACAATTCAAGCTTTAGGTATCGATTATTGACTTTTTAGCCGGCTTTGTTGTCTTGGACATGAGCTACGACCTTAAGATTTTGCATGAAAGGAGGACTAGCAGCTGCGTTGCACGGGAGAATGTGAAAAGTGTTCATATGTAGTATAAACCTGAGAAATCCGTACGATTTCGTCATTTGTTATCGAATCGACTTAAAGCCAGATGGTCACAACGGCCGATCTTCTCTCTGAAACGGTTACATTTACCGTCTGCAAAGCTATGTCGCGTGCTGCGGTACGCGGATACACTAAAAGCACCATAGTAGAACACAGATGAAGCTTCTATGTTGATGTAGTAGCCTGTAAGAAGTAGTACAATTCAAGTTTTAGTTATTGATTATTGACTTTTTAGCCGGCTTTGGTGCCTTGGACATGAGCTATAACCTTAAGATTCTGCATGAAAGGAGGACTAGCAGCCGGGAGAAAGTGAAATGTTTTCACACGTAGTAAAAACCTGAGAAATCCGTCCGTTATCGTCATTTGTTATCGAATCGACTTGAAGCCAGATCGTCACATTGGCCGCTCTTCTCTCTGAAACGGTTGTACTTATCGTCTGCAAAGCTATGTCGCGTGCTGCGGTATGCTGAGACACTAAAAGCACCATAGTGGATAACAGATGAAGCTTCTAAGTTGATGTAATAGCTAGTATGAAGTAGTACAATTCAAGTTTTTGTTATCGATTATTGACTTTTTACCTTTCTTTGGTACCTTGGACATGAGCTAGGAACTTAAGATTTTGCATGAAAGGAGGACTAGCAGCCACGTTGAACGGGAGAATGTGAAAGTGGTTCATATGTAGTAATACCTGAGAAATCCGTCCGTATTTGTCATTTGTTATCGAATCGACTTAAAGCCAGATCATCACATTGGCCACTCTTTTCTATGAAACGCTTGTACTTATCGTCAGCAAAGCTATGTCGCGTGCTGCGGTATGCGGAGACACTAAAAGCACCATAGTAGAACACAGATGAAGCTTCTAAGTTGATGTAATAGCCAGTAAGAAGTAGTACAATTCAAGTTTTAGTTATCGATTATTGACTTTTTAGCTGGCTTTGGTGCCTTGGACATATGCTAGGACCTTAAGATTCTGCATGAAAGGAGGACTAGCAGCCGAGTTGCTCGGGAGAATGTGAAAAGTTTTCATATGTAGTAAAAACCTGAGAAATCCGTCCGTTTTCGTCATTTGTTATCGAATCGACTTAAAGCCAGATCGTTCAATTGGCCTCTCTTCTCTCTGAAACGGTTGTACTTATCGTCTGCAAAACTATGTCGCGTGCTACGGTATGCGGAGCCACTAAAAGCACCATAGTAGAACACAGATTAAGCTTCTAAGTTGATGTAATAGCCAGTAAGAAGTAGTAAAATTCAAGTTTTAGGTATCGATTATTGACTTTTTACCCATCTTTGGTGCCTTGGACATGACCTAGGAACTTAAGATTTTGCATGAAAGGAGGACTAGCATCCGCGTTGCATGGGAGAATGTGAAAAGTGTTCATATGTAGTAAAAACCTGAGAAATCCGTCCTTATTCTTCATTTGTTATCGAATCGACTAAAAGCCAGATCGTCACATTTTCCGCTCTTCACTCTGAAACGGTTGTACTTATCGTCTGCAAAGCTATGTCGTGTGCTGCGGTATGCGGAGACACTAAAAGCACCATAGTAGAACACAGATGAAGCTTCTAAGTTGACGTAATAGCCAGCAAGAAGTAGTACAATTCAAGTTTTGGTTATCGATTATTGATTTTTAGCCGGCCTTGGTTCTTTGGACATGAGGTGGAACCTTAAGATTTTGCATGAAAGGAGGACTAGCAGCCCCGTTGCACGGGAGAATGTAAAAAGTAAAAACCTGAGAAATCAGTCCGTTTTCGTCATTTGTTATCGAATCGACTTAAAGCCAGATCGTCACATTGGCCGCTTTTCTCTCTGAGACGGTTACATTTATCGTCTGCAAAGCTATGTCGCGTGCTGCGGTATGCGGAGACACTAAAAGCACCATAGTAGAACACAGAAGAAGCTTCGAAGTTGAAGCAATAGCCAGTAAGAAGCAGTACAATTAATGTTTTGGTTATCGATTATTGATTTTTGGCTGACTTTGGTGCCTTGGACATAAAGTGGAATCTTAAGACTTTGCATGAAAGGAGGATTAGCAGCCGCGTTGCACGGGAGAATGTAAAAAGTGTTCATATGTAGTACAAACCTGAGAAATCCGTCCGTTTTCGTCATTTGTTATCGAATCGAATTAAAGCCAGATCGCCACATTGGCCGCTTTTCTCCCTGAGACGGTTACATTTATCGTCTGCAAAGCTATGTCGCGTGCTGCGGTATGCGGAGACTCTAAAAGCACCATAGTAGAACACAGAAGAAGCTTCTAAGTTGAAGCAATAGCCAGTAAGAAGCAGTACAATTCAAGTTTTGGCTATCGATTGTTGATTTTTGGCCGGCTTTGGTGCCTTGGACATAAGGTGGAATCTTAAGATTTTGCATGAAAGGAGGACTAGCAGCTGCGTTGCACGGTAGAATGTGAAAAGTGTTCATATGTAGTAAAAACCTGAGAAATCCGTCTGTTTTCGTTAATTGTTATCGAATCGACTTAAAGCCAGATCGTCACATTGGCCGCTTTCTCTCTGAGACGGTTACATTTATCGTCTGCAAAGCTATGTCGCGGGCTGCGGTATACAGAGACACTAAAAGCACCATAGTAGAACACAGAAGAAGGTTCTAAGTTGAAGTAATAGCCAGTGAGATGTAGTACAATTGAAGTTTTAGTTGTCGATTATTCACTTTTTAGCCGGCTTTGGTGGCTTGGACATGACCTAGGACCTTAAGGTTTTGCATGAAAGGAGGACTAGCAGCCGCGTTGCACGGCAGAATGTGAAACGTGTTCATATGTAGTAAAAACCTGAGAAATCCGTCCGTTCTCGTCATTTGTTATCGAATCGAATTAAAGCCAGATCGTCACATTGGCCGCTTTTCTCTCTGAGACGGTTACATTTATCGTCTGCAAAGCTATGTCGCGTGCTGCGGTATGCGGAGACACTAAGAGCACCATAGTAGCACACAGTAGAAGCTTCTAATATGAAGCAATAGCCAGTAAGAAGCAGTACATTTCAAGTTTTGGTTATCGATTATTGATTTTTGGCCGGTTTTGGTGCCTTGGACATAAGGTGTAATCTTAAGATTTTGCAAAAAAGGAGGACTAGCAGCCGCGTTGCACGGGAGAATGTGAAAAGGGTTCATATGTAGTAAAAACCTGAGAAATCCGTCGCTTTCGTCGTTTGTTATCAAATCAACTTAAAGCCAGATCGTCACATTGGCCGCTCTTCTCTCTGAATCGGTTACATTTATCGTCTGCAAAGCTATGTCGCGTGCTGCGGTATGCGGAGACACTAAAAGCACCATAGTAGAACACAGAAGAAGCTTCGAAGTTGAAGCAATAGCCAGTAAGAAGCAGTACAATTAAAGTTTTGGTTATCGATTATTGATTTTTAGCCGGCCTTGGTTCTTTGGACATGAGGTGGAACCTTAAGATTTTGCATGAAAGGAGGACTAGCAGCCCCATTGCACGGGAGAATGTGAAAAGTAAAAACCTGAGAAATTAGTCCGTTTTCGTCATTTGTTATCGAATCGACTTAAAGCCAGATCGTCACATTGCCCGCTTTTCTCTCTGAGACGGTTACATTTATCGTCTGCAAAGCTATGTCGCGTGCTGCGGTATGCGGAGACACTAAAAGCACCATAGTAGAACACAGAAGAAGCTTCTAAGTTGAAGCAATAGCCAGTAAGAAGCATTACAATTCAAGATTTGGTTATGGATTATTTATTTTTAGGCGGCTTTGGTGCCTTGGACATGAGGTGGAACACTACGATTCTGCACGAAAAGAGGATTAGCAGCCGAGTTGCACGGGAGCATGTTAAAAGTGTTCATATGTAGTACAAACCTGAGACATCCGTCCGTTTTCGTCATTTGTTATCGAATCGAATTAAAGCCAGATCGCCACATTGGCCGCTTTTCTCCCTGAGACGGTTACATTTATCTTCTGCAAAGCTATGTCGCGTGCTGCGGTATGCGGAGACTCTAAAAGCACCATAGTAGAACACAGAAGAAGCTTCTAAGTTGAAGCAATAGCCAGTAAGAAGCAGTACAATTCAAGTTTTGGCTATCGATTATTGATTTTTGGCCGGCTTTGGTGCCTTGGACATAAGGTGGAATCTTAAGATTTTGCATGAAAGGAGGACTAGCAGCTGCGTTGCACGGTAGGATGTGAAAAGTGTTCATATGTAGTAAAAACCTGAGAAATCCGTCTGTTTTCGTCATTTGTTGTCGAATCGACTTAAAGCCAGATCGTCACATTGGCCGCTTTCTCTCTGAGACGGTTACATTTATCGTCTGCAAAGCTATGTCGCGTGCTGCGGTATGCAGAGACACTAAAAGCACCATAGTAGAACACAGAAGAAGGTTCTAAGTTGAAGTAATAGCCAGTGAGATGTAGTACAATTGAAGTTTTAGTTGTCGATTATTCAATTTTTAGCCGGCTTTGGTGGCTTGGACATGACCTAGGACCTTAAGGTTTTGCATGAAAGGAGGACTAGCAGCCGCGTTGCACGGGAGAATGTGAAACGTGTTCATATGTAGTAAAAACCTGAGAAATCCGTCCGTTTTCGTCATTTGTTATCGAATCGAATTAAAGCCAGATCGTCACATTGGCCGCTTTTCTCTCTGAGACGGTTACATTTATCGTCTGCAAAGCTATGTCGCGTGCTGCGGTATGCGGAGACTCTAAAAGCACCATAGTACAACACAGAAGAAGCTTCTAAGTTGAAGCAATAGCCAGTAAGAAGCAGTACAATTCAAGTTTTGGTTATCGATTATTTATTTTTAGGCGGCTTTGGTGCCTTGGACATGAGGTGGAACATTACGATTCTGCATGAAAAGAGGATTAGCAGCCGGGTTGCACGGGAGAATGTTAAAAGTGTTCATATGTAGTACAAACCTGAGACATCCGTCCGTTTTCGTCATTTGTTATCGAATCGAATTAAAGCCAGATCGCCACATTGGCCGCTTTTCTCCCTGAGACGGTTACATTTATCGTCTGCAAAGCTATGTCGCGTGCTGCGGTATGCGGAGACTCTAAAAGCACCATAGTAGAACACAGAAGAAGCTTCTAAGTTGAAGCAATAGCCAGTAAGAAGCAGTACAATTCAAGTTTTGGCTATCGATTATTGATTTTTGGCCGGCTTTGGTGCCTTGGACAAAAGGTGGAATCTTAAGATTTTGCATGAAAGGAGGACTAGCAGCTGCGTTGCACGGTAGAATGTGAAAAGTGTTCATATGTAGTAAAAACCTGAGAAATCCGTCTGTTTTCGTCATTTGTTATCGAATCGACTTAAAGCCAGATCGTCACATTGGCCGCTTTCTCTCTGAGACGGTTACATTTATCGTCTGCAAAGCTATGTTGCGTGCTGCGGTATGCAGAGACACTAAAAGCACCATAGTAGAACACAGAAGAAGCTTCTAAGTTGAAGTAATAGCCAGTGAGATGTAGTACAATTGAAGTTTTAGTTGTCGATTATTCACTTTTTAGCCGGCTTTGGTGGCTAGGACATGACCTAGGACCTTAAGGTTTTGCATGAAAGGAGGACTAGCAGCCGCGTTGCACGGGAGAATTTGAAACGTGTTCATATGTAGTAAAAACCTGAGAAATCCGTCCGTTTTCGTCATTTGTTATCGAATCGACTTAAAGCCAGATCGTCACATTGGCCGCTTTCTCTCTGAGACGGTTACATTTATCGTCTGCAAAGCTATGTCGCGTGCTGCGGTATGCGGAGACACTAAAAGCACCATAGTAGAACACAGAAGAAGCTTCTAAGTTGAAGCAATTGCCAGTAAGAAGCAGTACAATTCAAGTTTTGGTTATCGATTATTGATTTTTAGCCGGCCTTCGTTCTTTGGACATGAGGTGGAATCTTAAGATTTTGCATGAAAGGAGGACTAGCAGCTGCGTTGCACGGTAGAATGTGAAAAGTGTTCATATGTAGTAAAAACCTGAGAAATCCGTCTGTTTTCGTCATTTGTTATGGAATCGACTTAAAGCCAGATCGTCACATTGGCCGCTTTCTCTCTGAGACGGTTACATTTATCGTCTGCAAAGCTATGTCGCGTGCTGCGGTATGCGGAGACACTAAAAGCACCATAGTAGAACACAGAAGAAGCTTCTAAGTTGAAGCAATTGCCAGTAAGAAGCAGTACAATTCAAGTTTTGTTTATCGATTATTGATTTTTAGCCGGCCTTCGTTCTTTGGACATGAGGTGGAACTTTAAGATTTTGCATGAAAGGAGGACTAGCAGCCCCGTTGCACGGGAGAATGTAAAAAGTAAAAACCTGAGAAATCAGTCCGTTTTCGTCATTTGTTATCGAATTGACTTAAAGCCAGATCGTCACATTGGCCGCTTTTCTCTCTGAGACGGTTACATTTATCGTCTGCAAAGCTATGTCGCGTGCTGCGGTATGCGGAGACACTAAGAGCACCATAGTAGAACACAGTAGAAGCTTCTAATTTGAAGCAATAGCCAGTAAGAAGCAGTACATTTCAAGTTTTGGTTATCGATTATTGATTTTTAGCCGGCCTTCGTTCTTTGGACATGAGGTGGAACCTTAAGATTTTGCATGAAAGGAGGACTAGCAGCCCCATTGCACGGGAGAATGTGAAAAGTAAAAACCTGAGAAATCAGTCCGTTTTCGTCATTTGTTATCGAATCGACTTAAAACCAGATCGTCACATTGGCCGCTTTTCTCTCTGAGACCGTTACATTTATCGTCTGCAAAGCTATGTCGCGTGCTGCGGTATGCGGAGACCCTAAAAGCACCATAGTAGAACACAGAAGAAGCTTCTAAGCAATAGCCAGTAAGAAGCATTACAATTCAAGTTTTGGTTATCGATTTTAGATTTTTAGTCGGCTTTGGTGCCTTGGACATGAGGTGGAACCTTAAGATTTTGCATGACATGAGGATTAGCAGCCGCGTTGCACGGGAGAATGTGAAAAGTGTTCATATGTAGTAAAAACCTGAGAAATCCGTCCGTTTTCGTCATTTGTTATCGAATCGACTTAAAGCCAGATCGTCACATTGGCTGCTTTTCTCTCTGAGACGGTTACATTTATCGTCTGCAAAGCTACGTCGCGTGCTGCGTTATGCGGAGACACTAAAAGCACCATAGTAGAACACAGAAGAAGCTTCTAAGTTGAAGTAATAGCCAGTAAGAAGTAGTACAATTGAAGTTTTAGTTGTCGATTATTCACTTTTTAGCCGGCTTTGGTGGCTTGGTCATGACCTAGGACCTTAAGATTTTGCATGAAAGGAGGACTAGAAGCCGCGTTGCACGGGAGAATGTGAAAAGGGTTCATATGTAGTAAAAACCTGAGAAATCCGTCCGTTTTCGTCATTTGTTATCGAATCGACTTAAAGCCAGATCGTCACATTGGCGGCTTTTCTCTCTGAGACGGTCACATTTATCGTCTGCAAAGCTATGTCGCGTGCTGCGGTTTGCGGAGACTCTAAAAGCACCATAGTAGACCACAGAAGAAGCTTCTAAGTTGAAGCAATAGCCAGTAAGAAGCAGTACAATTCAAGTTTTGGTTATCGATTATTGATTTTTAGGCGGCTTTGGTGCCTTGGACATGAGGTGGAACATTACGATTCTGCATGAAAAGAGGATTAGCAGCCGAGTTGCACGGAAGAATGTAAAAAGTGTTCATATGTACTCAAAACCTGAGAAATCCGTCCGTTTTCGTCATTTGTTATCGAATCAACTTAAAGTCAGATCGCCACATTGGCCGCTTTTCTCTCTGAGACGGTTACATTTATCGTCTGCAAAGCTAAGTCACGTGCTGCGGTATGCGGAGACTCTAAAAGCACCATAGTAGAACACAGAAGAAGCTTGTAAGTTGAAGCAATAGCCAGTAAGAAGCAGTACAATTCAAGTTTGGTTATCGATTTTTGATTTTTAGCCGGCTTTGGTGCCTTGGGCATGAGGTGGAACCTTAAGATTTTGCATGAAAGGAGGACTAGCAGCCGCGTTGCACGGGAGAATTTGAAAAGTGTTCATATGTAGTAAAAACCTGAGAAATCCGTCCGTTTTCGTCATTTGTTATCGAATCGACTGAAAGCCAGATCGTCACATTGGCCGCTTTTCTCTCTGAGACGGTTACATTTATCGTCTGCAAAGCTATGTCGCGTGCTGCGGTATGCGGAGACACTAAAAGCACCATAGTAGAATACAGAAGAAGCTTCTAAGTTGAAGCAATAGCCAGTAAGAAGCAGTATAATTAATCTTTTGGTTTTCGATTATTGATTTTTGGCTGACTTTGGTGCCTTGGACATAAAGTGGAATCTTAAGACATTTGCATGAAAGGAGGACTAGCAGCCGCGTTGCACGGGAGAATGTGAAAAGGGTTCATATGTAGTACAAACCTGAGAAATCCGTCCGTTTTCGTCATTTGTTATCGAATCGACTTAAAGCCAAATCGTCACATTGGCCGCTTTTCTCTCTGAGACGGTTACATTTATCGTCTGCGAAGCTATGTCGCGTGCTGCGGAATGCGGAGACACTAAAAGCACCATAGTAGAACACAGAAGAAGCTTCTAAGTTGAAGTAATAGCCAGTAAGAAGTAGTACAATTGAAGTTTTAGTTGTCGATTATTCACTTTTTAGCCGGCTTTGGTGGCTTGGACATGACCTAGGACCTTAAGATTTTGCATGAAAGGAGGACTAGCAGCCGCGTTGCACGGGAGAACGTGAAAAGTGTTCATATGTAGTAAAAACCTGAGAAATCCGTCCGTTTTCGTCATTTGTTATCGAATCGAATTAAAGCCAGATCGTCACATTGGCCGCTTTTCTCTCTGAGACGGTTACATTTATCGTCTGCAAAGCTATGTCGCGTGCTGCGGTATGCGGAGTCTCTAAAAGCACCATAGTAGAACACAGAAGAAGCTTCTAAGTTGAAGCAATAGCCAGTAAGAAGCAGTACAATTCAAGTTTTGGTTATCGATAATTGATTTTTAGGCGGCTTTGGTGCCTTGGACATGAGGTGGAACATTACGATTCTGCATGAAAAGAGGATTAGCAGCCGAGTTGCACGGAAGAATGTAAAAAGTGTTCATATGTAGTCAAAACCTGAGAAATCCGTCCGTTTTCGTCATTTGTTATCGAATCGAATTAAAGCCAGATCGTTACATTGGCCGCTTTTCTCTCTGAGACGGTTACATTTTGCGTCTGCAAAGCTATGTCGCGTGCTGCGGTATGCGGAGACTCTAAAAGCACCATAGTAGAACACAGAAGGAGCTTCTAAGTTGAAGCAATAGCCAGTAAGAAGCAGTACAATTCAAGTTTTGGTTCTCGATTATTGATTTTTTGCCCGGCTTTGGTGACTTAGACATGAGGTGGAACCTTACGATTTTGCATGAAAGGAGGACTAGCAGCCGCGTTGCACGGGAGAATGTGAAAAGGGTTCATATGTAGTAAAAACCTGAGAAATCCGTCCGTTTTCGTCATTTGTTATCGAATCAACTTAAAGCCAGATCGTCACATTGGCCGCTTTTCTCTCTGAGCCGGTTACATTTATCGTCTGCAAAGCTATGTCGCGTGTTGCGGTATGCGGAGACTGTAAAAGCACCATAGTAGAACACAGAAGAAGATTCTAAGTTGAAGCAATAGCCAGTAAGAAGCAGTACAATTCAAGTTTTGGTTATCGATTATTGATTTTTGACCGGCTTTGTTGCTTTGCACATAAGGTGGAATCTTAAGATTTTGCATGAAAGGAGGACTAGCAGCCGCGTTGCACAGGAGAATGTGAAAAGGGTTCATATGTAGTAAAAACCTCAGAAATCCGTCCGTTTTCGTCATTTGTTATCGAATCGACTTAAAGCCAGATCGTCAAGTTGGCCGCTCTTCTCTCTGAATCGGTTACATTTATCGTCTGCAAAGCTATGTCGCGTGCTGCGGTATGCAGAGACACTAAAAGCACCATAGTAGAATACAGAGGAAGCTCCTAAGTTGAAGCAATAGCCAGTAAGAAGCAGGACAATTCAAGTTTTGGCAATCGATTATTGATTTTTTGCCGGCTTTGGTGCCTTGGACACAAGATGGAATCTTAAGATTTTGCATGAAAGGAGGACTAGCAGCCGCGTTGCACGGGAGAATGTGAAAAGGGTTCATATGTAGTAAAAACCTGAGAAATCCGTCCGTTTTCGTCATTTGTTATCGAACCGACTTAAAGCCAGATCGTCACATTGGTCGCTTTTCTCTCTGAGACGGTTACATTTATCGTCTGCAAAGCTACGTCCCGTGCTGCGGTATGCGGAGACACTAAAAGCACCATAGTAGAACACAGAAGAAGCTTCTAAGTTGAAGTAATAGCCAGTAAGAAGTAGTACAATAGAAGTTTTAGTTGTCGATTATTCACTTTTTAGCCGGCTTTGGTGGTTTGGACATGACCTAGGACCTTAAGATTTTGCATGAAAGGGGGACTAGAAGCCGCGTTGCACGGGAGAATGTGAAAAGGGTTCATATGTAGTAAAAACCTGAGAAATCCGTCCGTTTTCGTCATTTGTTATCGAATCGACTTAAAGCCAGATCGCCACATTGGCCGCTTTTCTCTCTGAGACGGTTACATTTATCGTCTGCAAAGCTATGTCGCGTGCTGCGGTATGCGGACACTCTAAAAGCACCATAGTAGAACACAGAAGAAGCTTCTAAGTTGAAGCAATAGCCAGTAAGAAGCAGTACAATTCAAGTTTTAGCTATCGATTATTGATTTTTGGCCGGCTTTGGTGCCTTGGACATAAGGTGGAACCTTAAGATTTTGCATGAAAGGGGGACTAGAAGCCGAGTTGCACGGGAGAATGTGAAAAGTGTTCATATGTAGTAAAAACCTGAGAAATCCGTCCGTTTTCGTCATTTGTTATCGAATCGAATTAAAGCCAGATCGTTACATTGGCCGCTTTTCTCTCTGAGACGGTTACATTTTGCGTCTGCAAAGCTATGTCGCGTGCTGCGGTATGCGGAGACTCTAAAAGCACCATAGTAGAACACAGAAGAAGCTTCTAAGTTGAAGCAATAGCCAGTAAGAAGCAGTACAATTCAAGTTTTGGTTATCGATAAATGATTTTTAGGCGGCTTTGGTGCCTTGGACATGAGGTGGAACATTAAGATTCCCCATGAAAAGAGGATTAGCAGCCGAGTTGCACGGGAGAATGTGAAAAGTGTTCATATGTAGTAAAAACCTGAGAAATCCCTCCGTTTTCGTCATTCGTTATCGAATCGACTTAAAGCCAGATGGTCACAATGGCCGCTTTTCTCTCTAAGACGGTTACATTTATCGTCTGCAAAGCTATGACGCGTGCTGCGGTATGCGGTGACTCTAAAAGCACCATAGCAGAACACAGAAGAAGCTTCTAAGTTGAAGCAATAGCCAGTTAGAAGCAGTACAATCCAAGTTGTGGTTCTCGATTATTGATTTTTAGCCGGCTTTGGTGACTTAGACATGAGGTGGAACTTTAAGATTTTGCATGAAAGGAGGACTAGCAGCCGCGTTGCACGGGAGAATGTGAAAAGGGTTCATATGTAGTAAAAACCTGAGAAATCCCTCCGTTTTCGTCATTCGTTATCGAATCGACTTAAAGCCAGATGGTCACATTGGCCGCTTTTCTCTCTGAGACGGTAACATTTATCGTCTGCAAAGCTATGTCGCGTGCTGCGGTATGCGGAGACACTAAAAGCACCATAGTAGAACACAGAAGAAACTTCTAAGTTGAAGCAATAGCCAGTAAGAAGCAGTACAATTCAAGCTTTGGTTATCGGTTATTGATTTTTGGCCGGCTTTGGTGCCTTGGACATAAGGTGGAATCTTAAGACTTTGCATGAAAGGAGGACTAGCAGCCGCGTTGCACGGGAGAATGTGAAAAGGGTTCATATGTAGTAAAAACCTGAGAAATCCGTCCGTTTTCGTCATTTGAAATCGAATCAACTTAAAGCCAGATCGTCACATTGGCCGCTTTTCTCTCTGAGACGGTTACAATTTTCGTCTGCAAAGCTATGTCGCGTGCTGCGGTATGCGGAGACACTAAAAGCACCATAGTAGGACACAGAAGAAGCTTCTAAGTTGAAGCAATAGCCAGTAAGAAGCAGTACAATTCAAGTTTTGGTATTCGATTATTGATTTTTGACCGGCTTTGTTGCCTTGCACATAAGGTGGAATCTTAAGATTTTGCATGAAAGGAGGACTAGCAGCCGCGTTGCACAGGAGAATGTGAAAAGGGTTCATATGTAGTAAAAACCTCAGAAATCCGTCCGTTTTCGTCATTTGTTATCGAATCGACTTAAAGCCAGATCGTCAAGTTGGCCGCTCTTCTCTCTGAATCGGTTACATTTATCGTCTGCAAAGCTATGTCGCGTGCTGCGGTATGCAGAGACACTAAAAGCACCATAGTAAAATACAGAGGAAGCTTCTAAGTTGAAGCAATAGCCAGTAAGAAGCAGTACAATTCAAGTTTTGGTTATCGATTATTGATTTTTAGGCGGCTTTGGTGCCTTGGACATGAGGTGCAACATTACGATTCTGCATGAAAAGAGGATTAACAGCCGAGTTGCACGGGAGAATGTGAAAAGTGTTCATACGTAGTAAAAACCTGAGAAATCCGTCCGTTTTCGTCATTTGAAATCGAATCAACTTAAAGCCAGATCGTCACATTGGCCGCTTTTCTCTCTGAGACGGTTACAAATTTCGTCTGCAAAGCTATGTCGCGTGCTGCGGTATGCGGAGACACTAAAAGCACCATAGTAGAACACAGAAGAAGCTTCTAAGTTGAAGCAATAGCCAGTAAGAAGCAGTACAATTCAAGTTTTGGCAATCGATTATTGATTTTTTGCCGGCTTTGGTGCCTTGGACACAAGATGGAATCTTAAGATTTTGCATGAAAGGAGGACTAGCAGCCGCGTTGCACGGGAGATTGTGAAAAGGGTTCATATGTATTAAAAACCTCAGAAATCCGTCCGTTTTCGTCATTTGTTATCGAATCGACTTAAAGCCAGATCGTCAAGTCGGCCGCACTTCTCTCTGAATCGGTTACATTTATCGTCTGCAAAGCTATGTCGCGTGCTGCGGTATGCAGAGACACTAAAAGCACCATAGTAGAATACAGAAGAAGCTTCTAAGTTGAAGCAATAGCCAGTAAGAAGCAGTACAATTCAAGTTTTGGTTATCGATTATTGATTTTTAGGCGGCTTTGGTGCCTTGGACATGATGTGCAACATTACGATTCTGCATGAAAAGAGGATTAACAGCCGCGTTGCACGGGAGAATGTGAAAAGTGTTCATACGTAGTAAAAACCTGAGAAATCCGTCTGTTTTCGTCATTTGAAATCGAATCAACTTAAAGCCAGATCGTCACATTGGCCGCTTTTCTCTCTGAGACGGTTACATTTATCGTCTGCAAAGCTATGTCGCGTGCTGCGGTATGCGGAGACACTAAAAGCACCATAGCAGAACACAGAAGAAGCTTCTAAGTTGAAGCAATAGCCAGTAAGAAGCAGTACAATTCAAGTTTTGGCAATCGATTATTGATTTTTCGGCGGCTTTGGTGCCTTGGACACAAGATGGAATCTTAAGATTTTGCTTGAAAGGAGGACTAGCAGCCGCGTTGCACGGGAGAATGTGAAAAGGGTTCATATGTAGTAAAAACCTGAGAAATCCCTCCGTTTTCTTCATTCGTTATCGAATCGACTTAAAGCCAGATCGTCACATTGGCCGCTTTTCTCTCTGAGACGGTTACATTTATCGTCTGCAAAGCTATGTCGCGTGCTGCGGTATGCGGAGACACTAAAAGCACCATAGTAGAACACAGAAGAAACTTCTAAGTTGAAGCAATAGCCAGTAAGAAGCAGTACAATTCAAGTTTTGGTTATCGGTTATTGATTTTTGGCCGGCTTTGGTGCCTTGGACATAAGGTGGAATCTTAAGACTTTGCATGAAATTAGGACTAGCAGCCGCGTTGCACGGGAGAATGTGAAAAGGGTTCATATGTAGTAAAAACCTGAGAAATCCGTCCGTTTTCGTCATTTGAAATCGAATCAACTTAAAGCCAGATCGTCACATTGGCCGCTTTTCTCTCTGAGACGGTTACAATTTTCGTCTGCAAAGCTATGTCGCGTGCTGCGGTATGCGGAGACACTAAAAGCACCATAGTAGGACACAGAAGAAGCTTCTAAGTTGAAGCAATAGCCAGTAAGAAGCAGTACAATTCAAGTTTTGGTTATCGATTATTGATTTTTAGCCGGCCTTGGTTCTTTGGACATGAGGTGGAACCATAAGATTTTTCATGAAATTAGGACTAGCAGCCGCGTTGCACGGGAGAATGTGAAAAGGGTTCATATGTAGTAAAAACCTGATTAATCCGTCCGTTTTCGTCATTTGTTATCGAATCGACTTCAAGCCAGATCGTCACATTGGCCGCTTTTCTCTCTGAGCCGGTTACATTTATCGTCTGCAAAGCTATGTCGCGTGTTGCGGTATGCGGAGACTGTAAAAGCACCATAGTAGAACACAGAAGAAGATTCTAAGTTGAAGCAATAGCCAGTAAGAAGCAGTACAATTCAAGTTTTGGTTATCGATTATTGATTTTTGACCGGCTTTGTTGCCTTGCACATAAGGTGGAATCTTAAGATTTTGCATGAAAGGAGGACTAGCAGCCGCGTTGCACAGGAGAATGTGAAAAGGGTTCATATGTAGTAAAAACCTCAGAAATCCGTCCGTTTTCGTCATTTGTTATCGAATCGACTTAAAGCCAGATCGTCAAGTTGGCCGCTCTTCTCTCTGAATCGGTTACATTTATCGTCTGCAAAGCTATGTCGCGTGCTGCGGTATGCAGAGACACTAAAAGCACCATAGTAGAATACAGAGGAAGCTTCTAAGTTGAAGCAATAGCCAGTAAGAAGCAGTACAATTCAAGTTTTTAATATCGATAATTGATTTTTAGATGGCTTTGGTGCCTTGGACATGAGGCGCAACATTACGATTCTGCATGAAAAGAGGATTAACAGCCGAGTTGCACGGGAGAATGTGAAAAGTGTTCATACGTAGTAAAAACCTGAGAAATCCGTCCGTTTTCGTCATTTGAAATCGAATCAACTTAAAGCCAGATCGTCACATTGGCCGCTTTTCTCTCTGAGACGGTTACAATTTTCGTCTGCAAAGCTATGTCGCGTGCTGCGGTATGCGGAGACACTAAAAGCACCATAGTAGAACACAGAAGAAGATTCTAAGTTGAAGCAATAGCCAGTAAGAAGCAGTACAATTCAAGTTTTGGCAATCGATTATTGATTTTTTGCCGGCTTTGGTGCCTTGGACACAAGATGGAATCTTAAGATTTTGCATGAAAGGAGGACTAGCAGCCGCGTTGCACGGGAGAATGTGAAAAGGGTTCATATGTATTAAAAACCTCAGAAATCCGTCCGTTTTCGTCATTTGTTATCGAATCGACTTAAAGCCAGATCGTCAAGTCGGCCGCACTTCTCTCTGAATCGGTTACATTTATCGTCTGCAAAGCTATGTCGCGTGCTGCGGTATGCAGAGACACTAAAAGCACCATAGTAGAATACAGAAGAAGCTTCTAAGTTGAAGCAATAGCCAGTAAGAAGCAGTACAATTCAAGTTTTGGTTATCGATTATTGATTTTTAGGCGGCTTTGGTGCCTTGGACATGATGTGCAACATTACGATTCTGCATGAAAAGAGGATTAACAGCCGAGTTGCACGGGTGAATGTGAAAAGTGTTCATACGTAGTAAAAACCTGAGAAATCCGTCTGTTTTCGTCATTTGAAATCGAATCAACTTAAAGCCAGATCGTCACATTGGCCGCTTTTCTCTCTGAGACGGTTACATTTATCGTCTGCAAAGCTATGTCGCGTGCTGCGGTATGCGGAGACACTAAAAGCACCATAGCAGAACACAGAAGAAGCTTCTAAGTTGAAGCAATAGCCAGTAAGAAGCAGTACAATTCAAGTTTTGGCAATCGATTATTGATTTTTCGGCGGCTTTGGTACCTTGGACACAAGATGGAATCTTAAGATTTTGCTTGAAAGGAGGACTAGCAGCCGCGTTGCACGGGAGAATGTGAAAAGGGTTCATATGTAGTAAAAACCTGAGAAATCCGCCCGTTTTCGTCATTTGTTATCGAATCGACTGAAAGCCAGATCGTCACATTGGCCGCTTTTCTCTCTGAGACGGTTACATTTATCGTCTGCAAAGCTATGTCGCGTGTTGCGGTATGCGGAGACCCTAAAAGCACCATAGTAGAACACAGAAGAAGCTTCTAAGTTGAAGCAATAGCCAGTAAGAAGCAGTACAATTCAAGTTTTGGTTATCGATTATTGATTTTTGGCCGGCTTTGGTGCCTTGGACATAAGGTGGAATCTTAAGATTTTGCATGAAAGGAGGACTAGCAGCCGCGTTGCACAGGAGAATGTGAAAAGGTTTCATATGTAGTAAAAACCTCAGTAATCCGTCCGTTTTCGTCGTTTGTTATCGAATCGACTTAAAGCCAGATCGTCAAGTTGGCCGCTCTTCTCTCTGAATCGGTTACATTTATCGTCTGCAAAGCTATGTCGCGTGCTGCGGTATGCAGAGACACTAAAAGCACCATAGTAGAATACAGAAGAAGCTTCTAAGTTGAAGCAATAGATAGTAAGAAGCAGTACAATTCAAGCTTTGGTTATCGATTATTGATTTTTAGGCGGCTTTGGTGCCTTGGACATGAGGTGCAACATTACGATTCTGCATGAAAAGAGGATTAACAGCCGAGTTGCACGGGAGAATGTGAAAAGTGTTCACACGTAGTAAAAACCTGAGAAATCCGTCAATTTTCGTCATTTGAAATCGAATCAACTTAAAGTCAGATCGTCACATTGGCCGATTTTCTCTCTGAGACGGTTACATTTATCGTCTGCAAAGCTATGTCGCGTGCTGCGGTATGCGGTGACACTAAAAGCACCATAGTAAAACACAGAAGAAGCTTCTAAGTTGAAGTAATAGCCAGTAAGAAGTAGTACAATTGAAGTTTTAGTTGCCGATTATTCACTTTTTAGCCGGCTTTGGTGGCTTCGACATGACCTAGGACCTTAAGATTTTGCATGAAAGGAGGACTAGCAGCCGCGTTGCACGGGAGAATGTGAAAAGGGTTCATATGTAGTAAAAACCTGAGAAATCCATCCGTTATCGTCATTTGTTATCGAATCGACTTCAAGCCAGATCGTCACATTGGCCGCTTTTCTCTCTGAGCCGGTTACATTTATCGTCTGCAAAGCTATGTCGCGTGCTGCGGTATGCGGAGACACTGAAAGCACCATAGTAGAACACAGAAGAAGCTTCTAAGTTGAAGCAATAGCCAGTAAGAAGCAGTACAATTCAAGTTTTGGTTATCGATTATTGATTTTTGGCCGGCTTTGGTGCCTTGGACATAAGGTGGAATCTTAAGATTTTGCATGAAAGGAGTACTAGCAGCCACGTTGCACGGGAGAATGTGAAAAGGGTTCATATGTAGTAAAAACCTGAGAAATCCGTCCGTTTTCGTTATTTGTTATCGAATCGACTTAAAGCCAGATCGTCACATGGGCCGCTTTTCTCTCTGAGAGGGTTACATTTATCGTCTGCAAAGCTACGTCGCGTGCTGCGGTATCCGGAGACACTAAAAGCACCATAGCAGAACACAGAAGAAGCTTCTAAGTTGAAGCAATAGCCAGTAAGAAGCAGTACAATTCAAGTTTTGGCAATCGATTATTGATTTTTCGGCGGCTTTGGTGCCTTGGACACAAGATGGAATCTTAAGATTTTGCTTGAAAGGTGGACTAGCAGCCGCGTTGCACGGGAGAATGTGAAAAGGGTTCATATGTAGTAAAAACCTGAGAAATCCCTCCGTTTTCGTCAT
Source organism: Schistocerca gregaria (assembly GCF_023897955.1). Taxonomy (NCBI): domain Eukaryota; kingdom Metazoa; phylum Arthropoda; class Insecta; order Orthoptera; family Acrididae; genus Schistocerca; species Schistocerca gregaria. Next base: position 588,010,195 of record NC_064925.1, read on the forward strand.
TCGTTATGGAATCGACTTAAAGCCAGATCGTCACATTGGCCGCTTTTCTCTCTGAGACGGTTACATTTATCGTCTGCAAAGCTATGTCGCGTGCTGCGGTATGCGGAGACACTAAAAGCACCATAGTAGAACACAGAAGAAACTTCTAAGTTGAAGCAATAGCCAGTAAGAAGCAGTACAATTCAAGTTTTGGTTATCGGTTATTGATTTTTGGCCGGCTTTGGTGCCTTGGACATAAGGTGGAATCTTAAGACTTTGCATGAAAGGAGGACTAGCAGCCGCGTTGCACGGGAGAATGTGAAAAGGGTTCATATGTAGTAAAAACCTGAGAAATCCGTCCGTTTTCGTCATTTGAAATCGAATCAACTTAAAGCCAGATCGTCACATTGGCCGCTTTTCTCTCTGAGACGGTTACAATTTTCGTCTGCAAAGCTATGTCGCGTGCTGCGGTATGCGGAGACACTAAAAGCACCATAGTAGGACACAGAAGAAGCTTCTAAGTTGAAGCAATAGCCAGTAAGAAGCAGTACAATTCAAGTTTTGGTTATCGATTATTGATTTTTAGCCGGCCTTGGTTCTTTGGACATGAGGTGGAACCTTAAGATTTTTCATGAAATTAGGACTAGCAGCCGCGTTGCACGGGAGAATGTGAAAAGGGTTCATATGTAGTAAAAACCTGAGAAATCCGCCCGTTTTCGTCATTTGTTATCGAATCGACTGAAAGCCAGATCGTCACATTGGCCGCTTTTCTCTCTGAGACGGTTACATTTATCGTCTGCAAAGCTATGTCGCGTGTTGCGGTATGCGGAGACCCTAAAAGCACCATAGTAGAACACAGAAGAAGCTTCTAAGTTGAAGCAATAGCCAGTAAGAAGCAGTACAATTCAAGTTTTGGTTATCGATTATTGATTTTTGGCCGGCTTTGGTGCCTTGGACATAAGGTGGAATCTTAAGATTTTGCATGAAAGGAGGACTAGCAGCCGCGTTGCACAGGAGAATGTGAAAAGGTTTCATATGTAGTAAAAACCTCAGTAATCCGTCCGTTTTCGTCATTTGTTATCGAATCGTCTTAAAGCCAGATCGTCAAGTTGGCCGCTCTTCTCTCTGAATCGGTTACATTTATCGTCTGCAAAGCTATGTCGCGTGCTGCGGTATGCAGAGACACTAAAAGCACCATAGTAGAATACAGAAGAAGCTTCTAAGTTGAAGCAATAGCCAGTAAGAAGCAGTACAATTCAAGCTTTGGTTATCGATTATTGATTTTTAGGCGGCTTTGGTGCCTTGGACATGAGGTGCAACATTACGATTCTGCATGAAAAGAGGATTAACAGCCGAGTTGCACGGGAGAATGTGAAAAGTGTTCACACGTAGTAAAAACCTGAGAAATCCGTCAATTTTCGTCATTTGAAATCGAATCAACTTAAAGTCAGATCGTCACATTGGCCGATTTTCTCTCTGAGACGGTTACATTTATCGTCTGCAAAGCTATGTCGCGTGCTGCGGTATGCGGAGACACTAAAAGCACCATAGTAAAACACAGAAGAAGCTTCTAAGTTGAAGTAATAGCCAGTAAGAAGTAGTACAATTGAAGTTTTAGTTGCCGATTATTCACTTTTTAGCCGGCTTTGGTGGCTTCGACATGACCTAGGACCTTAAGATTTTGCATGAAAGGAGGACTAGCTGCCGCGTTGCACGGGAGAATGTGAAAAGGGTTCATATGTAGTAAAAACCTGAGAAATCCGTCCGTTATCGTCATTTGTTATCGAATCGACTTCAAGCCAGATCGTCACATTGGCCGCTTTTCTCTCTGAGCCGGTTACATTTATCGTCTGCAAAGCTATGTCGCGTGCTGCGGTATGCGGAGACACTGAAAGCACCATAGTAGAACACAGAAGAAGCTTCTAAGTTGAAGCAATAGCCAGTAAGAAGCAGTAGAATTAAAGTTTTGGTTATCGATTATTGATTTTTAGCCGGCCTTGGTGCTTTGGACATGAGGTCTAATCTTAAGATTTTGCATGAAAGGAGGACTAGCAACCGCGTTGCACGGGAGAATGTGAAAAGTAAAAACCTGAAAAATCAGTCCGTTTTCGTCATTTGTTATCGAATCGACTTAAAGCCAGATCGTCACATTGGCCGCTTTTCTCTCTGAGACGGTTACATTTATCGTCTGCAAAGCTATGTCGCGTGCTGCGGTATGCGGAGACACTAAAAGCACCATAGTAGAACACAGAAGAAGCTTCTAAGTTGAAGCAATAGCCAGTAAGAAGCAGTACAATTCAAGTTTTGGTTATCGATTATTGATTTTTGGCCGGCTTTGGTGCCTTGGACATAAGGTGGAATCTTAAGATTTTGCATGAAAGGAGTACTAGCAGCCACGTTGCACGGGAGAATGTGAAAAGGGTTCATATGTAGTAAAAACCTGAGAAATCCGTCCATTTTCGTCATTTGTTATCGAATCGACTTAAAGCCAGATCGTCACATGGGCCGCTTTTCTCTCTGAGAGGGTTACATTTATCGTCTGCAAAGCTACGTCGCGTGCTGCGGTATCCGGAGACACTAAAAGCACCATAGTAGAACACAGAAGAAGCTTCTAAGTTGAAGCAATAGCCAGTAAGAAGCAGTACAATTCAAGTTTTGGTTATCGATTATTGATTTTTAGGCGGCTTTGGTGCCTTGGACATGAGGTGCAACATTACGATTCTGCATGAAAAGAGGATTAGCAGCCGAGTTGCACGGGAGAATGTGAAAAGGGTTCATATGTAGTAAAAACCTGAGAAATCCGTCCGTTTTCGACATTTGTTATCGAATCGACTTAAAGCCAGATCGTCACGTTGGCCGCTTTCCTCTCTGAGACGGTTACAATTATCGTCTGCAAAGCTATGTCGCGTGCTGCGGTATGCGGAGACACTAAAAGCACCATAGTAGAACACAGAAGAAGCTTCTAAATTGAAGCAATAGCCAGTAAGAAGCAGTACAATTCAAGTTTTGGTTATCGATTATTGATTTTTGGCCGGCTTTGGTGCCTTGCACATAAGGTGGAATCTTAAGATTTTGCATGAAAGGCGTACTAGCAGCCGCGTTGCAAGGGAGAATGTGAAAAGGGTTCATATGTAGTAAAAACGTGAGAAATCCGTCCGTTTTCGTATTTGTTATCGAATCAACTTAAAGCCAGTTCGTCACATTGGCCGCTTTTCTCTCTGAGACGGTTACATTTATCGTCTGCAAAGCTATGTCGCTTGCTGTGGTATGCGGAGACACTAAAAGCACCATAGTAGAACACAGAAGAAGCTTCTAAGTTGAAGCAATAGCCAGTAAGAAGCATTACAATTAAAGTTTTGGTTATCGATTATTGATTTTAAGCCGGCCTTGGTTCTTTGGACATGGGGTGGAACCTTAAGATTTTGCATGTATGGAGGACTAGCAGCCCCATTGCAGGGGAAAATGTGAAAAGTAAAAACCTGAGAAATCAGTCCGTTTTCGTCATTTGTTATCGAATCGACTTAAAGCCAGATCGTCACATTGGCCGCTTTTCTCTCTGAGACGGTTACATTTATCGTCTGCAAAGTTATGTCGCGTGCTGCGGTATGCGGAGACACTAAAATCACCATAGTAGAACACAGAAAAAGCTTCTAAGTGGAAGTAATAGCCAGTAAGAAATAGTACAATTGAAGTTTTAGTTGTCGATTATTCACTTTTTAGCCGGCTTTGGTGGCTTGGGCATGACCTAGGTCCTTAAGATTTTGCATGAAAGGAGGACTAGCAGCCGCGTTGCACGGGAGAATGTGTAAAATGTTCATATGTAGTAAAAACCTGCGAAATCCATCCGTTTTCGTCATTTGTTATCGAATCGACTTAAAGCCAGATCGTCACATTGGCCGCTTTTCTCTCTGAGACGGTTACATTTATCGTCTGCAAAGCTATGTCGCGTGCTGCGGTATGCGGAGACACTAAAAGCACCATAGTAGAACACAGAAGAAGCGTCTAAGTTGAAGCAATAGCCAGTAAGAAGCAGTACAATTCCAGTTTTGGTTATCAATTATTGATTTTTGGCCGGCTTTGGTGCCTTGAACATAAGGTGGAATCTTAAGGTTTTGCATGAAAGGAGGACTAGCAGCCGCGTTGCACGGGAGAATGTAAAAAGGGTTCATATGTAGTAAAAACCTGAGAAATCCGTCCGTTTTCGTCATTTGTTATCGAATCTCCTTAAAGCCTGGTCGTCACATTGGCCGCTTTTCTCTCTGAGACGGTTACATTTATCGTCTGCAAAGCTATGTCGCGTGCTGCGGTATGGGGAGACACTAAAAGCACCATAGTAGAACACAGAAGAAGCTTCTAAGTTGAAGCAATGCTCAGTAAGAAGCAGTACAATTCAAGTTTTGATTATCGATAATTGATTTTTAGATGGCTTTGGTGCCTTGGACATGAGGTGGAACCTTAAGATTTTGCATGAAAGGAGGACTATCAGCCGCGTTGCACGGGAGAATGTGAAAAGGGTTCATATGTAGTAAAAACCTGAGAAATCCGTCCGTTTTCGTCATTTGTTTTCGAAGCGACTTAAAGCCAGATCGTCACATTGGCCGCTTTTCTCTCTGAGACGGTTACATTTATCGTCTGCAAAGGTATGTCGCGTGCTGCGGTATGCGGAGACACTAAAAGCACCATAGTAGAACACAGAAGAAGCTTCTAAGTTGAAGCAATTGCCAGTAAGAAAGATTACAATTCAAGTTTTGGTTGTAAATTATTGATTTTTGGCCGGCTTTGGTGCCTTGGACATAGGGTGGAATCCTAAGATTTTGCATGAAAGGAGGACTAGCAGCCGCGTTGCACGGGAGAATGTGAAAAGGGTTCATATGTAGTAAAAACCTGAGAAATCCGTCCGTTTTCGTCTTTGATATCGAATCGACTTAAAGCCAGATCGTCACATTTGCCGCTCTTCTCTCTGAATCGGTTACATTTATCGTCTGCAAAGCTATGTCGCGTGCTGCGGTATGCGGAGACACTAAAAGCACCATAGTAGAACACAGAAGAAGCTTCTAAGTTGAAGCAATAGCCAGTAAGAAGTAGTACAATTCAAGTTTTCGTTGTCGATTATTCACTTTTTAGCCGGCTTTGGTGGCTTGGACATGACCTAGGACCTTAAGATTTTGCATGAAAGGAGGACTAGCAGTCGCGTTGCACGGGAGAATGTGAAAAGGGTTCATATGTAGTAAAACCCTGCGAAAAATGTCCGTTTTCGTCATTTGTTATCGAATCAACTTAAAGCCAGATCGTCACACTGGCCGCCTTTCTCTCTGAGACGGTTATATTTATCGTCTGCAAAGCTATGTCGCGGGCTGCGGTATGCGGAGACACTAAAAGCACCATAGTAGAACACAGAAGAAGCTTCTAAGCTGAAGTAATAGCCAGTAAGATGTAGTACAATTAAAGTTTTGGTTATCGATTATTGATTTTTAGCCGGCCTTGGTCCTTTGGACATGGGCTGGAACCTTAAGATTTTGCATGAATGGAGGACTAGCAGCCCCATTGCACGGGAAAATGTGAAAAGTAAAAACCTGAGAAATCCGTCCGTTCTCGTCATTTGTTATCGAATCGACTTAAAGCCAGATCGTCACATTGGCCGCTTTTCTCTCTGAGACCTTACATTTATCGTCTGCAAAGCTATGTCGCGTGCTGCGGTATGCGGAGACTCTAAAAGCACCATAGTAGAACACAGAAGAAGCTTCTAAGTTGAAGCAGTAGCCAGTAAGAAGCAGTACAATTCAAGTTTTGATTATCGATAATTGATTTTTAGATGGCTTTGGTGCCTTGGACATGAGGTGGAACCTTAAGATTTTGCATGAAAGGAGGACTATCAGCCGCGTTGCACGGGAGAATGTGAAAAGGGTTCATATGTAGTAAAAACCTGAGAAATCCGTCCGTTTTCGTCATTTGTTTTCGAATCGACTTAAAGCCAGATCGTCACATTGGCCGCTTTTCTCTCTGAGACGGTTACATTTATCGTCTGCAAAGCTATGTCGCGTGCTGCGGTATGGGGAGACACTAAAAGCACCATAGTAGAACACAGAAGAAGCTTCTAAGTTGAAGCAATACTCAGTAAGAAGCAGTACAATTCAAGTTTTGATTATCGATAATTGATTTTTAGATGGCTTTGGTGCCTTGGACATGAGGTGGAACCTTAAGATTTTGCATGAAAGGAGGACTATCAGCCGCGTTGCACGGGAGAATGTGAAAAGGGTTCATATGTAGTAAAAACCTGAGAAATCCGTCCGTTTTCGTCATTTGTTTTCGAATCGACTTAAAGCCAGATCGTCACATTGGCCGCTTTTCTCTCTGAGACGGTTACATTTATCGTCTGCAAAGGTATGTCGCGTGCTGCGGTATGCGGAGACACTAAAAGCACCATAGTAGAACACAGAAGAAGCTTCTAAGTTGAAGCAATTGCCAGTAAGAAAGAGTACAATTCAAGTTTTGGTTGTAAATTATTGATTTTTGGCCGGCTTTGGTGCCTTGGACATAGGGTGGAATCCTAAGATTTTGCATGAAAGGAGGACTAGCAGCCGCGTTGCACGGGAGAATGTGAAAAGGGTTTATATGTAGTAAAAACCTGAGAAATCCGTCCGTTTTCGTCTTTGATATCGAATCGACTTAAAGCCAGATCGACACATTTGCCGCTCTTCTCTCTGAATCGGTTACATTTATCGTCTGCAAAGCTATGTCGCGTGCTGCGGTATGCGGAGACACTAAAAGCACCATAGTAGAACACAGAAGAAGCTTCTAAGTTGAAGCAATAGCCAGTAAGAAGTAGTACAATTCAAGTTTTGGTTGTCGATTATTCACTTTTTAGCCGGCTTTGGTGGCTTGGACATGACCTAGGACCTTAAGATTTTGCTTGAAAGGAGGACTAGCAGTCGCGTTGCACGGGAGAATGTGAAAAGGGTTCATATGTAGTAAAACCCTGCGAAAAATGTCCGTTTTCGTCATTTGTTATCGAATCAACTTAAAGCCAGATCGTCACACTGGCCGCTTTTCTCTCTGAGACGGTTACATTTATCGTCTGCAAAACTATGTCGCGGGCTGCGGTATGCGGAGACACTAAAAGCACCATAGTAGAACACAGAAGAAGCTTCTAAGCTGAAGTAATAGCCAGTAAGAAGTAGTTTAATTAAAGTTTTGGTTTTCGACTATTGATTTTTAGCCGGCCTTGGTTCTTTGGACATGGGGTGGAACCTTAAGATTTTGCATGAATGGAGGACTAGCAGCCCCATTGCACGGGAAAATGTGAAAAGTAAAAACCTGAGAAATCAGTCCGTTTTCGTCATTTGTTATCGAATCGACTTAAAGCCAGATCGTCACATTGGCCGCTTTTCTCTCTGAGACCGTTACATTTATCGTCTGCAAAGCTATGTCGCGTGCTGCGGTATGCGGAGACTCTAAAAGCACCATAGTAGAACACAGAAGAAGCTTCTAAGTTGAAGCAATAGCCAGTAAGAAGCAGTACAATTCAAGTTTTGTTTATCGATTTTTGATTTTTAGCCGGCTTTGGTGCTTTGGACATTAGGTGGAACCTTAAGATTTTGCATGAAAGGAGGATTAGCAGCCGCGTTGCACGGGAGAATGTGAAAAGGGTTCATATGTAGTAAAAACCTTAGAAATCCGTCCGTTTTCGTCTTTGTTATCGAATCGACCTAAAGCCAGATCGTCACATTGGCCGCTCTTCTCTCTGAATCGGTTACATTTATCGTCTGCAAAGCTATGTCGCATGCTGCGGTATGCGGAGACACTAAAAGCACCATAGTAGAACACATAAGATGCTTCTAAGTTGAAGCAATAGCCAGTAAGAAGTCGTACAATTCAAGTTTTGGTTGTTGATTATTCACATTTTAGGCGGCTTTGGTGGGTTGGACATTACCTAGGACCTTAAGATTTTGCATGAAAGGAGGACTAGCAGTCGCGTTGCACGGGAGAATGTAAAAAGAGTTCATATGTAGTAAAAACCTGAGAAATCCGTCCGTTTTCGTCATTTGTTATCGAATCTCCTTAAAGCCTGGTTGAAACATTGGCCGCTTTTCTCTCTGAGACGGTTACATTTATCGTCTGCAAAGCTATGTCGCGTGCTGCGGTATGCGGAGACACTAAAAGCACCATAGTAGAACACAGAAGAAGCTTCTAAGTTGAAGCAATAGCCAGTAAGAAGCAGTACAATTCAAGTTTTGGCTATCGATTATTGATTTTTGGCCGGCTTTGGTGCCTTGGACACAAGGTGGAATCTTAAGATTTTGCATGAAAGGAGGACTAGCAGCCGCGTTGCACGGGAGAATGTGAAAAGGGTTCATATGTAGTAAAAACCTGAGAAATCCGTCTGTTTTCGTCATTTGTTATCGAATCGACTTAAAGTCAGATCGTCACATTGGCCGCTTTTCTCTCTGAGACGGTTACATTTATCGTCTGCAAAGCTATGTCGCGTGCTGCGGTATGCGGAGACTCTAAAAGCACCATAGTAGAACACAGAGGAAGCTCCTAAGTTGAAGCAATACTCAGTAAGAAGCAGTACAATTCAAGTTTTGATTATCGATAATTGATTTTTAGATGGCTTTGGTGCCTTGGACATGAGGTGGAACCTTAAGATTTTGCATGAAAGGAGGACTAGCAGCCGCGTTGCACGGGAGAATGTGAAAAGGGTTCATATGTAGTAAAAACCTGAGAAATCCGTCCGTTTTCGTCATATGTTATCGAATCGACTTAAAGCCAGATCGTCACATTGGCCGCTTTTCTCTCTGAGACGGTTACATTTATCGTCTGCAAAGGTATGTCGCGTGCTGCGGTATGCGGAGACACTAAAAGCACCATAGTAGAACATAGAAGAAGCTTCTAAGTTGAAGCAATTGCCAGTAAGAAGGAGTACAATTCAAGTTTTGGTTGTCAATTATTGATTTTTCGCCGGCTTTGGTGCCTTGGACATAGGGTGGAATCCTAAGATTTTGCATGAAAGGAGGACTAGCAGCCGCGTTGCACGGGAGAATGTGAAAAGGATTCATATGTAGTAAAAACCTGAGAAATCCGTCCGTTTTCGTCTTTGTTATCGAATCGACTTAAAGCCAGATCGTCACATTTGCCGCTCTTCTCTCTGAATCGCTTACATTTATCGTCTGCAAAGCTATGTCGCGTGCTGCGGTATGCGGAGACACTAAAAGCACCATAGTAGAACACAGAAGAAGCTTCTAAGTTGAAGCAATAGCCAGTAAGAAGTAGTACAATTCAAGTTTTGGTTGTCGATTATTCACTTTTTAGCCGGCTTTGGTGGCTTGGACATGACCTAGGACCTTAAGATTTTGCATGAAAGGAGGACTAGCATTCGCGTTGCACGGGAGAATGTGAAAAGGGTTCATATGTAGTAAAACCTGAGAAATCCGTCGGTTATCGTCATTTGTTATCGAATCGACTTCAAGCCAGATCGTCACATTGGCCGCTTTTCTCTCTGAGCCGGTTACATTTATCGTCTGCAAAGCTATGTCACGTGTTGCGGAATGCGGAGACTCTAAGAGCACCATAGTAGAACACAGAAGAAGCTTCTAAGTTGAAGCAATAGCCAGTAAGAAGCAGTACAATTCAAGTTTTGGTTATCGATTATTGATTATGTGCCGGCTTTGGTGCCTTGGACATGAGGTGGAACCTTATGATTTTGCATGAAAGGAGGACTAGCAGCCGCGTTGCACGGGAGAATGTGAAAAGGGTTCGTATGTAGTAAAAACGTGAGAAATCCGTCTGTTTTCGTCATTTGTTATCGAATCGACTGAAAGCCAGATCGTCACATTGGCCGCTTTTCTCTCTGAGCCGGTTACATTTATCGTCTGCAAAGCTATGTCACGTGTTGCGGAATGCGGAGACTCTAAGAGCACCATAGTAGAACACAGAAGAAGCTTCTAAGTTGAAGCAATAGCCAGTAAGAAGCAGTACAATTCAAGCTTTGGTTATCGATTATTGATTTTTAGGCGGCTTTGGTGCCTTGGACATGAGGTTAGGTCCTTAAGATTTTGCATGAAAGGAGGACTAGCAGCCGCGTTGCACGGGAGAATGTGTAAAGTGTTCATATGTAGTAAAAACCTGCGAAATCCGTCCGTTTTCGTCATTTGTTATCGAATCAACTTAAAGCCAGATCGTCACATTGGCCGCTTTTCTCTCTGAGACGGTTACATTTATCGTCTGCAAAGCTATGTCGCGGGCTGCGGTATGCGGAGACACTAAAAGCACCATAGTAGAACACAGAAGAAGCTTCTAAGCTGAAGTAATAGCCAGTAAGAAGTAGTACAATTAAAGTTTTGGTTATCGATTATTGATTTTTAGCCGGCCTTGGTTCTTTGGACATGGGCTGGTACCTTAAGATTTTGCATGAATGGAGGACTAGCAGCCCCATTGCACGGGAAAATGTGAAAAGTAAAAACCTGAGAAATCCGTCCGTTCTCGTCATTTGTTATCGAATCGACTTAAAGCCAGATCGTCACATTGGCCGCTTTTCTCTCTGAGACCTTACATTTATCGTCTGCAAAGCTATGTCGCGTGCTGCGGTATGCGGAGACTCTAAAAGCACCATAGTAGAACACAGAAGAAGCTTCTAAGTTGAAGCAGTAGCCAGTAAGAAGAAGTACAATTCAAGTTTTGGTTATCGATTTTTGATTTTTAGCCGGCTTTGGTGCCTTGGACATTAGGTGGATCCTTAAGATTTTGCATGAAAGGAGGACTAGCAGCCGCGTTGCACGGGAGAATGTGAAAAGGGTTCATATGTAGTAAAAACCTGAGAAATCCGCCCGTTTTCGTCATTTGTTAGCGAATCGACTTAAAGCCAGATCGTCACATTGGCCGCTTTTCTCTCTGAGACGGTTACATTTATCGTCTGCAAAGCTATGTCGCGTGCTGCGGTATGCGGAGACACTAAAAGCACCATAGTAGAACACAGAAGAAGCGTCTAAGTTGAAGCAATAGCCAGTAAGAAGCAGTACAATTCCAGTTTTGGTTATCAATTATTGATTTTTGGCCGGCTTTGGTGCCTTGAACATAAGGTGGAATCTTAAGATTTTGCATGAAAGGAGGACTAGCAGCCGCGTTGCACGGGAGAATGTAAAAAGGGTTCATATGTAGTAAAAACCTGAGAAATCCGTCCGTTTTCGTCATTTGTTATCGAATCTCCTTAAAGCCTGGTCGTCACATTGGCCGCTTTTCTCTCTGAGACGGTTACATTTATCGTCTGCAAAGCTATGTCGCGTGCTGCGGTATGGGGAGACACTGAAAGCACCATAGTAGAACACAGAAGAAGCTTCTAAGTTGAAGCAATACTCAGTAAGAAGCAGTACAATTCAAGTTTTGATTATCGATAATTGATTTTTAGATGGCTTTGGTGCCTTGGACATGAGGTGGAACCTTAAGATTTTGCATGAAAGGAGGACTATCAGCCGCGTTGCACGGGAGAATGTGAAAAGGGTTCATATGTAGTAAAAACCTGAGAAATCCGTCCGTTTTCGTCATTTGTTTTAGAATCGACTTAAAGACAGATCGTCACATTGGCCGCTTTTCTCTCTGAGACGGTTACATTTATCGTCTGCAAAGGTATGTCGCGTGCTGCGGTATGCGGAGACACTAAAAGCACCATAGTAGAACACAGAAGAAGCTTCTAAGTTGAAGCAATTGCCAGTAAGAAGGAGTACAATTCAAGTTTTGGTTGTCAATTATTGATTTTCTCCGGCTTTGGTGCCTTGGACATAGGGTGGAATCCTAAGATTTTGCATGAAAGGAGGACTAGCAGCCGCGTTGCACGGGAGAATGTGAAAAGGGTTCATATGTAGTAAAAACCTGAGAAATCCGTCCGTTTTCGTCTTTGATATCGAATCGACTTAAAGCCAGATCGTCACATTTGCCGCTCTTCTCTCTGAATCGGTTACATTTATCGTCTGCAAAGCTATGTCGCGTGCTGCGGTATGCGGAGACACTAAAAGCACCATAGTAGAACACAGAAGAAGCTTCTAAGCTGAAGTAATAGCCAGTAAGAAGTAGTTTAATTAAAGTTTTGGTTATCGATTATTGATTTTTAGCCGGCCTTGGTTCTTTGGACATGGGTGGAACCTTAAGATTTTGCATGAATGGAGGACTAGCAGCCCCATTGCACGGGAAAATGTGAAAAGTAAAAACCTGAGAAATCAGTCCGTTTTCGTCATTTGTTATCGAATCGACTTAAAGCCAGATCGTCACATTGGCCGCTTTTCTCTCTGAGACCGTTACATTTATCGTCTGCAAAGCTATGTCGCGTGCTGCGGTATGCGGAGACTCTAAAAGCACCATAGTTGAACACAGAAGAAGCTTCTAAGTTGAAGCAATAGCCAGTAAGAAGCAGTACAATTCAAGTTTTGGTTATCGATTTTTGATTTTTAGCCGGCTTTGGTGCTTTGGACATTAGGTGGAACCTTAAGATTTTGCATGAAAGGAGGACTAGCAGCCGCGTTGCACGGGAGAATGTGAAAAGGGTTCACATGTAGTAAAAACCTTAGAAATCCGCCCGTTTTAGTCATTTGTTATCGAATCGACTTAAAGCCAGAACGTCACATTGGCCGCTTTTCTCTCTGAGACGGTTACATTTATCGTCTGCAAAGCTATGTCGCGTGCTGCGGTATGCGGAGACACTAAAAGCACCATAGTAGAACACAAAAGAAGCGTCTAAGTTGAAGCAATAGCCAGTAAGAAGCAGTACAATTCCAGTTTTGGTTATCAATTATTGATCTTTGGCCGGCTTTGGTGCCTTGGACATAAGGTGGAATCTTAAGGTTTTGCATGAAAGGAGGACTAGCAGCCGCGTTGCACGGGAGAATGTGAAAAGGGTTCATATGTAGTGAAAACCTGAGAAATCCGTCCGTTTTCGTCTTTGTTATCGAATCGACCTAAAGCCAGATCGTCACATTGGCCGCTCTTCTCTCTGAATCGGTTACATTTATCGTCTGCAAAGCTATGTCGCGTGCTGCGGTATGCGGAGACACTAAAAGCACCATAGTAGAACACAGAAGAAGCTTCTAAGTTGAAGCAATAGCCAGTAAGAAGTCGTACAATTCAAGTTTTGGTTGTTGATTATTCACATTTTAGGCGGCTTTGGTGGGTTGGACATTACCTAGGACCTTAAGATTTTGCATGAAAGGAGGACTAGCAGTCGCGTTGCACGGGAGAATGTAAAAAGGGTTCATATGTAGTAAAAACCTGAGAAATCCGTCCGTTTTCGTCATTTGTTATCGAATCTCCTTAAAGCCTGGTTGAAACATTGGCCGCTTTTCTCTCTGAGACGGTTACATTTATCGTCTGCAAAGCTATGTCGCGTGCTGCGGTATGCGGAGACACTAAAAGCACCATAGTAGAACACAAAAGAAGCGTCTAAGTTGAAGCAATAGCCAGTAAGAAGCAGTACAATTCCAGTTTTGGTTATCAATTATTGATCTTTGGCCGGCTTTGGTGCCTTGGACATAAGGTGGAATCTTAAGGTTTTGCATGAAAGGAGGACTAGCAGCCGCGTTGCACGGGAGAATGTGAAAAGGGTTCATATGTAGTGAAAACCTGAGAAATCCGTCCGTTTTCGTCTTTGTTATCGAATCGACCTAAAGCCAGATCGTCACATTGGCCGCTCTTCTCTCTGAATCGGTTACATTTATCGTCTGCAAAGCTATGTCGCGTGCTGCGGTATGCGGAGACACTAAAAGCACCATAGTAGAACACAGAAGAAGCTTCTAAGTTGAAGCAATAGCCAGTAAGAAGTAGTACAATTCAAGTATTGGTTGTCGATTATTCACATTTAGCCGGCTTTGGTGGCTTGGACATGACCTAGGACCTTAAGATTTTGCATGAAAGGAGGACTAGCAGTCGCGTTGCACGGGAGAATGTGAAAAGGGTTCATATGTAGTAAAACCTGAGAAATCCGTCCGTTATCGTCATTTGTTATCGAATCGACTTCAAGCCAGATCGTCACATTGGCCGCTTTTCTCTCTGAGCCGGTTACATTTATCGTCTGGAAAGCTACGTCGCGTGCTGCGGTATGCGGAGACACTAAAATCACCATAGTAGAACACAGAAGAAGCGTCTAAGTTGAAGCAATAGCCAGTAAGAAGCAGTACAATTCAAGTTTTGGTTCTCGATTATTGATTTTTAGCCGGCCTTGGTTCTTTGGACATGACGTGGTACCTTAAGATTTTGCATGAAAGGAGGACTAGCAGCCGCGTTGCACGGGAGAATGTGAAAAGGGTTCATATGTAGTAAAAACCGGAGAAATCCGTCGGTTTTCGTCATTTGTTATCGAATCGACTTCAAGCCAGATCGTCACATTGGCCGCTTTTCTCTCTGAGACGGTTACATTTATCGTCTGCAAAGCTATGTCGCGTGCTGCGGTATGTGGAGACACTAAAAGCACCATAGTAGAACAGGGAAGAAGCTTCTAAGTTGAAGCAATAGCCAGTAAGAAGCAGTACAATTCAAGTTTTGGTTATCGATTATTGATTTTCAGCCGGCTTTGGTGCCTTGGACATGAGGTGGAACCTTAACATTTTGCATGAAAGGAGGACTAGCAGCCGCGTTGCACTGGAGAATGAGAAAAGTGTTCATATGTAGTAAAAATCTAAAAATCCGTCCGTTTTCGTCATTTGTTATCGAATCGACTTAAAGCCAGATCGTCACATTGGCCGCTTTTCTCTCTGAGGCGGTTACATTTACCGTCTGCAAAGCTATGTCGCGTGCTGCGTTATGCGGAGACAGTAAAAGCACCATAGTAGAACACAGAAGAATCTTCTAAGTTGAAGCAATACTCAGTAAGAAGCAGTACAATTCAAGATTTGGTTATCGATTGTTGATTTTTAGCTGGCCTTGGTGCCTTGGACATGAGGTGGAACCTTAAGATTTTGCATGAAAGGAGGACTAGCAGCCACGTTGCACGGGAGAATGTGAAAAGTGTTCATATGTAGAAAAAACCTGAGAAATCCGTCCGTTTTCGTCATTTGTTATCGAATCGACTTAAAGCCAGATCGTCACATTGGCCGCTTTTCTCTCTGAGACGGTTACATTTATCGTCTGCAAAGCTATGTCGCGTGCTGCGGTATGCGGAGACACTAAAAGCACCATAGTAGAACACAGAAGAATCTTCTAAGTTGAAGCACTAGCCAGTAAGAGGCAGTACAATTCAAGTTTTGGTTATCGATTATTGATTTTTAGCCGGCTTTGGTGCCTTGGACATGAGGAGGAACCTTAACATTTTGCATGAAAGGAGGACTAGCAGCCGCGTTGCACGGGAGAATGAGAAAAGTGTTCATATGTAGTAAAAATCTGAGAAATCCGTCCGTTTTCGTCATTTGTTATCGAATCGACTTAAAGCCAGATCGTCACATTGGCCGCTCTTCTCTCTGAGACGGTTACATTTATCGTCTGCAAAGCTATGTCGCGTGCTGCGTTTTCGGAGACACTAAAAGCGCCATAGTAGAACACAGAAGAATCTTCTAAGGTGAAGCAATACTCAGTAAGAAGCAGTACAATTCAAGATTTGGTTATCGATTGTTGATTTTTAGCTGGCCTTGGTGCCTTGGACATGAGGTGGAACCTTAAGATTTTGCATGAAAGGAGGACTAGCAGCCGCGTTGCACGGGAGAATGTGAAAAGGGTTCATATGTAGTGAAAACCTGAGAAATCCGTCCGTTTTCGTCATTTGTTATCGAATCGACTTAAAGCCAGATCGTCACATTGGCCGCTCTTCTCTCTGAAACGGTTACATTTATGGTGTGCAAAGCTATGTCGCGTGCTGCGGTATGCGGAGACACTAAAAGCACCATAGTAGAACACAGAAGAAGAGAAGTAGCTTCTAAGTTGAAGCAATAGCCAGTAAGAAGTAGTACAATTCAAGTTTTAGTTGTCGATTATTCACTTTTTAGCCGGCTTTGGTGGCTTTGACATGACCTAGGACCTTAAGATTTTGCATGAAAGGAGGACTAGAAGCCCCGTTGCACGGGGAATGTGAAAAGTGTTCATATGTAGTAAAAACCTGAGAAATCCGTCCGTATTCGTCATTTGTTATCGAATCGACTTAAAGCCAGATCGTCACTTTGGCCGCTTTTCTCTCTGAGACGGTTACATTTATCGTCTTCAAAGCTATGTCGCGTGCTGCGGTATGCGGAGACACTAAAAGCACCATAGTAGAACACAGAAGAATCTTCTAAGTTGAAGCAATACTCAGTAAGAAACAGTACAATTCAAGATTTGGTTATCGATTGTTGATTTTTAGCTGGCCTTGGTGCCTTGGACATGAGGTGGAACCTTAAGATTTTGCATGAAAGGAGGACTAGCAGCCGCGTTGCACGGGAGAGTGTAAAAAGGCTTCATATGTAGTAAAAACCTGAGAAATCCGTCCGTTTTCGTCATTTGTTATCGAATCGACTTAAAGCCTGATCGTCACATTGGCCGCTTTTCTCTCTGAGACGGTTACATTTATCGTCTGCAAAGCTATGTCGCGTACTGCTGTATGCGGAGATACTAAAAGCACCATAGTAGAACACAGAAGAATCTTCTAAGTTGAAGCAATAGCCAGTAAGGAGAAGTACAATTCAATTTTTAGGCGTCGATTATTCACTTTTTAGCTGGCTTTGGTGGCTTGGACATGACCTAGGACCTTAAGATTTTGCATGAAAGGAGGACTAGCATCCGCGTTGCACGGGAGAATGTGAAAATTGTTCATATGTAATAAAAACCTGAGAAATCCGTCCGTTTTCGTCATTTGTTATCGAATGGACTTAAAGCCACATCGTCACATTGGCCGCTCTTCACTATGAGACGGTTACATTTATCGTCTGCAAAGCTATGTCGCGTGCTGCAGTATGCGGAGACACTAAAAGCACCATAGTAGAAGACAGAAGAAGCTTCTAAGTTGAAGCAATAGCCAGTAAGAAATAGTAAGTTCCAGTTTTAATTGTCGATTAATCACTTTTTAGCCGGCTTTGGTGGCTTGGACATGTCCTAGGACCTTAAGATTTTGCATGAAAGGGGGACTAGCAGCCGCGTTGCAAGGGAGAATGTGAAAAGGGTTCATTTGTAGTAAAAACCTGAGAAATCCGTCCGTTTTCGTCATTTGTTATCGAATCGACTTAAAGCCAGATCGTCACATTGGCCGCTTTTCTCTCTGAGACGGTTACATTTATCGTCTGCAAAGCTATGTCGCGTGCTGCGGTATGCGGAGACACTAAAAGCATCATAGCAGTACACAGAAGAAGCTTCTAAGTTGAAGCAATAGAAAGTAAGAAGCAGTAAAATTCAAGTTTTGGTTATCGATCATTGATTTTTAGCCGGCTTTGTTGCCTTGGACATAACGTGGAACCTTAAGATTTGGCATGAAAGGAGGACTAGCAGCCGCGTTGCACGAGAAAATGTGAAAAGTGTTCATATGCAGTAAAAACCTGGGAAATCCGTCCGTTTTAGTCATTTGTTATCGAATCGTCTTAAAGTCAGTTCGTCAGATTGGCCGCTCTTCTCTATGAAACGGTTACTTTTATCGTCTGCAAAGCTATGTCGCGTGCTGCGGTATGCGGAAACACTAAAAGCACCATAGTAGAACACAGAAGAAGCTTCTATGTTGAAGTAATAGCCAGTAAGAAGTAGTACAATTCAATTTTTAGGCGTCGATTATTCACTTTTTAGCTGGCTTTGGTGGCTTGGACATGAACTAGGACCTTAAGATTTTGCATGAAACGAGGACTAGCAGCCGCGTTGCACGTGAGAATGTGAAAAGTATTCATATGTAGTAAAAACCTGAGAAATCCGTCCGTTTTCGTCATTTCTTATCGAATCGACTTAAAGCCAGATCGTCACATTGGCCACTTTTCTCTCTCAGACGGTTACATTTATCGTCTGCAAAGCTATGTCGCGTGCTGCGGTATGCGGAGACACTAAAAGCATCATAGTAGAACACAGAAGAAGCTTCTAAGTTGAAGCAATAGAAAGTAAGAAGCAGTAAAATTCAAGTTTTGGTTATCGATCATTGATTTTTAGCCGGCTTTGGTGCCTTGGACATAACGTGGAACCTTAAGATTTGGCATGAAAGGAGGACTAGCAGCCGCGTTGCACGAGAAAATGTGAAAAGTGTTCATATGCAGTAAAAACCTGGGAAATCCGTCCGTTTTAGTCATTTGTTATCGAATCGTCTTAAAGTCAGTTCGTCAGATTGGCCGCTCTTCTCTATGAAACGGTTACTTTTATCGTCTGCAAAGCTATGTCGCGTGCTGCGGTATGCGGAAACACTAAAAGCACCATAGTAGAACACAGAAGAAGCTTCTATGTTGAAGTAATAGCCAGTAAGAAGTAGTACAATTCAATTTTTAGGCGTCGATTATTCACTTTTTAGCTGGCTTTGGTGGCTTGGACATGACCTAGGACCTTAAGATTTTGCATGAAACGAGGACTAGCAGCCGCGTTGCACGTGAGAATGTGAAAAGTATTCATATGTAGTAAATACCTGAGAAATCCGTCCGTTTTCGTCATTTCTTATCGAATCGACTTAAAGCCAGATCGTCACATTGGCCGCTTTTGTCTCTGAGACGGTTACATTTATCGTCTGCAAAGCTATGTCGCGTGCTGCGGTATGGGGAGGCACTAAAAGCACCATAGTAGAACACAGAAGAAGCTTCTAAGTTGCAGCAATAGCCATAAGAAGCAGTACAATTCAAGTTTTGGTTATCGATTATTGATTTTTAGCCGGCTTTGGTGCCTTGGACATGAGGTGGAACCTTAACATTTTGCATGAAAGGAGGACTAGCAGCCGCGTTGCACGGGAGAATGAGAAAATTGTTCATATGTAGTAAAAACCGGAGAAATCCGTCCGTTTTCGTCATTTGTTATCGAATTGACTTAAAGCCAGATCGTGTCATTGGCCACTCTTCTTTCTGACTCGGTTACATTTATCGTCTGCAAAGCTATGTCGCGTGCTGCGGTATGCGGAGACACTAAAAGCACCATAGTAGAACACAGAAGAAGCTTCTAAGTTGAAATAATAGCCAGTAAGAAGTAGTACAATTCAAGTTTTAGTTGTGGATTATTCACTTTTTAGCCGGCTTTGGTGGCTTGGACATGACCTAGGACCTTAAGATTTTGCATGAAAGGAGGACTAGCAGCCGCGTTGCACGGGAGAATGTGAAAAGGGTTCATATGTAGTGAAAACCTGAGAAATCCGTCCGTTTTCGTCATTTGTTATCGAATCGACTTAAAGCCAGATCGTCACATTGGCCGCTCTTCTCTCTGAAACGGTTACATTTATCGTGTGCAAAGCTATGTCGCGTGCTGCGGTATGCGGAGACACTAAAAGCACCATAGTAGAACACAGAAGAAGCTTCTAAGTTGAAATAATAGCCAGTAAGAAGTAGTACAAATCAAGTTTTAGTTGTGGATTATTCACTTTTTAGCCGGCTTTGGTGGCTTGGACATGACCTAGGACCTTAAGATTTTGCATGAAAGGAGGACTAGCAGCCGCGTTGCACGGGAGAATGTGAAAAGGGTCCATATGTAGTGAAAACCTGAGAAATCCGTCCGTTTTCGTCAGTTGTTATCGAATCGATTTACAGTCAGAATGTCACATTGGCCGCTTTTCTCTCTGAGACGGTTACATTTATCGTCTGCAAAGATATGTCGCGTGCTGCGGTATGCCGAGATTCTAAAAGCACCATAGTAGAACACAGAAGAAGCTTCTAAGTTGAAGCAATAGCCATAAGAAGCAGTACAATTCAAGTTTTGGTTATCGATTATTGATTTTTAGCCGGCTTTGGTGCCTTGGACATGAGGTGGAACCTTAAGATTTTGCATGAAAGGAGGACTAGCAGCCGCGTTGCACGGGAGAATGTGAAAAGGGTTCATACGTAGTAAAAACCTGAGAAATCCGTCCGTTTTTGTCATTTGTTATCGAATCGACTTAAAGCCAGATCGTCACATTGGCCGCTTTTCTCTCTCAGACGGTTACATTTATCGTCTGCAAAGCTATGTCGCGTGCTGCGGTATGTGGAGACACTAAAAGCACCATAGTAGAACACAGAAGAAGCTTCTAAGTTGAAGCAATAGCCAGTAAGAAGCAGTAAAATTCAAGTTTTGGTTATCGATCATTGATTTTTAGCCGGCTTTGGTGCCTTGGACATAAGGTGGAACCTTAAGATTTGGCATGAAAGGAGGACTAGCAGCCGCGTTGCACGGGAGAATGTGAAAAGGTTTCATATGTAGTAAAAACCTGAGAAATCCGTCCGTTTTCGTCATTTGTTATCGAATGGACTTAAAGCCACATCGTCACATTGGCCGCTCTTTTCTCTGAATCGGTTACATTTATCGTCTGCAAAGATATGTCGCGTGCTGCGGTATGCGGAGACACTAAAAGCACCATAGTAGAACACAGAAGAAGCTTCTAAGTTGAAGTAATAGCCAGTAAGAAGTAGTACAATTCAATTTTTAGGCGTTGATTATTCACTTTTTAGCTGGCTTTGGTGGCTTGGACATGACCTAGGACCTTAAGATTTTGCATGAAACGAGGACTAGCAGCCGCGTTGCACGGGAGAATGAGAAAAGTGTTCATATGTAGTAAAAATCTGAGAAATCCGTCCGTTTTCGTCATTTGTTATCGAATCGACTTAAAGCCAGATCGTCACATTGGCCGCTTTTCTCTCTGAGACGGTTACATTTATCGTCTGCAAAGCTATGTCGCGTGCTGCGTTATGCGGAGACACTAAAAGAACCATAGTAGAACACAGAAGAATCTTCTAAGTTGAAGCAATACTCAGTAAGAAGCAGTACAATTCAAGATTTGGTTATCGATTGTTGATTTTTAGCTGGCCTTGGTGCCTTGGACATGAGGTGGAACCTTAAGACTTTGCATGAATGGAGGACTAGCAGCCGCGTTGCACGGGAGAATGTGAAAAGGGTTCATATGTAGTGAAAACCAGAGAAATCCGTCCGTTTTCGTCATTTGTTATCGAATCGACTTAAAGCCAGATCGTCACATTGGCCGCTCTTCTCTCTGAAACGGTTACATTTATCGTGTGCAAAGCTATGTCGCGTGCTGCGGTATGCGGAGACACTAAAAGCACCATAGTAGAACACAGAAGAAGAGAAGAAGCTTCTAAGTTGAAGCAATAGCCAGTAAGAAGTAGTACAATTCAAGTTTTAGTTGTCGATTATTCACTTTTTAGCCGGCTTTGGTGGCTTGGACATGACCTAGGACCTTAAGATTTTGCATGAAAGGAGGACTAGTAGCCGCGTTGCACGGGAGAAAGTGAAAATTGTTCATATGCAATAAAAACCTGAGAAATCCGTCCGTTTTCGTCATTTGTTATCGAATCGACTTAAAGCCAGATCGTCACATTGGCCGCTCTTCTCTCTGAGACGGTTACATTTATCGTCTGCAAAGCTATGTCGCGTGCTGCGGTATGCGGAGACACTAGAAGCACCATAGTAGAACACAGAAGAAGCTTCTAAGTTGAAATAATAGCCAGTAAGAAGTAGTACAATTCAAGTTTTAGTTGTCGATTATTCACTTTTTAGCCGGCTTTGGTGGCTTGGACATGACCTAGGACCTTAAGATTTTGCATGAAAGGAGGACTAGCAGCCGCGTTGCACGGGAGAATGTGAAAAGGGTTCATATGTAGTGAAAACCTGAGAAATCCGTCCGTTTTCGTCATTTGTTATCGAATCGACTTAAAGCCAGATCGTCACATTGGCCGCTCTTCTCTCTGAAACGGTTACATTTATCGTGTGCAAAGCTATGTCGCGTGCTGCGGTATGCGGAGACACTAAAAGAACCATAGTAGAACACAGAAGAAGAGAAGAAGCTTCTAAGTTGAAGCAATAGCCAGTAAGAAGTAGTACAATTCAAGTTTTAGTTGTCGATTATTCACTTTTTAGCCGGCTTTGGTGGCTTGGACATGACCTAGGACCTTTGGATTTTGCATGAAAGGAGGACTAGCAGCCGCGTTGCACGGGAGAATGTGAAAAGGGTTCATATGTAGTAAAAACCTGAGAAATCCGTCCGTTTTCGTCAGTTGTTATCGAATCGACATAAAGCCAGGTCGTCACATTGGCCGCTCTTTTCTCTGAATCGGTTACATTTATCGTCTGCAAAGATATGTCGCGTGCTGCGGTATGCGGAGACACTAAAAGCACCATAGTAGAACACAGAAGAAGCTTCTAAGTTGAAGCAATAGCCAGTAAGAAGCAGTAAAATTCAAGTTTTGGTTATCGATCATTGATTTTTAGCCGGCTTTGGTGCCTTGGACATAAGGTGGAACCTTAAGATTTGGCATGAAAGGAGGACTAGCAGCCGCGTTGCACGGGAGAATGTGAAAAGGGTTCATATGTAGTAAAAACCTGAGAAATCCGTCCGTTTTCGTCATTTGTTATCGAATCGACTTAAAGCCAGGTCGTCACATTGGCCGCTCTTCTCTCTGAATCGGTTACATTTATCGTCTGCAAAGATATGTCGCGTGCTGCGGTATGCGGAGACACTAAAAGCACCATAGTAGAACACAGAAGAAGCTTCTAAGTTGAAGTAATAGCCAGTAAGAAGTAGTACAATTCAATTTTTAGGCGTCGATTATTCACTTTTTAGCTGGCTTTAATGGCTTGGACATGACCTAGGACCTTAAGATTTTGCATGAAACGAGGACTAGCAGCCGCGTTGCACGGGAGAATGAGAAAAGTGTTCATATGTAGTAAAAATCTGAGAAATCCGTCCGTTTTCGTCATTTGTTATCGAATCGACTTAAAGCCAGATCGTCACATTGGCCGCTTTTCTCTCTGAGACGGTTACATTTATCGTCTGCAAAGCTATGTCGCGTGCTGCGTTATGCGGAGACACTAAAAGAACCATAGTAGAACACAGAAGAATCTTCTAAGTTGAAGCAATACTCAGTAAGAAGCAGTACAATTCAAGATTTGGTTATCGATTGTTGATTTTTAGCTGGCCTTGGTGCCTTGGACATGAGGTGGAACCTTAAGACTTTGCATGAATGGAGGACTAGCAGCCGCGTTGCACGGGAGAATGTGAAAAGGGTTCATATGTAGTGAAAACCAGAGAAATCCGTCCGTTTTCGTCATTTGTTATCGAATCGACTTAAAGCCAGATCGTCACATTGGCCGCTCTTCTCTCTGAAACGGTTACATTTATCGTGTGCAAAGCTATGTCGCGTGCTGCGGTATGCGGAGACACTAAAAGCACCATAGTAGAACACAGAAGAAGAGAAGAAGCTTCTAAGTTGAAGCAATAGCCAGTAAGAAGTAGTACAATTCAAGTTTTAGTTGTCGATTATTCACTTTTTAGCCGGCTTTGGTGGCTTAGACATGACCTAGGACCTTAAGATTTTGCATGAAAGGAGGACTAGTAGCCGCGTTGCACGGGAGAAAGTGAAAATTGTTCATATGCAATAAAAACCTGAGAAATCCGTCCGTTTTCGTCATTTGTTATCGAATCGACTTAAAGCAAGATCGTCACATTGGCCGCTCTTCTCTCTGAGACGGTTACATTTATCGTCTGCAAAGCTATGTCGCGTGCTGCGGTATGCGGAGACACTAAAAGCACCATAGTAGAACACAGAAGAAGCTTCTAAGTTGAAATAATAGCCAGTAAGAAGTAGTACAATTCAAGTTTTAGTTGTGGATTATTCACTTTTTAGCCGGCTTTGGTGGCTTTGACATGACCTAGGACCTTAAGATTTTGCATGAAAGGAGGACTAGCAGCCGCGTTGCACGGGAGAATGTGCAAAGGGTTCATATGTAGTGAAAACCTGAGAAATCCGTCCGTTTTCGTCATTTGTTATCGAATCGACTTAAAGCCAGATCGTCACATTGGCCGCTCTTCTCTCTGAAACGGTTACATTTATCGTGTGCAAAGCTATGTCGCGTGCTGCGGTATGCGGAGACACTAAAAGAACCATAGTAGAACACAGAAGAAGAGAAGAAGCTTCTAAGTTGAAGCAATAGCCAGTAAGAAGTAGTACAATTCAAGTTTTAGTTGTCGATTATTCACTTTTTAGCCGGCTTTGGTGGCTTGGACATGACCTAGGACCTTAGGATTTTGCATGAAAGGAGGACTAGCAGCCGCGTTGCACGGGAGAATGTGAAAAGGGTTCATATGTAGTAAAAACCTGAGAAATCCGTCCGTTTTCGTCAGTTGTTATCGAATCGAATTACAGCCAGAATGTCACATTGGCCGCTTTTCTCTCTGAGACGGTTACATTTATCGTCTGCAAAGATATGTCGCGTGCTGCGGTATGCCGAGATTCTAAAAGCACCATAGTAGAACACAGAAGAAGCTTCTAAGTTGAAGCAATAGCCATAAGAAGCAGTACAATTCAAGTTTTGGTTATCGATTATTGATTTTTAGCCGGCTTTGGTGCCTTGGACATGAGGTGGAACCTTAAGATTTTGCATGAAAGGAGGACTAGCAGCCGCGTTGCACGGGAGAATGTGAAAAGGGTTCATACGTAGTAAAAACCTGAGAAATCCGTCCGTTTTTGTCATTTGTTATCGAATCGACTTAAAGCCAGATCGTCACATTGGCCGCTTTTCTCTCTCAGACGGTTACATTTATCGTGTGCAAAGCTATGTCGCGTGCTGCGGTATGTGGAGACACTAAAAGCACCATAGTAGAACACAGAAGAAGCTTCTAAGTTGAAGCAATAGCCAGTAAGAAGCAGTAAAATTCAAGTTTTGGTTATCGATCATTGATTTTTAGCCGGCTTTGGTGCCTTGGACATAAGGTGGAACCTTAAGATTTGGCATGAAAGGAGGACTAGCAGCCGCGTTGCACGGGAGAATGTGAAAAGGGTTCATATGTAGTAAAAACCTGAGAAATCCGTCCGTTTTCGTCATTTGTTATCGAATCGACTTATAGCCAGATCGTCACATTGGCCGCTTTTCTCTCTGAGACGGTTACATTTATCGTCTGCAAAGCTATGTCGCGTGCTGCGGTATGCCGAGATTCTAAAAGCACCATAGTAGAACACAGAAGAAGCTTCTAAGATGAAGCAATAGCCAGTAAGAAGCCGTACAACTCAAGTTTTGGTTATCGATTATTGATTTTTAGCCGGCTTTGGTGCCTTGGACATGAGGTGGAACCTTAAGATTTTGCATGAAAGGAGGACTAGCAGCCGCGTTGCACGGGAGAATGTGAAAAGGGTTCATACGTAGTAAAAACCTGAGAAATCCGTCCGTTTTCGTCATTTGTTATCGAATCGACTTAAAGCCAGATCGTCACATTGGCCGCTTTTCTCTCTCAGACGGTTACATTTATCGTCTGCAAAGCTATGTCGCGTGCTGCGTTATGCGGAGACACTAAAAGAACCATAGTAGAACACAGAAGAATCTTCTAAGTTGAAGCAATACTCAGTAAGAAGCAGTACAATTCAAGATTTGGTTATCGATTGTTGATTTTTAGCTGGCCTTGGTGCCTTGGACATGAGGTGGAACCTTAAGACTTTGCATGAATGGAGGACTAGCAGCCGCGTTGCACGGGAGAATGTGAAAAGGGTTCATATGTAGTGAAAACCAGAGAAATCCGTCCGTTTTCGTCATTTGTTATCGAATCGACTTAAAGCCAGATCGTCACATTGGCCGCTCTTCTCTCTGAAACGGTTACATTTATCGTGTGCAAAGCTATGTCGCGTGCTGCGGTATGCGGAGACACTAAAAGCACCATAGTAGAACACAGAAGAAGAGAAGAAGCTTCTAAGTTGAAGCAATAGCCAGTAAGAAGTAGTACAATTCAAGTTTTAGTTGTCGATTATTCACTTTTTAGCCGGCTTTGGTGGCTTGGACATGACCTAGGACCTTAAGATTTTGCATGAAAGGAGGACTAGTAGCCGCGTTGCACGGGAGAAAGTGAAAATTGTTCATATGCAATAAAAACCTGAGAAATCCGTCCGTTTTCGTCATTTGTTATCGAATCGACTTAAAGCCAGATCGTCACATTGGCCGCTCTTCTCTCTGAAACGGTTACATTTATCGTGTGCAAAGCTATGTCGCGTGCTGCGGTATGCGGAGACACTAAAAGCACCATAGTAGAACACAGAAGAAGAGAAGAAGCTTCTAAGTTGAAGCAATAGCCAGTAAGAAGTAGTACAATTCAAGTTTTAGTTGTCGATTATTCACTTTTTAGCCGGCTTTGGTGGCTTGGACATGACCTAGGACCTTAGGATTTTGCATGAAAGGAGGACTAGCAGCCGCGTTGCACGGGAGAATGTGAAAAGGGTTCATATGTAGTAAAAACCTGAGAAATCCGTCCGTTTTCGTCAGTTGTTATCGAATCGAATTACAGCCAGAATGTCACATTGGCCGCTTTTCTCTCTGAGACGGTTACATTTATCGTCTGCAAAGATATGTCGCGTGCTGCGGTATGCCGAGATTCTAAAAGCACCATAGTAGAACACAGAAGAAGCTTCTAAGTTGAAGCAATAGCCATAAGAAGCAGTACAATTCAAGTTTTGGTTATCGATTATTGATTTTTAGCCGGCTTTGGTGCCTTGGACATGAGGTGGAACCTTAAGATTTTGCATGAAAGGAGGACTAGCAGCCGCGTTGCACGGGAGAATGTGAAAAGGGTTCATACGTAGTAAAAACCTGAGAAATCCGTCCGTTTTTGTCATTTGTTATCGAATCGACTTAAAGCCAGATCGTCACATTGGCCGCTTTTCTCTCTCAGACGGTTACATTTATCGTGTGCAAAGCTATGTCGCGTGCTGCGGTATGTGGAGACACTAAAAGCACCATAGTAGAACACAGAAGAAGCTTCTAAGTTGAAGCAATAGCCAGTAAGAAGCAGTAAAATTCAAGTTTTGGTTATCGATCATTGATTTTTAGCCGGCTTTGGTGCCTTGGACATAAGGTGGAACCTTAAGATTTGGCATGAAAGGAGGACTAGCAGCCGCGTTGCACGGGAGAATGTGAAAAGGGTTCATATGTAGTAAAAACCTGAGAAATCCGTCCGTTTTCGTCATTTGTTATCGAATCGACTTATAGCCAGATCGTCACATTGGCCGCTTTTCTCTCTGAGACGGTTACATTTATCGTCTGCAAAGCTATGTCGCGTGCTGCGGTATGCCGAGATTCTAAAAGCACCATAGTAGAACACAGAAGAAGCTTCTAAGATGAAGCAATAGCCAGTAAGAAGCCGTACAACTCAAGTTTTGGTTATCGATTATTGATTTTTAGCCGGCTTTGGTGCCTTGGACATGAGGTGGAACCTTAAGATTTTGCATGAAAGGAGGACTAGCAGCCGCGTTGCACGGGAGAATGTGAAAAGGGTTCATACGTAGTAAAAACCTGAGAAATCCGTCCGTTTTCGTCATTTGTTATCGAATCGACTTAAAGCCAGATCGTCACATTGGCCGCTTTTCTCTCTCAGACGGTTACATTTATCGTCTGCAAAGCTATGTCGCGTGCTGCGTTATGCGGAGACACTAAAAGAACCATAGTAGAACACAGAAGAATCTTCTAAGTTGAAGCAATACTCAGTAAGAAGCAGTACAATTCAAGATTTGGTTATCGATTGTTGATTTTTAGCTGGCCTTGGTGCCTTGGACATGAGGTGGAACCTTAAGACTTTGCATGAATGGAGGACTAGCAGCCGCGTTGCACGGGAGAATGTGAAAAGGGTTCATATGTAGTGAAAACCAGAGAAATCCGTCCGTTTTCGTCATTTGTTATCGAATCGACTTAAAGCCAGATCGTCACATTGGCCGCTCTTCTCTCTGAAACGGTTACATTTATCGTGTGCAAAGCTATGTCGCGTGCTGCGGTATGCGGAGACACTAAAAGCACCATAGTAGAACACAGAAGAAGAGAAGAAGCTTCTAAGTTGAAGCAATAGCCAGTAAGAAGTAGTACAATTCAAGTTTTAGTTGTCGATTATTCACTTTTTAGCCGGCTTTGGTGGCTTGGACATGACCTAGGACCTTAAGATTTTGCATGAAAGGAGGACTAGTAGCCGCGTTGCACGGGAGAAAGTGAAAATTGTTCATATGCAATAAAAACCTGAGAAATCCGTCCGTTTTCGTCATTTGTTATCGAATCGACTTAAAGCCAGATCGTCACATTGGCCGCTCTTCTCTCTGAGACGGTTACATTTATCGTCTGCAAAGCTATGTCGCGTGCTGCGGTATGCGGAGACACTAAAAGCACCATAGTAGAACACAGAAGAAGCTTCTAAGTTGAAATAATAGCCAGTAAGAAGTAGTACAATTCAAGTTTTAGTTGTGGATTATTCACTTTTTAGCCGGCTTTGGTGGCTTGGACATGACCTAGGACCTTAAGATTTTGCATGAAAGGAGGACTAGCAGCCGCGTTGCACGGGAGAATGTGAAAAGGGTTCATATGTAGTGAAAACCTGAGAAATCCGTCCGTTTTCGTCATTTGTTATCGAATCGACTTAAAGCCAGATCGTCACATTGGCCGCTCTTCTCTCTGAAACGGTTACATTTATCGTGTGCAAAGCTATGTCGCGTGCTGCGGTATGCGGAGACACTAAAAGAACCATAGTAGAACACAGAAGAAGAGAAGAAGCTTCTAAGTTGAAGCAATAGCCAGTAAGAAGTAGTACAATTCAAGTTTTAGTTGTCGATTATTCACTTTTTAGCCGGCTTTGGTGGGTTGGACATGACCTAGGACCTTAGGATTTTGCATGAAAGGAAGACTAGCAGCCGCGTTGCACGGGAGAATGTGAAAAGGGTTCATATGTAGTAAAAACCTGAGAAATCCGTCCGTTTTCGTCAGTTGTTATCGAATCGAATTACAGCCAGAATGTCACATTGGCCGCTTTTCTCTCTGAGACGGTTACATTTATCGTCTGCAAAGATATGTCGCGTGCTGCGGTATGCCGAGATTCTAAAAGCACCATAGTAGAACACAGAAGAAGCTTCTAAGTTGAAGCAATAGCCATAAGAAGCAGTACAATTCAAGTTTTGGTTATCGATTATTGATTTTTAGCCGGCTTTGGTGCCTTGGACATGAGGTGGAACCTTAAGATTTTGCATGAAAGGAGGACTAGCAGCCGCGTTGCACGGGAGAATGTGAAAAGGGTTCATACGTAGTAAAAACCTGAGAAATCCGTCCGTTTTTGTCATTTGTTATCGAATCGACTTAAAGCCAGATCGTCACATTGGCCGCTTTTCTCTCTCAGACGGTTACATTTATCGTGTGCAAAGCTATGTCGCGTGCTGCGGTATGTGGAGACACTAAAAGCACCATAGTAGAACACAGAAGAAGCTTCTAAGTTGAAGCAATAGCCAGTAAGAAGCAGTAAAATTCAAGTTTTGGTTATCGATCATTGAATTTTAGCCGGCTTTGGTGCCTTGGACATAAGGTGGAACCTTAAGATTTGGCATGAAAGGAGGACTAGCAGCCGCGTTGCACGGGAGAATGTGAAAAGGGTTCATATGTAGTAAAAACCTGAGAAATCCGTCCGTTTTCGTCATTTGTTATCGAATCGACTTAAAGCCAGGTCGTCACATTGGCCGCTCTTTTCTCTGAATCGGTTACATTTATCGTCTGCAAAGATATGTCGCGTGCTGCGGTATGCGGAGACACTAAAAGCACCATAGTAGAACACAGAAGAAGCTTCTAAGTTGAAGTAATAGCCAGTAAGAAGTAGTACAATTCAATTTTTAGGCGTCGATTATTCACTTTTTAGCTGGCATTGGTGGCTTGGACATGACCTAGGACCTTAAGATTTTGCATGAAACGAGGACTAGCAGCCGCGTTGCACGGGAGAATGAGAAAAGTGTTCATATGTAGTAAAAATCTGAGAAATCCGTCCGTTTTCGTCATTTGTTATCGAATCGACTTAAAGCCAGATCGTCACATTGGCCGCTTTTCTCTCTGAGACGGTTACATTTATCGTCTGCAAAGCTATGTCGCGTGCTGCGTTATGCGGAGACACTAAAAGCACCATAGTAGAACACAGAAGAATCTTCTAAGTTGAAGCAATACTCAGTAAGAAGCAGTACAATTCAAGATTTGGTTATCGATTGTTGATTTTTAGCTGGCCTTGGTGCCTTGGACATGAGGTGGAACCTTAAGACTTTGCATGAATGGAGGACTAGCAGCCGCGTTGCACGGGAGAATGTGAAAAGGGTTCATATGTAGTGAAAACCAGAGAAATCCGTCCGTTTTCGTCATTTGTTATCGAATCGACTTAAAGCCAGATCGTCACATTGGCCGCTCTTCTCTCTGAAACGGTTACATTTATCGTGTGCAAAGCTATGTCGCGTGCTGCGGTATGCGGAGACACTAAAAGCACCATAGTAGAACACAGAAGAAGAGAAGAAGCTTCTAAGTTGAAGCAATAGCCAGTAAGAAGTAGTACAATTCAAGTTTTAGTTGTCGATTATTCACTTTTTAGCCGGCTTTGGTGGCTTGGACATGACCTAGGACCTTAAGATTTTGCATGAAAGGAGGACTAGCAGCCGCGTTGCACGGGAGAATGTGAAAAGGGTTCATATGTAGTAAAAACCTGAGAAATCCGTCCGTTTTCGTCAGTTGTTATCGAATCGACTTATAGCCAGATCGTCACATTGGCCGCTTTTCTCTCTGAGACGGTTACATTTATCGTCTGCAAAGCTATGTCGCGTGCTGCGGTATGCCGAGATTCTAAAAGCACCATAGTAGAACACAGAAGAAGCTTCTAAGTTGAAGCAATAGCCATAAGAAGCAGTACAATTCAAGTTTTGGTTATCGATTATTGATTTTTAGCCGGCTTTGGTGCCTTGGACATGAGGTGGAACCTTAAGATTTTGCATGAAAGGAGGACTAGCAGCCGCGTTGCACGGGAGAATGTGAAAAGGGTTCATACGTAGTAAAAACCTGAGAAATCCGTCCGTTTTTGTCATTTGTTATCGAATCGACTTAAAGCCAGATCGTCACATTGGCCGCTTTTCTCTCTCAGACGGTTACATTTATCGTGTGCAAAGCTATGTCGCGTGCTGCGGTATGTGGAGACACTAAAAGCACCATAGTAGAACACAGAAGAAGCTTCTAAGTTGAAGCAATAGCCAGTAAGAAGCAGTAAAATTCAAGTTTTGGTTATCGATCATTGAATTTTAGCCGGCTTTGGTGCCTTGGACATAAGGTGGAACCTTAAGATTTGGCATGAAAGGAGGACTAGCAGCCGCGTTGCACGGGAGAATGTGAAAAGGGTTCATATGTAGTAAAAACCTGAGAAATCCGTCCGTTTTCGTCATTTGTTATCGAATCGACTTAAAGCCAGGTCGTCACATTGGCCGCTCTTTTCTCTGAATCGGTTACATTTATCGTCTGCAAAGATATGTCGCGTGCTGCGGTATGCGGAGACACTAAAAGCACCATAGTAGAACACAGAAGAAGCTTCTAAGTTGAAGTAATAGCCAGTAAGAAGTAGTACAATTCAATTTTTAGGCGTCGATTATTCACTTTTTAGCTGGCATTGGTGGCTTGGACATGACCTAGGACCTTAAGATTTTGCATGAAACGAGGACTAGCAGCCGCGTTGCACGGGAGAATGAGAAAAGTGTTCATATGTAGTAAAAATCTGAGAAATCCGTCCGTTTTCGTCATTTGTTATCGAATCGACTTAAAGCCAGATCGTCACATTGGCCGCTTTTCTCTCTGAGACGGTTACATTTATCGTCTGCAAAGCTATGTCGCGTGCTGCGTTATGCGGAGACACTAAAAGCACCATAGTAGAACACAGAAGAATCTTCTAAGTTGAAGCAATACTCAGTAAGAAGCAGTACAATTCAAGATTTGGTTATCGATTGTTGATTTTTAGCTGGCCTTGGTGCCTTGGACATGAGGTGGAACCTTAAGACTTTGCATGAATGGAGGACTAGCAGCCGCGTTGCACGGGAGAATGTGAAAAGGGTTCATATGTAGTGAAAACCAGAGAAATCCGTCCGTTTTCGTCATTTGTTATCGAATCGACTTAAAGCCAGATCGTCACATTGGCCGCTCTTCTCTCTGAAACGGTTACATTTATCGTGTGCAAAGCTATGTCGCGTGCTGCGGTATGCGGAGACACTAAAAGCACCATAGTAGAACACAGAAGAAGAGAAGAAGCTTCTAAGTTGAAGCAATAGCCAGTAAGAAGTAGTACAATTCAAGTTTTAGTTGTCGATTATTCACTTTTTAGCCGGCTTTGGTGGCTTGGACATGACCTAGGACCTTAAGATTTTGCATGAAAGGAGGACTAGCAGCCGCGTTGCACGGGAGAATGTGAAAAGGGTTCATATGTAGTAAAAACCTGAGAAATCCGTCCGTTTTCGTCAGTTGTTATCGAATCGACTTATAGCCAGATCGTCACATTGGCCGCTTTTCTCTCTGAGACGGTTACATTTATCGTCTGCAAAGCTATGTCGCGTGCTGCGGTATGCCGAGATTCTAAAAGCACCATAGTAGAACACAGAAGAAGCTTCTAAGATGAAGCAATAGCCAGTAAGAAGCCGTACAACTCAAGTTTTGGTTATCGATTATTGATTTTTAGCCGGCTTTGGTGCCTTGGACATGAGGTGGAACCTTAAGATTTTGCATGAAAGGAGGACTAGCAGCCGCGATGCACGGGAGAATGTGAAAAGGGTTCATACGTAGTAAACACCTGAGAAATCCGTCCGTTTTCGTCATTTGTTATCGAATCGACTTAAAGCCAGATCGTCACATTGGCCGCTTTTCTCTCTCAGACGGTTACATTTATCGTCTGCAAAGCTATGTCGCGTGCTGCGGTATGTGGAGACACTAAAAGCACCATAGTAGAACGCAGAAGAAGCTTCTAATGTGAAGCAATAGCCAGTAAGAAGCAGTAAAATTCAAGTTTTGGTTATCGATCATTGATTTTTAGCCGGCTTTGGTGCCTTGGACATAAGGTGGAACCTTAAGATTTGGCATGAAAGGAGGACTAGCAGCCGCGTTGCACGGGAGAATGTGAAAAGGGTTCATATGTAGTAAACACCTGAGAAATCCGTCCGTTTTCGTCATTTGTTATCGAATCGACTTAAAGCCAGGTCGTCACATTGGCCGCTCTTCTCTCTGAATCGGTTACATTTATCGTCTGCAAAGCTATGTCGCGTGCTGCGGTATGCGGAGACACTAAAAGCACCATAGTAGAACACAGAAGAAGCTTCTAAGTTGAAGTAATAGCCAGTAAGAAGTAGTACAATTCAATTTTTAGGCGTCGATTATTCACTTTTTAGCTGGCTTTAATGGCTTGGACATGACCTAGGACCTTAAGATTTTGCATGAAACGAGGACTAGCAGCCGCGTTGCACGGGAGAATGTGAAAAGTGTTCATATGTAGTAAAAATCTGAGAAATCCGTCCGTTTTCGTCATTTGTTATCGAATCGACTTAAAGCCAGATCGTCACATTGGCCGCTTTTCTCTCTGAGACGGTTACATTTATCGTCTGCAAAGCTATGTCGCGTGCTGCGTTATGCGGAGACACTAAAAGCACCATAGTAGAACACAGAAGAATCTTCTAAGTAGAAGCAATACTCAGTAATAAGCAGTACAATTCAAGATTTGGTTATCGATTGTTGATTTTTAGCTGGCCTTGGTGCCTTGGACATGAGGTGGAACCTTAAGATTTTGCATGAAAGGAGGACTAGCAGCCGCTTTGCACGGGAGAATGTGAAAAGGATTCATATGTAGTGAAAACCTGAGAAATCCGTCCGTTTTCGTCATTTGTTATCGAATCGAATTAAAGCCAGATCGTCACATTGGCCGCTCTTCTCTCTGAAACTGTTACATTTATCGTGTGCAAAGCTATGTCGCGTTCTGCGGTATGCGGAGACACTAAAAGCACCATAGTAGAACACAGAAGAAGAGAAGAAGCTTCTAAGTTGAAGCAATAGCCAGTAAGAAGTAGTACAATTCAAGTTTTAGTTGTCGATTATTCACTTTTTAGCCGGCTTTGGTGGCTTGGACATGACCTAGGACCTTAAGATTTTGCATGAAAGGAGGACTAGCAGCCGCGTTGCACGGGAGAAAGTGAAAATTGTTCATATGCAATAAAAACCTGAGAAATCCGTCCGTTTTCGTCATTTGTTATCGAATCGACTTAAAGCCAGATCGTCACATTGGCCGCTCTTCTCTCTGAGACGGTTACATTTATCGTCTGCAACGCTATGTCGCGTGTTGCGGTATGTGGAGACACTAAAAGCACCATAGTATAACAGAGAAGAAGCTTCTAAGTTAAAGCAATAGCCATAAGAAGCAGTACAATTCAAGTTTTGTTTATCGATTATTGATTTTTAGCCGGCTTTGGTGCCTTGGACATGAGGTGGAACCTTAACATTTTGCATGAAAGGGGGACTAGCAGCCGCGTTGCACGGGAGAATGAGAAAAGTGTTCATATGTAGTAAAAACCTGAGAAATCCGTCCGTTTTCGTCATTTGTTATCGAATCGACTTAAAGCCAGATCGTCACATTGGCCACTCTTCTTTCTGAATCGGTTACATTTATCGTCTGCAAAGCTATGTCGCGTGCTGCGGTATGCGGAGACACTAAAAGCACCATAGTAGAACACAGAAGAATCTTCTAAGTTGAAGCAATACTCAGTAAGAAGCAGTAAAATTCAAGATTTGGTTATCGGTTGTTGATTTTTAGCTGGCCTTGGTGCCTTGGACATGAGGTGGAACCTTAAGATTTTGCATGAAAGGAGGGCTAGCAGCCGCGTTGCACGGGAGAATGTAAAAAGGGTTCATATGTAGTAAAAACCTGAGAAATCCGTCCGTTTTCGTCATTTGTTATCGAATCGACTTAAAGCCTGGTCGTCACATTGGCCGCTTTTCTCTCTGAGACCGTTACCTTTATCGTCTGCAAAGCTATGTCGCGTGCTGCGGTATGCGGAAACACTAAAAGACAATAGTAGAACACAGAAGAAGCTTCTAAGTTGAAGCAATAGTCCGTAAGAAGCAATACAATTCAAGTTTTGGTTATCGATAATTGATTTTTAGCCTGCTTTGGTGCCTTGGACATGAGGTGGAACCTAAAGATTTTGCATGAAAGGAGGACTAGCAGCCGCGTTGCACGGGAGAATGTGATAAGGTTTCATACGTAGTGAAAACCTGAGAAATCCGTCCGTTTTCGTCATTTGTTATCGAATCGACTTAAAGCCAGATCGTCACATTGGCCGCTCTTCTCAATGAAACGGTTACATTCATCGTGTGCAAAGCTATGTCGCGTGCTGCGGTATGCGGAGACACTAAAAGCACCATAGTAGAACACAGAAGAATCTTCTAAGTTGAAGCAATACTCAGTAAGAAGCAGTACAATTCAAGATTTGGTTATCGATTGTTGATTTTTAGCTGGCCTTGGTGCCTTGGACATGAGGTGGAACCTTAAGACTTTGCATGAAAGGAGGACTAGCAGCCGCGTTGCACGGGAGAATGTGAAAAGGGTTCATATGTAGTGAAAACCTGAGAAATCCGTCCATTTTCGTCATTTGTTATCGAATCGACTTAAAGCCAGATCGTCACATTGGCCGCTCTTCTCTCTGAAACGGTTACATTTATCGTGTGCAAAGCTATGTCGCGTGCTGCGGTATGCGGAGACACTAAAAGCACCATAGTAGAACACAGAAGAAGAGAAGAAGCTTCTAAGTTGAAGCAATAGCCAGTAAGAAGTAGTACAATTCAAGTTTTAGTTGTCGATTATTCACTTTTTAGCCGGCTTTGGTGGCTTGGACATGACCTAGGACCTTAAGATTTTGCATGAAAGGAGGACTAGCAGCCGCGTTGCACGGGAGAAAGTGAAAATTGTTCATATGCAATAAAAACCTGAGAAATCCGTCCGTTTTCGTCATTTGTTATCGAATCGACTTAAAGCCAGATCGTCACATTGGCCGCTCTTCTCTCTGAGACGGTTACATTTATCGTCTGCAAAGCTATGTCGCGTGCTGCGGTATGCGGAGACACTAAAAGCACCATAGTAGAACACAGAAGAAGCTTCTAAGTTGAAGCAATAGCCAGTAAGAAGCAGTAAAATTCAGGTTTTGGTTATCGATCATTGATTTTTAGCCGGCTTTGGTGCCTTGGACATAACTTGGAACCTTAAGATTTGGCATGAAAGGAGGACTAGCAGCCGCGTTGCACGAGAAATTGTGAAAAGTGTTCATATGCAGTAAAAACCTGGGAAATCCGTCCGTTTTAGTCATTTGTTATCGAATCGTCTTAAAGTCAGTTCGTCAGATTGGACGCTCTTCTCTATGAAACGGTTACTTTTATCGTCTGCAAAGCTATGTCGCGTGCTGCGGTATGCGGAAACACTAAAAGCACCATAGTAGAACACAGAAGAAGCTTCTATGTTGAAGTAATAGCCAGTAAGAAGTAGTACAATACGATTTTTAGGCGTCGATTATTCACTTTTTAGCTGGCTTTGGTGGCTTGGACATGACCTAGGACCTTAAGATTTTGCATGAAAGGAGGACTAGCAGCCGCGTTGCACGGGAGAATGTGAAAAGGGTTCATATGTAGTGAAAACCTGAGAAATCCGTCCGTTTTCGTCATTTGTTATCGAATCGACTTAAAGCCAGATCGTCACATTGGCCGCTCTTCTCTCTGAAACGGTTACATTTATCGTGTGCAAAGCTATGTCGCGTGCTGCGGTATGCGGAGACACTAAAAGCACCATAGTAGAACACAGAAGAAGAGAAGAAGCTTCTAAGTTGAAGCAATAGCCAGTAAGAAGTAGTACAATTCAAGTTTTAGTTGTCGATTATTCACTTTTTAGCCGGCTTTGGTGGCTTGGACATGACCTAGGACCTTAAGATTTTGCATGAAAGGAGGACTAGCAGCCGCGTTGCACGGGAGAATGTGAAAAGGGTTCATATGTAGTAAAAACCTGAGAAATCCGTCCGTTTTCGTCAGTTGTTATCGAATCGACTTATAGCCAGATCGTCACATTGGCCGCTTTTCTCTCTGAGACGGTTACATTTATCGTCTGCAAAGCTATGTCGCGTGATGCGGTATGCCGAGATTTTAAAAGCACCATAGTAGAACACAGAAGAAGCTTCTAAGATGAAGCAATAGCCAGTAAGAAGCCGTACAACTCAAGTTTTGGTTATCGATTATTGATTTTTAGCCGGCTTTGTTGCCTTGGACATGAGGTGGAACCTTAAGATTTTGCATGAAAGGAGGACTAGCAGCCGCGTTGCACGGGAGAATGTGAAAAGGGTTCATACGTAGTAAAAACCTGAGAAATCCGTCCGCTTTCGTCATTTGTTATCGAATCGACTTAAAGCCAGATCGTCACATTGGCCGCTTTTCTCTCTCAGACGGTTACATTTATCGTCTGCAAAGCTATGTCGCGTGCTGCGGTATGTGGAGACACTAAAAGCACCATAGTAGAACACAGAAGAAGGTTCTAATTTGAAGCAATAGCCAGTAAGAAGCAGTAAAATTCAAGTTTTGGTTATCGATCATTGATTTTTAGCCGGCTTTGGTGCCTTGGACATAAGGTGGAACCTTAAGATTTGGCATGAAAGGAGGACTAGCAGCCGCGTTGCACGGGAGAATGTGAAAAGGGTTCATATGTAGTAAAAACCTGAGAAATCCGTCCGTTTTCGTCATTTGTTATCGAATCGACTTAAAGCCAGGTCGTCACATTGGCCGCTCTTCTCTCTGAATCGGTTACATTTATCGTCTGCAAAGCTATGTCGAGTGCTGCGGTATGCGGAGACACTAAAAGCACCATAGTAGAACACAGAAGAAGCTTCTAAGTTGAAGTAATAGCCAGTAAGAAGTAGTACAATTCAATTTTTAGGCGTCGATTATTCACTTTTTAGCTGGCTTTAATGGCTTGGACATGACCTAGGACCTTAAGATTTTGCATGAAACGAGGACTAGCAGCCGCGTTGCACGGGAGAATGTGAAAAGTGTTCATATGTAGTAAAAATCTGAGAAATCCGTCCGTTTTCGTCATGTGTTATCGAATCTACTTAAAGCCAGATCGTCACATTGGCCGCTTTTCTCTCTGAGACGGTTACATTTATCGTCTGCAAAGCTATGTCGCGTGCTGCGTTATGCGGAGACACTAAAAGCACCATAGTAGAACACAGAAGAATCTTCTAAGTAGAAGCAATACTCAGTAAGAAGCAGTACAATTCAAGATTTGGTTATCGATTGTTGATTTTTAGCTGGCCTTGGTGCCTTGGACATGAGGTGGAACCTTAAGATTTTGCATGAAAGGAGGACTAGCAGCCGCTTTGCACGGGAGAATGTGAAAAGGATTCATATGTAGTAAAAATCTGAGAAATCCGTCCGTTTTCGTCATGTGTTATCGAATCTACTTAAAGCCAGATCGTCACATTGGCCGCTTTTCTCTCTGAGACGGTTACCTTTATCGTCTGCAAAGCTATGTCGCGTGCTGCGGTATGCGGAAACACTAAAAGCACAATAGTAGAACACAGAAGAAGCTTCTAAGTTGAAGCAATAGTCCGTAAGAAGCAATACAATTCAAGTTTTGGTTATCGATAATTGGTTTTTAGCCGGCTTTGGTGCCTTGGACATGAGGTGGAACCTTAAGATTTTGCATGAAAGGAGGACTAGAAGCCGCGTTGCACGGGAGAATGTGATAAGGTTTCATACGTAGTGAAAACCTGAGAAATCCGTCCGTTTTCGTCATTTGTTATCGAATCGACTTAAAGCCAGATCGTCACGTTGGCCGCTCTTCTCAACGAAACGGTTACATTCATCGTGTGCAAAGCTATGTCGCGTGCTGCGGTATGCGGAGACACTAAAAGCACCATAGTAGAACACAGAAGAAGAGAAGAAGCTTCTAAGTTGATGCAATAGCCAGTAAGAAGTAGTAAATTCAAGTTTTAATTGTCGATTAATCACTTTTTAGCCGGCTTTGGTGGCTTGGACATGACCTAGGACCTTAAGATTTTGCATGAAAGGAGGACTAGCAGCCGCGTTGCACGGGAGAATGTGAAAATTGTTCATGTGTAATAAAAACCTGAGAAATCCGTCCGTTTTCGTCATTTGTTATCGAATCGACTTAAAGCCAGATCGTCACATTGGCCGCTCTTCTCTCTGAGACGGTTACATTTATCGTCTGCAAAGCTATGTCGCGTACTGCGGTATGCGGAGATACTAAAAGCACCATAGTAGAACACACATGAATCTTCTAAGTTGAAGCAATAGCCAGTAAGAAGCAGTACAATTCAAGTTTTGGTTATCGATTATTGATTTTTAGCCGGCTTTGGTGCCTTGGACATGAGGAGGAACCTTAACATTTTGCATGAAAGGAGGACTAGCAGCCGCGTTGCACGGGAGAATGAGAAAAGTGTTCATATGTAGTAAAAACCTGAGAAATCCGTCCGTTTTCGTCATTTGTTATCGAATCAACTTAAAGCCAGATCGTCACATTGTCCGCTATTCACTATGAGACGGTTACATTTATCGTCTGCAAAGCTATGTCGCGTGCTGCAGTATGCGGAGACACTAAAAGCACCATAGTAGAAGACAGAAGAAGCTTCTAAGTTGAAGCAATAGCCAGTAAGAAGTAGTAGATTCAAGTTTTAATTGTCGATTAATCACTTTTTAGCCGGCTTGGTTGGCTTGGACATGACCTAGGACTTTAAGATTTTGCATGAAAGGAGGACTAGCAGCCGCGTTGCACGGGAGAATGTGAAAAGGGTTCATATGTAGTGAAAACCTGAGAAATCCGTCCGTTTTCGTCATTTGTTATCGAATCGACTTAAAGCCAGATCCTCACATTGGCCACTCTTCTTTCTGAATCGGTTACATTTATCGTCTGCAAAGCTATGTCGCGTGCTGCGGTATGCGGAGACACTAAAAGCACCATAGTAGAACACAGAAGAAGCTTCTAAGTTGAAGCAATAGCCAGTAAGAAGTAGTACAATTCAAGTTTAATTGTGGATTATTCACTTTTTAGCCGGCTTTGGTGGCTTGGACATGACCTAGGACCTTAAGATTTTGCATGAAAGGAGGACTAGCATCCGCGTTGCACGGGAGAATGTGAAAATTGTTCATATGTAATAAAACCTGAGAATTCCGTCTGTTTTCGTCATTTGTTTTCGAATCGACTTAAAGCCAGATCGTCACATTGTCCGCTCTTCACTATGAGACGGTTACATTTATCGTCTGCAAAGCTATGTCGCGTGCTGCAGTATGCGGAGACACTAAAAGCACCATAGTAGAAGACAGAAGAAGCTTCTAAGTTGAAGCAATAGCCAGTAAGAAGTAGTAAATTCAAGTTTTAATTGTCGATTAATCACTTTTTAGCCGGCTTGGGTGGCTTGGACATGACCTAGGACTTTAAGATTTTGCATGAAAGGAGGACTAGCAGCCGCGTTGCACGGGAGAATGTGAAAATTGTTCATATGTAATAAAAACCTGAGAAATCCGTCCGTTTTCGTCATTTGTTATCGAATCGACTTAAAGCCAGATCGTCACATTGGCCGCTCTTCTCTCTGAGACGGTTACATTTATCGTCTGCAAAGCTATGTCGCGTGCTGCGGTATGTGGAGACACTAAAAGCACCATAGTAGAACACAGAAGAATCTTCTAAGTTGAAGCAATAGCCAGTAAGAAGCAGTACAATTCAAGTTTTGGTTATCGATTATTGATTTTTAGCCGGCTTTGGTGCCTTGTACATGAGGAGGAACCTTAACATTTTGCATGAAAGGAGGACTAGCAGCCGCGTTGCACGGGAGAATGAGAAAAGTGTTCATATGTAGTAAAAACCTTAGAAATCCGTCCGTTTTCGTCATTTGTTATCGAATCGACTTAAAGCCAGATCGTCACATTGGCCGCTTTTCTCTCTGAGACAGTTTCATTTATCGTCTGCAAAGCTATGTCGCGTGCTGCGGTATGCGGAGACACTAAAAGCACCATAGTAGAACACAGAAGAATCTTCTAAGTTGAAGCAATACTCAGTAAGAAGCAGTACAATTCAAGATTTGGTTATCGATTGTTGATTTTTAGCTGGCTTTGGTGCCTTGGACATGAGGTGGAACCTTAAGATTTTGCATGAAAGGAGGACTAGCAGTCGCGTTGCACGGGAGAATGTGATAAAGGTTCATATGTAGTGAAAACCTGAGAAATCCGTCCGTTTTCGTCATTTGTTATCGAATCGAGTTAAAGCCAGATCGTCACATTGGCCGCTCTTCTCTCTGAAACGGTTACATTTATCGTCTGCAAAGCTATGTCGCGTGCTGCGGTATGTGGAGACACTAAAAGCACCATAGTAGAACACAGAAGAAGCTTCTAAGTTGAAGCAATAGTCAGTAAGAAGTAGTACAATTCAAGTTTTAGTTGTCGATTATTCACATTATAGCCGGCTTTGGTGGCTTGGACATGACCTAGGGCCTTAAGATTTTGCATGAAAGGAGGACTAGAAGCCCCGTTGCACGGGAGAATGTGAAAAGTGTTCATATGTAGTAAAAACCTGAGAAATCCGTCCGTATTCGTCATTTGTTATCGAATCGACTTAAAGCCAGATCGTCACATTGGCCGCTTTTCTCTCTGAGACGGTTACATTTATCGTCTTCAAAGCTATGTCGCGTGCTGCGGTATGCGGAGACAATAAAAGCACCATAGTAGAACACAGAAGAATCTTCTAAGTTGAAGCAATACTCAGTAAGAAACAGTACAATTCAAAATTTGGTTATCGATTGTTGATTTTTAGCTGGTCTTGGTGCCTTGGACATGAGGTGGAACCTTAAGATTTTGCATGAAAGGAGGACTAGCAGCCGCGTTGCACGGGAAAGTGTAAAAAGGGTTCATATGTAGTAAAAACCTGAGAAATCCGTCCGTTTTCGTCATTTGTTATCGAATCGACTTAAAGCCTGATCGTCACATTGGCCGCTTTTCTCTCTGAGACAGTTACATTTATCGTCTGCAAAGCTATGTCACGTGCTGCGGTATGCCGAGATTCTAAAAGCACCATAGTAGAACACAGAAGAAGCTTCTAAGATGAAGCAATAGCCAGTAAGAAGCAGTACAACTCAAGTTTTGGTTATCGATTATTGATTTTTAGCCGGCTTTGGCGCCTTGGACATGAGGTGGAACCTTAAGATTTTGCATGAAAGGAGGACTAGCAGCCGCGTTGCACGGAAGAATGTGAAAAGGGTTCATACGTAGTAAAAACCTGAGAAATCCGTCCGTTTTCGTCATTTTTTATCGAATCGACTTAAAGCCAGATCGTCACATTGGCCGCTTTTCTCTCTCAGACGGTTACATTTATCGTCTGCAAAGCTATGTCGCGTGCTGCGGTATGTGGAGACACTAAAAGCACCATAGTAGAACACAGAAGAAGCTTCTAAGTTGAAGCAATAGCCAGTAAGAAGCAGTAAAATTCAAGTTTTGGTTATCGATCATTGATTTTTAGCCGGCTTTGGTGCCTTGGACATAAGGTGGAACCTTTAGATTTGGCATGAAAGGAGGACTAGCAGCCGCGTTGCACGGGAGAATGTGAAAAGGGTTCATATGGAGTAAAAACCTGAGAAATCCGTCCGTTTTCGTCATTTGTTATCGAATCGACTTAAAGCCAGGTCGTCACATTGGCCGCTCTTCTCTCTGAATCGGTTACATTTATCGTCTGCAAAGCTATGTCGCGTGCTGCGGTATGCGGAGACACTAAAAGCACCATAGTAGAACACAGAAGAAGCTTCTAAGTTGAAGTAATAGCCAGTAAGAAGTAGTACAATTCAATTTTTAGTTGTGGATTATTCACTTTTTAGCCGGCTTTGGTGGCTTGGACAAGACCTAGGACCTTAAGATTTTGCATGAAAGGAGGACTAGCAGCCGCGTTGCACGGGAGAATGTGAAAAGGGTTCATATGTAGTAAAAACCTGAGAAATCCGTCCGTTTTCGTCAGTTGTTATCGAATCGACTTATAGCCAGATCGTCACATTGGCCGCTTTTCTCTCTGAGACGGTTACATTTATCGTCTGCAAAGCTATGTCGCGTGCTGCGGTATGCCGAGATTCTAAAAGCACCATAGTAGAACACAGAAGAAGCTTCTAAGATGAAGCAATAGCCAGAAAGAAGCAGTACAACTCAAGTTTTGGTTATCGATTATTGGATTTTAGCCGGCTTTGGTGCCTTGGACATGAGGTGGAACCTTAAGGTTTTGCATGAAAGGAGGACTAGCAGCCGCGTTGCACGGGAGAATGTGAAAAGGGTTCATACGTAGTAAACACCTGAGAAATCCGTCCGTTTTCGTCATTTGTTATCGAATCGACTTAAAGCCAGATCGTGTCATTGGCCACTCTTCTTTTTGACTCGGTTACATTTATCGTCTGCAAAGCTATGTCGCGTGCTGCGGTATGCGGAGACACTAAAAGCACCATAGTAGAACACAGAAGAAGCTTCTAAGTTGAAGCAATAGCCAGTAAGAAGTAGTACAATTCAAGTTTTAGTTGTGGATTATTCACTTTTTAGCCGGCTTTGGTGGCTTGGACATGACCTAGGACCTTAAGATTTTGCATGAAACGAGGACTAGCATCCGCGTTGCACGGGAGAGTGTGAAAATTGTTCATATGTAATAAAAACCTGAGAAATCCGTCCGTTTTCGTCATTTGTTATCGAATCGTCTTAAAGCCAGATCGTCACATTGGCCGCTCTTCACTATGAGACGGTTACATTTATCGTCTGCAAAGCTATGTCGCGTGCTGCGCTATGCGGAGACACTAAAAGCACCATAGTAGAAGACAGAAGAAGCTTCTAAGTTGAAGCAATAGCAAGTAAGAAGTAGTAAATTCAAGTTTTAATTCTAGATTAATTACTTTTTAGCCGGCTTTGGTGGCTTGGACATGACCTAGGACCTTAAGATTTTGCATGAAAGGAGGACTAGCAGCCGCGTTGGACGGGTGAATGTGAAAAGGGTTCATATGTTGTAAAAACCTGAGAAATCCGTCCGTTTTCGTCAGTTGTTATCGAATCGACTTATAGCCAGATCGTCACATTGGCCGCTTTTCTCTCTGAGTCGGATACATTTATCGTCTGCAAAGCTATGTCGCGTGCTGCGGTATGCCGAGACTCTAAAACCACCATAGTAGAACACAGAAGAAGCTTTTAAGATGAAGCAATAGCCAGTAAGAAGCAGTACAACTCAAGTTTTGGTTATCGATTATTGATTTTTAGCCGGCTTTGGTGCCTTGGACATGAGGTGGAACCTTAAGATTTTGCATGAAAGGAGGACTAGCAGCCGCGTTGCAAGGGAGAATGTGAAAAGGGTTCATGTTGTTGTTGTTGTTGTCTTCAGTCCTGAGACTGGTTTGATGCAGCTCTCCATGCTACTCTACCCTGTGCAAGCTGCTTCATCTCCCAGTACCTACTGCAACCTACATCCTTCTGAATCTGCTTAGTGTACTCATCTCTCGGTCTCCCTCTACGATTTTTACCCTCCACGCAACCCTCCAATGCTAAATTTGTGATCCCTTTATGCCTCAAAACATGTCCTACCAACCGATCCCTTCTTCTAGT
This sequence comes from Schistocerca gregaria, assembly GCF_023897955.1. Classification (NCBI taxonomy): domain Eukaryota; kingdom Metazoa; phylum Arthropoda; class Insecta; order Orthoptera; family Acrididae; genus Schistocerca; species Schistocerca gregaria. The sequence goes on from NC_064925.1 coordinate 588,054,682, forward strand.
CAAGTTGTGCCACAAACTTCTCTTCTCCCCAATCCTATTCAATACCTCCTCATTAGTTACGTGATCTATCCACCTTATCTTCAGTATTCTTTTGTAGCACCACATTTCGAAAGCTTCTATTCTCTTCTTGTCCAAACTAGTTATCGTCCATGTTTCACTTCCATACATGGCTACACTCCAAACAAATACTTTCAGAAACGACTTCCTGATACATAAATCGATATTCGATGTTAACAAATTTCTCTTCTTCAGAAACGCTTTCCTTGTCATTGCCAGTCTACATTTTATATCCTCTCTACTTCGACCATCATCAGTTATTTTACTTCCTAAATAGCAAAACTCCTTTACTACTTTCAGTGTCTCATTTCCTAATCTAATTCCCTCAGCATCACCCGATTTAATTTGACTACATTCCATTATTCTCGTTTTGCTTTTGTTAATGTTCATCTTATATCCTCCTTTCAAGACACTGTCCATTCCATTCAACTGCTCTTCCAAGTCCTATGCCGTCTCTGACAGAATTACAATGTCATCGGCGAACCTCAAAGTTTTTACTTCGTCTCCATGAATTTTAATACCTACTCCAAATTTTTCTTTTGTTTCCTTTACTGCTTGCTCAATATACAGATTGAATAACATCGGGGAGAGGCTACAACCCTGTCTCACTCCTTTCCCAACCACTGCTTCCCTTTCATGCCCCTCGACTCTTATGACTGCCATCTGGTTTCTGTACAAATTATAAATAGCCTTTCGATCCCTGTATTTTACCCCTGCCACCTTTAGAATTTGAAAAATAGTATACCAGTCAACATTGTCAAAAGCTTTCTCTAAGTCTACAAATGCTAGAAACGTAGGTTTACCTTTTCTTAATCTTTCTTCTAAGATAAGTCGTAAGGTCAGTATTGCCTCACGTGTTCCAACATTTCTACGGAATCCAAACTGATCCTCCCCGAGGTCTGCATCTACCAGTTTTTCCATTCGTCTGTAAAGAATTCGCGTTAGTATTTTGCAGCCGTGGCTTATTAAACTGATAGTTCGGTAATTTTCACACCTTTCAGCACCTGCTTTCTTGGTTCATACGTAGTAAAAACCTGAGAAATCCGTCCGTTTTCGTCATTTGTTATCGAATCGACTTAAAGCCAGATCGTCACATTGGCCGCTTTTCTCTATCAGACGGTTACATTTATCGTCTGCAAAGCTATGTCGCGTGCTGCGGTATGCGGAGACACTAAAAGCACCATAGTAGAACACACAAGAAGCTTCTAAGTTGAAGCAATAGCCAGTAAGAAGCAGTAAAATTCAAGTTTTGGTTATCGATCATTGATTTTTAGCCGGCTTTGGTGCCTTGGACATAAGGTGGAACCTTAAGATTTGGCATGAAAGGAGGACTAGCAGCCGCGTTGCACGGGAGAATGTGAAAAGGGTTCATATGTAGTAAAAACCTGAGAAATCCGTCCGTTTTCGTCATTTGTTATCGAATCGACTTAAAGCCAGATCGTCACAATGGCCGCTCTTCTCTCTGAATCGGTTACATTTATCGTCTGCAAAGCTATGTCGCGTGCTGCGGTATGCGGAGACACTAAAAGCACCATAGTAGAACACAGAAGAAGCTTGTAAGTTGAAGCAATAGCCAGCAAGAAGTAGTACAATTCAAGTTTTAGTTGTCGATTATTCACTTTTTAGCCGGCTTTGGTGGCTTGAACATGACCTAGGACCTTAAGATTTTGCATGAAAGGAGGACTAGCAGCCGCGTTGCACGGGAGAATTTGAAAAGTGTTCATATGTAGTAAAAACCTGAGAAATCAGTCCGGTTTCGTCATTTGTTATCGAATCGACGTAAAGCCAGATCGTCACATTGGCCGCTTTTCTCTCTGAAACGGTTACATTTATCGTCTGCAAAGCTATGTCGCGTGCTGTGGTATGCGGAGACACTAAAAGCACCATAGTAGAACACAGAAGAAGCTTCTAAGTTGAAGCAATAGCCAAAAAGAAGTAGTACAATTCAAGTTTTAGTTGTCGATTATTCACTTTTTAGCCGGCTTTATTGGCTTGGACATGACCTAGTACCTTAAGATTTTGCATGAAAGGAGGACTAGCAGCCGCGTTGCACGGGAGAATGTGAAAGGTGTTCATATGTATAAAAACCTGAGAAATCCGTCCGTTTTCGTCATTTGTTATCGAATCGACTTAAAGCCAGATCGTCACATTGGCCGCTTTTCTCTCTGAGACGGTTACATTTATCGTCTGCAAAGCTATGTCGCGTGCTGCGGTATGCGGAGACACTAAAAGCACCATAGTAGAACACAGAAGAAGCTCCTAAGTTGAAGTAATAGCCAGTAAGAAGTAGTACAATTCAATTTTTAGGCGTCGATTATTCACTTTTTAGCCTTCTTTGGAGGCTTGGACATGGCCTAGGACCTTACGATTTTGCATGAAAGGAGGACCAGCAGCCGCGTTGCACGGGAGAATGTGAAAAGTGTTCATATGTAGTAAAAACCTGAGAAATCCGTCCGTATTCGTCATTTGTTATCGAATCGACTTAAAGCCAGATCGTCACATTGGCCGCTTTTCTCTCTGAGACGGTTACATTTATCGTCTGCAAAGCTATGTCGCGTGCTGCGGTATGCGGAGACACTAAAAGCACCATAGTAGAACACAGAAGAAGCTTCTAAGTTGAAGCAATAGCCATAAGAAGCAGTACAATTCAAGTTTTGGTTATCGATTATTGTTTTTTAGCCGGCTTTGGTGCCTTGGACATGAGGTGGAACCTTAAGATTTTGCATGAAAGGAGGAATAGCAGCTGCGTTGCACGGGAGAATGTGAAAAGGGTTCATATGTAGTAAAAACCTGAGAAATCCGTCAATTTTCGTCATTTGTTATCGAATCGACTTAAAGCCAGATCGTCACATTGGCCGCTTTTCTCTCTGTGACGGTTACATTTATCGTCTGCAAAGCTATGTCGCGTGCTGCGGTATGCGGAGACACTAAAAGCACCATAGTAGAACACAGAAGAAGCCTCTAAGTTGAAGCAATAGATAGTAAGAAGCAGTACAATTCAAGTTTTGGTTATCGATCATTCATTTTTAGCCGGCTTTGGTACCTTTGACATAAGGTGGACCCTTAAGATTTTGCATGAAAGGAGGACTAGCAGCCGCGTTGCACGGGAGAATGTGAAAAGGGTTCATATGTAGTAAAAACCTGAGAAATCCGTCCGTTTTCGTCATTTGTTATCGAATCGACTTAAAGCCAGACCGTCACATTGGCCGCTCTTCTCTCTGAATCGGTTACATTTATCGTCTGCAAAGCTATGTCGCGTGCTGCGGTATGCGGAGACACTAAAAGCACCATAGTAGAACACAGAAGAAGCTTCTAAGTTGAAGCAATAGCCAGAAAGAAGTAGTACAATTCAAGTTTTAGTTGTCGATTATTCACTTTTTAGCCGGCTTTATTGGCTTGGACATGAACTAGTACCTTAAGATTTTGCATGAAAGGAGGACTAGCAGCCGCGTTGCACGGGAGAATGTGAAAAGTGTTCATATGTAGTAAAAACCTGAGAAATCCGTCCGTTTACGTCATTTGTTATCGAATCGACTTAAAGCCAGATCGTCACATTGGCCGCTTTTCTCTCTGAGACGGTTACATTTATCGTCTGCAAAGCTATGTCGCGTGCTGCGGTATGCGGAGACACTAAAAGCACCATAGGAGAACACAGAAGAAGCTTCTAAGTTGAAGCAATAGCCAAAAAGAAGTAGTACAATTCAAGTTTTAGTTGTCGATTATTTACTTTTTAGCCGGCTTTATTGGCTTGGTCATGACCTAGTACCTTAAGATTTTGCATGAAAGGAGGACTAGCAGCCGCGTTGCACGGGAGAATGTGAAAAGTGTTCATATGTAGTAAAATCCTGAGAAATCCGTCCGTTTTCGTCATTTGTTATCGTATCGACTTAAATCCACATCGTCACATTGGCCGTATTTCTCTCTGAGACGGTTACATTTATCGTCTGCAAAGCTATGACGCGTGCTGAGGTATGCGGAGACACTAAAAGCACCATAGTAGAACACAGAAGAAGCTCCTAAGTTGAAGTAATAGCCAGTAAGAAGTAGTACAATTCAATTTTTAGGCGTCGATTATTCACTTTTTAGCCTTCTTTGGAGGCTTGGACATGGCCTAGGACCTTACGATTTTGCATGAAAGGAGGACTTGCAGCCGCGTTGCACGGGAGAATGTGAAAAGTGTTCATATGTAGTAAAAACCTGAGAAATCCGTCCGTTTTCGTCATTTGTTATCGAATCGACTTAAAGCCAGATCGTCACATTGGCCGCTTTTCTCTCTGAGACGGTTACATTTATCGTCTGCAAAGCCATGTCGCGTGCTGCGGTATGCGGAGACACTAAAAGCACCATAGTAGAACACAGAAGAAGCTTCTAAGTTGAAGCAATAGCCATAAGAAGCAGTACAATTAAAGTTTTGGTTATCGATTATTGATTTTTAGCCGGCTTTGGTGCCTTGGACATGAGGTGGAACCTTAAGATTTTGCATGAAAGGAGGACTAGCAGCTGCGTTGCACGGTAGAATGTGAAAAGTGTTCATATGTAGTAAAAACCTGAGAAATCCGTCCGATTTCGTCATTTGTTATCGAATCGACTTAAAGCCAGATCGTCACATTGGCCGCTTTTCTCTCTGAGACGGTTACATTTATCGTCTGCAAAGCTATGTCGCGTGCTGCGGTATGCGGAGACACTAAAAGCACCATAGTTGAACACAGAAGAAGCTTCTAAGTTGAAGCAATGGCCAGAAAGAAGTAGTACAATTCAAGTTTTGGTTATCGATTATTGATTTTTAGCCGGCTTTGGTGCCTTGGACATGAGGTGGAACCTTAAGATTTTGCATGAAAGGAGGACTAGCAGCCGCGTTGCACGGGAGAATGTGAAAAGTGTTCATATGTACTAAAAACCTGAGAAATCCGTCCGATTTCGTCATTTGTTATCGAATCGACTTAAAGCCAGATCGTCACATTGGCCGCTTTTCTCTCTGAGACGGTTACATTTATTGTCTGCAAAGCTATGTCGCGTGCTGCGGTATGCGGAGACACTAAAAGCACCATAGTTGAACACAGAAGAAGCTTCTAAGTTGAAGCAATGGCCAGTAAGAAGTAGTACAATTCAAGTTTTGGTTATCGATTATTGATTTTTAGCCGGCTTTGGTGCCTTGGACATGATGTGGAACCTTAAGATTTTGCATGAAAGGAGGACTAGCAGCCGCGTTGCACGGGAGAATGTGAAAAGTGTTCATATGTACTAAAAACCTGAGAAATCTTTCCGTTTTCGTCATTTGTTATCGAATCGACTTAAAGCCAGACCGTCACATTGGCCGCTCTTCTCTCTGAATCGGTTACATTTTTCGTCTGCAAAGCTATGTAGCGTGCTGCGTTATGTGGAGACACTAAAAGCACCATAGTAGAACACAGAAGAAGCTTCTAAGTTGAAGCAATAGCCAGTAAGAAGTAGTGAAATTCAAGTTTTAGTTGTCGATTATTCACTTTTTAGCCGGCTTTGGTGGCTTGGACATGACCTAGGACATTAAGATTATGCATGAAAGGAGGGCTAGAAGCCGCGTTGCACGGGAGAATGTGAAAAGTGTTCATATGTAGTAAAACCTGAGAAATCCGTCCGTTTTCGTCATTTGTTATCGAATCTACTTAAAGCCAGATCGTCACATTGGCCGCTTATCTCTCTGAGACGGTTACATTTATCGTCTGCAAAGCTATGTCGCGTGCTGCGGTATGCGGAGACACTAAAAGCACCATAGTAGAACACAGAAGAAGCCTCTAAGTTGAAGCAATAGAAAGTAAGCAGCAGTACAATTCAAGTTGTGGTTATCGATCATTGAATTTTAACCGGCTTTGGTGCCTTGGACTTAAGGTGGACCCTTAAGATTTTGCATGAAAGGAGGACTAGCAGCCGCGTTGCACGGGAGAATGTGAAAAGTGTTCATATGTAGTAAAAACCTGAGAAATCCGTCCGTTTTCGTCATTTGTTATCGAATCGATTTAAAGAAAGACCGTCACATTGGCCGCTCTTCTGTCTGAATCGATTACATTTATCGTCTGCAAAGCTATGTCGCGTGCTGCGGTATGCGGAGACACTAAAAGCACCATAGGAGAACACAGAAGAAGCTTCTAAGTTGAAGCAATAGCCAGTAAGAAGTAGTACAATTCAAGTTTTAGTTGTCGATTATTTACTTTTTAGCCGGCTTTATTGGCTTGGTCATCACCTAGTACCTTAAGATTTTGCATGAAAGGAGGACTAGCAGCCGCGTTGCACGGGAGAATGTGAAAAGTGTTCATATGTAGTAAAATCCTGAGAAATCCTTCCGTTTTCGTCATTTGTTATCGTATCGACTTAAAGCCACATCGTCACATTGGCCGTATTTCTCTCTGAGACGGTTACATTTATCGTGTGCAAAGCTATGACGCGTGCTGAGGTATGCGGAGACACTAAAAGCACCATAGTAGAACACACAACAATCTTCTAAGTTTAAGCAATAGCCAGTAAGAAGCAGTACAATTCGAGTTTTGGTTATCGATTATTGATTTTTAGCCGGCTTTGGTGCCTTGGACATGAGGTGGAACCTTAACATTTTGCATGAAAGGAGGACTAGCAGCCGCGTTGCACGGGAGAATGAGAAAAGTGTTCATATGTAGTAAAAACCTGAGAAATCCGTCCGTTTTCGTCATTTGGTATCGAATCGACTTAAAGCCAGATCGTCACATTGGCCACTCTTCTTTCTGAATCGGTTACATTTATCGTCTGCAAAGCTATGTCGCGTGCTGCGGTATGCGGAGACACTAAAAGCACCATAGTAGAACACAGAAGAAGCTTCTAAGTTGAAGCAATAGCCAGTAAGAAGTAGTACAATTCAAGTTTTAGTTGTGGATTATTCACTTTTTAGCCGGCTTTGGTGGCTTGGACATGACCTAGGACATTAAGATTATGCATGAAAGGAGGGCTAGAAGCCGCGTCGCACGGGAGAATGTGAAAAGTGTTCATATGTAGTAAAACCTGAGAAATCCGTCCGTTTTCGTCATTTGTTATCGAATCTACTTAAAGCCAGATCGTCACATTGGCCGCTTTTCTCTCTGAGACGGTTACATTTGTCGTCTGCAAAGCTATGTCGCGTGCTGCGGTATGCGGAGACACTAAAACTCCATAGTAGAACACAGAAGAAGCCTCTAAGTTGAAGCAATAGAAAGTAAGCAGCAGTACAATTCAAGTTGTGGTTATCGATCATTGAATTTTATCCGGCTTTGGTGCCTTGGACATAAGGTGGACCCTTAAGATTTTGCATGAAAGGAGGACTAGCAGCCGCGTTGCACGGGAGAATGTGAAAAGTGTTCATATGTAGTAAAAACCTGAGAAATCCGTCCGTTTTCGTCATTTGTTATCGAATCGATTTAAAGCCAGACCGTCACATTGGCCGCTCTTCTGTCTGAATCGATTACATTTATCGTCTGCAAAGCTATGTCGCGTGCTGCGGTATGCGGAGACACTAAAAGCACCATAGTAGAACACAGAAGAAGCTTGTAAGTTGAAACAATAGCCAGCAAGAAGTAGTACAATTCAAGTTTTAGTTGCCAATTATTCACTTTTTAGCCGGCTTTGGTGGCTTGGACATGACCTAGGACCTTAAGAATTTTCCATGAAAGGAGGACTAGCAGCCGCGTTGCACGGGAGAATGTGAAAAGTGTTCATATGTAGTAAAAACCTGAGAAATCCGTCCGTTTTCGTCATTTGTTATCGAATCGACTTAAAGCCAGATCGTCACATTGGCCGCTTTTCTCTCTGAAACGGTTACATTTATCGTCTGCAAAGCTATGTCGCGTGCTGTGGTATGCGGAGACACTAAAAGCACCATAGTAGAACACAGAAGAAGCTTCTAAGATGAAGCAATAGCCAAAAAGAAGTAGTACAATTCAAGTTTTAGTTGTCGATTATTCACTTTTTAGCCGGCTTTATTGGCTTGGACATGACCTAGTACCTTAAGATTTTGCATGAAAGGAGGACTAGCAGCCACGTTGCACGGGAGAATGTGAAAAATGTTCATATGTAGTAAAAACCTGAGAAATCCGTCCGTTTTCGTCATTTGTTATCGAATCGATTTAAAGAAAGACCGTCACATTGGCCGCTCTTCTGTCTGAATCGATTACATTTATCGTCTGCAAAGCTATGTCGCGTGCTGCGGTATGCGGAGACACTAAAAGCACCATAGGAGAACACAGAAGAAGCTTCTAAGTTGAAGCAATAGCCAGTAAGAAGTAGTACAATTCAAGTTTTAGTTGTCGATTATTTACTTTTTAGCCGGCTTTATTGGCTTGGTCATCACCTAGTACCTTAAGATTTTGCATGAAAGGAGGACTAGCAGCCGCGTTGCACGGGAGAATGTGAAAAGTGTTCATATGTAGTAAAATCCTGAGAAATCCTTCCGTTTTCGTCATTTGTTATCGTATCGACTTAAAGCCACATCGTCACATTGGCCGTATTTCTCTCTGAGACGGTTACATTTATCGTTGTGCAAGCTATGACGCGTGCTGAGGTATGCGGAGACACTAAAAGCACCATAGTAGAACACACAACAATCTTCTAAGTTTAAGCAATAGCCAGTAAGAAGCAGTACAATTCTAGTTTTGGTTATCGATTATTGATTTTTAGCCGGCTTTGGTGCCTTGGACATGAGGTGGAACCTTAACATTTTGCATGAAAGAAGGACTAGCAGCCGCGTTGCACGGGAGGAAATGAGAAAAGTGTTCATATGTAGTAAAAACCTGAGAAATCCGTCCGTTTTCGTCATTTGGCTATCGAATCGACTTAAAGCCAGATCGTCACATTGGCCACTCTTCTTTCTGAATCGGTTACATTTATCGTCTGCAAAGCTATGTCGGCGTGCTGCGGTATGCGGAGACACTAAAAGCACCATAGTAGAACACAGAAGAAGCTTCTAAGTTGAGCAATAGCCAGTAAGAAGTAGTACAATTCAAGTTTTAGTTGTGGATATTCACTTTTTAGCCGGCTTTGGTGGCTTGGACATTGACATAGGACCTTACGATTTTGCATGAAAGGAGGACTAGCAGCCGCGTTGCTCGGGAGAATGTGAAAAGTGTTCGTATGTAGTAAAAACCTGAGAAATCCGTCCGTTTTCGTCATTTGTTATCGAATCGACTTAAAGCCAGATCGTCCACATTCGCCGCTTTTTTCTCTGAGACGGTTACATTTTTCGTCTGCAAAGCTATGTCGCGTGCTGCGTTATGCGGAGACACTAGAAAGCACCATAGTAGAACACAGAAGAAGCTTCTAAGTTGAAGCAATAGCCAGTAAGAAGTAGTAAAATTCAAGTTTTAGTTGTCGATTATTCACTTTTTTAGCCGGCTTTGGTGGCTTGGACATGACCTAGGACATTAAGATTATGCATGAAAGGAGGGCTAGAAGCCGCGTTGCACGGGAGAATGTGAAAAGTGTTCATATGTAGTAAAACCTGAGAAATCCGTCCGTTTTCGTCATTTGTTATCGAATCTACTTAAAGCCAGATCGTCACATTGGCCGCTTTTCTCTCTGAGACGGTTACATTTGTCGTCTGCAAAGCTATGTCGCGTGCTGCGGTATGCGGAGACACAAAAACACCATAGTAGAACACAGAAGAAGCCTCTAAGTTGAAGCAATAGAAAGTAAGCAGCAGTACAATTCACGTTGTGGTTATCGATCATTGAATTTTATCCGGCTTTGGTGCCTTGGACATAAGGCTGGACCCTTAAGATTTTGAATGAAAGGAGGGACTAGCAGCCGCGTTGCACGGGAGAATGTGAAAGTGTTCATATGTAGTAAAAACCTGAGAAATCCGTCCGTTTTCGTCATTTGTTATCGAATCGATTAAAACCAGACCGTCACATTGGCCGCTCTTCTGTCTGAATCGATTACATTTATCGTCTGCAAAAGCTATGTCGCGTGTGCGGTATGCGGAGACACTAAAAGCACCATAGTAGAACACAGAAGAAGCTTGTAAGTTGAAACAATAGCCAGCAAGAAGTAGTACAATTCAAGTTTTAGTTGTCAATTATTCACTTTTTAGCCGGCTTTGGTGGCTTGGACATGACCTAGGACCTTAAGAATTTTCCATGAAAGGAGGACTAGCAGCCGCGTTGCACGGGAGAATGTGAAAAGTGTTCATATGTAGTAAAAACCTGAGAAATCCGTCCGTTTTCGTCATTTCGTTATCGAATCGACTTAAGCCAGATCGTCACATTGGCCGCTTTTCTCTCTGAAACGGTTACATTTATCGTCTGCAAAGCTATGTCGCGTGCTGTGGTATGCGGAGACACTAAAAGCACCATAGTAGAACACAGAAGAAGCTTCTAAGTTGAAGCAATAGCCAAAAAGAAGTAGTACAATTCAAGTTTTAGTTGTCGATTATTCACTTTTTAGCCGGCTTTATTGGCTTGGACATGACCTAGTACCTTAAGATTTTGCATGAAAGGAGGACTAGCAGCCACGTTGCACGGGAGAATGTGAAAAATGTTCATATGTCAGTAAAAACCTGAGAAATCCGTCCGTTTTCGTCATTTGTTATCGAATCGACTTAAAGCCAGATCGTCACATTGGCCGCTTTTCTCTCTGAGACGGTTACATTTATCGTCTGCAAAGCTATGTCGCGTGCTGCGGTATGCGGAGACACTAAAAGCACCATAGTAGAAGACAGAAGAAGCTTCTAAGTTGAAGCAATAGCAAGTAAGAAGTAGTAAAATCAAGTTTTAATTCTAGATTAATTACTTTTTTAGCCGGCTTTGGTGGCTTGGACATGACCTAGGACCTTAAGATTTTGCATGAAAGGAGGACTAGCAGCCGCGTTGCACTGGGTGAATGTGAAAAGGGTTCATATGTAGTAAAAACCTGAGAAATCCGTCCGTTTTCGTCAGTTGTTATCGAATCGACTTATAGCCAGTCGTCACATTGGCCGCTTTTCTCTCTGAGTCGGATACATTTTTCGTCTGCAAAGCTATGTCGCGTGCTGCGGTATGCCGAGACTCTAAAACCACCATAGTAGAACACAGAAGAAGCTTCTAAGATGAAGCAATAGCCAGTAAGAAGCAGTACAACTCAAGTTTTGGTTATCGATTATTGATTTTTAGCCGGGCTTTGGTGCCTTGGACATTGAGGTGGAACCTTAAGATTTTGCATGAAAGGAGGACTAGCAGCCGCGTTGCAAGGGAGAATGTGAAAAGGGTTCATGTTGTTGTTGTTGTTGTCTTCAGTCCTGAGGACTGGTTTGATGCAGCTCTCCTGCTACTCTACCCTGTGCAAGCTGCTTCATCTCCCAGTACCTACTGCAACCTACATCCTTCTGAATCTGCTTAGTGCACTCATCTCTCGGTCCTCCCTCTACGATTTTTACCCTCCACGCAGCCCTCCAATGCTAAATTTGTGATCCCTTTATGCCTCAAAACATGTCCTACCAACCGATCCCTTCTTCTAGTCAAGTTGTGCCACAAACTTCTCTTCTCCCAATCCTATTCAATACCTCCTCATTAGTTACGTGATCTATCCACCTTATTCTTCAGTATTCTTTTGTAGCACCACATTTCGAAAGCTTCTATTCTCTTATTGTCCAAACTAGTTATCGTCCATGTTTCACTTCCATACATGGCTACACTCCAAACAAATACTTTCAGAAACGACTTCCTGATACATAAATCGATATTCGATGTTAACAAATTTCTCTTCTTCAGAAACGCTTCCTTGTCATTGCCAGTCTACATTTTATATCCTCTCTACTTCGACCATCATCAGTTATTTTACTTCCTAAATAGCAAAACTCCTTTACTACTTTCAGTGTCTCATTTCCTAATCTAATTCCCTCAGCATCACCCGATTTAATTTGACTACATTCCATTATTCTCGTTTTGCTTTTGTTAATGTTCATCTTATATCCTCCTTTCAAGACACTGTCCATTCCATTCGACTGCTCTTCCAAGTCCTATGCCGTCTCTGACAGAATTACAATGTCATCGGCGAACCTCAAAGTTTTTACTTCGTCTCCATGAATTTTAATACCTACTCCAAATTTTTCTTTTGTTTCCTTTACTGCTTGCTCAATATACAGATTGAATAACATCGGGGAGAGGCTACAACCCTGTCTCACTCCTTTGCTTCCCTTTCATGCCCCTCGACTCTTATGACTGCCATCTGGTTTCTGTACAAATTATAAATAGCCTTTCGATCCCTGTATTTTACCCCTGCCACCTTTAGAATTTGAAAAATAGTATACCAGTCAACATTGTCAAAAGCTTTCTCTAAGTCTACAAATGCTAGAAACGTAGGTTTACCTTTTCTTAATCTTTCTTCTAAGATAAGTCGTAAGGTCAGTATTGCCTCACGTGTTCCAACATTTCTACGGAATCCAAACTGATCCTCCCCGAGGTCTGCATCTACCAGTTTTTCCATTCGTCTGTAAAGAATTCGCGTTAGTATTTTGCAGCCGTGGCTTATTAAACTGATAGTTCGGTAATTTTCACACCTTTCAGCACCTGCTTTCTTGGTTCATACGTAGTAAAAACCTGAGAAATCCGTCCGTTTTCGTCATTTGTTATCGAATCGACTTAAAGCCAGATCGTCACATTGGCCGCTTTTCTCTATCAGACGGTTACATTTATCGTCTGCAAAGCTATGTCGCGTGCTGCGGTATGCGGAGACACTAAAAGCACCATAGTAGAACACAGAAGAAGCCTCTAAGTTGAAGCAATAGATAGTAAGAAGCAGTACAATTCAAGTTTTGGTTATCGATCATTGATTTTTAGCCGGCTTTGGTGCCTTGGACATAAGGTGGACCCTTAAGATTTTGCATGAAAGGAGGACTAGCAGCCGCGTTGCACGGGAGAATGTGAAAAGGGTTCATATGTAGTAAAAACCTGAGAAATCCGTCCGTTTTCGTCATTTGTTATCGAATCGACTTAAAGCCAGACCGTCACATTGGCCGCTCTTCTCTCTGAATCGGTTACATTTATCGTCTGCAAAGCTATGTCGCGTGCTGCGGTATGCGGAGACACTAAAAGCACCATAGTAGAACACAGAAGAAGCTTCTAAGTTGAAGCAATAGCCAAAAAGAAGTAGTACAATTCAAGTTTTAGTCGTCGATTATTCACTTTTTAGCCGGCTTTATTGGCTTGGACATGAACTAGTACCTTAAGATTTTGCATGAAAGGAGGACTAGCAGCCGCGTTGCACGGGAGAATGTGAAAAGTGTTCATATGTAGTAAAAACCTGAGAAATCCGTCCGTTTACGTCATTTGTTATCGAATCGACTTAAAGCCAGATCGTCACATTGGCCGCTTTTCTCTCTGAGACGGTTACATTTATCGTCTGCAAAGCTATGTCGCGTGCTGCGGTATGCGGAGACACTAAAAGCACCATAGGAGAACACAGAAGAAGCTTCTAAGTTGAAGCAATAGCCAGTAAGAAGTAGTACAATTCAAGTTTTAGTTGTCGATTATTTACTTTTTAGCCGGCTTTATTGGCTTGGTCATGACCTAGTACCTTAAGATTTTGCATGAAAGGAGGACTAGCAGCCGCGTTGCACGGGAGAATGTGAAAAGTGTTCATATGTAGTAAAATCCTGAGAAATCCGTCCGTTTTCGTCATTTGTTATCGTATCGACTTAAATCCACATCGTCACATTGGCCGTATTTCTCTCTGTGACGGTTACATTTATCGTCTGCAAAACTATGACGCGTGCTGAGGTATGCGGAGACACTAAAAGCACCATAGTAGAACACAGAAGAAGCTCCTAAGTTGAAGTAATAGCCAGTAAGAAGTAGTACAATTCAATTTTTAGGCGTCGATTATTCACTTTTTAGCCTTCTTTGGAGGCTTGGACATGGCCTAGGACCTTACGATTTTGCATGAAAGGAGGACTAGCAGCCGCGTTGCACGGGAGAATGTGAAAAGTGTTCATATGTAGTAAAAACCTGAGAAATCCGTCCGTTTTCGTCATTTGTTATCGAATCGACTTAAAGCCAGATCGTCACATTGGCCGCTTTTCTCTCTGAGACGGTTACATTTATCGTCTGCAAAGCTATGTCGCGTGCTGCGGTATGCGGAGACACTAAAAGCACCATAGTAGAACACAGAAGAAGCTTCTAAGTTGAAGCAATAGCCATAAGAAGCAGTACAATTAAAGTTTTGGTTATCGATTATTGATTTTTAGCCGGCTTTGGTGCCTTGGACATGAGGTGGAACCTTAAGATTTTGCATGAAAGGAGGACTAGCAGCTGCGTTGCACGGTAGAATGTGAAAAGTGTTCATATGTAGTAAAAACCTGAGAAATCCGTCCGATTTCGTCATTTGTTATCGAATCGACTTAAAGCCAGATCGTCACATTGGCCATTTTCTCTCTGAGACGGTTACATTTATCGTCTGCAAAGCTATGTCGCGTGCTGCGGTATGCGGAGACACTAAAAGCACCATAGTTGAACACAGAAGAAGCTTCTAAGTTGAAGCAATGGCCAGTAAGAAGTAGTACAATTCAAGTTTTGGTTATCGATTATTGATTTTTAGCCGGCTTTGGTGCCTTGGACATGAGGTGGAACCTTAAGATTTTGCATGAAAGAAGGACTAGCAGCCGCGTTGCACGGGAGAATGTGAAAAGTGTTCATATGTACTAAAAACCTGAGAAATCCGTCCGATTTCGTCATTTGTTATCGAATCGACTTAAAGCCAGATCGTCACATTGGCCGCTTTTCTCTCTGAGACGGTTACATTTATCGTCTGCAAAGCTATGTCGCGTGCTGCGGTATGCGGAGACACTAAAAGCACCATAGTTGAACACAGAAGAAGCTTCTAAGTTGAAGCAATGGCCAGTAAGAAGTAGTACAATTCAAGTTTTGGTTATCGATTATTGATTTTTAGCCGGCTTTGGTGCCTTGGACATGAGGTGGAACCTTAAGATTTTGCATGAAAGGAGGACTAGCAGCCGCGTTGCACGGGAGAATGTGAAAAGTGTTCATATGTACTAAAAACCTGAGAAATCTTTCCGTTTTCGTCATTTGTTATCGAATCGACTTAGAGCCAGACCGTCACATTGGCCGCTCTTCTCTCTGAATCGGTTACATTTTTCGTCTGCAAAGCTATGTCGCGTGCTGCGTTATGTGGAGACACTAAAAGCACCATAGTAGAACACAGAAGAAGCTTCTAAGTTGAAGCAATAGCCAGTAAGAAGTAGTGAAATTCAAGTTTTAGTTGTCGATTATTCACTTTTTAGCCGGCTTTGGTGGCTTGGACATGACCTAGGACATTAAGATTATGCATGAAAGGAGGGCTAGAAGCCGCGTTGCACGGGAGAATGTGAAAAGTGTTCATATGTAGTAAAACCTGAGAAATCCGTCCGTTTTCGTCATTTGTTATCGAATCTACTTAAAGTCAGATCGTCACATTGGCCGCTTATCTCTCCGAGAAAGTTACATTTATCGTCTGCAAAGCTATGTCGCGTGCTGCGGTAAGCGGAGACACTAAAAGCACCATAGTAGAACACAGAAGAAGCCTCTAAGTTGAAGCAATAGAAAGTAAGCAGCAGTACAATTCAAGTTGTGGTTATCGATCATTGAATTTTAACCGGCTTTGGTGCCTTGGACTTAAGGTGGACCCTTAAGATTTTGCATGAAAGGAGGACTAGCAGCCGCGTTGCACGGGAGAATGTGAAAAGTGTTCATATGTAGTAAAAACCTGAGAAATCCGTCCGTTTTCGTCATTTGTTATCGAATCGATTTAAAGAAAGACCGTCACATTGGCCGCTCTTCTGTCTGAATCGATTACATTTATCGTCTGCAAAGCTATGTCGCGTGCTGCGGTATGCGGAGACACTAAAAGCACCATAGGAGAACACAGAAGAAGCTTCTAAGTTGAAGCAATAGCCAGTAAGAAGTAGTACAATTCAAATTTTAGTTGTCGATTATTTACTTTTTAGCCGGCTTTTTTGGCTTGGTCATCACCTAGTACCTTAAGATTTTGCATGAAAGGAGGACTAGCAGCCGCGTTGCACGGGAGAATGTGAAAAGTGTTCATATGTAGTAAAATCCTGAGAAATCCTTCCGTTTTCGTCATTTGTTATCGTATCGACTTAAAGCCACATCGTCACATTGGCCGTATTTCTCTCTGAGACGGTTACATTTATCGTGTGCAAAGCTATGACGCGTGCTGAGGTATGCGGAGACACTAAAAGCACCATAGTAGAACACACAACAATCTTCTAAGTTTAAGCAATAGCCAGTAAGAAGCAGTATAATTCAAGTTTTGGTTATCTATTATTGATTTTTAGCCGGCTTTGGTGCCTTGGACATGAGGTGGAACCTTAACATTTTGCATGAAAGGAGGACTAGCAGCCGCTATGCACGGGAGAATGAGAAAAGTGTTCATATGTAGTAAAAACCTGAGAAATCCGTCCGTTTTCGTCATTTGGTATCGAATCGACTTAAAGCCAGATCGTCACATTGGCCACTCTTCTTTCTGAATCGGTTACATTTATCGTCTGCAAAGCTATGTCGCGTGCTGCGGTATGCGGAGACACTAAAAGCACCATAGTAGAACACAGAAGAAGCTTCTAAGTTGAAGCAATAGCCAGTAAGAAGTAGTAAAATTCAAGTTTTAGTTGTCGATTATTCACTTTTTAGCCGGCTTTGGTGGCTTGGACATGACCTAGGACATTAAGATTATGCATGAAAGGAGGGCTAGAAGCCGCGTTGCACGGGAGAATGTGAAAAGTGTTCATATGTAGTAAAACCTGAGAAATCCGTCCGTTTTCGTCATTTGTTATCGAATCTACTTAAAGCCAGATCGTCACATTGGCCGCTTTTCTCTCTGAGACAGTTACATTTGTCGTCTGCAAAGCTATGTCGCGTGCTGCGGTATGCGGAGACACTAAAACACCATAGTAGAACACAGAAGAAGCCTCTAAGTTGAAGCAATAGAAAGTAAGCAGCAGTACAATTCAAGTTGTGGTTATCGATCATTGAATTTTATCCGGCTTTGGTGCCTTGGACATAAGGTGGACCCTTAGGATTTTGCATGAAAGGAGGACTAGCAGCCGCGTTGCACGGGAGAATGTGAAAAGTGTTCATATGTAGTAAAAACCTGAGAAATCCGTCCGTTTTCGTCATTTGTTATCGAATCGATTTAAAGCCAGACCGTCACATTGGCCGCTCTTCTGTCTGAATCGATTACATTTATCGTCTGCAAAGCTATGTCGCGTGCTGCGGTATGCGGAGACACTAAAAGCACCATAGTAGAACACAGAAGAAGCTTGTAAGTTGAAACAATAGCCAGCAAGAAATAGTACAATTCAAGTTTTAGTTGTCAATTATTCACTTTTTAGCCGGCTTTGGTGGCTTGGACATGACCTAGGACCTTAAGAATTTTCCATGAAAGGAGGACTAGCAGCCGCGTTGCACGGGAGAATGTGAAAAGTGTTCATATGTAGTAAAAACCTGAGAAATCCGTCCGTTTTCGTCATTTGTTATCGAATCGACTTAAAGCCAGATCGTCACATTGGCCGCTTTCCTCTCTGAAACGGTTACATTTATCGTCTGCAAAGCTATGTCGCGTGCTGTGGTATGCGGAGACACTAAAAGCACCATAGTAGAACACAGAAGAAGCTTCTAAGTTGAAGCAATAGCCAAAAAGAAGTAGTACAATTCAAGTTTTAGTTGTCGATTATTCACTTTTTAGGCGGCTTTATTCGCTTGGACATGACCTAGTACCTTAAGATTTCGCATGAAAGGAGGACTAGCAGCCACGTTGCACGGGAGAATGTGAAAAATGTTCATATGTAGTAAAAACCTGAGAAATCCGTCCGTTTTCGTCATTTGTTATCGAATCGACTTAAAGCCAGATCGTCACATTGACCGCTTTTCTCTCTGAGACGGTTACATTTATCGTCTGCAAAGCTATGTCGCGTGCTGCGGTATGCGGAGACACTAAAAGCACCATAGGAGAACACAGAAGAAGCTTCTAAGTTGAAGCAATAGCCAGTAAGAAGTAGTACAATTCAAGTTTTAGTTGTCGATTATTTACTTTTTAGCCGGCTTTATTGGCTTGGTCATGACCTAGTACCTTAAGATTTTGCATGAAAGGAGGACTAGCAGCCGCGTTGCACGGGAGAATGTGAAAAGTGTTCATATGTAGTAAAATCCTGAGAAATCCTTCCGTTTTCGTCATTTGTTATCGTATCGACTTAAAGCCACATCGTCACATTGGCGGTATTTCTCTCTGAGACGGTTACATTTATCGTCTGCAAAGCTATGACGCGTGCTGAGGTATGCGGAGACACTAAAAGCACCATAGTAGAACACAGAAGAAGCTCCTAAGTTGAAGTAATTGCCAGTAAGAAGTAGTACAATTCAATTTTTAGGTGTCGATTATTCACTATTTAGCCTTCTTTGGAGGCTTGGACATGGCCTAGGACCTTAAGATTTTGCATGAAAGGAGGACTAGCAGCCGCGTTCACGGGAGAATGTGAAAAGTGTTCATATGTAGTAAAAACCTGAGAAATCCGTCCGTTTTGGTCATTTGTTATCGAATCGACTTAAAGCCAGATCGTCACATTGGCCGCTTTTCTCTCTGAGACGGTTACATTTATCGTCTGCAAAGCTATGTCGCGTGCTGCGGTATGCGGAGACACTAAAAGCACCATAGTAGAACACAGAAGAAGCTTCTAAGTTGAAGCAATAGCTATAAGAAGCAGTACAATTCAAGTTTTGGTTACCGATTATTGATTTTTAGCCGGCTTTGGTGCCTTGGACATGAGGTGGAACCTTAAGATTTTGCATGAAAGGAGGAATAGCAGCTGCGATGCACGGGAGAATTTGAAAAGGGTTCATATGTAGTAAAAACCTGAGAAATCCGTCAATTTTCGTCATTTGTTATCGAATCGACTTAAAGCCAGATCGTCACATTGGCCGCTTTTCTCTCTGAGACGGTTACATTTATCGTCTGCAAAGCTATGTCGCGTGCTGCGGTATGCGGAGACACTAAAAGCACCATAGTAGAACACAGAAGAAGCCTCTAAGTTGAAGCAATAGAAAGTAAGAAGCAGTACAATTCAAGTTTTGGTTATCGATCATTGATTTTTAGCCGGCTTTGGTGCCTTGGACATAAGGTGGACCCTTAAGATTTTGCATGAAAGGA
Organism: Schistocerca gregaria; assembly: GCF_023897955.1. Classification (NCBI taxonomy): domain Eukaryota; kingdom Metazoa; phylum Arthropoda; class Insecta; order Orthoptera; family Acrididae; genus Schistocerca; species Schistocerca gregaria. The sequence goes on from NC_064925.1 coordinate 588,073,900, forward strand.
GGACTAGCAGCCGCGTTGCACGGGAGAATGTGAAAAGGGATCATATGTAGTAAAAACCTGAGAAATCCGTCCGTTTTCGTCATTTGTTATCGAATCGACTTAAAGCCAGACCGTCACATTGGCCGCTCTTCTCTCTGAATCGGTTACATTTATCGTCTGCAAAGCTATGTCGCGTGCTGCGGTATGCGGAGACACTAAAAGCACCATAGTAGAACACAGAAGAAGCTTGTAAGTAGAAACAATAGCCAGCAAGAAGTAGTACAATTCAAGTTCTAGTTGTCGATTATTCACTTTTTAGCCGGCTTTGGTGGCTTGGACATGACCTAGGACCTTAAGATTTTCCATGAAAGGAGGACTAGTAGCCGCGTTGCACGGGAGAATGTGAAAAGTGTTCATAAGAAGTAAAAACCTGAGAAATTCGTCCCTTTTCGTCATTTGTTATCGAATCGACTTAAAGCCAGATCGTCACATTGGCCGCTCCTCTCTCTGAAACGGTTACATTTATCGTCTGCAAAGCTATGTCATGTGCTGCGGTATGCGGAGACACTTAAAGCACCATAGTAGAACACAGAAGAAGCTTCTAAGTTGAAGCAATAGCCAGTAAGAAGTAGTACAATTCAAGTTTTAGTTGTGGATTATTCACTTTTTAGCCGGCTTTGGTAGCTTGGACATGACCTAGGACCTTAAGATTTTGCATGAAAGGATTACTAGCAGCCGCGTTGCACGGGAGAATGTGAGAAGTGTTCGTATGTAGTAAAAACCTGAGAAAACCGTCCGTTTTCGTCATTTGTTATCGAATCGACTTAAAGCCAGATCGTCACATTCGCCGCTTTTTTCTCTGAGACGGTTACATTTTTCGTCTGCAAAGCTATGTCGCGTGCTGCGGTATGCGGAGACACTAAAAGCACCATAGTAGAACACAGAAGAAGCTTGTAAGTTGAAACAATAGCCAGCAAGAAGTAGTACAATTCAAGTTTTAGTTGTCGATTATTCACTTTTTAGCCGGCTTTCGTGGGTTGGACATGACCTAGGACCTTAAGATTTTCCATGAAAGGAGGACTAGCAGCCGCGTTGCACGGGAGAATGTGAAAAGTGTTCATATGTAGTAAAAACCTGAGAAATCCGTCCGTTTTCGTCATTTGTTATCGAATCGATTTAAAGCCAGATCGTCACATTGGCTGCTTTTCTCTCTGAGACGGTTACATTTATCGTCTGCAAAGCTATGTCGCGTGCTGCGGTATGCGGAGACACTAAAAGCACCATAGGAGAACACAGAAGAAGCTTCTAAGTCGAAGTAATAGCCAGTAAGAAGTAGTACAATTGAAGTTTTAGTTGTCGATTATTCACTTTTTCTCCGGCTTTGGTGCCTTGGACATGAGGTGGAACCTTAAGATTTTGCATGAAGAGAGGACCGGCAGCTGCGTTGCACGGAAGAATGTGAAAAGGGTTCATATGTAGTAAAAACCTGAGAAATACGTCCGTTTTCGTCATTTGTTATCGAATCGACTTAAAGCCAGATCGTCACATTGGCCGTTTTTCTTTCTGAAACAGTTACATTTATCGTCTGCAAAGCTATGTCACGTGCTGCCGTATGCGGAGACACTAAAAGCACCATAGTAGAACACAGAAGAAGCTTCTAAGTTGAAGCAATAGCCAGTAAGAAGTAGAACAATTCAAGTTTTAGTTGTCGATTGTTCACTTTTTAGCCGGCTTTATTGGCTTGGACATGACCTAGTACCTTAAGATTTTGCATGAAAGGAGGACTAACAGCCGCGTTGCACGGGAGAATGTGTAAAGTGTTCATATGTACTAAAAACCTGAGAATTCCGTCCGTTTTCGTCATTTGTTATCGAATCGACTTAAAGCCAGTTCGTCAGATTGTCCGCTCTTCTCTATGAAACGGTTACTTTTATCGTCTGCAAAGCTATGTCGCGTGCTGCGGTATGCGGAGACACTAAAAGCACCATAGGAGAACACAGAAGAAGCTTGTAAGTTGAAGTAATAGCCAGTAAGAAGTAGTTCAATTCATGTTTTAGTTGTCGTTTATTCACTTTTCAGCCGGCTTAGGTGGCTTAGACATGACCTAGGACCTTAAGATTTTGCATGAAAGGAGGACTTGCAGCCGCGTTGCACGGGAGAATGTTAAAAGTGTTCATATGTATTAAAAACCTAAGAAATCCGTCCGTTTTCGTCATTTGTTATCGAATCGACTTAAAGCCAGATCGTCACATTGGCCGCTTTTCTTTCTGAAACAGTTACATTTATCGTCTGCAAAGCTATGTCGCGTGCTGCGGTATGCGGAGACACTAAAAGCACCATAGTAGAACACAGAAGAAGCTTGTAAGTTGAAACAATAGCCAGCAAGGAGTAGTACAGTTCACGTTTTAGTTGTCGATTATTCACTTTTTAGCCGGCTTTGGTGGCTTGGACATTACCTAGGACCTTAAGATTTTGCATGAAAGGAGGACTTGCAGCCGCGTTCACAGGAGAATGTGAAAAGTGTTCATATGTAGTAAAAACCTGAGAAATCCGTCCGTTTTAGTCATTTGTTATCGAATCGACTTAAAGCCAGATCGTCACATTGGCCGCTTTTCTCCCTGAAACGGTTACATTTATCGTCTGCAAAGCTATGTCACGTGCTGCGGTATGCGGAGACACTAAAAGCACCATAGTAGAACACAGAAGAAGCTTCTAAGTTGAAGGAATAACCAGTAACGAGTAGTACAATTCAAGTTTTAGTTGTCGATTATTCACTTTTTACCCGGCTTTATTGGCTTGGACATGACTTAGTACCTTAAGATTTTGCATGAAAGGAGGACTAGCAGCCGCGTTGCAAGGGGGGGGGGGGGGTTGTAAAGTGTTCATATGTACTAAAAACCTGAGAATTCCGTCCGTTTTCGTCATTTGTTATCGAATCGACTTAAAGCCAGTTCGTCAGATTGTCCGCTCTTCTCTATGAAACGGTTACTTTTATCGTGTGCAAAGCTATGTCGCGTGCTGCGGTATGCGGAGACACTAAAAGCACCATAGTAGAACACAGAAGAAGCTTCTAAGTTGAAGCAATAGCCAGTAAGAAGTAGTACAATTCAAGTTTTGGTTGTCGATTATTCACTTTTTAGCCGGCTTTATTGGCTTGGACATGACCTAGTACCTTAAGATGTAGCATGAAAGGAGGACTAGCAGCCGCGTTGCACGGGAGAATGTGAAAAGTGTTCATATGTAGTAAAAACCTGAGAAATCCGTCCGTTTTCGTCATCTGTTATCGTATCGACTTAAAGATAGATCGTCACATTGGCTGCTTTTTTCTCTGAGACGGTTACATTTATCGTCTGTAAAGCTATGACGCGTGCTGCGGTATGCGGAGACACTAAAGGCACCATAGTAGAACACAGAAGAAGCTTCTAAGTTAATGTAATAGCCACTAAGAAGTAGTACAATTCAATTTTTAGGCGTCGATTATTCACTTTTTAGCCGTCTTTGGTGGCTTAGACATGACCTAGGACCTTAATATTTTGCATGAAAGGAGGACTAGCAGCCGAGCTGCACGGGAGAATGAGCAAAGTGTTCATATGTAGTAGAAACCTGAGAAATCCGTCCGTTTTCGTAATTTGTTATCGAATCGACTTAAAGCCAGATCGTCACATTGGCCGCTTTTCTCTCTGAGACGGTTACATTTATCGACTGCAAAGCTATGTCGCGTGCTGCGGTATGCGGAGACACTAAAAGCACCATAGTAGAACACAGAAGAAACTTCTAAGTTGTAGGAATAACCAGTAACAAGTAGTATAATTCAAGTTTTAGTTGTCGATTATTCACTTTTTACCCCGCATTATTGGCTTGGACATGACCTAGTACCTTAAGATTTTGCATGAAAGGAGGACTAGCAGCCGCGTTGCACGGGAGAATGTGAAAAGTGTTCATATGTACTACAAACCTGAGAAATCCGCCCGTTTTCGTCATTTGTTATCGAATCGACTTAAAGCCAGATCGTCAGATTGGCCGCTCTTCTCTATGAAACGGTTACTTTTATCGTCTGTAAAGCTATGTCGCGTGCAGCGGTATGCGGAGACACTAAAAGCACCATAGGAGAACACAGAAGAAGCTTCTAAATTGAAGTAATAGCCAGTAAGAAGTAGTACAATTCAAGTTTTAGTTGTCGATTATTCACTTTTCAGCCGGCTTTGGTGGCTTAGACATGACCTAGGACCTTAAGATTTTGCATGAAAGGAGGACTTGCAGCCGCGTTGCATGGGAGAATGTGAAAAGTGTTCATATGTAGTAAAAACCCGAGAAATCCGTCCGTTTTCGTCATTTGTTATCGAATCGACTTAAAGCCAGATCGTCACATTGGCCGCTTTTCTTTCTGAAACAGTTACATTTATCGTCTGCAAAGCTATGTCACGTGCTGCGGTATGTGGAGACACTAAAAGCACCATAGTAGAACACAGAAGAAACTTCTAAGTTGAAGCAATAGCCATAAGAAGCATTACAATTCAAGTTTTGGTTATCGATTATTGATTTTTAGCCGGCTTTGGTGCCTTGGACATGAGGTGGAACCTTAAGATTTTGCATGAAGAGAGGACTAGCAGCTGCGTTGCACGGGAGAATGTGAAAAGTGTTCATATGTAGTAAAAACATGAGAAATCCGTCCGTTTCCGTCATTTGTTATCGAATCTACTTAAAGCCAGATCGTCACATTGGCCGCTCTTCTCTCTGAATCGGTAACATTTATCGTCTGCAAAGCTATGTCGCGTGCTGCGGTATGCGGAGACACTAAAAGCACCATAGTAGAACACAGGAGAAGCTTCTAAGTTGAAGCAATAGCCAGTAAGAAGTAGTACAATTCAAGTTTTAGTTGTGGATTCTTCACATTTTAGCCGGCTTTGGTGCCTTGGACATGAGGTGGAACCTTAAGAATTTGCATGAATTGAGGACAAGCAGCTGCGTTGCACGGAAGAATGTGAAAAGTTTTCATATGTAGTAAAAACCTGAGAAATCCGTCCGTTTTCGTCATTTGTTATCGAATCTACTTAAAGCCAGATCGTCACATTGGCCGCTCTTCTCTCTGAATCGGTTACATTTATCGTCTGCAAAGCTATGTCGCGTGCTGCGGTATGCGGAGACACTAAAAGCACCATAGTAGAACACAGAAGAAGCTTCTAAGTTGAAGCAATAGCCAGTAAGAAGTAGTACAATTCAAGATTTAGTTGTCGATTATTCACTTTTTAGCCGTCTTTGGTGGCTTAGACATGACATAGGACCTTAATATTTTGCATGAAAGGAGGACTAGCAGCCGAGCTGCACGGGAGAATGAGCAAAGTGTTCATATGTAGTAGAAACCTGAGAAATCCGTCCGTTTTCGTAATTTGTTATCGAATCGACTTAAAGCCAGATCGTCACATTGGCCGCTTTTCTCTCTGAGACGGTTACATTTATCGTCTGCAAAGCTATGTCGCGTGCTGCGGTATGCGGAGACACTAAAAGCACCATAGTAGAACACAAAAGAAACTTCTAAGTTGTAGGAATAACCAGTAACAAGTAGTATAATTCAAGTTTTAGTTGTCGATTATTCACTTTTTACCCGGCATTATTGGCTTGGACATGACCTAGTACCTTAAGATTTTGCATGAAATGAGAATTGCAGCCGCGTTGCACGGGAGAATGTGAAAAGTGTTCATATGTACTACAAACCTGAGAAATCCGTCCGTTTTCGTCATTTGTTATCGAATCGACTTAAAGCCAGATCGTCAGATTGGCCGCTCTTCTCTATGAAACGGTTACTTTTATCGTCTGTAAAGCTATGTCGCGTGCAGCGGTATGCGGAGACACTAAAAGCACCATAGGAGAACACAGAAGAAGCTTCTAAATTGAAGTAATAGCCAGTAAGAAGTAGTACAATTCAAGTTTTAGTTGTCGATTATTCACTTTTCAGCCGGCTTTGGTGGCTTAGACATGACATAGGACCTTAACATTTTGCATGAAAGGAGGACTTGCAGCCGCGTTGCATGGGAGAATGTGAAAAGTGTTCATATGTAGTAAAAACCCGAGAAATCCGTCCGTTTTCGTCATTTGTTATCGAATCGACTTAAAGCCAGTTCGTCACATTGGCCGCTTTTCTTTCTGAAACAGTTACAATTATCGTCTGCAAAGCTATGTCGCGTGCTGAGGTATGCGGAGACACTAAAAGCACCATAGTAGAAAACAGAAGAAGCTTCTAAGTTGAAGCAATAGCCAGTAGGAAGTAGTACAATTAAAGATTTAGTTGTCGATTATTCACTTTTTAGCCGGCTTTATTGGCTTGGACATGACCTAGTACCTTAAGATTTTGCATGAAAGGAGGTCTAGCAGCCGCGTTGCACGGGAGAATGTGAAAAGTGTTCATGTGTAGTAAAAACCTGAGAAATCCGTCCTTTTTCGTCATTTGTTATCGAATCGACTTAAAGCCAGAGCGTCACATTGGCCGCTTTTCTCCCTGAAACGGTTACATTTATCGTCTGCAAAGCTATGTCACGTGCTGCGGTATGCGGAGACACTAAAAGCACCATAGTAGAACACAGAAGAAGCTTCTAAGTTGAAGCAATAGCCATAAGAAGCAGTACAATTCAAGTTTTGGTTATCGATTATTGATTTTTAGCCGGCTTTGGTGCCTTGGACATGAGGTGGAACCTTAAGTTTTTGCATGAATTGACGACTAGCAGCTGCGTTGCACGGGAGAATGTGAAAAGTGTTCATATGTAGTAAAAACCTGAGAAATCCGTCCGTTTTCGTCATTTGTTATCGAATCTACTTAAAGCCAGATCGTCACATTGGCCGCTCTTCTCTCTGAATCGGTTACATTTATCGTCTGCAAAGCTATGTCGCGTGCTGCGGTATGCGGAGACACTAAAAGCACCATAGTAGAACACAGAAGAAGCTTCTAAGTTGAAGCAATAGCCAGTAAGAAGTAGTAGAATTCAAGTTTAGTTGTGGATTCTTCACATTTTAGCCGTCTTTCGTGGCTTGGACATGACCTAGGACCTTCATATTTTGCATGAAAGGAGGACTAGCAGCCGCGGTGCACGGGAGAATGAGAAAAGTGTTCATATGTAGTAGAAACCTGAGAAATCCGTGCGTGTTCGTAATTTGTTATCGAATCGCCTTAAAGCCAGATCGTCACATTGGCCGCTTTTCTTTCTGAAACAGTTACATTTATCGTCTGCAAAGCTATGTCACGTGCTTCGGTATGTGGAGACACTAAAAGCACCATAGTAGAACACAGAAGAAACTTCTAAGTTGAAGCAATAGCCATAAGAAGCAGTACAATTCAAGTTTTGGTTATCGATTATTGATTTTTAGCCGGCTTTGGTGCCTTGGACATGAGGTGGAACCTTAAGATTTTGCATGAAGAGAGGACTAGCAGCTGCGTTGCACGGGAGAATGTGAAAAGTGTTCATATGTAGTAAAAACATGAGAAATCCGTCCGTTTCCGTCATTTGTTATCGAATCTACTTAAAGCCAGATCGTCACATTGGCCGCTCTTCTCTCTGAATCGGTTACATTTATCGTCTGCAAAGCTATGTCGCGTGCTGCGGTATGCGGAGACACTAAAAGCACCATAGTAGAACACAGGAGAAGCTTCTAAGTTGAAGCAATAGCCAGTAAGAAGTAGTACAATTCAAGTTTTAGTTGTAGATTCTTCACATTTTAGCCGTCTTTGGTGGCTTGGACATGACCTAGGACATTAATATTTTGCACGAAAGGAGGACTAGCAGCCGCGGTGTACGGGTGAATGTTAAAAGTGTTCATATGTAGTAGAAACCTGAGAAATCCGTCCGTTTTCGTAATTTGTTATCGAATCGACTTAAAGCCAGATCGTCACATTGGCCGCTTTCCTTTCTGAAACAGTTACATTTATCGTCTGCAAAACTATGTCACGTGCTGCTTTATGCGGAGACACTAAAAGCACCATAGCAGAACACAGAAGAAGCTCCTAAGTTGAAGCAATAGCCAGTAAGAAGTAGTACAATTCAAGTTTCAGTTGTCGATTATTCACTTTTTTGCCGGCTTTATTGGCTTGGACATGACCTAGTACCTTAAGATTTTGCATGAAAGGAGGACTAGCAGCCGCGTTGCACGGGAGAATGTGAAAAGGGTTCATGTGTAGTAAAAACCTGAGAAACACGTCCGTTTCCGTCATTTGTTATCATTTCGACTTAAAGCCAGATTGTCACATTGGCCGTTTTTCTTTCTGAAACAGTTACATTTATCGTCTGCAAAGCTATGTCACGTGCTGCGGTATGCGGAGACACTAAAAGCACCATAGTAGAACACACAAGAAGCTTCTAAGTTGAAGCAATAGCCAGTAAGAAGTAGTACAATTCAAGTTTTAGTTGTCGATTATTCACTTATTAGCCGGCTTTATTGGCTTGGACATGACCTAGTATCTTAAGATTATGCATGAAAGGAGGACTAGCAGCATCGTTGCACGGGAGAATGTGAAAAGTGTTCATATGTAGTAAAAACCTGAGAAATCCGTCCGTTTTCGTCATTTGTTATCGAATCGACTTAAAGCCAGATCGTCACATTGGCCGCTTTTCTCTATGAAATGGTTACATTTATCGTCTGCAAAGCTATGTCGCGTGCTGCGGTATGCGGAGACAATAAAAGCACCCTAGTAGAACACAGAAGAAGCTTCTATGTTGAAGCAATAGCCATAAGAAGCAGTACAATTCAAGTTTTGGTTATCTATTATTGATTTTTAGCTGGCTTTGGTGCCTTGGACATGAGGTGGAACCTTAAGTTTTTGCATGAATTGACGACTAGCAGCTGCGTTGCACGGGAGAATGTGAAAAGTGTTCATATGTAGTAAAAACCTGAGAAATCCGTCCGTTTTCGTCATTTGTTATCGAATCTACTTACAGCCAGATCGTCACATTGGCCGCTCTTCTCTCTGAATCGGTTACATTTATCGTCTGCAAAGCTATGTCGCGTGCTGCGGTATGCGGAGACACTAAAAGCACCATAGTAGAACACAGAAGAAGCTTCTAAGTTGAAGCAATAGCCAGTAAGAAGTAGTAGAATTCAAGTTTAGTTGTGGATTCTTCACATTTTAGCCGTCTTTCGTGGCTTGGACATGACCTAGGACCTTCATATTTTGCATGAAAGGAGGACTAGCAGCCGCGGTGCACGGGAGAATGAGAAAAGTGTTCATATGTAGTAGAAACCTGAGAAATCCGTGCGTGTTCGTAATTTGTTATCGAATCGACTTAAAGCCAGATCGTCACATTGGCCGCTTTTCTTTCTGAAACAGTTACATTTATCGTCTGCAAAGCTATGTCACGTGCTGCGGTATGTGGAGACACTAAAAGCACCATAGTAGAACACAGAAGAAACTTCTAAGTTGAAGCAATAGCCATAAGAAGCAGTACAATTCAAGTTTTGGTTATCGATTATTGATTTTTAGCCGGCTTTGGTGCCTTGGACATGAGGTGGAACCTTAAGAATTTGCATGAATTGAGGACAAGCAGCTGCGTTGCACGGAAGAATGTGAAAAGTGTTCATATGTAGTAAAAACCTGAGAAATCCGTCCGTTTTCGTCATTTGTTATCGAATCTACTTAAAGCCAGATCGTCACATTGGCCGCTCTTCTCTCTGAATCGGTTACATTTATCGTCTGCAAAGCTATGTCGCGTGCTGCGGTATGCGGAGACACTAAAAGCACCATAGTAGAACACAGAAGAAGCTTCTAAGTTGAAGCAATAGCCAGTAAGAAGTAGTACAATTCAAGATTTAGTTGTCGATTATTCACTTTTTAGCCGTCTTTGGTGGCTTAGACATGACATAGGACCTTAATATTTTGCATGAAAGGAGGACTAGCAGCCGAGCTGCACGGGAGAATGAGCAAAGTGTTCATATGTAGTAGAAACCTGAGAAATCCGTCCGTTTTCGTAATTTGTTATCGAATCGACTTAAAGCCAGATCGTCACATTGGCCGCTTTTCTCTCTGAGACGGTTACATTTATCGTCTGCAAAGCTATGTCGCGTGCTGCGGTATGCGGAGACACTAAAAGCACCATAGTAGAACACAAAAGAAACTTCTAAGTTGTAGGAATAACCAGTAACAAGTAGTATAATTCAAGTTTTAGTTGTCGATTATTCACTTTTTACCCGGCATTATTGGCTTGGACATGACCTAGTACCTTAAGATTTTGCATGAAATGAGAATTGCAGCCGCGTTGCACGGGAGAATGTGAAAAGTGTTCATATGTACTACAAACCTGAGAAATCCGTCCGTTTTCGTCATTTGTTATCGAATCGACTTAAAGCCAGATCGTCAGATTGGCCGCTCTTCTCTATGAAACGGTTACTTTTATCGTCTGTAAAGCTATGTCGCGTGCAGCGGTATGCGGAGACACTAAAAGCACCATAGGAGAACACAGAAGAAGCTTCTAAATTGAAGTAATAGCCAGTAAGAAGTAGTACAATTCAAGTTTTAGTTGTCGATTATTCACTTTTCAGCCGGCTTTGGTGGCTTAGACATGACATAGGACCTTAACATTTTGCATGAGAGGAGGACTTGCAGCCGCGTTGCATGGGAGAATGTGAAAAGTGTTCATATGTAGTAAAAACCCGAGAAATCCGTCCGTTTTCGTCATTTGTTATCGAATCGACTTAAAGCCAGTTCGTCACATTGGCCGCTTTTCTTTCTGAAACAGTTACATTTATCGTCTGCAAAGCTATGTCGCGTGCTGAGGTATGCGGAGACACTAAAAGCACCATAGTAGAAAACAGAAGAAGCTTCTAAGTTGAAGCAATAGCCAGTAGGAAGTAGTACAATTAAAGATTTAGTTGTCGATTATTCACTTTTTAGCCGGCTTTATTGGCTTGGACATGACCTAGTACCTTAAGATTTTGCATGAAAGGAGGTCTAGCAGCCGCGTTGCACGGGAGAATGTGAAAAGTGTTCATGTGTAGTAAAAACCTGAGAAATCCGTCCTTTTTCGTCATTTGTTATCGAATCGACTTAAAGCCAGAGCGTCACATTGGCCGCTTTTCTCCCTGAAACGGTTACATTTATCGTCTGCAAAGCTATGTCACGTGCTGCGGTATGCGGAGACACTAAAAGCACCATAGTAGAACACAGAAGAAGCTTCTAAGTTGAAGCAATAGCCATAAGAAGCAGTACAATTCAAGTTTTGGTTATCGATTATTGATTTTTAGCCGGCTTTGGTGCCTTGGACATGAGGTGGAACCTTAAGATTTTGCATGAAGAGAGGACTAGCAGCTGCGTTGCACGGGAGAATGTGAAAAGTGTTCATATGTAGTAAAAGCATGAGAAATCCGTCCGTTTCCGTCATTTGTTATCGAATCTACTTAAAGCCAGATCGTCACATTGGCCGCTCTTCTCTCTGAATCGGTTACATTTATCGTCTGCAAAGCTATGTCGCGTGCTGCGGTATGCGGAGACACTAAAAGCACCATAGTAGAACACAGGAGAAGCTTCTAAGTTGAAGCAATAGCCAGTAAGAAGTAGTACAATTCAAGTTTTAGTTGTAGATTCTTCACATTTTAGCCGTCTTTGGTGGCTTGGACATGACCTAGGACATTAATATTTTGCACGAAAGGAGGACTAGCAGCCGCGGTGTACGGGTGAATGATAAAAGTGCTCATATGTAGTAGAAACCTGAGAAATCCGTCCGTTTTCGTAATTTGTTATCGAATCGACTTAAAGCCAGATCGTCACATTGGCCGCTTTCCTTTCTGAAACAGTTACATTTATCGTCTGCAAAGCTATGTCACGTGCTGCTTTATGCGGAGACACTAAAAGCACCATAGCAGAACACAGAAGAAGCTCCTAAGTTGAAGCAATAGCCAGTAAGAAGTAGTACAATTCAAGTTTCAGTTGTCGATTATTCACTTTTTTGCCGGCTTTATTGGCTTGGACATGACCTAGTACCTTAAGATTTTGCATGAAAGGAGGACTAGCAGCCGCGTTGCACGGGAGAATGTGAAAAGGGTTCATGTGTAGTAAAAACCTGAGAAACACGTCCGTTTCCGTCATTTGTTATCGAATCGACTTAAAGCCAGATTGTCACATTGGCCGTTTTTCTTTCTGAAACAGTTACATTTATCGTCTGCAAAGCTATGTCACGTGCTGCGGTATGCGGAGACACTAAAAGCACCATAGTAGAACACACAAGAAGCTTCTAAGTTGAAGCAATAGCCAGTAAGAAGTAGTACAATTCAAGTTTTAGTTGTCGATTATTCACTTATTAGCCGGCTTTATTGGCTTGGACATGACCTAGTATTTTAAGATTATGCATGAAAGGAGGACTAGCAGCATCGTTGCACGGGAGAATGTGAAAAGTGTTCATATGTAGTAACAACCTGAGAAATCTGTCCGTTTTCGTCATTTGTTATCGAATCGACTTAAAGCCAGATCGTCACATTGGCCGCTTTTCTCTATGAAATGGTTACATTTATCGTCTGCAAAGCTATGTCGCGTGCTGCGGTATGCGGAGACAATAAAAGCACCCTAGTAGAACACAGAAGAAGCTTCTATGTTGAAGCAATAGCCATAAGAAGCAGTACAATTCAAGTTTTGGTTATCTATTATTGATTTTTAGCTGGCTTTGGTGCCTTGGACATGAGGTGGAACCTTAAGTTTTTGCATGAATTGACGACTAGCAGCTGCGTTGCACGGGAGAATGTGAAAAGTGTTCATATGTAGTAAAAACCTGAGAAATCCGTCCGTTTTCGTCATTTGTTATCGAATCTACTTACAGCCAGATCGTCACATTGGCCGCTCTTCTCTCTGAATCGGTTACATTTATCGTCTGCAAAGCTATGTCGCGTGCTGCGGTATGCGGAGACACTAAAAGCACCATAGTAGAACACAGAAGAAGCTTCTAAGTTGAAGCAATAGCCAGTAAGAAGTAGTAGAATTCAAGTTTAGTTGTGGATTCTTCACATTTTAGCCGTCTTTCGTGGCTTGGACATGACCTAGGACCTTAATATTTTGCATGAAAGGAGGACTAGCAGCCGCGGTGCACGGGAGAATGAGAAAAGTGTTCATATGTAGTAGAAACCTGAGAAATCCGTGCGTGTTCGTAATTTGTTATCGAATCGACTTAAAGCCAGATCGTCACATTGGCCGCTTTTCTTTCTGAAACAGTTACATTTATCGTCTGCAAAGCTATGTCACGTGCTGCGGTATGTGGAGACACTAAAAGCACCATAGTAGAACACAGAAGAAACTTCTAAGTTGAAGCAATAGCCATAAGAAGCAGTACAATTCAAGTTTTGGTTATCGATTATTGATTTTTAGCCGGCTTTGGTGCCTTGGACATGAGGTGGAACCTTAAGAATTTGCATGAATTGAGGACAAGCAGCTGCGTTGCACGGGAGAATGTGAAAAGTGTTCATATGTACTACAAACCTGAGAAATCCGTCCGTTTTCGTCATTTGTTATCGAATCGACTTAAAGCCAGATCGTCAGATTGGCCGCTCTTCTCTATGAAACGATTACTTTTATCGTCTGTAAAGCTATGTCGCGTGCAGCGGTATGCGGAGACACTAAAAGCACCATAGGAGAACACAGAAGAAGCTTCTAAATTGAAGTAACAGCCAGTAAGACGTAGTACAATTCAAGTTTTAGTTGTCGATTATTCACTTTTCAGCCGGCTTTGGTGGCTTAGACATGACCTAGGACCTTAAGATTTTGCATGAAAGGAGGACTTGCAGCCGCGTTGCATGGGAGAATGTGAAAAGTTTTCATATGTAGTAAAAACCCGAGAAATCCGTCCGTTTTCGTCATTTGTTATCGAATCGACTTAAAGCCAGTTCGTCACATTGGCCGCTTTTCTTTCTGAAACAGTTACATTTATCGTCTGCAAAGCTATGTCGCGTGCTGAGGTATGCGGAGACACTAAAAGCACCATAGTAGAAAACAGAAGAAGCTTCTAAGTTGAAGCAATAGCCAGTAAGAAGTAGTAGAATACAAGTTTAGTTGTGGATTCTTCACATTTTAGCCGTCTTTGGTGGCTTGGACATGACCTAGGACCTTAATATTTTGCATGAAAGGAGGACTAGCAGCCGCGGTGCACGGGAGAATGAGAAAAGTGTTCATATGTAGTAGAAACCTGAGAAATCCGTGCGTGTTCGTAATTTGTTATCGAATCGACTTAAAGCCAGATGTCACATTGGCCGCTTTTCTTTCTGAAACAGTTACATTGATCGTCTGCAAAGCTATGTCACGTGCTTCGGTATGTGGAGACACTAAAAGCACCATAGTAGAACACAGAAGAAACTTCTAAGTTGAAGCAATAGCCATAAGAAGCAGTACAATTCAAGTTTTGGTTATCGATTATTGATTTTTAGCCGGCTTTGGTGCCTTGGACATGACCTAGGACATTAATATTTTGCATGAAAGGAGGACTAGCAGCCGCGGTATACGGGTGAATGATAAAAGTGTTCATATGTAGTAGAAACCTGAGAAATCCGTCCGTTTTCGTAATTTGTTATCGAATCGACTTAAAGCCAGATCGTCACATTGGCCGCTTTCCTTTCTGAAACAGTTACATTTATCGTCTGCAAAGCTATGTCACGTGCTGCTTTATGCGGAGACACTAAAAGCACCATAGCAGAACACAGAAGAAGCTCCTAAGTTGAAGCAATAGCCAGTAAGAAGTAGTACAATTCAAGTTTCAGTTGTCGATTATTCACTTTTTTGCCGGCTTTATTGGCTTGGACATGACCTAGTACCTTAAGATTTTGCATGAAAGGAGGACTAGCAGCCGCGTTGCACGGGAGAATGTGAAAAGGGTTCATGTGTAGTAAAAACCTGAGAAACACGTCCGTTTCCGTCATTTGTTATCGAATCGACTTAAAGCCAGATTGTCACATTGGCCGTTTTTCTTTCTGAAACAGTTACATTTATCGTCTGCAAAGCTATGTCACGTGCTGCGGTATGCGGAGACACTAAAAGCACCATAGTAGAACAAACAAGAAGCTTCTAAGTTGAAGCAATAGCCAGTAAGAAGTAGTACAATTCAAGTTTTAGTTGTCGATTATTCACTTTTTAGCCGGCTTTATTGGCTTGGACATGACCTAGTATCTTAAGATTATGCATGAAAGGAGGACTAGCAGCATCGTTGCACGGGAGAATGTGAAAAGTGTTCATATGTAGTAAAAACCTGAGAAATCCGTCCGTTTTCGTCATTTGTTATCGAATCGACTTAAAGCCAGATCGTCACATTGGCCGCTTTTCTCTATGAAATGGTTACATTTATCGTCTGCAAAGCTATGTCGCGTGCTGCGGTATGCGGAGACAATAAAAGCACCCTAGTAGAACACAGAAGAAGCTTCTATGTTGAAGCAATAGGCATAGGAAGCAGTACAATTCTAGTTTTGGTTATCGATTATTGATTTTTAGCCGGCTTTGGTGCCTTGGACATGAGGTGGAACCTTAAGATTTTGCATGAAGAGAGGACAGGCAGCTGCGTTGCACGGAAGAATGTGAAAAGGGTTCATATGTAGTAAAAACCTGAGAAATACGTCCGTTTTCGTTATTTGTTATCGAATCGACTTAAAGCCAGATCGTCACATTGGCCGCTTTTCTCTCTGAGACGGTTACATTTATCGTCTGCAAAGCTATGTCGCGTGCTGCGGTATGTGGAGACACTAAAAGCACCATAGTAGAACACAGAAGAAGCTTCTAAGTTGAAGCAATAGCCATAAGAAGCAGTACTATTCAAGTTTTGGTTATCGATTATTGATTTTTAGCCGGCTTTTGTGCCTTGGACATGAGGTGGAACCTTAAGATTTTGCATGAAGAGAGGACCGGCAGCTGCGTTGCACGGAAGAATGTGAAAAGGGTTCATATGTAGTAAAAACCTGAGAAATACGTCCGTTTTCGTCATTTGTTATCGAATCGACTTAAAGCCAGATCGTCACATTGGCCGTTTTTCTTTCTGAAACAGTTACATTTATCGTCTGCAAAGCTATGTCACGTGCTGCCGTATGCGGAGACACTAAAAGCACCATAGTAGAACACAGAAGAAGCTTCTAAGTTGAAGCAATAGCCAGTAAGAAGTAGAACAATTCAAGTTTTAGTTGTCGATTGTTCACTTTTTAGCCGGCTTTATTGGCTTGGACATGACCTAGTACCTTAAGATTTTGCATGAAAGGAGGACTAGCAGCCGCGTTGCGCGCGAGAATGTGAAAAGTGTTCATATGCAGTAAAAACCTGAGAAATCCGTCCGTTTTCGTCATTTGTTATCGAATCGACTTAAAGCCAGATCGTCACATTGGCCGCTCTTCTCACTGAATCGGTTACATTTATCGTCTGCAAAGCTATGTCGCGTGCTGCGGTATGCGGAGACACTAAAAGCACCATAGTAGAACACAGAAGAAGCTTCTAAGTTGAAGCAATAGCCAGTAAGAAGTAGTACAATTCAAGTTTTAGTTGTCGATTATTCACTTTTTAGCCGGCTTTGGTGGCTTGGACATGACGTAGGACCTAAATATTTTGCATGAAAGGAGGACTAGCAGCTGCGTTGCACGGGAGAATGTGAAAAGTGTTCATATGTAGTAAAAACCTGAGAAATCCGTCCGTTTTCGTCATTTGTTATCGAATCGACTTAAAGCCAAATCGTCACATTGGTCGCTTTTCTCTCTGAGACGGTTACATTTATCGTCTGCAAAGCTATGTCGCGTGCAGCGGTATGCGGAGACACTAAAAGCACCATAGTAGAACACAGAAGAAGTTTCTAAGTTGCAGCAATAGCCAGTAAGAAGCAGTAGAATTCAAGTTTTGGTTATCGATTATTGATTTTTAGCCGGCTTTGGAGCCTTGGACATGAGGTGGAACCTTAAGATTTTGCATGAATTGAGGACTAGCAGCTGCGTTGCACGGGAGAATGTGAAAAGTGTTCATATGTAGTAAAAACCTGAGAAATCCGTCCCTTTCCGTCATTTGTTATCGAATCTACTTAAAGCCAGATCGTCACATTGGCCGCTCTTCTCTCTTAATCGGTTACATTTATCGTCTGCAAAGCTATGTCGCGTGCTGCGGTATGCGAAGACACTAAAAGCACCATAGTAGAACACAGAAGAAGCTTCTAAGTTGAAGCAATAGCCAGTAAGAAGTAGTACAATTCAAGATTTAGTTGTGGATTCTTCACATTTTAGCCGTCTTTGGTTGCTTGGACATGACCTAGTACCTTAAGATTTTGCATGAAAGGAGGACTAGCAGCATCGTTGCACGGGAGAATGTGAAAAGGGTTCATATGTAGTAAAAACCTGAGAAATCCGTCCGTTTTCGTCATTTGTTATCGAATCGACTTAAAGCCAGATCGTCACATTGGCCGCTTTTCTCTCTGAGACGGTTACATTTATCGTCTGCAAAGCTATGTCGCGTGCTGCGGTATGCGGAGACACTAAAAGCACCATAGTAGAACACAGTAGAAGCTTCTAAGTTGAAGCAATAGGCATAAGAAGCAGTAGAATTCTAGTTTTGGTTATCGATTATTGATTTTTAGCCGGCTTTGGTGCCTTGGACATGAGGTGGAACCTTAAGATTTTGCATGAAGAGAGGACCGGCAGCTGCGTTGCACGGAAGAATGTGAAAAGGGTTCATATGTAGTAAAAACCTGAGAAATACGTCCGTTTTCGTCATTTGTTATCGAATCGACTTAAAGCCAGATCGTCACATTGGCCGTTTTTCTTTCTGAAACAGTTACATTTATCGTCTGCAAAGCTATGTCACGTGCTGCCGTATGCGGAGACACTAAAAGCACCATAGTAGAACACAGAAGAAGCTTCTAAGTTGAAGCAATAGCCAGTAAGAAGTAGAACAATTCAAGTTTTAGTTGTCGATTGTTCACTTTTTAGCCGGCTTTATTGGCTTGGACATGACCTAGTACCTTAAGATTTTGCATGAAAGGAGGACTAGCAGCCGCGTTGCGCGCGAGAATGTGAAAAGTGTTCATATGCAGTAAAAACCTGAGAAATCCGTCCGTTTTCGTCATTTGTTATCGAATCGACTTAAAGCCAGATCGTCACATTGGCCGCTCTTCTCACTGAATCGGTTACATTTATCGTCTGCAAAGCTATGTCGCGTGCTGCGGTATGCGGAGACACTAAAAGCACCATAGTAGAACACAGAAGAAGCTTCTAAGTTGAAGCAATAGCCAGTAAGAAGTAGTACAATTCAAGTTTTAGTTGTCGATTATTCACTTTTTAGCCGGCTTTGGTGGCTTGGACATGACGTAGGACCTAAATATTTTGCATGAAAGGAGGACTAGCAGCCGCGTTGCACGGGAGAATGTGAAAAGTGTTCATATGCAGTAAAAACCTGAGAAATCCGTCCGTTTTCGTCATTTGTTATCGAATCGACTTAAAGCCAGATCGTCACATTGGCCGCTCTTCTCACTGAATCGGTTACATTTATCGTCTGCAAAGCTATGTCGCGTGCTGCGGTATGCGGAGACACTAAAAGCACCATAGTAGAACACAGAAGAAGCTTCTAAGTTGCAGCAATAGCCAGTAAGAAGCAGTAGAATTCAAGTTTTGGTTATCGATTATTGATTTTTAGCCGGCTTTGGAGCCTTGGACATGAGGTGGAACCTTAAGATTTTGCATGAATTGAGGACTAGCAGCTGCGTTGCACGGGAGAATGTGAAAAGTGTTCATATGTAGTAAAAACCTGAGAAATCCGTCCCTTTCCGTCATTTGTTATCGAATCTACTTAAAGCCAGATCGTCACATTGGCCGCTCTTCTCTCTTAATCGGTTACATTTATCGTCTGCAAAGCTATGTCGCGTGCTGCGGTATGCGAAGACACTAAAAGCACCATAGTAGAACACAGAAGAAGCTTCTAAGTTGAAGCAATAGCCAGTAAGAAGTAGTACAATTCAAGATTTAGTTGTGGATTCTTCACATTTTAGCCGTCTTTGGTTGCTTGGACATGACCTAGGACCCTAATATTTTGCATGAAAGGAGGACTAGCAGCCGCGGTGCACGGGAGAATGAGAAAAGTGTTCATATGTAGTAGAAACCTGAGAGATCCGTCGGTTTTCGTAATTTGTTATCGAATCGACGTAAAGCCAGATCGTCACATTGGCCGCTTTTCTCTCTGAGAGGGTTACATTTATCGTCTGCAAAGCTATTTCGCGTGTTGCGGTATGCGGAGACACTAAAAGCACCATAGTAGAACACAGAAGAAGCTTCTAAGTTGAAGCAATGGCCAGTAAGAAGTAGTACAATTCAAGTTTTGGTTATCGATTATTGATTTTTAGACGGCTTTGGTACCTTGGACATGAGGTGGGACCTTAGGATTTTGCATGAAAAGAGGACTAGCAGCTGCGTAGCACGGTAGAATGTGAAAAGTGTTCATATGTAGTAAAAACCTGAGAAATCCGTCCGTTTTCGTCATTTGATATCGAATCGACTTACAGCCAGATCGTCACATTGGCCATTTTTCTTTCTGAAACAGTTACATTTATCGTCTGCAAAGCTATGTCACGTGCTGCGGTATGCGGAGACACTAAAAACACCATAGTAGAACACAGAAGAAGCTTCTAAGTTGAAGCAATAGCCAGTAAGAAGTAGTACAATTCAAGTTTTAGTCGTCAATTATTCACTTTTTAGCCGGCTTCATTGGCTTGGACATGACCTAGAACCTTAAGATTTTGCATGAAAGGAGGACTAGCAGCCGCGTTGCACGGGAGAATGTGAAAAGAGTTCATATCTAGTAAAAACCTGAGAAATCCGTCCGTTTTCGTCATTTTTTATCGAATCGACTTAAAGCCAGATCGTCACATTGGCCGCTTTTCTCTCTGAGACGGTTACATTAATCGTCTGCAAAGCTATGTCGCGTGCTGCGGTATGCGGAGACACTCAAAGCACCATAGTAGAACACAGAAGAAGCTTCTAAGTTGAAGCAATAGCCATAAGAAGCAGTACAATTCAAGTTTTGGTTATCGATTATTATTTTTAGACTGCTTTGGTGCCTTGGATATGAGGTGGAACCTTAAGATTTTGCATGAAAGGAGGACTAGCAGCTGCGTTGCACGGGAGGATATGAAAAGGGTTCATATGTAGTAAAAACCTGAGAAATCCGTCCGTTTTCGTCATTTGTTATCGAATCTACTTAAAGCCAGATCGTCACATTGGCCACTCTTCTCTCTGAATCGGTTACATTTATCGTCTGCAAAGCTATGTCGCGTGCTGCGGTATGCGGAGACACTAAAAGCACCATAGTAGAACACAGAAGAAGCTTCTATCTTGAAGCAATAGCCAGTAATAAGTTGTACAATTCAAGTTTTAGTTGTCGATTATTCAAATTTTAGCCGGCTTTGGTGGCTTGGACATGACCTAGGACCTTAATATTTTGAATGAAAGGAGGACTTGCAGCCGCGGTGCACGGGAGAATGAGAAAAGTGTTCATATGTAGTAAAAACCTAAGAAATCCGTCCGTTTTCGTAATTTGTTATCGAATCGACTTAAAGCCAGATCGTCACATTGGCCGCTTTTCTCTCTGAGACGGTTACATTAATCGTCTGCAAAGCTATGTCGCGTGCTGCGGTATGCGGAGACACTAAAACACCATAGTAGAACACAGAAGAAGCTTCTATGTTGAAGCAATGGCCAGTAAGAAGTAGTAAAATTCAAGTTTTGGTTATCGATTATTGATTTTTAGCCGGCTTTGGTGCCTTGGACATGAGGTGGAACCTTAAGATTTTGCATGAAAGGAGGACTAGCAGCTGCGTTGCACGGGAGAATGTGAAAAAGGTTCATATGTAGTAAAAACCTGAGAAATCCGTCCGTTTTCGTCATTTGTTATCGAATCGACTTAAAGCCAGATCGTCACATTGTCCGCTTTTCTCTCTGAGACGGTTACATTTATCGTCTGCAAAGCTATGTCGCGCGCTGCGGTATGCGAAGACACTAATAACACCATAGTAGAACACAGAAGAAAGTTCTAAGTTGAAGCATTAGACATAAGAAGCAGTACAATTCAAGTTTTGGTTATCGATTATTGATTTTTAGCCGGCTTTGGTGACTTGGACATGACCTAGGACGTTAAGATTTTGCATGAAAGGAGTTCTTGCAGCCGCGTTGCACGGGAGAATGTGAAAAGTGTTCATATGTAGTAAAAACCTGAGAAATCCGTCCGTTTTCGTCTTTTGTTATCGAATCGACTTAAAGCCAGATCGTCACATTGGCCGCTTTTCTCTCTGAGACGGTTACATTTATCGTCTGCAAAGCAATGTCGCGTGCTGCGGTATGCGGAGACACTAAAAGCACCATAGTAGAACACAGAAGAATCTTCTAAGTTGAAGCAATAGCCATAAGAAGCAGTAGAATTCAAGTTTTGGTTATCGATTATTGATTTTTAGCCGGCTTTGGTGCCTTGGACATGAAGTGGAACCTTAAGATTTTGCATGAAAGGAGGACTAGCAGCTGCGTTGCACGGGAGAATGTGAAAAGTGTTCATATGTAGTAAAAACCTGAGAAATCCGTCCGATTTCGTCATTTGTTATCGAATATACTTAAAGCCAGATTGTCACATTGGCCGCTTTTCTTTCTGAAACAGTTACATTTATCGTCTGCAAAGCTATGTCACGTGCTGCGGTATGCGGAGACACTAAAAGCACCATAGTAGAACACATGAGATGCTTCTAAGTTGAAGCAATAGCCAGTAAGAAGTAGTACAATTCAAGTTTTAGTTGTCGATTATTCACATTTAGCCGGCTTTATTGGCTTGGACATGACCTAGTACCTTAAGATTTTGCATGAAAGGAGGACTAGCAGCCGCGTTGCACTGGAGAATGTGAAAAAGGTTCATATGTAGTAAAAACCTGAGAAATACGTCCGTTTTCGTCATTTGTTATCGAATCGACTTAAAGCCAGATCGTCACATTGGCCGCTCTTCTCTCTGAATCGGTTACATTTATCGTCTGCAAAGCTATGTCGCGTGCTGCGGTATGCGGAGACACTAAAAGCACCATAGTAGAACACAGGAGAAGCTTCTAAGTTGAAGCAATAACCAGTAAGAAGTAGTACAATTCAAGTTTTGGTTATCGATTATTGATTTTTAGCCGGCTTTGGTGCCTTGGACATGAGGTGGGACCTTAAGATTTTGCATGAAAGGAGGACTAGCAGCTGCGTTGCACGGTAGAATGTGAAAAGTGTTCATATGTAGTAAAAACCTGAGAAATCCGTCCGTATTCGTCATTTGATATCGAATCGACTTAATGCTAGATCGTCACATTGGCCGCTTTTTTCTCTGAGACGGTTACATTTATCGTCTGCAAAGCTATGTCGCGTGCTGCGGTATGCGGGGACACTAAAAGCACCATAGTAGAACACAGAAGAAGTTTCTAAGTTGAAGCAATAGCCATAAGAAGCAGTACAATTCAAGTTTTGGTTATCGATTATTGATTTTTAGCCGGCTTTGGTGCCTTGGACATGAGGTGGAACCTTAAGATTTTGCATGGAAGGAGGACTAGCAGCTGCGTTGCACGGGAGAATGTGAAAAGGGTTCATATGTAGTAAAAACCTAAGAAATCCGTCCGTTTTCGTCATTTGTTATCGAATCGACCTAAAGCCAGTTCGTCAGATTGTCCGCTCTTCTCTATGAAACGGTTACTTTTATCGTCTGCAAAGCTATGTCGCGCGCTGCGGTATGCGGAGACACTAAAAGCAATATCGGAGAACACAGAAGAAGCTTGTAAGTTGAAGTAATAGTCAGTAAGAAGTAGTACAATTCAAGTTTTAGTTGTCGATTATTCACTTTTCAGCCGGCATTGGTGGCTTAGACATGACCTAGGACCTTAAGATTTTGCATGAAAGGAGGACTTGCAGCAGCGTTGCACGGGAGAATGTGAAAAGTGTTCATATGTAGTAAAAACCTGAGAAATCCGTCCGTTTTCGTCATTTGTTATCGCATCGACTTAAAGCCAGATCGTCACATTGGCCGCTTTTCTTTCTGAAACAGTTACATTTATCGTCTGCAAAGCTATGTCACGTGCTGCGGTATGCGGAGACACTAAAAGCACCATAGTAGAACACAGAAGAAGCTTCTAAGTTGAAGCAATAGCCAGTAAGAAGTAGTACAATTCAAGTTTTAGTTGTCGATTATTCACTTTTAGCCGGCTCTGTTGGCTTGGACATGACCTAGTACGTTACGATTTTGCAAGAAAGGAGGACTAGCAGCTGCGTTGCACGTGAGAATGTGAAAAGGGTTCATATGTAGTAAAAACCTGAAAAATACGTCCGTTTTAGTCATTTGTTATCGAATCGACTTAAAGCCAGATCGTCACATTGGCCGCTTTTCTCTCTGAGACGGTTACATTTATCGTCTGCAAAGCTATGTCGCGTGCTGCGGTATGCGGAGACACTAAAAGCACCATAGTAGAACACAGAAGAAGCTTCTAAGTTGAAGCAATAACCAGTAAGAAGTAGTACAATTCAAGTTTTGGTTATCGATTATTGATTTTTAGCCGGCTTTGGTGCCCTGGACATGAGGTGGGACCTTAAGATTTTGCATGAAAGGAGGACTAGCAGCTGCGTTGCACGGTAGAATGTGAAAAGTGTTCATATGTAGTAAAAACCTGAGAAATCCGTCCGTTTTCGTCATTTGATATCAAATCGACTTAATGCCAGATCGTCACATTGGCCGCTTTTTTCTCTGAGACGGTTACATTTATCGTCTGCAAAGCTATGTCGCGTGCTGCGGTATGCGGAGACACTAAAAGCACCATCGTAGAACACAGAAGAAGCTTCTAAGTTGAAGCAATAGCCATAAGAAGCAGTACAATTCAAGTTTTGGTTATCGATTATTGATTTTTACCCGGCTTTGGTGCCTTGGACATGAGGTGGAACCTTAAGATTTTGCATGGAAGGAGGACTAGCAGCTGCGTTGCACGGGAGAATGTGAAAAGGGTTCATATGTAGTAAAAACCTGAGAACTCCGTCCGTTTTCGTCATTTGTTATCGAATCGACTTAAAGCCAGATCGTCACATTGTCCGCTTTTCTCTCTGAGACGGTTACATTTATCGTCTGCAAAGCTATGTCGCGCGCTGCGGTATGCGAAGACACTAATAACACCATAGTAGAACACAGAAGAAAGTTCTAAGTTGAAGCATTAGACATAAGAAGCAGTACAATTCAAGTTTTGGTTATCGATTATTGATTTTTAGCCGGCTTTGGTGCCTTGGACATGAGGTGGAACCTTAAGATTTTGCATGAAACAGGACTAGCAGCTGCGTTGCACGGGAGAATGTGAAAAGGGTTCATATGTAGTAAAAACCTGAGAAATCCGTCCGTTTTCGTCATTTGTTATCGAATCTACTTAAAGCCAGATCGTCACATTGGCCACTCTTCTCTCTGAATCGGTTACATTTATCGTCTGCAAAGCAATGTCGCGTGCTGCGGTATGGGGAGACACTAAAACCACCATAGTAGAACACAGAAGAAGCTTCTAAGTTGAAGCAATGGCCAGTAACAAGTAGTACAATTCAAATTTTAGTTGTCGATTATTCACTTTTTAGCCGCCTTTATTGGCTTTGACATGACCTAGGACTTTAAGATTTTGCATGAAAGGAGGACTAGCAGCCGTGTTGCACTGGAGAATGTGAAAAAGGTTCATATGTAGTAGAAACCTGAGAAATCCGTCCGTTTTCGTCATTTGTTATTGAATCGACTTAAAGCCAGTCGTCAGATTGGCCGCTCTTCTCTATGAAACGGTTACTTTTATCGTCTGCAAAGCTATGTCGCGTGCTGCGGTATGCGGAGACACTAAAAGCACCATAGTAGAACACAGAAGAAGCTTCTAAGTTGAAGAAATACCCAGTAAGAAGTAGTACAATTCAAGTTTTAGTTGTCGATTATTCACTTTTTAGCCGGCTTTGGTGACTTGGACATGACCTAGGACGTTAAGATTTTGCATGAAAGGAGGACTTGCAGCCGCGTTGCACGGGAGAATGTGAAAAGTGTTCATATGTAGTAAAAACCTGAGAAATCCGTCCGTTTTCGTCTTTTGTTATCGAATCGACTTAAAGCCAGATCGTCACATTGGCCGCTTTTCTCTCTGAGACGGTTACATTTATCGTCTGCAAAGCCATGTCGCGTGCTGCGGTATGCGGAGACACTAAAAGCACCATAGTAGAACACAGAAGAATCTTCTAAGTTGAAGCAATAGCCATAAGAAGCAGTAGAATTCAAGTTTTGTTTATCGATTATTGATTTTTAGCCGGCTTTGGTGCCTTGGACATGAGGTGGAACCTTAAGATTTTGCATGAAAGGAGGACTAGCAGCTGCGTTGCACGGGAGAATGTGAAAAGTGTTCATATGTAGTAAAAACCTGAGAAATCCGTCCGATTTCGTCATTTGTTATCGAATATACTTAAAGCCAGATTGTCACATTGGCCGCTTTTCTTTCTGAAACAGTTACATTTATCGTCTGCAAAGCTATGTCACGTGCTGCGGTATGCGGAGACACTAAAAGCACCATAGTAGAACACAGAAGATGCTTCTAAGTTGAAGCAATAGCCAGTAAGAAGTAGTACAATTCAAGTTTTAGTTGTCGATTATTCACTTTTAGCCGGCTTTATTGGCTTGGACATGACCTAGTACCTTAAGATTTTGCATGAAAGGAGGACTAGCAGCCGCGTTGCACTGGAGAATGTGAAAAAGGTTCATATGTAGTAAAAACCTGAGAAATACGTCCGTTTTTGTCATTTGTTATCGAATCGACTTAAAGCCAGATCGTCACATTGGCCGCTCTTCTCTCTGAATCGGTTACATTTATCGTCTGCAAAGCTATGTCGCGTGCTGCGGTATGCGGAGACACTAAAAGCACCATAGTAGAACACAGGAGAAGCTTCTAAGTTGAAGCAATAACCAGTAAGAAGTAGTACAATTCAAGTTTTGGTTATCGATTATTGATTTTTAGCCGGCTTTGGTGCCTTGGACATGAGGTGGGACCTTAAGATTTTGCATGAAAGGAGGACTAGTAGCTGCGTTGCACGGTAGAATGTGAAAAGTGTTCATATGTAGTAAAAACCTGAGAAATCCGTCCGTATTCGTCATTTGATATCGAATCGACTTAATGCCAGATCGTCACATTGGCCGCTTTTTTCTCTGAGACGGTTACATTTATCGTCTGCAAAGCTATGTCGCGTGCTGCGGTATGCGGGGACACTAAAAGCACCATAGTAGAACACAGAAGAAGTTTCTAAGTTGAAGCAATAGCCATAAGAAGCAGTACAATTCAAGTTTTGGTTATCGATTATTGATTTTTAGCCGGCTTTGGTGCCTTGGACATGAGGTGGAACCTTAAGATTTTGCATGGAAGGAGGACTAGCAGCTGCGTTGCACGGGAGAATGTGAAAAGGGTTCATATGTAGTAAAAACCTAAGAAATCCGTCCGTTTTCGTCATTTGTTATCGAATCGACCTAAAGCCAGTTCGTCAGATTGTCCGCTCTTCTCTATGAAACGGTTACTTTTATCGTCTGCAAAGCTATGTCGCGTGCTGCGGTATGCGGAGACACTAAAAGCAATATCGGAGAACACAGAAGAAGCTTGTAAGTTGAAGTAATAGTCAGTAAGAAGTAGTACAATTCAAGTTTTAGTTGTCGATTATTCACTTTTCAGCCGGCATTGGTGGCTTAGACATGACCTAGGACCTTAAGATTTTGCATGAAAGGAGGACTTGCAGCAGCGTTGCACGGGAGAATGTGAAAAGTGTTCATATGTAGTAAAAACCTGAGAAATCCGTCCGTTTTCGTCATTTGTTATCGCATCGACTTAAAGCCAGATCGTCACATTGGCAGCTTTTCTTTCTGAAACAGTTACATTTATCGTCTGCAAAGCTATGTCACGTGCTGCGGTATGCGGAGACACTAAAAGCACCATAGTAGAACACAGAAGAAGCTTCTAAGTTGAAGCAATAGCCAGTAAGAAGTAGTACAATTCAAGTTTTAGTTGTCGATTATTCACTTTTAGCCGGCTCTGTTGGCTTGGACATGACCTAGTACCTTACGATTTTGCAAGAAAGGAGGACTAGCAGCTGCGTTGCGCGGGAGAATGTGAAAAGGGTTCATATGTAGTAAAAACCTGAAAAATACGTCCGTTTTCGTCATTTGTTATCGAATCGACTTAAAGCCAGATCGTCACATTGGCCGCTTTTCTCTCTGAGACGGTTACATTTATCGTCTGCAAAGCTATGTCGCGTGCTGCGGTATGCGGAGACACTAAAAGCACCATAGTAGAACACAGAAGAAGCTTCTAAGTTGAAGCAATAACCAGTAAGAAGTAGTACAATTCAAGTTTTGGTTATCGATTATTGATTTTTAGCCGGCTTTGGTGCCTTGGACATGAGGTGGGACCTTAAGATTTTGCATGAAAGGAGGACTAGCAGCTGCGTTGCACGGTAGAATGTGAAAAGTGTTCATATGTAGTAAAAACCTGAGAAATCCGTCCGTTTTCGTCATTTGATATCAAATCGACTTAATGCCAGATCGTCACATTGGCCGCTTTTTTCTCTGAGACGGTTACATTTATCGTCTGCAAAGCTATGTCGCGTGCTGCGGTATGCGGAGACACTAAAAGCACCATCGTAGAACACAGAAGAAGCTTCTAAGTTGAAGCAATAGCCATAAGAAGCAGTACAATTCAAGTTTTGGTTATCGATTATTGATTTTTACCCGGCTTTGGTGCCTTGGACATGAGGTGGAACCTTAAGATTTTGCATGGAAGGAGGACTAGCAGCTGCGTTGCACGGGAGAATGTGAAAAGGGTTCATATGTAGTAAAAACCTGAGAACTCCGTCCGTTTTCGTCATTTGTTATCGAATCTACTTAAAGCCAGATCGTCACATTGGCTGCTTTCTCTGTGAATCGGTTACATTTATCGTCTGCAAAGCTATGTCGCGTGCTGCGGTATGCGGAGACACTAAAAGCACCATAGTAGAACACAGAAGAAGCTTCAAAGTTGAAGCAATAGCCAGTAAGATGTAGTACAATTCAAGTTTTAGTTGTCGATTATTCACATTTTAGCAAGCTTTGGTGGCTTGGACATGACCTAGGACTTTAATATTTTGAATGAAAGGAGGACTAGCAGCCGCGGTGCACGGGAGAATGAGAAAAGTGTTCATATGTAGTAAAAACCTAAGAAATCCGTCCGGTTTCGTAATTTGTTATCGAATCGACTTAAAGCCAGATCGTCACATTGGCCGCTTTTCTCTCTGAGACGGTTACATTTATCGTCTGCAAAGCTATGTCGCGTGCTGCGGTATGCGGAGACACTAAAAGCACCATAGTAGAACACAGAAGAATCTTCTAAGTTGAAGCAATAGCCATAAGAAGCAGTACAATTCAAGTTTTGGTTATCGATTATTGATTTTTAGCCGGCTTTGGTGCCTTGGACATAAGGTGGACCCTTAAGATTTTGCATGAGAGGAGGACTAGCAGCCGCGTTGCACGGGAGAATGTGAAAAGGGTTCATATGTAGTAAAAACCTGAGAAATCCGTCCGTTTTCGTCATTTGTTATCGAATCGACTTAAAGCCAGACCGTCACATTGGCCGCTCTTCTCTCTGAATCGGTTAAATTTATCGTCTGAAAAGCTATGTCGCGTGCTGCGGTATGCGGAGACACTAAATGCACCATAGTGGAAACCAGAAGAAGCTTCTAAGTTGAAGCAATAGCCTGTAAGATGTAGTACAATTCAAGTTTTAGTTGTCGATTATTCACATTTTATCCGGCTTTGGTGGCTTAGACATGACCTAGGACCTTAATATTTTGAACGAATGGAGGACTAGAAGCCGCCGTGCACGGGAGTTTGAGAAAAGTGTTCATATGTCCGTTTTCGTAATTTGTTATCGAATCGACTTAAAGCCAGATCGTCACATTGGCCGCTTTTCTCTCTGAGACGGTTACATTTATCGTCTGCAAAGCTATGTCGCGTGCTGCGGTATGCGGAGACACTAAAAGCACCATAGTTGAACACAGCAGAAGCTTCTAAGTTGAAGCAATGGCCAGTAAGAAGTAGTACAATTCAAGTTTTGTTTATCAATTATTGATTTTTAGCCGGCTTTGGTGCCTTGGACATGAGGTGGAACCTTAAGATTTTGCATGAAAGGAGGACTTGCAGCAGCGTTGCACGGGAGAATGTGAAATGTGTTCATATGTAGTAAAAACCTGAGAAATCCGTCCGTTTTCGTCATTTGTTATCGAATCGACTTAAAGCCAGATCGTCACATTGGCCGCTTTTCTTTCTGAAACAGTTACATTTATCGTCTGCAAAGCTATGTCACTTGCTTCGGTATGCGGAGACACTAAAAGCACCATAGTAGAACACAGAAGAAGCTTCTAAGTTGAAGCAATAGCCAGTAAGAAGTAGTACAATTCAAGTTTTAGTTGTCGATTATTCACTTTTAGCCGGCTTTGTTGGCTTGGACATCATCTAGTACCTTAAGATTTTGCATGAAAGGAGGACTAGCAGCTGCGTTGCACGGGAGAATGTGAAAAGGGTTCATATGTAGTAAAAACCTGAGAAATACGTCCGTTTTCGTCATTTGTTATCGAATCGACTTAAAGCCAGATCGTCACATTGGCCGCTTTTCTCTCTGAGACGGTTACATTTATCGTCTGCAAAGCTATGTCGCAAGCTGCGGTATGCGGAGACACTAAAAGCACCATAGTAGAACACAGAAGAAGCTTCTAAGTTGAAGCAATAACCAGTAAGAAGTAGTACAATTCAAGTTTTGGTTATCGATTATTGATTTTTAGCCGGCTTTGGTGCCTTGGACATGAGGTGGGACCTTAAGATTTTGCATGAAAGGAGGACTAGCATCTGCGTTGCACGGTAGAATGTGAAAAGTGTTCATATGTAAAAAAACCTAAGAAATCCGTCCGTTTTCGTCATTTGATACCAAATCGACTTAATGCCAGATCGTCACATTGGCCGCTTTTTTCTCTGAGACGGTTACATTTATCGTCTGCAAAGCTATGTCGCGTGCTACGGTATGCGGAAACACTAAAAGCACCATAGTAGAACACAGAAGAAGCTTCTAAGTTGAAGCAATAGCCATAAGAAGCAGTACAATTCAAGTTTTGGTTATCGATTATTGATTTTTAGCCGGCTTTGGTGCCTTGGACATGAGGTGGAACCTTAAGATTTTGCATGGAAGGAGGACTAGCAGCTGCGTTGCACGGGAGAATGTGAAAAGGGTTCATATGTAGTAAAAACCTGAGAAATCCGTCCGTTTTCGTCATTTGTTATCGAATCTACTTAAAGCCAGATCGTCACATTGGCCGCTGTTCTCTCAGAATCGGTTACATTTATCGTCTGCAAAGCTATGTCGCGTGCTGCGGTATGCGGAGACACTAAAAGCACCATAGTAGAACACAGAAGAAGCTTCTAAGTGAAAGCAATAGCCAGTAAGATGTAGTACAATTCAAGTTTTAGTTGTCGATTATTCACATTTTAGCCGGCTTTGGTGGCTTGGACATGACCTAGGACCTTAATATTTTGAATGAAAGGAGGACTAGCAGCCGCGGTGCACGGGAGAATGAGAAAAGTGTTCATATGTAGTAAAAACCTAAGAAATCCGTCCGGTTTCGTAATTTGTTATCGAATCGACTTACACCCAGATCGTCACATTGGCCGCTTTTCTCTCTGAGACGGTTACATTTATCGTCTGCAAAGCTATGTCGCGTGCTGCGGTATGCGGATTCACTAGAAGAACCATAGTAGAACACAGAAGAACCTTCTAAGTGGAAGCAATGGCCAGCAAGAAGTAGTACAATTCAAGTTTTGGTTATCGATTATTGATTTTTAGCCGGCTTTGGTGCCTTGGACATGAGGTGGGACCTTAGGATTTTGCGTGAAAGGAGGACTAGCAGCTGCGTTGCACGGTAGAATGTGAAAAGTGTTCATATGTAGTAAAAACCTGATAATTCCGTCCGTTTTCGTCATTTGATATCGAATCGACTTAATGCCAGATCGTCACATTGGCCGCTTTTCTCTCTGAGACGGTTACATTTATCGTCTGCAAAGCTATGTCGCGTGCTGCGGTACGCGGAGACACCAAAAGCACCATAGTTGAACACAGAAGAAGCTTCTAAATTGAAGCAATAACCAGTAAGAAGTAGTACAATTCAAGTTTTGGTTATCGATTATTGATTTTTAGCCGGCTTTGGTGCCTTGGACATGAGGTGGGACCTTAGGATTTTGCGTGAAAGGAGGACTAGCAGCTGCGTTGCACGGTAGAATGTGAAAAGTGTTCATATGTAGTAAAAACCTGATAAATCCGTCCGTTTTCGTCATTTGATATCGAATCGACTTAATGCCAGATCGTCACATTGGCCGCTTTTTTCTCTGAGACGGTTACATTTATCGTCTGCAAAGCTATGTCGCGTGCTGCGGTATGCGGAGACACTAAAAGCACCATAGTAGAACACAGAAGAAGCTTCTATGTTGAAGCAATAGCCATAAGAAGCAGTACAATTCAAGTTTTGGTTATCGATTATTGATTTTTAGCCGGCTTTGGTGCCTTGGACAGGAGGTGGAACCTTAAGATTTTGCATGGAAGGAGGACTAGCAGCTGCGTAGCACGGGAGAATGTGAAAAGGGTTCATATGTAGTAAAAACCTGAGAAATCCGTCCGTTTTCGTCATTTGTTATCGAATCTACTTAAAGCCAGATCGTCACATTGGCCGCTCTTCTCTCTGAATCGCTTACATTTATCGTCTGCAAAGCTATGTCGCGTGCTGCGGTATGCGGAGACACTAAAAACACCATAGTAGAACACAGAAGAAGCTCCTAAGTTGAAGCAATAGCCAGTAAGAAGTAGTACAATTCAAGTATTAGTTGTCGATTATTCACTTTTCAGCCGGCTTTGATGGCTTGGACATGACCTAGGACCTTAAGATTTTCCATAAAAAAAGGACTAGCAGCCGCGTTGCACGGGAGAATGTGAAAAGTGTTCATATGCAGTAAAAACCTGAGAAATCCGTCCGTTTTCCTCATTTGTTATCGAATCTACTTAAAGCCAGATCGTCACATTGGCCGCTCTTCTCTCTGAATCGCTTACATTTATCGTCTGCAAAGCTCTGTCGCGTGCTGCGGTATGCGGAGACACTAAAAACACCATAGTAGAACACAGAAGAAGCTCCTAAGTTGAAGCAATAGCCAGTAAGAAGTAGTACAATTCAAGTTTTAGTTGTCGATTATTCACTTTTTAGCCGGCTTTATTGGCTTTGACATGACCAAGTACCTTAAGATTTTGCATGAAAGGAGGACTAGCAGCCGCGTTGCACGGGAGAATGTGAAAAGGGTTCATATGTACTAAAGACCTGAGAAATACGTCCGTTTTCGTTATTTGTTATCGAATCGACTTAAGGCCAGATCGTCACATTGGCCGCTCGTCTGTCTGAAACGGTTACATTTATCGTCTGCAAAACTACGTCGCGCGCTGCGGTATGCGGAGACACTAATAGCACCATAGTAGAACACAGAAGAAGCTTCTAAGTTGAAGTAATAGTCAGTAAGAAGTAGTAAAATTCAAGTTTTAGTTGTCGATTATTCACTTTTTAGCCGGCTTTGGTGGCTTGGACATGACCTAGGACCTTAAGATTTTGCATGAAAGGAGGACTAGCAGCCGCGTTGCACGGGAGAATGTGAAAAGTGTTCATATGTAGTAAAAACCTGAGAAATCCGTCCGTTTTCGTCATTTGTTATCGAATCGACTTAAAGCCAGATCGTCACATTATCCGCTATTCTCTCTGAGACGGTTACATTTATCGTCTGCAAAGCCATGTTGCGTGCTGCGGTATGCGGAGACACTAAAAGCACCATAGTAGAACACAGAAGAAGCTTCTAAGTGGAAGCAATAGCCAGTAAGATGTAGTACAATTCGAGTTTTAGTTGTCGATTATTCACCTTTTAGCCGGCTTTGGTGGCTTGGACATGACCTAGGACCTTAAGATTTTGCATGAGAGGAGGACTAGCAGCCGCGTTGCACGGGAGAATGTGAAAAGTTTTCATATGTAGTAAAAACCTGAGAAATCCGTCCGTTTTCGTCATTTGTTATCGAATCGACTTAAAGCCAAATCGTCACATTGGTCGCTTTTCTCTCTGAGACGGTTACATTTATCGTCTGCAAAGCCATGTCGCGTGCAGCGGTATGCGGAGACACTAAAAGCACCATAGTAGAACACAGAAGAAGCTTCTAAGTTGAAGCAATAGCCAGTAAGAAGCAGTACAATTCAAGTTTTGGTTTTTAGCCGCTTATGGTGCACTGGACATGAGGTGGAACCTTAAGATTTTGCATGAAAGGAGGACTAGCAGCCGCGTTGCACGGGAGAATGTGAAAAGGATTCATATGTAGTAAAAACCTGAGAAATCCGTCCGTTTTCCTCATTTGTAATCGAATCGACTTAAAGCCAGATCGTCACATTGGCCGCTCTTCTCACTGAATCGGTTACATTTATCGTCTGCAAAGCTATGTCGCGTGCTGCGGTATGCGGAGACACTAAAAGCACCATAGTAGAACACAGAAGAAGCTTCTAAGTTGAAGCAATAGCCTGTAAGAACTAGTACAATTCAAGTTTTAGTAGTCCATTATTCACTTTTCAGCCGGCTTTGGTAGCTTGGACATGACCTAGGACCTTAAGATTTTGCATGAAAGGAGGACTAGCAGCCGCGCTGCACGGGAGAATGTGAAAAGTGTTCATATGTAGTTAAAACCTGAGAATTCCGTCTGTTTTCGTCATTTGTTATGATGTCGACTTAGAGCCAGATCGTCACATTGGAGGCTCTTCTCTCTGAAACGGTTACATTTATCGTCTGCAAAGCTATGTCGCGTACTGCGGTATGCGGAGACACTAAAAGCACCGTAGTAGGACACAGAAGAAGCTTCTAAGTTGAAGTAATAGCCAGTAAGATGTAGTACAATTCAAAATTATTTGTCGATTATTCACTTTTTAGCTGGCTTTGGTGGCTTGGTCATGACATAGGACCTTACGATTTTGCATGAAAGTAGTACTTGCAGCCGCGTTGCACGGGAGAATGTGAAAAGTGTTCATATGTAGTAAAAACCTTAGAAATCCGTTCGTTTTCGTCATTTGTTATCGAATCGACTTAAAGAGAGATCGTCACATTGGCCGCTCTTCTGTCTGAACGGTTACATTTATCGTCTGCAAAGCTATGTCGCGTGCTGCGGTATGCGGAGACACTAAAAGCACCATAGTAGAACACAGAAGATGCTTCTAAGTTGAAGCAATAGCCAGTAAGAAGTAGTACAATTCAAGTTTTAGTTGTCGATTATTCACTTTTTAGCCGGCTTTGGTGGCTTGGACATGACCTAGGACCATAAGATTTTGCATGAAAGGAGAACTTGCAGCCGCGTTGCACGGGAGAATGTGAAAAGTGTTCATATGTAGTAAAAACCTGAGAAATCCGTCCGTTTTCGTCATTTGTTATCGAATCGACTTAAAGCCAGGTCGTCACATTGGCCGCTCTTCTGTCTGAAACGGTTACATTTATCGTCTGCAAAGCAATGTCGCGTGCTGCGGTATGAGGAGACACTAAAAGCACCATAGTAGAACACAGAAGAAGCTTCTAAGTTGAAGTAATAGCCAGTAAGAAGTAGCACAATTCAAGTTTTAGTTGTCGATTATTCACTATTTAGCCGGATTTGGTGGCTTGGACATGACCTAGGACCTTAAGATTTTGCATGAAAGGAGGACTTGCAGCCGCATTACGCGGGAGAATGTGAAATGTGTTCATATGTAGTAAAAACCTGAGAAATCCGTCCGTTTTCGTCATTTGTTATCGAATCGACTTAAAGCCAGATCGTCACATTATCCGCTATTCTCTCTGAGACGGTTACATTTATCGTCTGCAAAGCCATGTTGCGTGCTGCGGTATGCGGAGACACTAAAAGCACCATAGTAGAACACAGAAGAAGCTTCTAAGTGGAAGCAATAGCCAGTAAGATGTAGTACAATTCAAGTATTAGTTGTCGATTATTCACTTTTCAGCCGGCTTTGATGGCTTGGACATGACCTAGGACCTTACGATTTTCCATAAAAAAAGGACTAGCAGCCGCGTTGCACGGGAGAATGTGAAAAGTGTTCATATGCAGTAAAAACCTGAGAAATCCGTCCGTTTTCCTCATTTGTTATCGAATCGACTTAAAGCCAGATCGTCACTTTGGCCGCTCTTCTCACTGAA
Organism: Schistocerca gregaria; assembly: GCF_023897955.1. Classification (NCBI taxonomy): domain Eukaryota; kingdom Metazoa; phylum Arthropoda; class Insecta; order Orthoptera; family Acrididae; genus Schistocerca; species Schistocerca gregaria. Next base: position 588,109,127 of record NC_064925.1, read on the forward strand.
TCGGTTACATTTATCGTCTGCAAAGCTATGTCGCGTGCTGCGGTATGCGGAGACACTAAAAGCACCATAGTAGAACACAGAAGAAGCTTCTAAGTTGAAGCAATAGCCAGTAAGAAGTAGTACAATTCGAGTTTTAGTTGTCGATTATTCACCTTTTAGCCGGCTTTGGTGGCTTGGACATGACCTAGGACCTTAAGATTTTGCATGAGAGGAGGACTAGCAGCCGCGTTGCACGGGAGAATGTGAAAAGTTTTCATATGTAGTAAAAACCTGAGAAATCCGTCCGTTTTCGTCATTTGTTATCGAATCTACTTAAAGCCAGATCGTCACATTGGCCGCTCTTCTCTCTGAATCGCTTACATTTATCGTCTGCAAAGCTATGTCGCGTGCTGCGGTATGCGGAGACACTAAAAACACCATAGTAGAACACAGAAGAAGCTCCTAAGTTGAAGCAATAGCCAGTAAGAAGTAGTACAATTCAAGTTTTAGTTGTCGATTATTCACTTTTTAGCCGGCTTTATTGGCTTTGACATGACCTAGTACCTTAAGATTTTGCATGAAAGGAGGACTAGCAGCCGCGTTGCACGGGAGAATGTGAAAAGGGTTCATATGCAGTAAAAACCTGAGAAATCCGTACGTTTTCCTCATTTGTTATCGAATCTACTTAAAGCCAGATCGTCACATTGGCCGCTCTTCTCTCTGAATCGCTTACATTTATCGTCTGCAAAGCTATGTCGCGTGCTGCGGTATGCGGAGACACTAAAAACACCATAGTAGAACACAGAAGAAGCTCCTAAGTTGAAGCAATAGCCAGTAAGAAGTAGTACAATTCAAGTTTTAGTTGTCGATTATTCACTTTTTAGCCGGCTTTATTGGCTTTGACATGACCAAGTACCTTAAGATTTTGCATGAAAGGAGGACTAGCAGCCGCGTTGCACGGGAGAATGTGAAAAGGGTTCATATGTACTAAAGACCTGAGAAATACGTCCGTTTTCGTTATTTGTTATCGAATCGACTTAAGGCCAGATCGTCACATTGGCCGCTCGTCTGTCTGAAACGGTTACATTTATCGTCTGCAAAACTACGTCGCGCGCTGCGGTATGCGGAGACACTAATAGCACCATAGTAGAACACAGAAGAAGCTTCTAAGTTGAAGTAATAGTCAGTAAGAAGTAGTAAAATTCAAGTTTTAGTTGTCGATTATTCACTTTTTAGCCGGCTTTGGTGGCTTGGACATGACCTAGGACCTTAAGATTTTGCATGAAAGGAGGACTAGCAGCCGCGTTGCACGGGAGAATGTGAAAAGTGTTCATATGTAGTAAAAACCTGAGAAATCCGTCCGTTTTCGTCATTTGTTATCGAATCGACTTAATGCCAGATCGTCACATTATCCGCTATTCTCTCTGAGACGGTTACATTTATCGTCTGCAAAGCCATGTTGCGTGCTGCGGTATGCGGAGACACTAAAAGCACCATAGTAGAACACAGAAGAAGCTTCTAAGTGGAAGCAATAGCCAGTAAGATGTAGTACAATTCGAGTTTTAGTTGTCGATTATTCACCTTTTAGCCGGCTTTGGTGGCTTGGACATGACCTAGGACCTTAAGATTTTGCATGAGAGGAGGACTAGCAGCCGCGTTGCACGGGAGAATGTGAAAAGGATTCATATGTAGTAAAAACCTGAGAAATCCGTCCGTTTTCCTCATTTGTAATCGAATCGACTTAAAGCCAGATCGTCACATTGGCCGCTCTTCTCACTGAATCGGTTACATTTATCGTCTGCAAAGCTATGTCGCGTGCTGCGGTATGCGGAGACACTAAAAGCACCATAGTAGAACACAGAAGAAGCTTCTAAGTTGAAGCAATAGCCAGTAAGAAGCAGTACAATTCAAGTTTTGGTTTTTAGCCGCTTATGGTGCACTGGACATGAGGTGGAACCTTAAGATTTTGCATGAAAGGAGGACTAGCAGCCGCGTTGCACGGGAGAATGTGAAAAGGATTCATATGTAGTAAAAACCTGAGAAATCCGTCCGTTTTCCTCATTTGTAATCGAATCGACTTAAAGCCAGATCGTCACATTGGCCGCTCTTCTCACTGAATCGGTTACATTTATCGTCTGCAAAGCTATGTCGCGTGCTGCGGTATGCGGAGACACTAAAAGCACCATAGTAGAACACAGAAGAAGCTTCTAAGTTGAAGCAATAGCCTGTAAGAACTAGTACAATTCAAGTTTTAGTAGTCCATTATTCACTTTTCAGCCGGCTTTGGTAGCTTGGACATGACCTAGGACCTTAAGATTTTGCATGAAAGGAGGACTAGTAGCCGCGCTGCACGGGAGAATGTGAAAAGTGTTCATATGTAGTTAAAACCTGAGAATTCCGTCTGTTTTCGTCATTTGTTATGATGTCGACTTAGAGCCAGATCGTCACATTGGAGGCTCTTCTCTCTGAAACGGTTACATTTATCGTCTGCAACGCTATGTCGCGTACTGCGGTATGCGGAGACACTAAAAGCACCGTAGTAGGACACAGAAGAAGCTTCTAAGTTGAAGTAATAGCCAGTAAGATGTAGTACAATTCAAAATTATTTGTCGATTATTCACTTTTTAGCTGGCTTTGGTGGCTTGGTCATGACATAGGACCTTACGATTTTGCATGAAAGTAGTACTTGCAGCCGCGTTGCACGGGAGAATGTGAAAAGTGTTCATATGTAGTAAAAACCTTAGAAATCCGTTCGTTTTCGTCATTTGTTATCGAATCGACTTAAAGAGAGATCGTCACATTGGCCGCTCTTCTGTCTGAAACGGTTACATTTATCGTCTGCAAAGCTATGTCGCGTGCTGCGGTATGCGGAGACACTAAAAGCACCATAGTAGAACACAGAAGATGTTTCTAAGTTGAAGCAATAGCCAGTAAGAAGTAGTACAATTCAAGTTTTAGTTGTCGATTATTCACTTTTTAGCCGGCTTTGGTGGCTTGGACATGACCTAGGACCATAAGATTTTGCATGAAAGGAGAACTTGCAGCCGCGTTGCACGGGAGAATGTGAAAAGTGTTCATATGTAGTAAAAACCTGAGAAATCCGTCCGTTTTCGTCATTTGTTATCGAATCGACTTAAAGCCAGGTCGTCACATTGGCCGCTCTTCTGTCTGAAACGGTTACATTTATCGTCTGCAAAGCAATGTCGCGTGCTGCGGTATGAGGAGACACTAAAAGCACCATAGTAGAACACAGAAGAAGCTTCTAAGTTGAAGTAATAGCCAGTAAGAAGTAGTACAATTCAAGTTTTAGTTGTCGATTATTCACTATTTAGCCGGATCTGGTGGCTTGGACATGACCTAGGACCTTAAGATTTTGCATGAAAGGAGGACTTGCAGCCGCGTTACGCGGGAGAATGTGAAATGTGTTCATATGTAGTAAAAACCTGAGAAATCCGTCCGTTTTCGTCATTTGTTATCGAATCGACTTAAAGCCAGATCGTCACATTATCCGCTATTCTCTCTGAGACGGTTACATTTATCGTCTGCAAAGCCATGTTGCGTGCTGCGGTATGCGGAGACACTAAAAGCACCATAGTAGAACACAGAAGAAGCTTCTAAGTGGAAGCAATAGCCAGTAAGATGTAGTACAATTCAAGTATTAGTTGTCGATTATTCACTGTTCAGCCGGCTTTGATGGCTTGGACATGACCTAGGACCTTAAGATTTTCCATAAAAAAAGGACTAGCAGCCGCGTTGCACGGGAGAATGTGAAAAGTGTTCATATGCAGTAAAAACCTGAGAAATCCGTCCGTTTTCCTCATTTGTTATCGAATCGACTTAAAGCCAGATCGTCACTTTGGCCGCTCTTCTCACTGAATCGGTTACATTTATCGTCTGCAAAGCTATGTCGCGTGCTGCGGTATGCGGAGACACTAAAAGCACCATAGTAGAACACAGAAGATGCTTCTAAGTTGAAGCAATAGCCAGTAAGAAGTAGTACAATTCGAGTTTTAGTTGTCGATTATTCACCTTTTAGCCGGCTTTGGTGGCTTGGACATGACCTAGGACCTTAAGATTTTGCATGAGAGGAGGACTAGCAGCCGCGTTGCACGGGAGAATGTGAAAAGTTTTCATATGTAGTAAAAACCTGAGAAATCCGTCCGTTTTCGTCATTTGTTATCGAATCTACTTAAAGCCAGATCGTCACATTGGCCGCTCTTCTCTCTGAATCGCTTACATTTATCGTCTGCAAAGCTATGTCGCGTGCTGCGGTATGCGGAGACACTAAAAACACCATAGTAGAACACAGAAGAAGCTCCTAAGTTGAAGCAATAGCCAGTAAGAAGTAGTACAATTCAAGTTTTAGTTGTCGATTATTCACTTTTTAGCCGGCTTTATTGGCTTTGACATGACCTAGTACCTTAAGATTTTGCATGAAAGGAGGACTAGCAGCCGCGTTGCACGGGAGAATGTGAAAAGGGTTCATATGTACTAAAGACCTGAGAAATACGTCCGTTTTCGTTATTTGTTATCGAATCGACTTAAGGCCAGATCGTCACATTGGCCGCTCGTCTGTCTGAAACGGTTACATTTATCGTCTGCAAAACTACGTCGCGCGCTGCGGTATGCGGAGACACTAATAGCACCATAGTAGAACACAGAAGAAGCTTCTAAGTTGAAGTAATAGTCAGTAAGAAGTAGTAAAATTCAAGTTTTAGTTGTCGATTATTCACTTTTTAGCCGGCTTTGGTGGCTTGGACATGACCTAGGACCTTAAGATTTTGCATGAAAGGAGGACTAGCAGCCGCATTGCACGGGAGAATGTGAAAAGTGTTCATATGTAGTAAAAACCTGAGAAATCCGTCCGTTTTCGTCATTTGTTATCGAATCGACTTAAAGCCAGATCGTCACATTATCCGCTATTCTCTCTGAGACGGTTACATTTATCGTCTGCAAAGCCATGTTGCGTGCTGCGGTATGCGGAGACACTAAAAGCACCATAGTAGAACACAGAAGAAGCTTCTAAGTGGAAGCAATAGCCAGTAAGATGTAGTACAATTCGAGTTTTAGTTGTCGATTATTCACCTTTTAGCCGGCTTTGGTGGCTTGGACATGACCTAGGACCTTAAGATTTTGCATGAGAGGAGGACTAGCAGCCGCGTTGCACGGGAGAATGTGAAAAGTTTTCATATGTAGTAAAAACCTGAGAAATCCGTCCGTTTTCGTCATTTGTTATCGAATCGACTTAAAGCCAAATCGTCACATTGGTCGCTTTTCTCTCTGAGACGGTTACATTTATCGTCTGCAAAGCCATGTCGCGTGCAGCGGTATGCGGAGACACTAAAAGCACCATAGTAGAACACAGAAGAAGCTTCTAAGTTGAAGCAATAGCCAGTAAGAAGCAGTACAATTCAAGTTTTGGTTTTTAGCCGCTTATGGTGCACTGGACATGAGGTGGAACCTTAAGATTTTGCATGAAAGGAGGACTAGCAGCCGCGTTGCACGGGAGAATGTGAAAAGGATTCATATGTAGTAAAAACCTGAGAAATCCGTCCGTTTTCCTCATTTGTAATCGAATCGACTTAAATCCAGATCGTCACATTGGCCGCTCTTCTCACTGAATCGGTTACATTTATCGTCTGCAAAGCTATGTCGCGTGCTGCGGTATGCGGAGACACTAAAAGCACCATAGTAGAACACAGAAGAAGCTTCTAAGTTGAAGCAATAGCCTGTAAGAACTAGTACAATTCAAGTTTTAGTAGTCCATTATTCACTTTTCAGCCGGCTTTGGTAGCTTGGACATGACCTAGGACCTTAAGATTTTGCATGAAAGGAGGACTAGCAGCCGCGCTGCACGGGAGAATGTGAAAAGTGTTCATATGTAGTTAAAACCTGAGAAATCCGTCTGTTTTCGTCATTTGTTATGATGTCGACTTAGAGCCAGATCGTCACATTGGAGGCTCTTCTCTCTGAAACGGTTACATTTATCGTCTGCAAAGCTATGTCGCGTACTGCGGTATGCGGAGACACTAAAAGCACCGTAGTAGGACACAGAAGAAGCTTCTAAGTTGAAGTAATAGCCAGTAAGAAGTAGTACAATTCAAGTTTTAGTTGTCGATTATTCACTATTTAGCCGGATTTGGTGGCTTGGACATGACCTAGGACCTTAAGATTTTGCATGAAAGGAGGACTTGCAGCCGCGTTACGCGGGAGAATGTGAAATGTGTTCATATGTAGTAAAAACCTGAGAAATCCGTCCGTTTTCGTCATTTGTTATCGAATCGACTTAAAGCCAGGTCGTCACATTGGCCGCTATTCTCTCTGAGACGGTTACATTTATCGTCTGCAAAGCCATGTTGCGTGCTGCGGTATGCGGAGACACTAAAAGCACCATAGTAGAACACAGAAGAAGCTTCTAAGTGGAAGCAATAGCCAGTAAGATGTAGTACAATTCAAGTATTAGTTGTCGATTATTCACTTTTCAGCCGGCTTTGATGGCTTGGACATGACCTAGGACCTTAAGATTTTCCATAAAAAAAGGACTAGCAGCCGCGTTGCACGGGAGAATGTGAAAAGTGTTCATATGCAGTAAAAACCTGAGAAATCCGTCCGTTTTCCTCATTTGTTATCGAATCGACTTAAAGCCAGATCGTCACTTTGGCCGCTCTTCTCACTGAATCGGTTACATTTATCGTCTGCAAAGCTATGTCGCGTGCTGCGGTATGCGGAGACACTAAAAGCACCATAGTAGAACACAGAAGAAGCTTCTAAGTTGAAGCAATAGCCAGTAAGAAGTAGTACAATTCGAGTTTTAGTTGTCGATTATTCACCTTTTAGCCGGCTTTGGTGGCTTGGACATGACCTAGGACCTTAAGATTTTGCATGAGAGGAGGACTAGCAGCCGCGTTGCACGGGAGATTGTGAAAAGTTTTCATATGTAGTAAAAACCTGAGAAATCCGTCCGTTTTCGTCATTTGTTATCGAATCGACTTAAAGCCAAATCGTCACATTGGTCGCTTTTCTCTCTGAGACGGTTACATTTATCGTCTGCAAAGCCATGTCGCGTGCAGCGGTATGCGGAGACACTAAAAGCACCATAGTAGAACACAGAAGAAGCTTCTAAGTTGAAGCAATAGCCAGTAAGAAGCAGTACAATTCAAGTTTTGGTTTTTAGCCGCTTATGGTGCACTGGACATGAGGTGGAACCTTAAGATTTTGCATGAAAGGAGGACTAGCAGCCGCGTTGCACGGGAGAATGTGAAAAGGATTCATATGTAGTAAAAACCTGAGAAATCCGTCCGTTTTCCTCATTTGTAATCGAATCGACTTAAAGCCAGATCGTCACATTGGCCGCTCTTCTGTCTGAAACGGTTACATTTATCGTCTGCAAAGCTATGTCGCGTGCTGCGGTATGCGGAGACACTAAAAGCACCATAGTAGAACACAGAAGATGCTTCTAAGTTGAAGCAATAGCCAGTAAGAAGTAGTACAATTCAAGTTTTAGTTGTCGATTATTCACTTTTTAGCCGGCTTTGGTGGCTTGGACATGACCTAGGACCATAAGATTTTGCATGAAAGGAGGACTTGCAGCCGCGTTGCACGGGAGAATGTGAAAAGTGTTCATATGTAGTAAAAACCTGAGAAATCCGTCCGTTTTCGTCATTTGTTATCGAATCGACTCAAAGCCAGGTCGTCACATTGGCCGCTCTTCTCCCTGAAACGGTTACATTTATCGTCTGCAAAGCAATGTCGCGTGCTGCGGTATGAGGAGACACTAAAAGCACCATAGTAGAACACAGAAGAAGCTTCTAAGTTGAAGTAATAGCCAGTAAGAAGTAGTACAATTCAAGTTTTAGTTGTCGATTATTCACTATTTAGCCGGATTTGGTGGCTTGGACATGACCTAGGACCTTAAGATTTTGCATGAAAGGAGGACTTGCAGCCGCGTTACGCGGGAGAATGTGAAATGTGTTCATATGTAGTAAAAACCTGAGAAATCCGTCCGTTTTCGTCATTTGTTATCGAATCGACTTAAAGCCAGATCGTCACATTGGCCGCTTTTCTCTCTGAGACAGTTACATTTATCGTCTGCAAAGCTATGTCGCGTGCTGCGGTATGCGGAGACACTAAAAGCACCATAGTAGAACACAGAAGAAGCTTCTAAGTTGATGTAATAGCCACTAAGAAGTAGAACAATTCAAGTTTTAGGTATCGATTATTCACTTTTTAGCCTGCTTTGGTCGCTTGGACGTGACCTAGGACCTTAAGATTTTGCATGAAAGGTTGACTTGCAGCCGCGTTGCACGGGAGAATGTGAAAAGTGTTCATATGTAGTAAAAACCTGAGAAATCCGTCCGTTTTCGTCATTTGTTATCGAATCGACTTAAAGCCAAATCGTCACATTGGCAGATTTTCTCACTGAGACGGTTACATTTATCGTCTGCAAAGCTATGTCGCGTGCTGCGGTATGCGGAGACACTAAAAGCACCATAGTAGAACACAGAAGAAGCTTCTAAGTTGAAGCAATAGCCTGTAAGAACTAGTACAATTCAAGTTTTAGTAGTCCATTATTCACTTTTCAGCCGGCTTTGGTAGCTTGGACATGACCTAGGACCTTAAGATTTTGCATGAAAGGAGGACTAGCAGCCGCGCTGCACGGGAGAATGTGAAAAGTGTTCATATGTAGTTAAAACCTGAGAATTCCGTCTGTTTTCGTCATTTGTTATGATGTCGACTTAGAGCCAGATCGTCACATTGGAGGCTCTTCTCTCTGAAACGGTTACATTTATCGTCTGCAAAGCTATGTCGCGTACTGCGGTATGCGGAGACACTAAAAGCACCGTAGTAGGACACAGAAGAAGCTTCTAAGTTGAAGTAATAGCCAGTAAGATGTAGTACAATTCAAAATTATTTGTCGATTATTCACTTTTTAGCTGGCTTTGGTGGCTTGGTCATGACATAGGACCTTACGATTTTGCATGAAAGTAGTACTTGCAGCCGCGTTGCACGGGAGAATGTGAAAAGTTTTCATATGTAGTAAAAACCTTAGAAATCCGTTCGTTTTCGTCATTTGTTATCGAATCGACTTAAAGACAGATCGTCACATTGGCCGCTCTTCTGTCTGAAACGGTTACATTTATCGTCTGCAAAGCTATGTCGCGTGCTGCGGTATGCGGAGACACTAAAAGCACCATAGTAGAACACAGAAGATGCTTCTAAGTTGAAGCAATAGCCAGTAAGAAGTAGTACAATTCAAGTTTTAGTTGTCGATTATTCACTTTTTAGCCGGCTTTGGTGGCTTGGACATGACCTAGGACCATAAGATTTTGCATGAAAGGAGGACTTGCAGCCGCGTTGCACGGGAGAATGTGAAAAGTGTTCATATGTAGTAAAAACCTGAGAAATCCGTCCGTTATCGTCATTTGTTATCGAATCGACTTAAAGCCAGGTCGTCACATTGGCCGCTCTTCTGTCTGAAACGGTTACATTTATCGTCTGCAAAGCAATGTCGCGTGCTGCGGTATGAGGAGACACTAAAAGCACCATAGTAGAACACAGAAGAAGCTTCTAAGTTGAAGTAATAGCCAGTAAGAAGTAGTACAATTCAAGTTTTAGTTGTCGATTATTCACTATTTAGCCGGATTTGGTGGCTTGGACATGACCTAGGACCTTAAGATTTTGCATGAAAGGAGGACTTGCAGCCGCGTTACGCGGGAGAATGTGAAATGTGTTCATATGTAGTAAAAACCTGAGAAATCCGTCCGTTTTCGTCATTTGTTATCGAATCGACTTAAAGCCAGATCGTCACATTGGCCGCTTTTCTCTCTGAGACAGTTACATTTATCGTCTGCAAAGCTATGTCGCGTGCTGCGGTATGCGGAGACACTAAAAGCACCATAGTAGAACACAGAAGAAGCTTCTAAGTTGATGTAATAGCCACTAAGAAGTAGAACAATTCAAGTTTTAGGTATCGATTATTCACTTTTTAGCCTGCTTTGGTGGCTTGGACGTGACCTAGGACCTTAAGATTTTGCATGAAAGGTTGACTTGCAGCCGCGTTGCACGGGAGAATGTGAAAAGTGTTCATATGTAGTAAAAACCTGAGAAATCCGTCCGTTTTCGTCATTTGTTATCGAATCGACTTAAAGCCAAATCGTCACATTGGCAGATTTTCTCTCTGAGACGGTTACATTTATCGTCTGCAAAGCTATGTCGCGTGCTGCGGTATGCGGAGACACTAAAAGCACCATAGTAGAACACAGAAGAAGCTTCTAAGTTGAAGCAATAGCCAGTAAGAAGTAGTACAATTCAAGTTATAGTTGTCATTTATTCACTTTTTAGCCGGCTTTGGTGGCTTGGACATGACCTAGGAACTTATGATTTTGCATGAAAGGAGGACCAGCAGCCGCGTTGCACGGGAGAATGTGAAAAAGTGTTCATATATAGTAAAAACCTGAGAAATCCGTCCATTTTCGTCATTTGTTATCGAATCGACTTAAAGCCAGATCGTCACATTGGCCGCTCTTCTGTCTGAAACGGTTACATTTATCGTCTGCAAAGCTATGTCGCGTGCTGCGGTATGCGGAGACACTAAAAGCACCATAGTAGAACACAGAAGAAGCTTCTAAGTTGAAGTAATAGCCAGTAAGAAGTAGTACAATTCAAGTTTTAGTTGTCGATTTTTCACTTTTTAGCCTTCTTTGGTGGCTTGGACATGACGTAGGACCTAAATATTTTGCATGAAAGGAGGACTAGCAGCCGCGTTGCACGGGAGAATGTGAAAAGTTTTCATACGTAGTAAAAACCTGAGAAATCTGTCCGTTTTCGTCTTTTGTTATCGAAGCGACTTAAAGCCAGATCGTCACATTGGCCGCTCTTCTCTCTGAAACGGTTACATTTATCGTCTGCGAAGCTATGTCGCGTGCTGCGGTATGCGGAAACACTAAAAGCACCATAGTAGAACACAGAAGAAGCTACTAAGTTGAAGTAATAGCCAGTAAGAGGTAGTACAGTTCAAGTTTTAGTTGTCGATTATTCACTTTTTAGCTGGCTTTGGTGGCTTGGACATGACCTAGGACCTTAAGATTTTCCATGAAAGGAGGACTTGCAGCCACGTTGCACGGGAGAATGTGAAATGTGTTCATATGTAGTAAAAACCTGAGAAATCCGTACGTTTTCGTCATTTTTTATCGATTCGACTTAAAGCCACATCGTCACATTGGCCGTTCTTCTCTCTGAAACGGTTACATTTATCGTCTGCAAAGCTATGTCGCGTGCTGCGGTATGCCGAAACACCAAAAGCACCATAGTAGAGCACAGAAGAAGCTTCTAATTTGAAGTAATAACCAGTAAGAAGTAGTACAATTCAAGTTTTAGTTGTCGATTATTCACTTTTTAGCCGGCTTTGTTGACTTGGACATCACCTAGGACCTTAAGATTTTGCATGAAAGGAGGACTTGCATCCGCGTTGCACGGGAGAATGTGAATAGTGTTCATATGTAGTAAAAACCTGAGAAATCCGTCCGTTTTCGTCTTTTGTTATCGAAGCGACTTAATGCCAGATCGTCACATTGGCCGCTTTTCTCTCTGAGACGGTTACATTTATCGTCTGCAAAGCTATGTCGCGTGCAGCGGTATGCGGAGACACTAAAAGCACCATAGTAGAACACAGAAGAAGCTTCTAAGTTGAAGCAATAGCCAGTAAGAAGTAGTACAATTGAAGTTTTAGTTGTCGTTTATTCACTCTTTAGCCGGATTTGATGGCTTTGACATCACCTAGGACCTTAAGATTTTGCATGAAAGGAGGACTTGTAGCCGCGTTGCACGGGAGAATGTGAATAGTGTTCATATGTATTAAAAACCTGAGAAATCCGTCCGTTTTCGTCTTTTGTTATCGAAGCGACTTAAAGCCAGATCGTCACATTGGCCGTTCTTCTTACTGAAACGGTTACATTTATCGTCTGCAAAGCTATGTAGCGTGCTGCGGTATGCCGAAACACTAAATGCACCATAGTAGAACATAGAAGAAGCTTCTAAGTTGAAGTAATAGCCAGTAGGAAGTAGTACAATTCAAGTTTTAGTTGTCGTTTATTCACTTTTTAGCCGGCTTTGGTGGCTTGGACATGACCTAGGACCATAAGATTTTGTATGAAAGGAGGACTAGCAGCCGCGTTGCACGGGAGAATGTGAAAAGTGTACATATGTAGTAAAAACCTGAGAAATCCGTCCGTTTTCGTCATTTGTTATCGATTCGACTTAAAGCCAGATCGTCACATTGGCCGCTCATCTCCCCGAAATTGTTACATTTATCGTCTGCAAAGCTATGTCGCGTGCTGCGGTATGCTGAGACACTAAAAGCACCACAGTAGAACACAGAAGAAGCTTCTAAGTTGAAGTAATAGCCAGTAAGAAGTAGTACAATTCAAGTTTTAGTTGTCGATTATTGACGTTTTAGCCGGCTTTGTTGGCTTGGACATGACCTAGGACCTTAAGATTTTGCATGAAAGGAGGACTTGCAGCTGCGTTGCACGGGAGAATGTGAAAAGTGTTCATATGTAGTAAAAACCTGAGAAATCCGTCCGTTTTCGTCTTTTGTTATCGAATCGACTTAAAGCCAGATCGTCACATTGGTCGTTCTTCTTTCTAAAACGGTTTCATTTATCGTCTGCAAAGCTATGTCGCGTGCTGCGGAATGCCGAAACACTAAATGCACCATAGTAGAAAAGAGAAGAAGCTTCTAAGCTGAAGTAATAGCCAGTAGGAAGTAGTACACTTCAAGTTTTAGTTGTCGATTATTCACTTTTTAGCCGGCTTTGGTGTCTTGGACATGACCTAGGCCCATAAGAATTTGCATGAAAGGAGGACTAGCAGCTGCGTTGCACGGGAGAATGTGAAAAGTGTTCATATGTAGTAAAAACCTGAGAAATCCGTCCGTTTTCGTCTTTTGTTATCGAATCGACTTAAAGCCAGATCGTCACATTGGTCGTTCTTCTTTCTAAAACGGTTTCATTTATCGTCTGCAAAGCTATGTCGCGTGCTGCGGAATGCCGAAACACTAAAAGCACCATAGTAGAACACAGAAGAAGCTTCTAAGTTGAAGTAATAGCCAGTAAGAAGTAGTACAATTCAAGTTTTAGTTGTCGATTTTTCACTTTTTAGCCTTCTTTGGTGGCTTGGACATGACGTAGGACCTAAATATTTTGCATGAAAGGAGGACTAGCAGCCGCGTTGCACGGGAGAATGTGAAAAGTTTTCATACGTAGTAAAAACCTGAGAAATCTGTCCGTTTTCGTCTTTTGTTATCGAAGCGACTTAAAGCCAGATCGTCACATTGGCCGCTCTTCTCTCTGAAACGGTTACATTTATCGTCTGCGAAGCTATGTCGCGTGCTGCGGTATGCGGAAACACTAAAAGCACCATAGTAGAACACAGAAGAAGCTACTAAGTTGAAGTAATAGCCAGTAAGAGGTAGTACAGTTCAAGTTTTAGTTGTCGATTATTCACTTTTTAGCTGGCTTTGGTGGCTTGGACATGACCTAGGACCTTAAGATTTTCCATGAAAGGAGGACTTGCAGCCACGTTGCACGGGAGAATGTGAAATGTGTTCATATGTAGTAAAAACCTGAGAAATCCGTACGTTTTCGTCATTTTTTATCGATTCGACTTAAAGCCACATCGTCACATTGGCCGTTCTTCTCTCTGAAACGGTTACATTTATCGTCTGCAAAGCTATGTCGCGTGCTGCGGTATGCCGAAACACCAAAAGCACCATAGTAGAGCACAGAAGAAGCTTCTAATTTGAAGTAATAACCAGTAAGAAGTAGTACAATTCAAGTTTTAGTTGTCGATTATTCACTTTTTAGCCGGCTTTGTTGACTTGGACATCACCTAGGACCTTAAGATTTTGCATGAAAGGAGGACTTGCATCCGCGTTGCACGGGAGAATGTGAATAGTGTTCATATGTAGTAAAAACCTGAGAAATCCGTCCGTTTTCGTCTTTTGTTATCGAAGCGACTTAAAGCCAGATCGTCACATTGGCCGCTTTTCTCTCTGAGACGGTTACATTTATCGTCTGCAAAGCTATGTCGCGTGCAGCGGTATGCGGAGACACTAAAAGCACCATAGTAGAACACAGAAGAAGCTTCTAAGTTGAAGTAATAGCCAGTAAGATGTAGTACAATTCAAGTTTTAGTTGTCGATTATTGACGTTTTAGCCGGCTTTGGTGGCTTGGACATCACCTGGGACGTTAAGATTTTGCATGAAAGGAGGACTGGCAGCCGAGTTGCACGGGAGAATGTGAAAAGTGTTCATATGTAGTAAAAACCTGAGAAATCCGTCCGTTTTCGTCAGTTGTTATCGAATCGACATAAAGCCAGAACGTCACATTGGCCGCTCTTCTCCCTGAAACGGTTACACTTATCGTCTGCAAAGCTATGTCGCGTGCTGCGGTATGCCGAAACACTAAAAGCACAATAGTAGAACTCAGAAGAAGCTTCTAGGTTGAAGTAATAGCCAGTAAGATGTAGGAAAATTCAAGTTTTATTTGTCGATTATTTACTTTTTAGCCGGCTTTGGTGGCTTGGACATGACCTAGGACCTTAAGATTTTGCATGAAAGGAGGACTTGCAGCCGCGTTGCACGGGAGAATGTGAAAAGTGTTCATATGTAGTAAAAACCTGAGAAATCCGTCCGTTTTCGTCTTTTGTTATCGAATCGACTTAAAGCCAGATCGTCACATTGGTCGTTCTTCTTTCTAAAACGGTTTCATTTATCGTCTGCAAAGCTATGTCGCGTGCTGCGGAATGCCGAAACACTAAATGCACCATAGTAGAAAAGAGAAGAAGCTTCTAAGCTGAAGTAATAGCCAGTAGGAAGTAGTACACTTCAAGTTTTAGTTGTCGATTATTCACTTTTTAGCCGGCTTTGGTGTCTTGGACATGACCTAGGCCCATAAGAATTTGCATGAAAGGAGGACTAGCAGCCGCGTTGCACGGGAGAATGTGAATAGTGTTCATATGTAGTAAAAACCTGAGAAATCCGTCCGTTTTCGTCTTTTGTTATCGAAGCGACTTAAAGCCAGATCGTCACATTGGCCGCTTTTCTCTCTGAGACGGTTACATTTATCGTCTGCAAAGCTATGTCGCGTGCAGCGGTATGCGGAGACACTAAAAGCACCATAGTAGAACACAGAAGAAGCTTCTAAGTTGAAGCAATAGCCAGTAAGAAGTAGTACAATTGAAGTTTTAGTTGTCGATTATTCACTCTTTAGCCGGATTTGATGGCTTTGACATCACCTAGGACCTTAAGATTTTGCATGAAAGGAGGACTTGTAGCCGCGTTGCACGGGAGAATTTGAAAGGGTTCATATGTAGTACAAACTTGAGAAATCCGTCCGTTTTCGTCATTTGTTATCGAATCGACTTAAAGCCAGATCGTCACATTGTCCGCAGTTCTGTCTGAAACGATTACATTTATCGTATGCAAAGCTATGTCGCGTGCTGCGGTATGCAGAGACACTAAAAGCACAATAGTAGAACACAGATGAAGGTTGTAAGTTGATGTAATAGCCAGTACGAAGTAGTACATTTCAAGTTTTAGGTATCGATTATTTACTTTTTATGCTTCTTTGGAGCCTTGGACATGAGCAAGGAACTTAAGATGTTGCATGAAAGGAGGACTAGCAGCCGCGTTGCACGGGAGAATGTGAAAAGTGTTCATATGTAGTAAAAACCTGAGGAATCCGTCCGTTTTCGTCATTTGTTATCGAATCGACTTAAAGCCAGATCGTCACGTTGGCCGCTCTTCTCTCTGAAACGGTTGCATTTATCGTCTGGAAAGCTATGTCGCGTGCTGCGGTATGCGGAGACACTAAAAGCACCATAGTAGAACACAGAAGAAGCTTCTAAGTTGAAGTAATAGCCAGTAAGAAGTACTACAATTCAATTTTAGTTGTCGATTATTCACTTTTTAGCCGGCTTTGGTGGCTTGGACATGACCTGGGACCTTAAGATTTTGCATGAAAGGAGGATTAGCAGCCGCTCTGCATGGAAGAATGTGAAAAGTGTTCATATGCAGTAAAAACCTGAGAAATCCGTCCGTTTTCGTCATTTGTTAACGAATCGACTTAAAGCCAGATCGTCACATTGGCCGCTCTTCTCTCTAAAACGGTTACATTTATCGTCTGCGAAGCTATGTCGCGTGCTGCGGTATGCGGAAACACTAAAAGCACCATAGTAGAACACAGAAGAAGCTTCTAAGTTGAAGTAATAGCCAGTAAGAAGTAGTACAATTCAATTTTAGTTGTCGATTATTCACTTTTTAGCCGGCTTTGGTGGCTTGGACATGACCTAGGACCTTAAGATTTTGCATGAAAGGAGGACCAGCAGCCGCTCTGCACGGAAGAATGTGAAAAGTGTTCATATGCAGTAAAAACCTGAGAAATCCGTCCGTTTTCGTCATTTGTTAACGAATCGACTTAAAGCCAGATCGTCACATTGGCCGCTCTTCTCTCTAAAACGGTTACATTTATCGTCTGCGAAGCTATGTCGCGTGCTGCGGTATGCGGAAACACTAAAAGCACCATAGTAGAACACAGAAGGAGATTCTAAGTTGAAGTAATAGCAAGTAAGAAGTAGTACAATTGAAGTTTTAGTAGTCGATTATTTACTTTTTAGCCGGCTTTGAAGGCTTGGACATGACCTAGGACCTTAAGATTTTGCATGAAAGGAGGACTAGCAGCCGCGTTGCACGGGAGAATTTGAAAGGGTTCATATGTAGTACAAACCTGAGAAATCCGTCCGTTTTCGTCATTTGTTATCGAATCGACTTAATGCCAGATCGTCACATTGGCTGCTTTTCTCTCTGAAAGGGTTACATTTATCGTCTGCAAAGCTAAGTCGCGTGCTGCGGAATGCGGAGACACTAAAAGCACCATAGTAGAACACAGAAGAAGCTTCTAAGTTGAAGTAATAACCAGTAAGAAGTAGTACAATTCAATTTTAGTTGTCGATTATTCACTTTTTAGCCGGCTTTGGTGGCTTGGACATGACCTAGGACCTTAAGATTTTGCATGAAGGGTGGACTAGCAGCCGCTTTGCACGGGAGAATGTGAAAAGTGTCATATGCAGTAAAAACCTGAGAAATCCGTCCGTTTTCGTCATTTGTTAACGAATCGACTTAAAGCCAGATCGTCACATTGGCCGCTCTTCTCTCTGAAACGGTTACATTTATCGTCTGCGAAGCTATGTCGCGTGCTGCGGTATGCGGAAACACTAAAAGCACCATAGTAGAACACAGAAGAAGCTACTAAGTTGAAGTAATAGCCAGTAAGAGGTAGTACAATTCAAGTTTTAGTTGTCGATTATTCACTTTTTAGCTGGCTTTGGTGGCTTGGACATGACCTAGGACCTTAAGATTTTCCATGAAAGGAGGACTTGCAGCCACGTTGCACGGGAGAATGTGAAATGTGTTCATATGTAGTAAAAACCTGAGAAATCCGTACGTTTTCGTCATTTTTTATCGATTCGACTTAAAGCCACATCGTCACATTGGCCGTTCTTCTCTCTGAAACGGTTACATTTATCGTCTGCAAAGCTATGTCGCGTGCTGCGGTATGCCGAAACACCAAAAGCACCATAGTAGAGCACAGAAGAAGCTTCTAATTTGAAGTAATAACCAGTAAGAAGTAGTACAATTCAATTTTAGTTGTCGATTTTTCACTTTTTAGCCGGCTTTGTAGGCTATGACATGAGATGGAACCTTAAGATTTTGCATGAAAGGAGGACTAGCAGCCGCGTTGCATGGGAGAATGTGAAATGTGTTCATATGTAGTAAAAACCTGAGAAATCCGTCCGTTTTCGTCTTTTGTTATCGAAGCGACTTAAAGCCAGATCGTCACATTGGCCGCTTTTCTCTCTGAGACGGTTACATTTATCGTCTGCAAAGCTATGTCGAGTGCTGCGTTATGCGGAAACACTAAAAGCACCATAGTACAACACAGAAGAAGCTTCTATGTTGAAGTAATAGCCAGTAAGAAATTTTATAATTCAAGTTTTAGTTGTCGATTACTCACTTTTTAGCCGGCTTTGGTGGCTTGGACTCTAACTAGGTCCTTAAGATTTTGCATGAAAGGAGGGCTAGCATCCGCGTTGCATGGGAGAATGTGAAATGTGTTCATATGTAGTAAAAACCTGAGAAATCCGTCCGTTTTCGTCATTTGTTATCGAATCGACTTAAAGCCAGATCGTCACATTGGCCTCTCTTCTCTCAGAAACGGTTACATTTATCGTCTGCAAAGCTATGTCGCGTGCTGCGGTATGCTGAAACACTAAAAGCACCATAGTAGAACACAGAAGAAGCTTCTATGTTGAAGTAATAGCAACTAAGAAGTATTACAATTCAAGTTTTAGTTGTCGATTATTCACTTTTTAGCCGGCTTTGGTGGCTTGGACTTGACCTAGGACCTTAATATTTTGCATGAAAGGAGAACTAGCGGCCGCGTTGCATGCGAGAATGTCAAAAGTGTTCATATGTAGTAAAAACATGAGAAATCCGTCTGTTTTCGTCATTTGTTATCGAATCGACTTAAACCCAGATCGTCAAATTGGCCGCTTTTCTCTCTGAGACGGTTACATTTTTCGTCCGCAAAGCTATGTCGCGTGCTGCGGTATGCGGAAACACTAAAAGCACCATAGTAGAACACAGAAGAAGCTTCTAAGTTGAAGTAATAGCCAGTAAGAAGTAGTACAATTCAAGTTTTAGTTGTCGATTATTCACTTTTTAGCCGGCTTTGGTGGCTTGGACATCACCTAGGACCTTAAGATTTTGCATGAAAGGAAGACTTGCAGCCGCTTTGCACGGGAGAATAACAAAATTGTTCATATGTAGTAAAAACCTGAGAAATCCGTCCGTTTTCGTCATTTGTTATCGAATCGACTTAAAGCCAGATTGTCACATTGGTCGTTCTTCTTTCTAAAACGGTTTCATTTATCGTCTGCAAAGCTATGTCGCGTGCTGCGGAATGCCGAAACACTAAATGCACCATAGTAGAAAAGAGAAGAAGCTTCTAAGCTGAAGTAATAGCCAGTAGGAAGTAGTACAATTCAAGTTTTAGTTGTCGATTACTCACTTTTTAGCCGGCTTTGGTGGCTTGGACTCTAACTAGGTCCTTAAGATTTTGCATGAAAGGAGGGCTAGCATCCGCGTTGCATGGGAGAATGTGAAATGTGTTCATATGTAGTAAAAACATGAGAAATCCGTCTGTTTTCGTCATTTGTTATCGAATCGACTTAAAGCCAGATCGTCACATTGGTCGTTCTTCTTTCTAAAACGGTTTCATTTATCGTCTGCAAAGCTATGTCGCGTGCTGCGGAATGCCGAAACACTAAATGCACCATAGTAGAAAAGAGAAGAAGCTTCTAAGCTGAAGTAATAGCCAGTAGGAAGTAGTACACTTCAAGTTTTAGTTGTCGATTATTCACTTTTTAGCCGGCTTTGGTGTCTTGGACATGACCTAGGCCCATAAGAATTTGCATGAAAGGAGGACTAGCAGCCGCGTTGCACGGGAGAATGTGAATAGTGTTCATATGTAGTAAAAACCTGAGAAATCCGTCCGTTTTCGTCTTTTGTTATCGAAGCGACTTAAAGCCAGATCGTCACATTGGCCGCTTTTCTCTCTGAGACGGTTACATTTATCGTCTGCAAAGCTATGTCGCGTGCAGCGGTATGCGGAGACACTAAAAGCACCATAGTAGAACACAGAAGAAGCTTCTAAGTTGAAGCAATAGCCAGTAAGAAGTAGTACAATTGAAGTTTTAGTTGTCGATTATTCACTCTTTAGCCGGATTTGATGGCTTTGACATCACCTAGGACCTTAAGATTTTGCATGAAAGGAGGACTTGTAGCCGCGTTGCACGGGAGAATTTGAAAGGGTTCATATGTAGTACAAACTTGAGAAATCCGTCCGTTTTCGTCATTTGTTATCGAATCGACTTAAAGCCAGATCGTCACATTGTCCGCAGTTCTGTCTGAAACGATTACATTTATCGTATGCAAAGCTATGTCGCGTGCTGCGGTATGCAGAGACACTAAAAGCACAATAGTAGAACACAGATGAAGGTTGTAAGTTGATGTAATAGCCAGTACGAAGTAGTACATTTCAAGTTTTAGGTATCGATTATTTACTTTTTATGCTTCTTTGGAGCCTTGGACATGAGCAAGGAACTTAAGATGTTGCATGAAAGGAGGACTAGCAGCCGCGTTGCACGGGAGAATGTGAAAAGTGTTCATATGTAGTAAAAACCTGAGGAATCCGTCCGTTTTCGTCATTTGTTATCGAATCGACTTAAAGCCAGATCGTCACGTTGGCCGCTCTTCTCTCTGAAACGGTTGCATTTATCGTCTGGAAAGCTATGTCGCGTGCTGCGGTATGCGGAGACACTAAAAGCACCATAGTAGAACACAGAAGAAGCTTCTAAGTTGAAGTAATAGCCAGTAAGAAGTACTACAATTCAATTTTAGTTGTCGATTATTCACTTTTTAGCCGGCTTTGGTGGCTTGGACATGACCTGGGACCTTAAGATTTTGCATGAAAGGAGGATTAGCAGCCGCTCTGCATGGAAGAATGTGAAAAGTGTTCATATGCAGTAAAAACCTGAGAAATCCGTCCGTTTTCGTCATTTGTTAACGAATCGACTTAAAGCCAGATCGTCACATTGGCCGCTCTTCTCTCTAAAACGGTTACATTTATCGTCTGCGAAGCTATGTCGCGTGCTGCGGTATGCGGAAACACTAAAAGCACCATAGTAGAACACAGAAGAAGCTTCTAAGTTGAAGTAATAGCCAGTAAGAAGTAGTACAATTCAATTTTAGTTGTCGATTATTCACTTTTTAGCCGGCTTTGGTGGCTTGGACATGACCTAGGACCTTAAGATTTTGCATGAAAGGAGGACCAGCAGCCGCTCTGCACGGAAGAATGTGAAAAGTGTTCATATGCAGTAAAAACCTGAGAAATCCGTCCGTTTTCGTCATTTGTTAACGAATCGACTTAAAGCCAGATCGTCACATTGGCCGCTCTTCTCTCTAAAACGGTTACATTTATCGTCTGCGAAGCTATGTCGCGTGCTGCGGTATGCGGAAACACTAAAAGCACCATAGTAGAACACAGAAGGAGATTCTAAGTTGAAGTAATAGCAAGTAAGAAGTAGTACAATTGAAGTTTTAGTAGTCGATTATTTACTTTTTAGCCGGCTTTGAAGGCTTGGACATGACCTAGGACCTTAAGATTTTGCATGAAAGGAGGACTAGCAGCCGCGTTGCACGGGAGAATTTGAAAGGGTTCATATGTAGTACAAACCTGAGAAATCCGTCCGTTTTCGTCATTTGTTATCGAATCGACTTAATGCCAGATCGTCACATTGGCTGCTTTTCTCTCTGAAAGGGTTACATTTATCGTCTGCAAAGCTAAGTCGCGTGCTGCGGAATGCGGAGACACTAAAAGCACCATAGTAGAACACAGAAGAAGCTTCTAAGTTGAAGTAATAACCAGTAAGAAGTAGTACAATTCAATTTTAGTTGTCGATTATTCACTTTTTAGCCGGCTTTGGTGGCTTGGACATGACCTAGGACCTTAAGATTTTGCATGAAGGGTGGACTAGCAGCCGCTTTGCACGGGAGAATGTGAAAAGTGTCATATGCAGTAAAAACCTGAGAAATCCGTCCGTTTTCGTCATTTGTTAACGAATCGACTTAAAGCCAGATCGTCACATTGGCCGCTCTTCTCTCTGAAACGGTTACATTTATCGTCTGCGAAGCTATGTCGCGTGCTGCGGTATGCGGAAACACTAAAAGCACCATAGTAGAACACAGAAGAAGCTACTAAGTTGAAGTAATAGCCAGTAAGAGGTAGTACAATTCAAGTTTTAGTTGTCGATTATTCACTTTTTAGCTGGCTTTGGTGGCTTGGACATGACCTAGGACCTTAAGATTTTCCATGAAAGGAGGACTTGCAGCCACGTTGCACGGGAGAATGTGAAATGTGTTCATATGTAGTAAAAACCTGAGAAATCCGTACGTTTTCGTCATTTTTTATCGATTCGACTTAAAGCCACATCGTCACATTGGCCGTTCTTCTCTCTGAAACGGTTACATTTATCGTCTGCAAAGCTATGTCGCGTGCTGCGGTATGCCGAAACACCAAAAGCACCATAGTAGAGCACAGAAGAAGCTTCTAATTTGAAGTAATAACCAGTAAGAAGTAGTACAATTCAATTTTAGTTGTCGATTTTTCACTTTTTAGCCGGCTTTGTAGGCTATGACATGAGATGGAACCTTAAGATTTTGCATGAAAGGAGGACTAGCAGCCGCGTTGCATGGGAGAATGTGAAATGTGTTCATATGTAGTAAAAACCTGAGAAATCCGTCCGTTTTCGTCTTTTGTTATCGAAGCGACTTAAAGCCAGATCGTCACATTGGCCGCTTTTCTCTCTGAGACGGTTACATTTATCGTCTGCAAAGCTATGTCGAGTGCTGCGTTATGCGGAAACACTAAAAGCACCATAGTACAACACAGAAGAAGCTTCTATGTTGAAGTAATAGCCAGTAAGAAATTTTATAATTCAAGTTTTAGTTGTCGATTACTCACTTTTTAGCCGGCTTTGGTGGCTTGGACTCTAACTAGGTCCTTAAGATTTTGCATGAAAGGAGGGCTAGCATCCGCGTTGCATGGGAGAATGTGAAATGTGTTCATATGTAGTAAAAACCTGAGAAATCCGTCCGTTTTCGTCATTTGTTATCGAATCGACTTAAAGCCAGATCGTCACATTGGCCTCTCTTCTCTCAGAAACGGTTACATTTATCGTCTGCAAAGCTATGTCGCGTGCTGCGGTATGCTGAAACACTAAAAGCACCATAGTAGAACACAGAAGAAGCTTCTATGTTGAAGTAATAGCAACTAAGAAGTATTACAATTCAAGTTTTAGTTGTCGATTATTCACTTTTTAGCCGGCTTTGGTGGCTTGGACTTGACCTAGGACCTTAATATTTTGCATGAAAGGAGAACTAGCGGCCGCGTTGCATGCGAGAATGTCAAAAGTGTTCATATGTAGTAAAAACATGAGAAATCCGTCTGTTTTCGTCATTTGTTATCGAATCGACTTAAACCCAGATCGTCAAATTGGCCGCTTTTCTCTCTGAGACGGTTACATTTTTCGTCCGCAAAGCTATGTCGCGTGCTGCGGTATGCGGAAACACTAAAAGCACCATAGTAGAACACAGAAGAAGCTTCTAAGTTGAAGTAATAGCCAGTAAGAAGTAGTACAATTCAAGTTTTAGTTGTCGATTATTCACTTTTTAGCCGGCTTTGGTGGCTTGGACATCACCTAGGACCTTAAGATTTTGCATGAAAGGAAGACTTGCAGCCGCTTTGCACGGGAGAATAACAAAATTGTTCATATGTAGTAAAAACCTGAGAAATCCGTCCGTTTTCGTCATTTGTTATCGAATCGACTTAAAGCCAGATTGTCACATTGGCCGTTCTTCTCTCTGATACGATTACATTTATCGTCTGCAAAGCTATGTCGCGTGCTGCGGTATGCGGAAACACTAAAAGCACCATAGTAGAACACAGAAGAAGCTTCTAAGTTGAAGTAACAGCCAGTACGAAGTAGTACAATTGAAGTTTTAATTATCGATTATTCACTTTTTAGCCGGCTTTGGTGGCTTGGATATGACCTAGGCCCTTAAGATTTTGCATGAAAGGAGGACTAGCTGCGGCGTTACACGGGAGAATGTGAAATGTGTTCATATGTAGTAAGAACCTGAGAAATCAGTCCGTTTTCGTCATTTGTTATCGAATCGACTTAAAGTCAGATCGTCACATTGGCCGCTCTTCTCTCTAAAACGGTTACATTTATCGTCTGCGAAGCTATGTCGCGTGCTGCGGTATGCGGAAACACTAAAAGCACCATAGTAGAACACAGAAGAAGCTTCTAAGTTGAAGTAATAGCCAGTAAGAAGTAGTACAATTCAATTTTAGTTGTCGATTATTCACTTTTTAGCCGGCTTTGGTGGCTTGGACATGACCTAGGACCTTAAGATTTTGCATGAAAGGAGGACCAGCAGCCGCTCTGCACGGAAGAATGTGAAAAGTGTTCATATGCAGTAAAAACCTGAGAAATCCGTCCGTTTTCGTCATTTGTTAACGAATCGACTTAAAGCCAGATCGTCACATTGGCCGCTCTTCTCTCTAAAACGGTTACATTTATCGTCTGCGAAGCTATGTCGCGTGCTGCGGTATGCGGAAACACTAAAAGCACCATAGTAGAACACAGAAGGAGATTCTAAGTTGAAGTAATAGCAAGTAAGAAGTAGTACAATTGAAGTTTTAGTAGTCGATTATTTACTTTTTAGCCGGCTTTGAAGGCTTGGACATGACCTAGGACCTTAAGATTTTGCATGAAAGGAGGACTAGCAGCCGCGTTGCACGGGAGAATTTGAATGGGTTCATATGTAGTACAAACCTGAGAAATCCGTCCGTTTTCGTCATTTGTTATCGAATCGACTTAATGCCAGATCGTCACATTGGCTGCTTTTCTCTCTGAAAGGGTTACATTTATCGTCTGCAAAGCTAAGTCGCGTGCTGCGGAATGCGGAGACACTAAAAGCACCATAGTAGAACACAGAAGAAGCTTCTAAGTTGAAGTAATAACCAGTAAGAAGTAGTACAATTCAATTTTAGTTGTCGATTATTCACTTTTTAGCCGGCTTTGGTGGCTTGGACATGACCTAGGACCTTAAGATTTTGCATGAAGGGTGGACTAGCAGCCGCTTTGCACGGGAGAATGTGAAAAGTGTCATATGCAGTAAAAACCTGAGAAATCCGTCCGTTTTCGTCATTTGTTAACGAATCGACTTAAAGCCAGATCGTCACATTGGCCGCTCTTCTCTCTGAAACGGTTACATTTATCGTCTGCGAAGCTATGTCGCGTGCTGCGGTATGCGGAAACACTAAAAGCACCATAGTAGAACACAGAAGAAGCTACTAAGTTGAAGTAATAGCCAGTAAGAGGTAGTACAATTCAAGTTTTAGTTGTCGATTATTCACTTTTTAGCTGGCTTTGGTGGCTTGGACATGACCTAGGACCTTAAGATTTTCCATGAAAGGAGGACTTGCAGCCACGTTGCACGGGAGAATGTGAAATGTGTTCATATGTAGTAAAAACCTGAGAAATCCGTACGTTTTCGTCATTTTTTATCGATTCGACTTAAAGCCACATCGTCACATTGGCCGTTCTTCTCTCTGAAACGGTTACATTTATCGTCTGCAAAGCTATGTCGCGTGCTGCGGTATGCCGAAACACCAAAAGCACCATAGTAGAGCACAGAAGAAGCTTCTAATTTGAAGTAATAACCAGTAAGAAGTAGTACAATTCAATTTTAGTTGTCGATTTTTCACTTTTTAGCCGGCTTTGTAGGCTATGACATGAGATGGAACCTTAAGATTTTGCATGAAAGGAGGACTAGCAGCCGCGTTGCATGGGAGAATGTGAAATGTGTTCATATGTAGTAAAAACCTGAGAAATCCGTCCGTTTTCGTCTTTTGTTATCGAAGCGACTTAAAGCCAGATCGTCACATTGGCCGCTTTTCTCTCTGAGACGGTTACATTTATCGTCTGCAAAGCTATGTCGAGTGCTGCGTTATGCGGAAACACTAAAAGCACCATAGTACAACACAGAAGAAGCTTCTATGTTGAAGTAATAGCCAGTAAGAAATTTTATAATTCAAGTTTTAGTTGTCGATTACTCACTTTTTAGCCGGCTTTGGTGGCTTGGACTCTAACTAGGTCCTTAAGATTTTGCATGAAAGGAGGGCTAGCATCCGCGTTGCATGGGAGAATGTGAAATGTGTTCATATGTAGTAAAAACCTGAGAAATCCGTCCGTTTTCGTCATTTGTTATCGAATCGACTTAAAGCCAGATCGTCACATTGGCCTCTCTTCTCTCAGAAACGGTTACATTTATCGTCTGCAAAGCTATGTCGCGTGCTGCGGTATGCTGAAACACTAAAAGCACCATAGTAGAACACAGAAGAAGCTTCTATGTTGAAGTAATAGCAACTAAGAAGTATTACAATTCAAGTTTTAGTTGTCGATTATTCACTTTTTAGCCGGCTTTGGTGGCTTGGACTTGACCTAGGACCTTAATATTTTGCATGAAAGGAGAACTAGCGGCCGCGTTGCATGCGAGAATGTCAAAAGTGTTCATATGTAGTAAAAACATGAGAAATCCGTCTGTTTTCGTCATTTGTTATCGAATCGACTTAAACCCAGATCGTCAAATTGGCCGCTTTTCTCTCTGAGACGGTTACATTTTTCGTCCGCAAAGCTATGTCGCGTGCTGCGGTATGCGGAAACACTAAAAGCACCATAGTAGAACACAGAAGAAGCTTCTAAGTTGAAGTAATAGCCAGTAAGAAGTAGTACAATTCAAGTTTTAGTTGTCGATTATTCACTTTTTAGCCGGCTTTGGTGGCTTGGACATCACCTAGGACCTTAAGATTTTGCATGAAAGGAAGACTTGCAGCCGCTTTGCACGGGAGAATAACAAAATTGTTCATATGTAGTAAAAACCTGAGAAATCCGTCCGTTTTCGTCATTTGTTATCGAATCGACTTAAAGCCAGATTGTCACATTGGCCGTTCTTCTCTCTGATACGATTACATTTATCGTCTGCAAAGCTATGTCGCGTGCTGCGGTATGCGGAAACACTAAAAGCACCATAGTAGAACACAGAAGAAGCTTCTAAGTTGAAGTAACAGCCAGTACGAAGTAGTACAATTGAAGTTTTAATTATCGATTATTCACTTTTTAGCCGGCTTTGGTGGCTTGGATATGACCTAGGCCCTTAAGATTTTGCATGAAAGGAGGACTAGCTGCGGCGTTACACGGGAGAATGTGAAATGTGTTCATATGTAGTAAGAACCTGAGAAATCAGTCCGTTTTCGTCATTTGTTATCGAATCGACTTAAAGTCAGATCGTCATATTGGCCGCTTTTCTCTCTGAGACGGTTACATTTATCGTCTGCAAAGCTATGTCGCGTGCTGCGGTTTGCGGAGACACTAAAAGCACCATAGTAGAACACAGAAGAAGCTTCTAAGTAGAAGTAATAGCCAGTAAGAAGTAGTACAATTCAAGTTTTAGTTATCGATTATTCACTTTTTAGCCGTCTTTGGTGGCTTGGACATGACCTAGGACGTTAAGATTTCGCATGAAAGGAGGACTAGCAGCCGCGTTGCATGGGAGAATGTGAAAAGTGTTCATATGTAGTAAAAACCTGAGAAATCCGTCCGTTTTCGTCATTTGTTATCGAATCGACTTAAAGCCAGATCGTCACATTGGCCTCTCTTCTCTCTGAAACGGTTACATTTATCGTCTGCAAAGCTATGTCGCGTGCTGCGGTTTGCGGAGACACTAAAAGCACCATAGTAGAACACAGAAGAAGCTTCTAAGTAGAAGTAATAGCAAGTAAGAAGTATTACAATTCAAGTTTTAGTTGTCGATTATTCACTTTTTAGCTGGCTTTGGTGGCATGGATATGACCTAGGACCTTAAGATTTTGCATGAAAGGAAGACTAGCAGCCGCGTTGCCCGGGAGAATGTGAAAAGTGTTCATATGTAGTAAAAACCTGGGAAATCCGTCCGTTTTCGTCTTTTGTTATCGAATCGACTTAAAGCCAGATCGTCACATTGGCCGTTCTTCTCTCTGAAACGGTTACATTTATCGTCTGCAAAGCTATGTCGCGTACTGCGGTATGCCGAAACACTAAGTGCACCATAGTAGAACACAGAAGAAGCTTCTAAGTTGAAGTAATAGCCAGTAGGAAGTAGTACAATTCAAGTTTTAGATGTCGTTTATTCACTTTTTAGCCGGCTTTGGTGGCTTGGACATGACCTAGGACCATAAGTTTTTGCATGAAAGGAGGACTAGCAGCCGCGTTGCACGGGAGAATGTGAAAAGTGTTCATATGTAGTAAAAACCTGAGAAATCCGTCCGTTTTCGTCATTTGTTATCGAATCGACTTAAAGCCAGATCATCACATTGGCCGCTCTTCTCTCTGAGACGGTTACATTTATCATTTTCAAAGCTGTGTCGCGTGCTGCGGTATGCGGAGACACTAAAAGCTCCGTATTAGAACACAGATGAAACTTCTAGTAGATGTAATAGAAAGTAAGAAGTAGTACAATTCAAGTTTTATGTATCGATTATTCACTTTTTAGCCGGTTTTGGTGGCTTGGACATGACCTAGGACCTCAAGATTTTGCATGAAAGGAGGACTAGCAGCGGCGTTGCACGGGAGAATGTGAAAAGTGTTCATATGTAGTAAAAACCTGAGAAATCCGTCCGTTTTCGTCATTTGTTATCGAATCGACTTAAAGCCAGATCGTCACATTGGCCGCTTTTCTCTCTGAGACGGTTACATTTATCGTCTGCAAAGCTATGTCGCGTGCTGCGGTTTGCGGAGACACTAAAAGCACCATAGTAGAACACAGAAGAAGCTTCTAAGTAGAAGTAATAGCCAGTAAGAAGTAGTACAATTCAAGTTTTAGTTATCGATTATTCACTTTTTAGCCGTCTTTGGTGGCTTTGACATGACCTAGGACCTTAAGATTTCGCATGAAAGGAGGACTAGCAGCCGCGTTGCACGGGAGAATGTGAAAAGTGTTCATATGTAGTAAAAACCTGAGAAATCCGTCCGTTTTCGTCATTTGTTATCGAATCGACTTAAAGCCAGATCGTCACATTGGCCTCTCTTCTCTCTGAAACGGTTACATTTATCGTCTGCAAAGCTATGTCGCGTGCTGCGGTTTGCGGAGACACTAAAAGCACCATAGTAGAACACAGAAGAAGCTTCTAAGTAGAAGTAATAGCAAGTAAGAAGTATTACAATTCAAGTTTTAGTTGTCGATTATTCACTTTTTAGCCGGCTTTGGTGGCTTGGACTTGACCTAGGACCTTAAGATTATGCATGAAAGGAGGACTAGCAGCCGCGTTGCATGGGAGAATGTGAAAAGTGTTCATATGTAGTAAAAACATGAGAAATCCGTCCGTTTTCGTCATTTGTTATCGAATCGACTTAAACCCAGATCGTCACATTGGCCGCTTTTCTCTCTGAGACGGTCACATTTATCGTCCGCAAAGCTATGTCGCGTGCTGCGGTATGCGGAAACACTAAAAGCACCATTGTAGAACACAGAAGAAGCTTCTAAGTTGAAGTAATAAACAGTAAGAAGTAGTACAATTCAAGTTTTAGTTGTCGATTAATCACTTTTTAGCTGGCTTTGGTGGCATGGATATGACCTAGGACCTTAAGATTTTGCATGAAAGGAAGACTAGCAGCCGCGTTGCCCGGGAGAATGTGAAAAGTGTTCATATGTAGTAAAAACCTGGGAAATCCGTCCGTTTTCGTCTTTTGTTATCGAATCGACTTAAAGCCAGATCGTCATATTGGCCGCTCTTCTCTCTGAAACGGTTACATTTATCGTCTGCAAAGCTATGTCGCGTACTGCGGTATGCCGAAACACTAAGTGCTCCATAGTAGAACACAGAAGAAGCTTCTAAGTTGAAGTAATAGCCAGTAGGAAGTAGTACAATTCAAGTTTTAGATGTCGTTTATTCACTTTTTAGCCGGCTTTGGTGGCTTGAAAATGACCTAGGACCATACGTTTTTGCATGAAAGGAGGACTAGCAGCCGCGTTGCACGGGAGAATGTGAAAAGTGTTCATATGTAGTAAAAACCTGAGAAATCCGTCCGTTTTCGTCATTTGTTATCGAATCGACTTAAAGCCAGATCATCACATTGGCCGCTCTTCTCTCTGAGACGGTTACATTTATCATTTTCAAAGCTGTGTCGCGTGCTGCGGTATGCGGAGACACTAAAAGCTCCGTATTAGAACACAGATGAAACTTCTAGTAGATGTAATAGAAAGTAAGAAGTAGTACAATTCAAGTTTTATGTATCGATTATTCACTTTTTAGCCGGTTTTGGTGGCTTGGACATGACCTAGGACCTCAAGATTTTGCATGAAAGGAGGACTAGCAGCGGCGTTGCACGGGAGAATGTGAAAAGTGTTCATATGTAGTAAAAACCTGAGAAATCCGTCCGTTTTCGCCTTTTGTTATCGAATCGACTTAAAGCCAGATCGTCACATTGGCCGTTCTTCTCTCGGAAACGGTTACATTTATCGTCTGCAAAGCTATGTCGCGTGCTGCGCTATGCGGAGACACTAAAAGCACCATAGTAGAACACAGAAGAAGCTGCTAAGTTGAAGTAATAGCCAGTAAGAAGTAGTACAATTCAAGTTTTAGTTGTCGATTATTCACTTTTTAGCCGGCTTTGGTGGCTTGGACATCACCTAGGACGTTAAGATTTTGCATGAAAGGAGGACTGGCAGCCGAGTTGCACGGGAAAATGTGAAAAGTGTTCATATGTAGTAAAAACCTGAGAATTCCGTGCGTTTTCGTCATTTGTTATCGAATCGACTTAAAGCCAGATCGTCACATTGGCCGCTCTTCTCTCTGAAACTGTTACACTTATCGTCTGCAAAGCTATGTCGCGTGCTGCGGTATGCGGAAACACTAAAAGCACCATAGTACAACAAGAAGAAGCTTCTAAGTAGAAGTAATAGCCAGTAAGAAGTAGTACAATTCAAGTTTTAACTATCGATTATTCACTTTTTAGCCGGCTTTCATGGCTTGGACATGACCTAGGACCTTAAGATTTTGCATGAAAGGAGGACTAGCAGCCGCGTTGCACGGGAGAGTGTGAAAAGTGTTCATATGTAGTACAAACCTGAGAAATCCGTCCGTTTTCGTCATTTGTTATCGAATCGACTTAAAGCCAGATCGTCACATTGGCTGCTTTTCTCTCTGAGAGGGTTACATTTATCATTTGCAAAGCTATGTCGCGTGCTGCGGTATGCGGAGACACTAAAATCACCATAGTAGAACACAGAAGAAGCTCCTAAGTTGAAGAAACAGCCAGTAAGAAGTAGTACAATTCAAGTTTTAGTTGTCGATTATTCACTTTTTAGCCGGCTTTGGTGGCTTGGACATGACCTAGGTCCTTAAGATTTTGCATGAAAGGAGGACTAGCAGCCGCGTTGCACGGGAGAATGTGAAAAGTGTTCATATGCAGTAAAAACCTGAGAAATCCGTCCGTTTTCGTCATTTGTTAACGAATCGACTTAAAGCCACATCGTCACATTGGCCGCTCGTCTCTCTGAAACGGTTACATTTATCGTCTGCAAAGCTATGTGCGTGCTGCGGTATGCGGAAACACTAAAAGCACCATAGTAGAACACAGAAGAAGCTTCTAAGTTGAAGTAATAACCAGTAGGCAGTAGTACAATTCAAGTTTTAGTTGTCGATTATTCACATTTTAGACGGCTTTGGTGGCTTGGACATGACCTTGGACCATAAGATTTTGCATGAAAGGAGGACTAGCAGCCGCGTTGCACGGGAGAATGTGAAATGTGTTCATATGTAGTAAAAACCTGAGAAATCCGTCCGTTTTCGTCATTTGTTATCGAACCGACTTAAAGCCAGATCGTCACATTGGCTGCTCTTCTCTCTGAAACGATTACATTTATGGTCTGCAAAGCTATGTCGCGTGCTGCGGTATGCGGAGACACAGAAATCACCATAGTAGAACACAGAAGAAGCTTCGAAGTTGAAGAAACAGCCAGTAAGAAGTAGTACAATTCAAGTTTTAGTTGTCGATTATTCACTTTACTGCCGGCTTTGGTGGCTTGGACGTGACCTAGGACCTTGAGATTTTGCATGAAAGGAGGACTTGCAGCCGCGTTGCATGGGAGAATGTGAAAAGTGTTCATATGTAGTAAAAACCTGAGAAATCCGTACGTTTTCGTCATTTGTTATCGAATCGACTTAAAGCCAGATCGTCACATTGGCCGCTCTTCTCTCTGAAACGGTTACACTTATCGTCTGCAAAGCTATGACGCGTGCTGCGGTATGCGGAAACACTAAAAGCACCATAGTAGAACACAGAAGAAGCTTCTAAGTTGAAGAAACAGCAAGTAAGATGTAGTACAATTCAAGTTTTAGTTGTCGATTATTCACTTTATAGCCGGCATTGGTGGCTTGGACGTGACCTAGGACCTTGAGATTTTGCATGAAAGGAGGACTTGCAGCCGCGTTGCATGGGAGAATGTGAAAAGTGTTCATATGTAGTAAAAACCTGAGAAATCCGTCCGTTTTCGTCATTTGTTATCGAATCGACTTAAAGACAGATCGTCACATTGGCCGCTTTTCTCTCTGAGACGGTTACATTTATCGTCTGCAAACCTATGTCGCGTGCTGCGGTATGCGGAGACACTAAAAGCACCATAGTAGAACACAGAAGAAGCTTCTAAGCTGAAATAATAGCCAGTAGGAGGTAGTACAATTCAAGTTTTAGTTGTCGATTATTCTCTTTTTAGCCGACTTTGGGGGCTTGGACATCACCTAGGACGTTAAGATTTTGCATGAAAGGAGGACTGGCAGCGGCGTTGCACGGGAGAATGTGAAAAGTGTTCATATATAGTAAAAACCTGAGAAATCCGTCCGTTTTCGTCATTTGTTATCGAATCGACTTAAAGCCAGATCGTCAAATTGGCTGCTTTTCTCTCTGAGACGGTTACATTTAGCGCCTGCAAATCTATGTCGCGTGCAGAGGTATGCGGAAACACTAAAAGCGCCATAGTAGAACACAGAAGAAGCTTCTAAGTTGAAGCAATAGCCAGTAAGAAGTAGAATAATTCAAGTTTTAGTTGTCGATTATTCAGTTTTTGGCCGGCTTTGTTGGCTTGGACATGACCTAGGACCTTAAAATTTTGCATGAAAGGAGGACTAGCAGCCGCGTTGCACAGGAGAATGTGAAATGTGTTCATATGTAGTAAAAACCTGAGAAATCCGTCCGTTTTCGACTTTTGTTATCGAAGCGACTTAAAGTCAGATCGTCCTATTGGCCGTTCTTCTTACTGAAACGGTTACATTTATCGTCTGCAAAGCTATGTCGCGTGCTGCGGTATGCCGAAACACTAAATGCACCATAGTAGAACACAGAAGAAGCTTCTAAGTTGAAGTAATAACCAGTAGGAAGTAGTACAATTCAAGTTTTAGTTGTCGATTATTCACTTTTTAGCCGGCTTTGGTGGCTTGGACATGACCTAGGACCATAAGATTTTGCATGAAAGGAGGACTAGCAGCCGCGTTGCATGGGAGAATGTGAAATGTGTTCATATGTAGTAAAAACCTGAGAAATCCGTCCGTTTTCGTCATTTGTTATCGAATCGACTTAAAGCCACATCGTCACATTGGCCGCTCTTCTCTCTGAAACGGTTACACTTATCGTCTGCAAAGCTATGTCGCGTGCTGCGGTATGCGGAAACACTAAAAGCACCATAGTACAACAAGAAGAAGCTTCTAAGTTGAAGTAATAGCCAGTAAGAAGTAGTACAATTCAAGTTTTAACTATCGATTATTCACTTTTTAGCCGGCTTTGATGGCTTGAACATGACCTAGGACCTTAAGATTTTGCATAAAAGGAGGACTAGCAGCCGCGTTGCACGGGAGAATGTGAAAAGTGTTCATATGTAGTAAAAACCTGAGAAATCCGTCCGTTTTCGTCATTTGTTATCGAATCGACTTAAAGCCAGATCGTCACATTGGCTGCTTTTCTCTCTGAGACGGTTACATTTAGCGCCTGCAAATCTATGTCGCGTGCAGAGGTATGCGGAAACACTAAAAGCGCCATAGTAGAACACAGAAGAAGCTTCTAAGTTGAAGCAATAGCCAGTAAGAAGTAGAATAATTCAAGTTTTAGTTGTCGATTATTCAGTTTTTGGCCGGCTTTGTTGGCTTGGACATGACCTAGGACCTTAAAATTTTGCATGAAAGGAGGACTAGCAGCCGCGTTGCACAGGAGAATGTGAAATGTGTTCATATGTAGTAAAAACCTGAGAAATCCGTCCGTTTTCGACTTTTGTTATCGAAGCGACTTAAAGCCCGATCGTCCTATTGGCCGCTCTTCTCTCTGAAACGGTTACACTTATCGTCTGCAAAGCTATGTCGCGTGCTGCGGTATGCGGAAACACTAAAAGCACCATAGTACAACAAGAAGAAGCTTCTAAGTTGAAGTAATAGCCAGTAAGAAGTAGTATAATTCAAGTTTTAACTATCGATTATTCACTTTTTAGCCGGCTTTGATGGCTTGGACATGACCTAGGACCTTAAGATTTTGCATAAAAGGAGGACTAGCAGCCGCGTTGCACGGGAGAATGTGAAAAGTGTTCATATGCAGTAAAAACCTGAGAAATCCGTCCGTTTTCGTCATTTGTTAACGAATCGACTTAAAGCCACATCGTCACATTGGCCGTTTTTCTCTCTCAGACGGTTACATTTATCGTCTGCAAAGCTATGTGCGTGCTGCGGTATGCGGACACACTAAAAGAGCCATAGTAGAACACAGAAGAAGCTTCTAAGTTGAAGAAACAGCAAGTAAGAAGTAGTACAATTCAAGTTTTAGTTGTCGATTATTCACTTTATAGCCGGCATTGGTGGCTTGGACATGACCTAGGACCTTAAGATTTTGCATGAAAGGAGGACTTGCAGCCGAGTTGCACGGGAGAATGTGAAAAGTGTTCACATATCGTAAAAACCTTAGAAATCCGTCCGTATTCGTCATTTGTTATCGAATCGACTTAAAGACAGATCGTCACATTGGCCGCTTTTCTCTCTGAGACGGTTACATTTATCGTCTGCAAACCTATGTCGCGTGCTGCGGTATGCGGAGACACTAAAAGAACCATAGTAGAACACAGAAGAAGCTTCTAAGCTGAAGTAATAGAAAGTAGGAAGTAGTACAATTCAGGTTTTAGTTGTCGATTATTCTCTTTTTAGCCGACTTTGGGGGCTTAGACATCACCTAGGACGTTAAGATTTTGCATGAAAGGTGGACTGGCAGCGGCGTTGCACGGGAGAATGTGAAAAGTGTTCATATGTAGTAAAAACCTGAGAAATCCGTCCGTTTTCGTCATTTGTTATCAAATCGACTTAAAGCCAGATCGTCACATTGGCCGCTCTTCTCTCTGAAACGGTTACATTTATCGTCTGCAAAGCTATGTGCGTGCTGCGGTTTGCGGAAACACTAAAAGCACCATAGTAGAACACAGAAGAAGCTTCTAAGCTGAAGTAAGAGCCAGTAGGAAGTAGTACAATTCAAGTTTTAGATGTGGATTATTCACTTTTTAGCCGGCTTTGGTGGCTTGGACATGACCTAGGACCGTAAGATTTTGCATGAAAGGAGGACTAGCAGCCGCGTTGCACGTGAGAATGTGAAAAGTGTTCATATGTAGTAAAAACCTGAGAAATCCGTCCGTTTTCGTCATTTGTTATCGATTCGACTTAAAGCCAGATCGTCACATTGACCGCTCTACTCTCAGAAACGGTTACATTTATCGTCTGCAAAGCTATGTCGCGGGCTGCAGTATGCGGAAACACTAAAAGCACCATAGTAGAACACAGAAGAAGCTTCTAAGTTGAAGCAGTAGCTAGTAAGAAGTAGTACAATTCAAGTTTTAGTTGTCGATTATTCACTTTTTAGCCGACTTTGGAGGCTTGGACATCACCTAGGACGTTATGATTTTGCATGAAAGGAGGACTGGCAGCCGCGTTGCATTGTAGAATGTGAAAAGTGTTCATATGTAGTAAAAACCTGAGAAATCCGACCGTTTTCGTCTTTTGTTATCGAAGCGACTTAAAGCCAGATCGTCACATTGGCCGTTCTTCTTACTGAAACGGTTACATTTATCGTCTGCAAAGCTATGTCGCGTGCTGCGGTATGCCGAAACACTAAATGCACCATAGTAGAACACAGAAGAAGCTTCTAAGTTGAAGTAATAACCAGTAGGAAGTAGTACAATTCAAGTTTTAGTTGTCGATTATTCACTTTTTAGCCGGCTTTGGTGGCTTGGACATGACCTAGGACCATAAGATTTTGCATGAAAGGAGGACTAGCAGCCGCGTTGCACGGGAAAATGTGAAAAGTGTTCATATATAGTACAAACCTGAGAAATCCGTCCGTTTTCGTCATTTGTTATCGAATCGACTTAAAGCCAGATCGTCACATTGGCTGCTTTTCTCTCTGAGAGGGTTACATTTATCGTCTGCAAAGCTATGTCGCGTGCTGCGGTATGCGGAGACACTAAAAGCACCGTAGTAGAACACAGAAGAAGCTTCTCAGTTGAAGAAACAGCCAGTAAGAAGTAGTACAATTCAAGTTTTAGTTGTCGATTATTCACTTTTTAGCCGGCTTTGGTGGCTTGGACATGACCTAGGTCCTTAAGATTTTGCATGAAAGGAGGACTAGCAGCCGCGTTGCACGGGAGAATGTGAAAAGTGTTCATATGCAGTAAAAACCTGAGAAATCCGTCCGTTTTCGTCATTTGTTAACGAATCGACTTAAAGCCACATCGCCACATCGGCCGCTCTTCTCTCTGAAACGGTTACATTTATCGTCTGCAAACCTATGTCGCGTGCTGCGGTATGCGGAGACACTAAAAGCACCATAGTAGAACACAGAATAAGCTTCTAAGCTGAAGTAATAGCCAGTAGGAAGTAGTACAATTCAAGTTTTAGTTGTCGATTATTCTCTTTTTAGCCAACTTTGGGGGCTTGGACATCACCTAGGACGTTAAGATTTTGCATGAAAGGAGGACTGGCAGCGGCGTTGCACGGGAGAATGTGAAAAGTGTTCATATGTAGTAAAAACCTGAGAAATCCGTCCGTTTTCGTCATTTGTTATCGAATCGACTTAAAGCCAGATCGTCACATTGGCTGCTTTTCTCTCTGAGACGGTTACATTTAGCGCCTGCAAATCTATGTCGCGTGCAGAGGTATGCGGAAACACTAAAAGCGCCATAGTAGAACACAGAAGAAGCTTCTAAGTTGAAGCAATAGCCAGTAAGAAGTAGAACAATTCAAGTTTTAGTTGTCGATTATTCAGTTTTTGGCCGGCTTTGTTGGCTTGGACATGACCTAGGACCTTAAAATTTTGCATGAAAGGAGGACTAGCAGCCGCGTTGCACAGGAGAATGTGAAATGTGTTCATATGTAGTAAAAACCTGAGAAATCCGTCCGTTTTCGTCTTCTGTTATCGATGCGACTTAAAGCCAGATCGTCACATTGGCCGTTCTTCTTACTGAAACGGTTACATTTATCGTCTGCAAAGCTATGTCGCGTGCTGCGAAATGCCGAAACACTAAATGCACCATAGTAGAACACAGAAGAAGCTTCTAAGTTGAAGTAATAACCAGTAGGAAGTAGTACAATTCAAGTTTTAGTTGTCGATTATTCACTTTTTAGCCGGCTTTGGTGGCTTGGACATGACCTAGGACCATAAGATTTTGCATGAAAGGAGGACTAGCAGCCGCGTTGCATGGGAGAAAGTGAAATGTGTTCATATGTAGTAAAAACCTGAGAAATCCGTATGTTTTCGTCATTTGTTATCGAATCGACTTAAAGCCAGATCGTCACATTGGCCGCTCTTCTCTCTGAAACGGTTACACTTATCGTCTGCAAAGCTATGTCGCGTGCTGCGGTATGCGGAAACACTAAAAGCACAATAGTACAACAAGAAGAAGCTTCTAAGTAGAAGTAATAGCCAGTAAGAAGTAGTACAATTCAAGTTTTAACTATCGATTATTCACTTTTTAGCCGGCTTTCATGGCTTGGACATGACCTAGGACCTTAAGATTTTGCATGAAAGGAGGACTAGCAGCCGCGTTGCACGGGAGAATGTGAAAAGTGTTCATATGTAGTACAAACCTGAGAAATCCGTCCGTTTTCGTCATTTGTTATCGAATCGACTTAAAGCCAGATCGTCACATTGGCTGCTTTTCTCTCTGAGAGGGTTACATTTATCATTTGCAAAGCTATGTCGCGTGCTGCGGTATGCGGAGACACTAAAATCACCATAGTAGAACACAGAAGAAGCTCCTAAGCTGAAGAAACAGCCAGTAAGAAGTAGTACAATTCAAGTTTTAGTTGTCGATTATTCACTTTTTAGCCGGCTTTGGTGGCTTGGACATGACCTAGGTCCTTAAGATTTTGCATGAAAGGAGGACTAGCAGCCGCGTTGCACGGGAGAATGTGAAAAGTGTTCATATGCAGTAAAAACCTGAGAAATCCGTCCGTTTTCGTCATTTGTTAACGAATCGACTTAAAGCCACATCGTCACATTGGCCGCTCGTCTCTCTGAAACGGTTACATTTATCGTCTGCAAAGCTATGTGCGTGCTGCGGTATGCGGACACACTAAAAGAGCCATAGTAGAACACAGAAGAAGCTTCTAAGTTGAAGAAACAGCAAGTATGAAGTAGTACAATTCAAGTTTTAGTTGTCGATTATTCACTTTATAGCCGGCATTGGTGGCTTGGACATGACCTAGGACCTTAAGATTTTGCATGAAAGGAGGACTGGCAGCGGCGTTGCACGGGAGAATGTGAAAAGTGTTCATATGTAGTAAAAACCTGAGAAATCCGTCCGTTTTAGTCATTTGTTATCGAATCGACTTAAAGCCAGATCGTTACATTGGTCGCTTTTCTCTCTGAGACGGTTACATTTATCGCCTGCAAATCTATGTCGCGTGCAGAGGTATGCGGAGACACTAAAAGCACCATAGTAGAACACAGAAGAAGCTTCTAAGTTGAAGCAATAGCCAGTAAGAAGTAGTACAATTCAAGTTTTAACTATCGATTATTCACTTTTTAGCCGGCTTTGATGGCTTGGACATGACCTAGGACCTTAAGATTTTGCATGAAAGGAGGACTAGCAGCCGCGTTGCACGGGAGAATGTGAAAAGTGTTCATATGTAGTAAAAACCTGAGAAATCCGTCCGTTTTCGTCATTTGTTAACGAATCGACTTAAAGCCACATCGTCACATTGGCCGCTCTTCTCTCTGAAACGGTTACATTTATCGTCTGCAAAGCTATGTGCGTGCTGCGGTATGCGGAAACACTAAAAGCACCATAGTAGAACACAGAAGAAGCTTCTAAGCTGAAGTAATAGCCAGTAGGAAGTAGTACAATTCAAGTTTTAGTTGTCGATTATTCAGTTTTTGGCCGGCTTTGGTTGCTTGGACATGATCTAGGACCTTAAAATTTTGCATGAAAGGAGGACTAGCAGCCGCGTTGCACGGAGAATGTGAAATGTGTTCATATGTAGTAAAAACCTGAGAAATCCGTACGTTTTCGTCATTTGTTATCGAATCGACTTAAAGCCAGATCGTCACATTGGCCGCTCTTCTCTCTGAAACGGTTACACTTATCGTCTGCAAAGCTATGTCGCGTGCTGCGGTATGCGGAAACACTAAAAGCACCATAGTACAACAAGAAGAAGCCTCTAAGTTGAAGTAATAGCCAGTAAGAAGTAGTACAATTCAAGTTTTAGTTGTCGATTATTCACTTTTTAGCCGGCTTTGGTGGCTTGGATATCACCTAGGACCTTAAGATTTTGCATGAAAGGAGGACTTGCAGCCGCGTTGCACGGGAGAATGTGAAAAGTGTTCATATGTAGTAAAAACCTGAGAAATTCGTCCGTTTTCGTCATTTGTTAACGAATCGACTTAAAGCCACATCGACACATTGGCCGCTCTTCTCTCTGAAACGGTTACATTTATCGTCTGCAAAGCTATGTGCGTGCTGCGGTATGCGGAGACACTAAAAGCACCATAGTACAACAAGAAGAAGCTTCTAAGTTGAAGAAACAGCCAGTAAGAAGTTGTATAATTCAAGTTTTGGTTGTCGATTATTCACTTTATTGTCGGCTTTGGTGGCTTGGAGATGACCTAGGAACTTAAGATATTGCATGAAAGGAGGACTAGCAGCGGCGTTGCACGGGAAAATGTGAAAAGTGTTCATATGTAGTAAAAACCTGAGAAATCCGTCCGTTTTCGTCTTTTGTTATCGAATCCACTTAAAGCCAGATCGTCACATTGGCCGTTGTTCTTTCTGAAACGGTTTCATTTATCGTCTGCAAAGCTATGTCGCGTGCTGCGGTATGCCGAAACACTAAATGCACCATAGTAGAACACAGAAGAAGCTTCTAAGCTGAAGTAATAGCCAGTAGGAAGTAGTACAATTCAAGTTTTAGTTGTGGATTATTCACTTTTTAGCCGGCTTTGGTGGCTTGGACATGACCTAGGACCATAAGATTTTGCATGAAAGGAGGACTAGCAGCCGCGTTGCACGTGAGAATGTGAAAAGTGTTCATATGTAGTAAAAACCTGAGAAATCCGTCCGTTTTGGTCATTTGTTATCGATTCGACTTAAAGCCAGATCGTCACATTGACCGCTCTACTCTCAGAAACGGTTACATTTATCGTCTGCAAAGCTATGTCGCGGGCTGCAGTATGCGGAAACACTAAAAGCACCATAGTAGAACACAGAAGAAGCTTCTAAGTAGTACAATTCAAGTTTTAGTTGTCGATTATTCACTTTTTAGCCGACTTTGGGGGCTTGGACATCACCTAGGACGTTATGATTTTGCATGAAAGGAGGACTGGCAGCCGCGTTGCACGGGAGAATGTGAAAAGTGTTCATATGCAGTAAAAACCTGAGAAATCCGTCCGTTTTCGTCATTTGTTATCGAATCGACTTAAAGCCAGATCGTCACATTGGCCGCTTTTCTCTCGGAGACGGTTACATTTATCGTCTGCAAAGCTATGTCGCGTGCTGCGGTATGCGGAGACACTAAAAGCACCATAGTAGAACACAGAAGAAGCTTCTAAGTGGAAGCAATAGCCAGTAAGAAGTAGAACAATTCAAGTTTTAGTTGTCGATTATTCACTCTTTAGCCGGCTTTGGTGGCTTGGACATGACCTAGGACCTTAAGATTTTGCAGGAAAGGAGGACTAGCAGCCGCGTTGCACGGGAGAATGTGAAAAGTGTTCATATGTAGTAAAGCCTGACAATTCCGTCCGTTTTCGTCATTTGTTATCGAATCGACTTAAAGCCAGATCGTCACATTGGCCGCTTTTCTCTCTGAGACGGTTACATTTATCGTCTGCAAAGCTATGTCGCGTGCTGCGGTATGCGGAGACACTAAAAGCACCATAGTAGAACACAGAAGAAGCTTCTAAGTTGAAGCAATAGCCAGTAAGAAGTAGAACAATTCAAGTTTTAGTTGTCGATTATTCAGTTTTTGGCCGGCTTTGGTTGCTTGGACATGATCTAGGACCTTAAAATTTTGCATGAAAGGAGGACTAGCAGCCGCGTTGCACGGGAGAATGTGAAATGTGTTCATATGTAGTAAAAACCTGAGAAATCCGTACGTTTTCGTCATTTGTTATCGAATCGACTTAAAGCCAGATTGTCACATTGGCCGCTCTTCTCTCTGAAACGGTTACACTTATCGTCTGCAAAGCTATGTCGCGTGCTGCGGTATGCTTAAACACTAAAAGCACCATAGTACAACAAGAAGAAGCTTCTAAGTTGAAGTAATAGCCAGAAAGGAGTAGTACAATTCAAGTTTTAACTATCGATTATTCACTTTTTAGCCGGCTTTGATGGCTTGGACATGACCTAAGACCTTAAGATATTGCATGAAAGGAGGACTAGCAGCCGCGTTGCACGGGAGAATGTGAAAAGTGTTCATATGTAATACAAACCTGAGAAATCCGTCCGTTTTCGTCATTTGTTATCGCATCGACTTAAAGCCAGATCGACACATTGGCTGCTTTTCTCTCTGAGAGGGTTACATTTATCGTCTGCAAAGCTATGTCGGGTGCTGCGGTATGCGGAGACACTAAAAGCACCATAGTAGAACACAGAAGAAGCTTCTAATTTGAAGTAATAGCCAGTAAGAAGTAGTACAATTCAAGTTTTAGTTGACGATTATTCACTTTTTAGCCGGTATTGGTGGCTTGGACATGACCTAGGACCATAAGATTTTGCATGAAAGGAGGACTAGCAGCCGCGTTGCACGGGAGAATGTGAAATGTGTTCATATGTAGTAAAAACCTGAGAAATCCGTACGTCTTCGTCATTTGTTATCGAATCGACTTAAAGCCAGATCGTCACATTGGCCGCTCTTCTCTCTGAAACAGTTACACTTATCGTCTGCAAAGCTATGTCGCGTGCTGCGGTATGCGGAAACACTAAAAACACCATAGTACAACAAGAAGAAGCTTCTAAGTTGAAGTAATAGCCAGTAAGAAGTAGTACAATTCAAGTTTTAGTTGTCGATTATTTACTTTTTAGCCGGCTTTGATGGCTTGGACATGACCTAGGACCATAAGATTTTGCATGAAAGGAGGACTAGCAGCCGCGTTGCACGGGAGAATGTGAAAAGTGTTCATATGCAGTAAAAACCTGAGAAATCCGTCCGTTTTCGTCATTTGTTTACGAATCGTCTTAAACCCAGATCGTCACATTGGCCAATCTTCTCTCTGAAACGGTTACATTTATCATCTGCAAAGCTATGTCGCGTGCTGCGGTATGCGGAAACACTAAAAGCACCATAGTAGAACACCTAAGAAGCTTCTAAGTTGAAGCAATAGCCAGTAAGAAGTAGAACAATTCAAGTTTTAGTTGTCGATTATTCAGTTTTTGGCCGGATTTGGTGGCTTGGACATGACCTAAGACCTTAAGATTTTGCATGAAAGGAGGACTTGCAGCCGCGTTGCACGGGAGAATGTGAAACGTGATCATATCTAGTAAAAACCTGAGAAATCCGTACGTTTTCGTCATTTGTTATCAAATCGACTTAAAGCCAGATCGTAGCATTGGCCGCTCTTCTCTCTGAAACGGTTACACTTATCGTCTGCAAAGCTATGTCGCGTGCTGCGGTATGCGGAAACACTAAAAGCACCATAGTACAACAAGAAGAAGCTTCTAAGTTGAAGTAATAGCCAGTAAGAAGTAGTACAATTGAAGATTTAACTATCGATTATTCACTTTTTAGCCGGCTTTGATGTCTTGGACATGACCTAGGACCTTAAGATTTTGCATGAAAGGAGGACTTGCAGCCGCGTTGCACGGGAGAATGTGAAAAGTGTTCATATGTAGTAAAAACCTGAGAAATCCGTCCGTTTTCGTCATTTGTTATCGAATCGACTTAAAGCCACATCGTCACATTGGCCGCTCTTCTCTCTGAAACGGTTACATTTATCGTCTGCAAAGCTATGTGCGTGCTGCGGTATGCGGAAACACTAAAAGCACCATAGTAGAACACAGAAGAAGCTTCTAAGTTGAAGTAACAGCAAGTAAGA
Organism: Schistocerca gregaria; assembly: GCF_023897955.1. Lineage (NCBI taxonomy): Eukaryota > Metazoa > Arthropoda > Insecta > Orthoptera > Acrididae > Schistocerca > Schistocerca gregaria. The sequence continues at coordinate 588,152,430 of NC_064925.1, forward strand.
AGTAGTACAATTCAAGTTTTAGTTGTCGATTATTCACATTATAGACGGCATTGGTGGCTTGGACATGACCTAGGACCTTAAGATTTTGCATGAAAGGAGGACTTGCAGCCGCGTTGCACGGGAGAATGTGAAAAGTGTTCATATGTAGTAAAAACCTGAGAAATCCGTCAATTTTCGTCATTTGTTATCGAATCGACTTAAAGACAGATCGTCACATTGGCCGCTTTTCTCTCTGAGACGGTTACATTTATCGTCTGCAAACCTATGTCGCGCGCTGCGGTATGCGGAGACACTAAAAGCACCATAGTAGAACACAGAAGAAGCTTCTAAGTTGAAGTAATAGCCAGTAAGAAGTAGTACAATTCAAGTTTTAGTTATCGATTATTCACTTTTTAGCCGGCTTTGGTGGCTTGGACATGACCTACGACCTTCAGATTTTGCATGAAAGGAGGACTAGCAGCCGCGTTGCACGGGAGAATGTGAAAAGTGTTCATATGCAGTAAAAACCAGAGAAATCAGTCCGTTTTCGTCATTTGTTAACGAATCGACTTAAAGCCAGATCGTCACATTGGCCGCTCTTCTCTCTGAAACGGTTACATTTATCGTCTGCAAAGCAATGTCGCGTGCTGCGGTATGCGGAAACACTAAAAAGCACCATAGTAGAACACATAAGAAGCTTCTAAGTTGAAGCAATAGCCAGTAAGAAGTAGAACAATTCAAGTTTTAGTTGTCGATTATTCAGTTTTTGGCCGGCTTTGGTGGCTTGGACATGTCCTAGGACCTTAAGATTTTGCATGAAAGGAGGACTAGCAGCCGCGTTGCACGGGAGAATGTGAAATGTGTTCATATCTAGTAAAATCCTGAGAAATCCGTACGTTTTCGTCATTTGTTATCGAATCGACTTAAAGCCAGACCGTCACATTGGCCGCTCTTCTCTCTGAAACGGTTACACTTATCGTCTGCAAAGCTATGTCGCGTGCTGCGGTATGCGGAAACACTAAAAGCACCATAGTACAACAAGAAGAAGCTTCTAAGTTGAAGAAACAGCCAGTAAGAAGTAGTACAATTCAAGTTTTAGTTGTCGATTATTCACTTTATAGCCGGCTTTGGTGGCTTGGACATGACCTAGGACCTTAAGATTTTGCATGAAAGGAGGACTTGCAGCCGCGTTGCACGGGAGAATGTGAAAAGTGTTCATATGTAGTAAAAACCTGAGAAATCCGTCCGTTTTCGTCATTTGTTATCGAATCGACTTAAAGACAGATCGTCACATTGGCCGTTCTTCTCTCTTAAACGGTTACATTTATCGTTTACAAAGCTATGTCGCGTGCTGCGGTATGCGGAGACACTAAAAGCACCATAGTAGAACACAGGAGAAGCTTCTATGTTGAAGTAATAGCCAGTAAGAAGTAGTACAATTCAAGTTTTAGTTATCGATTATTCACTTTTTAGCCGTCTTTGGTGGCTTGGACGTGACCTAGGACCTTAAGATTTTGCATGAAAGGAGGACTTGCAGCCGCGTTGCACGGGAGAATGTGAAAAGTGTTCATATGTAGTAAAAACCTGGGAAATCCGTCCGTTTTCGAAATTTGTTATCGAATCGACTTAAAGCCAGATCGTCACATTGGCCGCTTTTCTCTCTGAGACGGTTACATTTATCGTCTGCAAAGCTATGTCGCGTGCTGCGGTATGCGGAGACACTAAAAGCACCATAGTAGAACACAAAAGAAGCTTCTAAGTTGAAGTAATAGCCAGTAAGAAGTAGTACAATTACAGTTTTAGTTATCGATTATTCACTTTTTAGCCAGCTTTGGTGGCTTGGACATGACCTAGGACCTTAAGATTTTGCATGAAAGGAGGTCTAGCAGCCGCGTTGCATGGGAGAATGTGAAAAGTGTTCATATAAAGTAAAAACCTGAGAAATCCGTCCGTTTTCGTCATTTGTTATCGAATCGACTTAAAGCCAGATCGTCACATTGGCCGCTTTTCTCTCTGAGACGGTTACATTTATCGTCTGCAAAGTTATGTCGCGTGCTGCGGTGTGCGGAGACACTAAAAGCACCACAGTAGAACACCGAAGAAGTTTCTATGTTGAAGTAATAGCCAGTAAGAAGTAGTACAATTCAAGTTTTAGTTGTCGATTATTCACTTTTTAGCCGGCTTTGGTGGCTTGGACATGACCTAGGACCTTAAGATTTTACAAGAAAGGAGGACTAGCAGCCGCGTTGCATGGGAGAATGTGAAAAGTGTTCATATGTAGTAAAAACCTGAGAAATCAGTCCGTTTTCGTCATTTGTTATCAAATCGACTTAAAGGCAGATCGTCACATTGGCCGCTCTTCTCTCTAAAACGGTTACATTTATCGTCTGCAAAGCTATGTCGCGTGCTGCAGTATGCGGAAACACTAAAAGCACCATAGTAGAACACAGAAGAAGCTTCTAAGTTGAAGTAATAGCCAGTAAGAAGTAGTACAGTTCAAGTTTTAGTTGTCGATTATTCACTTTTTAGCCGTCTTTGGTGGCTTGGACATGACCTAGGACCTTAAGATATTGCATGAAAGGAGGACTAGCAGCCGCGTTGCATGGGAGAATGTGAAATGTGTTCATATGTAGTAAAAACCTGAGAAATCCGTCCGTTTTCGTCTTTTGTTATCGAAGCGACTTAAAGCCAGATCGTCACATTGGCCGTTCTTCTTACTGAAACGGTTACATTTATCGTCTGCAAAGCTATGTCGCGTGCTGCGGTATGCCGAAACACTAAATGCACCATAGTAGAACACAGAAGAAGCTTCTAAGTTGAAGTAATAACCAGTAGGAAGTAGTACAATTCAAGTTTTAGTTGTCGATTATTCACTTTTTAGCTGGCTTTGGTGGCTTGTACATGACCTAGGACCATAAGATTTTGCATGAAAGGGGACTAGCAGTCGCGTTGCACGGGAGAATGTGAAAAGTGTTCATATGCAGTAAAAACCTGAGAAATCCGTCCGTTTTCGTCATTTGTTAACGAATCGACTTAAAGCCACAGCGACACATTGGCCGCTCTTCTCTCTGAAACGGTTACATTTATCGTCTGCAAAGCTATGTGCGTGCTGCGGTATGCGGAAACACTAAAAGCACCATAGTAGAACACAGAAGAAGCTTCTAAGTTGAAGAAACAGCCAGTAAGAAGTAGTACAATTCAAGTTTTAGTTGTCGATTATTCACTTTATAGCCGGCTTTGGTGGCTTGGACATGACCTATGACCTTAAGATTTTGCATGAAAGGAGGATGAAGCAAAGCAAGCGCTGTATCATGTATAAGATACAGAGGCGAGCGAGTGCACGGGACTTACCCTAGTTCACTGCTAGTAGCGTCACGTCATCGTAACGCGCCTGCATATAGTATTGCACCAAATTTAACATAAAAGTAAAAATTAAGATTTGTGTGTAAAACTTTGTTAAAGTATAGTTCTATGTAATAATGTTTCAGGTAACAAATCTTAATGTTATAAAATTAGTAGTTTACGTAAAATTCACGTTTTGAAAGAAAATAGGAGGCGCTAAATAATGACGCTAGGAAGCCAAAATTTGGTGAGAAGGTGCAGTAAGAAGTCATTAATGAGTGGTGCTGGTTTCCAAAACCATAAAACTAAAATTGACTCCAGAATCCGCGTTTTTCGGAAAAATCAGAGGCGCGAAATAATAGAGCTACAATATTGAAAATTGGTAGGATGCTTCAGTTCACCCTAATAATAATAATGGAAATACCACAATCAGTTACCTCTTCTAGTTTTTTAGTAATTTAGTAAAAACTACTTTTGTGAGTAAAATGTACATAAGCATTATAGATTAAGTACTTTAAATTTTAATGATAAAACAAATTCTTTAATACCAATGATCAGATAGGACAATTAACAAAGCTACACCAAGTTTTAGTCTTGTAACATAATTAACAGCTGATACAAGTCTTGATAAAGCTATGGTTCAGAGGTAACAATCTACCGTTAGTTCCATTGTAAAAATTCTAGAGAGTAAAGTTTTAATTTTAGCGGGCTGAGATTTTCTACGTGCTTCTGTACTGCTCAGATGTATGTATACAAAAATTGAGAAGTTTGTAAAGCTATTATTAAATGTGATATTTAAGATTATGTGCCTGAGATAGCGATCATTTTGAGGCTGCAGGCATCTGCATAGGAACGGAAAGAACAGATGCTCTCTTGGCGGTACGCGCCGGAGCTATATAAAAAGAGCGGCAGAGGCAGTAGTAAGCTCACTCCGCATTAGACCAACGCCTAGTCCACGCGAGCTTAACGTCCGATCGCGCCTCGCCTCGGGTGACGTCATAGCGGGCTGTGACATGCGCGTACTTAGCAATGTAAAACGGACATTGAAAATCGCGAGGACTGTACACCGTCCTGGATCGTTTAGACTTCGGTAACAAACTGTTATTGTGCCGTCCGTGTGAAGTATAATTCCGCGTGGCAAGTGGTGACTAACTCCACTTTTAAGGCGAGCATTAATCCTTTTTTTTAACATTATTGCGAACTATTAATAGAGCACCGTTAGTTAGAGTAATGAACTACTCGGGAGGAACTTGCTGTAGAAGTCGCCTCTGAACTATTAAACGATTGGCTGAATTAACAATATTTAATGTCTTTAGCATTTTCAGAAGTTTCGAGTAATTTGTGTTAGCCTTTAAGATAATAAAATCTTGTTTGGAACTTTAAATTTTATTGAAGCAGCCCTAATCCCGTGAAGAACTAAGGATATTTTTCGTTTAGCTGGGCTGTACAGGAATGTGGCCGTGCAGACTGGGAACTAAGGTCAGTAAGTTTCCCTTCGCTTTCTGACTGGCCACCAAATTAGTTGCCAGGCTCGCGTGATTTAAGGTGGCAATGTTCAACTTTCATTCAACATTAGACTTCTTCGCCGTGGCACATATGTTGCATCGGCAATAGTCTGTTACGTGAAATGAACATTCAAACAACTCATTCGACGACTTCTTCGCCGCCCCACAAGGACTTGCAGCCGCGTTGCACGGGAGAATGTGAAAAGTGTTCATATGTAGTAAAAACCTGAGAAATCCGTCCGTTTTCGTCATTTGTTATCGAATCGACTTAAAGCCAGATCGTCACATTGGCCGCTTTTCTCTCTGAGACGGTTACATTTATCGTCTGCAAAGCTATGTCGCGTGCTGCGGTATGCGGAGACACTAAAAGCACCATAGTAGAACACAGAAGAAGCTTCTAAGTTGAAGTAATAGCCAGTAAGAAGTAGTACAATTCAAGTTTTAGTTGTCGATTATTCACTTTTTAGCCGGCTTTGGTGGCTTTGACATGAGGTGGAACCTTATGATTTTGCATGAAAGGAGGACTAGCAGCTGCGTTGCACGCGAGAATGTGAAAAGTGTTAATATGTAGTAAAAACCTGAGAAATCCGTCCGCATTCGTCATTTGTTATGGAATCCACTTAAAGCCAGACCGTCACATTGGCCGCTCTTCTCTCTCAAACGGTTACATTTATCGTCTGCAAAGCTATGTCGCGTGCTGCGGTATGCGGAGACACTAAAAGCACCACAGTAAAACACAGAAGAAGCTTCTATGTTGAAGTAATAGCCAGTAAGAAGTAGTACAATTCAAGTTTTAGTTGTCGATTATTCACTATTTAGCCGGCTTTGGTGGCTTGGACATGACCTAGGACCTTACGATTTAACATGAAAGGAGGACTAGCAGCAGCGTTGCATGGGAGAATGTGAAAAGTATTCATATGTAGTAAAAACCTGAGAAATCCGTCCGTTTTCGTCATTTGTTATCGAATCGACTTAAAGCCAGATCGTCACATTGGCCGCTTTTCTCTCTGAGACGGTTACATTTATCGTCTGCAAAGCTATGTCGCGTGCTGCGGTATGCGGAGACACTAAAAGCACCATAGTAGAACACAGAAGAAGCTTCTAAGTTGAAGTAATAGCCAGTAAGAAGTAGTACAATTCAAGTTTTAGTTGTCGATTATTCACATTTTAGCCGGCTTTGGTGGCTTGGACATGACCTAGGACCTTAAGATTTTGCATGAAAGGAGGACTAGCATCCGCGTTGCACGGGAAAATGTGAAAAGTGTTCATATGTAGCAAATACCTGAGAAATCCGTCCGTTTTCGTCATTTGTTATCGAATCGACTTAAAGCCAGATCGTCACATTGGCCGCTTTTCTCTCTGAGAAGGTTACATTTATTGTCTGCAAAGCTATGTCGCGTGCTGCGGTATGCGGAGACACTAAAAGCACCATAGTAGAACACAGAAGAAGCTTCTAAGTTGAAGTAATAGGCAGTAAGAAGTAGTACAATTCAAGTTTTAGTTGTCGATTATTCACTTTTTGGCCGGCTTTGGTGACTTGGACAAGACCTAGGACGTTAAGATTTTGCATGAAAGGAGTTCTTGCAGCCGCGTTGCACGGGAGAATGTGAAAAGCGTTCATATGTAGTAAAAACCTGAGAAATCCGTCCGTTTTCGTCTTTTGTTATCGAATCGACTTAAAGCCAGATCGTCACATTGGCCGCTTTTCTCTCTGAGAATGTAACATTTATTGTCTGCAAAGCTATGTCGCGTGCTGCAGTATGCGGAAACACTAAAAGCACCATAGTAGAACACAGAAGAAGCTTCTAAGTTGAAGTAATAGCCAGTAAGAGGTAGTATAATTCAAGTTTTAGTTGTCGATTATTCACTTTTTAGCCGGCTTCGGTGGCTTGGACATCACCTAGGACCTTAAGATTTTGCATGAAAGGAGGACTTGCAGCCGCGTTGCACGGGAGAATGTGAAATGTGTTCATATGTAGTAAAAACCTGAGAAATCCGTACGTTTTCGTCATTTGTTATCGAATCGACTTAAAGCAAGATCGTCACATTGGCCGCTCTTCTCTCTGAAACGGTTACACTTATCGTCTGCAAAGCTATGTCGCGTGCTGCGGTATGCGGAAACACTAAAAGCACCATAGTAGAACAAGAAGAAGCTTCTAAGATGAAGTAATAGCCAGTAAGAAGTAGTACAATTGAAGTTTTAGTTGTCGATTATTCACTTTTTAGCCGGCTTCGGTGGCTTGGACATCACCTAGGACCTTAAGATTTTGCATGAAAGTAGGACTTGCAGCCACGTTGCACTGGAGAATGTGAAAAGTGTTCATATGTAGTAAAAACCTTAGAAATCCGTCCGTTTTCGTCATTTGTTATCGAATCGACTTAAAGACAGATCGTCGCATTGGCCGTTCTTCTCTCTTAAACGGTTACATTTATCGTTTACAAAGCTATGTCGCGTGCTGCGGTATTCGGAGACACTAAAAGCACCATAGTAGAACACTGAAGAAGCTTCTATGTTGAAGTAATAGCCAGTAAGAAGTAGTACAATTCAAGTTTTAGTTATCGATTATTCACTTTTTAGCCGGCTTTGGTGGCTTGGACATGACCTAGGACCTTAAGATTTTGCATGAAAGGAGGTCTAGCAGCCGCGTTGCATGGGAGAATGTGAAAAGTGTTCATATGTAGTAAAAACCTGAGAAATCCGTCCGTTTTCGTCTTTTGTTATCGAAGCGACTTAAAGCCAGATCGTCACATTGGCCGTTCTTCTTACTGAAACGGTTACATTTATCGTCTGCAAAGCTATGTCGCGTGCTGCGGTATGCCGAAACACTAAATGCACCATAGTAGAACACAGAAGAAGTTGAAGTAATAACCAGTAGGAAGTAGTACAATTCAAGTTTCAGTTGTCGATTATTCACTTTTTAGCCGGCTTTGGTGGCTTGGACATGACCTAGGACCATAAGATTTAGCATGAAAGGAGGACTAGCAGCCGCGTTGCACGGGAGAATGTGAAATGTGTTCATATGTAGTAAAAACCTGAGAAATCCGTCCGTTTTCGTCATTTGTTATCGAATCGACTTAAAGGCAGATCATCACATAGGCCGCTCTTCTCTCTGAAACGGTTACATTTATCGTCTGCAAAGCTATGTCGCGTGCTGCGGTATGCGGAGACACTAAAAGCACCATAGTAGAACACAGAAGAAGCTGCTAAGTTAAAGTATTAGCCAGTAAGAAATAGTACAATTCAAGTTTTAGTTGTCGATTATTCACTTTATAGCCGGCTTTGGTGGCTTGGACATCACCTAGGACGTTAAGATTTTGCATGAAAGGAGGACTGGCAGACGAGTTGCACGATAGAATGTGAACAGTGTTCATATGTAGTAAAAACCTGAGAAATCCGTCCGTTTTCGTCTTTTGTTATCGAAGCGACTTAAAGCCAGATCGTCACATTGGCCGTTCTTCTTACTGAAACGGTTACATTTATCGTCTGCAAAGCTATGTCGCGTGCTGCGGTATGCCGAAACACTAAATGCACCATAGGAGAACACAGAAGAAGCTTCTAAGTTGAAGTAATAACCAGTAGGACGTAGTACAATTCAAGTTTTAGTTGTCGATTATTCACTTTTTAGCCGGCTTTGGTGGCTTGGACATGACCTAGGACCTTACGATTTGGCATGAAAGGAGGACCAGCAGCCGCGTTGCATGGGAGAATGTAAAAGTGTTCATATGTAGTAAAAACCTGAGAAATCCGTCCGTTTTCGTAATTTGTTATCGAAGCGACTTAAAGCCAGATCGTCACATTGGCCGCTTTTCTCTCTGACACGGTTACATTTATCGTCTGCAAAGCTATGTCGCGTGCTGCGGTATGCCGAAACACTAAATGCACCATAGTAGAACACAGAAGAAGCTTCTAAGTTGAAGTAATAACCAGTAGGAAGTAGTACAATTCAAGTTCTAGTTGTCGATTATTCTCTTTTTAGCCGGCTTTGGTGGCTTGGACATGACCTAGGACCAAAAGATTTTGCATGAAAGGAGGACTAGCAGCCGCGTTTCACGGGAGAATGTGAAAAGTGCCATATGTAGTACAAAGCTGAGAAATCCGTCCGTTTTCGTCATTTGTTATCGAATCGACTTAAAGCCAGATCGTCACACTGGCTGCTTTTCTCTCTGAGAGGGTTACATTTATCGTCTGGAAAGCTATGTCGCGTGCTGCGTTATGCGGAGACACTAAAAGCACCATAGTAGAACACAGAAGAAGCTTCTAAGTTGAAGTAATAGCCAATAAGAAGTAGTACAATTGAAGTTTTAGTTGTCGATTATTCACTTTTTAGCCGGCTTCGGTGGCTTGGACATCACCTAGGACCTTAACATTTTGCATGAAAGGAGGACTTGCAGCCACGTTGCACGGGAGAATGTGAAAAGTGTTCATATGTAGTAAAAACCTTAGAAATCCGTCCGTTTTCGTCATTTGTTATCGAATCGACTAAAAGACAGATCGTCGCATTGGCCGTTCTTCTCTCTTAAACGGTTACATTTATCGTTTACAAAGCTATGTCGCGTGCTGCGGTATGCGGAGACACTAAAAGCACCATAGTAGAACACTGAAGAAGCTTCTATGTTGAAGTAATAGCCAGTAAGAAGTAGTACAATTCAAGTTTTAGTTATCGATTATTCACTTTTTAGCCGGCTTTGGTGGCTTGGACATGACCTAGGACCTTAAGATTTTGCATGAAAGGAGGTCTAGCAGCTGCGTTGCATGGGAGAATGTGAAAAGTGTTCATATGTAGTAAAAACCTGAGAAATCCGTCCGTTTTCGTCTTTTGTTATCGAAGCGACTTAAAGCCAGATCGTCACATTGGCCGTTCTTCTTACTGAAACGGTTACATTTATCGTCTGCAAAGCTATGTCGCGTGCTGCGGTATGCCGAAACACTAAATGCACCATAGTAGAACACAGAAGAAGTTGAAGTAATAACCAGTAGGAAGTAGTACAATTCAAGTTTCAGTTGTCGATTATTCACTTTTTAGCCGGCTTTGGTGGCTTGGACATGACCTAGGACCATAAGATTTAGCATGAAAGGAGGACTAGCAGCCGCGTTGCACGGGAGAATGTGAAATGTGTTCATATGTAGTAAAAACCAGAGAAATCCGTCCGTTTTCGTCTTTTGTTATCGAAGCGACTTAAAGCCAGATCGTCACATTGGCCGTTCTTCTTACTGAAACGGTTACATTTATCGTCTGCAAAGCTATGTCGCGTGCTGCGGTATGCCGAAACACTAAATGCACCATAGGAGAACACAGAAGAAGCTTCTAAGTTGAAGTAATAACCAGTAGGACGTAGTACAATTCAAGTTTTAGTTGTCGATTATTCACTTTATAGCCGGGTTTGGTGGCATGGACTTGACCTAGGACCATAAGATTTTGCATGAAAGGAGGACTAGCAGCCGCGTTGCACGGGAGATTGTGAAAAGTGCCATATGTGGTACAAAGCTGAAAAATCCGTCCGTTTTCGTCATTTGTTATCGAATCGACTTAAAGCCAGATCGTCACATTGGCTGCTTTTCTCTCTGAGACGGTTGCATTTATCGTCTGCAAAGCTATGTCGCGTGCTGCGGTATGCAGAGACACTAAAAGCACCATAGTAGAACACAGAAGAAGCTTCTAAGTTGAAGTAATAGCCAGTAAGAAGTAGTACAATTCAAGTTTTAGTTGTCGATTATTCACTTTTTAGCCGGCTTTGGTGGCTTGGACATGACCTAGTACCTTAAGATTTTGCATGAAAGGAGGACTAGCAGCCGCGTTGCACGGGAGAATGTGAAAAATGTTCATATGCAGTAAAATCCTGAGAAATCCGTCCGTTTTCGTCATTTGTTAACGAATCGACTTAAAGCCACATCGTCACATTGGCTGCTTTTCTCTCTGAGACGGTTACATTTATCGTCTGCAAAGCTATGTCGCGTGCTGCGGTATGCGGAGACACTAAAAGCACCATAGTAGAACACAGAAGAAGCTTCTAAGTTGAAGTAATAGCCAGTAAGAAGTAGTACAATTCAAGTTTTAGTTGTCGATTATTCACTTTTTAGACGGCTTTGGTGGCTTGGACATGACATAGTACCTTAAGATTTTGCATGAAAGGAGGACTAGCAGCCGCGTTGCACGGGAGAATGTGAAAAGTGTTCATATGCAGTAAAATCCTGAGAAATCCGTCCGTTTTCGTCATTTCTTTACGAATCGACTTAAAGCCACATCGTCACATTTTCCGCTCTTCTCTCTGAAACGGTTACATTTATCGTCTGCAAAGCTATGTGCGTGCTGCGGTATGCGGAAACACTAAAAGCACCATAGTAGAACACAGAAGAAGCTTCTAAGTTGAAGAAACAGCCAGTAAGAAGTAGTACAATTCAAGTTTTAGTTGTCGATTATTCACTTTATAGCCGGCTTTGGTGGCTTGGACATGACCTAGGACCTTAAGATTTTGCATGAAAGGAGGACTAGCTGCCGCGTTGCACATGAGAATGTGAAAAGTGTTCATATGTAGTAAAAACCTGAGAAATCCGTCCGTTTTCGTCATTTGTTATCGAATCGACTTAAAGACAGATCGTCACATTGGCCGTTCTTCTCTCTTAAACGGTTACATTTATCGTTTACAAAGCTATGTCGCGTGCTGCGGTATGCGGAGACACTAAAAGCACCATAGTAGAACACAGAAGAAGCTTCTATGTTGAAGTAATAGCCAGTAAGAAGTAGTACAATTCAAGTTTTAGTTGTCGATTATTCACTTTTTAGCCGGCTTTGACGCCTTGGACATGACCTAGGACCTTACGATTTGGCATGAAAGGAGGACCAGCAGCCGCGTTGCATGGGAGAATGTAAAAGTGTTCATATGTAGTAAAAACCTGAGAAATCCGTCCGTTTTCGTAATTTGTTATCGAAGCGACTTAAAGCCAGATCGTCACATTGGCCGCTTTTCTCTCTGAGACGGTTACATTTATCGTCTGCAAAGCTATGTCGCGTGCTGCGGTATGCGGAGACACTCAAAGCACCATAGTAGAACACAAAATAAGCTTCTAAGTTGAAGTAATAGCCAGTAAGAAGTAGTACAATTCAAGTTTTAGTTATCGATTATTCACTTTTTAGCCGGCTTTGGTGGCTTGGACATGACCTAGGACCTTAAGATTTTGCATGAAAGGAGGTCTAGCAGCCGCGTTGCATGGGAGAATGTGAAAAGTGTTCATATGTAGTAAAGACCTGAGAAATCCGTCCGTTTTCGTCATTTGTTATCGAATCGACTTAAAGCCAGATCGTCACTTTGGCCGCTTTTCTCTCTGAGACGGTTACATTTATCGTCTGCAAAGTTATGTGGCGTGCTGCGGTGTGCGGAGACACTAAAATCACCACAGTAGAACACAGAAGAAGCTTCTATGTTGAAGTAATAGCCAGTAAGAAGTAGTACAATTCAAGTTTTAGTTGTCGATTATTCACTTTTTAGCCGGCTTTGGTGGCTTGGACATGACCTAGGACCTTACGATTTTGCATGAAAGGAGGACTAGCAGACGCGTTGCATGGGAGAATGTGAAAAGTGTTCATATGTAGTGAAAAAATGAGAAATCCGTCCGTTTTCGTCATTTGTTATCGAATCGACTTAAAGCCAGATCGTCACATTGGCCGCTTTTCTCTCTGAGACGGTTACATTTATCGTCTGCAAAGCTACGTCGCGTGCTGCGGTATGTGGAAACACTAAAAGCATCATAGTAGAACACAGAAGAAGCTTCTATGTTGAAGTAATAGCCAGTAAGAAGTAGTACAATTCAATTTTAGTTGTCGATTATTCACTTTTTAGCCGGCTTTGGTGGCTTGGACATGACCTTGGACCATAAGATTTTGCATGAAGGTAGGACTAGCAGCCGCGTTGCACGGGAGAATGTGAAAAGTGCCATATGTAGTACAAAGCTGAAAAATCCGTCCGTTTTAGTCATTTCTTAACGAATCGACTTAAAGCCAGATCGTCACATTGGCTGCTTTTCTCTCTGAGACGGTTACATTTATCGTCTGCAAAGCTATGTCGCGTGCTGCGGTATGCGGAGACACTAAAAGCACCATAATAGAACACAGAAGAAGCTTCTAAGTTGAAGTAATAGCCAGTAAGAAGTAGTACAATTCAAGTTTTAGTTGTCGATTATTCACTTTTTAGCCGGCTTTGGTGGCTTGGACATGACCTAGTACCTTAAGATTTTGCATGAAAGGAGGACTAGCAGCCGCGTTGCACGGGAGAATGTGAAAAGTGTTCATATGCAGAAAAAACCTGAGAAATCCGTCCATTCTCGTCACTTGTTAACGAATCGACTTAAAGCCACATCGTCACATTGGCCGCTCTTCTCTCTGAAACGGTTACATTTATCGTCTGCAAAGCTATGTGCGTGCTGCGGTATGCGGAAACACTAAAAGCACCATAGTAGAACACAGAAGAAGCTTCTGAGTTGAAGAAACAGCCAGTAAGATGTAGTACAATTCAAGTTTTAGTTGTCGATTATTCATTTTTTAGCCGGCTTTGGTGGCTTGGACATGACCTAGGACCTTAAGATTTTGCATGAAAGGAGGACTTGCAGCCGCGTTGCACGGGAGAATGTGAAAAGTGTTCATATGTAGTAAAAACCTGAGAAATCCGTCCGTTTTCGTCATTTGTTATCGAATCGACTTAAAGACAGATCGTCACATTGGCCGTTCTTCTCTCTTAAACGGTTACATTTATCGTTTACAAAGCTATGTCGCGTACTGCGGTATGTGGAGACACTAAAAGCACCATAGTAGAACACAGAAGAAGCTTCTATGTTGAAGTAATAGCCAGTAAGAAGTAGTACAATTCAAGATTTAGTTGTCGATTATTCACTTTTTAGCCGGCTTTGGTGGCTTGGACATGACCTAGGACCTTACGATTTTAACATGAAAGGAGGACTAGCAGCCGCGTTGCATGGGAGAATGTGAAAAGTGTTCATATGTAGTAAAAACCTGAGAAATCCGTCCGTTTTCGTCATTTGTTATCGAATCGACTTAAAGCCAGATCGTCACATTGGCCGCTTTTCTCTCTGAGACGGTTACATTTATCGTCTGCAAAGCTATGTCGCGTGCTGCGGTATGCGGAGACACTAAAAGCACCATAGTAGAACACAGAAGAAGCTTGTAAGTTGAAGTAATAGCCTGTAAAAAGTAGTACAATTCAAGTTTTAGTTGTCGATTATTCACATTTTAGCCGGCTTTGGTGGCTTGGACATGACCTAGGACCTTAAGATTTTGCATGAAAGGAGGACTAGCATCCGCGTTGCACGGGAAAATGTGAAAAGTGTTCATATGTAGCAAATACCTGAGAAATCCGTCCGTTTTCGTCATTTGTTATCGAATCGACTTAAAGCCAGATCGTCACATTGGCCGCTTTTCTCTCTGAGAAGGTTACATTTATTGTCTGCAAAGCTATGTCGCGTGCTGCGGTATGCGGAGACACTAAAAGCACCATAGTAGAACACAGAAGAAGCTTCTAAGTTGAAGTAATAGGCAGTAAGAAGTAGTACAATTCAAGTTTTAGTTGTCGATTATTCACTTTTTAGCCGGCTTTGGTGACTTGGACATGACCAAGGACGTTAAGATTTTGCATGAAAGGAGTTCTTGCAGCCGCGTTGCACGGGAGAATGTGAAAAGTGTTCATATGTAGTAAAAACCTGAGAAATCCGTCCGTTTTCGTCTTTTGTTATCGAATCGACTTAAAGCCAGATCGTCACATTGGCCGCTTTTCTCTCTGAGAATGTAACATTTATTGTCTGCAAAGCTATGTCGCGTGCTGCAGAATGCGGAAACACTAAAAGCACCATAGTAGAACACAGAAGAAGCTTCTAAGTTGAAGTAATAGCCACTAAGAGGTAGTATAATTCAAGTTTTAGTTGTCGATTATTCACTTTTTAGCCGGCTTCGGTGGCTTGGACATCACCTAGGACCTTAAGATTTTGCATGAAAGGAGGACTTGCAGCCGCGTTGCACGGGAGAATGTGAAATGTGTTCATATGTAGTAAAAACCTGAGAAATCCGTACGTTTTCGTCATTTGTTATCGAATCGACTTAAAGCAAGATCGTCACATTGGCCGCTCTTCTCTCTGAAACGGTTACACTTATCGTCTGCAAAGCTATGTCGCGTGCTGCGGTATGCGGAAACACTAAAAGCGCCATAGTAGAACAAGAAGAAGCTTCTAAGTTGAAGTAATAGCCAGTAAGAAGTAGTACAATTCAATTTTAGTTGTCGATTATTCACTTTTTAGCCGGCTTTGGTGGCTTGGACATGACCTTGGACCATAAGATTTTGCATGAAAGTAGGACTAGCAGCCGCGTTGCACGGGAGAATGTGAAAAGTGCCATATGTAGTACAAAGCTGAAAAATCCGTCCGTTTTAGTCATTTGTTATCGAATCGACTTAAAGCCAGATCGTCACATTGGCTGCTTTTCTCTCTGAGACGGTTACATTTCTCGTCTGCAAAGCTATGTCGCCTGCTGCGGTATGCGGAGACACTCAAAGCACCATAGTAGAACACAAAAGAAGCTTCTAAGTTGAAGTAATAGCCAGTAAGAAGTAGTACAATTCAAGTTTTAGTTATCGATTATTCACTTTTTAGCCGGCTTTGGTGGCTTGGACATGACCTAGGACCTTAAGATTTTGCATGAAAGGAGGTCTAGCAGCCGCGTTGCATGGGAGAATGTGAAAAGTGTTCATATGTAGAAAAAACCTGAGAAATCCGTCCGTTTTCGTCATTTGTTATCGAATCGACTTAAAGCCAGATCGTCACATTGGCCGCTTTTCTCTCTGAGACGGTTACATTTATCGTCTGCAAAGTTATGTGGCGTGCTGCGGTGTGCGGAGACACTAACAGCACCACAGTGGAATACAGAAGAAGCTTCTATGTTGAAGTAATAGCCAGTAAGAAGTAGTACAATTCAAGTTTTAGTTGTCGATTATTCACTTTTTAGCCGGCTTTGGTGGCTTGGACATGACCTAGGACCTTACGATTTTACATGAAAGGCGGACTAGCAGCCGCGTTGCATGGGAGAATGTGAAAAGTGTTCATATGTAGTAAAAACCTGAGAAATCACTCCGTTTTCGTCATTTGTTATCGAATCGACTTAAAGCCAGATCGTCACATTGGCCGCTTTTCTCTCTGAGACGGTTACATTTATCGTCTGCAAAGCTATGTGCGTGCTGCGGTATGCGGAGACACTAAAAGCACCATAGTAGAACACAGAAGAAGCTTCTAAGTTGAAGTAATAGCCACTAAGAGGTAGTATAATTCAAGTTTTAGTTGTCGATTATTCACTTTTTAGCCGGCTTCGGTGGCTTGGACATCACCTAGGACCTTAAGATTTTGCATGAAAGGAGGACTTGCAGCCGCGTTGCACGGGAGAATGTGAAATGTGTTCATATGTAGTAAAAACCTGAGAAATCCGTACGTTTTCGTCATTTGTTATCGAATCGACTTAAAGCAAGATCGTCACATTGGCCGCTCTTCTCTCTGAAACGGTTACACTTATCGTCTGCAAAGCTATGTCGCGTGCTGCGGTATGCGGAAATACTAAAAGCACCATAGTAGAACAAGAAGAAGCTTCTAAGTTGAAGTAATAGCCAGTAAGAAGTAGTACAATTCAATTTTAGTTGTCGATTATTCACTTTTTAGCCGGCTTTGGTGGCTTGGACATGACCTAGGACCTTAAGATTTTGCATGAAAGGAGGTCTAGCAGCCGCGTTGCATGGGGGAATGTGAAAAGTGTTCATATGTAGAAAAAACCTGAGAAATCCGTCCGTTTTCGTCATTTGTTATCGAATCGACTTAAAGCCAGATCGTCACATTGGCCGCTATTCTCTCTGAGATGGTTACATTTATCGTCTGCAAAGTTATGTGGCGTGCTGCGGTGTGCGGAGACACTAACAGCACCACAGTAGAATTTAGAAGAAGCTTCTATGTTGAAGTAATAGCCAGTAAGAAGTAGTACAATTCAAGTTTTAGTTGTCGATTATTCACTTTTTAGCCGGCTTTGGTGGCTTGGACATGACCTAGGACCTTACGATTTTACATGAAAGGCGGACTAGCAGCCGCGTTGCATGGGAGAATGTGAAAAGTGTTCATATGTAGTAAAAACCTGAGAAATCAGTCCGTTTTCGTCATTTGTTATCCAATCGACTTAAAGCCAGATCGTCACATTGGCCGCTTTTCTCTCTGAGACGGTTACATTTATCGTCTGCAAAGCTATGTGCGTGCTGCGGTATGCGGAGACACTAAAAGCACCATAGTAGAACACAGAAGAAGCTGCTAAGTTGAAGTAATAGCCAGTAAGAAGTAGTACAATTCAAGTTTTAGTTGTCGATTATTCACTTTTTAGCCGGCTTTTGTGGCTTGGACATCACCTAGGACGTTAAGATTTTGCATGAAAGGAGGACTAGCAGCCGCGTTGCACGGGAGAATGTGAAAAGTGTTCATATGCAGTAAAAACCTGAGAAATCCGTCCGTTTTCGTCATTTGTTAACGAATCGACTTAAAGCCACATCGTCACATTGGCCGCTCTTCTCTCTGAAACGGTTACATTTATCGTCTGCAAAGCTATGTGCGTGCTGCGGTATGCGGAAACACTAAAAGCACCATCGTAGAACACAAAAGAAGCTTCTAAGTTGAAGTAATAGCCAGTAAGAAGTAGTACAATTCAAGTTTTAGTTATCGATTATTCACTTTTTAGCCGGCTTTGGTGGCTTGGACATGACCTAGGACCTTAAGATTTTGCATGAAAGGAGGTCTAGCAGCCGCGTTGCATGGGAGAATGTGAAAAGTGTTCATATGTAGAAAAAACCTGAGAAATCCGTCCGTTTTCGTCATTTGTTATCGAATCGACTTAAAGCCAGATCGTCACATTGGCCGCTTTTCTCTCTGAGACGGTTACATTTATCGTCTGCAAAGTTATGTGGCGTGCTGCGGTGTGCGGAGACACTAACAGCACCACAGTGGAATACAGAAGAAGCTTCTATGTTGAAGTAATAGCCAGTAAGAAGTAGTACAATTCAAGTTTTAGTTGTCGATTATTCACTTTTTAGCCGGCTTTGGTGGCTTGGACA
Organism: Schistocerca gregaria; assembly: GCF_023897955.1. Taxonomy (NCBI): domain Eukaryota; kingdom Metazoa; phylum Arthropoda; class Insecta; order Orthoptera; family Acrididae; genus Schistocerca; species Schistocerca gregaria. The sequence continues at coordinate 588,170,384 of NC_064925.1, forward strand.
TGACCTAGGACCTTACGATTTTACATGAAAGGCGGACTAGCAGCCGCGTTGCATGGGAGAATGTGAAAAGTGTTCATATGTAGTAAAAACCTGAGAAATCACTCCGTTTTCGTCATTTGTTATCGAATCGACTTAAAGCCAGATCGTCACATTGGCCGCTTTTCTCTCTGAGACGGTTACATTTATCGTCTGCAAAGCTATGTCGCGTGCTGCGGTATGCGGAGACACTCAAAGCACCATAGTAGAACACAAAATAAGCTTCTAAGTTGAAGTAATAGCCAGTAAGAAGTAGTACAATTCAAGTTTTAGTTATCGATTATTCACTTTTTAGCCGGCTTTGGTGGCTTGGACATGACCTAGGACCTTAAGATTTTGCATGAAAGGAGGTCTAGCAGCCGCGTTGCATGGGAGAATGTGAAAAATGTTCATATGCAGTAAAAACCTGAGAAATCCGTCCGTTTTCGTCATTTGTTATCGAATCGACTTAAAGCCAGATCGTCACATTGGCCGCTTTTCTCTCTGAGACGGTTACATTTATCGTCTGCAAAGTTATGTCGCGTGCTGCGGTGTGCGGAGACACTAAAAACATCACAGTAGAACACAGAAGAAGCTTCTAAGTTGAAGTAATAGCCAGTAAGAAGTAGTACAATCGAAGTTTTAGTTGTCGATTATTCACTATTTAGCCGGCTTCGGTGGCTTGGACATCACCTAGGACCTTAAGATTTTGCATGAAAGGAGGACTAGCAGCCGCGTTGCACGGGAGAATGTGAATAGTGTTCATATGTAGTAAAAACCTGAGTAATCCGTCCGTTTTCGTCTTTTGTTATCGAAGCGACTTAAAGCCAGATCGTCACATTGGCCGTTCTTCATACTGAAACGGTTACATTTATCGTCGGCAAAGCTATGTCGCGTGCTGCGGTATGCCGAAACACTAAATGCACCATAGTAGAACACAGAAGAAGCTGCTAAGTTGAAGTAATAGCCAGTAAGAAGTAGTACAATTCAAGTTTTAGTTGTCGATTATTCACTTTTTAGCCGGCTTTGGTGGCTTGGACATCACCTAGGACGTTAAGATTTTGCATGAAAGGAGGACTAGCAGCCGCGTTGCACGGGAGAATGTGAAAAGTGTTCATATGCAGTAAAAACCTGAGAAATCCGTCCGTTTTCGTCATTTGTTAACGAATCGACTTAAAGCCACATCGTCACATTGGCCGCTCTTCTCTCTGAAACGGTTACATTTATCGTCTGCAAAGCTATGTGCGTGCTGCGGTATGCGGAAACACTAAAAGCACCATCGTAGAACACAGAAGAAGCTGCTAAGTTGAAGTAATAGCCAGTAAGAAGTAGTACATTTCAAGTTTTAGTTGTCGATTATTCACTTTTTAGCCGGCTTTGGTGGCTTGGACATCACCTAGGACGTTAAGATTTTGCATGAAAGGAGGACTGGCAGACAAGTTGCACGGGAGAATTTGAATAGTGTTCATATGTAGTAAAAACCTGAGAAATCCGTCCGTTTTCGTCTTTTGTTATCGAAGCGACTTAAAGCCAGATCGTCACATTGGCCATTCTTCTTACTGAAACGGTTACATTTATCGTCTGCAAAGCTATGTCGCGTGCTGCGGTATGCCGAAACACTAAATACACCATAGTAGAACACAGAAGAAGCTTCTAAGTTGAAGTAATAACCAGTAGGAAGTAGTACAATTCAATTTTAGTTGTCGATTATTCACTTTTTAGCCGGCTTTGGTGGCTTGGACATGACCTAGGACCATAAGATTTTGCATGAAAGTAGGACTAGCAGCCGCGTTGCACGGGAGAATGTGAAAAGTGCCATATGTAGTACAAAGCTGAAAAATCCGACCGTTTTAGTCATTTGTTATCGAATCGACTTAAAGCCAGATCGTCACATTGGCTGCTTTTCTCTCTGAGACGGTTACATTTATCGTCTGCAAAGCTATGTCGCGTGCTGCGGTATGCGGAGACACTAAAAGCACCATAATAGAACACAGAAGAAGCTTCTAAGTTGAAGTAATAGCCAGTAAGAAGTAGTACAATTCAAGTTTTAGTTGTCGATTATTCACTTTTTAGCCGGCTTTGGTGGCTTGGACATGACCTAGTACCATAAGTTTTTGCATGAAAGGAGGACTAGCAGCCGCGTTGCACGGGAGAATGTGAAAAGTGTTCATATGCAGAAAAAAACCTGAGAAATCCGTCCGTTTTCGTCACTTGTTAACGAATCGACTTAAAGCCACATCGTCACATTGGCCGCTCTTCTCTCTGAAACGGTTACATTTATCGTCTGCAAAGCTATGTGCGTGCTGCGGTATGCGGAAACACTAAAAGCACCATAGTAGAACACAGAAGAAGCTTCTGAGTTGAAGAAACAGCCAGTAAGATGTAGTACAATTCAAGTTTTAGTTGTCGATTATTCATTTTTTAGCCGGCTTTGGTGGCTTGGACATGACCTAGGACCTTAAGATTTTGCATGAAAGGAGGACTTGCAGCCGCGTTGCACGGGAGAATGTGAAAAGTGTTCATATGTAGTAAAAACCTGAGAAATCCGTCCGTTTTCGTAATTTGTTATCGAATCCACTTAAAGACAGATCTTCACATTGGCCGCTTTTCTCTCTGAGACGGTTACATTTATCGTCTGCAAAGCTATGTCGCGTGCTGCGGTATGCGGAGACACTCAAAGCACCATAGTAGAACACAAAAGAAGCTTCTAAGTTGAAGTAATAGCCAGTAAGAAGTAGTACAATTCAAGTTTTAGTTATCGATTATTCACTTTTTAGCCGGCTTTGGTGGCTTGGACATGACCTAGGACCTTAAGATTTTGCATGAAAGGAGGTCTAGCAGCCGCGTTGCATGGGAGAATGTGAAAAGTGTTCATATGTAGACAAAACCTGAGAAATCCGTCCGTTTTCGTAATTTGTTATCGAATCGACTTAAAGCCAGATCGTCACATTGGCCGCCTTTCTCTCTGAGACGGTTACATTTATCATCTGCAAAGCTACGTCGCGTGCTGCGGTATGTGGAAACACTAAAAGCATCATAGTAGAACACAGAAGAAGCTTCTAAGTTGAAGTAATAGCCCGTAAGAAGTAGTACAATTCAAGTTTTAGTTGTCGATTATTCAATTTTTAGCCGGCTTTGGTGGCTTTGACATGAGGTGGAACCTTATGATTTTGCATGAAAGGAGGACTAGCAGCCGCGTTGCACGCGAGAATGTGAAAAGTGTTCATATGTAGTAAAAACCTGAGAAATCCGTCCGTTTTCGTCATTTGTTATCGAATCGACTTAAAGCAAGATCGTCACATTGGCCGCTTTTCTCTCTGAGAAGGTTACATTTATCGTCTGCAAAGCTATGTGCGTGCTGCGGTATGCGGAGACACTAAAAGCACCATAGTAGAACACAGAAGAAGCTGCTAAGTTGAAGTAATAGCCAGTAAGAAGTAGTACAATTCAAGTTTTAGTTGTCGATTATTCACTTTTTAGCCGGCTTTGGTGGCTTGGACATCACCTAGGACGTTAAGATTTTGCATGAAAGGAGGACTAGCAGCCGCGTTGCACGGGAGAATGTGAAAAGTGTTCATATGCAGTAAAAACCTGAGAAATCCGTCCGTTTTCGTCATTTGTTAACGAATCGACTTAAAGCCACATCGTCACATTGGCCGCTCTTCTCTCTGAAACGGTTACATTTATCGTCTGCAAAGCTATGTGCGTGCTGCGGTATGCGGAAACACTAAAAGCACCATCGTAGAACACAGAAGAAGATGCTAAGTTGAAGTAATAGCCAGTAAGAAGTAGTACAATTCAAGTTTTAGTTGTCGATTATTCACTTTTTAGCCGGCTTTGGTGGCTTGGACATCAACTAGGACCTTAAGATTTTGCATGAAAGGAGGACTGGCAGACAAGTTGCACGGGAGAATGAGAATAGTGTTCATATGTAGTAAAAACCTGAGAAATCCGTCCGTTTTCGTCTTTTGTTATCGAAGCGACTTAAAGCCAGATCGTCACATTGGCCGTTCTTCTTACTGAAACGGTTACATTTATCGTCTGCAAAGCTATGTCGCGTGCTGCGGTATGCCGAAACACTAAATGCACCATAGTAGAACACAGAAGAAGCTTCTAATTTGAAGTAATAACCAGTAGGTAGTAGTACAATTCAATTTTAGTTGTCGATTATTCACTTTTTAGACGGCTTTGGTGGCTTGGACATGACCTAGGACCATAAGATTTTGCATGAAAGTAGGACTAGCAGCCGCGTTGCACGGGAGAATGTGAAAAGTGCCATATGTAGTACAAAGCTGAAAAATCCGTCCGTTTTCCTCATTTGTTATCGAATCGACTTGAAGCCAGATCGTCACATTGGCTGCTTTTCTCTCTGAGACGGTTACATTTATCGTCTGCAAAGCTATGTCGCGTGCTGCCGTATGCGGAGACACTAAAAGCACCATAATAGAACACAGAAGAAGCTTCTAAGTTGAAGTAATAGCCAGTAATAAGTAGTACAATACAAGTTTTAGTTGTCGATTATTCACTTTTTAGCCGTCTTTGGTGGCTTGGACATGACCTAGTACCTTAAGATTTTGCATGAAAGGAGGACTAGCAGCCGCGTTGCACGGGAGAATGTGAAAAGTGTTCATATGCAGAAAAAACCTGAGATATCCGTCCGTTTTCGTCATTTGTTAACGAATCGACTTAAAGCCACATCGTCACATTGGCCGCTCTTCTCTCTGAAGCGGTTACATTTATCGTCTGCAAAGCTATGTGCGTGCTGCGGTATGCGGAAACACTAAAAGCACCATAGTAGAACACAGAAGAAGCTTCTAAGTTGAAGAAACAGCCAGTAAGATGTAGTACAATTCAAGTTTTAGTTGTCGATTATTCACTTTATAGCCGGCTTTGGTGGCTTGGACATGACCTAGGACCTTAAGATTTTGCATGAAAGGAGGACTTGCAGCCGCGTTGCACGGGAGAAGGTGAAAAGTGTTCATATGTAGTAAAAACCTAACAAATCCGTCCGTTTTCTTCATTTGTTATCGAATCGACTTAAAGCCAGATCGTCACATTGGCCGCTCTTCTCTCTGAAACGGTTACATTTATCGTCTGCAAAGCTACGTCGCGTGCTGCGGTACGGTGAAACACTAAAAGCATCATAGTAGAACACAGAAGAAGCTTCTAAGTTGAAGTAATAGCCAGTAAGAAGTAGTACAATTCAAGTTTTAGTTATCGATTATTCACATTTTAGCCGTCTTTGTTGGCTTGGACGTGACCTAGGACCTTAAGATTTTGCATGAAAGGAGGACTTGCAGCCGCGTTGCACGGGAGAATGTGAAATGTGTTCATATGTAGTAAAAACCTGAGAAATCCGTCCGTTTTCGTCATTAGTTATCGAATCGACTTAAAGTCAGATCGTCACATTGGCCGCTTTTCTCTCTGAGACGGTTACATTTATCGTCTGCAAAGCTATGTCGCGTGATGCGGTATGCGGAAACACTAAAAGCACCATAGTAGAACACAGAAGAAGCTTCTAAGTTGAAGTAATAACCAGTAGGAAGTAGCACAATTCAAGTTTTAGTTGTCGATTATTCACTTTTTAGCCGGCTTTGGTGGCTTGGACATGACCTAGGACCATAAGATTTTGCATGAAAGGAGGACTAGCAGCCGCGTTGCACGGGAGAATGTGAAAAGTGCCATATGTAGTACAAAGCTGAGAAATCCGTCCGTTTTCGTCATTTGTTATCGAATCGACTTAAAGCCAGATCGTCACATTGGCTGCTTTTCTCTCTGAGAGGGTTACATTTATCGTCTGCAAAGCTATGTCGCGTGCTGCGGTATGCGGAGACACTAAAAGCACCGTAGTAGAAGACAGAAGAAGCTTCTAAGTTGAAGTAATAGCCAGTAAGAAGTAGTACAATTCAAGTTTTAGTTGTCGATTATTCACTTTTTAGCCGGCTTTGGTGGCTTGGACATGACCTAGTACCTTACGATTTCGCATGAAAGGAGGACTAGCAGCCGCGTGGCACGGGAGAATGTGAAAACAGTTCATATGCAGTAAAAACCTAAGAAATCCGTCCGTTTTTGTCATTTGTTAACGAATCGACTTAAAGCCACATCGTCACATTGGCCGCTCTTCTCTCTTAAACGGTTACATTTATCGTTTACAAAGGTATGTCGCGTGCTGCGGTATGCGGAGACACTAAAAGCACCATAGTAGAACACAAAAGAAGCTTCTAAATTGAAGTAATAGCCAGTAAGAAGTAGTACAATTCAAGTTTTAGTTATCGATTATTCACTTTTTAGCCAGCTTTGGTGGCTTGGACATGACCTAGGACCTTAAGATTTTGCATGAAAGGAGGTCTAGCAGCCGCATTGCATGGGAGAATGTGAAAAGTGTTCATATGTAGTAAAAACCTGAGAAATCCGTCCGTTTTCGTCATTTGTTATCGAATCGACTTTAAGCCATATCGTCACATTGGCTGCTTTTCTCTCTGAGACGGTTACATTTATCGTCTGCAAAGTTATGTCGCGTGCTGCGGTGTGCGGAGACACTAAAAGCACCACAGCAGAACACAGAAGAAGCTTCAATGTTGAAGTAATAGCCAGTAAGAAGTAGTACAATTCAAGTTTTAGTTGTCGATTATTCACTTTTTAGCTGGCTTTGGTGGCTTCGACATGACCTAGGACCTTACGATTTTACATGAAAGGAGGACTAGCAGCCGCGTTGCATGCGAGAATGTGAAAAGTGTTCATATGTAGTAAAAACCTGAGAAATCCGTCCGTTTTCGTCATTTGTTATCGAATCGACTTAAAGCCAGATCGTCACATTGGCCGCTTTTCTCTCTGAGACGGTTACATTTATCGTCTGCAAAGCTACGTCGCGTGCTGCGGTATGTGGAAACACTAAACGCATCATAGTAGAACACAGAAGAAGCTTCTAAGTTGAAGTAATAGCCAGTAAGAAGTAGTACAATTCAAGTTTTAGTTATCGATTATTCACTTTTTAGCCGTCTTTGGTGGCTTAGACGTGACCTAGGACATTAAGATTTTGCATGAAAGGAGGACTAGCAGCCGCGTTGCACGGGAGAATGTGAAAAGTGTTCATATGTAGTAAAAACCTGAGAAATCCGTCGGTTTTCGTCATTTGTTATCAAATCGACTTAAAGGCAGATCGTCACATTGGCCGCTCTTCTCTCTGAAACGGTTACATTTATCGTCTGCAAAGCTATGTCGCGTGCTGCGGTATGTGGAAACACTAAAAGCACCATAGTAGAACACAGAGAAGCTTCTAAATTGAAGTAATAGCCAGTAAGAAGTAGTACAATTAAATTTTAGTTGTCGATTTTTCACTTTTTAGCCGGCTTTGGTGGCTTGGACATGACCTAGGACCATAAGATTTTGCATGAAAGGAGGACTAGCAGCCGCGTTGCACGGGAGTATGTGAAAAGTGTTCATATGTAGTAAAAACCTGAGAAATCCGTCCGTTTTCGTCATTTGTTATCGAATCGACTTTAAGCCATATCGTCACATTGGCCGCTTTTCTCTCTGAGACGGTTACATTTATCGTCTGCAAAGCTATGTCGCGTGCTGCGGTATGCGGAGACACTAAAAGCACCACAGTAGAACACAGAAGAAGCTTCTATGTTGAAGTAATAGCCAGTAAGAAGTAGTACAATTCAAGTTTTAGTTGTCGATTATTCACTTTTTAGCTGGCTTTGGTGGCTTCGACATGACCTTGGACCTTACGATTTTACATGAAAGGAGGACTAGCAGCCGCGTTGCATGCGAGAATGTGAAAAGTGTTCATATGTAGTAAAAACCTGAGAAATCAGTCCGTTTTCGTCATTTGTTATCGAATCGACTTAAAGCCAGATCGTCACATTGGCTGCTTTTCTCTCTGAGAGGGTTACATTTATCGTCTGCAAAGCTATGTCGCGTGCTGCGGTATGCGGAGACACTAAAAGCACCGTAGTAGAAGACAGAAGAAGCTTCTAAGTTGAAGTAATAGCCAGTAAGAAGTAGTACAATTCAAGTTTTAGTTGTCGATTATTCACTTTTTAGCCGGCTTTGGTGGCTTGGACATGACCTAGTACCTTACGATTTCGCATGAAAGGAGGACTAGCAGCCGCGTGGCACGGGAGAATGTGAAAAGTGTTCATATGCAGTAAAAACCTAAGAAATCCGTTCGTTTTTGTCATTTGTTAACGAATCGACTTAAAGCCACATCGTCACATTGGCCGCTCTTCTCTCTTAAACGGTTACATTTATCGTTTACAAAGGTATGTCGCGTGCTGCGGTATGCGGAGACACTAAAAGCACCATAGTAGAACACAAAAGAAGCTTCTAAATTGAAGTAATAGCCAGTAAGAAGTAGTACAATTCAAGTTTTAGTTATCGATTATTCACTTTTTAGCCAGCTTTGGTGGCTTGGACATGACCTAGGACCTTAAGATTTTGCATGAAAGGAGGTCTAGCAGCCGCATTGCATGGGAGAATGTGAAAAGTGTTCATCTGTAGTAAAAACCTGAGAAATCCGTCCGTTTTCGTCATTTGTTATCGAATCGACTTAAAGCCAGATCGTCACATTGGCTGCTTTTCTCTCTGAGAGGGTTACATTTATCGTCTGCAAAGCTACGTCGCGTGCTGCGGTATGTGGAAACACTAAACGCATCATAGTAGAACACAGAAGAAGCTTCTAAGTTGAAGTAATAGCCAGTAAGAAGTAGTACAATTCAAGTTTTAGTTATCGATTATTCACTTTTTAGCCGTCTTTGGTGGCTTGGACGTGACCTAGGACCTTAAGATTTTGCATGAAAGGAGGACTTGCAGCCGCGTTGCACGGGAGAATGTGAAAAGTGTTCATATGTAGTAAAAACCTGAGAAATCCGTCGGTTTTCGTCATTTGTTATCAAATCGACTTAAAGGCAGATCGTCACATTGGCCGCTCTTCTCTCTGAAACGGTTACATTTATCGTCTGCAAAGCTATGTCGCGTGCTGCGGTATGTGGAAACACTAAAAGCACCATAGTAGAACACAGAAGAAGCTTCTAAATTGAAGTAATAGCCAGTAAGAAGTAGTACAATTAAATTTTAGTTGTCGATTTTTCACTTTTTAGCCGGCTTTGGTGGCTTGGACATGACCTAGGACCATAAGATTTTGCATGAAAGGAGGACTAGCAGCCGCGTTGCACGGGAGTATGTGAAAAGTGTTCATATGTAGTAAAAACCTGAGAAATCCGTCCGTTTTCGTCATTTGTTATCGAATCGACTTTAAGCCATATCGTCACATTGGCCGCTTTTCTCTCTGAGACGGTTACATTTATCGTCTGCAAAGCTATGTCGCGTGCTGCGGTATGCGGAGACACTAAAAGCACCACAGTAGAACACAGAAGAAGCTTCTATGTTGAAGTAATAGCCAGTAAGAAGTAGTACAATTCAAGTTTTAGTTGTCGATTATTCACTTTTTAGCTGGCTTTGGTGGCTTCGACATGACCTTGGACCTTACGAATTTACATGAAAGGAGGACTAGCAGCCGCGTTGCATGCGAGAATGTGAAAAGTGTTCATATGTAGTAAAAACCTGAGAAATCCGTCCGTTTTCGTCATTTGTTATCGAATCGACTTAAAGCCAGATCGTCACATTGGCTGCTTTTCTCTCTGAGAGGGTTACATTTATCGTCTGCAAAGCTATGTCGCGTGCTGCGGTATGCGGAGACACTAAAAGCACCGTAGTAGAAGACAGAAGAAGCTTCTAAGTTGAAGTAATAGCCAGTAAGAAGTAGTACAATTCAAGTTTTAGTTGTCGATTATTCACTTTTTAGCCGGCTTTGGTGGCTTGGACATGACCTAGTACCTTACGATTTCGCATGAAAGGAGGACTAGCAGCCGCGTGGCACGGGAGAATGTGAAAAGTGTTCATATGCAGTAAAAACCTAAGAAATCCGTTCGTTTTTGTCATTTGTTAACGAATCGACTTAAAGCCACATCGTCACATTGGCCGCTCTTCTCTCTTAAACGGTTACATTTATCGTTTACAAAGGTATGTCGCGTGCTGCGGTATGCGGAGACACTAAAAGCACCATAGTAGAACACAAAAGAAGCTTCTAAATTGAAGTAATAGCCAGTAAGAAGTAGTACAATTCAAGTTTTAGTTATCGATTATTCACTTTTTAGCCGTCTTTGGTGGCTTGGACATGACCTAGTACCTTAAGATTTTGCATGAAAGGAGGACTAGCAGCCGCGTTGCACGGGAGAATGTGAAAAGTGTTCATATGCAGAAAAAACCTGAGATATCCGTCCGTTTTCGTCATTTGTTAACGAATCGACTTAAAGCCACATCGTCACATTGGCCGCTCTTCTCTCTGAAGCGGTTACATTTATCGTCTGCAAAGCTATGTGCGTGCTGCGGTATGCGGAAACACTAAAAGCACCATAGTAGAACACAGAAGAAGCTTCTAAGTTGAAGAAACAGCCAGTAAGATGTAGTACAATTCAAGTTTTAGTTGTCGATTATTCACTTTATAGCCGGCTTTGGTGGCTTGGACATGACCTAGGACCTTAAGATTTTGCATGAAAGGAGGACTTGCAGCCGCGTTGCACGGGAGAAGGTGAAAAGTGTTCATATGTAGTAAAAACCTAACAAATCCGTCCGTTTTCTTCATTTGTTATCGAATCGACTTAAAGCCAGATCGTCACATTGGCCGCTCTTCTCTCTGAAACGGTTACATTTATCGTCTGCAAAGCTACGTCGCGTGCTGCGGTACGGTGAAACACTAAAAGCATCATAGTAGAACACAGAAGAAGCTTCTAAGTTGAAGTAATAGCCAGTAAGAAGTAGTACAATTCAAGTTTTAGTTATCGATTATTCACATTTTAGCCGTCTTTGTTGGCTTGGACGTGACCTAGGACCTTAAGATTTTGCATGAAAGGAGGACTTGCAGCCGCGTTGCACGGGAGAATGTGAAATGTGTTCATATGTAGTAAAAACCTGAGAAATCCGTCCGTTTTCGTCATTAGTTATCGAATCGACTTAAAGTCAGATCGTCACATTGGCCGCTTTTCTCTCTGAGACGGTTACATTTATCGTCTGCAAAGCTATGTCGCGTGATGCGGTATGCGGAAACACTAAAAGCACCATAGTAGAACACAGAAGAAGCTTCTAAGTTGAAGTAATAACCAGTAGGAAGTAGCACAATTCAAGTTTTAGTTGTCGATTATTCACTTTTTAGCCGGCTTTGGTGGCTTGGACATGACCTAGGACCATAAGATTTTGCATGAAAGGAGGACTAGCAGCCGCGTTGCACGGGAGAATGTGAAAAGTGCCATATGTAGTACAAAGCTGAGAAATCCGTCCGTTTTCGTCATTTGTTATCGAATCGACTTAAAGCCAGATCGTCACATTGGCTGCTTTTCTCTCTGAGAGGGTTACATTTATCGTCTGCAAAGCTATGTCGCGTGCTGCGGTATGCGGAGACACTAAAAGCACCGTAGTAGAAGACAGAAGAAGCTTCTAAGTTGAAGTAATAGCCAGTAAGAAGTAGTACAATTCAAGTTTTAGTTGTCGATTATTCACTTTTTAGCCGGCTTTGGTGGCTTGGACATGACCTAGTACCTTACGATTTCGCATGAAAGGAGGACTAGCAGCCGCGTGGCACGGGAGAATGTGAAAACAGTTCATATGCAGTAAAAACCTAAGAAATCCGTCCGTTTTTGTCATTTGTTAACGAATCGACTTAAAGCCACATCGTCACATTGGCCGCTCTTCTCTCTTAAACGGTTACATTTATCGTTTACAAAGGTATGTCGCGTGCTGCGGTATGCGGAGACACTAAAAGCACCATAGTAGAACACAAAAGAAGCTTCTAAATTGAAGTAATAGCCAGTAAGAAGTAGTACAATTCAAGTTTTAGTTATCGATTATTCACTTTTTAGCCAGCTTTGGTGGCTTGGACATGACCTAGGACCTTAAGATTTTGCATGAAAGGAGGTCTAGCAGCCGCATTGCATGGGAGAATGTGAAAAGTGTTCATATGTAGTAAAAACCTGAGAAATCCGTCCGTTTTCGTCATTTGTTATCGAATCGACTTTAAGCCATATCGTCACATTGGCTGCTTTTCTCTCTGAGACGGTTACATTTATCGTCTGCAAAGTTATGTCGCGTGCTGCGGTGTGCGGAGACACTAAAAGCACCACAGCAGAACACAGAAGAAGCTTCAATGTTGAAGTAATAGCCAGTAAGAAGTAGTACAATTCAAGTTTTAGTTGTCGATTATTCACTTTTTAGCTGGCTTTGGTGGCTTCGACATGACCTAGGACCTTACGATTTTACATGAAAGGAGGACTAGCAGCCGCGTTGCATGCGAGAATGTGAAAAGTGTTCATATGTAGTAAAAACCTGAGAAATCCGTCCGTTTTCGTCATTTGTTATCGAATCGACTTAAAGCCAGATCGTCACATTGGCCGCTTTTCTCTCTGAGACGGTTACATTTATCGTCTGCAAAGCTACGTCGCGTGCTGCGGTATGTGGAAACACTAAACGCATCATAGTAGAACACAGAAGAAGCTTCTAAGTTGAAGTAATAGCCAGTAAGAAGTAGTACAATTCAAGTTTTAGTTATCGATTATTCACTTTTTAGCCGTCTTTGGTGGCTTAGACGTGACCTAGGACATTAAGATTTTGCATGAAAGGAGGACTAGCAGCCGCGTTGCACGGGAGAATGTGAAAAGTGTTCATATGTAGTAAAAACCTGAGAAATCCGTCGGTTTTCGTCATTTGTTATCAAATCGACTTAAAGGCAGATCGTCACATTGGCCGCTCTTCTCTCTGAAACGGTTACATTTATCGTCTGCAAAGCTATGTCGCGTGCTGCGGTATGTGGAAACACTAAAAGCACCATAGTAGAACACAGAGAAGCTTCTAAATTGAAGTAATAGCCAGTAAGAAGTAGTACAATTAAATTTTAGTTGTCGATTTTTCACTTTTTAGCCGGCTTTGGTGGCTTGGACATGACCTAGGACCATAAGATTTTGCATGAAAGGAGGACTAGCAGCCGCGTTGCACGGGAGTATGTGAAAAGTGTTCATATGTAGTAAAAACCTGAGAAATCCGTCCGTTTTCGTCATTTGTTATCGAATCGACTTTAAGCCATATCGTCACATTGGCCGCTTTTCTCTCTGAGACGGTTACATTTATCGTCTGCAAAGCTATGTCGCGTGCTGCGGTATGCGGAGACACTAAAAGCACCACAGTAGAACACAGAAGAAGCTTCTATGTTGAAGTAATAGCCAGTAAGAAGTAGTACAATTCAAGTTTTAGTTGTCGATTATTCACTTTTTAGCTGGCTTTGGTGGCTTCGACATGACCTTGGACCTTACGATTTTACATGAAAGGAGGACTAGCAGCCGCGTTGCATGCGAGAATGTGAAAAGTGTTCATATGTAGTAAAAACCTGAGAAATCAGTCCGTTTTCGTCATTTGTTATCGAATCGACTTAAAGCCAGATCGTCACATTGGCTGCTTTTCTCTCTGAGAGGGTTACATTTATCGTCTGCAAAGCTATGTCGCGTGCTGCGGTATGCGGAGACACTAAAAGCACCGTAGTAGAAGACAGAAGAAGCTTCTAAGTTGAAGTAATAGCCAGTAAGAAGTAGTACAATTCAAGTTTTAGTTGTCGATTATTCACTTTTTAGCCGGCTTTGGTGGCTTGGACATGACCTAGTACCTTACGATTTCGCATGAAAGGAGGACTAGCAGCCGCGTGGCACGGGAGAATGTGAAAAGTGTTCATATGCAGTAAAAACCTAAGAAATCCGTTCGTTTTTGTCATTTGTTAACGAATCGACTTAAAGCCACATCGTCACATTGGCCGCTCTTCTCTCTTAAACGGTTACATTTATCGTTTACAAAGGTATGTCGCGTGCTGCGGTATGCGGAGACACTAAAAGCACCATAGTAGAACACAAAAGAAGCTTCTAAATTGAAGTAATAGCCAGTAAGAAGTAGTACAATTCAAGTTTTAGTTATCGATTATTCACTTTTTAGCCAGCTTTGGTGGCTTGGACATGACCTAGGACCTTAAGATTTTGCATGAAAGGAGGTCTAGCAGCCGCATTGCATGGGAGAATGTGAAAAGTGTTCATCTGTAGTAAAAACCTGAGAAATCCGTCCGTTTTCGTCATTTGTTATCGAATCGACTTAAAGCCAGATCGTCACATTGGCTGCTTTTCTCTCTGAGAGGGTTACATTTATCGTCTGCAAAGCTATGTCGCGTGCTGCGGTATGCGGAAACACTAAAAGCACCATAGTAGAACAGAGAAGAAGCTTCTAAGTTGAAGAAACAGCCAGTAAGAAATAGTACAATTCAAGTTTTAGTTGTCGATTATTCACTTTATAGCCGGCTTTGGTGGCTTGGACATGACCTAATACCTTACGATTTTGCATGAAAGGAGGACCAGCAGCCGCGTTGCATGGGAGAATGTAAATGTGTTCATATGTAGTAAAAACCTGAAAAATCCGTCCGTTTTCGTAATTTGTTATCGAATCGACTTAAAGCCAGATCGTCACATTGGCCGCTTTTCTCTCTGAGACGGTTACATTTATCGTCTGGAAAGCTATGTCGCGTGCTGCGGTATGCGGAGACACTAAAAGCACCATAGTAGAACACAAAAGAAGCTTCTAAATTGAAGTAATAGCCAGTAAGAAGTAGTACAATTCAAGTTTTAGTTGTCGATTATTCACTTTTTAGCTGGCTTTGGTGGCTTCGACATGACCTAGGACCTTACGATTTTACATGAAAGGAGGACTAGCAGCCGCGTTGCATGCGAGAATGTGAAAAGTGTTCATATGTAGTAAAAACCTGAGAAATCAGTCCGTTTTCGTCATTTGTTATCGAATCGACTTAAAGCCAGATCGTCACATTGGCCGCTTTTCTCTCTGAGACGGTTACATTTATCGTCTGCAAAGCTACGTCGCGTGCTGCGGTATGTGGAAACACTAAACGCATCATAGTAGAACACAGAAGAAGCTTCTAAGTTGAAGTAATAGCCAGTAAGAAGTAGTACAATTCAAGTTTTAGTTATCGATTATTCACTTTTTAGCCGTCTTTGGTGGCTTGGACGTGACCTAGGACCTTAAGATTTTGCATGAAAGGAGGACTTGCAGCCGCGTTGCACGGGAGAATGTGAAAAGTGTTCATATGTAGTAAAAACCTGAGAAATCCGTCGGTTTTCGTCATTTGTTATCAAATCGACTTAAAGGCAGATCGTCACATTGGCCGCTCTTCTCTCTGAAACGGTTACATTTATCGTCTGCAAAGCTATGTCGCGTGCTGCGGTATGTGGAAACACTAAAAGCACCATAGTAGAACACAGAAGAAGCTTCTAAATTGAAGTAATAGCCAGTAAGAAGTAGTACAATTAAATTTTAGTTGTCGATTTTTCACTTTTTAGCCGGCTTTGGTGGCTTGGACATGACCTAGGACCATAAGATTTTGCATGAAAGGAGGACTAGCAGCCGCGTTGCACGGGAGTATGTGAAAAGTGTTCATATGTAGTAAAAACCTGAGAAATCCGTCCGTTTTCGTCATTTGTTATCGAATCGACTTTAAGCCATATCGTCACATTGGCCGCTTTTCTCTCTGAGACGGTTACATTTATCGTCTGCAAAGCTATGTCGCGTGCTGCGGTATGCGGAGACACTAAAAGCACCACAGTAGAACACAGAAGAAGCTTCTATGTTGAAGTAATAGCCAGTAAGAAGTAGTACAATTCAAGTTTTAGTTGTCGATTATTCACTTTTTAGCTGGCTTTGGTGGCTTCGACATGACCTTGGACCTTACGAATTTACATGAAAGGAGGACTAGCAGCCGCGTTGCATGCGAGAATGTGAAAAGTGTTCATATGTAGTAAAAACCTGAGAAATCCGTCCGTTTTCGTCATTTGTTATCGAATCGACTTTAAGCCATATCGTCACATTGGCCGCTTTTCTCTCTGAGACGGTTACATTTATCGTCTGCAAAGCTACGTCGCGTGCTGCGGTATGTGGAAACACTAAACGCATCATAGTAGAACACAGAAGAAGCTTCTAAGTTGAAGTAATAGCCAGTAAGAAGTAGTACAATTCAAGTTTTAGTTATCGATTATTCACTTTTTAGCCGTCTTTGGTGGCTTGGACATCACCTAGGACGTTAAGATTTTGCATGAAAGGAGGACTAGCAGCCGCGTTGCACGGGAGAATGTGAAAAGTGTTCATATGCAGTAAAAACCTGAGAAATCCGTCCGTTTTCGTCATTTGTTAACGAATCGACTTAAAGCCACATCGTCACATTGGCCGCTCTTCTCTCTGAAACGGTTACATTTATCGTCTGCAAAGCTATGTGCGTGCTGCGGTATGCGGAAACACTAAAAGCACCATCGTAGAACACAGAAGAAGATGCTAAGTTGAAGTAATAGCCAGTAAGAAGTAGTACAATTCAAGTTTTAGTTGTCGATTATTCACTTTTTAGCCGGCTTTGGTGGCTTGGACATCAACTAGGACCTTAAGATTTTGCATGAAAGGAGGACTGGCAGACAAGTTGCACGGGAGAATGAGAATAGTGTTTATATGTAGTAAAAACCTGAGAAATCCGTCCGTTTTCGTCTTTTGTTATCGAAGCGACTTAAAGCCAGATCGTCACATTGGCCGTTCTTCTTACTGAAACGGTTACATTTATCGTCTGCAAAGCTATGTCGCGTGCTGCGGTATGCCGAAACACTAAATGCACCATAGTAGAACACAGAAGAAGCTTCTAATTTGAAGTAATAACCAGTAGGTAGTAGTACAATTCAATTTTAGTTGTCGATTATTCACTTTTTAGACGGCTTTGGTGGCTTGGACATGACCTAGGACCATAAGATTTTGCATGAAAGTAGGACTAGCAGCCGCGTTGCACGGGAGAATGTGAAAAGTGCCATATGTAGTACAAAGCTGAAAAATCCGTCCGTTTTCCTCATTTGTTATCGAATCGACTTGAAGCCAGATCGTCACATTGGCTGCTTTTCTCTCTGAGACGGTTACATTTATCGTCTGCAAAGCTATGTCGCGTGCTGCCGTATGCGGAGACACTAAAAGCACCATAATAGAACACAGAAGAAGCTTCTAAGTTGAAGTAATAGCCAGTAATAAGTAGTACAATACAAGTTTTAGTTGTCGATTATTCACTTTTTAGCCGTCTTTGGTGGCTTGGACATGACCTAGTACCTTAAGATTTTGCATGAAAGGAGGACTAGCAGCCGCGTTGCACGGGAGAATGTGAAAAGTGTTCATATGCAGAAAAAACCTGAGATATCCGTCCGTTTTCGTCATTTGTTAACGAATCGACTTAAAGCCACATCGTCACATTGGCCGCTCTTCTCTCTGAAGCGGTTACATTTATCGTCTGCAAAGCTATGTGCGTGCTGCGGTATGCGGAAACACTAAAAGCACCATAGTAGAACACAGAAGAAGCTTCTAAGTTGAAGAAACAGCCAGTAAGATGTAGTACAATTCAAGTTTTAGTTGTCGATTATTCACTTTATAGCCGGCTTTGGTGGCTTGGACATGACCTAGGACCTTAAGATTTTGCATGAAAGGAGGACTTGCAGCCGCGTTGCACGGGAGAAGGTGAAAAGTGTTCATATGTAGTAAAAACCTAACAAATCCGTCCGTTTTCTTCATTTGTTATCGAATCGACTTAAAGCCAGATCGTCACATTGGCCGCTCTTCTCTCTGAAACGGTTACATTTATCGTCTGCAAAGCTACGTCGCGTGCTGCGGTACGGTGAAACACTAAAAGCATCATAGTAGAACACAGAAGAAGCTTCTAAGTTGAAGTAATAGCCAGTAAGAAGTAGTACAATTCAAGTTTTAGTTATCGATTATTCACATTTTAGCCGTCTTTGTTGGCTTGGACGTGACCTAGGACCTTAAGATTTTGCATGAAAGGAGGACTTGCAGCCGCGTTGCACGGGAGAATGTGAAATGTGTTCATATGTAGTAAAAACCTGAGAAATCCGTCCGTTTTCGTCATTAGTTATCGAATCGACTTAAAGTCAGATCGTCACATTGGCCGCTTTTCTCTCTGAGACGGTTACATTTATCGTCTGCAAAGCTATGTCGCGTGATGCGGTATGCGGAAACACTAAAAGCACCATAGTAGAACACAGAAGAAGCTTCTAAGTTGAAGTAATAACCAGTAGGAAGTAGCACAATTCAAGTTTTAGTTGTCGATTATTCACTTTTTAGCCGGCTTTGGTGGCTTGGACATGACCTAGGACCATAAGATTTTGCATGAAAGGAGGACTAGCAGCCGCGTTGCACGGGAGAATGTGAAAAGTGCCATATGTAGTACAAAGCTGAGAAATCCGTCCGTTTTCGTCATTTGTTATCGAATCGACTTAAAGCCAGATCGTCACATTGGCTGCTTTTCTCTCTGAGAGGGTTACATTTATCGTCTGCAAAGCTATGTCGCGTGCTGCGGTATGCGGAGACACTAAAAGCACCGTAGTAGAAGACAGAAGAAGCTTCTAAGTTGAAGTAATAGCCAGTAAGAAGTAGTACAATTCAAGTTTTAGTTGTCGATTATTCACTTTTTAGCCGGCTTTGGTGGCTTGGACATGACCTAGTACCTTACGATTTCGCATGAAAGGAGGACTAGCAGCCGCGTGGCACGGGAGAATGTGAAAACAGTTCATATGCAGTAAAAACCTAAGAAATCCGTCCGTTTTTGTCATTTGTTAACGAATCGACTTAAAGCCACATCGTCACATTGGCCGCTCTTCTCTCTTAAACGGTTACATTTATCGTTTACAAAGGTATGTCGCGTGCTGCGGTATGCGGAGACACTAAAAGCACCATAGTAGAACACAAAAGAAGCTTCTAAATTGAAGTAATAGCCAGTAAGAAGTAGTACAATTCAAGTTTTAGTTATCGATTATTCACTTTTTAGCCAGCTTTGGTGGCTTGGACATGACCTAGGACCTTAAGATTTTGCATGAAAGGAGGTCTAGCAGCCGCATTGCATGGGAGAATGTGAAAAGTGTTCATATGTAGTAAAAACCTGAGAAATCCGTCCGTTTTCGTCATTTGTTATCGAATCGACTTTAAGCCATATCGTCACATTGGCTGCTTTTCTCTCTGAGACGGTTACATTTATCGTCTGCAAAGTTATGTCGCGTGCTGCGGTGTGCGGAGACACTAAAAGCACCACAGCAGAACACAGAAGAAGCTTCAATGTTGAAGTAATAGCCAGTAAGAAGTAGTACAATTCAAGTTTTAGTTGTCGATTATTCACTTTTTAGCTGGCTTTGGTGGCTTCGACATGACCTAGGACCTTACGATTTTACATGAAAGGAGGACTAGCAGCCGCGTTGCATGCGAGAATGTGAAAAGTGTTCATATGTAGTAAAAACCTGAGAAATCCGTCCGTTTTCGTCATTTGTTATCGAATCGACTTAAAGCCAGATCGTCACATTGGCCGCTTTTCTCTCTGAGACGGTTACATTTATCGTCTGCAAAGCTACGTCGCGTGCTGCGGTATGTGGAAACACTAAACGCATCATAGTAGAACACAGAAGAAGCTTCTAAGTTGAAGTAATAGCCAGTAAGAAGTAGTACAATTCAAGTTTTAGTTATCGATTATTCACTTTTTAGCCGTCTTTGGTGGCTTAGACGTGACCTAGGACATTAAGATTTTGCATGAAAGGAGGACTAGCAGCCGCGTTGCACGGGAGAATGTGAAAAGTGTTCATATGTAGTAAAAACCTGAGAAATCCGTCGGTTATCGTCATTTGTTATCAAATCGACTTAAAGGCAGATCGTCACATTGGCCGCTCTTCTCTCTGAAACGGTTACATTTATCGTCTGCAAAGCTATGTCGCGTGCTGCGGTATGTGGAAACACTAAAAGCACCATAGTAGAACACAGAGAAGCTTCTAAATTGAAGTAATAGCCAGTAAGAAGTAGTACAATTAAATTTTAGTTGTCGATTTTTCACTTTTTAGCCGGCTTTGGTGGCTTGGACATGACCTAGGACCATAAGATTTTGCATGAAAGGAGGACTAGCAGCCGCGTTGCACGGGAGTATGTGAAAAGTGTTCATATGTAGTAAAAACCTGAGAAATCCGTCCGTTTTCGTCATTTGTTATCGAATCGACTTTAAGCCATATCGTCACATTGGCCGCTTTTCTCTCTGAGACGGTTACATTTATCGTCTGCAAAGCTATGTCGCGTGCTGCGGTATGCGGAGACACTAAAAGCACCACAGTAGAACACAGAAGAAGCTTCTATGTTGAAGTAATAGCCAGTAAGAAGTAGTACAATTCAAGTTTTAGTTGTCGATTATTCACTTTTTAGCTGGCTTTGGTGGCTTCGACATGACCTTGGACCTTACGATTTTACATGAAAGGAGGACTAGCAGCCGCGTTGCATGCGAGAATGTGAAAAGTGTTCATATGTAGTAAAAACCTGAGAAATCAGTCCGTTTTCGTCATTTGTTATCGAATCGACTTAAAGCCAGATCGTCACATTGGCTGCTTTTCTCTCTGAGAGGGTTACATTTATCGTCTGCAAAGCTATGTCGCGTGCTGCGGTATGCGGAGACACTAAAAGCACCGTAGTAGAAGACAGAAGAAGCTTCTAAGTTGAAGTAATAGCCAGTAAGAAGTAGTACAATTCAAGTTTTAGTTGTCGATTATTCACTTTTTAGCCGGCTTTGGTGGCTTGGACATGACCTAGTACCTTACGATTTCGCATGAAAGGAGGACTAGCAGCCGCGTGGCACGGGAGAATGTGAAAAGTGTTCATATGCAGTAAAAACCTAAGAAATCCGTTCGTTTTTGTCATTTGTTAACGAATCGACTTAAAGCCACATCGTCACATTGGCCGCTCTTCTCTCTTAAACGGTTACATTTATCGTTTACAAAGGTATGTCGCGTGCTGCGGTATGCGGAGACACTAAAAGCACCATAGTAGAACACAAAAGAAGCTTCTAAATTGAAGTAATAGCCAGTAAGAAGTAGTACAATTCAAGTTTTAGTTATCGATTATTCACTTTTTAGCCAGCTTTGGTGGCTTGGACATGACCTAGGACCTTAAGATTTTGCATGAAAGGAGGTCTAGCAGCCGCATTGCATGGGAGAATGTGAAAAGTGTTCATCTGTAGTAAAAACCTGAGAAATCCGTCCGTTTTCGTCATTTGTTATCGAATCGACTTAAAGCCAGATCGTCACATTGGCTGCTTTTCTCTCTGAGAGGGTTACATTTATCGTCTGCAAAGCTATGTCGCGTGCTGCGGTATGCGGAAACACTAAAAGCACCATAGTAGAACAGAGAAGAAGCTTCTAAGTTGAAGAAACAGCCAGTAAGAAATAGTACAATTCAAGTTTTAGTTGTCGATTATTCACTTTATAGCCGGCTTTGGTGGCTTGGACATGACCTAATACCTTACGATTTTGCATGAAAGGAGGACCAGCAGCCGCGTTGCATGGGAGAATGTAAATGTGTTCATATGTAGTAAAAACCTGAAAAATCCGTCCGTTTTCGTAATTTGTTATCGAATCGACTTAAAGCCAGATCGTCACATTGGCCGCTTTTCTCTCTGAGACGGTTACATTTATCGTCTGGAAAGCTATGTCGCGTGCTGCGGTATGCGGAGACACTAAAAGCACCATAGTAGAACACAAAAGAAGCTTCTAAATTGAAGTAATAGCCAGTAAGAAGTAGTACAATTCAAGTTTTAGTTGTCGATTATTCACTTTTTAGCTGGCTTTGGTGGCTTCGACATGACCTAGGACCTTACGATTTTACATGAAAGGAGGACTAGCAGCCGCGTTGCATGCGAGAATGTGAAAAGTGTTCATATGTAGTAAAAACCTGAGAAATCAGTCCGTTTTCGTCATTTGTTATCGAATCGACTTAAAGCCAGATCGTCACATTGGCCGCTTTTCTCTCTGAGACGGTTACATTTATCGTCTGCAAAGCTACGTCGCGTGCTGCGGTATGTGGAAACACTAAACGCATCATAGTAGAACACAGAAGAAGCTTCTAAGTTGAAGTAATAGCCAGTAAGAAGTAGTACAATTCAAGTTTTAGTTATCGATTATTCACTTTTTAGCCGTCTTTGGTGGCTTGGACGTGACCTAGGACCTTAAGATTTTGCATGAAAGGAGGACTTGCAGCCGCGTTGCACGGGAGAATGTGAAAAGTGTTCATATGTAGTAAAAACCTGAGAAATCCGTCGGTTTTCGTCATTTGTTATCAAATCGACTTAAAGGCAGATCGTCACATTGGCCGCTCTTCTCTCTGAAACGGTTACATTTATCGTCTGCAAAGCTATGTCGCGTGCTGCGGTATGTGGAAACACTAAAAGCACCGTAGTAGAAGACAGAAGAAGCTTCTAAGTTGAAGTAATAGCCAGTAAGAAGTAGTACAATTCAAGTTTTAGTTGTCGATTATTCACTTTTTAGCCGGCTTTGGTGGCTTGGACATGACCTAGTACCTTACGATTTCGCATGAAAGGAGGACTAGCAGCCGCGTGGCACGGGAGAATGTGAAAAGTGTTCATATGCAGTAAAAACCTAAGAAATCCGTTCGTTTTTGTCATTTGTTAACGAATCGACTTAAAGCCACATCGTCACATTGGCCGCTCTTCTCTCTTAAACGGTTACATTTATCGTTTACAAAGGTATGTCGCGTGCTGCGGTATGCGGAGACACTAAAAGCACCATAGTAGAACACAAAAGAAGCTTCTAAATTGAAGTAATAGCCAGTAAGAAGTAGTACAATTCAAGTTTTAGTTATCGATTATTCACTTTTTAGCCAGCTTTGGTGGCTTGGACATGACCTAGGACCTTAAGATTTTGCATGAAAGGAGGTCTAGCAGCCGCATTGCATGGGAGAATGTGAAAAGTGTTCATCTGTAGTAAAAACCTGAGAAATCCGTCCGTTTTCGTCATTTGTTATCGAATCGACTTAAAGCCAGATCGTCACATTGGCTGCTTTTCTCTCTGAGAGGGTTACATTTATCGTCTGCAAAGCTATGTCGCGTGCTGCGGTATGCGGAAACACTAAAAGCACCATAGTAGAACAGAGAAGAAGCTTCTAAGTTGAAGAAACAGCCAGTAAGAAATAGTACAATTCAAGTTTTAGTTGTCGATTATTCACTTTATAGCCGGCTTTGGTGGCTTGGACATGACCTAATACCTTACGATTTTGCATGAAAGGAGGACCAGCAGCCGCGTTGCATGGGAGAATGTAAATGTGTTCATATGTAGTAAAAACCTGAAAAATCCGTCCGTTTTCGTAATTTGTTATCGAATCGACTTAAAGCCAGATCGTCACATTGGCCGCTTTTCTCTCTGAGACGGTTACATTTATCGTCTGGAAAGCTATGTCGCGTGCTGCGGTATGCGGAGACACTAAAAGCACCATAGTAGAACACAAAAGAAGCTTCTAAATTGAAGTAATAGCCAGTAAGAAGTAGTACAATTCAAGTTTTAGTTGTCGATTATTCACTTTTTAGCTGGCTTTGGTGGCTTCGACATGACCTAGGACCTTACGATTTTACATGAAAGGAGGACTAGCAGCCGCGTTGCATGCGAGAATGTGAAAAGTGTTCATATGTAGTAAAAACCTGAGAAATCAGTCCGTTTTCGTCATTTGTTATCGAATCGACTTAAAGCCAGATCGTCACATTGGCCGCTTTTCTCTCTGAGACGGTTACATTTATCGTCTGCAAAGCTACGTCGCGTGCTGCGGTATGTGGAAACACTAAACGCATCATAGTAGAACACAGAAGAAGCTTCTAAGTTGAAGTAATAGCCAGTAAGAAGTAGTACAATTCAAGTTTTAGTTATCGATTATTCACTTTTTAGCCGTCTTTGGTGGCTTGGACGTGACCTAGGACCTTAAGATTTTGCATGAAAGGAGGACTTGCAGCCGCGTTGCACGGGAGAATGTGAAAAGTGTTCATATGTAGTAAAAACCTGAGAAATCCGTCGGTTTTCGTCATTTGTTATCAAATCGACTTAAAGGCAGATCGTCACATTGGCCGCTCTTCTCTCTGAAACGGTTACATTTATCGTCTGCAAAGCTATGTCGCGTGCTGCGGTATGTGGAAACACTAAAAGCACCATAGTAGAACACAGAAGAAGCTTCTAAATTGAAGTAATAGCCAGTAAGAAGTAGTACAATTAAATTTTAGTTGTCGATTTTTCACTTTTTAGCCGGCTTTGGTGGCTTGGACATGACCTAGGACCATAAGATTTTGCATGAAAGGAGGACTAGCAGCCGCGTTGCACGGGAGTATGTGAAAAGTGTTCATATGTAGTAAAAACCTGAGAAATCCGTCCGTTTTCGTCATTTGTTATCGAATCGACTTTAAGCCATATCGTCACATTGGCCGCTTTTCTCTCTGAGACGGTTACATTTATCGTCTGCAAAGCTATGTCGCGTGCTGCGGTATGCGGAGACACTAAAAGCACCACAGTAGAACACAGAAGAAGCTTCTATGTTGAAGTAATAGCCAGTAAGAAGTAGTACAATTCAAGTTTTAGTTGTCGATTATTCACTTTTTAGCTGGCTTTGGTGGCTTCGACATGACCTTGGACCTTACGAATTTACATGAAAGGAGGACTAGCAGCCGCGTTGCATGCGAGAATGTGAAAAGTGTTCATATGTAGTAAAAACCTGAGAAATCCGTCCGTTTTCGTCATTTGTTATCGAATCGACTTAAAGCCAGATCGTCACATTGGCTGCTTTTCTCTCTGAGAGGGTTACATTTATCGTCTGCAAAGCTATGTCGCGTGCTGCGGTATGCGGAGACACTAAAAGCACCGTAGTAGAAGACAGAAGAAGCTTCTAAGTTGAAGTAATAGCCAGTAAGAAGTAGTACAATTCAAGTTTTAGTTGTCGATTATTCACTTTTTAGCCGGCTTTGGTGGCTTGGACATGACCTAGTACCTTACGATTTCGCATGAAAGGAGGACTAGCAGCCGCGTGGCACGGGAGAATGTGAAAAGTGTTCATATGCAGTAAAAACCTAAGAAATCCGTTCGTTTTTGTCATTTGTTAACGAATCGACTTAAAGCCACATCGTCACATTGGCCGCTCTTCTCTCTTAAACGGTTACATTTATCGTTTACAAAGGTATGTCGCGTGCTGCGGTATGCGGAGACACTAAAAGCACCATAGTAGAACACAAAAGAAGCTTCTAAATTGAAGTAATAGCCAGTAAGAAGTAGTACAATTCAAGTTTTAGTTATCGATTATTCACTTTTTAGCCAGCTTTGGTGGCTTGGACATGACCTAGGACCTTAAGATTTTGCATGAAAGGAGGTCTAGCAGCCGCATTGCATGGGAGAATGTGAAAAGTGTTCATCTGTAGTAAAAACCTGAGAAATCCGTCCGTTTTCGTCATTTGTTATCGAATCGACTTAAAGCCAGATCGTCACATTGGCTGCTTTTCTCTCTGAGAGGGTTACATTTATCGTCTGCAAAGCTATGTCGCGTGCTGCGGTATGCGGAAACACTAAAAGCACCATAGTAGAACAGAGAAGAAGCTTCTAAGTTGAAGAAACAGCCAGTAAGAAATAGTACAATTCAAGTTTTAGTTGTCGATTATTCACTTTATAGCCGGCTTTGGTGGCTTGGACATGACCTAATACCTTACGATTTTGCATGAAAGGAGGACCAGCAGCCGCGTTGCACGGGAGAATGTGAAAAGTGTTCATATGTAGTAAAAACCTGAGAAATCCGTCGGTTTTCGTCATTTGTTATCAAATCGACTTAAAGGCAGATCGTCACATTGGCCGCTCTTCTCTCTGAAACGGTTACATTTATCGTCTGCAAAGCTATGTCGCGTGCTGCGGTATGTGGAAACACTAAAAGCACCATAGTAGAACACAGAAGAAGCTTCTAAATTGAAGTAATAGCCAGTAAGAAGTAGTACAATTAAATTTTAGTTGTCGATTTTTCACTTTTTAGCCGGCTTTGGTGGCTTGGACATGACCTAGGACCATAAGATTTTGCATGAAAGGAGGACTAGCAGCCGCGTTGCACGAGAGTATGTGAAAAGTGTTCATATGTAGTAAAAACCTGAGAAATCCGTCCGTTTTCGTCATTTGTTATCGAATCGACTTTAAGCCATATCGTCACATTGGCCGCTTTTCTCTCTGAGACGGTTACATTTATCGTCTGCAAAGCTATGTCGCGTGCTGCGGTATGCGGAGACACTAAAAGCACCACAGTAGAACACAGAAGAAGCTTCTATGTTGAAGTAATAGCCAGTAAGAAGTAGTACAATTCAAGTTTTAGTTGTCGATTATTCACTTTTTAGCCGGCTTTGGTGGCTTCGACATGACCTTGGACCTTACGATTTTACATGAAAGGAGGACTAGCAGCCGCGTTGCATGCGAGAATGTGAAAAGTGTTCATATGTAGTAAAAACCTGAGAAATCAGTCCGTTTTCGTCATTTGTTATCGAATCGACTTAAAGCCAGATTGTCACATTGGCCGCTTTTCTCTCTGAGACGGTTACATTTATCGTCTGCAAAGCTACGTCGCGTGCTGCGGTATGTGGAAACACTAAACGCATCATAGTAGAACACAGAAGAAGCTTCTAAGTTGAAGTAATAGCCAGTAAGAAGTAGTACAATTCAAGTTTTAGTTATCGATTATTCACCTTTTAGCTGTCTTTGGTGGCTTGGACGTGACCTAGGACCTTAAGATTTTGCATGAAAGGAGGACTTGCAGCCGCGTTGCACGGGAGATTGTGAAAAGTGTTCATATGTAGTAAAAACCTGAGAAATCCGTCGGTTTTCGTCATTTGTTATCAAATCGACTTAAAGGCCGATCGTCACATTGGCCGCTCTTCTCTCTGAAACGGTTACATTTATCGTCTGCAAAGCTATGTCGCGTGCTGCGGTATGTGGAAACAC
This sequence comes from Schistocerca gregaria, assembly GCF_023897955.1. NCBI lineage: Eukaryota > Metazoa > Arthropoda > Insecta > Orthoptera > Acrididae > Schistocerca > Schistocerca gregaria. Next base: position 588,197,335 of record NC_064925.1, read on the forward strand.
TAAAAGCACCATAGTAGAACACAGAAGAAGCTTCTAAGTTGAAGTAATAGCCAGTAAGAAGTAGTACAATTAAATTTTAGTTGTCGATTTTTCACTTTTTAGCCGGCTTTGGTGGCTTGGACATGACCTAGGACCATAAGATTTTGCATGAAAGGAGGACTAGCAGCCGCGTTGCACGGGAGTATGTGAAAAGTGTTCATATGTAGTAAAAACCTGAGAAATCCGTCCGTTTTCGTCATTTGTTATCGAATCGACTTTAAGCCATATCGTCACATTGGCCGCTTTTCTCTCTGAGACGGTTACATTTATCGTCTGCAAAGCTATGTCGCGTGCTGCGGTATGCGGAAACACTAAAAGCACCATAGTAGAACACAGAAGAAGCTTCTAAGTTGAAGTAATAGCCAGTAAGAAGTAGTACAATTCAAGTTTTAGTTGTCGATTATTCACTTTTTAGCCGGCTTTGGTGGCTTTGACATGAGGTGGAACCTTATGATTTTGCATGAGAGGAGGACTAGCAGCCGCGTTGCACGCGAGAATGTGAAAAGTGTTCATATGTAGTAAAAACCTGAGAAATCCGTCCGTTTTCGTCATTTGTTATCGAATCGACTTAAAGCCAGATCGTCACATTGGCCGCTTTTCTCTCTGAGAAGGTTACATTTATTGTCTGCAAAGCTATGTCGAGTGCTGCGGTATGCGGAGACACTAAAAGCACCATAGTAGAACACAGAAGAAGCTTCTAAGTTGAAGTAATAGGCAGTAAGAAGTAGTACAATTCAAGTTTTAGTTGTCAATTATTCACTTTTTAGCCGGCTTTGGTGGCTTGGACATGACCTAGGACGTTAAGATTTTGCATGAAAGGAGTACTTGCAGCCGCGTTGCATGGGAGAATGTGAAAAGTGTTCATATGTAGTAAAAACCTGAGAAATCCGTCCGTTTTCGTAATTTGTTAACGAATCGACTTAAAGCCACATCGTCACATTGGCCGCTCATCTCTCTGAAACGGTTACATTTATCGTCTGCAAAGCTATGTGCGTGCTGCGGTATGCGGAAACACTAAAAGAACCATAGTAGAACACAGAAGAAGCTTCTAAGTTGAAGAAACAGCCAGTAAGAAGTAGTACAATTCAAGTTTTAGTTTTCGATTATTCACTTCATAGCCGGCTTTGGTGGCTTGGACATGACCTAGGACCTTAAGATTTTGCATGAAAGGAGGACTTGCAGCCGCGTTGCACGGGAGAATGTGAAAAGTGTTCATATGTAGTAAAAACCTGAGAAATCCGTCCGTTTTCGTCATTTGTTATCGAATCGACTTAAAGCCAGATCGTCATATTGGCCGCTTTTCTCTCTGAGACGGTTACATTAATCGTCTGCAAAGCTATGTCGCGAACTGCGGTATGCGGAGACACTAAAAGCACCATAGTATAACACAGAAGAAGCTTCTATGTTGAAGTTATAGCCAGTAAGAAGTAGTAGAATTCAAGTTTTAGTTGTCGATTATTCACTTTATAGCCGGCTTTCGTGGCTTGGACATGACCTAGGACGTTAAGATTTTGCATGAAAGGAGGACTTGCAGCCGCGTTGCACGGGAGAATGTGAAAAGTGTTCATATGTAGTAAAAACCTGAGAAATCCGTACGTTTTCGTAATTTGTTATCGAATCGGCTTAAAGCCAGATCGTCACATTGGCCGCTTTTCTCTCTGAGACGGTTACATTTATCGTCTGCAAAGCTATGTCGCGTGCTGCGGTATGCGGAGACACTAAAAGCACCATAGTAGAACACAAAATAAGCTTCTAAGTTGAAGTAATAGCCAGTAAGAAGTAGTACAATTCAAGTTTTAGTTATCGATTATTCACTTTTTAGCCGGCTTTGGTGGCTTGGACATGACCTAGGACCTTAAGATTTTGCATGAAAGGAGGTCTAGCAGCCGCGTTGCGTGGGAGAATGTGAAAAGTGTTCATATGTAGTAAAAACCTGAGAAATCCGTCCGTTTTCATCATTTGTTATCGAATCGACTTAAAGCCAGATCGTCACATTGGCCGCTTTTCTCTCTGAGATGGTTACATTTATCGTCTACAAAGTTATGTCGCGTGCTGCGGTGTGCGGAGACACTAAAAGCACCACAGTAGAACACAGAAGAAGCTTCTATGTTGAAGTAATAGCCAGTAAGAAGTAGTACAATGCAAGATTTAGTTGTCGATTATTCACTTTTTAGCCGGCTTTTGTGGCTTGGACATGACCTAAGACCTTACGATTTTGCATGAAAGGAGGACTAGCAGCCACGTTGCATGGGAGAATGTGAAATGTGTTCATATGTAGTAAAAACCTGAGAAATCCGTCGGTTTTCGTCATTTGTTATCAAATCGACTTAAAGGCAGATCGTCACATTGGCCGCTCTTCTCTCTGAAACGGTTACATTTATCGTCTGCAAAGCTATGTCGCGTGCTGCGGTATGTGGAACACTAAAAGCACCATAGTAGAAAACAGAAGAAGCTTCTAAGTTGAAGTAATAGCCAGTAAGAAGTAGTACAATTCAATTTTAGTTGTCGATTTTTCACTTTTTAGCCGGCTTTGGTGGCTTGGACATGACCTAGGACCATAAGATATTGCATGAAAGGAGGACTAGCAGCCGCGTTGCACGGGAGTATGTGAAAAGTGTTCATATGTAGTAAAAACCTGAGAAATCCGTCCGCTTTCGTCATTTGTTATCGAATCGACTTTAAGCCATATCGTCACATTGGCCGCTTTTCTCTCTGAGACGGTTACATTTATCGTCTGCAAAGCTATGTCGCGTGCTGCGGTATGCGGAGACACTAAAAGCACCATAGTAGAACACAGAAGAAGCTTCTAAGTTGAAGTAATAGCCAGTAACAAGTAGTACAATTCAAGTTTTAGTTGTCGATTATTCACTTTTTAGCCGGCTTTGGTGGCTTTGACATGAGGTGGAACGTTATGATTTTGCATGAAAGGAGGACTAGCAGCCGCGTTGCACGAGAGAATGTCAAAAGTGTTCATATGTAGTAAAAACCTGACAAATCCGTCCGCTTTCGTCATTTGTTATCGAATCCACTTAAAGCCAGATCGTCACATTGGCCGCTCTTCCTTCTCAAACGGTTACATTTATCGTCTGCAAAGCTATGTCGAGTGCTGCAGCATGCGGAAACACTAAAAGCACCATAGTAGAACACAGCAGAAGCTTCTAAGTTGAAGAAACAGCCAGTAAGAAGTAGTACAATTCAAGTTTTAGTTGTCGATTATTCACTTTTTAGTCGGCTTTGGTGGCTTGGACATGACCTAGGACCTTAAGATTTTGCATGAAAGGAGGACTAGCAGCCGCGTTGCACGGGAAAATGTGAAAAGTGTTCATATGTAGTAAAAACCTGAGAAATCCGTCCGTTTTTCGTCATTTGTTATCGAATCGACTTAAAGCCAGATCGTCACTTTGGCCGCTTTTCTCTCTGAGAAGGTTACATTTATTGTCTGCAAAGCTATGTCGCGTGCTGCGGTATGCGGAGACACTAATAGCACCATAGTAGAACACAGAAGAAGCTTCTAAGTTGAAGTAATAGGCCGTAAGAAGTAGTACAATTCAAGTTTTAGTTGTCGATTATTCACTTTTTAGCCGGCTTTGGTGGCTTGGACATGACCTAGGACGTTAAGATTTTGCATGAAAGGAGTACTTGCAGCCGCGTCGCACGGGAGAATGTGACAAGTGTTCATATGTAGTAAAAACCTGAGAAATCCGTCCGTTTTCGTCATTTGTTATCGAATCGACTTAAAGCCAGATCGTCACATTGGCCGCTTTTCTCTCTGAGAATGTAACGTTTATTGTCTGCAAAGCTATGTTGCGTGCTGCAGTATGCGGAAACACTAAAAGCACCATAGTAGAACACGGAAGAAGCTTCTAAGTTGAAGTAATAGCCAGTAAGAGGTAGTATAATTCAAGTTTTAGTTGTCGATTATTCACTTTTTAGCCGGCTTCGGTGGCTTGGACATCACCTAGGACCTTAAGATTTTGCATGAAAGGACGACTTGCAGCCGCGTTGCACGGGAGAATGTGAAATGTGTTCATATGTAGTAAAAACCTCAGAAATCCGTACGTTTTCGTCATTTGTTATCGAATCGACTTAAAGCAAGATCGCCACATTCGCCGCTCTTCTCTCTGAAACGGTTACACTTATCGTCTGCAATGCTATGTCGCGTGCTTCGGTATGCGGAAACACTAAAAGCACCATAGTACAACAAGAAGAAGCTTCTAAGTTGAAGTAATAGCCAGTAAGAAGTAGTACAATTGAAGTTTTAGTTGTCGATTATTCACTATTTAGCCGGCTTCGGTGGCTTGGACATCACCTAGGACCTTAAGATTTTGCATGAAAGGAGGACTTGCAGCCACGTTGCACGGGAGAATGTGAATAGTGTTCATATGTAGTAAAAACCTGAGAAATCCGTCCGTTTTCGTCTTTTGTTATCGAAGCGACTTAAAGCCAGATCGTCACATTGGCCGTTGTTCTTACTGAAACGGTTACATTTATCGTCTGCAAAGCTATGTCGCGTGCTGCGGTATGCCGAAACACTAAATACACCATAGTAGAACACAGAAGAAGCTTCTATGTTGAAGTAATAACCAGTAGGAAGTAGTACAATTCAAGTTTTAGTTGTCGATTATTCACTTTTTAGCCGGCTTTGGTGGCTTGGACATGACCTAGGAGCATAAGATTTTGCATGAAAGGAGGACTAGCAGCCGCGTTGCACGGGAGAATGTGAAAAGTGCCATATGTAGTACAAAGCTGAGAAATCCGTCCGTTTTCGTCATTTGTTATCGAATCGACTTAAAGCCAGATCGTCACATTAGCCGCTTTTCTCTCTGAGACGGTTACATTTATCGTCTGCAAAGCTATGTCGCGTGCTGCGGTATGCGGAGATACTAAAAGCACCATAGTAGAACACAGAAGAAGCTTCTAAGTTGAAGTAATAGCCAGTAAGAATTAGCACTATTCAAGATTTAGTTGTCGATTATTCTCTTTTTAGCCGGCTTTGGTGGCTTTGACATGACCTAGTACCTTAAGATTTTGCATGAAAGGAGGACTAGCAGCCGCGTTGCACGGGAAAATGTGAAAAGTGTTCATATGCAGTAAAAACCTGAGAAATCCGTCCGTTTTCGTAATTTGTTAACGAATCGACTTAAAGCCACATCGTCACATTGGCCGCTCATCTCTCTGAAACGGTTACATTTATCGTCTGCAAAGCTATGTGCGTGCTGCGGTATGCGGAAACACTAAAAGAACCATAGTAGAACACAGAAGAAGCTTCTAAGTTGAAGAAACAGCCAGTAAGAAGTAGTACAATTCAAGTTTTAGTTTTCGATTATTCACTTTATAGCCGGCTTTTGTGGCTTGGACATGACCTAGGACCTTAAGATTTTGCATGAAAGGAGGACTTGCAGCCGCGTTGCACGGGAGAATGTGAAAAGTGTTCATATGTAGTAAAAACCTGAGAAATCCGTCCGTTTTCGTCATTTGTTATCGAATCGACTTAAAGCCAGATCGTCATATTGGCCGCTTTTCTCTCTGAGACGGTTACATTAATCGTCTGCAAAGCTATGTCGCGAACTGCGGTATGCGGAGACACTAAAAGCACCATAGTATAACACAGAAGAAGCTTCTATGTTGAAGTAATAGCCAGTAAGAAGTAGTACAATTCAAGTTATAGTTGTCGATTATTCACTTTATAGCCGGCTTTCGTGGCTTGGACATGACCTAGGACGTTAAGATTTTGCATGAAAGGAGGACTTGCAGCCGCGTTGCACGGGAGAATGTGAAAAGTGTTCATATGTAGTAAAAACCTGAGAAATCCGTCCGTTTTCGTAATTTGTTATCGAATCGGCTTAAAGCCAGATCGTCACATTGGCCGCTTTTCTCTCTGAGACGGTTACATTTATCGTCTGCAAAGCTATGTCGCGTGCTGCGGTATGCGGAGACACTAAAAGCACCATAGTACAACACAAAATAAGCTTCTGAGTTGAAGTAATAGCCAGTAAGAAGTAGTACAATTCAAGTTTTAGTTATCGATTATTCACTTTTTAGCCGGCTTTGGTGGCTTGGACATGACCTAGGACCTTACGATTTTACATGAAAGGAGGACTAGCAGCCGCGTTGCATGGGAGAATGTGAAAAGTGTTCATATGTAGTAAAAACCTGAGAAATCCGTCCGTTTACGTCATTTGTTATCGAATCGACTTAAAGCCAGATCGTCACATTGGCCGCTTTTCTCTCTGAGACGGTTACATTTATCGTCTGCAAAGCTACGTCGCGTGCTGCGGTATGTGGAAACACTAAAAGCATCATAGTAGAACACAGAAGAAGCTTCTAAGTTGAAGTAATAGCCAATAAGAAGTAGTACAATTCAAGTTTTAGTTATCGATTATTCACTTTTTAGCCGTCTTTGGTGGCTTGGACGTGACCTAGGACCTTAAGATTTTGCATGAAAGGCGGACTTGCAGCCGCGTTGCACGGGAGAATGTGAAAAGTGTTCATATGTAGTAAAAACCTGAGAAATCCGTCGGTTTTCGTCATTTGTTATCAAATCGACTTAAAGGCAGATCGCCACATTGGCCGCTCTTCTCTCTGAAACGGTTACATTTATCGTCTGCAAAGCTATGTCGCGTGCTGCAGTATGCGGAAACACTAAAAGCACCATAGTAGAACACAGAAGAAGCTTCTAAGTTGAAGTAATAGCCAGTAACAAGTAGTACAATTCAAGTTTTAGTTGTCGATTATTCACTTTTTAGCCGTCTTTGGTGGCTTGGACATGACCTAGGACCTTACGATTTTGCATGAAAGGAGGACTAGCAGCCACGTTGCATGGGAGAATGTGAAATGTGTTCATATGTAGTAAAAACCTGAGAAATCCGTCCGTTTTCGTCATTTGTTATCGAATCGACTTAAAGTCAGATCGTCACATTGGCCGCTTTTCTCTCTGAGACGGTTACATTTATCGTCTGCAAAGCTATGTCGCGTGCTGCGGTATGCGGAAACACTAAAATCACCATAGTAGAACACAGAAGAAGCTTCTAAGTTGAAGTAATAGCCAGTAACAAGTAGTACAATTCAAGTTTTAGTTGTCGATTATTCACTTTTTAGCCGGCTTTGGTGGCTTTGACATGAGGTGGAACCTTATGATTTTGCATGAAAGGAGGACTAGCAGCCGCGTTGCACGCGAGAATGTGAAAAGTGTTCATATGTAGTAAAAACCTGAGAAATCCGTCCGCTTTCGTCATTTGTTATCGAATCGACTTAAAGCAAGATTGTCACATTGGCCGCTTTTCTCTCTGAGAAGGTTACATTTATCGTCTGCAAAGCTACGTCGCGTGCTGCGGTATGTGGAAACACTAAAAGCATCATAGTAGAACACAGAAGAAGCTTCTAAGTTGAAGTAATAGCCAGTAAGAAGTAGTACAATTCAAGTTTTAGTTATCGATTATTCACTTTTTAGCCGTCTTAGGGGGCTTGGACGTGACCTAGGACCTTAAGATTTTGCATGAAAGGAGGACTTGCAACCGCGTTGCACGGGAGAATGTGAAAAGTGTTCATATGTAGTAAAAACCTGAGAAATCCGTCGGTTTTCGTCATTTGTTATCAAATCGACTTAAAGGCAGATCGTCACTTTGGCCGCCCTTCTCTCTGAAACGGTTACATTTATCGTCTGCAAAGCTATGTCGCGTGCTGCAGTATGCGGAAACACTAAAAGCACCATAGTAGAACACAGAAGCAGCTTCTAAGTTGAAGTAATAGCCAGTAACAAGTAGTACAATTCAAGTTTTAGTTGTCGATTATTCACTTTTTAGCCGTCTTTGGTGGCTTGGACATGACCTAGGACCTTAAGATTTTGCATGAAAGGAGGACTAGCAGCCGCGTTGCATGGGAGAATGTGAAATGTGTTCATATGTAGTAAAAACCTGAGAAATCCGTCCGTTTTCGTCATTTGTTATCGAATCGACTTTAAGCCATATCGTCACATTGGCCGCTTTTCTCTCTGAGACGGTTACATTTATCGTCTGCAAAGCTATGTCGCGTGCTGCGGTATGCGGAGACACTAAAAGCACCATAGTAGAACACAGAAGAAGCTTCTAAGTTGAAGTAATAGCCAGTAACAAGTAGTACAATTCAAGTTTTAGTTGTCGATTATTCACTTTTTAGCCGGCTTTGGTGGCTTTGACATGAGGTGGAAGGTTATGATTTTGCATGAAAGGAGGACTAGCAGCCGCGTTGCACGAGAGAATGTCAAAAGTGTTCATATGTAGTAAAAACCTGAGAAATCCGTCCGCTTTCGTCATTTGTTATCGAATCCACTTAAAGCCAGATCGTCACATTGGCCGCTCTTCTCTCTCAAACGGTTACATTTATCGTCTGCAAAGCTATGTCGAGTGCTGCAGCATGCGGAAACACTAAAAGCACCATAGTAGAACACAGCAGAAGCTTCTAAGTTGAAGAAACAGCCAGTAAGAAGTAGTACAATTCAAGTTTTAGTTGTCGATTATTCACTTTTTAGCCGGCTTTGGTGGCTTGGACATCACCTAGGACGTTAAGATTTTGCATGAAAGGAGGAGTGGCAGCCGCGTTGCACAGGAGAATGTGAAAAGTGTTCATATGTAGTAAAAACCTGAGAAATCCGTCCCTTGTCGTTATTTGTTATCGAATCGACTTAAAGCCAGATCGTCAAATTGGCCGCTTTTCTCTCAGAGACGGTTACATTTATCGTCTGCAAAGCTATGTCGCGTGCTGCGGTGTGCGGAGACACTAAAAGCACCATAGTAGAACACAGAAGAAGCTTCTAAGTTGAAGTAATAACCAGTAAGAAGTAGTACAATTCAAGTTTTAGTTGTCGATTATTCACTTTTTAGTCGGCTTTGGTGGCTTGGACATGACCTAGGACCTTAAGATTTTGCATGAAAGGAGGACTAGCAGCCGCGTTGCACGGGAAAATGTGAAAAGTGTTCATATGTAGTAAAAACCTGAGAAATCCGTCCGTTTTCGTAATTTGTTATCGAATCGACTTAAAGCCAGATCGTCACATTGGCCGCTTTTCTCTCTGAGAAGGTTACATTTATTGTCTGCAAAGCTATGTCGCGTGCTGCGGTATGCGGAGACACTAAAAGCACCATAGTAGAACACAGAAGAAGCTTCTAAGTTGAAGTAATAGGCAGTAAGAAGTAGTACAATTCAAGTTTTAGTTGTCGATTATTCACTATTTAGCCGGCTTTGGTGGCTTGGACATGACCTAGGACCTTACGATTTTGCATGAAAGGAGTACTTGCAGCCGCGTTGCACGGGAGAATGTGAAAAGTGTTCATATGTAGTAAAAACCTGAGAAATCCGTCCGTTTTCGTCATTTGTTATCGAATCGACTTAAAGCCAGATCGTCACATTGGCCGCTTTTCTCTCTGAGAATGTAACATTTATTGTCTGCAAAGCTATGTTGCGTGCTGCAGTATGCGGAAACACTAAAAGCACCATAGTAGAACACAGAAGAAGCTTCTAAGTTGAAGTAATAGCCAGTAAGAGGTAGTATAATTCAAGTTTTAGTTGTCTATTATTCACTTTTTAGCCGGCTTTGGTGGCTTGGACATCACCTAGGACCTTAAGATTTTGCATGAAAGGAGGACTTGCAGCCGCGTTGCACGGGAGAATGTGAAATGTGTTCATATGTAGTAAAAACCTGAGAAATCCGTACGTTTTCGTCATTTGTTATCGAATCGACTTAAAGCCAGATCGTCACATTAGCCGCTTTTCTCTCTGAGACGGTTACATTTATCGTCTGCAAAGCTATGTCGCGTGCTGCGGTATGCGGAGACACTAAAAGCACCATAGTAGAATACAGAAGAAGCTTCTAAGTTGAAGTAATAGCCAGTAAGAAGTAGTACTATTCAAGATTTAGTTGTCGATTATTCTCTTTTTAGCCGGCTTTGGTGGCTTTGACATGACCTAGTACCTTAAGATTTTGCATGAAAGGAGGACTAGCAGCCGCGTTGCACGGGAAAATGTGAAAAGTGTTCATATGCAGTAAAAACCTGAGAAATCCGTCCGTTTTCGTCATTTGTTAACGAATCGACTTAAAGCCACATCGTCACATTGGCCGCTCATCTCTCTGAAACGGTTACATTTATCGTCTGCAAAGCTATGTGCGTGCTGCGGTATGCGGAAACACTAAAAGAACAATAGTAGAACACAGAAGAAGCTTCTAAGTTGAAGAAACAGCCAGTAAGAAGTAGTACAATTCAAGTTCTAGTTATGGATTATTGACATTTTACCGTTCTTTCGTTCCTTGGACATGGGCTAGTACCTTAAGGTTTTGCCTGAAAAGAGGACTAGCAGCCGCGTTGCACGGGAGAATGTGGAAAGTGTTCATATGTAGTAAAAATCTGAGAAATCCGTCCGTTTTCGTAATTTGTTATCGAATCGGCTTAAAGCCAGATCGTCACATTGGCCGCTTTTCTCTCTGAGACGGTTACATTTATCGTCTGCAAAGCTATGTCGCGTGCTGCGGTATGCGGAGACACTAAAAGCACCATAGTAGAACACAAAAGAAGCTTCTAAGTTGAAGTAATAGCCAGTAAGACGTAGTAGAATTCAAGTTTTAGTTATCGATTATTCACTTTTTAGCCGGCTTTGGTGGCTTGGACATGACCTAGGACCTTAAGATTTTGCATGAAAGGAGGTCTAGCAGCCGCGTTGCATGGGAGAATGTGAAAAGTGTTCATATGTAGTAAAAACCTGAGAAATCCGTCCGTTTTCATCATTTGTTATCGAATCGACTTAAAGCTAGATCGTCACATTGGCCGCTTTTCTCTCTGAAATGGTTACATTTATCGTCTACAAAGTTATGTCGCGTGCTGCGGTGTGCGGAGACACTAAAAGCACCACAGTAGAACACAGAAGAAGCTTCTATGTTGAAGTAATAGCCAGTAAGAAGTAGTACAATGCAAGATTTAGTTGTCGATTATTCACTTTTTAGCCGGCTTTTGTGGCTTGGACATGACCTAGGACCTTACGATTTTACATGAAAGGAGGACTAGCCGCCGCGTTGCATGGGAGAATGTGAAAAGTGTTCATATGTAGTAAAAACCTGAGAAATCCGTCCGTTTACGTCATTTGTTATCGAATCGACTTAAAGCCAGATCGTCACATTGGCCGCTTTTCTCTCTGAGACGGTTACATTTATCGTCTGCAAAGCTACGTCGCGTGCTGCGGTATGTGGAAACACTAAAAGCATCATAGTAGAACACAGAAGAAGCTTCTAAGTTGAAGTAATAGCCAGTAAGAAGTAGTACAATTCAAGTTTTAGTTGTCGATTATTCACTTTTTAGCCGGCTTTGGTGGCTTGGACATCACCTAGGACGTTAAGATTTTGCATGAAAGGAGGAGTGGCAGCCGCGTTGCACAGGAGAATGTGAAAAGTGTTCATATGTAGTAAAAACCTGAGAAATCCGTCCCTTGTCGTTATTTGTTATCGAATCGACTTAAAGCCAGATCGTCAAATTGGCCGCTTTTCTCTCAGAGACGGTTACATTTATCGTCTGCAAAGCTATGTCGCGTGCTGCGGTGTGCGGAGACACTAAAAGCACCATAGTAGAACACAGAAGAAGCTTCTAAGTTGAAGTAATAACCAGTAAGAAGTAGTACAATTCAAGTTTTAGTTGTCGATTATTCACTTTTTAGTCGGCTTTGGTGGCTTGGACATGACCTAGGACCTTAAGATTTTGCATGAAAGGAGGACTAGCAGCCGCGTTGCACGGGAAAATGTGAAAAGTGTTCATATGTAGTAAAAACCTGAGAAATCCGTCCGTTTTCGTAATTTGTTATCGAATCGACTTAAAGCCAGATCGTCACATTGGCCGCTTTTCTCTCTGAGAAGGTTACATTTATTGTCTGCAAAGCTATGTCGCGTGCTGCGGTATGCGGAGACACTAAAAGCACCATAGTAGAACACAGAAGAAACTTCTAAGTTGAAGTAATAGGCAGTAAGAAGTAGTACAATTCAAGTTTTAGTTGTCGATTATTCACTTTTTAGCCGGCTTTGGTGGCTTGGACATGACCTAGGACGTTAAGATTTTGCATGAAAGGAGTACTTGCAGCCGCGTTGCACGGGAGAATGTGAAAAGTGTTCATATGTAGTAAGAACCTGAGAAATCCGTCCGTTTTCGTCATTTGTTATCGAATCGACTTAAAGCCAGATCGTCACATTGGCCGCTTTTCTCTCTGAGAATGTAACATTTATTGTCTGCAAAGCTATGTTGCGTGCTGCTGTATGCGGAAACACTAAAAGCACCATAGTAGAACACAGAAGAAGCTTCTAAGTTGAAGTAATAGCCAGTAAGAGGTAGTATAATTCAAGTTTTAGTTGTCTATTATTCACTTTTTAGCCGGCTTTGGTGGCTTGGACATCACCTAGGACCTTAAGATTTTGCATGAAAGGAGGACTTGCAGCCGCGTTGCACGGGAGAATGTGAAATGTGTTCATATGTAGTAAAAACCTGAGAAATCCGTACGTTTTCGTCATTTGTTATCGAATCGACTTAAAGCAAGATCGTCACATTGGCCGCTCTTCTCTCTGAAACGGTTACACTTATCGTCTGCAAAGCTATGTCGCGTGCTGCGGTATGCCGAAACACTAAATACACCATAGTAGAACACAGAAGAAGCTTCTAAGTTGAAGTAATAACCAGTAGGAAGTAGTACAATTCAAGTTTTAGTTGTCGATTATTCACTTTTTAGCCGGCTTTGGTGGCTTGGACATGACCTAGGACCATAAGATTTTGCATGAAAGGAGGACTAGCAGCCGCGTTGCACGGGAGAATGTGAAAAGTGCCATATGTAGTACAAAGCTGAGAAATCCGTCCGTTTTCGTCATTTGTTATCGAATCGACTTAAAGCCAGATCGTCACATTAGCCGCTTTTCTCTCTGAGACGGTTACATTTATCGTCTGCAAAGCTATGTCGCGTGCTGCGGTATGCGGAGACACTAAAAGCACCATAGTAGAACACAGAAGAAGCTTCTAAGTTGAAGTAATAGCCAGTAAGAAGTAGTACTATTCAAGATTTAGTTGTCGATTATTCTCTTTTTAGCCGGCTTTGGTGGCTTTGACATGACCTAGTACCTTAAGATTTTGCATGAAAGGAGGACTAGCAGCCGCGTTGCACGGGAAAATGTGAAAAGTGTTCATATGCAGTAAAAACCTGAGAAATCCGTCCGTTTTCGTCATTTGTTAACGAATCGACTTAAAGCCACATCGTCACATTGGCCGCTCATCTCTCTGAAACGGTTACATTTATCGTCTGCAAAGCTATGTGCGCGCTGCGGTATGCGGAAACACTAAAAGAACAATAGTAGAACACAGAAGAAGCTTCTAAGTTGAAGAAACAGCCAGTAAGAAGTAGTACAATTCAAGTTCTAGTTATGGATTATTGACATTTTACCGTTCTTTCGTTCCTTGGACATGGGCTAGTACCTTAAGGTTTTGCCTGAAAAGAGGACTAGCAGCCGCGTTGCACGGGAGAATGTGGAAAGTGTTCATATGTAGTAAAAATCTGAGAAATCCGTCCGTTTTCGTAATTTGTTATCGAATCGGCTTAAAGCCAGATCGTCACATTGGCCGCTTTTCTCTCTGAGACGGTTACATTTATCGTCTGCAAAGCTATGTCGCGTGCTGCGGTATGCGGAGACACTAAAAGCACCATAGTAGAACACAAAAGAAGCTTCTAAGTTGAAGTAATAGCCAGTAAGACGTAGTAGAATTCAAGTTTTAGTTATCGATTATTCACTTTTTAGCCGGCTTTGGTGGCTTGGACATGACCTAGGACCTTAAGATTTTGCATGAAAGGAGGTCTAGCAGCCGCGTTGCATGGGAGAATGTGAAAAGTGTTCATATGTAGTAAAAACCTGAGAAATCCGTCCGTTTTCATCATTTGTTATCGAATCGACTTAAAGCTAGATCGTCACATTGGCCGCTTTTCTTTCTGAAATGGTTACATTTATCGTCTACAAAGTTATGTCGCGTGCTGCGGTGTGCGGAGACACTAAAAGCACCACAGTAGAACACAGAAGAAGCTTCTATGTTGAAGTAATAGCCAGTAAGAAGTAGTACAATGCAAGATTTAGTTGTCGATTATTCACTTTTTAGCCGGCTTTTGTGGCTTGGACATGACCTAGGACCTTACGATTTTACATGAAAGGAGGACTAGCAGCCGCGTTGCATGGGAGAATGTGAAAAGTGTTCATATGTAGTAAAAACCTGAGAAATCCGTCCGTTTACGTCATTTGTTATCGAATCGACTTAAAGCCAGATCGTCACATTGGCCGCTTTTCTCTCTGAGACGGTTACATTTATCGTCTGCAAAGCTACGTCGCGTGCTGCGGTATGTGGAAACACTAAAAGCATCATAGTAGAACACAGAAGAAGCTTCTAAGTTGAAGTAATAGCCAGTAAGAAGTAGTACTATTCAAGATTTAGTTGTCGATTATTCTCTTTTTAGCCGGCTTTGGTGGCTTTGACATGACCTAGTACCTTAAGATTTTGCATGAAAGGAGGACTAGCAGCCGCGTTGCACGGGAAAATGTGAAAAGTGTTCATATGCAGTAAAAACCTGAGAAATCCGTCCGTTTTCGTCATTTGTTAACGAATCGACTTAAAGCCACATCGTCACATTGGCCGCTCATCTCTCTGAAACGGTTACATTTATCGTCTGCAAAGCTATGTGCGTGCTGCGGTATGCGGAAACACTAAAAGAACAATAGTAGAACACAGAAGAAGCTTCTAAGTTGAAGAAACAGCCAGTAAGAAGTAGTACAATTCAAGTTCTAGTTATGGATTATTGACATTTTACCGTTCTTTCGTTCCTTGGACATGGGCTAGTACCTTAAGGTTTTGCCTGAAAAGAGGACTAGCAGCCGCGTTGCACGGGAGAATGTGGAAAGTGTTCATATGTAGTAAAAACCTGAGAAATCCTTCCGTTTTCGTAATTTGTTATCGAATCGGCTTAAAGCCAGATCGTCACATTGGCCGCTTTTCTCTCTGAGACGGTTACATTTATCGTCTGCAAAGCTATGTCGCGTGCTGCGGTATGCGGAGGCACTAAAAGCACCATAGTATAACACAAAAGAAGCTTCTAAGTTGAAGTAATAGCCAGTAAGAAGTAGTACAATTCAAGTTTTAGTTATCGATTATTCACTTTTTAGCCGGCTTTGGTGGCTTGGACATGACCTAGGACCTTAAGATTTTGCATGAAAGGAGGTCTAGCAGCCGCGTTGCATGGGAGAATGTGAAAAGTGTTCATATGTAGTAAAAACCTGAGAAATCCGTCCGTTTTCATCATTTGTTATCGAATCGACTTAAAGGCAGATCGTCACATTGGCCGCTTTTCTCTCTGAAATGGTTACATTTATCGTCTACAAAGTTATGTCGCGTGCTGCGGTGTGCGGAGACACTAAAAGCACCACAGTAGAACACAGAGGAAGCTTCTATGTTGAAGTAATAGCCAGTAAGAAGTAGTACAATGCAAGATTTAGTTGTCGATTATTCACTTTTTAGCCGGCTTTTGTGGCTTGGACATGACCTAGGACCTTACGATTTTACATGAAAGGAGGACTAGCAGCCGCGTTGCATGGGAGAATGTGAAAAGTGTTCATATGTAGTAAAAACCTGAGAAATCCGTCCGTTTACGTCATTTGTTATCGAATCGACTTAAAGCCAGATCGTCACATTGGCCGCTTTTCTCTCTGAGACGGTTACATTTATCGTCTCTAAAGCTACGTCGCGTGCTGCGGTATGTGGAAACACTAAAAGCATCATAGTAGAACACAGAAGAAGCTTCTAAGTTGAAGTAATAGCCAGTAAGAAGTAGTACAATTCAAGTTTTAGTTATCGATTATTCACTTTTTAGCCGTCTTTGGTGGCTTGGACGTGACCTAGGACCTTAAGATTTTGCATGAAAGGAGGACTTGCAGCCGCGTTGCACGGGAGAATGTGAAAAGTGTTCATATGTAGTACAAACCTGAGAAATCCGTCGGTTTTCGTCATTTGTTATCAAATCGACTTAAAGGCAGATCGTCACAATGGCCGCTCTTCTCTCTGAAACGGTTACATTTATCGTCTGAAAAGCTATGTCGCGTGCTGCAGTATGCGGAAACACTAAAGGCACCATAGTAGAACACAGAAGAAGCTTCTAAGTTGAAGTAATAGCCAGTAACAAGTAGTACAATTCAAGTTTTAGTTGTCGATTATTCACTTTTTAGCCGTCTTTGGTGGCTTGGACATGACCTAGGACCTTACGATTTTGCATGAAAGGAGGACTAGCAGCCACGTTGCATGGGAGAATGTGAAATGTGTTCATATGTAGTAAAAACCTGAGAAATCCGTCCGTTTTCGTCATTTGTTATCGAATCGATTTAAAGTCAGATCGTCACATTGGCCGCTTTTCTCTCTGAGACGGTTACATTTATCGTCTGCAAAGCTATGTCGCGTGCTGCGGTATGCGGAAACACTAAAAGCACCATAGAAGAACACAGAGGAAGCTTCTATGTTGAAGTAATAGCCAGTAACAAGTAGTACAATTCAAGTTTTAGTTGTCGATTATTCTCTTTTTAGCCGGCTTTGGTGGCTTTGACATGACCTAGTACCTTAAGATTTTGCATGAAAGGAGGACTAGCAGGCGAGTTGCACGGGAAAATGTGAAAAGTGTTCATATGCAGTAAAAACCTGAGAAATCCGTCCGTTTTCGTCATTTTTTAACGAATCGACTTAAAGCCAGATCGTCACATTGGCCGCTCATCTCTCTGAAACGGTTACATTTATCGTCTGCAAAGCTATGTGCGTGCTGCGGTATGCGGAAACACTAAAAGAACCATAGTAGAACACAGAAGAAGCTTCTAAGTTGAAGAAACAGCCAGTAAGAAGTAGTACAATTCAAGTTTTAGTTTTCGATTATTCACTTTATAGCCGGCTTTGGTGGCTTGGACATGACCTAGGACCTTAAGATTTTGCATGAAAGGAGGACTTGCAGCCGCGTTGCACGGGAGAATGTGAAAAGTGTTCATATGTAGTAAAAACCTGAGAAATCCGTCCGTTTTCGTCATTTGTTATCGAATCGACTTAAAGCCAGATCGTCATATTGGCCGCTTTTCTCTCTGAGACGGTTACATTTATCGTCTGCAAAGCTATGTCGCGAACTGCGGTATGCGGAGACACTAAAAGCACCATAGTATAACACAGAAGAAGCTTCTATGTTGAAGTAATAGCCAGTAAGAAGTAGTACAATTCAAGTTTTAGTTGTCGATTATTCACTTTTTAGCCGGCTTTCGTGGCTTGGACATGACCTAGGACGTTAAGATTTTGCATGAAAGGAGGACTTGCAGCCGCGTTGCACGAGAGAATGTGAAAAGTGTTCATATGTAGTAAAAACCTGAGAAATCCGTCCGTTTTCATCATTTGTAATCGAGTCGACTTAAAGCCAGATCGTCACATTGGCCGCTTTTCTCTCTGAGATGGTTACATTTATCGTCTACAAAGTTATGTCGCGTGCTGCGGTGTGCGGAGACACTAAAAGCACCACAGTAGAACACAGAAGAAGCTTCTATGTTGAAGTAATAGCCAGTAAGAAGTAGTACAATGCAAGATTTAGTTGTCGATTATTCACTTTTTAGCCGGCTTTTGTGGCTTGGACATGACCTAGGACCTTACGATTTTACATGAAAGGAGGACTAGCAGCCGCGTTGCATGGGAGAATGTGAAAAGTGTTCATATGTAGTAAAAACCTGAGAAATCCGTCCGTTTACGTCATTTGTTATCGAATCGACTTAAAGCCAGATCGTCACATTGGCCGCTTTTCTCTCTGAGACGGTTACATTTATCGTCTGCAAAGCTACGTCGCGTGCTGCGGTATGTGGAAACACTAAAAGCATCATAGTAGAACACAGAAGAAGCTTCTAAGTTGAAGTAATAGCCAGTAAGAAGTAGTACAATTCAAGTTTTAGTTATCGATTATTCACTTTTTAGCCGGCTTTGGTGGCTTTGACATGAGGTGGAACCTTATGATTTTGCATGAAAGGAGGACTAGCAGCCGCGTTGCACGCGAGAATGTGAAAAGTGTTAATATGTAGTAAAAACCTGAGAAATCCGTCCGCTTTCGTCATTTGTTATCGAATCCACTTAAAGCCAGATCGTCATATAGGCCGCTCTTCTCTCTCAAACGGTTACATTTATCGTCTGCAAAGCTATGTCGCGTGCTGCAGCATGCGGAAACACTAAAAGCACCATAGTATAACACAGAAGAAGCTTCTAAGTTGAAGCAATAGCCAGTAAGAAGTAGTACAATTTAAGTTTTAGTTGTCGATTATTCACTTTTTAGTCGACTTTGGTGGCTTGGACATCACCTAGGACGTTAAGATTTTGCATGAAAGGAGGAGTAGCAGCCGCGTTGCACAGGAGAATGTGAAAAGTGTTCATATGTAGTAAAAACCTGAGAAATACGTCCCTTGTCGTCATTTGTTATCGAATCGACTTAAAGCCAGATCGTCACATTGGCCGATCTTCTCTCTGAAACGGTTACATTTATCGTCTGCAAAGCTATGTACGTACTGCGGTATGCGGAAACACTAAAAGCACCATAGTAGAACACAGAAGTAGCTTCTAAGTTGAAGAAACAGCCAGTAAGAAGTAGTACGATTCAAGTTTTAGTTGTCGATTAATCACTTTATAGCCGGCTTTGGTGGCTTGGACATGACCTAGGACCTTAAGATTTTGCATGAAAGGAGGACTTGCAGCCGCGTTGCACGGGAGAATGTGAAAAGTGTTCATATGTAGTAAAAACCTGAGAAATCCGTCCGTTTTCGTCATTTCTTATCGAATCGACTTAAAGACAGATCGTCACATTGGCCGTTCTTCTCTCTTAAACGGTTACATTTATCGTTTACAAAGCTATGTCGCGTGCTGCGGTATGCGGAGACACTAAAAGCACCATAGTAGAACACAGAAGAAGCTGCTATGTTGAAGTAGTAGCCAGTAAGAAGTAGTACAATTCAAGTTTTAGTTGTCGATTATTCACTTTTTAGCCGGCTTTGGTGGCTTGGACATGACCTAGGACCTTACGATTTTGCATGAAAGGAGGACCAGCAGCCGCGTTGCATGGGAGAATGTAAAAGTGTTCATATGTAGTAAAAACCTGAGAAATCCGTCCGTTTTCGTAATTTGTTATCGAATCGACTTAAAGCCAGATCGTCACATTGGCCGCTTTTCTCTCTGAGACGGTTACATTTATCGTCTGCAAAGCTATGTCGCGTGCTGCGGTATGCGGAGACACTAAAAGCACCATAGTAGAACACAAAAGAAGCTTCTAAGTTGAAGTAATAGCCAGTAAGAAGTAGTACAATTCAAGTTTTAGTTATCGATTATTCACTTTTTAGCCGGCTTTGGTGGCTTGGACATGACCTAGTACCTTAAGATTTTGCATGAAAGGAGGTCTAGCAGCCGCGTTGCATGGGAGAATGTGAAAAGTGTTCATATGTAGTAAAAACCTGAGAAATCCGTCCGTTTTCGTCATCTGTTATCGAATCGACTTAAAGCAAGATCGTCACATTGGCCGCTTTTCTCTCTGAGACGGTTACATTTATCGTCTGCAAAGCTACGTCGCGTGCTGCGGTATGTGAAAACACTAAAAGCATCATAGTAGAACACAGAAGAAGCTTCTAAATTGAAGTAATAGCCAGTAAGAAGTAGTACAATTCAAGTTTTAGTTATCGATTATTCACTTTTTAGCCGTCTTTGGTGGCTTGGACGTGACCTAGGACCTTACGATTTTGCATGAAAGGAGGACTTGCAGCCGCTTTGCACGGGAGAAAGTGAAAAGTGTTCATATGTAGTACAAACCTGAGAAATCCGTCGGTTTTCGTCATTTGTTATCAAATCGAATTAAAGGCAGATCGTCACATTGGACGCTTTTCTCTCTGAGACGGTTACATTTATCGTCTGCAAAGTTATGTCGCGTGCTGCGGTGTGCGGAGACACTAAAAGACCACAGTAGAACACAGAATAAGCTTCTATGTTGAAGTAATAGCAAGTAAGAAGTAGTACAATTCAAGTTTTAGTTGTCGATTATTCACTTTTTAGCCGGCTTTGGTGGCTTCGACATGACCTAGGACCTTACGATTTTACATGAAAGGAGGACTAGCAGCCGCGTTGCATGGGAGAATGTGAAAAGTGTTAATATGTAGTAAAAACCTGAGAAATCAGTCCGTTTTCGTCATTTGTTATCGAATCGACTTAAAGCCAGATCGTCACATTGGCCGCTTTTCTCTCTGAGACGGTTACATTTATCGTCTGCAAAGCTATGTCGCTTGCTGCAGTATGCGGAAACACTAAAAGCACCATAGTAGAACACAGAATAAGCTTCTAAGTTGAAGTAATAGCCAGTAAGAAGTAGTACAATTCAATTTTAGTTGTCGATTATTCACTTTTTAGCCGACTTTGGTGGCTTGGACATCACCTAGGACGTTAAGATTTTGCATGAAAGGAGGAGTGGCAGCGGCGTTGCACAGGAGAATGTGAAAAGTGTTCATATGTAGTAAAAACCTGAGAAATACGTCCCTTGTCGTCATTTGTTATCGAATCGACTTAAAGCCAGATCGTCACATTGGCCGATCTTCTCTCTGAAACGGTTACATTTATCGTCTGCAAAGCTATGTACGTACTGCGGTATGCGGAAACACTAAAAGCACCATAGTAGAACACAGAAGAAGCTTCTAAGTTGAAGAAACAGCCAGTAAGAAGTAGTACGATTCAAGTTTTAGTTGTCGATTATTCACTTTATAGCCGGCTTTGGTGGCTTGGACATGACCTAGGACCTTAAGATTTTGCATGAAAGGAGGACTTGCAGCCGCGTTGCACGGGAGAATGTGAAAAGTGTTCATATGTAGTAAAAACCTGAGAAATCCGTCCGTTTTCGTCATTTCTTATCGAATCGACTTAAAGACAGATCGTCACATTGGCCGTTCTTCTCTCTTAAACGGTTACATTTATCGTTTACAAAGCTATGTCGCGTGCTGCGGTATGCGGAGACACTAAAAGCACCATAGTAGAACACAGAAGAAGCTGCTATGTTGAAGTAGTAGCCAGTAAGAAGTAGTACAATTCAAGTTTTAGTTGTCGATTATTCACTTTTTAGCCGGCTTTGGTGGCTTGGACATGACCTAGGACCTTACGATTTTGCATGAAAGGAGGACCAGCAGCCGCGTTGCATGGGAGAATGTAAAAGTGTTCATATGTAGTAAAAACCTGAGAAATCCGTCCGTTTTCGTAATTTGTTATCGAATCGACTTAAAGCCAGATCGTCACATTGGCCGCTTTTCTCTCTGAGACGGTTACATTTATCGTCTGCAAAGCTATGTCGCGTGCTGCGGTATGCGGAGACACTAAAAGCACCATAGTAGAACACAAAAGAAGCTTCTAAGTTGAAGTAATAGCCAGTAAGAAGTAGTACAATTCAAGTTTTAGTTATCGATTATTCACTTTTTAGCCGGCTTTGGTGGCTTGGACATGACCTAGTACCTTAAGATTTTGCATGAAAGGAGGTCTAGCAGCCGCGTTGCATGGGAGAATGTGAAAAGTGTTCATATGTAGTAAAAACCTGAGATATCCGTCCGTTTTCGTCATCTGTTATCGAATCGACTTAAAGCAAGATCGTCACATTGGCCGCTTTTCTCTCTGAGACGGTTACATTTATCGTCTGCAAAGCTACGTCGCGTGCTGCGGTATGTGAAAACACTAAAAGCATCATAGTAGAACACAGAAGAAGCTTCTAAATTGAAGTAATAGCCAGTAAGAAGTAGTACAATTCAAGTTTTAGTTATCGATTATTCACTTTTTAGCCGTCTTTGGTGGCTTGGACGTGACCTAGGACCTTACGATTTTGCATGAAAGGAGGACTTGCAGCCGCTTTGCACGGGAGAAAGTGAAAAGTGTTCATATGTAGTACAAACCTGAGAAATCCGTCGGTTTTCGTCATTTGTTATCAAATCGAATTAAAGGCAGATCGTCACATTGGACGCTTTTCTCTCTGAGACGGTTACATTTATCGTCTGCAAAGTTATGTCGCGTGCTGCGGTGTGCGGAGACACTAAAACACCACAGTAGAACACAGAATAAGCTTCTATGTTGAAGTAATAGCAAGTAAGAAGTAGTACAATTCAAGTTTTAGTTGTCGATTATTCACTTTTTAGCCGGCTTTGGTGGCTTCGACATGACCTAGGACCTTACGATTTTACATGAAAGGAGGACTAGCAGCCGCGTTGCATGGGAGAATGTGAAAAGTGTTCATATGTAGTAAAAACCTGAGAAATACGTCCCTTGTCGTCATTTGTTATCGAATCGACTTAAAGCCAGATCGTCACATTGGCCGATCTTCTCTCTGAAACGGTTACATTTATCGTCTGCAAAGCTATGTACGTACTGCGGTATGCGGAAACACTAAAAGCACCATAGTAGAACACAGAAGAAGCTTCTAAGTTGAAGAAACAGCCAGTAAGAAGTAGTACGATTCAAGTTTTAGTTGTCGATTATTCACTTTATAGCCGGCTTTGGTGGCTTGGACATGACCTAGGACCTTAAGATTTTGCATGAAAGGAGGACTTGCAGCCGCGTTGCACGGGAGAATGTGAAAAGTGTTCATATGTAGTAAAAACCTGAGAAATCCGTCCGTTTTCGTCATTTCTTATCGAATCGACTTAAAGACAGATCGTCACATTGGCCGTTCTTCTCTCTTAAACGGTTACATTTATCGTTTACAAAGCTATGTCGCGTGCTGCGGTATGCGGAGACACTAAAAGCACCATAGTAGAACACAGAAGAAGCTGCTATGTTGAAGTAGTAGCCAGTAAGAAGTAGTACAATTCAAGTTTTAGTTGTCGATTATTCACTTTTTAGCCGGCTTTGGTGGCTTGGACATGACCTAGGACCTTACGATTTTGCATGAAAGGAGGACCAGCAGCCGCGTTGCATGGGAGAATGTAAAAGTGTTCATATGTAGTAAAAACCTGAGAAATCCGTCCGTTTTCGTAATTTGTTATCGAATCGACTTAAAGCCAGATCGTCACATTGGCCGCTTTTCTCTCTGAGACGGTTACATTTATCGTCTGCAAAGCTATGTCGCGTGCTGCGGTATGCGGAGACACTAAAAGCACCATAGTAGAACACAAAAGAAGCTTCTAAGTTGAAGTAATAGCCAGTAAGAAGTAGTACAATTCAAGTTTTAGTTATCGATTATTCACTTTTTAGCCGGCTTTGGTGGCTTGGACATGACCTAGTACCTTAAGATTTTGCATGAAAGGAGGTCTAGCAGCCGCGTTGCATGGGAGAATGTGAAAAGTGTTCATATGTAGTAAAAACCTGAGAAATCCGTCCGTTTTCGTCATCTGTTATCGAATCGACTTAAAGCAAGATCGTCACATTGGCCGCATTTCTCTCTGAGACGGTTACATTTATCGTCTGCAAAGCTACGTCGCGTGCTGCGGTATGTGGAAACACTAAAAGCATCATAGTAGAACACAGAAGAAGCTTCTAAATTGAAGTAATAGCCAGTAAGAAGTAGTACAATTCAAGTTTTAGTTATCGATTATTCACTTTTTAGCCGTCTTTGGTGGCTTGGACGTGACCTAGGACCTTACGATTTTGCATGAAAGGAGGACTTGCAGCCGCTTTGCACGGGAGAAAGTGAAAAGTGTTCATATGTAGTACAAACCTGAGAAATCCGTCGGTTTTCGTCATTTGTTATCAAATCGAATTAAAGGCAGATCGTCACATTGGACGCTTTTCTCTCTGAGACGGTTACATTTATCGTCTGCAAAGTTATGTCGCGTGCTGCGGTGTGCGGAGACACTAAAACACCACAGTAGAACACAGAAGAAGCTTCTATGTTGAAGTAATAGCCAGTAAGAAGTAGTACAATTCAAGTTTTAGTTGTCGATTATTCACTTTTTAACCGGCTTTGGTGGCTTCGACATGACCTAGGACCTTACGATTTTACATGAAAGGAGGACTAGCAGCCGCGTTGCATGGGAGAATGTGAAAAGTGTTAATATGTAGTAAAAACCTGAGAAATACGTCCCTTGTCGTCATTTGTTATCGAATCGACTTAAAGCTAGATCGTCAAATTGGCCGCTTTTCTCTCTGAGACGGTTACATTTATCGTCTGCAAAGCTATGTCGCGTGCTGCGGTGTGCGGAGACACTAAAAGCACCATAGTAGAACACAGAAGAAGCTTCTAAGTTGAAGTAATAGCCAGTAAGAAGTAGTACAATTCAAGTTTTAGTTGTCGATTATTCACTTTTTAGCCGGCTTTGGTGGCTTGGACATGACCTAGTACCTTAAGATTTTGCATGAAAGGAGGACTAGCAGCCGCGTTGCACGGGAGAATGTGAAAAGTGTTCATATGCAGTAAAAACCTGAGAAATTCGTCCGTTTTCGTCATTTGTTAACGAATCGACTTCAAGCCACATCGTCACATTGGCCGCTCTTCTCTCTGAAACGGTTACATTTATCGTCTGCAAAGCTATGTGCGTACTGCGGTATGCCGAAACACTAAAAGCACCATAGTAGAACACGGAAGAAGCTTCTAACTTGAAGAAACAGCCAGTAAGAAGTAGTACGATTCAAGTTTTAGCTGTCGATTATTCACTTTTTTGCCGGCTTTGGTGGCTTGGACATGACCTAGGACCTTAAGTTTTTGCATGAAAGGAGGACTTGCAGCCGCGTTGCGCGGGATAATGTGAAAAGTGGTCATATGTAGTAAAAACCTGAGAAATCAGTCCGTTTTCGTCATTTGTTATCGAATCGACTTAAAGACAGATCGTCACATTGGCCGTTCTTCTCTCTTAAACGGTTACATTTATCGTTTACAAAGCTATGTCGCGTGCTGCAGTATGCGGAAACACTAAAAGCACCATAGTAGAACACAGAAGAAGCTTCTAAGTTGAAGTAATAGCCAGTAAGAAGTAGTACAATTCAAGTTTTAGTTATCGATTATTCACTTTTTAGCCGGCTTTGGTGGCTTGGACATGACCTAGGACCTTACGATTTTGCATGAAAGGAGGACCAGCAGCCGCGTTGCATGGGAGAATGTAAAAGTGTTCATAAGTAGTAAAAACCTGAGTAATCCGTCCGTTTTCGTCATTTGTTATCGAATCGACTTAAAGCCAGATCGTCACATTGGCCGCTTTTCTCTCTGAGACGGTTACATTTATCGTCTGCAAAGTTGTGTCGCGTGCTGCGGTATGTGGAAACACTAAAAGCATCATAGTAGAACACAGAAGAAGCTTCTAAGTTGAAGTAATAGCCAGTAACAAGTAGTACAATTCAAGTTTTAGTTATCGATTATTCACTTTTTAGCCGTCTTTGGTGGCTTGGACTTGACCTAGGACCTTAAGATTTTGCATGAAAGGAGGACTTGCAGCCGCGTTGCACGGGTGAATGTGAAAAGTGTTCATATATAGTAAAAACCTGAGAAATCCGTCGGTTTTCGTCATTTGTTATCAAATCGACTTAAAGGCAGATCGTCACATTGGCTGCTCTTCTCTCTGAAACGGTTACATTTATCGTCTGCAAAGCTATGTCGCGTGCTGCAGTATGCGGAAACACTAAAAGCACCATAGTAGAACACAGAAGAAGCTTCTAAGTTGAAGTAATAGCCAGTAACAAGTAGTACAATTCAAGTTTTAGTTGTTGATTATTCACTTTTTAGCCGTCTTTGGTGGCTTGGACATGACCTAGGACCTTAAGATTTTGCATGAAAGGAGGACTAGCAGCCGCGTTGCATGGGAGAATGTGAAATGTGTTCATATGTAGTAAAAACCTGAGAAATCCGTCCGTTTTCGTCATTTGTTATCGAATCGACTTAAAGTCAGATCGTCACATTGGCCGCCTTTCTCTCTGAGACGGTTACATTTATCGTCTGCAAAGCTATGTCGCTTGCTGCGGTATGTGGAAACACTAAAAGCTCCATAGTAGAACACAGAAGAAGCTTCTAAGTTGAAGTAATAACCAGTAAGAAGTAGTACAATTCAATTTTAGTAGTCAATTTTTCACTTTTTAGCCGGCTTTGGTGGCTTGGACATGACCTAGGACCATAAGATTTTGCATGAAAGGAGGACTATTAGCCGCGTTGCACGGGAGTATGTGAAATGTGTTCATATGTAGTAAAAACCTGAGAAATCCGTCCGTTTTCGTCATTTGTTATCGAATCGACTTTAAGCCATATCCTCACATTGGCCGCTTTTCTCTCTGAGACGGTTACATTTATTGTCTGCAAAGCTATTTCGCGTGCTGCGGTATGCGGTGACACTAAAAGCACCATAGTAGAACACAGAAGAAGCTTCTAAGTTGAAGTAATAGCCAGTAAGAAGTAGTACAATTCAAGTTTTAGTTGTCGATTATTCACTTTTTAGCCGGGTTTGGTGGCTTTGACATGAGGTGGAACCTTATGATTTTGCATGAAAGGAGGACTAGCAGCCGCGTTGCACGCGAGAATGTGAAAAGTGTTAATATGTAGTAAAAACCTGAGAAATCCGTCCGCTTTCGTCATTTGTTATCGAATCCACTTAAAGCCAGATCGTCACATAGGCCGCTCTTATCTCTCAAACGGTTACATTTATCGTCTGCAAAGCTATGTCGCGTGCTGCAGCATGCCGAAACACTAAAAGCACCATAGTAGAACACAGAAGAAGCTTCTAAGTTGAAGCAATAGCCAGTAAGAAGTAGTACAATTCAAGTTTTAGTTGTCGATTATTCACTTTTTAGCCGACTTTGGTGGCTTGGACATCACCTAGGACGTTAAGATTTTGCATGAAAGGAGGAGTGGCAGCCGCGTTGCACAGGAGAATGTGAAAAGTGTTCATATGTAGTAAAAAACTGATAAATCAGTCCGTTTTCGTCATTTGTTATCGAATCGACTTAAAGCCAGATCGTCACATTGGCCGCTTTTCTCTCTCAGACGGTTACATTTATCGTCTGCAAAGCTATGTCGCGTGCTGCGGTATGCGGAGACACTAAAAGCACCACAGTAGAACACAGAAGAAGCTTCTAATTTGAAGTAATAGCCAGTAAGAAGTAATACAATTCAAGTTTTAGTTGTCGATTATTCACATTTCAGGCGGCTTTGGTGGCTTGGACATGAGGTGGAACCTTAAGATTTTGCATGAAAGTAGGACTAGCAGCCGCGTTGCACGGGAGAATGTGAAATGTGTTCATATGTAGTAAAAACAAGAGAAATCCGTCGGTTTTCGTCATTTGTTATCAAATCGACTTAAAGGCAGATCGTCACATTGGCTGCTCTTCTCTCTGAAACGGTTACATTTATCGTCTGCAAAGCTATGTCGCGTGCTGCGGTATGCGGAAACACTAAAATCACCATAGTAGAACACAGAAGAAGCTTCTAAGTTGAAGTAATAGCCAGTAAGAAGTAGTACAATTCAAGTTTTAGTTGTCGA
The DNA here is from genome assembly GCF_023897955.1 of Schistocerca gregaria. NCBI lineage: Eukaryota > Metazoa > Arthropoda > Insecta > Orthoptera > Acrididae > Schistocerca > Schistocerca gregaria. The sequence continues at coordinate 588,224,855 of NC_064925.1, forward strand.
TTATTCACTTTTACCCGGCTTTGGTGGCTAGGACATGACCTAGGACTTTAAGATTTTGCATGAATGGAGGTCTAGGAGCCGCGTTGCACGGGAGAATGTGAAAAGTGTTCATATGTAGTAAAAACATGAGAAATTTGAACGTTTTCGTCATTTGTTATCGAATCGACTGAAAGCCAGATCGTCACATTGGCCGCTTGTCTCTCTGAGACGGTTACATTTGTTGTCTGCAAAGCTATGTCGCGTGCTGCGGTATGCGGAGACACTAAAAGCACCATAGTAGAACACAGAAGAAGCTTCTAAGTTGAAGTAATAGCCAGTAAGAAGTAGTACTATTCAAGTTTTAGTTGTCGATTATTCACTTTGTAGCCGGCTTTGGTGGCTTGGACATGACCTAGGACCTTAAGATTTTGCATGAAAGGAGTACTTGCAGCCGCGTTGCACGGGAGAATGTGAAAAAAGTGTTCATATGTAGTAAAAACCTGAGACATCCGTCCGTTTTCGTCATTTGTTATCGAATCGACTTAAAGCCAGATCGTCACATTGGCGGCTTTTCTGTCTGAGACGGTTACATTTATCGTCTGCAAAGCTATGTCGCGTGCTGCGGTATGAGGAAACAGTAAAAGCACCATAGTAGAACACAGAAGAAGCTTCTAAGTTGAAGTAATAGCCAGTATGAAGTAGTACAATTCAAGTTTTAGTTGTCGATTATTCACTTTTTAGCCGGCTTTGGTGGCTTGGACATGACCTAGGACCTTAAGATTTTGCATGAAAGGAGTACTTGCAGCCGCGTTGCACGGGAGAATGTGAAATGTGTTCATATGTAGTAAAAACCTGAGAAATCCGTCCGTTTTCGTCATTTGTTATCGAATCGACTTAAATCCAGATCGTCACATTGGCCGCTTTTCTGTCTGAGACGGTTACATTTATTGTCTGCAAGGCTATGTCGCGTGCTGCGGTATGCGGAGACACTAAAAGCACCATATTAGAACACAGAAGAAGCTTCTAAGTGGAAGTAATAGCCAGTAAGAAGTAGTACAATTCAAGTTTTAGTTGTCGATTATTCACTTTTTTGCCGGCTTTGGTGGCTTGGACATGACCTAGGACCATAAGATTTTGCATGAAAGGAGGACTATTAGCCGCGTTGCACGGGAGTATGTGAAATGTGTTCATATGTAGTAAAAACCTGAGAAATCCGTCCGTTTTCGTCATTTGTTATCGAATCGACTTTAAGCCATATCCTCACATTGGCCGCTTTTCTCTCTGAGACGGTTACATTTATCGTCTGCAAAGCTATTTCGCGTGCTGCGGTATGCGGTGACACTAAAAGCACCATAGTAGAACACAGAAGAAGCTTCTAAGTTGAAGTAATAGCCAGTAAGAAGTAGTACAATTCAAGTTTTAGTTGTCGATTATTCACTTTTTAGCCGGGTTTGGTGGCTTTGACATGAGGTGGAACCTTATGATTTTGCATGAAAGGAGGACTAGCAGCCGCGTTGCACGCGAGAATGTGAAAAGTGTTAATATGTAGTAAAAACCTGAGAAATCCGTCCGCTTTCGTCATTTGTTATCGAATCCACTTAAAGCCAGATCGTCACATAGGCCGCTCTTATCTCTCAAACGGTTACATTTATCGTCTGCAAAGCTATGTCGCGTGCTGCAGCATGCGGAAACACTAAAAGCACCATAGTAGAACACAGAAGAAGCTTCTAAGTTGAAGCAATAGCCAGTAAGAAGTAGTACAATTCAAGTTTTAGTTGTCGATTATTCACTTTTTAGCCGACTTTGGTGGCTTGGACATCACCTAGGACGTTAAGATTTTGCATGAAAGGAGGAGTGGCAGCCGCGTTGCACAGGAGAATGTGAAAAGTGTTCATATGTAGTAAAAAACTGATAAATCAGTCCGTTTTCGTCATTTGTTATCGAATCGACTTAAAGCCAGATCGTCACATTGGCCGCTTTTCTCTCTCAGACGGTTACATTTATCGTCTGCAAAGCTATGTCGCGTGCTGCGGTATGCGGAGACACTAAAAGCACCACAGTAGAACACAGAAAAAGCTTCTAATTTGATGTAATAGCCAGTAAGAAGTAATACAATTCAAGTTTTTAGTTGTCGATTATTCACATTTCAGGCGGCTTTGGTGGCTTGGACATGAGGTGGAACCTTAAGATTTTGCATGAAAGTAGGACTAGCAGCCGCGTTGCACGGGAGAATGTGAAATGTGTTCATATGTAGTAAAAACAAGAGAAATCCGTCGGTTTTCGTCATTTGTTATCAAATCGACTTAAAGGCAGATCGTCACATTGGCTGCTCTTCTCTCTGAAACGGTTACATTTATCGTCTGCAAAGCTATGTCGCGTGCTGCGGTATGCGGAAACACTAAAATCACCATAGTAGAACACAGAAGAAGCTTCTAAGTTGAAGTAATAGCCAGTAAGAAGTAGTACAATTCAAGTTTTAGTTGTCGATTATTCACTTTTACCCGGCTTTGGTGGCTAGGACATGACCTAGGACCTTAAGATTTTGCATGAATGGAGGTCTAGGAGCCGCGTTGCACGGGAGAATGTGAAAAGTGTTCATATGTAGTAAAAACATGAGAAATTTGTACGTTTTCGTCATTTGTTATCGAATCGACTGAAAGCCAGATCGTCACATTGGCCGCTTGTCTCTCTGAGACGGTTACATTTGTTGTCTGCAAAGCTATGTCGCGTGCTGCGGTATGCGGAGACACTAAAAGCACCATAGTAGAACACAGAAGAAGCTTCTAAGTTGAAGTAATAGCCCGTAAGAAGTAGTACTATTCAAGTTTTAGTTGTCGATTATTCACTTTGTAGCCGGCTTTGGTGGCTTGGACATGACCTAGGACCTTAAGATTTTGCATGAAAGGAGTACTTGCAGCCGCGTTGCACGGGAGAATGTGAAAAAAGTGTTCATATGTAGTAAAAACCTGAGACATCCGTCCGTTTTCGTCATTTGTTATCGAATCGACTTAAAGCCAGATCGTCACATTGGCGGCTTTTCTGTCTGAGACGGTTACATTTATCGTCTGCAAAGCTATGTCGCGTGCTGCGGTATGAGGAAACAGTAAAAGCACAATAGTAGAACACAGAAGAAGCTTCTAAGTTGAAGTAATAGCCAGTATGAAGTAGTACAATTCAAGTTTTAGTTGTCGATTATTCACTTTTTAGCCGGCTTTGGTGGCTTGGACATGACCTAGGACCTTAAGATTTTGCATGAAAGGAGTACTTGCAGCCGCGTTGCACGGGAGAATGTGAAATGTGTTCATATGTAGTAAAAACCTGAGAAATCCGTCCGTTTTCGTCATTTGTTATCGAATCGACTTAAATCCAGATCGTCACATTGGCCGCTTTTCTGTCTGAGACGGTTACATTTATTGTCTGCAAGGCTATGTCGCGTGCTGCGGTATGCGGAGACACTAAAAGCACCATATTAGAACACAGAAGAAGCTTCTAAGTGGAAGTAATAGCCAGTAAGAAGTAGTACAATTCAAGTTTTAGTTGTCGATTATTCACTTTTTTGCCGGCTTTGGTGGCTTGGACATGACCTAGGACCTTAAGATTTTGCATGATAGGAGTACTTGCAGCCGCGTTGCACGGGAGAATGTGAAATGTGTTCATATGTAGTAAAAACCTGAGAAATCAGTCCGGTTTCGTCATTTGTTATCGAATCGACTTAAAGCCAGATCGTCACATTGGCCGCTCTTCTCTCTGAAACAGTTACATTTATAGTCTGCAAGGCTAAGTCGCGTGCTGCGGTATGCGGAGACACTAAAAGCACCATAGTAGAACACAGAAGAAGCTTCTAAGTGGAAGTAATAGCCAGTAAGAAGTAGTACTATTCAAGTTTTAGTTGTCGATTATTCACTTTTTTGCCGGCTTTGGTGGCTTGGACATGACCTAGGACCTTAAGGTTTTGCATGAATGGAGTACTTGCAGCCGCGTTGCACGGGAGAATGTAAAATGTGTTCATATGTAGTAAAAAGTTGAGAAATCCGTCCGGTTTCGTCATTTGTTATCGAATCGACTTAAAGCCAGATCGTCACATTGGCCGCTCTTCTCTCTGAAACAGTTACATTTATCGTCTGCAAAGCTATGTCGCATCCTGCGGTATGCGGAGACTCTAAATGCACCATAGTAGAACACAGAAGAAGGTTCTAAGTTGAAGTAATAACCAGTAAGAAGTAGTACAATTCAAGTTTTAGTTATTGATTATTCACTTTTTAGCCGGCTTTGGTGGCTTGGACATGAGGTGGAACCTTACGATTTTGCATGATAGTAGGACTAGCAGGCGCGTTGCACGGGAGAATGTGAAAAAAGTGTTCATATGTAGTAAAAACCTGAGACATCCGTCCGTTTTCGTCATTTGTTATCGAATCGACTTAAAGCCATATCGTCACATTGGCCGCTTTTCTCTCTGAGACGGTTACATTTATCGTCTGCAAAGCTATGTCGCGTGCTGCGGTATGAGGAAACAGTAAAAGCACCATAGTAGAACACAGAAGAAGCTTCTAAATTGAAGTAATAGCCAGTATGAAGTAGTACAATTCAAGTTTTAGTTGTCGATTATTCACTTTTTAGCCGGCTTTGGTGGCTTGGACATGACCTAGGACCTTAAGATTTTGCATGAAAGGAGGACTAGCAGCCGCGTTGCACGGGAGAATGTGAAAAGTGTTCATATGTAGTAAAAACCTGAGAAATCCGTCCGGTTTCGTCTTTGTTATCGAATCGACTTAAAGCCAGATCGTCACATTGGCCGCTTTTCTCTCTGAGACGGTTACATTTGTTGTCTGCAAAGCTATGTCGCGTGCTGCGGTATGCCGAGACACTAAAAGCACCATAGTGGAACACAGAAGAAGCTTCTAAGCTGAAGTAATAGCCATTAAGAAGTAGTACTATTCTAGTTTTAGTTGTCGATTATTCACTTTTTAGCCGGCTTTGGTGGCTTGGACATGACCTAGGACCTTAAGATATTGCATGAAAGGAGTACTTGCAGCCGCGTTGCACGGGAGAATGTGAAAAGTGTTCATATGTAGTAAAAACCTGAGAAATCCGTCCGTTTTCGTCATTTGTTATCAAATCGACTTAAATCCAGATCGTTACATTGGCCGCTTTTCTGTCTGAGACGGTTACATTTATTGTCTGCGCGGCTATGTCGCGTGCTGCGGTATGCGGAGACACTAAAAGCACCATATTAGAACACAGAAGAAGCTTCTAAGTGGAAGTAGTAGCCAGTAAGAAGTAGTACAATTCAAGTTTTAGTTGTCGATTATTCACTTTTTTGCCGGCTTTGGTGGCTTGGACATGACCTAGGACCTTAAGATTTTGCATGAAAGGAGTACTTGCAGCCGCGTTGGACGGGAGACTGTGAAATGTGTTCATATGTAGTAAAAACCTGAGAAATCAGTCCGGTTTCGTCATTTGTTATCGAATCGACATAAAGCCAGATCGTCACATTGGCCGCTCTTCTCTCTGAAACAGTTACATTTATCGTCTGCAAAGCTATGTCGCGTGCTGCGGTATGCGGAGACTCTAAATGCACTATAGTAGAACACAGAAGAAGCTTCTAAGTTGAAGTAATAACCAGTAAGAAGTAGTACAATTCAAGTTTAATTATTGATTATTCACTTTTTAGCCGGCTTTGGTGGCTTGGACATGAGGTGGAACCTTACGGTTTTGCATGATAGTAGGACTAGCAGCCGCGTTGCACGGGAGAATGTGAAAAGTGTTCATATGTAGTAAAAACCTGAGACATCCGTCCGTTTTCGTCATTTGTTATCGAATCGACTTAAAGCCAGATCGTCACATTGGCCGCTTTTCTCTCTGAGACGGTTACATTTATCGTCTGCAAAGCTATGTCGCGTGCTGCGGTATGCGGAGACACTAAGAGCACCATATTAGAACACAGAAGAAGCTTCTAAGCTGAAGTAATAGCCAGTAAGAAGTAGTACAATTGAAGTTTTAGTTGTCGATTAATCACTTTTTAGCCGGCTTTGGTGGCTTGGACATGACCTAGGACCTTAAGATTTTGCATGAAAGGAAGACTAGCAGCCGCGTTGCACGGGGGAATGTGAAAAGTGTTCATATGTAGTAAAAACCTGAGAAATCCGTCCGTTTTCGTCATTTGTTATCGAATCGATTTAAAGCCAGGTCGTCACACTGGCCGCCCTTCTCTCTGAAACGGTTACATTTATCGTCTGCGAAGCTATGTCGCGTGCTGCGGTATGCGGAAACACTAAAAGCACCATAGTAGAACACAGAAGAAGCTTCTAAGTTGAAGTAATAGCCAGTAAGAAGTAGTACAATTCAAGATTTAGTTGTCGATTATTCACTTTTTAGCCGGCTTTGGTGGCTTGGACATGACGTAGGACCTTAAGATTTTGCATGAAAAGAGGAGTAGCAGCCGCGTTGCACGGGAGAATGTGAAAAGTGTTCATATGTAGTAAAAACCTGAGAAATCCGTCCGGTTTCGTCTTTGTTATCGAATCGACTTAAAGCCAGATCTTCACATTGGCCGCTTTTCTCTCTGAGACGGTTACATTTATCGTCTGCAAAGCTACGTCGCGTGCTGCGGTATGTGGAAACACCAAGAGCACCATAGTAGAACACAGAAGAAGCTTCTAAGTTGAAGTAATACCCAGTAAGAAGTAGTACAATTCAAGTTTTAGCTGTCGATTGTTCACTTTTAGCCGGCTTTGGTGGCTATGACATGAACTAGGACCTTAAGATTTTGCATGAAAGGAGGACTAGGAGCCGCGTTGCACGGGAGAATGTGAAAAGTGTTCATATGTAGTAAAAACCTGAGATATCCGTCTGTTTTCGTCATTTGTTATCGAATCGACTTAAAGCCAGATCGTCACATTGGCCGCTTTTCTCTCTGAGACGGTTACATTTATTGTCTGCAAAGCTATGTCGCATCCTGCGGTATGCGAAAACACTAAAAGCACCATAGTAGAACACAGAAGAAGCTTCTAAGTTGAAGCAATAGCCAGTAAGAAGTAGTACAAATCTAGATTTAGTTATCGATTATTCACCTTTTAGCCGGCTTTGGTGGCTTGGACATGACCTAGGACCTTAAGATTATGCATGAAAGGAGGACTAGCAGCCGCGTTGCATGGGAGAATGTGAAATGTGTTCATATGTAGTAAAAACCTGAGAAATCCGCCCATTTTCGTCATTTGTTATCGAATCGACTTAAAGCCAGATCGTCACATTGGCCGCTTTTCTCTCTGAGACGGATACATTTATCGTCTGAAAAGCTATGTCGCGTGCTGCGGAATGCGGAGACACTAAAAGCACCATAGTAGAACACAGAATAAGCTTCTCAGTTGAAGTAATAGCCAGTAAGAAGTAGTACAATTCAAGTTTTAGGTATTGATTATTGACTTTTTAGCCGGATTTGGTGGCTTGGACATGACCTAGGACCTTACGATTTTGCATAAAAGGAGGACTAGCAGCCGCGTTGCATGGGAGAATGTGAAAAGTGTTCATTTGTAGTAAAAACCTGAGAAATCCGTCCGTTTTCGTCATTTCTTATCGAATCGACTTAAAGCCAGATCGTCACATTGGCCGCTTTTCTCTCTGAAACAGTTACATTTATCGTCTGCAAAGCTATGTCACGTGCTGCTGTATGCGGAGACTCTAAAAGCACCATAGTAGAACACTGAAGACGCTTCTAAGTTGAAGTAATAACCAGTAAGAAGTAGTACAATTTAAGTTTTAGTTATTGATTATTCACTTTTTAGCCGGCTTGGGTGGCTTGGACATGGGGTGGAACCTTTACGATTTTGCATGAAAGTAGGACTAGCAGCCGCGTTGCACGGGAGAATGTGAAAAGTGTTCATACGTAGTAAAAACCTGAGACATCCGTCCGTTTTCGTCATTTGTTATCGAATCGACTTAAAGCCAGATCGTCACATTGGCCGCTTTTCTCTCTGAGACGGTTACATTTATCGTCTGCAAAGCTATGTCGCGTGCTGCGGTATGCGGAAACACTAAAAGCACCATAGTAGAACACAGAAGAAGCTTCTAAGTTGAAGCAATAGCCAGTAAGAAGTAGTACAATTCAAGATTTAGTTATCGATTATTCACCTCTCAGCCGGCTTTGGTGGCTTGGTCATGAACTAGTACCTTAAGATTTTGCATGAAAGGAGGACTAGCAGCCGCGTTGCATGGGAGAATGTGAAATGTGTTCATATGTAGTAAAAACCTGAGAAATCCGCCCATTTTCGTCATTTGTTATCGAATCGACTTAAAGCCAGATCGTCACATTGGCCGCTTTTCTCTCTGAGACGGATACATTTATCGTCTGCAAAGCTATGTCGCGTGCTGCAGTATGCGGAGACACTAAAAGCACCAAAGTAGAACACAGAAGGAGCTTCTAAGTTGAAGTAATAGCCAGTAAGAAGTAGTACAATTCAAGTTTTAGTTATCAATTATTCTTTTTTTAGCCGGCTTTGGTGGCTTGTACATGACCTAGGACCTTAGGATTTTGCATGAAAGGAGGACTAGCAGCGGCGTTGCACGGGAGATGGTGAAAAGTGTTCATATGTAGTAAAAACCTGAGAAATCCGTCCGTTTTCGTCATTTGTTATCGAATCGACTTAAAGCCAGATCGTCATATTGGCCGCTTTTCTCTCTGAGACGGTTACATTAATCGTCTGCAAAGCTATGTCACGAACTGCGGTAAGCGGAGACACTAAAAGCACCATAGTACAACACAGAAGAAGTTTCTAAGTTGAAGTAATAGCCAGTAAGACGTAGTACTATTCAAGTTTTAAGTGTCGATTATTCACTTTTTAGACGGCTTTGGTGTCTTGGACATGACCTAGGACCTTAAGATTTTGCATGAAAGGAGTACTTGCAGCCGCGTTGCACGGGGGAATGTGAAAAGTGTTCATATGTAGTAAAAACCTGAGAAATCCGTCCGTTTTCGTCATTTGTTATCGAATCGATTTAAAGCCCGAACGTCACACTGGCCGCTCTTCTCTCTGAAACGGTTACATTTATTGTCTGCTAAGCTATGTCGCGTGCTGCGGTATGCGGAAACACTAAAAGCAGCATAGTAGAACACAGAAGAAGCTTCTAAGTTGAAGTAATAGCCGGTAAGAAGTAGTACAATTCAATTTTTAGTTGTCGATTATTCACTTTTTAGCCGGCGTTGGTGGCTTGGACATGACCTAGGACCATAAGATTTCGCATGAAAGGAGGACTAGCAGCCGCGTTGCACGGGAAAATGTGAAAAGTGTTCATATGTAGTAAAAACCTGAGAAATCCGTCCGGTTTCGTCTTTGTTATCGAATCGACTTAAAGCCAGATCGTCACATTGGCCGCTTTTCTCTCTGAGACGGTTACATTTATCATCTGCAAAGCTATGTCGCGTGCTGCGGTATGCGGAGACTCTAAAAGCACCATAGTAGAACACAGAAGAAGCTTCTAAGTTGAAGTAATAACCAGTAAGAAGTAGTACAATTCAAGTTTTAGCTGTCGATTGTTCACCTTTTAGCCGGCTTTGGTGGCTATGACATGAACTAGGACCTTAAGATTTTGCATGAAAGGAGGACTAGGAGCCGCGTTGCACGGGAGAATGTGAAAAGTGTTCATATGTAGTAAAAACCTGAGATATCCGTCCGTTTTCGTCATTTGTTATCGAATCGACTTAAAGCCAGATCGTCACATTGGCCGCTTTTCTCTCTGAGACGGTTACATTTATCGTCTGCAAAGCTATGTCGCGTGCTGCGGTATGCGGAAACACTAAAAGCACCATAGTAGAACACAGAAGAAGCTTCTAAGTTGAAGCAATAGCCAGTAAGATGTAGTACAATTCAAGATTTAGTTATCGATTATTCACCTCTTAGTCGGCTTTGGTGGCTTGGACATGACCTAGGACCTTACGATTTTGCATGAAAGGAGGACTAGCAGCCGCGTTGCATGGGAGAATGTGAAATGTGTTCATATGTAGTAAAAACCTGTGAAATCCGACCATTTTCGTCATTTGTTATCGAATCGACTTAAAGGCAGATCGTCACATTGGCCGCTTTTCTCTCTGAGACGGATACATTTATCGTCTGCAAAGCTATGTCGCGTGCTGCAGTATGCGGAGACACTAAAAGCACCAAAGCAGAATACAGAAGGAGCTTCTAAGTTGAAGTAATAGCCAGTAAGAAGTAGTACAATTCAAGTTTTAGTTATCGATTATTCTTTTTTTAGCCGGCTTTGGTGGCTTGGACATGACCTAGGACCTTAGGATTTTGCATGAAAGGAGGACTAGCAGCGGCGTTGCACGGGAGATGGTGAAAAGTGTTCATATGTAGTAAAAACCTGAGAAATCCGTCCGTTTTCGTCATTTGTTATCGAATCGACTTAAAGCCAGATCGTCATATTGGCCGCTTTTCTCTCTGAGACGGTTACATTAATCGTCTGCAAAGCTATGTCGCGAACTGCGGTAAGCGGAGACACTGAAAGCACCATAGTAGAACACAGAAGAATCTTCTAAGTTGAAGTAATAGCCAGTAAGAAGTAGTACAATTCAAGATTTAGTTGTCGATTATTCACTTTTTAGCCGGCTTTGGTGGCTTGGACATGATCTAGGACCTTAAGATTTTGCATGAAAAGAGGACTAGCAGCCGCGTTGCACGGGAGAATGTGAAAAGTGTTCATATGTAGTAAAAACCTGAGAAATCCGTCCGGTTTCGTCTTTGTTATCGAATCGACTTAAAGCCAGATCGTCACATTGGCCGCTTTTCTCTCTGAGACGGTTACATTTATCGTCTGCAAAGCTACGTCGCGTGCTGCGGTATGTGGAAACACTAAAAGCACCATAGTACAACACAGAAGAAGTTTCTAAGTTGAAGTAATAGCCAGTAAGAAGTAGTACAATTCAAGTTTTAGTTGTCGATTATTCACTTTTTAGCCGGCTTTGGTGGCTTGGACATGACCTAGGACCTTAAGATTTTGCATGAAAGGAGTACTTGCAGCCGCGTTGCACGGGAGAATGTGAAATGTGTTCATATGTAGTAAAAACCTGAGAAATCCGTCCGTTTTCGTCATTTGTTATCGAATCGACTTAAAGCCAGATCGTCACATTGGCCGCTTTTCTCTCTGAAACAGTTACATTTATCGTCTGCAAAGCTATGTCACGTGCTGCTGTATGCGGAGACTCTAAAAGCACCATAGTAGAACACTGAAGAAGCTTTAAAGTTGAAGTAATAACCAGTAAGAAGTAGTACAATTTAAGTTTTAGTTATTGATTATTCACTTTTTAGCCGGCTTGGGTGGCTTGGACATGTGGTGGAACCTTACGATTTTGCATGAAAGTAGGACTAGCAGCCGCGTTGCACGGGAGAATGTGAAAAGTGTTCATACGTAGTAAAAACCTGAGACATCCGTCCGTTTTCGTCATTTGTTATCGAATCGACTTAAAGCCAGATCGTCACATTGGCCGCTTTTCTCTCTGAGACGGTTACATTTATCGTCTGCAAAGCTATGTCGCGTGCTGAGGTATGCGGAAACACTAAAAGCACCATAGTAGAACACAGAAGAAGCTTCTAAGTTGAAGCAATAGCCAGTAAGAAGTAGTACAATTCAAGATTTAGTTATCGATTATTCACCTCTTAGTTATTCACCTCTTAGCCGGCTTTGGTGGCTTGGACATGACCTAGAACCTTAGGATTTTGCATGAAAGGAGGACTAGCAGCGGCGTTGCACGGGAGATGGTGAAAAGTGTTCATATGTGGTAAAAACCTGAGAAATCCGTCCGTTTTCGTCATTTGTTATCGAATCGACTTAAAGCCAGATCGTCATATTGGCCGCTTTTCTCTCTGAGACGGTTACATTAATCGTCTGCAAAGCTATGTCGCGAACTGCGGTAAGCGGAGACACTAAAAGCACCATAGTACAACACAGAAGAAGCTTCTAAGTTGAAGTAATAGCCAGTAAGAAGTAGTACTATTCAAGTTTTAAGTGTCGATTATTCACTTTTTAGCCGGCTTTGGTGGCTTGGACATGACCTAGGACCTTAAGATTTTGCATGAAAGGAGTACTTGCAGCCGCGTTGCACGGGGGAATGTGAAAAGTGTTCATATGTAGTAAAAACCTGAGAAATCCGTCCGTTTTCGTCATTTGTTATCGAATCGACTTAAAGCCAGATCGTCATATTGGCCGCTTTTCTCTCTGAGACGGTTACATTAATCGTCTGCAAAGCTATGTCGCGAACTGCGGTATGCGGAGATACTAACAGCACCAAAGTAGAACACAGAAGGAGCTTCTAAGTTGAAGTAATAGCCAGTAAGAAGTAGTACAATTCAAGTTTTAGTTATCGATTATTCTTTTTTTAGCCGCCTTTGGTGGCTTGGACATGACCTACGAACTTAGGATTTTGCATGAAAGGAGGACTAGCAGCGGCGTTGCACGGGAGATGGTGAAAAGTGTTCATATGTAGTAAAAACCTGAGAAATCCGTCCGTTTTCGTCATTTGTTATCGAATCGACTTAAAGCCAGATCGTCATATTGGCCGCTTTTCTCTCTGAGACGGTTACATTAATCGTCTGCAAAGCTATGTCGCGAACTGCGGTAAGCGGAGACACTGAAAGCACCATAGTACAACACAGAAGAAGTTTCTAAGTTGAAGTAATAGCCATTAAGAAGTAGTACTATTCAAGTTTTAGGTGTCGATTATTCACTTTTTAGCCGGCTTTGGTGGCTTGGACATGACCTAGGACCTTAAGGTTTTGCATGAAAGGAGTACTCTCAGCCGCGTTGCACGGGAGAATGTGAAATGTGTTCATATGTAGTAAAAACCTGAGAAATCCGTCCGTTTTCGTCATTTGTTATGGAATCGACTTAAAGCCAGATCGTCACATTGGCCGCCTTTCTCTCTGAAACAGTTACATTTATCGTCTGCAAAGCTATGTCACGTGCTGCGGTATGCGGAGACTCTAAAAGCACCATAGTAGAACACAGAAGAAGCTTCTAAGTTGAAGTAATAACCAGTAAGAAGTAGTACAATTCAAGTTTTAGTTATTGATTATTCACTTTCAGCCGGCTTGGGTGGCTTGGACATGAGGTGGAACCTTACGATTTTGCATGAAAGTAGGACTAGCAGCCGCGTTGCACGGGAGAATGTGAAAAGTGTTCATACGTAGTAAAAACCTGAGACATCCGTCCGTTTTCGTCATTTGTTATCGAATCGACTTAAAGCCAGATCGTCACATTGGCCGCTTTTCTCTCTGAGACGGTTACATTTATCGTCTGCAAAGCTATGTCTCGTGCTGCGGTATGCGGAAACATTAAAAGCACCATAGTAGAACACAGAAGAAGCTTCTAAGTTGAAGCAATAGCCAGTAAGAAGTAGTACAATTCAAGATTTAGAAATCGATTATTCACCTCTTAGCCGGCTTTGGTGGCTTGGACATGACCTAGGACCTTAAATTATGCATGAAAGGAGGACTAGCAGCGGCGTTGCACGGGAGAATCTGAAAAGTGTTCATATGTAGTAAAAACCTGAGAAATCCGTCCGTATTCGTCATTTATTAACGAATCGACTTAAAGCCAGATCGTCATATTGGCCGCTTTTCTCTCTTTGATGGTTACATTAATCGTCTGCAAAGATATGTCGCGAACTGCGGTAAGCGGAGACACTAAAAGCACCATAGTACAATACAGAAGAAGTTTCTAAGTTGAAGTAATAGCCAGTAAGAAGTAGTACTATTCAAGTTTTTGTTGTCGATTATTCACTTTTTAGCCGGCTTGGGTGGCTTGGACATGAGGTGGAACCTTACGATTTTGCATGAAAGTAGGACTAGCAGCCGCGTTGCACGGGAGAATGTGAAAAGTGTTCATACGTAGTAAAAACCTGAGACATCCGTCCGTTTTCGTCATTTGTTATCGAATCGACTTAAAGCCAGATCGTCACATTGGCCGCTTTTCTCTCTGAGACGGTTACATTTATCGTGTGCAAAGCTATGTCGCGTGCTGCGGTATGCGGAAACACTAAAAGCACCATAGTAGAACACAGAAGAAACTTCTAAGTTGAAGCAATAGCCAGTCAGAAGTAGTACAATTCAAGATTTTGTTATCGATTATTCACCTCTTAGCCGGCTTTGGTGGCTTGGACATGACCTAGGACCTTAAGATTTTGCATGAAAGGAGGACTAGCAGCCGCGTTGCATGGGAGAATGTGAAATGTGTTCATATGTAGTAAAAACCTGAGAAATCCGCCCATTTTCGTCATTTGTTATCGAATCGACTTAAAGCCAGATCGTCACATTGGCCGCTTTTCTCTCTGAGACGGATACATTTATCATCTGCAAAGCTATGTCGCGTGCTGCAGTATGCGGAGACACTAAATGCACCAAAGTAGAACACAGAAGGAGCTTCTAAGTTGAAGTAATAGCCAGTAAGAAGTAGTACAATTCAAGTTTTAGTTATCGATTATTCTTGTTTTAGCCGGCTTTGGTGGCTTGGACATGACCTAGGACCTTAAGATTTTGCATGAAAGGAGTACTTGCAGCCGCGTTGCATGGGGGAATGTGAAAAGTGTTCATATGTAGTAAAAACCTGAGAAATCCGTCCGTTTTCGTCATTTGTTATCGAATCGATTTAAAGCCAGATCGTCACACTGGCCGCTCTTCTCTCTGAAACGGTTACATTTATTGTCTGCAAAGCTATGTCGCGTGCTGCGGTATGCGGAAACACTAAAAACAGCATAGTAGAACACAGAAGAAGCTTCTAAGTTGAAGTAATAGCCAGTAAGAAGTAGTACAATTCAAGTTTTAGTTGTCGATTATTCACTTTTTAGCCGGCTTTGGTGGCTTGGACATGACCTAGGACCATAAGATTTCGCATGAAAGGAGGACTAGCAGCCGCGTTGCACGGGAGAATGTGAAAAGTGTTCATATGTAGTAAAAACCTGAGAAATCCGTCCGTTTTCGTCATTTGTTATCGAATCGATTTAAAGCCAGATCGTCACACTGGCCTCTCTTCTCTCTGAAACGGTTACATTTATTGTCTGCAAAGCTATGTCGCGTGCTGCGGTATGCGGAAACACTAAAAGCACCATAGTAGAACACAGAAGAAGCTTCTAAGTTGAAGTAACAGCCAGTAAGAAGTAGTACAATTCAAGTTTTAGTTGTCGATTATTCACTTTTTAGCCGGCTTTGGTGGCTTGGACATGACCTAGGACCATAAGATTTCGCATGAAAGGAGGACTAGCAGCCGCGTTGCACGGGAGAATGTGAAAAGTGTTCATATGTAGTAAAAACCAGAGAAATCCGTCCGTTTTCGTCATTTGTTATCGAATCGACTTAAAGCCAGATCGTCATATTGGCCGCTTTTCTCTCTGAGACGGTTACATTAATCGTCTGCAAAGCTATGTCGCGAGTGGTGGTGGTTAGAGTTTAACGTCCCGTCGACAACGAGGTCATTAGAGACGGAGCGCAAGCTCGGGTTAGGGAAGGATTGGGAAGGAAATCGGCCGTGCCCTTTCAAAGGAACCATCCCGGCATTTGCCTGGAACGATTTATTGAAATCACGAAAAACCTAAATCAGGATGGCCGGAGACGGGATTGAACCGTCGTCCTCCCGAATGCGAGTCTAGTGTGCTAACCAGCTATGTCGCGAACTGCGGTATGCGGAGACACTAAAAGCACCATAGTACAACACAGAAGAAGCTTCTAAGTTGAAGTAATAGCCAGTAAGAAGTAGTACAATTCAAGTTTTAGTTATCGATAATTCACTTTTTAGCCGGCTTTGGAGGCTTGGACGTGAGGTGGAACCTTAAGATTTTGCATGAAAGGAGGATTAGCAGCGGCGTTGCATGGGAGAATGTGAAATGTGTTCATATGCAGTAAAAACCTGAGAAATCCGTCCGTTTTCGTCATTTGTTATCGAATCGACTTAAAGCCAGATCGTCACGTTGGCCGCTTTTCTCTCTGAGACGGATACATTTATCGTCTGCAAAGCTATGTCGCGTGCTGCGGAATGCGGAGACACTAAAAGCACCATAGTAGAACACAGAAGGAGCTTCTAAGTTGAAGTAATAGCCAGTAAGAAGTAGTACAATTCAAGTTTTAGTTATCGATTATTCTTTTTTTAGCCGGCTTTGGTGGCTTGGACATGACCTAGGACCTTAAGATTTTGCATGAAAGGAGGACTAGCAGCGGCGTTGCACGGGAGAATCTGAAAAGTGTTCATATGTAGTAAAAAAATGAGACATCCGTCCGTTTTCGTCATTTGTTATCGAATCGACTTAAAATCAGATCGTCACATTGGCCGCTTTTCTCTCTGAGACGGTTACATTTACCGTCTGCAAAGCTATGTCGCGTGCTGCGGTATGCGGAAACACTAAAAGCACCATAGTAGAACACAGAAGAGGCTTCTAAGTTGAAGCAATAGCCAGTAAGAAGTAGTACAATTGAAGTTTTAGTTGTCGATTAATCACTTTTTATCCGGCTTTGGTGGCTTGGACATGACCTAGGACCATAAGATTTCGCATGAAAGGAGGACTAGCAGCCGCGTTGCATGGGAGAATGTGAAATGTGTTCATATGTAGTAAAAACCTGAGAAATCCGCCCATTTTCGTCATTTGTTATCGAATCGACTTAAAGCCAGATCGTCACATTGGCCGCTTTTCTCTCTGAGACGGTTACATTTATCGTCTGCAAAGCTATGTCGCGTGCTGCGGTATGCGGAGACACTAAAAGGACCAAAGTAGAACACAGAAGGAGCTTCTAAGTTGAAGTAATAGCCAGTAAGAAGTAGTACAATTCAAGTTTTAGTTATCGATTATTCTTTTTTTAGCCGGCTTTGGTGGCTTGGACATGACCTAGGACCTTAGGATTTTGCATGAAAGGAGGAATAGCAGCGGCGTTGCACGGGAGAATGTGAAAAGTGTTCATATGTAGTAAAAACCTGAGAAATCCGTCCGTTTTCGTCATTTGTTATCGAATCGACTTAAAGCCAGATCGTCATTATGGCCGCTTTTCTCTCTGAGACGGTTACATTAATCGTCTGCAAAGCTATGTCGCGAACTGCGGTAAGCGGAGACACTAAAAGCACCATAGTACAATACAGAAGAAGTTTCTAAGTTGAAGTAATAGCCAATACGAAGTAGTACTATTCAAGTTTTAGGTGTCGATTATTCACTATTTAGCCGGCTTTGGTGGCTTGGACATGACCTAGGACCTTAAGATAATGCATGAAAGGAGTACTTGCAGCCGAGTTGCACGGGAGAATGTGAGATGTGTTCATATGTAGTAAAAACCTGAGAAATCCGTCCGTTTTCGTCATTTGTTATCGAATCGACTTAAAGCCAGATCGTCACATTGGCCGCTTTTCTCTCTGAAACAGTTACATTTATCGTCTGCAAAGCTATGTCACGTGCTGCGGTATGCGGAGACTCTAAAAGCACCATAGTAGAACACAGAAGAAGCTTCTAAGTTGAAGTAATAACCAGTAAGAACTAGTACAATTCAAGTTTTAGTTATTGATTATTCACTTTTTAGCCGGCTTGGGTGGATTGGACATGAGGTGGAACCTTAAGATTTTGCATGAAAGGAGGATTAGCAGCGGCGTTGCACGGGAGAATGTGAAAAGTGTTCATATGCAGTAAAAACCTGAGAAATCCGTCCGTTTTCGTCATTTGTTATCGAATCGACTTAAAGCCAGATCGTCACACTGGCCGACCTTCTCTCTGAAACGGTTACATTTATCGTCTGCAAAGCTATGTCGCGTGCTGCGGTATGCGGAAACACTAAAAGCACCATATTACAACACAGAAGAAGCTTCTAAGTTGAAGTAATAGCCAGTAAGAAGTAGTACAATTCAAGTTTTAGTTGTCGATTGTTCACCTTTTAGGCGGCTTTGGTGGCTATGACATGAACTAGGACCTTAAGATTTTGCATGAAAGGAGGACTAGGAGCCGCGTTGCACGGGAGAATGTAAAAAGTGTTCATATGTAGTAAAAACCTGAGAAATCCGTCCGTTTTCGTCATTTGTTATCGAATCGACTTAAAGCCAGATCGTCACATTGGCCGCTTTTCTCTCTGAGACGGTTACATTCATCGTCTGCAAAGCTATGTCGCGTGCTGCGGTATGGGGAAACACTAAAAGCACCATAGTAGAACACAGAAGAAGCTCCTAAGTTTAAGCAATAGCCAGTAAGAAGTAGTACAATTCAAGATTTAGTTATCGATTATTCACCTTTTAGCCGGCTTTGGTGGCTTGGACATGACCTAGGACCTTAAGATTTTGCATGAAAGGAGGACTAGCAGCCGCGTTGCATGGGAAAATGTGAAATGTGTTCATATGTAGTAAAAACCTGAGAAATCCGCCCATTTTCGTCATTTGTTATCGAATCGACTTAAAGCCAGATCGTCACATTGGCCGCTTTTCTCTCTGACACGGATACATTTATCGTCTGCAAAGATATGTCGCGTGCTGCGGAATGCGGAAACATTAAAAGCACCATAGTAGAACACAGAAGGAGCTTCTAAGTTGAAGTAATAGCCAGTAAGAAGTAGTACAATTCAAGTTTTAGTTATCGATTATTCTTTTTTTAGCCGGCTTTGGTGGCTTGGACATGACCTAGGACCTTAAGATTTTGCATGAAAGGAGTACTTGCAGCCGCGTTGCACGGGAGAATGTGAAATGTGTTCATATGTAGTAAAAACCTGAGAAATCCGTGCGTTTTCGTCATTTGTTATGGAATCGACTAAAAAGCCAGATTGTCACATTGGCCGCTTTTCTCTCTGAAACAGTTACATTTATCGTCTGCAAAGCTATGTCACGTGCTGCGGTATGCGGAGACTCTAAAAGCACCATAGTAGAACACAGAAGAAGCTTCTAAGTTGAATTAATAACCAGTAAGAAGTAGTACAATTCAAGTTTTAGTTATTGATTATTCACTTTTTAGCCGGCTTGGGTGGCTTGGACATGAGGTGGAACCTTACGATTTTGCATGAAAGTAGGACTAGCAGCCGCGTTGCACGGGAGAATGTGAAAAGTGTTCATACGTAGTAAAAACCTGAGACATCCGTCCGTTTTCGTCATTTGTTATCGAATCGACTTAAAGCCAGATCGTCACATTGGCCGCTTTTCTCTCTGAGACGGTTACATTTATCGTCTGCAAAGCTATGTCGCGTGCTGCGGTATGCGGAAACACTAAAAGCACCATAGTAGAACACAGAAGAAGCTTCTAAGTTGAAGCAATAGCCAGTAAGAAGTAGTACAATTGAAGTTTTAGTTGTCGATTAATCACTTTTTAGCCGGCTTTGGTGGCTTGGACGTGACCTAGGACCATAAGATTTCGCATGAAAGGAGGACTAGCAGCCGCGTTGCATGGGAGAATGTGAAAAGTGTTCATATGTAGTAAAAACCTGAGAAATCCGCCCATTTTCGTCATTTGTTATCGAATCGACTTAAAGCCAGATCGTCACGTTGGCCGCTTTTCTCTCTGAGACGGATACATTTATCGTCTGCAAAGCTATGTCGCGTGCTGCGGAATGCGGAGACACTAAAAGCACCATAGTAGAACACAGAAGAAGCTTCTAAGTTGAAGTAATAGCCAGTAAGAAGTAGTACAATTCAAGTTTTAGTTATCGATTATTCACCTCTTAGCCGGCTTTGGTGGCTTGGACATGACCTAGGACCTTAGGATTTTGCATGAAAGGTGGACTAGGAGCGGCGTTGCACGGGAGATGGTGAAAAGTGTTCATATGTAGTAAAAACCTGAGAAATCCGCCCATTTTCGTCATTTGTTATCGAATCGACTTAAAGCCAGATCGTCACATTGGCCGCTTTTCTCTCTGAGACGGATACATTTATCGTCTGCAAAGCTATGTCGCGTGCTGCGGTATGCGGAAACACTAAAAGCACCATATTACAACACAGAAGAAGCTTCTAAGTTGAAGTAATAGCCAGTAAGAAGTAGTACAATTCAAGTTTTAGTTGTCGATTGTTCACCTTTTAGGCGGCTTTGGTGGCTATGACATGAACTAGGACCTTAAGATTTTGCATGAAAGGAGGACTAGGAGCCGCGTTGCACGGGAGAATGTAAAAAGTGTTCATATGTAGTAAAAACCTGAGAAATCCGTCCGTTTTCGTCATTTGTTATCGAATCGACTTAAAGCCAGATCGTCACATTGGCCGCTTTTCTCTCTGAGACGGTTACATTCATCGTCTGCAAAGCTATGTCGCGTGCTGCGGTATGGGGAAACACTAAAAGCACCATAGTAGAACACAGAAGAAGCTCCTAAGTTTAAGCAATAGCCAGTAAGAAGTAGTACAATTCAAGATTTAGTTATCGATTATTCACCTTTTAGCCGGCTTTGGTGGCTTGGACATGACCTAGGACCTTAAGATTTTGCATGAAAGGAGGACTAGCAGCCGCGTTGCATGGGAAAATGTGAAATGTGTTCATATGTAGTAAAAACCTGAGAAATCCGCCCATTTTCGTCATTTGTTATCGAATCGACTTAAAGCCAGATCGTCACATTGGCCGCTTTTCTCTCTGACACGGATACATTTATCGTCTGCAAAGATATGTCGCGTGCTGCGGAATGCGGAAACATTAAAAGCACCATAGTAGAACACAGAAGGAGCTTCTAAGTTGAAGTAATAGCCAGTAAGAAGTAGTACAATTCAAGTTTTAGTTATCGATTATTCTTTTTTTAGCCGGCTTTGGTGGCTTGGACATGACCTAGGACCTTAAGATTTTGCATGAAAGGAGTACTTGCAGCCGCGTTGCACGGGAGAATGTGAAATGTGTTCATATGTAGTAAAAACCTGAGAAATCCGTGCGTTTTCGTCATTTGTTATGGAATCGACTAAAAAGCCAGATTGTCACATTGGCCGCTTTTCTCTCTGAAACAGTTACATTTATCGTCTGCAAAGCTATGTCACGTGCTGCGGTATGCGGAGACTCTAAAAGCACCATAGTAGAACACAGAAGAAGCTTCTAAGTTGAATTAATAACCAGTAAGAAGTAGTACAATTCAAGTTTTAGTTATTGATTATTCACTTTTTAGCCGGCTTGGGTGGCTTGGACATGAGGTGGAACCTTACGATTTTGCATGAAAGTAGGACTAGCAGCCGCGTTGCACGGGAGAATGTGAAAAGTGTTCATACGTAGTAAAAACCTGAGACATCCGTCCGTTTTCGTCATTTGTTATCGAATCGACTTAAAGCCAGATCGTCACATTGGCCGCTTTTCTCTCTGAGACGGTTACATTTATCGTCTGCAAAGCTATGTCGCGTGCTGCGGTATGCGGAAACACTAAAAGCACCATAGTAGAACACAGAAGAAGCTTCTAAGTTGAAGCAATAGCCAGTAAGAAGTAGTACAATTGAAGTTTTAGTTGTCGATTAATCACTTTTTAGCCGGCTTTGGTGGCTTGGACGTGACCTAGGACCATAAGATTTCGCATGAAAGGAGGACTAGCAGCCGCGTTGCATGGGAGAATGTGAAAAGTGTTCATATGTAGTAAAAACCTGAGAAATCCGCCCATTTTCGTCATTTGTTATCGAATCGACTTAAAGCCAGATCGTCACGTTGGCCGCTTTTCTCTCTGAGACGGATACATTTATCGTCTGCAAAGCTATGTCGCGTGCTGCGGAATGCGGAGACACTAAAAGCACCATAGTAGAACACAGAAGAAGCTTCTAAGTTGAAGTAATAGCCAGTAAGAAGTAGTACAATTCAAGTTTTAGTTATCGATTATTCACCTCTTAGCCGGCTTTGGTGGCTTGGACATGACCTAGGACCTTAGGATTTTGCATGAAAGGTGGACTAGGAGCGGCGTTGCACGGGAGATGGTGAAAAGTGTTCATATGTAGTAAAAACCTGAGAAATCCGCCCATTTTCGTCATTTGTTATCGAATCGACTTAAAGCCAGATCGTCACATTGGCCGCTTTTCTCTCTGAGACGGATACATTTATCGTCTGCAAAGCTATGTCGCGTGCTGCGGAATGCGGAGACACTAAAAGCAACATAGTAGAACACAGAAGGAGCTTCTAAGTTGAAGTAATAGCCAGTAAGAAGTAGTACAATTCAAGTTTTAGTTATCGATTATTCTTTTTTTAGCCGGCTTTGGTGGCTTGGACATGACCTAGGACCTTAAGATTTAGCATGAAAGGAGTACTTGCAGCCGCGTTGCACGGGAGAATGTGAAATGTGTCCATATGTAGTAAAAACCTGAGAAATCCGTCCGTTTTCGTCATTTGTTATCGAATCGACTTAAAGCCAGATCGTCACATTGGCCGCTTTTCTCTCTGAAACAGTTACATTTATCGTCTGCAAAGCTATGTCACGTGCTGCGGTATGCGGAGACTCTAAAAGCACCATAGTAGAACACAGAAGAAGCTTCTAAGTTGAAGTAATAACCAGTAAGAAGTAGTACAATTCAAGTTTTAGTTATTGATTATTCACTTTTTAGCCGGCTTGGGTGGCTTGGACATGAGGTGGAACCTTACGATTTTGCATGAAAGTAGGACTAGCAGCCGCGTTGCACGGGAGAATGTGAAAAGTGTTCATACGTAGTAAAAACCTGAGACATCCGTCCGTTTTCGTCATTTGTTATCGAATCGACTTAAAGCCAGATCGTCACATTGGCCGCTTTTCTCTCTGAGACGGTTACATTTATCGTCTGCAAAGCTATGTCGCGTGCTGCGGTATGCGGAAACACTAAAAGCACCATAGTAGAACACAGAAGAAGCTTCTAAGTTGAAGCAATAGCCAGTAAGAAGTAGTACAATTGAAGTTTTAGTTGTCGATTAATCACTTTTTAGCCGGCTTTGGTGGCTTGGACGTGACCTAGGACCATAAGATTTCGCATGAAAGGAGGACTAGCAGCCGCGTTGCATGGGAGAATGTGAAAAGTGTTCATATGTAGTAAAAACCTGAGAAATCCGCCCATTTTCGTCATTTGTTATCGAATCGACTTAAAGCCACATCGTCACATTGGCCGCTTCTCTCTCTGAGACGGTTACATTTATCGTCTGCAAAGCTATGTCGCGTGCTGCGGTATGCGGAGACACTAAAAGCACCATACTAGAACACAGAAGAAGCTTCTAAGTTGAAGCAATAGCCAGTAAGAAGTAGTACAATTCAAGATTTAGTTATCGATTATTCACCTCTTAGCCGGCTTTGGTGGCTTGGACATGACCTAGGACCTTAGGATTTTGCAGGAAAGGAGGACTAGCAGCGGCGTTGCACGGGAGATGGTGAAAAGTGTTCATATGTAGTAAAAACCTGAGAAATCCGTCCGTTTTCGTCATTTGTTATCGAATCGACTTAAATCCAGATCGTCATATTGGCCGCTTTTCTCTCTGAGACGGTTACATTAATCGTCTGCAAAGCTATGTCGCGAACTGCGGTAAGCGGAGACACTAAAAGCACCATAGTACAACACAGAAGAAGTTTCTAAGTTGAAGTAATAGCCAGTAAGAAGTAGTACTATTCAAGTTTTAGGTGTCGATTATTCACTTTTTAGCCGGCTTTGGTGGCTTGGACATGACCTAGGACCTTAAGATTTTGCATGAAAGGAGTACTTGCAGCCGCGTTGCACGGGAGAATGTGAAATGTGTCCATATGTAGTAAAAACCTGAGAAATCCGTCCGTTTTCGTCATTTGTTATCGAATCGACTTAAAGCCAGATCGTCACATTGGCCGCTTTTCTCTCTGAGACGGTTGTACTTATCGTCTGCAAAGCTATGTCGCGTGCTGCGGTATCCGGAGACACTAAAAGCACCATAGTAGAACACAGATGAAACTTCTAAGTTGATGTAATAGCTAGTAAGAAGTAGTACAGTTCAAGGTTTAGGTATCGATTATTGACTTTTTACCCTTTTTTGGTGCCTTGGTCATGAGGAAGGAACTTAAGATTTTGCATGAAAGGAGGAGTAGCAGCCGCGTTGCACGGGAGAATGTGAAAAGTGTTCATATGTAGTAAAAACCTGAGAAATCCGTCCGTTTTCGTCATTTGTTATCGAATCGACTTACAGCCAGATTGTCACATTGGCCACTTTTCTCTCTGAGACGGTTACATTTATCGTCTGCAAAGCTATGTCGCGTGCTGCGGTATGCGGACACACTAAAAGCACCATAGTAGAACACAGAAGAAACTTCTAAGTTGAAGTAATAGCCAGTAAGAAGTAGTACAATTCAAGTTTTAGTTGTCGATTATTCACTTTTTAGCCGGCTTTGGTGGCTTGGAAATGACCTAGGACCTTAAGATTTTGCATGAAAGGAGGACTAGCAGCCGTGTTGCACGGGAGAATGTGAAAAGTGTCCATATGTAGTAAAAACCTGAGAAATCCGTCCGTTTTCGTCATTTGTTATCGAATCGACTTAAAGACAGATCGTCACATTGGCCACCTTTCTCTCTGAGACGGTTACATTTATCGTCTGCAAAGCTATGTCGAGTGCTGCGGTATGCTGAAACACTAAAAGGACCATAGTAGAACACAGAAGTAGCTTCTAAGTTGAAGTAATAGCTAGTAAGAAGTAGTACAATTCAAGTTTTAGTTGTCGATTACTCACTTTTTAGCCGACTTTGGTGACTTGGACATGACCTAGGTCCTTCAGATTTTGCATAAAAGGAGGACTAGCATCCGCGTTGCACGGGAGGTTGTGAAAAGTGTTCATATGTAGTAAAAACCTGAGAAATCCGTCCGTTTTCGTCATTTGTTATCGAATCGACTGAAAGCCGGATCGTCACATTGGCCGCTTTTCTCTCTGAGAAGCTTACATTTATCGTCTGCAAAGGTATGTCGCGTGCTGCGATATGCGGAGACACTAAAAGCACCATAGTAGAACACAGAAGAAGCTTCTAAGTTGAAGTAATAGCCAGTAAGAAGTAGTACAATTCAAGTTTTAGTTGTCGATTATTCACTTTTTAGCCGGCTTTGGTGGCTTGGACATGACCTAGGACCTTAAGATTTTGCATGCAAGGAGGACTAGCAACCGCGTTGCACGGGACAATGTGAAAAGTGTTCATATGTAGTGAAAACCTGAGAAATCCGTCCGGTTTCGTCATTTGTTATCGAATCGACTTAAAGCCAGATAGTCACATTGGCCGCTCTTCTCTCTGAAACAGTTACATATATCGTCTGCAAAGCTATGTCGCGTGCTGCGGTATGTGGAGACACTAAAAGCACCATAGTAGAACACAGAAGAAGCTTCTAAGTTGAAGTAATAGCCAGTAAGAAGTAGTACAATTCAAGTTTTATTTGTCGATTATTCACGTTTTATCCGGCTTTGGTGGCTTGGACATGACCTAGGACCTTAAGATTTTGCATGAAAGAAGGACTAGCAGCCTCGTTGCACGGAAGAATGTGAGAAGAGTTCATTTGTAGTAAAATCCTGAGAAATCCGTCCGTTTTCGTCATTTGTTATCGAATCGACTTAAAGCCAGATCGTCACATTGGCCGCTTTTCTCTCTGAGACGGTTACATTTATCGTCTGCAAAGCTATGTCGCATGCTGCGGTATGCGGAGACACTAAATGCACCATAGTAGAACACAGAAAAAGCTTCCAAGTTGAAATAATAGACAGTAAGAAGTAGTACAATTCAAGTTTTAGTTGTCGATTATTCAGTTTTTAGCCGGCTTTGGTGGCTTGGACATGACCTAGGACCTTGAGATTTTGCATGAAAGGAGAACTAGCAGCCGCGTTGCACTGGTGAATGTGAAAAGTGTTCACATGTAGTAAAAACCTGAGAAATCCGTCCGTTTTCGTCATTCGTTATCGAATCGACTGAAAGCCAGAACGTCACATTGGCCGCTTTTCTCTCTGAGACGGTTGTACTTATCGTCTGCAAAGCTATGTCGCGTGTTGCGGTATCCGGAGACACTAAAAGCTCCATAGTAGAACACAGATGAAACTTCTAAGTTGAAGTAATAGCCAGTAAGAAGTAGTACAATTCAAGTTTTAGTTGTCGATTATTCACTTATTAGCCGGCTTTGGTGGCTTGGACATGACCTAGGACCTTAAGATTTTGCATGAAAGGACTACTAGCTGCCGCGTTGCACGGGAGAATGTGACAAGTGTTCATATGAAGTAAAAACCTGACAAATCCGTCCGTTTTCGTCATTTGTTATCGAATCGACTTAAAGCCAGATCGTCACATTGGCCGCTCTTCTCTCTGAAACGGTTACATTTATCGTCTGCAAAACTATGTCGCGTGCTGCTTTATGCGGAGACACTAAAAGCACCATAGAATACAGAAGAAGCTTCTAAGATGAAGTAATAGCCAGTAAGAAGTAGTACAATTCAAATTTTAGTTGTCGATTATTCACTTTTTCGCCTGCTTCGGTGGCTTGGACGTGACCTAGGAACTTAAGATTTTGCATGAAAGGAGGACTAGCAGCCGCGATGCACGGGAGAATGTAAAAAGAGTTCATATGTCGTAAAAACCTGAGAAATCCGTCGTTTATCGTCATTTGTTATCGAATCGACTTAAAGCCAGTTCGTCACATTGGCCGCTTTTCTCTCTGAGACGGTTACATTTATCGTCTGCATAGCTATGTCGCGTGCTGCGGTATGCGGAGACACTAAAAGCACTATAGTAGAACACAGAAGAAGCTTCTAAGTTGAAGTAATAGCCATTAAGAAGTAGTACAATTCAAGTTTTAGTTGTCGATTATTCACTTTTTAGCCGGATTTGGTTGCTTGGACATGACCTAGGAACTTAAGATTTTGCATAAAAGGAGGACTAGCAGCCGCGTTGCATGGGAGAATGTGAAAAGTGTTCATTTGTAGTAAAAACCTGAGAAATCCGTCCGTTTTCGTCATTTGTTATCGAATCGACTTAAAGCCAGATCGCCACATTGGCCGCTTTTCTCTCTGAGACGGTTATATTTATAGTCTGCCAAGCTATGTCGCGTGCTGCGGTATGCGGAGACACTAAAAGCACCATGGGAGAACACAGAAGAAGCTTATAAGTTGAAGCAATAGCCAGTAAGAAGCAGTACAATTAAAGTTTTGGTTATCGATTATTGATTTTTAGCCGGCTTTGGTGCCTTGGACATGAGGTGGAACCTTAAGATTTGGCATGAAAGGAGGAGTAGCAGCCGCGTTGCACGGGAGAATGTGAAAAGGGTTCATATGTAGTAAAAACCTGAGAATTCCGTCCGTTTTCGTCATTTGTTATCGAATCGACTTAAAGGCAGATCGTCACATAGGCCGCTCTTCTCTCGGAAATGGTTGTAAATTATCGTCTGCAAAGCTATATCGCGTGCTGGGGTATGCAGAGACATTAAAAAGCACCATAGTTGATCAGAGATGAAGCTTCTAAGTTGATGTAATAGCCAGTAAGAAGTAGTTCAATTCAAGTTTTAGGTATCGATTATTGACTTTTCAGCTTTTTTTGGTGCCTTGGACATGAGCTAGGACCTTAAGGTTCTGCATGAAAGGAGGACTAGCAGCCGAGTTGCACTGGAGAATGTGAAAAGTTTTCTTATGTAGCAAAAACCTGAGAAATCCGTCCGTTATCGTAATTTGTTATCGAATCGACTTAAAGCCAGATCGCCACATTGGCCGCTCTTTTATCTGAAACGGTTGTACTTATCGTCTGCAAAGCTATGTCACGTGCTGCGGTATGCGGAGACACTAAAAGCACCATAGTAGAACACAGATGAAGCTTCTAAGGTGATGTAATAGCCAGTAAAAAGTAGTACAATTCAAGTTTTAGGTATCGATTGTTGACTTTTTAGCTAGCTTTGGTGCCTTGGACATGAGCTAGGACCTTAAGATTCTGCATGAAAGGAGGACTAGCAGCCGAGTTATACGGGAGAATGTGAAAAGTGTTCATATGTAGTAAAAACCTGAGAAATCCGTCAGTTTTCGTCATTTGTAATAGAATCGACCTTGAGCCAGATCGTCACATTGGTCGCTCTTCTCTCTGAAACGGTTGCACTTATCGTCTGCAAAGCTATGTCGCGTGCTGCGGTATGCGGAGACACTAAAAGCACCATAGTAGAACACAGATGAAGCTTCTAAGTTGATGTAATAGCCAGTAAGAAGTAGGACAATTCAAGTTTTAGGTATTGATTATTGACGTTTTAGCTGGCTTTGAGGCCTTGGACAAGAGCTAGGACCTTAAGATTCTGCATGAAAGGAGGACTAGCAGCCGAGTTGCACGGGAGAATGTGAAAAGTTTTCTTATGTAGCAAAAACCTGAGAAATCCGTCCGTTATCGTAATTTTTTATCGATTCGACTTAAAGCCAGATCGCCACATTGGCCGCTCTTCTATCTGAAACGGTTGTACTTATCGTCTGCAAAGCTATGTCGCGTGCTGCGGTATGCGGAGACACTAAAAGCACCATAGTAGAACACGGAAGAAGCTTCTAAGTTGAAGCAATAGCCAGTAAGAAGTAGTACAATTCAAATTTTAGTTGTCGATTATTCACTTTTTAGCCGGCTTTGGTGCCTTGGACAGGAGCAAGGACCTTAAGATTCTGCATGAAAGGAGGACTAGCAGCCGAGTTGCACGGGAGAATGTGGAAAGTGTTCATATGTTGTAAAAATCTGAGAAATCCGTCCCTTTACGTCATTTTTTATCAAATCGACTTAAAGCCAGATCGTCACATTGGCCGCACTTCTCTCTGAAACGGTTGTACTTATCGTCTGCAAAGCTACGTCGCGTGCTGCGGTATGCGGAGACACTAAAAGGACCATAGTAGAACACAGATCAAGCTTCAAATTAGATTTAATAGCCAGTAAGAAGTAGTACAATTCAAGTTTTAGGTATTGATTATTGACTTTTTAGCTGGCTTTGGTGACTTGGACATGAGTTAGGTCCTTCAGATTCTGCATGAAAGGACGACTAGCAGCCGAGTTGCACTGGAGAATGTGAAAAGTGTTCATATGTAGTAAAAACCTGAGAAATCCGTCCGTTTTCGTCATTTCTTATCGAATCGACGTGAAGCCTGATCGTCACATTGGCCGCTCTTCTCTCTGAAACGGTTGTACTTATCGTCTGCAAAGCTATGTCGCGTGCTGCGGTATGCGGAGACACTAAAAGCACCATAGTGAAACACAGATAAAGTTTCTAAGATGATGTAATAGCCAGTAAGAAGTAGTACAATTCAAGTTTTAGTTATTGATTATTGACGTTTTAGCTGGCTTTGAGGCCTTGGACAAGAGCTAGGACCTTAAGATTCTGCATGAAAATAGGACTAGCAGCCGCGTTGCACGGGAGATTGTGAAAAGTGTTCATATGTAGTAAAAACCTGAGGAATCCGTCTGTTTTCGTCATTTGTTATCGAATCGTCTTAAAGCCAGATCGTCACATTGGCCGCTTTTCTCTCTGAGACGGTTATATTTATAGTCTGCAAAGCTGTGTCGCGTGCTGCGGTATGCGGAGACACTAAAAGCACCATAGTAGAACACAGAAGAAGCTTATAAGTTGAAGCAATAGCCAGTAAGAAGCAGTACAATTCAAGTTTTGGTTATCGATTATTGAATTTTAGCCGGCTTTGGTGCCTTGGACATGAGGTGGAACCTTAAGATTTGGCATGAAAGGAGGAGTAGCAGCCGCGTTGCACGGGAGAATGTGAAAAGGGTTCATATGTAGTAAAAACCTGAGAATTCCGTCCTTTCTCGTCATTTGTTATCGAATCGACTTAAAGGCAGATCGTCACATTGGCCGCCCTTCTCTCGGAAATTGTTGTAAATTATCGTCTGCAAAGCTATGTCGCGTGCTGCGGTATGCAGAGACATTAAAAAGCACCATAGTTGATCAGAGATGAAGCTTCTAAGTTGATGTAATAGCCAGTAAGAAGTAGTACAATTCAAGTTTTAGGTATCGATTATTGACTATTTAGCTTTTTTTGGTGCCTTGGACATGAGTTAGGACCTTAAGATTCTGCATGAAAGGAGGACTAGCAGCCGAGTTGCACGGGAGAATGTGAAAAGATTTCTTATGTAGCAAAAACCTGAGAAATCCGTCCGCTTTCGTCATTTGTTATCGAATCGACTTGAAGCCTGATCGTCACATTGGCCGCTCTTCTCTCTGAAACGGTTGTACTTATCGTCTGCAAAGCTATGTCGCGTGCTGCGGTATGCGGAGACACTGAAAGCACCATAGTAAAACACAGATAAAGCTTCTAAGTTGATGTAATAGCCAGTAAGAAGTAGTACAATTCAAGTTTTAGGTATTGATTATTGACGTTTTAGCTGGCTTTGAGGCCTTGGACAAGAGCTAGGACCTTAAGATTCTGCATGAAAGGAGGACTAGCAGCCGAGTTGCACGGGAGAATGTGAAAAGTGTTCATATGTTGTAAAAACCTGAGAAATCCGTCCGTTTACGTCATTTTTTATTGAATCGACTTAAAGCCAGATCGTCACATTGGCCGCTCTTCTCTCTGAAACGGTTGTACTTATCGTCTGCAAAGCTATGTCGCGTGCTGCGGTATGAGGAGACACTAAAAGCACCATAGTAGAACACAGATGAAGCTTCTAAGGTGATGTAATAGCCAGTAAAAAGTAGTACAATTCAAGTCTTAGGTATCGATTGTTGACTTTTTAGCTAGCTTTGGTGCCTTGGACATGAGCTAGGACCTTAAGATTCTGCATGAAAGGAGGACTAGCAGCCGAGTTATACGGGAGAATGTGAAAAGTGTTCATATGTAGTAAAAACCTGAGAAATCCGTCCGTTTTTGTCATTTGTAATATAATCGACCTTGAGCCAGATCGTCACATTGGTCGCTCTTCTCTCTGAAACGGTTGCACTTATCGTCTGCAAAGCTATGTCGCGTGCTGCGGTATGCGGAGACACTAAAAGCACCATAGTCGAACACGGAAGAAGCTTCTAAGTTAAAGCAATAGCCAGTAAGAAGTAGTACAATTCAAATTTTAGTTGTCGATTATTCACTTTTTAGCCGGCTTTGGTGGCTTGGACATGACCTAGGACCTTAAGATTTTGCATGCAAGGAGGACTAGCAACCGCGTTGCACGGGACAATGTGAAAAGTGTTCATATGTAGTGAAAACCTGAGAAATCCGTCCGGTTTCGTCATTTGTTATCGAATCGACTTAAAGCCAGATAGTCACATTGGCCGCTCTTCTCTCTGAAACAGTTACATATATCGTCTGCAAAGCTATGTCGCGTGCTGCGGTATGTGGAGACACTAAAAGCACCATAGTAGAACACAGAAGAAGCTTCTAAGTTGAAGTAATAGCCAGTAAGAAGTAGTACAATTCAAGTTTTATTTGTCGATTATTCACGTTTTATCCGGCTTTGGTGGCTTGGACATGACCTAGGACCTTAAGATTTTGCATGAAAGAAGGACTAGCAGCCTCGTTGCACGGAAGAATGTGAGAAGAGTTCATTTGTAGTAAAATCCTGAGAAATCCGTCCGTTTTCGTCATTTGTTATCGAATCGACTTAAAGCCAGATCGTCACATTGGCCGCTTTTCTCTCTGAGACGGTTACATTTATCGTCTGCAAAGCTATGTCGCATGCTGCGGTATGCGGAGACACTAAATGCACCATAGTAGAACACAGAAAAAGCTTCCAAGTTGAAATAATAGACAGTAAGAAGTAGTACAATTCAAGTTTTAGTTGTCGATTATTCAGTTTTTAGCCGGCTTTGGTGGCTTGGACATGACCTAGGACCTTAAGATTTTGCATGAAAGGAGAACTAGCAGCCGCGTTGCACTGGTGAATGTGAAAAGTGTTCACATGTAGTAAAAACCTGAGAAATCCGTCCGTTTTCGTCATTCGTTATCGAATCGACTGAAAGCCAGAACGTCACATTGGCCGCTTTTCTCTCTGAGACGGTTGTACTTATCGTCTGCAAAGCTATGTCGCGTGTTGCGGTATCCGGAGACACTAAAAGCTCCATAGTAGAACACAGATGAAACTTCTAAGTTGAAGTAATAGCCAGTAAGAAGTAGTACAATTCAAGTTTTAGTTGTCGATTATTCACTTATTAGCCGGCTTTGGTGGCTTGGACATGACCTAGGACCTTAAGATTTTGCATGAAAGGACTACTAGCTGCCGCGTTGCACGGGAGAATGTGACAAGTGTTCATATGAAGTAAAAACCTGACAAATCCGTCCGTTTTCGTCATTTGTTATCGAATCGACTTAAAGCCAGATCGTCACATTGGCCGCTCTTCTCTCTGAAACGGTTACATTTATCGTCTGCAAAACTATGTCGCGTGCTGCTTTATGCGGAGACACTAAAAGCACCATAGAATACAGAAGAAGCTTCTAAGATGAAGTAATAGCCAGTAAGAAGTAGTACAATTCAAATTTTAGTTGTCGATTATTCACTTTTTCGCCTGCTTCGGTGGCTTGGACGTGACCTAGGAACTTAAGATTTTGCATGAAAGGAGGACTAGCAGCCGCGATGCACGGGAGAATGTAAAAAGAGTTCATATGTCGTAAAAACCTGAGAAATCCGTCGTTTATCGTCATTTGTTATCGAATCGACTTAAAGCCAGTTCGTCACATTGGCCGCTTTTCTCTCTGAGACGGTTACATTTATCGTCTGCATAGCTATGTCGCGTGCTGCGGTATGCGGAGACACTAAAAGCACTATAGTAGAACACAGAAGAAGCTTCTATGTTGAAGTAATAGCCATTAAGAAGTAGTACAATTCAAGTTTTAGTTGTCGATTATTCACTTTTTAGCCGGATTTGGTTGCTTGGACATGACCTAGGAACTTAAGATTTTGCATAAAAGGAGGACTAGCAGCCGCGTTGCATGGGAGAATGTGAAAAGTGTTCATTTGTAGTAAAAACCTGAGAAATCCGTCCGTTTTCGTCA
Source organism: Schistocerca gregaria (assembly GCF_023897955.1). Lineage (NCBI taxonomy): Eukaryota > Metazoa > Arthropoda > Insecta > Orthoptera > Acrididae > Schistocerca > Schistocerca gregaria. The sequence goes on from NC_064925.1 coordinate 588,257,641, forward strand.
TTTGTTATCGAATCGACTTAAAGCCAGATCGCCACATTGGCCGCTTTTCTCTCTGAGACGGTTATATTTATAGTCTGCCAAGCTATGTCGCGTGCTGCGGTATGCGGAGACACTAAAAGCACCATGGGAGAACACAGAAGAAGCTTATAAGTTGAAGCAATAGCCAGTAAGAAGCAGTACAATTAAAGTTTTGGTTATCGATTATTGATTTTTAGCCGGCTTTGGTGCCTTGGACATGAGGTGGAACCTTAAGATTTGGCATGAAAGGAGGAGTAGCAGCCGCGTTGCACGGGAGAATGTGAAAAGGGTTCATATGTAGTAAAAACCTGAGAATTCCGTCCGTTTTCGTCATTTGTTATCGAATCGACTTAAAGGCAGATCGTCACATAGGCCGCTCTTCTCTCGGAAATGGTTGTAAATTATCGTCTGCAAAGCTATATCGCGTGCTGGGGTATGCAGAGACATTAAAAAGCACCATAGTTGATCAGAGATGAAGCTTCTAAGTTGATGTAATAGCCAGTAAGAAGTAGTTCAATTCAAGTTTTAGGTATCGATTATTGACTTTTCAGCTTTTTTTGGTGCCTTGGACATGAGCTAGGACCTTAAGGTTCTGCATGAAAGGAGGACTAGCAGCCGAGTTGCACTGGAGAATGTGAAAAGTTTTCTTATGTAGCAAAAACCTGAGAAATCCGTCCGTTATCGTAATTTGTTATCGAATCGACTTAAAGCCAGATCGCCACATTGGCCGCTCTTTTATCTGAAACGGTTGTACTTATCGTCTGCAAAGCTATGTCACGTGCTGCGGTATGCGGAGACACTAAAAGCACCATAGTAGAACACAGATGAAGCTTCTAAGGTGATGTAATAGCCAGTAAAAAGTAGTACAATTCAAGTCTTAGGTATCGATTGTTGACTTTTTAGCTAGCTTTGGTGCCTTGGACATGAGCTAGGACCTTAAGATTCTGCATGAAAGGAGGACTAGCAGCCGAGTTATACGGGAGAATGTGAAAAGTGTTCATATGTAGTAAAAACCTGAGAAATCCGTCCGTTTTTGTCATTTGTAATATAATCGACCTTGACCCAGATCGTCACATTGGTCGCTCTTCTCTCTGAAACGGTTGCACTTATCGTCTGCAAAGCTATGTCGCGTGCTGCGGTATGCGGAGACACTAAAAGCACCATAGTCGAACACGGAAGAAGCTTCTAAGTTAAAGCAATAGCCAGTAAGAAGTAGTACAATTCAAATTTTAGTTGTCGATTATTCACTTTTTAGCCGGCTTTGGTGGCTTGGACATGACCTAGGACCTTAAGATTTTGCATGAAAGGAGGACTGGTAGCCGTGTTGCACGGGAGAATGTAAAAAGTGTTCATATGAAGTAAAGACCTGAGTAATCCGTCCGTTTTCGTCATTTGTTATCGAATCGACTTAAAGCCAGATCGTCACATTGGCCGCTCTTCTCTCTGAAACGGTTGTACTTATCGTCTGCAAAGCTACGTCGCGTGCTGCGGTATGCGGAGACACTAAAAGCACCATAGTAGAACACAGATCAAGCTTCAAATTTGATTTAATAGCCAGTAAGAAGTAGTACAATTCAAGTTTTAGGTATTGATTATTGACTTTTTGGCTGGCTTTGGTGACTTGGACATGAGTTAGGTCCATCAGATTCTGCATGAAAGGACGACTAGCAGCCGAGTTGCACGGGAGAATGTGAAAAGTGTTCATATGTAGTAAAAACCTGAGAAATCGGTCCGTTTTCGTCATTTCTTATCGAATCGACTAGAAGCCTGATCGTCACATTGGCCGCTCTTCTCTCTGAAACGGTTGCACTTATCGTCTGCAAAGCTATGTCGCGTGCTGCGGTATGCGGAGACACTAAAAGCACCATAGTAAAACACAGATAAAGCTTCTAAGTTGATGTAATAGCCAGTAAGAAGTAGTACAATTCAAGTTTTAGGTATTGTTTATTGACGTTTTAGCTGGCTTTGAGGCCTTGGACAAGAGCTAGGACCTTAAGATTCTGCATGAAAGGAGTACTAGCAGCCGAGTTGCACGGGAGAATGTGAAAATTGTTCATATGTTGTAAAAACCTGAGAAATCCGTCCGTTTACGTCATTTTTTATCGAATCGACTTATAGCCAGATCGTCAAATTGGCCGCACTTCTCTCTGAAACGGTTGTACTTACCGTCTGCAAAGCGAAGTCGCGTGCTGCGGTATGAGGAGACACTAAAAGGACCATAGTAGAACACAGATGAAGCTTCTAAGTTGATGTATTTGCCAGTAAGAAGTAGTTGAATTCAAGTTTTAGGTATCGATTATTGACGTTTTAGCTTTTTTTGGTGCCTTGGACATGAGCTAGGACCTTAAGATTCTGCATGAAAGGAGGACTAGCAGCCGAGTTGCACGGGAGAATGTGAAAAGTGTTCATATGTAGTAAAAACCTGAGAAATCCGTCCGTTTTCGTCATTTCTTATCGAATCGACTTGAAGCCTGATCGTCACATTGGCCGCTCTTCTCTCTGAAACGGTTGTACTTATCGTCTGCAAAGATATGTCGCGTGCTGCGGTATGCGGAGACACTAAAAGCACCATAGTAAAACACAGATAAAGCTTCTAAGTTGATGTAATAGCCAGTAAGAAGTAGTACAATTCAAGTTTTAGGTATTGATTATTGATGTTTTAGCTGGCTTTGAGGCCTTGGACAAGAGCTAGGACCTTAAGATTCTGCATGAAAGGAGGACTAGCAGCCGAGTTGCACGGGAGAATGTGAAAAGTTTTCTTATGTAGTAAACACCTGAGAAATCCGTCGGTTTTCGTCATTTGTTATCGAATCGACTTGAAGCCAGATCGTCACATTGGCCGCTCTTCTCTCTGAAACGGTTGTACTTCTCGTCTGCAAAGCTATGTCGCGTGCCCTCGGTATGCGGAGACACTAAAAGCACCATAGTAGAACACAGAAGAAGCTTCTAAGTTGATGTAATAGCCAGTAAGAAGTAGTACAATTCAAGTTTTAGTTGCCGATTACACACATTTTAGCCGACTTTGGTGTCTTGGACATGACCTTGGACCTTACGATTTTGCATGAAAAGAGGACTAGCAGCCGCGTTGCACGGGAGATTGTGAAAAGTGTTCATATGTAGTAAAAACCTGAGAAATCCGTCCGTTTTCGTCATTTGTTATCGAATCGTCTTAAAGCCAGATCGTCACATTGGCCGCTTTTCTCTCTGAGACAGTTATATTTATAGTCTGCAAAGCTATGTCGCGTGCTGCGGTATGCGGAGACACTAAAAGCTCCATAGTAGAACACAGAAGAAGCTTATATGTTGAAGCAATAGCCAGTAAGAAGCAGTACAATTCAAGTTTTGGTTATCGATTATTGATTTTTAGCCGGCTTTGGTGCCTTGGACATGAGGTGGAACCTTAAGATTTGGCATGAAAGGAGGAGTAGCAGCCGCGTTGCACGGGAGAATATGAAAAGGGTTCATATGTAGTAAAAACCTGAGAATTCCGTCCGTTTTCGTAATTTGTTATCGAATCGACTTAAAGGCAGATCGTCACATTGGCCGCTCTTCTCTCGGAAATGGTTGTAAATTATCGTCTGCAAAGCTATGTCCCGTGCTGCGGTATGCAGAGACATTAAAAAGCACCATAGTTGATCAGAGATGAAGCTTCTAAGTTGATGTAATAGAAAGTAAGAAGTAGTACAATTCAAGTTTTAGGTATCAATTATTGACTATTTAGCTTTTTTTGGTGTCTTGGACATGAGCTAGGACCTTAAGATTCTGCATAAAAGGAGGACTAGCAGCCGAGTTGCACGGGAGAATGTGAAAAGTTATCTTATGTAGCAAAAACCTGAGAAATCCGTCCGTTTTCGTCATTTGTTATCGAATCGACTTAATGCCTGATCTTCACATTGGCCGCTCTTCTCTCTCAAACGGTTGTACTTATCGTCTGCAAAGCTATGTCGCGTGCTGCGGTATGCGGAGACACTAAAAGCACCATAGTAAAACACAGATAAAGCTTCTAAGTTGATGTAATAGCCAGTAAGAAGTAGTACAATTCAAGTTTTAGGTATTGATTATTGACGTTTTAGCTGGCTTTGAAGCCTTGGACAATAGCTAGGACCTTAAGATTCTGCATGAAAGGAGGACTAGCAGCCGAGTTGCACGGGAGAATGTGAAAAGTGTTCATATGTTGTAAAAACCTGAGAAATCCGTCCGTTTTCGTCATTTATAATAGAATCGACTTAGAGCCAGATCGTCACATTGGTCGCTCTTCTCTCTGAAACGGTTGTACTTATCGTCTGCAAAGCTATGTCGCGTGCTGCGGTATGCGGAGACACTAAAAGCACCATAGTAAAACACAGATAAAGCTTCTAAGTTGATGTAATAGCCAGTAAGAAGTAGTACAATTCAAGTTTTAGGTATTGATTATTGACGTTTTAGCTGGCTTTGAAGCCTTGGACAAGAGCTAGGACCTTAAGATTCTGCATGAAAATGAGGACTAGCAGCCGAGTTGCACGGGAGAATGTGAAATGTGTTCATATGTTGTAAAAACCTGAGAAATCCGTCCGTTTACGTCATTTTTTATCGAATCGACTTAAAGCCAGATCATCACATTGGCCGCTCTTCTCTCTGAAACGGTTGTACTTATCGTCTGCAAAGCTATGTCGCGTGCTGCGGTATGCGGAGACACTAAAAGCACCATAGTAGAACACAGATGAAGCTTCTAAGGTGATGTAATAGCCAGTAAAAAGTAGTACAATTCAAGTTTTAGGTATCGATTGTTGACTTTTTAGCTAGCTTTGGTGCCTTGGACATGAGCTAGGACCTTAAGATTCTGCATGAAAGGAGGACTAGCAGCCGAGTTGCACGGGAGAATGTGAAAAGTTTTCTTATGTAGTAAAAACCTGAGAAATCCGTCCGTTATCGTAATTTGTTATCGAATCGACTTAAAGCCAGATCGCCACATTGGCCGCTCTTCTATCTGAAACGGTTGTACTTATCGTCTGCAAAGATATGTCGCGTGCTGCGGTATGCGGAGACACTAAAAGCACAATAGTAGAACACAGATGAAGCTTCTAAGGTGATGTAATTGCCAGTAAAAAGAAGTACATTTCAAGTTTTAGGTATCGATTGTTGACTTTTTAGCTTGCTTTGGTGCCTTGGACATGAGCTAGGACCTTAAGATTCTGCATGAAAGGGGGACTAGCAGCCGAGTTGCACGGGAGAATGTGAAAAGTGTTCAAATGTAGTAAAAACCTGAGAAATCCGTCCGTTTTCGTCATTTCTTATCGAATCGACTTAAAGCCACATCGTCACATTGGCCGCTCTTCTCTCTCTGAAACGGTTGTACTTCTCGTCTGCAAAACTATTTCGCGTGCTGCGGTATGCGGAGACACTAAAAGCACCATAGTAGAACACAGATCATGCTTCAAATTTGATTTAATAGCCAGTAATAAGTAGTACAATTCAAGTTTTTGGTATTGATTATTGACTTTTTACCCTTTTTTGGTGCCTTGGACATGAGCTAGGAACTTAAGATTTTGCATGGAAGGTGGACTAGCAGCTGCGTTGCACGGGAGAATGTGAAAAGTGTTCATATGTAGTAAACACCTGAGAAATCCGTCCGTTTTCGTCATTTGTTATCGAATCGACTTGAAGCCAGATCGTCACATTGGCCGCTCTTCTCTCTGAAACGATTGTACTTCTCGTCTGCAAAGCTATGTCGCGTGCCCTCGGTATGCGGAGACACTAAAACCGCCATTGTAGAACACAGAAGAAGCTTCTAAGTTGATGTAATATCTAGTAAGAAGTAGTACAATTCAAGTTTTAGTTGTCGATTACACACACTTTAGCCGACTTTGGTGGCTTGGACATGACCTAGGACCTTACGATTTTGCATGAAAAGAGGACTAGCAGCCGCGTTGCACGGGAGATTGTGAAAAGTGTTCATATATAGTAAAAACCTGAGAAATCCGTCCGTTTTCGTCATTTGTTATCGAATCGACTTAAAGCCAGATCGTCACATTGGCCGCATTTCTCTCTGAGACGGTTATATTTATAGTCTGCAAAGCTATGTCGCGTGCTGCGGTATGCGGAGACACTAAAAGCACCATAGTAGAACACAGAAGAAGCTTATAAGTTGAAGCAATAGCCAGCAAGAAGCAGTACAATTAAAGTTTTGGTTATCGATTATTGATTTTTAGCCGGCTTTGGTGCCTTGGACATAAGGTGGAACCTTAAGATTTGGTATGAAAGGAGGAATAGCAGCCGCGTTGCACGGGAGAATGTGAAAAGGGTTCATATGTAGTAAAAACCTGAGAATTCCGTCCGTTTTCGTCATTTGTTATCGAATCGACTTAAAGGCAGATCGTCACATTGGCCGCTCTTCTCTCTGAAATGGTTGTAAATTATCGTCTGCAAAGCTATGTCGCGGGCTGCGGTATTCGGAGACATTAAAAGGACCATAGTTGATCAGAGATGAAGCTTCTAAGTTGATGTAATTGCCAGTAAGAAGTAGTACAATTCAAGTTTTAGGTATCGATTATTGACTTTTTAGCTGGCTTTGGTCCCTTGGACATTACCTAGGACCTTAAGATTCTGAATGAAAGGAGAACTAGCAGCCGAGTTGCACGGGAGAATGTGAAAAGTGTTCATATCTAGTAAAAACCTGAGAAATCCGTCCGTTTTCGTCATTTGTTATCGAATCGACTTAAGGCCAGATCGTCACATTAGCCGCTCATCTCTCTGAAACGGTTGTACTTATTGTCTGTAAAGCTATGTCGCGTGCTGCGGTATGCGGAGACACTAAAAGCACCATAGTAGAACACAGTTGAAGCTTCTGAGTTGATGTAATAGCCAGTAAGAAGTAGTATAATTCAAGTTTTAGGTATCGATTATTGACTTTTTACCCATCTTTGGTGCCTTGGACATGAGCTAGGAACTTAAGATTTTGCATGAAAGGAGGACAAGAAGCCGCGTAGCACGGAAGAATGTGAAAAGTGTTCATATGTAGTAAAAACCTTAGAAATCCGTCCGTGTTCGTCATTTGTTATCGAATCGACTTAAAGAAAGATCGTCAGATTATCCGCTCTTCTCTCTGAGACGGTTGTACTTATCGTCTGTAAAGCTATGTCGCGTGCTGCGGTAGGCGGAGACACTAAAAGCTCCATAGTAGAACACAGATGAAACTTCTAAGTTGATGTAATAGCCAGTAAGAAGTAGTACAATTGACGTTTTAGGTATCGATTATTGACTTTTTACCCTTCTCTGTTGCCTTGGACATGAGCTAGGAACTTAAGATTTTGCATGAAAGGAGAACTAGCAGCCACGTTGCACGGGAGAATGTGAAAAGTGTTCATATGTAGTAAAAACCTGAGAAATCCGTCCGGTTTCGTCATTTGTTATCGAAACGACTTAAAGCCAGATCGTCACATTGGCCGCTCTATCCGCTGAAACGGTTACATTTATCGTCTGCAAAGCTATGTCGCGTGCTGCGGTATGTGGAGACACTAAAAGCACCATAGTAGAACACAGATGAAGCTTCTAAGTTGATGTAATAGCTAGTAAGTAGTAGTACAATTCAAGTTTTAGTTATCGATAAATTACTTTGTAGCTGGCTTTGGTGCCTTGGACAAGAGATAGGTCCTTTAGATTATGCATGAAAGGAGTACTAGAAGCCGAGTTGCATGGGAGAATTTGAAAAGTGTTCATATGTAGTAATAACCTTAGAAATCCGTCCGCTTTCGGCATTTGTTATCGAATCGACTTAAAGCCAGATGGTCTCATTGGGCGCTCTTTTGTCTAAAACGGTTAGATTTATCGTCTGCAAAGCAATGTCGCGTGCTGCGGTATGCGGAGACACTAAAAGCACCATAGTAAAACACAGATGAAGCTTCTAAGTTGATGTAATTGCCAGTAAGAGGTAGTACAATTCAAGTTTTAGGTATCGATTATTGACTTTTTACCTTTTTTTGGTGCCTTGGACATGAGCTAGGACTTTAAGATTCTGCATGAAAGGAGGACTAGCAGCCGAGTTGCAGGGGAGAATGTGAAAAGTTTTCTTATGTAGTAAAAACCTGAGAAATCCGTCCGTGTTCGTCATTTGTTGTCGAATCGACTTAAAGCCTGATCGTCACATTGGCCGCAATTCTCTCTGAAACGGTTGTACTTATCGTCTGCAAAGCTATGTCGCGTGCTGCGGTATGCGGAGACACTAAAAGCACCATAGTAAAACACAGATAAAGCTTCTAAGTTGATGTAATAGCCAGTAAGAAGTAGTACAATTCAAGTTTTAGGTATTGATTATTGACGTTTTAGCTGGCTTTGAAGCCTTGGACAAGAGCTAGGACCTTAAGATTCTGCATGAAAGGAGGACTAGCAGCCGAGTTGCACGGGAGAATGTGAAAAGTGTTCATATGTTGTAAAAACCTGAGAAATCCGTCCGTTTACGTCATTTTTTATCGAATCGACTTAAAGCCAGATCATCACATTGGCCGCTCTTCTCTCTGAAACGGTTGTACTTATCGTCTGCAAAGCTATGTCGCGTGCTGCGGTATGCGGAGACACTAAAAGCACCATAGTAGAACACAGATGAAGCTTCTAAGGTGATGTAATAGCCAGTAAAAAGTAGTACAATTCAAGTTTTAGGTATCGATTGTTGACTTTTTAGCTAGCTTTGGTGCCTTGGACATGAGCTAGGACCTTAAGATTCTGCATGAAAGGAGGACTAGCAGCCGAGTTGCACGGGAGAATGTGAAAAGTTTTCTTATGTAGTAAAAACCTGAGAAATCCGTCCGTTATCGTAATTTGTTATCGAATCGACTTAAAGCCAGATCGCCACATTGGCCGCTCTTCTATCTGAAACGGTTGTACTTATCGTCTGCAAAGCTATGTCGCGTGCTGCGGTATGCGGAGACACTAAAAGCACAATAGTAGAACACAGATGAAGCTTCTAAGGTGATGTAATTGCCAGTAAAAAGAAGTACATTTCAAGTTTTAGGTATCGATTGTTGACTTTTTAGCTTGCTTTGGTGCCTTGGACATGAGCTAGGACCTTAAGATTCTGCATGAAAGGGGGACTAGCAGCCGAGTTGCACGGGAGAATGTGAAAAGTGTTCAAATGTAGTAAAAACCTGAGAAATCCGTCCGTTTTCGTCATTTCTTATCGAATCGACTTAAAGCCACATCGTCACATTGGCCGCTCTTCTCTCTCTGAAACGGTTGTACTTCTCGTCTGCAAAACTATTTCGCGTGATGCGGTATGCGGAGACACTAAAAGCACCATAGTAGAACACAGATCATGCTTCAAATTTGATTTAATAGCCAGTAATAAGTAGTACAATTCAAGTTTTTGGTATTGATTATTGACTTTTTACCCTTTTTTGGTGCCTTGGACATGAGCTAGGAACTTAAGATTTTGCATGGAAGGTGGACTAGCAGCTGCGTTGCACGGGAGAATGTGAAAAGTGTTCATATGTAGTAAGCACCTGAGAAATCCGTCCGTTTTCGTCATTTGTTATCGAATCGACTTGAAGCCAGATCGTCACATTGGCCGCTCTTCTCTCTGAAACGATTGTACTTCTCGTCTGCAAAGCTATGTCGCGTGCCCTCGGTATGCGGAGACACTAAAACCGCCATTGTAGAACACAGAAAAAGCTTCTAAGTTGATATAATATCTAGTAAGAAGTAGTACAATTCAAGTTTTAGTTGTCGATTACACACACTTTAGCCGACTTTGGTGGCTTGGACATGACCTAGGACCTTACGATTTTGCATGAAAAGAGGACTAGCAGCCGCGTTGCACGGGAGATTGTGAAAAGTGTTCATATATAGTAAAAACCTGAGAAATCCGTCCGTTTTCGTCATTTGTTATCGAATCGACTTAAAGCCAGATCGTCACATTGGCCGCATTTCTCTCTGAGACGGTTATATTTATAGTCTGCAAAGCTATGTCGCGTGCTGCGGTATGCGGAGACACTAAAAGCACCATAGTAGAACACAGAAGAAGCTTATAAGTTGAAGCAATAGCCAGCAAGAAGCAGTACAATTAAAGTTTTGGTTATCGATTATTGATTTTTAGCCGGCTTTGGTGCCTTGGACATAAGGTGGAACCTTAAGATTTGGTATGAAAGGGGGAATAGCAGCCGCGTTGCACGGGAGAATGTGAAAAGGGTTCATATGTAGTAAAAACCTGAGAATTCCGTCCGTTTTCGTCATTTGTTATCGAATCGACTTAAAGGCAGATCGTCACATTGGCCCCTCTTCTCTCTGAAATGGTTGTAAATTATCGTCTGCAAAGCTATGTCGCGGGCTGCGGTATTCGGAGACATTAAAAGGACCATAGTTGATCAGAGATGAAGCTTCTAAGTTGATGTAATTGCCAGTAAGAAGTAGTACAATTCAAGTTTTAGGTATCGATTATTGACTTTTTAGCTGGCTTTGGTCCCTTGGACATTACCTAGGACCTTAAGATTCTGAATGAAAGGAGAACTAGCAGCCGAGTTGCACGGGAGAATGTGAAAAGTGTTCATATCTAGTAAAAACCTGAGAAATCCGTCCGTTTTCGTCATTTGTTATCGAATCGACTTAAGGCCAGATCGTCACATTAGCCGCTCATCTCTCTGAAACGGTTGTACTTATTGTCTGTAAAGCTATGTCGCGTGCTGCGGTATGCGGAGACACTAAAAGCACCATAGTAGAACACAGTTGAAGCTTCTGAGTTGATGTAATAGCCAGTAAGAAGTAGTACAATTCAAGTTTTAGGTATCGATTATTGACTTTTTACCCATCTTTGGTGCCTTGGACATGAGCTAGGAACTTAAGATTTTGCATGAAAGGAGGACAAGAAGCCGCGTAGCACGGAAGAATGTGAAAAGTGTTCATATGTAGTAAAAACCTTAGAAATCCGTCCGTGTTCGTCATTTGTTATCGAATCGACTTAAAGAAAGATCGTCAGATTATCCGCTCTTCTCTCTGAGACGGTTGTACTTATCGTCTGCAAAGCTATGTCGCGTGCTGCGGTAGGCGGAGACACTAAAAGCTCCATAGTAGAACACAGATGAAACTTCTAAGTTGATGTAATAGCCAGTAAGAAGTAGTACAATTGACGTTTTAGGTATCGATTATTGACGTTTTACCCTTCTCTGTTGCCTTGGACATGAGCTAGGAACTTAAGATTTTGCATGAAAGGAGAACTAGCAGCCACGTTGCACGGGAGAATGTGAAAAGTGTTCATATGTAGTAAAAACCTGAGAAATCCGTCCGGTTTCGTCATTTGTTATCGAAACGACTTAAAGCCAGATCGTCACATTGGCCGCTCTATCCGCTGAAACGGTTACATTTATCGTCTGCAAAGCTATGTCGCGTGCTGCGGTATGTGGAGACACTAAAAGCACCATAGTAGAACACAGATGAAGCTTCTAAGTTGATGTAATAGCTAGTAAGTAGTAGTACAATTCAAGATTTAGTTATCGATAAATTACTTTGTAGCTGGCTTTGGTGCCTTGGACAAGAGATAGGTCCTTTAGATTATGCATGAAAGGAGTACTAGAAGCCGAGTTGCATGGGAGAATTTGAAAAGTGTTCATATGTAGTAATAACCTTAGAAATCCGTCCGCTTTCGGCATTTGTTATCGAATCGACTTAAAGCCAGATGGTCTCATTGGGCGCTCTTTTGTCTAAAACGGTTAGATTTATCGTCTGCAAAGCAATGTCGCGTGCTGCGGTATGCGGAGACACTAAAAGCACCATAGTAAAACACAGATGAAGCTTCTAAGTTGATGTAATTGCCAGTAAGAGGTAGTACAATTCAAGTTTTAGGTATCGATTATTGACTTTTTACCTTTTTTTGGTGCCTTGGACATGAGCTAGGACTTTAAGATTCTGCATGAAAGGAGGACTAGCAGCCGAGTTGCAGGGGAGAATGTGAAAAGTTTTCTTATGTAGTAAAAACCTGAGAAATCCGTCCGTGTTCGGCATTTGTTGTCGAATCGACTTAAAGCCTGATCGTCACATTGGCCGCAATTCTCTCTGAAACGGTTGTACTTATCGTCTGCAAAGCTATGTCGCGTGCTGCGGTATGCGGAGACACTAAAAGCACCATAGTAGAACACAGATGAAGCTTCTAATGTAATGTAATAGCCAGTAAGAAGTAGTACAACTCAAGTTTTTGATATCGATTATAGACTTTTTAGCTTTCTTTGGTGCTTTGGACATGAGCTAGGACGTTAAGATTCTGCCTGAATGGAGGTCTAGCAGCCAAGTTGCACCGGAAAACGGTAGTACTTATCGTCTGCAAAGCTATGTCGCGTGTTGCGGTATGCGGAGACACTAAAAGCACCATAGTAGAACACAGATGAAGCTTCTAAGTTGATGTAATAGCCAGTAAGAAGTAGTACAATTCAAGTTTTGGGTATCGATTATTGACTTCTTACCCTTCTTTGGTGCCTTGGACATTAGATAGGAACTTAAGATTTTGCATGAAATGAGGACTAGCATCCGCGTTGCACGGGAGAATGTGAAAAGTGTTCATATGTAGTAAAAACCTTAGAAATCCGTCCAATTTCGTCATTTGTTATCGAATCAACTTAAAAGCAGATGGTCACATTGGCCACTCTTCTCTCTGAGACGGTTGTACTTATCGTCTGCAAAGCTATGTCGCGTGCTGCGGTATGCGGAGACACTTAAAGCTCCGTAGTAGAACACAGATGAAACTTCTAACTTGATGTAATAGAAAGTAAGAAGTAGTACAATTCAAGTTTTAGGTATCGATTATTTATTTTTAGCTGGCTTTGGTGCCTTTTACAAGAGCTAGGCACTTAAGATTTTGCATGAAAAGAGGACTAGCAGCCGCGTTCCACGGGAGAATGTGAAAAGTGTTCATATGTAGTAAAAACCTGAGAAATCCGTTCGTTTTCGTCATTTGTTATCGAATCGACTTAAAGCCTGATCGTCACATTGGCGGCACATCTCTCTGAAACGGTTGTACTTATCGTCTGCAAAGCTATGTCGCGTGCTGCAGTATGCGGTGACACTAAAAGCACCATAGTAGAACACAGATGAAGCTTCTAAGTTGATGTAATAGCCAGTAAGAAGTAGTAAAATTCAAGTTTTAGTCATCGATTATTTACTTTTTAGCTGGCTTTGGTGCCTTGGACATGAGCTAGGACCTTAATATTTTGCATGAAAGGAGGACTAGCAGCCGCGTTGCGCGGGAGAATGTGAAAAGTGTTCATATGTAGTAAAAACCTGATAAATCCGTCCGTTTTCGTCATTTGTTATCGAATCGACTAAAAGCCAGATCGTCACATTTTCCGCTCTTGTGTCTGAAACGGTTACATTTATCGTCTGCAAAGCTATGTCGCGTGATGCGGTATGCGGAAACACTAAAAGCACCATAGTAGAACACAGATGAAGCTTCTAAGTTGATGTATTGGCCAGTAGGAAGTAGTACAATTCAAGTTTTAGTTATCGATTATTGACTTTTTAGCTGGCTTTGGTGGCTTGGACATGAGCTAGGAACTTAAGATTTTGCATGAAAGGAGGACTAGCAGCCGCGTTGCGCGGGAGAATGTGAAAAGTGTTCATATGTAGTAAAAACCTGAGAAATCCGTCCGTGTTCGTCATTTGTTATCGAATCCACTTAAAGCCAGATCGTCACATTGGCCGCTCTTCTGTCTGAAACGGTTACATTTATCGTCTGCAAAGCTATGTCGCGTGCTGCGGTATGTGGAGACACTAAAAGCACCATAGTAGAACACAGATGAAACTTCTAAGTTGATGTAATAGCCAGTAAGAAGTAGTACAATTCAAGTTTTAGGTATCGATTATTGACTTTTTACCCTTCTTTGTTGCCTTGGACATGGGCTAAGAACTTAAGATTTTGCATGAAAGGAGGACTAGCAGCCGCGTTGCGCGGGAGAATGTGAAAAGTGTTCATATGTAGTAAAAACCTCAGAAATCCGTCCGTGTTCGTCATTTGTTATCGAATCCACTTAAAGCCAAATCGTCACATTGGCCGCTCTTCTGTCTGAAACGGTTACATTTATCGTCTGCAAAGCTATGTCGCGTGCTGCGGTATGTGGAGACACTAAAAGCACCATAGTAGAACACAGATCAAGCTTCTAAGTTGATGTAATAGCTAGTAAGTAGTAGTACAATTCAAGTTTTAGTTATCGATAAATTACTTTGTAGTTGGCTTTGGTGCCTTGGACATGAGATAGGTCCTTTAGATTATGCATGAAAGGAGGACTAGAAGCCGAGTTGCATGGGAGAATTTGAAAAGTGTTCATATGTAGTAATAACCTTAGAAATCCGTCCGCTTTCGGCATTTGTTATCGAATCGACTTAAAGCCAGATCGCCTCATTGGGCGCTCTTTTGTCTAAAACGGTTAGATTTATCGTCTGCAAAGCAATGTCGCGTGCTGCGGTATGCGGAGACACTAAAAGCACCATAGTAGAACACAGATGAAGATTCTAAGTTGATGTAATAGCCAGTAAGATGTAGTACAATTTAAGTTTTAGGTATCGATTATTGACTTTTTACCCTTCTTTGGTGCCTTGGACATGAGCTAGGAACTTAAGATTTTGCATGAAAGGAGGACTACAAGCCGCGTAGCACGGGAGATTGTGAAAAGTGTTCATATGTAGTAAAAACCTTAGAAATCCGCCCGCTTTCGTCATTTGTTATCGAATCGACTTAAAGCCAGATCGTCACATTGGCCGCTCTTCTCTCTGAAACGGTTGTACTTATCGTCTGCAAAGCTGTGTCGCGTACTGCGGTATGTGGAGACACTAAAAGCACCATAGTAGAACACAGATGAAGCTTCTAAGTTGATGTAATAGCCAGTAAGAAGTAGTACAATTCAAGTTTTAGGTATCGATTATTGACTTTTTAGCTGGCTTTGGTGCCTTGGACATGAGCTAGGTGATTAAGATTCTGCATGAAAGGAGGACTAGCAGCCGCGTTGCACGGGAGAATGTGAAAAGTGTTCATATGTAGTTAAAGCCTTAGAAATCCGTCAGTTTTCGTCATTTGTTATCGAATCGACTTAAAGCCAGATCGTCACATCGGCCGCTCTTCTCTCTGAAACGGTTGTACTTATCGTCTGCAAAGTTATGTCGTGTGCTGCGGTATGCGGAGACACTAAAAGCTCCATAGTAGAACACAGATGAAACTTCTAAGTTGATGTAATAGCCAGTAAGAAGTAGTACAATTGACGTATTAGGTATCGATTATTGACTTTTTACCCTTCTTTGGTGCCTTGGACATGAGCTAGGAACTTAAGATTTTGCATGAAAGGAGAACTAGCAGCCACGTTGCACGGGAGAATGTGAAAAGTGTTCATATGTAGTAAACACCTCAGAAATCCGTCCGTTTTCGTCATTTGTTATCGAATCGACTTAAAGCCAGATCGACTCATTGGGCGCTGTTTTGTCTAAAACGGTTAGATTTATCGTCTGCAAAGCAATGTCGCGTGCTGCGGTATGCGGAGACACCAAAAGCACCATAGTAGAACACAGTTGAATCTTCTAAGTTGTTGTAATAGCCAGTAAGAAGTAGTACAATTCAAGTTTTCGGTATCGATTACTGACTTTTTAGCTATCTTTGAAGACTTGGACATGAGCTAGGACCTTAACATTCTGCATGAAAGGAGGACTAGCAGCCTAGTTGCACGGGAGAATGTGAAAAATGTTCATATGTAGTAAAAATCTGAAAAATCCGTCCGTTTACGTCATTTGTTATCGAATCGACTTAAAGCCAGATCGTCACATTGGCCTCTCCTCTCTCTGAACCGGTTGTACTTATTGTCTGCAAAGCTATGTCGCGTGCTGCCGTATGCGGAGACACTAAAAGCACCATAGTAGAACACAGATGAAGATTCTAAGTTGATGTAATAGCCAGTAAGAAGTAGTACAATTCAAGTTTTAGGTATCGATTATTGACTTGTTACCCTTCTTTGGTGCCTTGGACATGAGCTAGGAACTTAAGATTTTGCATGAAAGAAGGACTAGCAGCAGCGTTGCACGGGAGAATGTGAAAAGTGTTCATATGTAGTAAAAACCTTAGAAATCCGTCCGCTTTCGTCATTTGTTATCGAATCGACTTAAAGCCAGACTGTCACATTGGCCGCTCTTCTCTCTGAAACGGTTGTACTTATCGTCTGCAAAGTTATGTCGTGTGCCGCGGTATGCGGAGACACTAAAAGCTCCATAGTAGAACACAGATGAATCTTCTAAGTTGATGTAATAGCCAGTAAGAAGCAGTACAATTCAAGTTTTATGTATCGATTATTGACTTTTTACCCTTTTTTGGTGCCTTGGACATGAGATAGGAACTTAAGATTTTGCATGAAAGGAGGACGAGCAACCGCGTTGCACGCGAGAATGTGAAGAGTGTTCATATGTAGTAAAAACCTGAGAAATCCGTCCGTTTTCGTCATTTGTTATCGAATCGACTTAAAGACACATTTACACTGTGGCCGCTCTTCTGTCTGAAACGGTTACATTTATCGTCTGCAAAGCTATGTCGCGTGCTGCGGTGTGCGGAGACACTAAAAGCACCATAGTAGAACACAGATGAAGCTTCTATTTTGATGTAATAGGCAATAAGAAGTAGTACAATTCAAGTTTTAGTTATAGATTATTGACTTTTTTGCTGGCTTTGGTGCCTTGGACATGAGCTAGAACCTTAACATTTTGCATGAAAGGAGGACTAGCAGCCGTGTTGCACGGGAGAATTTGAAAAGTGTTCATATGTAGTAAAAACCTGAGAAATCCGTCCGTGTTCGTCATTTGTTGTCGAATCGACTTAAAGCCTGATCGTCACATTGGCCGCAATTCTCTCTGAAACGGTTGTACTTATCGTCTGCAAAGCTATGTCGCGTGCTGCGGTATGCGGAGACACTAAAAGCACCATAGTAGAACACAGATGAAGCTTCTAATGTAATGTAATAGCCAGTAAGAAGTAGTACAACTCAAGTTTTTGATATCGATTATAGACTTTTTAGCTTTCTTTGGTGCTTTGGACATGAGCTAGGACGTTAAGATTCTGCCTGAATGGAGGTCTAGCAGCCAAGTTGCACCGGAAAACGGTAGTACTTATCGTCTGCAAAGCTATGTCGCGTGTTGCGGTATGCGGAGACACTAAAAGCACCATAGTAGAACACAGATGAAGCTTCTAAGTTGATGTAATAGCCAGTAAGAAGTAGTACAATTCAAGTTTTGGGTATCGATTATTGACTTCTTACCCTTCTTTGGTGCCTTGGACATTAGATAGGAACTTAAGATTTTGCATGAAATGAGGACTAGCATCCGCGTTGCACGGGAGAATGTGAAAAGTGTTCATATGTAGTAAAAACCTTAGAAATCCGTCCAACTTCGTCATTTGTTATCGAATCAACTTAAAAGCAGATGGTCACATTGGCCACTCTTCTCTCTGAGACGGTTGTACTTATCGTCTGCAAAGCTATGTCGCGTGCTGCGGTATGCGGAGACACTTAAAGCTCCGTAGTAGAACACAGATGAAACTTCTAACTTGATGTAATAGAAAGTAAGAAGTAGTACAATTCAAGTTTTAGGTATCGATTATTTATTTTTAGCTGGCTTTGGTGCCTTGGACAAGAGCTAGGCACTTAAGATTTTGCATGAAAAGAGGACTAGCAGCCGCGTTCCACGGGAGAATGTGAAAAGTGTTCATATGTAGTAAAAACCTGAGAAATCCGTTCGTTTTCGTCATTTGTTATCGAATCGACTTAGAGCCTGATCGTCACATTGGCGGCACATCTCTCTGAAACGGTTGTACTTATCGTCTGCAAAGCTATGTCGCGTGCTGCAGTATGCGGTGACACTAAAAGCACCATAGTAGAACACAGATGAAGCTTCTAAGTTGATGTAATAGCCAGTAAGAAGTAGTAAAATTCAAGTTTTAGTCATCGATTATTTACTTTTTAGCTGGCTTTGGTGCCTTGGACATGAGCTAGGACCTTAACATTTTGCATGAAAGGAGGACTAGCAGCCGCGTTGCGCGGGAGAATGTGAAAAGTGTTCATATGTAGTAAAAACCTGATAAATCCGTCCGTTTTCGTCATTTGTTATCGAATCGACTAAAAGCCAGATCGTCACATTTTCCGCTCTTGTGTCTGAAACGGTTACATTTATCGTCTGCAAAGCTATGTCGCGTGCTGCGGTATGCGGAGACACTAAAAGCTCCGTAGTAGAACGCAGATGAAACTTCTAAGTTGATGTAATAGAAAGTAAGAAGTAGTACAATTCAAGTATTAGGTATCGATTATTGACTTTTTACCCTTCTTTGGTGCCTCGGACATGAGCTAGGAACTTAAGATTTTGCATGAAAGGAGGACTAGCAGCCGAGTTGCACGGGAGAATGTGAAAAGTGTTTATATGTAGTAAACACCTGAGAAATCCGTCCGTTTTCGTCATTTCTTATCGAATCGACCTAAAGCCAGATCGTCACATTGGCCGCTTTTCTCTCTGAGACGGTTACATTTATCGTCTGCAAAGCTATGTCGCGTGCTGCGGTATGCGGAAACACTAAAAGCACCATAGTAGAACACAGATGAAGCTTCTAAGTTGATGTAATGGCCAGTAGGAAGTAGTACAATTCAAGTTTTAGTTATCGATTATTGACTTTTTAGCTGGCTTTGGTGGCTTGGACATGTTCTAGGAACTTAAGATTTTGCATGAAAGGAGGACTAGCAGCCGCGTTGCGCGGGAGAATGTGAAAAGTGTTAATATGTAGTAAAAACCTGAGAAATCCGTCCGTGTTCGTCATTTGTTATCGAATCCACTTAAAGCCAGATCGTCACATTGGCCGCTCTTCTGTCTGAAACGGTTACATTTATCGTCTGCAAAGCTATGTCGCGTGCTGCGGTATGTGGAGACACTAGAAGCACCATAGTAGAACACAGATGAAACTTCTAAGTTGATGTAATAGCCAGTAAGAAGTAGTACAATTCAAGTTTTAGGTATCGATTATTGACTTTTTACCCTTCTTTGTTGCCTTGGACATGGGCTAAGAACTTAAGATTTTGCATGAAAGGAGGACTAGCAGCCGCGTTGCGCGGGAGAATGTGAAAAGTGTTCATATGTAGTAAAAACCTCAGAAATCCGTCCGTGTTCGTCATTTGTTATCGAATCCACTTAAAGCCAGATCGTCACATTGGCCGCTCTTCTGTCTGAAACGGTTACATTTATCGTCTGCAAAGCTATGTCGCGTGCTGCGGTATGTGGAGACACTAAAAGCACCATAGTAGAACACAGATCAAGCTTCTAAGTTGATGTAATAGCTAATAAGTAGTAGTACAATTCAAGTTTTAGTTATCGATAAATTACTTTGTAGTTGGCTTTGGTGCCTTGGACATGAGATAGGTCCTTTAGATTATGCATGAAAGGAGGACTAGAAGCCGAGTTGCATGGGAGAATTTGAAAAGTGTTCATATGTAGTAATAACCTTAGAAATCCGTCCGCTTTCGGCATTTGTTATCGAATCGACTTAAAGCCAGATCGTCTCATTGGGCGCTCTTTTGTCTAAAACGGTTAGATTTATCGTCTGCAAAGCAATGTCGCGTGCTGCGGTATGCGGAGACACTAAAAGCACCATAGTAGAACACAGATGAAGATTCTAAGTTGATGTAATAGCCAGTAAGATGTAGTACAATTTAAGTTTTAGGTATCGATTATTGACTTTTTACCCTTCTTTGGTGCCTTGGACATGAGCTAGGAACTTAAGATTGTGCATGAAAGGAGGACTACAAGCCGCGTAGCACGGGAGATTGTGAAAAGTGTTCATATGTAGTAAAAACCTTAGAAATCCGCCCGCTTTCATCATTTGTTATCGAATCGACTTAAAGCCAGATCGTCACATTGGCCGCTCTTCTCTCTGAAACGGTTGTACTTATCGTCTGCAAAGCTGTGTCGCGTACTGCGGTATGTGGAGACACTAAAAGCACCATAGTAGAACACAGATGAAGCTTCTAAGTTGATGTAATAGCCAGTAGAAGTAGTACAATTCAAGTTTTAGGTATCGATTATTGACTTTTTAGCTGGCTTTGGTGCCTTGGACATGAGCTAGGTGATTAAGATTCTGCATGAAAGGAGGACTAGCAGCCGCGTTGCACGGGAGAATGTGAAAAGTGTTCATATGTAGTTAAAGCCTTAGAAATCCGTCAGTTTTCGTCATTTGTTATCGAATCGACTTAAAGCCAGATCGTCACATCGGCCGCTCTTCTCTCTGAAACGGTTGTACTTATCGTCTGCAAAGTTATGTCGTGTGCTGCGGTATGCGGAGAAACTAAAAGCTCCATAGTAGAACACAGATGAAACTTCTAAGTTGATGTAATAGCCAGTAAGAAGTAGTACAATTGACGTTTTAGGTATCGATTATTGACTTTTTACCCTTCTTTGGTGCCTTGGACATGAGCTAGGAACTTAAGATTTTGCATGAAAGGAGAACTAGCAGCCACGTTGCACGGGAGAATGTGAAAAGTGTTCATATGTAGTAAACACCTCAGAAATTCGTCCGTTTTCGTCATTTGTTATCGAATCGACTTAAAGCCAGATCGACTCATTGGGCGCTGTTTTGTCTAAAACGGTTAGATTTATCGTCTGCAAAGCAATGTCGCGTGCTGCGGTATGCGGAGACACCAAAAGCACCATAGTAGAACACAGTTGAATCTTCTAAGTTGTTGTAATAGCCAGTAAGAAGTAGTACAATTCAAGTTTTCGGTATCGATTACTGACTTTTTAGCTATCTTTGAAGACTTGGACATGAGCTAGGACCTTAACATTCTGCATGAAAGGAGGACTAGCAGCCGAGTTGCACGGGAGAATGTGAAAAGTGTTCATATGTAGTAAAAATCTGAAAAATCCGTCCGTTTACGTCATTTGTTATCGAATCGACTTAAAGCCAGATCGTCACATTGGCCTCTCCTGTCTCTGAACCGGTTGTACTTATTGTCTGCAAAGCTATGTCGCGTGCTGCCGTATGCGGAGACACTAAAAGCACCATAGTAGAACACAGATGAAGATTCTAAGTTGATGTAATAGCCAGTAAGAAGTAGTACAATTCAAGTTTTAGGTATCGATTATTGACTTTTTTCCATTCTTTGGTGCCTTGGACATGAGCTAGGAACTTAAGATTTTGCATGAAAGAAGGACTAGCAGCCGCGTTGCACGGGAGAATGTGAAAAGTGTTCATATGTAGTAAAAACCTTAGAAATCCGTCCGCTTTCGTCATTTGTTATCGAATCGACTTAAAGCCAGATCGTCACATTGGCCGCTCTTCTCTCTGAGACTGTTGTAGTTATCGTCTGCAAAGCTGTGTCGCGTGCTGCGGTATGTGGAGACACTAAAAGCACCATAGTAGAACACAGATCAAGCTTCTAAGTTGATGTAATAGCTAATAAGTAGTAGTACAATTCAAGTTTTAGTTATCGATAAATTACTTTGTAGTTGGCTTTGGTGCCTTGGACATGAGATAGGTCCTTTAGATTATGCATGAAAGGAGGACTAGAAGCCGAGTTGCATGGGAGAATTTGAAAAGTGTTCATATGTAGTAATAACCTTAGAAATCCGTCCGCTTTCGGCATTTGTTATCGAATCGACTTAAAGCCAGATCGTCTCATTGGGCGCTCTTTTGTCTAAAACGGTTAGATTTATCGTCTGCAAAGCAATGTCGCGTGCTGCGGTATGCGGAGACACTAAAAGCACCATAGTAGAACACAGATGAAGATTCTAAGTTGATGTAATAGCCAGTAAGATGTAGTACAATTTAAGTTTTAGGTATCGATTATTGACTTTTTACCCTTCTTTGGTGCCTTGGACATGAGCTAGGAACTTAAGATTTTGCATGAAAGGAGGACTACAAGCCGCGTAGCACGGGAGATTGTGAAAAGTGTTCATATGTAGTAAAAACCTGAGAAATCCGTCCGTTTTCGTCATTTGTTATCGAATCGACTTAAAGACACATTTACACTGTGGCCGCTCTTCTGTCTGAAACGGTTACATGTATCGTCTGCAAAGCTATGTCGCGTGCTGCGGTGTGCGGAGACACTAAAAGCACCCTAGTAGAACACAGATGAAGCTTCTATTTTGATGTAATAGGCAATAAGAAGTAGTACAATTCAAGTTTTAGTTATAGATTATTGACTTTTTTGCTGGCTTTGGTGCCTTGGACATGAGCTAGAACCTTAACATTTTGCATGAAAGTAGGACTAGCAGCCGTGTTGCACGGGAGAATTTGAAAAGTGTTCATATGTAGTAAAAACCTGAGTAATCCGTCCGACTTCGTCACTTGTTATCGAATCGAATTAAAGCCAGATCGTCACATTGACCGCTCTCTTCTCTGAAACGATTGTACTTATCGTCTGCAAAGCTATGTCGCGTGCTGCGGTATGCGGAGACACTAAAAGCACCACAATGTATCACAGAACAAGCTTCTATGTTGATGTGATAGACGGTAAGAAGCAGTTCAATTCAAATTCTAGTTATCGATTATTGACTTTTTAGAGGGCTTTTGTGCCTTGGCCATGAGCTAGCACCTTACGATTTTTCATGAGGGAGTTCTAGCAGCAGCGTTGCACGGGGGAATGTGAAAAATGTTCATATATAGTGAAAATCTGAGAAAGCCACCACTTCTCGTCATTTCCTATCGAATAGACATTTGCCAGATCGTCATATAGGCGGCTCGTCTCCCTGAAACGGTTACATTTTTCGTGTGCAAAGCTATGCCGCGTGCTGCGGTATGCGGAGACACTAAAAGCACCATAATGGAACACAGATGAAGCTTCTAAGTTGATGTGATAGCCAAAACGAAGCAGTATAATTCAAGTTTTAGTTATCGATTATTGAGTTTTTAGACGTCTCTGGTGCCTTGGACATAAGCTAGGACCTTACGATTTTGAATGAAGGGAGGTCTAGCAGCCGCGTTGCACGGGAGAATGTGAAAAGTGTTCATGTGTGGTGAAAACCTGAGAAATCCGCCCGTTTGCGTCATTTGCTATCGAATCCACTTAAAGCCAGATCGTCACATTGGCCGCTCTTCTGTCTGAAACGGTTACATTTATCGTCTGCAAAGCTATGTCGCGTGGTGCGGTATGTGGAGACACTAAAAGCACCATAGTAGAACACAGATCAAGCTTCTAAGTTGATGTAATAGCTAATAAGTAGTAGTACAATTCAAGTTTTAGTTATCGATAAATTACTTTGTAGTTGGCATTGGTGCCTTGGACATGAGATAGGTCCTTTAGATTATGCATGAAAGGAGGACTAGAAGCCGAGTTGCATGGGAGAATTTGAAAAGTGTTCATATGTAGTAATAACCTTAGAAATCCGTCCGCTTTCGGCATTTGTTATCGAATCGACTTAAAGCCAGATCGTCTCATTGGGCGCTCTTTTGTCTAAAACGGTTAGATTTATCGTCTGCAAAGCAATGTCGCGTGCTGCGGTATGCGGAGACACTAAAAGCACCATAGTAGAACACAGATGAAGATTCTAAGTTGATGTAATAGCCAGTAAGATGTAGTACAATTTAAGTTTTAGGTATCGATTATTGACTTTTTACCCTTCTTTGGTGCCTTGGACATGAGCTAGGAACTTAAGATTTTGCATGAAAGGAGGACTACAAGCCGCGTAGCACGGGAGATTGTGAAAAGTGTTCATATGTAGTAAAAACCTGAGAAATCCGTCCGTTTTCGTCATTTGTTATCGAATCGACTTAAAGACACATTTACACTGTGGCCGCTCTTCTGTCTGAAACGGTTACATTTATCGTCTGCAAAGCTATGTCGCGTGCTGCGGTGTGCGGAGACACTAAAAGCACCATAGTAGAACACAGATGAAGCTTCTATTTTGATGTAATAGGCAATAAGAAGTAGTACAATTCAAGTTTTAGTTATAGATTATTGACTTTTTTGCTGGCTTTGGTGCCTTGGACATGAGCTAGAACCTTAACATTTTGCATGAAAGTAGGACTAGCAGCCGTGTTGCACGGGAGAATTTGAAAAGTGTTCATATGTAGTAAAAACCTGAGTAATCCGTCCGACTTCGTCACTTGTTATCGAATCGAATTAAAGCCAGATCGTCACATTGACCGCTCTCTTCTCTGAAACGATTGTACTTATCGTCTGCAAAGCTATGTCGCGTGCTGCGGTATGCGGAAACACTAAAAGCACCATAGCAGAACACAGATGAAGCTTCTAAGTTGATGTAATAGCCAGTAAGAAGTAGTACAATTCAAGTTTTAGTTACCGATTATTGACTTTTTTGCTGGCTTTGGTGCCTTGGACATGAGCTAGGAACTTAAGATTTTGCATGAAAGGAGGACTAGCAGCCGCGTTGCACGGGAGAATGTGAAAAGTGTTCATATGTAGTAAATGCCTTAGAAATCCGTCAGTTTTCGTCATTTGTTATCGAATCGACTTAAAGCCAGATCGTCACATTGGCCGCTCATTTCTCTGAAACGGTTGTACTTATCGTCTGCAAAGTTATGTCGCGTGCTGCGGTATGCGGAGACACTAAAAGCTCCATAGTAGAACACAGATGAAACTTCTAAGTTGATGTAATTGCCAGGAAGAAGTAGTACAATTCATGTTTTAGGTATCGATTATTGACTTTTTAACCTTCTATGGTGCCTTGGACATGAGCTAGGAACTTAAGATTTTGCATGAAAGAGGGACTAGCAGCCGCGTTGCGCGGGAGAATGTGAAAAGTGTTCATATGTAGTAAAAACCTGAGAAATCCGTCCGTTTTCGTCATTTGTTATCGAATCGACTTAAAGCCAGGTCGTCACATTGGCGGCTCTTCTGTCTGAAACGGTTACATTTATCGTCTGCAAAGCTATGTCGCGTGCTGCGGTATGCGGAGACACTAAAAGCACCACAATGTATCACAGAACAAGCTTCTATGTTGATGTGATAGACGGTAAGAAGCAGTTCAATTCAAATTCTAGTTATCGATTATTGACTTTTTAGAGGGCTTTTGTGCCTTGGCCATGAGCTAGCACCTTACGATTTTTCATGAGGGAGTTCTAGCAGCAGCGTTGCACGGGGGAATGTGAAAAATGTTCATATATAGTGAAAATCTGAGAAAGCCACCCCTTCTCGTCATTTCCTATCGAATAGACATTTGCCAGATCGTCATATAGGCGGCTCGTCTCCCTGAAACGGTTACATTTTTCGTGTGCAAAGCTATGCCGCGTGCTGCGGTATGCGGAGACACTAAAAGCACCATAATGGAACACAGATGAAGCTTCTAAGTTGATGTGATAGCCAAAACGAAGCAGTATAATTCAAGTTTTAGTTATCGATTATTGAGTTTTTAGACGTCTCTGGTGCCTTGGACATAAGCTAGGACCTTACGATTTTGAATGAAGGGAGGTCTAGCAGCCGCGTTGCACGGGAGAATGTGAAAAGTGTTCATGTGTGGGGAAAACCTGAGAAATCCGCCCGTTTGCGTCATTTGCTATCGAATCGACTTAATGCCAGATCCTCATATTGCCCGCTATTCTCTCTGAAATGATTACGTTTATAGTGTGCAAAGCTATGTCGCGTGCTGCGGTATGCGGAGACACTAAAAGCACCATAACAGAACACAGAAGAATCATCTATGATGATGTGATAGCCAGTACGAAGCAGTACAATTCAAGTTTTATCTATCAATTATTGACTTTTGAGACGGCTTTGGTTATTTAGACATGAGTTACGACCTTAAGATATTGCAGGAAGATAGGTCTAGGAGCTGCGTTGCACAGGGTAATGTGAAAAGTGTTCATATGTAGTGGCAACCTGAGAAATCCGCCCGTTTTCGTCATTTGCTATCCAATCGACTTAATGCCAGATCGTCATATTGCCCGCTATTCTATCTGAAATGGTTACATGTATCGTGTGCAAAGCTATGTCGCGTGTTGCGGTATGCGCAGACACTAAAAGCACCATAACAGAACACAGATGAAGCTTCTATGATGATGTGATTGCCAGTACGAAGCAGTACAATTCAAGATTTAGCTATCGATTATTGACTTTTTAGACTGCTTTGGTTCCTTTGACATGAGCTACGACCTTAAGACATTGCATGGAGGGAGATCTAGGAACTGCGTTGAACGGGGGAATGTGAAAAGTGTTCATATGTAGTGAAAATCTGATAAATCCGCCCGTTTTTGTCATTTGCTATCGAATCGACTTAAAACCTTATCGTCATAGTGCACGCTATTCTCTGTGAAACCGTTACATTTATCGTGTGCAAAGCTATGTCGCGTGCTGCGGTATGCGGACACACTAAAAGTACCATAATAGAACCCAGGAGAGGCTTCTAAGTTGATGTGATAGCTAGTACGAAGCAGTACAATTCAAGTTTTAGTTATCGGTTATTGACTTTTTAGGCTGCTTTGGTGCCTTGGACATTAGCTAGGACATTACGACCTTGCATGAAGGGGGGTGTAGCAGCCGCGTTGCACGGGAGAATGTGAAAACTGTTCATATGCATTGAAAACCTGAGAAATCCGCTCGTTTTCGTCATTTGCTATCGAATCGACTTAATGCCAGATCGTCATATTGGCTGGTATTCTCTCTGAAACGGTTACATTTATCGTGTGTAAAGCACTGTCGCTGCTGCGGTATGCGAAGATACTAAAAGCACCGTAATAGAACACAGAAAAAGCTTCTAAGTTGCTGTGATAGCCAGTAAGAAGCAGTACAATTAAAGTTTTAGATATCGATTATTGACTTCTTAGATGGCTTTGGTGCCTTGGACATGAGCTGGGACCTTAATATTTTGCATGAAGGGTGATATAGCAGCCGCGTTGCACGGGGGAATGTGAAAAGTGTTCATATGTAGTGAAACCTGAGAAATCCGTCCGGTTGCGTCATTTGTTATCGAATCGACTTAAAGCCAGATCGTCACATTGGCGGCTCTTCTGTCTGAAACGGTTACATTTATCGTCTGCAAAGCTATGTCGCGTGCTGCGGTATGCGAAGACACTAAAAGAACCATAGTAGAACACAAATGACACTTTTAAGTTGATGTAATAGCCAGTAAGAAGCAGTACAATTCAAGTTTTATGTATCGATTATTGACTTTTTACCCTTCTTTGGTGCCTTGGACGTGAGCTAGGAACTTAAGATTTTGCATGAAAGGAGGACGAGCAGCCGCGTTGCACGGGAGAATTTGAAAAGTGTTCATCTGTAGTAAAAACCTGAGAAATCCGTCCGATTTCGTCATTTGTTATCGAATCGACTTAAAGCCAGATCATCACATTGACCGCTCTTCTCTCTCAAACGATTGTACTTATCGTCTGCAAAGCAATGTCGCGTGCTGCGGTATGCGGAAACACTAAAAGCACCATAACAGAACACAGATGAAGCTTCTAAGTTGATGTAATAGCCAGTAAGAAGTAGTACAATTCAAGTTTTAGTTACCGATTATTGACTTTTTTGCTGGCTTTGGTGCCTTGGACATGAGCTAGGAACTTAAGATTTTGCAAGAATGGAGGACTAGCAGCCGCGTTGCACGGGAGAATGTGAAAAGTGTTCATATGTAGTAAGAACCTGAGAAATCCGTCCGTTTTCGTCATTTGTTATCGAATCGACTTAAAGCCAGATCGTCACATTGGCCGCTCTTGTCTCTGAAACGGATGTACTTATCGTCTGCAAAGTTATGTCGCGTGCTGCGGTATGCGGAGACACTAAAAGCTCCATAGTAGAACACAGATGAAACTTCTAAGTTGATGTAATAGCCAGGAAGAAGTAGTACAATTCATGTTTTAGGTATTGATTATTGACTTTTTAACCTTCTTTGGTGCCTTGGACATGAGCTAGGAACTTAGGAATTTGCATGAAAGAGGGACTAGCAGCCGCGTTGCACGGGAGAATGTGAAAACTGTTCATATGTAGTAAAAACCTGAGAAATCCGTCCGTTTTCGTCATTTGTTATCGAATCGACTTAAAGCCAGATCGTCACATTGGCGGCTCTTCTGTCTGAAACGGTTACATTTATCGTCTGCAAAGCTATGTCGCGTGCTGCGGGATGCGGAGACACTAAAAGCACCATAGTAGAACACAGATGAAGCTTCTAAGTTGATGTAATAGCCAGTAAGAAGTAGTACAATTCAAGTTTTAGTTATCGATTATTTACTTTTTAGACGGCTTTGGTGCCTTGGACAAGAGCTAGGCACTTAAGATTTTGCATGAAAGGAGGACTAGCAGCCGCGTTGCGCGGGAGAATGTGAAAAGTGTTCATATGTAGTAATAACCTGAGAAATCCGTCCCTGTTCGTCATTTGTTGTCGAATCGACTTAAAGCCAGATCGACCCATAGGCGGCTCTTCTGTCTGAAACGGTTACATTTATCGTCTGCAAAGCTATGTCGCGTGCTGCGTGATGCGGAGACACTAAAAGCACCATAGTAGAACACAGATGAAGCTTCTAAGTTGATGTAATAGCCAGTAAGAAGTAGTACAATTCAAGTTTTAGGTATCGATTATTGACTTTTTACCCTTCTTTGGTGCCTTGGACATGAGCTAGGAACTTAAGATTTTGCGTGAAGGGAGGTCTAGCAGCCGCGTTGCACGGGGGAATGTGAAAAGTGTTCATATGTAGAGAAAACCTGAGAGATCCGCCCGTTTCCGTCATTTGCTATCGAATCCACTTAATGCGAGATCGTCATATTGGCCGCTCTTCTCTCTGAAACGGTTACATTTATCGTGTGCAAAGCTATGCAGCGTGCTGCGGTATGCGGAGACACTAAAAGCACCATAATGGAACACAGATTAAGCTCCTAAGTTGATGTGATAGCCAAAACGAAGCAGTATAATTCAAGTTTTAGTTATCGATTATTGACTTTTTAGACGTCTTTGGTGCCTTGGACATGAGCTACGACCTTAAGATGCTGCATGAAGGGAGGACTAGGAGCTGCGTTGCACGGGGGAATGTGAAATGTGTTCATATGTACTGAATACTTGAGAAATCCGTCCGTTTTCGTCATTTGCTATCGAATCGACATTATAACAGATCGTCATATTGCCCACTATTCTCTCTGAAATGGTTTCATTTGTCGTATGCAGAGCTATGTCGCGTGCTGCGGTATGCGGAGGCATTAAGAGCACCAGAATAGAACACAGAAGAAGCTTCTCAGTTAATGTGATAGACAGTACTAAGCAGTACAGTTCAAGTTTTAGTTATCGATTATTGACTTTTTAGATTGCTTTGGTGCCTTGGACATAAGCTAGGACCTTACTATTTTGAATGAAGGGAGGTCTAGCAGCCGCGTTGCACGGGAGAATGTGAAAAGTGTTCATATGTATTGAAAACCTGAGAAATCCGCTCGTTTTCGTCATTTTCTATCGAATCGACTTAATGCCAGATCGTCATATTGGCCGCTCTTCTCTCTGAAAAGTTACATTTATCGTGTGCAAAGCTATGTTGCGTGCTGCGGTATGCGGAGACACTAAAAGCAACATAATAGAACACAGATGAAGCTTCGAAGTTGATGTGATAGCCTGAACGAAATAGTACAATTCAAGTTTTCGTTATAGATTATTTACTTTTTACACGATTTTGGTGCCTTGGACATGAGCTAGGACATTACGACCTTTAATGAAGGGGGGTCTAGCAGCCGCGTTGCACGGGAGAATGTGAAAACTGTTCATATGCATTGAAAACCTGAGAAATCCGCTCGTTTTCGTCATTTGCTACCGAATCGACTTAATGCCAAATCGACATATTGGCCGGTATTCTCTCTGAAACGGTTACATTTATCGTGTGCAAAGCACTGTCGCTGCTGCGGTATGCGGAGACACTAAAAGCACCATAATAGAACACAGAAGAAGCTTCTAAATTGATGTGATAGCTAGGACAAAGCAGTACAATTAAAGTTTTAGATATCCATTATAGAATTTTTAGACGGCTTTGGTGGATTGGACTTGAGCTGGGACAGTACGATTTTGCATACAGTGAGGTCTAGCAACCGCGTTGCACGGGAGAAGGTGAAATGTGTT
This sequence comes from Schistocerca gregaria, assembly GCF_023897955.1. Classification (NCBI taxonomy): domain Eukaryota; kingdom Metazoa; phylum Arthropoda; class Insecta; order Orthoptera; family Acrididae; genus Schistocerca; species Schistocerca gregaria. The sequence goes on from NC_064925.1 coordinate 588,287,647, forward strand.
CATAATCTGTGAAAACCAGAGAAATCCGCCCGTTTTCTTCATTTGCTATCGAATCAACTTAATGCCAGATCGTCATATTGGTTGTGCTTCTCTCTGAAACGGCAACATTTATCGTGTGCAAAGCTATGACGCGTGCTGCGGTATGCGGAAACACTAAAAGCATCATAATAGAACACAGAAGAAGTTTCTAAGTTGATGAGATAGTCAGTACTAAGCAGTACAATTGAAGTTTTAAGTATCGATTATTGACTTTTCAGAAGATTTTATGACTTGGGCATGAGCTAGGATCTTACGACCTAGCATGAATGGAGGTTTAGCAACCGCGTTGGACGGGGGAATGGGAAAAGTGTTCATATGTAGTGTAAACGTAAGAAATCCGCCTGTTTTCGTCATTTGATATCGAATCGACTTAATGCCAGGTCGTCATATTGATTGCTATTCTCTCTGAAACCGTTACATTTATCGTGTGCAAAGCTATGTCTCGTGCTGCGGTATGCGGAAACATTAAAAGCACCATAGTAGAACACAGAAGAAGCTTCTAAGTTGAAGCAATAGCCAGTAAGAAGTAGTACAATTCAAGATTTAGAAATCGATTATTCACCTCTTAGCCGGCTTTGGTGGCTTGGACATGACCTAGGACCTTAAATTATGCATGAAAGGAGGACTAGCAGCGGCGTTGCACGGGAGAATCTGAAAAGTGTTCATATGTAGTAAAAACCTGAGAAAACCGTCCGTTTTCGTCATTTGTTATCGAATCGACTTAAAGCCAGATCGTCACATTGGCCGCTTTTCTCTCTGAAACAGTTACATTCATCGTCTGCAAAGCTATGTCACGTGCTGCGGTATGCGGAGACTCTAAAAGCACCATAGTAGAACACAGAAGAAGCTTCTAAGTTGAAGTAATAACCAGTAAGAAGTAGTACAATTCAAGTTTTAGTTATTGATTATTCACTTTTTAGCCGGCTTGGGTGGCTTGGACATGAGGTGGAACCTTACGATTTTGCATGAAAGTAGGACTAGCAGCCGCGTTGCACGGGAGAATGTGAAAAGTGTTCATACGTAGTAAAAACCTGAGACATCCGTCCGTTTTCGTCATTTGTTATCGAATCGACTTAAAGCCAGATCGTCACATTGGCCGCTTTTCTCTCTGAGACGGTTACATTTATCGTCTGCAAAGCTATGTCTCGTGCTGCGGTATGCGGAAACATTAAAAGCACCATAGTAGAACACAGAAGAAGCTTCTAAGTTGAAGCAATAGCCAGTAAGAAGTAGTACAATTCAAGATTTAGAAATCGATTATTCACCTCTTAGCCGGCTTTGGTGGCTTGGACATGACCTAGGACCTTAAATTATGCATGAAAGGAGGACTAGCAGCGGCGTTGCACGGGAGAATCTGAAAAGTGTTCATATGTAGTAAAAACCTGAGAAATCCGTCCGTATTCGTCATTTATTAACGAATCGACTTAAAGCCAGATCGTCATATTGGCCGCTTTTCTCTCTTTGATGGTTACATTAATCGTCTGCAAAGATATGTCGCGAACTGCGGTAAGCGGAGACACTAAAAGCACCATAGTACAATACAGAAGAAGTTTCTAAGTTGAAGTAATAGCCAGTAAGAAGTAGTACTATTCAAGTTTTTGTTGTCGATTATTCACTTTTTAGCCGGCTTGGGTGGCTTGGACATGAGGTGGAACCTTACGATTTTGCATGAAAGTAGGACTAGCAGCCGCGTTGCACGGGAGAATGTGAAAAGTGTTCATACGTAGTAAAAACCTGAGACATCCGTCCGTTTTCGTCATTTGTTATCGAATCGACTTAAAGCCAGATCGTCACATTGGCCGCTTTTCTCTCTGAGACGGATACATTTATCATCTGCAAAGCTATGTCGCGTGCTGCAGTATGCGGAGACACTAAATGCACCAAAGTAGAACACAGAAGGAGCTTCTAAGTTGAAGCAATAGCCAGTCAGAAGTAGTACAATTCAAGATTTAGTTATCGATTATTCACCTCTTAGCCGGCTTTGGTGGCTTGGACATGACCTAGGACCTTAAGATTTTGCATGAAAGGAGGACTAGCAGCCGCGTTGCATGGGAGAATGTGAAATGTGTTCATATGTAGTAAAAACCTGAGAAATCCGCCCATTTTCGTCATTTGTTATCGAATCGACTTAAAGCCAGATCGTCACATTGGCCGCTTTTCTCTCTGAGACGGATACATTTATCATCTGCAAAGCTATGTCGCGTGCTGCAGTATGCGGAGACACTAAATGCACCAAAGTAGAACACAGAAGGAGCTTCTAAGTTGAAGTAATAGCCAGTAAGAAGTAGTACAATTCAAGTTTTAGTTATCGATTATTCTTGTTTTAGCCGGCTTTGGTGGCTTGGACATGACCTAGGACCTTAAGATTTTGCATGAAAGGAGTACTTGCAGCCGCGTTGCATGGGGGAATGTGAAAAGTGTTCATATGTAGTAAAAACCTGAGAAATCCGTCCGTTTTCGTCATTTGTTATCGAATCGATTTAAAGCCAGATCGTCACACTGGCCGCTCTTCTCTCTGAAACGGTTACATTTATTGTCTGCAAAGCTATGTCGCGTGCTGCGGTATGCGGAAACACTAAAAACAGCATAGTAGAACACAGAAGAAGCTTCTAAGTTGAAGTAATAGCCAGTAAGAAGTAGTACAATTCAAGTTTTAGTTGTCGATTATTCACTTTTTAGCCGGCTTTGGTGGCTTGGACATGACCTAGGACCATAAGATTTCGCATGAAAGGAGGACTAGCAGCCGCGTTGCACGGGAGAATGTGAAAAGTGTTCATATGTAGTAAAAACCTGAGAAATCCGTCCGTTTTCGTCATTTGTTATCGAATCGATTTAAAGCCAGATCGTCACACTGGCCTCTCTTCTCTCTGAAACGGTTACATTTATTCTCTGCAAAGCTATGTCGCGTGCTGCGGTATGCGGAAACACTAAAAGCACCATAGTAGAACACAGAAGAAGCTTCTAAGTTGAAGTAACAGCCAGTAAGAAGTAGTACAATTCAAGTTTTAGTTGCCGATTATTCACTTTTTAGCCGGCTTTGGTGGCTTGGACATGACCTAGGACCATAAGATTTCGCATGAAAGGAGGACTAGCAGCCGCGTTGCACGGGAGAATGTGAAAAGTGTTCATATGTAGTAAAAACCAGAGAAATCCGTCCGTTTTCGTCATTTGTTATCGAATCGACTTAAAGCCAGATCGTCATATTGGCCGCTTTTCTCTCTGAGACGGTTACATTAATCGTCTGCAAAGCTATGTCGCGAGTGGTGGTGGTTAGAGTTTAACGTCCCGTCGACAACGAGGTCATTAGAGACGGAGCGCAAGCTCGGGTTAGGGAAGGATTGGGAAGGAAATCGGCCGTGCCCTTTCAAAGGAACCATCCCGGCATTTGCCTGGAACGATTTATTGAAATCACGAAAAACCTAAATCAGGATGGCCGGAGACGGGATTGAACCGTCGTCCTCCCGAATGCGAGTCTAGTGTGCTAACCAGCTATGTCGCGAACTGCGGTATGCGGAGACACTAAAAGCACCATAGTACAACACAGAAGAAGCTTCTAAGTTGAAGTAATAGCCAGTAAGAAGTAGTACAATTCAAGTTTTAGTTATCGATAATTCACTTTTTAGCCGGCTTTGGAGGCTTGGACGTGAGGTGGAACCTTAAGATTTTGCATGAAAGGAGGATTAGCAGCGGCGTTGCATGGGAGAATGTGAAATGTGTTCATATGCAGTAAAAACCTGAGAAATCCGTCCGTTTTCGTCATTTGTTATCGAATCGACTTAAAGCCAGATCGTCACGTTGGCCGCTTTTCTCTCTGAGACGGATACATTTATCGTCTGCAAAGCTATGTCGCGTGCTGCGGAATGCGGAGACACTAAAAGCACCATAGTAGAACACAGAAGGAGCTTCTAAGTTGAAGTAATAGCCAGTAAGAAGTAGTACAATTCAAGTTTTAGTTATCGATTATTCTTTTTTTAGCCGGCTTTGGTGGCTTGGACATGACCTAGGACCTTAAGATTTTGCATGAAAGGAGGACTAGCAGCGGCGTTGCACGGGAGAATCTGAAAAGTGTTCATATGTAGTAAAAAATGAGACATCCGTCCGTTTTCGTCATTTGTTATCGAATCGACTTAAAATCAGATCGTCACATTGGCCGCTTTTCGCTCTGAGACGGTTACATTTATCGTCTGCAAAGCTATGTCGCGTGCTGCGGTATGCGGAAACACTAAAAGCACCATAGTAGAACACAGAAGAGGCTTCTAAGTTGAAGCAATAGCCAGTAAGAAGTAGTACAATTGAAGTTTTAGTTGTCGATTAATCACTTTTTATCCGGCTTTGGTGGCTTGGACATGACCTAGGACCATAAGATTTCGCATGAAAGGAGGACTAGCAGCCGCGTTGCATGGGAGAATGTGAAATGTGTTCATATGTAGTAAAAACCTGAGAAATCCGCCCATTTTCGTCATTTGTTATCGAATCGACTTAAAGCCAGATCGTCACATTGGCCGCTTTTCTCTCTGAGACGGTTACATTTATCGTCTGCAAAGCTATGTCGCGTGCTGCGGTATGCGGAGACACTAAAAGGACCAAAGTAGAACACAGAAGGAGCTTCTAAGTTGAAGTAATAGCCAGTAAGAAGTAGTACAATTCAAGTTTTAGTTATCGATTATTCTTTTTTTAGCCGGCTTTGGTGGCTTGGACATGACCTAGGACCTTAGGATTTTGCATGAAAGGAGGAATAGCAGCGGCGTTGCACGGGAGAATGTGAAAAGTGTTCATATGTAGTAAAAACCTGAGAAATCCGTCCGATTTCGTCATTTGTTATCGAATCGACTTAAAGCCAGATCGTCATTATGGCCGCTTTTCTCTCTGAGACGGTTACATTAATCGTCTGCAAAGCTATGTCGCGAACTGCGGTAAGCGGAGACACTAAAAGCACCATAGTACAATACAGAAGAAGTTTCTAAGTTGAAGTAATAGCCAATAAGAAGTAGTACTATTCAAGTTTTAGGTGTCGATTATTCACTATTTAGCCGGCTTTGGTGGCTTGGACATGACCTAGGACCTTAAGATTTTGCATGAAAGGAGTACTTGCAGCCGCGTTGCACGGGAGAATGTGAGATGTGTTCATATGTAGTAAAAACCTGAGAAATCCGTCCGTTTTCGTCATTTGTTATCGAATCGACTTAAAGCCAGATCGTCACATTGGCCGCTTTTCTCTCTGAAACAGTTACATTTATCGTCTGCAAAGCTATGTCACGTGCTGCGGTATGCGGAGACTCTAAAAGCACCATAGTAGAACACAGAAGAAGCTTCTAAGTTGAAGTAATAACCAGTAAGAACTAGTACAATTCAAGTTTTAGTTATTGATTATTCACTTTTTAGCCGGCTTGGGTGGATTGGACATGAGGTGGAACCTTAAGATTTTGCATGAAAGGAGGATTAGCAGCGGCGTTGCACGGGAGAATGTGAAAAGTGTTCATATGCAGTAAAAACCTGAGAAATCCGTCCGTTTTCGTCATTTGTTATCAATCGACTTAAAGCCAGATCGTCACACTGGCCGACCTTCTCTCTGAAACGGTTACATTTATCGTCTGCAAAGCTATGTCGCGTGCTGCGGTATGCGGAAACACTAAAAGCACCATATTACAACACAGAAGAAGCTTCTAAGTTGAAGTAATAGCCAGTAAGAAGTAGTACAATTCAAGTTTTAGTTGTCGATTGTTCACCTTTTAGCCGGCTTTGGTGGCTATGACATGAACTAGGACCTTAAGATTTTGCATGAAAGGAGGACTAGGAGCCGCGTTGCACGGGAGAATGTGAAAAGTGTTCATATGTAGTAAAAACCTGAGAAATCCGTCCGTTTTCGTCATTTGTTATCGAATCGACTTAAAGCCAGATCGTCACATTGGCCGCTTTTCTCTCTGAGACGGTTACATTCATCGTCTGCAAAGCTATGTCGCGTGCTGCGGTATGGGGAAACACTAAAAGCACCATAGTAGAACACAGAAGAAGCTCCTAAGTTTAAGGAATAGCCAGTAAGAAGTAGTACAATTCAAGATTTAGTTATCGATTATTCACCTTTTAGCCGGCTTTGGTGGCTTGGACATGACCTAGGACCTTAAGATTTTGCATGAAAGGAGGACTAGCAGCCGCGTTGCATGGGAAAATGTGAAATGTGTTCATATGTAGTAAAAACCTGAGAAATCCGCCCATTTTCGTCATTTGTTATCGAATCGACTTAAAGCCAGATCGTCACATTGGCCGCTTTTCTCTCTGACACGGATACATTTATCGTCTGCAAAGATATGTCGCGTGCTGCCGAATGCGGAAACATTAAAAGCACCATAGTAGAACACAGAAGGAGCTTCTAAGTTGAAGTAATAGCCAGTAAGAAGTAGTACAATTCAAGTTTTAGTTATCGATTATTCTTTTTTTAGCCGGCTTTGGTGGCTTGGACATGACCTAGGACCTTAAGATTTTGCATGAAAGGAGTACTTGCAGCCGCGTTGCACGGGAGAATGTGAAAAGTGTTCATATGTAGTAAAAACCTGAGAAATCCGTGCGTTTTCGTCATTTGTTATGGAATCGACTAAAAAGCCAGATTGTCACATTGGCCGCTTTTCTCTCTGAAACAGTTACATTTATCGTCTGCAAAGATGTGTCACGTGCTGCGGTATGCGGAGACTCTAAAAGCACCATAGTAGAACACAGAAGAAGCTTCTAAGTTGAAGTAATAACCAGTAAGAAGTAGTACAATTCAAGTTTTAGTTATTGATTATTCACTTTTTAGCCGGCTTGGGTGGCTTGGACATGAGGTGGAACCTTACGATTTTGCATGAAAGTAGGACTAGCAGCCGCGTTGCACGGGAGAATGTGAAAAGTGTTCATATGTAGTAAAAACCTGAGACATCCGTCCGTTTTCGTCATTTGTTATCGAATCGACTTAAAGCCAGATCGTCACATTGGCCGCTTTTCTCTCTGAGACGGTTACATTTATCGTCTGCAAAGCTATGTCGCGTGCTGCGGTATGCGGAAACACTAAAAGCACCATAGTAGAACACAGAAGAAGCTTCTAAGTTGAAGCAATAGCCAGTAAGAAGTAGTACAATTGAAGTTTTAGTTGTCGATTAATCACTTTTTAGCCGGCTTTGGTGGCTTGGACGTGACCTAGGACCATAAGATTTCGCATGAAAGGAGGACTAGCAGCCGCGTTGCATGGGAGAATGTGAACAGTGTTCATATGTAGTAAAAACCTGAGAAATCCGCCCATTTTCGTCATTTGTTATCGAATCGACTTAAAGCCACATCGTCACATTGGCCGCTTCTCTCTCTGAGACGGTTACATTTATCGTCTGCAAAGCTATGTCGCGTGCTGCGGTATGCGGAGACACTAAAAGCACCATAGTAGAACACAGAAGAAGCTTCTAAGTTGAAGCAATAGCCAGTAAGAAGTAGTACAATTCAAGATTTAGTTATCGATTATTCACCTCTTAGCCGGCTTTGGTGGCTTGGACATGACCTAGGACCTTAGGATTTTGCATGAAAGGTGGACTAGGAGCGGCGTTGCACGGGAGATGGTGAAAAGTGTTCATATGTAGTAAAAACCTGAGAAATCCGCCCTTTTTCGTCATTTGTTATCGAATCGACTTAAAGCCAGATCGTCACATTGGCCGCTTTTCTCTCTGAGACGGATACATTTATCGTCTGCAAAGCTATGTCGCGTGCTGCGGAATGCGGAGACACTAAAAGCACCATAGTAGAACACAGAAGGAGCTTCTAAGTTGAAGTAATAGCCAGTAAGAAGTAGTACAATTCAAGTTTTAGTTATCGATTATTCTTTTTTTAGCCGGCTTTGGTGGCTTGGACATGACCTAGGACCTTAAGATTTTGCATGAAAGGAGTACTTGCAGCCGCGTTGCACGGGAGAATGTGAAATGTGTCCATATGTAGTAAAAACCTGAGAAATCCGTCCGTTTTCGTCATTTGTTATCGAATCGACTTAAAGCCAGATCGTCACATTGGCCGCTTTTCTCTCTGAAACAGTTACATTTATCGTCTGCAAAGCTATGTCACGTGCTGCGGTATGCGGAGACTCTAAAAGCACCATAGTAGAACACAGAAGAAGCTTCTAAGTTGAAGTAATAACCAGTAAGAACTAGTACAATTCAAGTTTTAGTTATTGATTATTCACTTTTTAGCCGGCTTGGGTGGATTGGACATGAGGTGGAACCTTACGATTTTGCATGAAAGTAGGATTAGCAGCCGCGTTGCACGGGAGAATGTGAAAAGTGTTCATACGTAGTAAAAACCTGAGACATCCGTCCGTTTTCGTCATTTGTTATCGAATCGACTTAAAGGCAGATCGACACATTGGCCGCTTTTCTCTCTGAGACGGTTACATTTATCGTCTGCAAAGCTATGTCCTGTGCTGCGGTATGCGGAGACACTAATTGCACCATATTAGAACACAGAAGAAGCTTCTAAGCTCAAAGTAATAGCCAGTAAGAAGTAGTACAATTGAAGTTTTAGTTGTCGATTAATCACTTTTTAGCCGGCTTTGGTGGCTTGGACATGACCTAGGATCTTAAGATTTTGCATTAAAGGAAGACTAGCAGCCGCGTTGCACGGGGGAATGTGAAAAGTGTTCGTATGTAGTAAAAACCTGAGAAATCTGTCCGTTTCCGTCATTTGTTATCGAATCGATTTAAAGCCAGATCGTCACACTGGCCGCTCTTCTCTCTGAAACGGTTACATTTATTGTCTGCAAAGCTATGTCGCGTGCTGCGGTATGCGGAAACACTAAAAGCAGCATAGTAGAACACAGAAGAAGCTTCTAAGTTGAAGTAATAGCCAGTAAGAAGTAGTACAATTGAAGTTTTAGTTGTCGATTATTCACTTTTTAGCCGGCTTTGGTAGCTTGGACGTGACCTAGGACCATAAGATTTCGCACGAAAGGAGGACTAGCAGCCGCGTTGCACGGGAGAATGTGAAAAGTGTTCATATGTAGTAAAAACCTGAGAAATCCGTCCGGTTTTGTCTTTGTTATCGAATCGACTTAAAGCCAGATCGTCACATTGGCCGCTTTTCTCTCTGAGACGGTTACATTTATCATCTGCAAAGCTATGTCGCGTGCTGCGGTATGCGGAGACACTAAAGGCACCATAGTAGAACACAGAAGAAGCTTCTAAGTTGAAGTAATAGCCAGTAAGAAGTAGTACAATTCAAGTTTTAGTTATCGATAATTCACTTTTTAGCCGGCTTTGGAGGTTTGGACATGAGGTGGAACCTTAAGTTTTTGCATGAAAGGAGGATTAGCAGCGGCGTTGCACGGGAGAATGTGAAAAGTGTTCATATGTAGTAAAAACCTGAGAAATCCGTCCGTTTTCGTCATTTGTTATCGAATCGACTTAAAGCCAGATCGTCACACTGGCCGCCCTTCTCTCTGAAACGGTTACATTTATCGTCTGCAAAGCTATGTCGCGTGCTGCGGTATGGGGAAACACTAAAAGCACCATAGTAGAACACAGAAGAAGCTTCTAAGTTGAAGCAATAGCCAGTAAGAAGTAGTACAATTCAAGATTTAGTTATCGATTATTCACCTTTTAGCCGGCTTTGGTGGCTTGGACATGACCTAGGACCTTAAGATTATGCATGAAAGGAGGACTAGCAGCCGCGTTGCATGGGAGAATGTGAAATGTGTTCATATGTAGTAAAAACCTGAGAAATCCGCCCATTTTCGTCATTTGTTATCGAATCGACTTAAAGCCAGATCGTCACATTGGCCGCTTTTCTCTCTGAGACGGATACATTTATCGTCTGCAAAGCTATGTCGCGTGCTGCGGAATGCGGAGACACTAAAAGCACCATAGTAGAACACAGAAGGGGCTTCTAAGTTGAAGTAATAGCCAGTAAGAAGTAGTACAATTCAAGTTTTAGTTATCGATTGTTCTTTTTTTAGCCGGCTTTGGTGGCTTGGACATGACCTAGGACCTTAAGATTTTGCATGAAAGGAGGACTAGCAGCGGCGTTGCACGGGAGAATGTGAAAAGTGTTCATATGTAGTAAAAACCTGAGAAATCCGTCTCTTTTCGTCATTTGTTATCGAATCGACTTAAAGCCAGATCGTCATATTGGCCGCTTTTCTCTCTGAGGCGGTTACATTAATCGTCTGCAAAGCTATGTCACGTGCTGCGGTATGCAGAGACTCTAAGAGCACCATAGTAGAACACAGAGGAAGCTTCTAAGTTGAAGTAATAACCAGTAAGAAGTTGTACAATTCAAGTTTTAGTTATCGATTATTCTTTTTTTAGCCGGCTTTGGTGGCTTGGACATGACCTAGGACCTTAAGATTTTGCATGAAAGTAGGACTAGCAGCCGCGTTGCACGGGAGAATGTGAAAAGTGTTCACACGTAGTACAAACTTGAGACATCCGTCCGTTTTCGTCATTTGTTATCGAATCGACTTAAAGCCAGATCGTCACATTGGCCGCTTTTCTCTCTGAGACGGTTACATTTATCGTCTGCAAAGCTATGTCGCGTGCTGCGGTATGCGGAAACACTAAAAGCACCATAGTAGAACACAGAAGAAGCTTCTAAGTTGAAGCAATAGCCAGTAAGAAGTAGTACAATTGAAGTTTTAGTTGTCGATTAATCACTTTTTAGCCGGCTTTGGTGGCTTGGACATGACCTAGGACCATAAGATTTCGCATGAAAGGAGGACTAGCAGCCGCGTTGCATGGGAGAATGTGAAAAGTGTTCATATGTAGTAAAAATCTGAGAAATCCGACCATTTTCGTCATTTGTTATCGAATCGACTTAAAGCCAGATCGTCACATTGGCCGCTTTTCTCTCTGAGACGGTTACATTTATCGTCTGCAAAGCTATGTCGCGTGCTGCGGTATGCGGAGACACTAAAAGCACCATAGTAGAACACAGAAGGAGCTTCTAAGTTGAAGTAATAGCCAGTAAGAAGTAGTACAATTCAAGTTTTAGTTATCGATTATTCTTTTTTTAGCCGGATTTGGTGGCTTGGACATGACCTAGGACCTTAGGATTTTGCATGAAAGGAGGACTAGCAGCGGCGTTGCACGGGAGATGGTGAAAAGTGTTCATATGTAGTAAAAACCTGAGAAATCCGTCCGTTTTCGTCATTTGTTATCGAATCCACTTAAAGCCAGATCGTCATATTGGCCGCTTTTCTCTCTGAGACGGTTACATTAATCGTCTGCAAAGCTATGTCGCGAACTGCGGTAAGCGGAGACACTAAAAGCACCATAGTACAACACAGAAGAAGTTTCTAAGTTGAAGTAATAGCCAATAAGAAGTAGTACTATTCAAGTTTTAGGTGTCGATTATTCACTTTTTTAGCCGGCTTTGGTGACTTGGACATGACCTAGGACCTTAAGATTTTGCATGAAAGGAGTACTTGCAGCCGCGTTGCACGGGAGAATGTGAAATGTGTTCATATGTAGTAAAAACCTGAGAAATCCGTCCGTTTTCGTCATTTGTTATCGAATCGACTTAAAGCCAGATCGTCACATTGGCCGCTTTTCTCTCTGAAACAGTTACATTTATCGTCTGCAAAGCTATGTCACGTGCTGCGGTATGCGGAGACTCTAAAAGCACCATAGTAGAACACAGAAGAAGCTTCTAAGTTGAAGTAATAACCAGTAAGAACTAGTACAATTCAAGTTTTAGTTATTGATTATTCACTTTTTAGCCGGCTTGGGATATTGGACATGAGGTGGAACCTTACGATTTTGCATGAAAGTAGGATTAGCAGCCGCGTTGCACGGGATAATGTGAAAAGTGTTCATACGTAGTAAATACCTGAGACATCCGTCCATTTTCGTCATTTGTTATCGAATCGACATAAAGGCAGATCGTCACATTGGCCGCTTTTCTCTCTGAAACGGTTACATTTATTGTCTGCAAAGCTATGTCGCGTGATGCGGTATGCGGAAACACTAAAAGCGGCATAGTAGAACACAGAAGAAGCTTCTAAGTTGAAGTAATAGCCAGTAAGAAGTAGTACTATTCAACTTTTAGTTGTCGATTATTCACTTTTTAGCCGGCTTCGGTGGCTTGGACATGACCTAGGACCTTAAGATTTTGCATGAAAGGAGTACTAGCAGCCGCGTTGCACGGGGGAATGTGAAAAGTGTTCATATGTAGTAAAAACCTGAGAAATCCGTCCGTTTTCGTCATTTGTTATCGAATCGACTTAAAGCCAGATCGTCACATTGGCCGCTTTTCTCTCTGAGACGGTTACATTTATCGTCTGCAAAGCTATGTCGCGTGCTGGGGTATGCGGAGACACTAAAAGCACCATAGTAGAACACAGAAGGAGCTTCTAAGTTGAAGTAATAGCCAGTAAGAAGTAGTACAATTCACGTTTTAGTAATCGATTATTCACTTTTTAGCCGGCTTTGGTGGCTTGGACATGACCTAGGACCTTAAGATTTTACAAGAAAGGAGGACTAGCAGCCGCGTTGCATGGGAGAATGTGAAAAGTGTTCATATGTAGTAAAAACCTGAGAAATCAGTCCGTTTTCGTCATTTGTTATCGAATCGACTTAAAGCCAGATCGTCACATTGGCCGCTTTTCTCTCTGAGACGGTTACATTAATCGTCTGCAAAGCTATGTCGCGTGCTGCGGTATGCGGAGACACTAATAGCACCATATTAGGACACAGAAGAAGCTTGTATTTTGAAGTAATAGATAGTAAGAAGTGGTACAATTCAAGTTTTAGTTGTGGATTAATCACTTTTTAGCCGGCTTTGGTGGCTTGGACATGACCTAGGACCTTAAGATTTTGCATGAAAGGAAGACTAGCAGCCGCGTTGCACGGGAGAATGTGAAAAGGGTTCATATGTAGTAAAAACGTGAGAAATCCGTCCGTTTTCATCATTTGTTATCGAATCGATTTAAAGCCAGATCGTCACATTGGCCGCTCTTCTCTCTGAAACGGTTACATTTATCGTCTGCAAAGCTATGTCGCGTGCTGCGGTATGCGGAAACACTAAAAGCACCATAGTAGAACTCAGAAGAAGCTTCTAAGTTGAAGTAATAGCCAGTAAGAAGTAGTACAATTCAAGTTTTAGTTATCGATTATTCACTTTTTAGTCGGCTTTGGTGGCTTGGATATGACGTAGGACCTTAAGATTTTGCATGAAAGGAGGACTAGCCGCCGCGTTGCACGGGAGAATGTGAAAAGTGTTCATATGTAGTAAAAACCTGAGAAATCCGTCCGTTTTCGTCATTTGTTATCGAATCGACTTAAAGCCAGATCGTCACATTGGCCGCTTTTCTCTCTGAGACGGTTACATTTATCGTCTGCAAAGCTATGTCGCGTGCTGCGGTATGCGGAGACACTAAAAGCACCAAAGTAGAACACAGAAGGAGCTTCTAAGTTGAAGTAATAGCCAGTAAGAAGTAGTACAATTCAAGTTTTAGTTATCGATTATTCTTTTTTTAGCCGGCTTTGGTGGCTTGGACATGACCTAGGACCTTAGGATTTTGCATGAAAGGAGGACTAGCAGCGGCGTTGCACGGGAGATGGTGAAAAGTGTTCATATGTAGTAAAAACCTGAGAAATCCGTCCGTTTTCGTCGTTTGTTATCGAATCGACTTAAAGCCAGATCGTCATATTGGCCGCTTTTCTCTCTGAGACGGTTACATTAATCGTCTGCAAAGCTATGTCGCGAACTGCGGCAAGCGGAGACACTAAAAGCACCATAGTACAACACAGAAGAAGTTTCTAAGTTGAAGTAATAGCCAATAAGAAGTAGTACTATTCAAGTTTTAGGTGTCGATTATTCACTTTTTAGCCGGCTTCGGTGGCTTGGACATGACCTAGGACCTTAAGATTTTGCATGAAAGGAGCACTTGCAGCCGCGTTGCACGGGAGAATGTGAAATGTGTTCATATGTAGTAAAAACCTGAGAAATCCGTCCGTTTTCGTCATTTGTTATCGAATCGACTTAAAGCCAGATCGTCACATTGGCCGCTTTTCTCTCTGAAACAGTTACATTTATCGTCTGCAAAGCTATGTCACGTGCTGCGGTATGCGGAGACTCTAAAAGCACCATAGTAGAACACAGAAGAAGCTTCTAAGTTGAAGTAATAACCAGTAAGAACTAGTACAATTCAAGTTTTAGTTATTGATTATTCACTTTTTAGCCGGCTTGGGATATTGGACATGAGGTGGAACCTTACGATTTTGCATGAAAGTAGGATTAGCAGCCGCGTTGCACGGGATAATGTGAAAAGTGTTCATACGTAGTAAAAACCTGAGACATCCGTCCATTTTCGTCATTTGTTATCGAATCGACATAAAGGCAGATCGTCACATTGGCCGCTTTTCTCTCTGAAACGGTTACATTTATTGTCTGCAAAGCTATGTCGCGTGATGCGGTATGCGGAAACACTAAAAGCGGCATAGTAGAACACAGAAGAAGCTTCTAAGTTGAAGTAATAGCCAGTAAGAAGTAATACAATTCAAGTTTTAGTTGTCGATTATTCACTTTTTAGCCGGCTTTGGTGGTTTGGACATGACCTAGGACCATAAGATTTCGCATGAAAGGAGGACTAGCAGCCGCGTTGCACGGGAGAATGTGAAAAGTGTTCATATGTAGTAAAAACCTGAAAAATCCGTCCGGTTTTGTCTTTGTTATCGAATCGACTTAAAGCCAGATCGTCACATTGGCCGCTTTTCTCTCTGAGACGGTTACATTAATCGTCTGCAAAGCTATGTCGCGAACTGCGGTAAGCGGAGACACTAAAAGCACCATAGTACAACACAGAAGAAGTTTCTAAGTTGAAGTAATAGCCAGTAAGAAGTAGTACTATTCAACTTTTAGTTGTCGATTATTCACTTTTTAGCCGGCTTCGGTGGCTTGGACATGACCTAGGACCTTAAGATTTTGCATGAAAGGAGTACTTGCAGCCGCGTTGCACGGGAGAATGTGAAATGTGTTCATATGTAGTAAAAACCTGAGAAATCCGTCCGTTTTCGTCATTTGTTATGGAATCGACTTAAAGCCAGATCGTCGCATTGGCCGCTTTTCTCTCTGAGACGGTTACATTTATCGTCTGCAAAGCTATGTCGCATGCTGCGGTAAGCGGAGACACTAAAAGCACCATAGTAGAACACAGAAGAAGCTTCTAAGTTGAAGCAATAGCCAGTAAGAAGTAGTAGAATTGAAGTTTTAGTTGTCGATTAATCACTTTTTAGCCGGCTTTGGTGGCCTTGACATGACCTAGGACCTTAAGATTTTGCATTAAAGGAAGACTAGCAGCCGCGTTGCACGGGGGAATGTGAAAAGTGTTCATATGTAGTAAAAACCTGAGAAATCCGTCCGTTTTCGTCATTTGTTATCGAATCGATTTAAAGCCAGATCGTCACACTGGCCGCTTTTGTCTCTGAGACGGTTACATTTATCGTCTGCAAAGCTATGTCGCGTGCTGCGGTATGCGGAAACACTAAAAGCACCATAGTAGAACACAGAAGAAGCTTCTAAGTTGAAGTAATAACCAGTAAGAAGTAGTACAATTCAAGTTTTAGTTATTGATTATTCACTTTTTAGCCGGCTTGGGTGGCTTGGACATGAGGTGGAACCTTACGATTTTGCATGAAAGTACGACTAGCAGCCGCGTTGCACGGGAGAATGTGAAAAGGGTTCATACGTAGTAAAAACCTGAGACATCCGTCCGTTTTCGTCATTTGTTATCGAATCGACTTAAAGCCAGATCGTCACATTGGCCGCTTTTCTCTCTGAGACGGTTACATTTATCGTCTGCAAAGCTATGTCGCGTGCTGGGGTATGCGGAGACACTAAAAGCACCATAGTAGAACACAGAAGGAGCTTCTAAGTTGAAGTAATAGCCAGTAAGAAGTAATACAATTCAAGTTTTAGTTGACGATTATTCACTTTTTAGCCGACTTTGGTGGCTTGGACATGACCTAGGACATTAAGATTTTGCATGAAAGGAGGACTAGCAGCCGCGTTGCATGGGAGAATGTGAAAAGTGTTCATATGTAGTAAAAACCTGAGAAATCCGTCTCTTTTCGTCATTTGTTATCGAATCGACTTAAAGCCAGATCGTCACATTGGCCGCTTTTCTCTCTGAGACGGTTACATTAATCGTCTGCAAAGCTATGTCGCGTGCTGCGGTATGCGGAGACACTAATAGCACCATATTAGGACACAGAAGAAGCTTGTATTTTGAAGTAATAGATAGTAAGAAGTGGTACAATTCAAGTTTTAGTTGTGGATTAATCACTTTTTAGCCGGCTTTGGTGGCTTGGACATGACCTAGGACCTTAAGATTTTGCATGAAAGGAAGACTAGCAGCCGCGTTGCACGGGAGAATGTGAAAAGTGTTCATATGTAGTAAAAACGTGAGAAATCCGTCCGTTTTCATCATTTGTTATCGAATCGATTTAAAGCCAGATCGTCACATTGGCCGCTCTTCTCTCTGAAACGGTTACATTTATCGTCTGCAAAGCTATGTCGCGTGCTGCGGTATGCGGAAACACTAAAAGCACCATAGTAGAACTCAGAAGAAGCTTCTAAGTTGAAGTAATAGCCAGTAAGAAGTAGTACAATTCAAGTTTTAGTTATCGATTATTCACTTTTTAGTCGGCTTTGGTGGCTTGGATATGACGTAGGACCTTAAGATTTTGCATGAAAGGAGGACTAGCAGCCGCGTTGCACGGGAGAATGTGAAAAGTGTTCATATGTAGTAAAAACCTGAGAAATCCGTCCGTTTTCGTCATTTGTTATCGAATCGACTTAAAGCCAGATCGTCACATTGGCCGCTTTTCTCTCTGAGACGGTTACATTTATCGTCTGCAAAGCTATGTCGCGTGCTGCGGTATGCGGAGACACTAAAAGCACCAAAGTAGAACACAGAAGGAGCTTCTAAGTTGAAGTAATAGCCAGTAAGAAGTAGTACAATTCAAGTTTTAGTTATCGATTATTCTTTTTTTAGCCGGCTTTGGTGGCTTGGACATGACCTAGGACCTTAGGATTTTGCATGAAAGGAGGACTAGCAGCGGCGTTGCACGGGAGATGGTGAAAAGTGTTCATATGTAGTAAAAACCTGAGAAATCCGTCCGTTTTCGTCATTTGTTATCGAATCGACTTAAAGCCAGATCGTCATATTGGCCGCTTTTCTCTCTGAGACGGTTACATTAATCGTCTGCAAAGCTATGTCGCGAACTGCGGCAAGCGGAGACACTAAAAGCACCATAGTACAACACAGAAGAAGTTTCTAAGTTGAAGTAATAGCCAATAAGAAGTAGTACTATTCAAGTTTTAGGTGTCGATTATTCACTTTTTAGCCGGCTTCGGTGGCTTGGACATGACCTAGGACCTTAAGATTTTGCATGAAAGGAGCACTTGCAGCCGCGTTGCACGGGAGAATGTGAAATGTGTTCATATGTAGTAAAAACCTGAGAAATCCGTCCGTTTTCGTCATTTGTTATCGAATCGACTTAAAGCCAGATCGTCACATTGGCCGCTTTTCTCTCTGAAACAGTTACATTTATCGTCTGCAAAGCTATGTCACGTGCTGCGGTATGCGGAGACTCTAAAAGCACCATAGTAGAACACAGAAGAAGCTTCTAAGTTGAAGTAATAACCAGTAAGAACTAGTACAATTCAAGTTTTAGTTATTGATTATTCACTTTTTAGCCGGCTTGGGATATTGGACATGAGGTGGAACCTTACGATTTTGCATGAAAGTAGGATTAGCAGCCGCGTTGCACGGGATAATGTGAAAAGTGTTCATACGTAGTAAAAACCTGAGACATCCGTCCATTTTCGTCATTTGTTATCGAATCGACATAAAGGCAGATCGTCACATTGGCCGCTTTTCTCTCTGAAACGGTTACATTTATTGTCTGCAAAGCTATGTCGCGTGATGCGGTATGCGGAAACACTAAAAGCGGCATAGTAGAACACAGAAGAAGCTTCTAAGTTGAAGTAATAGCCAGTAATAAGTAATACAATTCAAGTTTTAGTTGTCGATTATTCACTTTTTAGCCGGCTTTGGTGGTTTGGACATGACCTAGGACCATAAGATTTCGCATGAAAGGAGGACTAGCAGCCGCGTTGCACGGGAGAATGTGAAAAGTGTTCATATGTAGTAAAAACCTGAGAAATCCGTCCGGTTTTGTCTTTGTTATCGAATCGACTTAAAGCCAGATCGTCACATTGGCCGCTTTTCTCTCTGAGACGGTTACATTAATCGTCTGCAAAGCTATGTCGCGAACTGCGGTAAGCGGAGACACTAAAAGCACCATAGTACAACACAGAAGAAGTTTCTAAGTTGAAGTAATAGCCAGTAAGAAGTAGTACTATTCAACTTTTAGTTGTCGATTATTCACTTTTTAGCCGGCTTCGGTGGCTTGGACATGACCTAGGACCTTAAGATTTTGCATGAAAGGAGTACTTGCAGCCGCGTTGCACGGGAGAATGTGAAATGTGTTCATATGTAGTAAAAACCTGAGAAATCCGTCCGTTTTCGTCATTTGTTATGGAATCGACTTAAAGCCAGATCGTCGCATTGGCCGCTTTTCTCTCTGAGACGGTTACATTTATCGTCTGCAAAGCTATGTCGCATGCTGCGGTAAGCGGAGACACTAAAAGCACCATAGTAGAACACAGAAGAAGCTTCTAAGTTGAAGCAATAGCCAGTAAGAAGTAGTAGAATTGAAGTTTTAGTTGTCGATTAATCACTTTTTAGCCGGCTTTGGTGGCCTTGACATGACCTAGGACCTTAAGATTTTGCATTAAAGGAAGACTAGCAGCCGCGTTGCACGGGGGAATGTGAAAAGTGTTCATATGTAGTAAAAACCTGAGAAATCCGTCCGTTTTCGTCATTTGTTATCGAATCGATTTAAAGCCAGATCGTCACACTGGCCGCTTTTCTCTCTGAGACGGTTACATTTATCGTCTGCAAAGCTATGTCGCGTGCTGCGGTATGCGGAAACACTAAAAGCACCATAGTAGAACACAGAAGAAGCTTCTAAGTTGAAGTAATAACCAGTAAGAAGTAGTACAATTCAAGTTTTAGTTATTGATTATTCACTTTTTAGCCGGCTTGGGTGGCTTGGACATGAGGTGGAACCTTACGATTTTGCATGAAAGTACGACTAGCCGCCGCGTTGCACGGGAGAATGTGAAAAGGGTTCATACGTAGTAAAAACCTGAGACATCCGTCCGTTTTCGTCATTTGTTATCGAATCGACTTAAAGCCAGATCGTCACATTGGCCGCTTTTCTCTCTGAGACGGTTACATTTATCGTCTGCAAAGCTATGTCGCGTGCTGGGTTATGCGGAGACACTAAAAGCACCATAGTAGAACACAGAAGGAGCTTCTAAGTTGAAGTAATAGCCAGTAAGAAGTAATACAATTCAAGTTTTAGTTGTCGATTATTCACTTTTTAGCCGACTTTGGTGGCTTGGACATGACCTAGGACATTAAGATTTTGCATGAAAGGAGGACTAGCAGCCGCGTTGCATGGGAGAATGTGAAAAGTGTTCATATGTAGTAAAAACCTGAGAAATCCGTCTCTTTTCGTCATTTGTTATCGAATCGACTTAAAGCCAGATCGTCACATTGGCCGCTTTTCTCTCTGAGACGGTTACATTAATCGTCTGCAAAGCTATGTCGCGTGCTGCGGTATGCGGAGACACTAATAGCACCATATTAGGACACAGAAGAAGCTTGTATTTTGAAGTAATAGATAGTAAGAAGTGGTACAATTCAAGTTTTAGTTGTGGATTAATCACTTTTTAGCCGGCTTTGGTGGCTTGGACATGACCTAGGACTTTAAGATTTTGCATGAAAGGAAGACTAGCAGCCGCGTTGCACGGGAGAATGTGAAAAGTGTTCATATGTAGTAAAAACGTGAGAAATCCGTCCGTTTTCATCATTTGTTATCGAATCGATTTAAAGCCAGATCGTCACATTGGCCGCTCTTCTCTCTGAAACGGTTACATTTATCGTCTGCAAAGCTATGTCGCGTGCTGCGGTATGCGGAAACACTAAAAGCACCATAGTAGAACTCAGAAGAAGCTTCTAAGTTGAAGTAATAGCCAGTAAGAAGTAGTACAATTCAAGTTTTAGTTATCGATTATTCACTTTTTAGTCGGCTTTGGTGGCTTGGATATGACGTAGGACCATAAGATTTTGCATGAAAGAGGACTAGCAGCCGCGTTGAACGGGAGAATGTGAAAAGTGTTCATATGTAGTAAAAACCTGAGAAATCCGTCCGTTTTCGTCATTTGTTATCGAATCGACTTAAAGCCAGATCGTCACATTGGCCGCTTTTCTCTCTGAGACGGTTACATTTATCGTCTGCAAAGCTATGTCGCGTGCTGCGGTCTGAGGAGACACTAAAAGCACCATAGTAGAACACAGAAGAAGCTTCTAAGTTGAAGTAATAGCCAGTAAGAAGTAGTACAATTCAAGTTTTAGTTATTGATTATTCAATTTTTAGCCGGATTTGGTGGCTTGGACATGAGGTGGAACCTTAAGATTTTGCATGAAAGGAGGACTACCAGCCGCGTTGCACGGGAGAATGTGAAAAGTGTTGACATGTAGTAAAAACCTGAGAAATCTGTCCGTTTTCGTCATTTGTTGTCGAATCGACTTAAAGCCAGATCGTAACATTGGCCGCTCTTCTCTCTGAAACGGTTACATTTATCGTGTGCAAAGCTATGTCGCGTGCTGCGGTATGCGGAAACACTAAAATCACCATAGTAGAACACAGAAGAAACTTCTAAGTTGAAGTAATAGCCAGTAAGAAGTAGTACAATTCAAGTTTTAGTTGTCGATTATTCACGTTTTAGCTGGCTTTGGTGGCTTGGACATGACATAGGACATTAAGATTTTGCATGAAAGGAGGACTAGCAGCCGCGTTGCACGGGAGAATGTGAAAAGTGTTCATATGTAGTAAAAACCTGAGAAATCAGTCCGTTTTCGTCATTTGTTATCGAACCGACTTCAAGCGAGATCGTCACATTGGCCGCTTTTCTCTCTGAAACAGTTACATTTATCGTCTGCAAAGATATGTCACGTGCTGCGGTATGCGGAGACACTAAAAGCACCATAGTAGAACACAGAAGGAGATTCTAAGTTGAAGTAATAGTCAGTAAGAAGTAGTACAATTCAAGTTTTAGTTGTCGATTATTCACTTTTTAGCCGGCTTTGGTGGCTTGGACATGACATAGGACATTAAGATTTAGCATGAAAGGAGGACTAGTAGCGGCGTTGCACGGGAGAATGTGAAAAGTGTTCATATGTAGTAAAAACCTGAGAAATCAGTCCGTTTTCGTCATTTGTTATCGAATCGACTTAAAGCCAGATCGTCACATTGGCCGCTTTTCTCTCTGAGACGGTTACATTTATCGACTGCAAAGCTATGTCGCGTGCTGCGGTATGCGGAGACACTAAAAGCACCATAGTAGAACACAGAAGAAGCTTGTAAGTTGAAGTAATAGCCAGTAAGAAGTAGTACAATTCAAGTTTTAGTTGTGGATTAATCACTTTTTAGCCGGCTTTGGTGGCTTGGACATGACCTAGGACCTTAAGATTTTGCATGAAAGGAGGACTAGCAGCCGCGTTGCATGGGAGAATGTGAAAAGTGTTCATATGTAGTAAAAACCTGAGAAATCAGTCCGTTTTCGTCATTTGTTATCGAATCGACTTAAAGCCAGATCGTCACATTGGCCGCTTTTCTCTCTGAGACGGTTACATTTATCGTCTGCAAAGCTATGTCGCGTGCTGCGGTATGCGGAGACACTAAAAGCACCATAGTAGAACACAGAAGAAGCTTGTAAGTTGAAGTAATAGCCAGTAAGAAGTAGTACAATTCAAGTTTTAGTTGTGGATTAATCACTTTTTAGCCGGCTTTGGTGGCTTGGACATGACCTAGGACCTTAAGATTTTGCATGAAAGGAAGACTAGCAGCCGCGTTGAACGGGAGAATGTGAAAAGTCTTCATATGTAGAAAAAACCTGAGAAATCCGTCCGTTTTCGTCATTTGTTATCGAAAGATCGTTACATTGGCCGCTTTTCTCTCTGAGACGGTTACATTTATCGTCTGCCAAGCTATGTCGCGTGCTGCGGTATGCGGAAACACTAAAAGCACCATAGTAGGACACAGAAGAAGTTTCTAAGTTGAAGTAATAGCCAGTAAGAAGTAGTACAATTCACGTTTTAGTAATCGATTATTCACTTTTTAGCCGTCTTTGGTTGCTTGGATATGTCCTAGGACCTTAAGATTTTGCATGAAAGGAGGACTAGCAGCCGCGTTGCACGGGAGAATGTGAAAAGTGTTCATATGTAGTAAAAACCTGAGAATTCCGTCCGTTTTCGTCATTTGTTATCGAATCGATTGAAAGCCAGATCGTCACATTGGCCGCTTTTCTCTCTGAAACAGTTACATTTATCGTCTGCAAAGATATGTCACGTGCTGCGGTATGCGGAGACACTAAAAGCACCATAGTAGAACACAGAAGGAGATTCTAAGTTGAAGTAATAGTCAGTAAGAAGTAGTACAATTCAAGTTTTAGTTGTCGATTATTCACTTTTTAGCCGGCTTTGGTGGCTTGGACATGACATAGGACATTATGATTTTGCATGAAAGGAGGACTAGTAGCGGCGTTGCACGGGAGAATGTGAAAAGTGTTCATATGTAGTAAAAACCTGAGAAATCAGTCCGTTTTCGTCATTTGTTATCGAATCGACTTAAAGCCAGATCGTCACATTGGCCGCTTTTCTCTCTGAGACGGTTACATTTATCGTCTGCAAAGCTATGTCGCGTGCTGGGGTATGCGGAGACACTAAAAGCACCATAGTAGAACACAGAAGAAGCTTCTAAGTTGAAGTAATAGCCAGTAAGAAGTTGTACAATTCAAGTTTTAGTTGTGGATTAATCACTTTTTAGCCGGCTTTGGTGGCTTGGACATGACCTAGGACCTTAAGATTTTGCATGAAAGGAGGACTAGCAGCCGCGTTGCATGGGAGAATGTGAAAAGTGTTCATATGTAGTAAAAACCTGAGAAATTTGTCTGTTTTCGTCATTTGTTATCGAATTGACTTAAAGCCAGATCGTCACATTGGCCGCTTTTCTCTCTGAGACGGTTACATTTATCGTCTGCAAAGCTATGTCGCGTGCTGCGGTATGCGGAGACACTCAAAGCACCATAGTAGAACACAGAAGAAGCTTCTAAGTTGAAGTAATAGCCAGTAAGAAGTAGTACAATTCACGTTTTAGTAATCGATTATTCACTTTTTAGCAGTCTTTGGTGGCTTGGATATGACCTAGGACCTTAAGATTTTGCATGAAAGGAGGACTAGCAGCCGCGTTGCACGGGAGAATGTGAAAAGTGTTCATATGTAGTAAAAAACTGAGAAATCCGTCCGTTTTCGTCATTTGTTATCGAATCGACTTAAAGCCAGATCGTCACACTGGCCGCTTTTCTCTCCGAGACGGTTACATTTATTGTCTGCAAAGCTATGTCGCGTGCTGAGGTATGCGGAGACACTAAAAGCACCATAGTAGAACACAGAAGGAGCTTCTAAGTTGAAGTAATAGCCAGTAAGATGTAGTACAATTCAAGTTTTAGTTGTCGATTATTCACTTTTTAGCCGGCTTTGGTGGCTTGGACATGACCTAGGACCTTAAGATTTTGCATGAAAGGAGGACTAGCAGCCGCGTTGCATGGGAGAATGTGAAAAGTGTTCATATGTAGTAAAAACCTGAGAAATCCGTCTCTTTTCGTCATTTGTTATCGAATCGACTTAAAGCCAGATCGTCACATTGGCCGCTTTTCTCTCTGAGACGGTTACATTTATCGTCTGCAAAGCTATGTCGCGTGCTGCGGTATGCGGAGACACTAAAAGCACCATAGTAGAACAAAGAAGAAGCTTCTAAGTTGAAGTAATAGCCAGTAAGAAGTAGTACAATTCACGTTTTAGTAATCGATTATTCACTTTTTAGCCGGCTTTGGTGGCTTGGACATGACCTAGGACCTTAAGATTTTACAAGAAAGGAGGACTAGCAGCCGCGTTGCATGGGAGAATGTGAAAAGTGTTCATATGTAGTAAAAACCTGAGAAATCAGTCCGTTTTCGTCATTTGTTATCGAATCGACTTAAAGCCAGATCGTCACATTGGCCGCTTTTCTCTCTGAGACGGTTACATTAATCGTCTGCAAAGCTATGTCGCGTGCTGCGGTATGCGGAGACACTAATAGCACCATATTAGGACACAGAAGAAGCTTGTATTTTGAAGTAATAGATAGTAAGAAGTGGTACAATTCAAGTTTTAGTTGTGGATTAATCACTTTTTAGCCGGCTTTGGTGGCTTGGACATGACCTAGGACCTTAAGATTTTGCATGAAAGGAAGACTAGCAGCCGCGTTGCACGGGAGAATGTGAAAAGTGTTCATATGTAGTAAAAACGTGAGAAATCCGTCCGTTTTCATCATTTGTTATCGAATCGATTTAAAGCCAGATCGTCACATTGGCCGCTCTTCTCTCTGAAACGGTTACATTTATCGTCTGCAAAGCTATGTCGCGTGCTGCGGTATGCGGAAACACTAAAAGCACCATAGTAGAACTCAGAAGAAGCTTCTAAGTTGAAGTAATAGCCAGTAAGAAGTAGTACAATTCAAGTTTTAGTTATCGATTATTCACTTTTTAGTCGGCTTTGGTGGCTTGGATATGACGTAGGACCATAAGATTTTGCATGAAAGGAGGACTAGCAGCCGCGTTGCACGGGAGAATGTGAAAAGTGTTCATATGTAGTAAAAACCTGAGAAATCCGTCCGTTTTCGTCATTTGTTATCGAATCGACTTAAAGCCAGATCGTCACATTGGCCGCTTTTCTCTCTGAGACGGTTACATTTATCGTCTGCAAAGCTATGTCGCGTGCTGCGGTCTGAGGAGACACTAAAAGCACCATAGTAGAACACAGAAGAAGCTTCTAAGTTGAAGTAATAGCCAGTAAGAAGTAGTACAATTCAAGTTTTAGTTATTGATTATTCAATTTTTAGCCGGATTTGGTGGCTTGGACATGAGGTGGAACCTTAAGATTTTGCATGAAAGGAGGACTACCAGCCGCGTTGCACGGGAGAATGTGAAAAGTGTTGACATGTAGTAAAAACCTGAGAAATCTGTCCGTTTTCGTCATTTGTTGTCGAATCGACTTAAAGCCAGATCGTAACATTGGCCGCTCTTCTCTCTGAAACGGTTACATTTATCGTGTGCAAAGCTATGTCGCGTGCTGCGGTATGCGGAAACACTAAAATCACCATAGTAGAACACAGAAGAAACTTCTAAGTTGAAGTAATAGCCAGTAAGAAGTAGTACAATTCAAGTTTTAGTTGTCGATTATTCACGTTTTAGCTGGCTTTGGTGGCTTGGACATGACATAGGACATTAAGATTTTGCATGAAAGGAGGACTAGCAGCCGCGTTGCACGGGAGAATGTGAAAAGTGTTCATATGTAGTAAAAACCTGAGAAATCAGTCCGTTTTCGTCATTTGTTATCGAACCGACTTCAAGCGAGATCGTCACATTGGCCGCTTTTCTCTCTGAAACAGTTACATTTATCGTCTGCAAAGATATGTCACGTGCTGCGGTATGCGGAGACACTAAAAGCACCATAGTAGAACACAGAAGGAGATTCTAAGTTGAAGTAATAGTCAGTAAGAAGTAGTACAATTCAAGTTTTAGTTGTCGATTATTCACTTTTTAGCCGGCTTTGGTGGCTTGGACATGACATAGGACATTAAGATTTAGCATGAAAGGAGGACTAGTAGCGGCGTTGCACGGGAGAATGTGAAAAGTGTTCATATGTAGTAAAAACCTGAGAAATCAGTCCGTTTTCGTCATTTGTTATCGAATCGACTTAAAGCCAGATCGTCACATTGGCCGCTTTTCTCTCTGAGACGGTTACATTTATCGACTGCAAAGCTATGTCGCGTGCTGCGGTATGCGGAGACACTAAAAGCACCATAGTAGAACACAGAAGAAGCTTGTAAGTTGAAGTAATAGCCAGTAAGAAGTAGTACAATTCAAGTTTTAGTTGTGGATTAATCACTTTTTAGCCGGCTTTGGTGGCTTGGACATGACCTAGGACCTTAAGATTTTGCATGAAAGGAGGACTAGCAGCCGCGTTGCATGGGAGAATGTGAAAAGTGTTCATATGTAGTAAAAACCTGAGAAATCAGTCCGTTTTCGTCATTTGTTATCGAATCGACTTAAAGCCAGATCGTCACATTGGCCGCTTTTCTCTCTGAGACGGTTACATTTATCGTCTGCAAAGCTATGTCGCGTGCTGCGGTATGCGGAGACACTAAAAGCACCATAGTAGAACACAGAAGAAGCTTGTAAGTTGAAGTAATAGCCAGTAAGAAGTAGTACAATTCAAGTTTTAGTTGTGGATTAATCACTTTTTAGCCGGCTTTGGTGGCTTGGACATGACCTAGGACCTTAAGATTTTGCATGAAAGGAAGACTAGCAGCCGCGTTGAACGGGAGAATGTGAAAAGTCTTCATATGTAGAAAAAACCTGAGAAATCCGTCCGTTTTCGTCATTTGTTATCGAAAGATCGTTACATTGGCCGCTTTTCTCTCTGAGACGGTTACATTTATCGTCTGCCAAGCTATGTCGCGTGCTGCGGTATGCGGAAACACTAAAAGCACCATAGTAGGACACAGAAGAAGTTTCTAAGTTGACGTAATAGCCAGTAAGAAGTAGTACAATTCACGTTTTAGTAATCGATTATTCACTTTTTAGCCGTCTTTGGTGGCTTGGATATGTCCTAGGACCTTAAGATTTTGCATGAAAGGAGGACTAGCAGCCGCGTTGCACGGGAGAATGTGAAAAGTGTTCATATGTAGTAAAAACCTGAGAATTCCGTCCGTTTTCGTCATTTGTTATCGAATCGATTGAAAGCCAGATCGTCACATTGGCCGCTTTTCTCTCTGAAACAGTTACATTTATCGTCTGCAAAGATATGTCACGTGCTGCGGTATGCGGAGACACTAAAAGCACCATAGTAGAACACAGAAGGAGATTCTAAGTTGAAGTAATAGTCAGTAAGAAGTAGTACAATTCAAGTTTTAGTTGTCGATTATTCACTTTTTAGCCGGCTTTGGTGGCTTGGACATGACATAGGACATTAAGATTTTGCATGAAAGGAGGACTAGTAGCGGCGTTGCACGGGAGAATGTGAAAAGTGTTCATATGTAGTAAAAACCTGAGAAATCAGTCCGTTTTCGTCATTTGTTATCGAATCGACTTAAAGCCAGATCGTCACATTGGCCGCTTTTCTCTCTGAGACGGTTACATTTATCGTCTGCAAAGCTATGTCGCGTGCTGGGGTATGCGGAGACACTAAAAGCACCATAGTAGAACACAGAAGAAGCTTCTAAGTTGAAGTAATAGCCAGTAAGAAGTTGTACAATTCAAGTTTTAGTTGTGGATTAATCACTTTTTAGCCGGCTTTGGTGGCTTGGACATGACCTAGGACCTTAAGATTTTGCATGAAAGGAGGACTAGCAGCCGCGTTGCATGGGAGAATGTGAAAAGTGTTCATATGTAGTAAAAACCTGAGAAATTTGTCTGTTTTCGTCATTTGTTATCGAATTGACTTAAAGCCAGATCGTCACATTGGCCGCTTTTCTCTCTGAGACGGTTACATTTATCGTCTGCAAAGCTATGTCGCGTGCTGCGGTATGCGGAGACACTCAAAGCACCATAGTAGAACACAGAAGAAGCTTCTAAGTTGAAGTAATAGCCAGTAAGAAGTAGTACAATTCACGTTTTAGTAATCGATTATTCACTTTTTAGCAGTCTTTGGTGGCTTGGATATGACCTAGGACCTTAAGATTTTGCATGAAAGGAGGACTAGCAGCCGCGTTGCACGGGAGAATGTGAAAAGTGTTCATATGTAGTAAAAACCTGAGAAATCCGTCCGTTTTCGTCATTTGTTATCGAATCGAGTTAAAGCCAGATCGTCACACTGGCCGCTTTTCTCTCCGAGACGGTTACATTTATTGTCTGCAAAGCTATGTCGCGTGCTGCGGTATGCGGAGACACTAAAAGCACCATAGTAGAACACAGAAGGAGCTTCTAAGTTGAAGTAATAGCCAGTAAGAAGTAGTACAATTCAAGTTTTAGTTGTCGATTATTCACTTTTTAGCCGGCTTTGGTGGCTTGGACATGACCTAGGACCTTAAGATTTTGCATGAAAGGAGGACTAGCAGCCGCGTTGCATGGGAGAATGTGAAAAGTGTTCATATGTAGTAAAAACCTGAGAAATCCGTCTCTTTTCGTCATTTGTTATCGAATCGACTTAAAGCCAGATCGTCACATTGGCCGCTTTTCTCTCTGAGACGGTTACATTTATCGTCTGCAAAGCTATGTCGCGTGCTGGGGTATGCGGAGACACTAAAAGCACCATAGTAGAACACAGAAGGAGCTTCTAAGTTGAAGTAATAGCCAGTAAGAAGTAATACAATTCAAGTTTTAGTTGTCGATTATTCACTTTTTAGCCGACTTTGGTGGCTTGGACATGACCTAGGACATTAAGATTTTGTATGAAAGGAGGACTAGCAGCCGCGTTGCATGGGAGAATGTGAAAAGTGTTCATATGTAGTAAAAACCTGAGAAATCCGTCTCTTTTCGTCATTTGTTATCGAATCGACTTAAAGCCAGATCGTCACATTGGCCGCTTTTCTCTCTGAGACGGTTACATTAATCGTCTGCAAAGCTATGTCGCGTGCTGCGGTATGCGGAGACACTAATAGCACCATATTAGGACACAGAAGAAGCTTGTATTTTGAAGTAATTGATAGTAAGAAGTAGTACAATTCAAGTTTTAGTTGTGGATTAATCACTTTTTAGCCGGCTTTGGTGGCTTGGACATGACCTAGGACCTTAAGATTTTGCATGAAAGGAGGACTAGCAGCCGCGTTGCACGGGAGAATGTGAAAAGTGTTCATATGTAGTAAAAACCTGAGAAATCCGTCCGTTTTCGTCATTTGTTATCGAATCGACTTAAAGCCAGATCGTCACATTGGCCGCTTTTCTCTCTGAGACGGTTACATTTATCGTCTGCAAAGCTATGTCGCGTGCTGCGGAATGCGGAGACACTAAAAGCACCATAGTAGAACACAGAAGAAGCTTCTAAGTTGAAGTAATAGCCAGTAAGAAGTAGTACAATTCACGTTTTAGTAATCGATTATTCACTTTTTAGCCGTCTTTGGTAGCTTGGATATGACCTAGGACCTTAAGATTTTGCATGAAAGGAGGACTAGCAGCCGCGTTGCACGGGAGAATGTGAAAAGTGTTCATATGTAGTAAAAACCTGAGAAATCCGTCCGTTTTCGTCATTTGTTATCGAATCGACTTAAAGCCAGATCGTCACATTGGCCGCTTTTCTCTCTGAGACGGTTACATTTATCGTCTGCAAAGCTATTTCGCGTGCTGCGGTATGCGGAGACACTAAAAGCACCATAGTAGAACACAGAAGGAGCTTCTAAGTTGAAGTAATAGCCAGTAAGAAGTAGTACAATTCAAGTTTTAGTTGTCGATTATTCACTTTTTAGCCGGCTTTGGTGGCTTGGATATGACCTAGGACCTTAAGATTTTGCATGAAAGGAGGACTAGCAGCCGCGTTGCATGTGAGAATGTGAAAAGTGTTCATATGTAGTAAAAACCTGAGAAATCCGTCTGTTATCGTCTTTTGTTATCGAATCGACTTAAAGCCAGATCGTCACATTGGCCGCTTTTCTCTCTGAGACGGTTACATTTATCGTCTGCAAAGCTATGTCGCGTGCTGGGGTATGCGGAGACACTAAAAGCACCATAGTAGAACACAGAAGGAGCTTCTAAGTTGAAGTAATAGCCAGTAAGAAGTAATTCAATTCAAGTTTTAGTTGTCGATTATTCACTTTTTAGCCGACTTTGGTGGCTTGGACATGACCTAGGACATTAAGATTTTGCATGAAAGGAGGACTAGCAGCCGCGTTGCATGGGAGAATGTGAAAAGTGTTCATATGTAGTAAAAACCTGAGAAAGCCGTCTCTTTTCGTCATTTGTTATCGAATCGACTTAAAGCCAGATCGTCACATTGGCCGCTTTTCTCTCTGAGACGGTTACATTAATCGTCTGCAAAGCTATGTCGCGTGCTGCGGTATGCGGAGACACTAATAGCACCATATTGGGACACAGAAGAAGCTTGTATTTTGAAGTAATAGATAGTAAGAAGTAGTACAATTCAAGTTTTAGTTGTGGATTAATCACTTTTTAGCCGGCTTTGGTGGCTTGGACATGACCTAGGACCTTAAGATTTTGCATGAAAGGAAGACTAGCAGCCGCGTTGCACGGGAGAATGTGAAAAGTGTTCATATGTAGTAAAAACGTGAGAAATCCGTCCGTTTTCATCATTTGTTATCGAATCGATTTAAAGCCAGATCGTCACATTGGCCGCTCTTCTCTCTGAAACGGTTACATTTATCGTCTGCAAAGCTATGTCGCGTGCTGCGGTATGCGGAAACACTAAAAGCACCATAGTAGAACTCAGAAGAAGCTTCTAAGTTGAAGTAATAGCCAGTAAGAAGTAGTACAATTCAAGTTTTAGTTATCGATTATTCACTTTTTAGTCGGCTTTGGTGGCTTGGATATGAGCTAGGACCTTAAGATTTTGCATGAAAGGAGGACTAGCAGCCGCGTTGCACGGGAGAATGTGAAAAGTGTTCATATGTAGTAAAAACCTGAGAAATCCGTCCGTTTTCGTCATTTGTTATCGAATCGACTTAAAGCCAGATCGTCACATTAGCCGCTTTTCTCTCTGAGACGGTCACATTTATCGTCTGCAAAGCTATGTCGCGTGCTGCGGTCTGAGGAGACACTAAAAGCACCATAGTAGAACACAGAAGAAGCTTCTAAGTTGAAGTAATAGCCAGTAAGAAGTAGTACAATTCAAGTTTTAGTTATTGATTATTCACTTTTTAGCCGGATTTGGTGGCTTGGACATGAGGTGGAACCTTAAGATTTTGCATGAAAGGAGGACTAGCAGCCGCGTTGCACGGGAGAATGTGAAAAGTGTTGACATGTAGTAAAAACCTGAGAAATCTGTCCGTTTTCGTCATTTGTTATCGAATCGACTTAAAGCCAGATCGTCACATTAGCCGCTTTTCTCTCTGAGACGGTTACATTTATCGTCTGCAAAGCTATGTCGCGTGCTGCGGTATGCGGAGACACTAAAAGCACCATATTAGAACACAGAAGATGCTTCTAAGTTGAAGTAATAACCAGTAAGAAGTAGTACAATTCAAGTTTTAGTTGTCGATTAATCACTTTTTAGCCGGCTTTGGTGGATTGGACATGACCTAGGACCTTAAGATTTTGGATGAAAGGAAGACTAGCAGCCGCGTTGCACGGAAGAATGTGAAAATTGTTCATATGTAGTAAAAACGTGAGAAATCCTTCCCTTTTCATCATTAGTTATCGAAACGATTAGAGCCAGATCGTAACATTGGCCGCTCTTCTCTCTGAAACGGTTACATTTATCGTCTGCAAAGCTATGTCGCGTGCTGCGGTATGCGGAAACACTAAAAGCACCATAGTAGAACTCAGAAGAAGTTTCTAAGTCGAAGTAATAGCCAGTAAGAAGTAGTACAATTCAAGCTTTAATTATCGATTATTCATTTTTAAGCCGGCTTTGGTGGCTTGGATATGACCTAGGACCTTAAGATTTTGCATGAAAGGAGGACTAGCAGCCGCGTTGCACGGGAGAATATGAAAAGTGTTCATATGGAGTAAAAACCTGAGAAATCCGTCCGTTTTCGTCATTTGTTATCGAATCGACTTAAAGCCAGATCGTCACATTGGCCGCTTTTCTCTCTGAGACGGTTACATTTATCGTCTGCAAAGCTATGTCGCGTGCTGCGATATGCGGAGACACTAAAATCAACATAGTAGAACACAGAAGAAACTTCTAAGTTGAAGTAATAGCCAGTAAGAAGTAGTACAATTCAAGTTTTAGTTGTCGATTATTCACTTTTTAGCTGGCTTTGGTGGCTTGGACATGACATAGGACATTAAGATTTTGCATGAAAGGAGGACTAGCAGCCGCATTGCACGGGAGAATGTGAAAAGTGTTCATATGTAGTAAAAACCTGAGAAATCAGTCCGTTTTCGTCATTTGTTATCGAACCGACTTCAAGCCAGATCGTCACATTGGCCGCTTTTCTGTCTGAGACGGTTACATTTATCGTCTGCAAAGCTATGTCGCGTGCTGCGGTATGCGGAGACACTAAAAGCACCATAGTACAACACAGAAGAAGCTTCTAAGTTGAAGTAATAGCCAGTAAGAAGTAGTACAATTCACGTTTTAGTAATCGATTATTCACTTTTTAGCCGTCTTTGGTGGCTTGGATATGACCTAGGACCTTAAGATTTTGCATGAAAGGAGGACTAGCAGCCGCGTTGCACGGGAGAATGTGAAAAGTGTTCATATGTAGTAAAAACCTGAGAATTCCGTCCGTTTTCGTCATTTGTTATCGAATCGATTGAAAGCCAGATCGTCACATTGGCCGCTTTTCTCTCTGAGACAGTTACATTTATCGTCTGCAAAGCTATGTCACGTGCTGCGGTATGCGGAGACACTAAAAGCACCATAGTAGAACACAGAAGGAGATTCTAAGTTGAAGTAATAGTCAGTAAGAAGTAGTACAATTCAAGTTTTAGTTGTCGATTATTCACTTTTTAGCCGGCTTTGGTGGCTTGGACATGACATAGGACATTAAGATTTTGCATGAAAGGAGGACTAGTAGCGGCGTTGCACGGGAGAATGTGAAAAGTGTTCATATGTAGTAAAAACCTGAGAAATCAGTCCGTTTTCGTCATTTGTTATCGAATCGACTTAAAGCCAGATCGTCACATTGGCCGCTTTTCTCTCTGAGACGGTTACATTTATCGTCTGCAAAGCTATGTCGCGTGCTGCGGTATGCGGAGACACTAAAAGCACCATAGTAGAACACAGAAGAAGCTTGTAAGTTGAAGTAATAGCCAGTAAGAAGTAGTACAATTCAAGTTTTGGTTGTGGATTAATCACTTTTTAGCCGGCTTTGGTGGCTTGGACATGACCTAGGACCTTAAGATTTTGCATGAAAGGAAGACTAGCAGCCGCGTTGCATGGGAGAATGTGAAAAGTCTTCATATGTAGAAAAAACCTGAGAAATCCGTCCGTTTTCGTCATTTGTTATCGAAAGATCGTTACATTGGCCGCTTTTCTCTCTGAGACGGTTACATTTATCGTCTGCAAAGCTATGTCGCGTGCTGCGGTATGCGGAAACACTAAAAGCACCATAGTAGGACACAGAAGAAGCTTCTAAGTGGAAGCAATAGCCAGTAAGAAGTAGTACAATTCAAGTTTTAGTTATCGATTATTCACTTTTTAGCCGGCTTTGGTGGCTTGGACATGACCTAGGACATTAAGATTTTGCATGAAAGGAGGACTAGCAGCCGCGTTGCATGGGAGAATGTGAAAAGTGTTCATATGTAGTAAAATCCTGAGAAATCTGTCTGTTTTCGTCATTTGTTATCGAATCGACTTAAAGCCAGTTCGTCACATTGGGCGCTTTTCTCTCTGAGACGGTTACATTTATCGTCTGCAAAGCTATGTCGCGTGCTGCGGTATGCGGAGACACTAAAAGCACCATAGTAGAACACAGAAGGAGCTTCTAAGTTGAAGTAATAGCCAGTAAGAAGTAGTACAATTCAAGTTTTAGTTGTCGATTATTCAATTTTTGGCCGGCATTGGTGGCTTGGACATGACATTGGACATTAAGATTTTGCATGAAAGGAGGACTAGTAGCGGCGTTGCACGGGAGAATGTGAAAAGTGTTCATATGTAGTAAAAACCTGAGAAATTTGTCTGTTTTCGTCATTTGTTATCGAATCGACTTAAAGCCAGATCGTCACATTGGCCGCTTTTCTCTCTGAGACGGTTACATTTATCGTCTGCAAAGCTATGTCGCGTGCTGCGGTATGCGGAGACACTAAAAGCACCATAGTACAACACAGAAGAAGCTTCTAAGTTGAAGTAATAGCCAGTAAGAAGTAGTACATTTCACGTTTTAGTAATCGATTATTCACTTTTTAGCCGTCTTTGGTGGCTTGGATATGACCTAGGACCTTAAGATTTTGCATGAAAGGAGGACTAGCAGCCGCGTTGCACGGGAGAATGTGAAAAGTGTTCATATGTAGTAAAAACCTGAGAAATCCGTCCGTTTTCGTCATTTGTTATCGAATCGATTGAAAGACAGATCGTCACATTGGCCGCTTTTCTCTCTGAAACAGTTACATTTATCGTCTGCAAAGATATGTCACGTGCTGCAGTATGCGGAGACACTAAAAGCACCATAGTAGAACACAGAAGAAGCTTCTAAGTTGAAGTAATAGCCAGTAAGAAGTAGTACAATTCGCGTTTTAGTAATCGATTATTCACTTTTTAGCCGTCTTTGGTGGCTTGGATATGACCTAGGACCTTAAGATTTTGCATGAAAGGAGGACTAGCAGCCGCGTTGCACGGGAGAATGTGAAAAGTGTTCATATGTAGTAAAAACCTGAGAAATACATCCGTTTTCGTCATTTGTTATCGAATCGATTGAAAGCCAGATCGTCACATTGGCCGCTTTTCTCTCTGAAACAGTTACATTTATCGTCTGCAAAGATATGTCACGTGCTGCGGTATGCGGAGACACTAAAAGCACCATAGTAGAACACAGAAGGAGCTTCTAAGTTGAAGTAATAGCCAGTAAGAAGTAGTACAATTCAAGTTTTAGTTATTGATTATTCACTTTTTTTGCCGGCTTTGGTGGTTTGGACATGATGTGGAACCTTAAGATTTTGCATGAAAGTAGGACTAGCAGCCGCGTTGCACGGGAGAAAGTGAAAAGTGTTCATGTGTAGTAAACACCTGAGAAGTCAGTCCGTTTTCGTCATTTGTTATCGAATCGACTTAAAGCCAGATCGTCACATTCCCCGCTTTTCTCTCTGAGACGGTTACATTAATCGTCTGCAAAGCTATGTCGCGTGCTGCGGTAAGCGGAGACACTAAAAGCACCATATTAGAACACAGAAGAAGCTTGTAAGTTGAAGTAATAGCCAGTAAGAAGTAGTACAATTCAAGTTTTAGTTGTGGATTAAACACTTTTTAGCCGGCTGTGGTGGCTTGGACATGACCTAGGACCTTAAGATTTTGCATGAAAGGAAGACTAGCAGCCGCGTTGCACGGGAGAATGTGAAAAGTCTTCATATGTAGAAAAAACCTGAGAAATCCGTCCGTTTTCGTAATTTGTTCTCGAAAGATCGTTACATTGGCCGTTTTTCTCTCTGAGACGGTTACATTTATCGTCTGCAAAGCTATGTCGCGTGCTGCGGTATGCGGAAACACTAAAAGCACCATAGTAGGACACAGAAGAAGCTTCTAAGTGGAAGTAATAGCCAGTAAGAAGTAGTACAATTCAAGTTTTAGTTATCGATTATTCACTTTTTAGCAGGCTTTGGTGGCTTGGACATGACCTAGGACCTTAAGATTTTGCATGAAAGGAGGACTAGCAGCCGCGTAGCATGGGAGAATGTGAAAAGTGTTCATATGTAGTAAAATCCTGAGAAATCTGTCTGTTTTCGTCATTTGTTATCGAATCGACTTAAAGCCAGCTCGTCACATTGGGCGCTTTTCTCTCTGAGACGGTTACATTTATCGTCTGCAAAGCTATGTCGCGTGCTGCGGTATGCGGAAACACTAAAAGCACCATAGTAGGACACAGAAGAAGCTTCTAAGTGGAAGCAATAGCCAGTAAGAAGTAGTACAATTCAAGTTTTAGTTATCGATTATTCACTTTTTAGCAGGCTTTGGTGGCTAGGACATGACCTAGGACCTTAAGATTTTGCATGAAAGGAGGACTAGCAGCCGCGTAGCATGGGAGAATGTGAAAAGTGTTCATATGTAGTAAAATCCTGAGAAATCTGTCTGTTTTCGTCATTTGT
The DNA here is from genome assembly GCF_023897955.1 of Schistocerca gregaria. NCBI lineage: Eukaryota > Metazoa > Arthropoda > Insecta > Orthoptera > Acrididae > Schistocerca > Schistocerca gregaria. The sequence goes on from NC_064925.1 coordinate 588,323,776, forward strand.
TATCGAATCGACTTAAAGCCAGCTCGTCACATTGGGCGCTTTTCTCTCTGAGACTGTTACATTTATCGTCTGCAAAGCTATGTCACGTGCTGCGGTATGCGGAGACACTAAAAACACCATAGTAGAACACAGAAGAAACTTCTAAGTTGAAGTAATAGCCAGTAAGAAGTAGTACAATTAAGGTTTTAGTTGTCGATTATTCACTTTTTAGCCGGCTTTGGTGGCTTGGACATGACATAGGACATTAAGATTTTGCATGAAAGGAGGACTAGCAGCCGCGTTGCACGGGAGAATGTGAAAGGTGTTCATATGTAGTAAAAACCTGAGAAATCAGTCTGTTTTCTTCATTTGTTATCGAACCGACTTAAAGCCTGATCGTCACATTGGCCGCTTTTCTGTCTGAGACGGTTACATTTATCGTCTGCAAAGCTATGTCGCGTGCTGCGGTATGCTGAGACACTAAAAGCACCATAGTAGAACACAGAAGAAGCTTCTAAGTTGAAGTAATAGCCAGTAAGAAGTAGTACAATTCACGTTTTAGTAATCGATTATTCACTTTTTAGCCGTCTTTGGTGGCGTGGATATGACCTAGGACCTTAAGATTTTGCATGAAAGGATGACTAGCAGCCGCGTTGCACGGGAGAATGTGAAAAGTGTTCATATGTAGTAAAAACCTGAGAAATCCGTCCGTTTTCGTCATTTGTTATCGAATCGATTGAAAGCCAGATCGTCACATTGGCCGCTTTTCTCTCTGAAACAGTTACATTTATCGTCTGCAAAGATATGTCACGTGCTGCGGTATGCGGAGACACTAAAAGCACCATAGTAGAACACAGAAGAAGCTTCTAAGTTGAAGTAATAGCCAGTAAGAAGTAGTACAATTCAAGTTTTAGTTATTGATTATTCCTTTTTTTGCCGGCTTTGGTGGCTTGTACATGAAGTGGAACCTTAAGATTTTGCATGAAAGTAGGACTAGCAGCCGCGTTGCACGGGAGAATGTGAAAAGTGTTCATGTGTAGTAAACACCTGAGAAATCAGTCCGTTTTCGTCATTTGTTATCGAATCGACTTAAAGCCAGATCGTCACATTCCCCGCTTTTCTCTCTGAGACGGTTACATTAATCGTCTGCAAAGCTATGTCGCGTGCTGCGGTAAGCGGAGACACTAAAAGCACCATATTAGAACACAGAAGAAGCTTGTAAGTTGAAGTAATAGCCTATAAGAAGTAGTACAATTCAAGTTTTAGTTGTGGATTAATCACTTTTTAGCCGGCTGTGGTGGCTTGGACATGACCTAGGACCTTAAGATTTTGCGTGAAAGGAAGACTAGCAGCCGCGTTGCACGGGAGAATGTGAAAAGTCTTCATATGTAGAAAAAACCTGAGAAATCCGTCCGTTTTCGTAATTTGTTATCGAATCGACTTAAACCCAGATCGTTACATTGGCCGCTTTTCTCCCTGAGACGGATACATTTATCGTCTGCAAAGCTATGTCGCGTGCTGCGGTATGCGGAAACACTAAAAGCACCATAGTAGGACACAGAAGAAGCTTCTAAGTGGAAGCAATAGCCAGTAAGAAGTAGTACAATTCAAGTTTTAGTTATCGATTATTCACTTTTTAGCCGGCTTTGGTGGCTTGGACATGACCTAGGACCTTAAGATTTTGCATGAAAGGAGGACTAGCAGCCGCGTTGCACGGGAGAATGTGAAAAGTGTTCATATGTAGTAAAATCCTGAGAAATCTGTCTGTTTTCGTCATTTGTTATCGAATCGACTTAAAGCCAGATCGTCACATTGGGCGCTTTTCTCTCTGAGACGGTTACATTTATCGTCTGCAAAGCTATGTCGCGTGCTGCGGTATGCGGAGACACTAAAAGCACCATAGTAGAACACAGAAGTAGCTTCTAAGTTGAAGTAATAGCCAGTAAGAAGTAGTACAATTCAAGTTTTAGTTGTCGATTATTCACTTTTTAGACGGCTTTGGTGGCTTGGACATGACATAGGACATTAAGATTTTGCATGAAAGGAGGACTAGTAGCGGCGTTGCACGGGAGAATGTGAAAAGTGTTCATATGTAGTAAAAACCTGAGAAATCAGTCCGTTTTCGTCATTTGTTATCGAATCGATTTAAAGCCAGATCGTCACATTGGTCGCTCTTCTCACTGAAACGGTTACATTTTACGTCTGCAAAGCTATGTCGCGTGCTGCGGTATGCGGAGACACTAAAAACACCATAGTAGAACACAGAAGAAGCTTCTAAGTTGCAGTAATAGCCAGTAAGAAGTAGTACAATACAAGTTTTAGCTATTGATTATTCACTTTTTAGCCGTCTTTGGAGGCTTGGACATGAGGTGGAACCTTAAGATTTTGCATGAAAGGAGGACTAGCAGCCGCGTTGCACGGGAGAATGTGAAAAGTGTTCATGTGTAGTAAAAACCTGTGAAATCAGTCCGTTTTCGTCATTTGTTATCGAATCGACTTAAAGCCAGACCTCCACATTGGCCGCTTTTCTCTCTGAGACGGTTACATTTATCGTCTGCAAAGCTATGTCGCGTGCTTCGGTATGCGGGGATACTAAAAGCACCATAGTAGAACACAGAAGAAGCTTCTAAGTTGAAGTAATAGCCAGTAAGAAGTAGTACAATTCAAGTTTTAGTTATTGATTATTCACTTTTTAGCCGTCTTTTGAGGCTTGGACATGAGGTGGAACCTTAAGATTTTGCATGAAAGGAGGACTAGAAGCCTCGTTGCACGGGAGAATGTGAAAAGTGTTCATGTGTAGTAAAAACCTGAGAAATACGTCCGTTTTCGTCATTTGTTATCGAATCGATTAAAAGCCAGATCGTCACATTGGTCGCTCTTCTCACTGAAACGGTTACATTTTACGTCTGCAAAGCTATGTCGCGTGCTGCGGTATGCGGAGATACTAAAAGCACCATAGTAGAACACAGAAGAAGCTTCTAAGTTGAAGTAATAGCCAGTAAGAAGTAGTACAATTCGCGTTTTAGTTATCGATTATTCACTTTTTAGCCGTCTTTGGTGGCTTGGACATGACCTAGGACCTTAAGATTTTGCATGAAAGGAGGACTAGCAGCCGCGTTGCATGGGAGAATGTGAAAAGTGTTCATATGTAGTAAAAACTTGAGAAATTTGTCTGTTTTCGTCATTTGTTATCGAATCGACTTAAAGCCAGATCGACACATTGGCCGCTTTTCTCTCTGAGACGGTTACATTTATCGTCTGCAAAGCTATGTCGCGTGCTGCGGTATGCGGAGACACTAAGAGCACCATAGTAGAACACAGAAGGAGCTTCTAAGTTGATGTAATAGCCAGTAAGAAGTAATACAATTCAAGTTTTAGTTGTCGATTATTCACTTTTTAGCCGGCTTTGGTGGCTTGGACATGACCTAGGACATTAAGATTTTGCATGAAAGTTGGACTAGCAGCCGCGTTGCACGGGAGAATGTGAAAAGTGTTCATATGTAGTAAAAACCTGAGAAATCAGTCCGTTTTCGTCATTTGTTATCGAATCGACTTAAAGCCAGATCTTCACATTGGCCGCTTTTCTCTCTGAGACGGTTACATTTATCGTCTGCAAAGCTATGTCGCGTGCTGCGGTATGCGGAGGCACTAAAAGCACCATAGTAGAACACAGAAGAAGCTTCTAAGTTGAAGTAATAGCCAGTAAGAAGTAGTACAATTCAAGTTTTAGTTATCGATTATTCACTTTTTAGCCGTCTTTGGTGGCTTGGACATGACCTAGGACCTTAAGATTTTCCATGAAAGGAGGACTAGCAGCCGCGTTGCATGGGAGAATGTGAAAAATGTTCATATGTAGTAAAAACCTGAGAAATCGTCCGTTTTCGTCATTTGTTATGGAATCGATTTAAAGCCAGATCTTCACATTGGCCGCTCTTCTCTCTGAGACGGTTACATTTATCGTCTGCAAAGCTATGTCGCGAGCTGCGGTATGCGGAGACACTAAAAGCACCATATTAGAACACACAAGATGCTTCTAACTTGAAGTAATAGCTAGTAAGAAGTAGTACTATTTAAGGTTTAGTTGTCGATTAATCACTTTATAGCCGGCTTTGGTGGCTTGGACATGACCTAGGACCTTAAGATTTTGCATGAAATTAAGACTAGCAGCCGCGTTGCACGGGAGAATGTGAAAAGTGTTCATATGTAGTAAAAACGTGGGAAATCCGTCCGTTTTCATCATTTGTTATCGAATCGATTTAAAGCCAGATCGTCACAATGGCCGCTCTTCTCTCTGAAACGGTTACATTTATCGTCTGCAAAGCTATGTCGCGTGCTGCGGTAAGGGAAAACACTAAAAGCACCATAGTAGAACTCAGAATAAGCTTCTAAGTTGAAGTAATAGCCAGTAAGAAGTAGTACAATTCAAGTTTTAGTTATCGATTATTCACTTTTTAGACGTGTTTGCTGGTTTGGACATGACCTAGGACCTTAAGATTTTGCATGAAAGGAGGACTAGCAGCCGCGTTGCACGGGAGAATGTGAAAAGTGTTCATATGTAGTAAAAACCTGAGAAATCCGTCCGTTTTCGTCATTTGTTATCGAATCGATTTAAAGCCAGAACGTCACATTGGCCGCTCTTCTCTCTGAGACGGTTACATTTATCGTCTGCAGAGCTATGTCGCGTGCTGCGGTATGCGGAAACACTAAAAGCACCATAGTAGAACTCAGAAGAAGCTTCTAAGTTGAAGTAATAGCCAGTAACAAGTAGTACAATTCAAGTTTTAATTATCGATTATTCACTTTTTAGCCGGCTTTGGTGGCTTGGATATGACCTAGGACATTAAGATCTTGCATGAAAGGAGGACTAGCAGCCGCGTTGCACGGGACAATGTGAAGAGTGTTTATATGGAGTAAAAACCTGAGAAATCCGTCCGTTTTCGTCATTTGTTATCGAATCGACTTAAAGCCAGATCGTCACATTGGCCGGTTTTCTCTCTGAGACGGTTACATTTATCGTCTGCAAAGCTATGTCGCGTGCTGCGGTATGCGGAGACACTAAAAGCACCATAGTAGAACACACATGAAGATTCTAAGTTGATGCAATAGCCAGTAAGAAGTAGTACAATTCAAGTTTTAGGTATTGATTATTGACTTTTTAGCTGGCTTTGGTGCCTTGACATGAGCTAGGACTTTAAGATTCTGCATGAAAGGAGGACTAGCAGCCTCGTTGCATGGGAGAAAGTGAACAGTGTTCATATGTAGTAAAAACCTGAGAAATCCGTCCGTTATCGTCATTTGTTATCGAATCGATTTAAAGCCAGATCGTCACATTGGCCGCTCTTCTCACTGAAAAGGTTACATTTATCGTCTGCAAAGCTATGTCGCGTGCTGCGGTATGCGGAAACACTAAAAGCACCATAGTAGAACACAGAAGAAGCTTCTAAGTTGAAGTAATAGCCAGTAAGAAGTGGTACAATTCAAGTTTTAGTTGTCGATTATTCACTTTTTAGCCGTCTTTGGTGGCTTGGACATGACCTAGGACCTTAAGATTTTGCATGAAAGGAGGACTAGCAGCCGCGTTGCACGGGAGAATGTGAAAAGTGTTCATATGTAGTAAAAACCTGAGAAATCCGTCCGTTTTCTTTATTTGTTATCGAATCGACAGAAAGCCAGATCGTCACATTGGCCGCTCATCTCTCTGAAACGGTTGTACTTATCGTCTGCAAAGCTATGTCGCGTGCTGCGGTTTGCGGAGACACTAAAAGCACCATAGTAGAACACAGAAGAAGCTTCTAAATTGCAGTAATAGCCAGTAAGAAGTAATACAATTCAAGTGTTAATTGTCGATTATTCACATTTTAGCCGGCTTTGGTGGCTTGGACATGACCTAGGCCTTAAGATTTTGCATGAAAGGAGGACTAGCTGCCACGTTGCACGGAAGAATGTGAAAAGAGTTCATATGTAGTAAAATCCTGAGAAATCCGTCCGTTTTCGTCATTTGTTATAGAATCGACGTAAAGCCAGATTGTCACATTGGCCGCTTTTCTCTTTGAGACGGTTACAATAATCGTCTGCAAAGCTATGTCGCGTGCTGCGGTATGCGGAGACACTAAAAGCACCATAGTAGAACACAGAAGAAGCTTCTAAGTTAAAGTAATAGCCAGTAAGAAGTAGTACAATTCAAGTTTTATTTATCGATTATTCACTTTTTAGCCGGCTTTGGTGGCTTGGACATGAGGTGGAACCTTAAGATTTTGCATGAAAGGAGGACTAGCAGCCGCGTTGCACGGGAGAATGTGAAAAGTGTTCATATGTAGTAAAAACCAGAGAAATCCGTGGGTTTTCGTCATTTGTTATAGTATCGACTTAAAGCCAGATCGTCACATTGGCCGCTTTTCTCTCTGAGACGGTTACATTTATCGTCTGCAAAGCTATGTCGCGTGCTGCGGTATGCGGAGGCACTAAAAGCACCATAGTAGAACACAGAAGAAGCTTCTAAGTTGAAGTAATAGCCAGTAAGAAGTAGTACAATTCAAGTCTTAGTTATTGATTATTCACTTTTTAGCCGGATTTGGTGGCTTGGACATGAGGTGGAACCTTAAGATTTTACATGAAAGGAGGACTAGCAGCCGCGTTGCACGGGAGAATGTGAAAAGTGTTCATATGTAGTAAAAACCTGAGAAATCCGTCCGTTTTCGTCATTTGTTATCGAATCGACTTAAAGCCAGATCGTCACATTGGCCGCTTTTCTCTCTGAGACGGTTACATTTATCGTCTGCAAAGCTATGTCGCGTGCTGCGGTATGCGGAAACACTAAGAGCACCATAGTAGAACACAGAAGAAGCTTCTAAGTTGAAGTAATAGCCAGTAAGAAGTAGTACAATTCAAGTTTTAGTTGTCGATTATTCACTTTTTAGCCGGATTTGGTGGCTTGGACATGACCTAGGACCTTACGATTTTGCATAAAAGGAGGACTAGCAGCCGCGTTGCATGGGAGAATGTGAAAAGTGTTCATTTGTAGTAAAAACCTGAGAAATCCGTCCGTTTTCGTCATTTCTTATCGAATCGACTTAAAGCCAGATCGTCACTTTATCCGCTTTCCTCTCTGAGACGGTTACATTTATCGTCTGCAAAGCTGTGTCGCGTGCTGCGGTATGCGGAGACACTAAAAGCACCATAGTAGAACACAGAAGAAGCTTCTAAGTTGAACTAATAGACAGTAAGATGTAGTACAATTCGAGTTTTAATTATTGATTATTCACTTTTTAGCCGGATTTGGTGAATTGGACATGAGGTGGAACCTTAAGATTTTGCATGAAAGGAGGGCTAGCAGCCGCGTTGCACGGGAGAATGTGAAAAGTGTTCATGTGTAGTAAACACCTGAGAAATCCCTCCGTTTTCATTTGTTATCGAACCGACTTAAAGCCAGATCGTCACATTGGCCGCTTTTCTCTCTGAGACGGTTACATTTAACGTCTGCAAAGCTATGTCGCGTGCTGCGGTATGCGGAGACACTAAAAGCACCATAGTAGAACACAGATGAAGATTCTAAGTTGATGCAATAGCCAGTAAGAAGTAGTACAATTCAAGTTTTAGGTATTGATTATTGACTTTTTAGCTGGCTTTGGTGCCTTGACATGAGCTAGGACTTTAAGATTCTGCATGAAAGGAGGACTAGCAGCCTCGTTGCACGGGAGAATGTGAAAAGTGTTCATATGTAGTAAAAACCTGAGAAATCCGTCCGTTTTCGTCATTTGTTATCGAATCGATTTAAAGCCAGATCGTCACATTGGCCGCTCTTCTCACTGAAACGGTTACATTTATCGTCTGCAAAGCTATGTCGCGTGCTGCGGTATGCGGAAACACTAAAAGCACCATAGTAGAACACAGAAGAAGCTTATAAGTTGAAGTAATAGCCAGTAAGAAGTAGTACAGTTCAAGTTTTAGTTGTCGATTATTCACTTTTTAGACGGCTTTGGTTGCTTGGACATGACCTAGGACCTTAAGATTTTGCATGAAAGGAGGACTAGCAGCCGCGTTGCACGGGAGAATGTGAAAAGTGTTCATATGTAGTAAAATCCTGAGAAATCTGTCTGTTTTCGTCATTTGTTATCGAATCGACTTAAAGCCAGATCGTCACATTGGGCGCTTTTCTCTCTGAGACGGTTACATTTATCGTCTGCAAAGCTATGTCGCGTGCTGCGGTATGCGGAGACACTAAAAGCACCATAGTAGAACACAGAAGTAGCTTCTAAGTTGAAGTAATAGCCAGTAAGAAGTAGTACAATTCAAGTTTTAGTTGTCGATTATTCACTTTTTAGACGGCTTTGGTGGCTTGGACATGACATAGGACATTAAGATTTTGCATGAAAGGAGGACTAGTAGCGGCGTTGCACGGGAGAATGTGAAAAGTGTTCATATGTAGTAAAAACCTGAGAAATCAGTCCGTTTTCGTCATTTGTTATCGAATCGATTTAAAGCCAGATCGTCACATTGGTCGCTCTTCTCACTGAAACGGTTACATTTTACGTCTGCAAAGCTATGTCGCGTGCTGCGGTATGCGGAGACACTAAAAACACCATAGTAGAACACAGAAGAAGCTTCTAAGTTGCAGTAATAGCCAGTAAGAAGTAGTACAATACAAGTTTTAGCTATTGATTATTCACTTTTTAGCCGTCTTTGGAGGCTTGGACATGAGGTGGAACCTTAAGATTTTGCATGAAAGGAGGACTAGCAGCCGCGTTGCACGGGAGAATGTGAAAAGTGTTCATGTGTAGTAAAAACCTGTGAAATCAGTCCGTTTTCGTCATTTGTTATCGAATCGACTTAAAGCCAGACCTCCACATTGGCCGCTTTTCTCTCTGAGACGGTTACATTTATCGTCTGCAAATCTATGTCGCGTGCTTCGGTATGCGGGGATACTAAAAGCACCATAGTAGAACACAGAAGAAGCTTCTAAGTTGAAGTAATAGCCAGTAAGAAGTAGTACAATTCAAGTTTTAGTTATTGATTATTCACTTTTTAGCCGTCTTTTGAGGCTTGGACATGAGGTGGAACCTTAAGATTTTGCATGAAAGGAGGACTAGAAGCCTCGTTGCACGGGAGAATGTGAAAAGTGTTCATGTGTAGTAAAAACCTGAGAAATACGTCCGTTTTCGTCATTTGTTATCGAATCGATTAAAAGCCAGATCGTCACATTGGTCGCTCTTCTCACTGAAACGGTTACATTTTACGTCTGCAAAGCTATGTCGCGTGCTGCGGTATGCGGAGATACTAAAAGCACCATAGTAGAACACAGAAGAAGCTTCTAAGTTGAAGTAATAGCCAGTAAGAAGTAGTACAATTCGCGTTTTAGTTATCGATTATTCACTTTTTAGCCGTCTTTGGTGGCTTGGACATGACCTAGGACCTTAAGATTTTGCATGAAAGGAGGACTAGCAGCCGCGTTGCATGGGAGAATGTGAAAAGTGTTCATATGTAGTAAAAACTTGAGAAATTTGTCTGTTTTCGTCATTTGTTATCGAATCGACTTAAAGCCAGATCGACACATTGGCCGCTTTTCTCTCTGAGACGGTTACATTTATCGTCTGCAAAGCTATGTCGCGTGCTGCGGTATGCGGAGACACTAAGAGCACCATAGTAGAACACAGAAGGAGCTTCTAAGTTGATGTAATAGCCAGTAAGAAGTAATACAATTCAAGTTTTAGTTGTCGATTATTCACTTTTTAGCCGGCTTTGGTGGCTTGGACATGACCTAGGACATTAAGATTTTGCATGAAAGTTGGACTAGCAGCCGCGTTGCACGGGAGAATGTGAAAAGTGTTCATATGTAGTAAAAACCTGAGAAATCAGTCCGTTTTCGTCATTTGTTATCGAATCGACTTAAAGCCAGATCTTCACATTGGCCGCTTTTCTCTCTGAGACGGTTACATTTATCGTCTGCAAAGCTATGTCGCGTGCTGCGGTATGCGGAGGCACTAAAAGCACCATAGTAGAACACAGAAGAAGCTTCTAAGTTGAAGTAATAGCCAGTAAGAAGTAGTACAATTCAAGTTTTAGTTATCGATTATTCACTTTTTAGCCGTCTTTGGTGGCTTGGACATGACCTAGGACCTTAAGATTTTCCATGAAAGGAGGACTAGCAGCCGCGTTGCATGGGAGAATGTGAAAAATGTTCATATGTAGTAAAAACCTGAGAAATCGTCCGTTTTCGTCATTTGTTATGGAATCGATTTAAAGCCAGATCTTCACATTGGCCGCTCTTCTCTCTGAGACGGTTACATTTATCGTCTGCAAAGCTATGTCGCGAGCTGCGGTATGCGGAGACACTAAAAGCACCATATTAGAACACACAAGATGCTTCTAACTTGAAGTAATAGCTAGTAAGAAGTAGTACTATTTAAGGTTTAGTTGTCGATTAATCACTTTATAGCCGGCTTTGGTGGCTTGGACATGACCTAGGACCTTAAGATTTTGCATGAAATTAAGACTAGCAGCCGCGTTGCACGGGAGAATGTGAAAAGTGTTCATATGTAGTAAAAACGTGGGAAATCCGTCCGTTTTCATCATTTGTTATCGAATCGATTTAAAGCCAGATCGTCACAATGGCCGCTCTTCTCTCTGAAACGGTTACATTTATCGTCTGCAAAGCTATGTCGCGTGCTGCGGTAAGGGAAAACACTAAAAGCACCATAGTAGAACTCAGAATAAGCTTCTAAGTTGAAGTAATAGCCAGTAAGAAGTAGTACAATTCAAGTTTTAGTTATCGATTATTCACTTTTTAGACGTGTTTGCTGGTTTGGACATGACCTAGGACCTTAAGATTTTGCATGAAAGGAGGACTAGCAGCCGCGTTGCACGGGAGAATGTGAAAAGTGTTCATATGTAGTAAAAACCTGAGAAATCCGTCCGTTTTCGTCATTTGTTATCGAATCGATTTAAAGCCAGAACGTCACATTGGCCGCTCTTCTCTCTGAGACGGTTACATTTATCGTCTGCAGAGCTATGTCGCGTGCTGCGGTATGCGGAAACACTAAAAGCACCATAGTAGAACTCAGAAGAAGCTTCTAAGTTGAAGTAATAGCCAGTAACAAGTAGTACAATTCAAGTTTTAATTATCGATTATTCACTTTTTAGCCGGCTTTGGTGGCTTGGATATGACCTAGGACATTAAGATCTTGCATGAAAGGAGGACTAGCAGCCGCGTTGCACGGGACAATGTGAAGAGTGTTTATATGGAGTAAAAACCTGAGAAATCCGTCCGTTTTCGTCATTTGTTATCGAATCGACTTAAAGCCAGATCGTCACATTGGCCGGTTTTCTCTCTGAGACGGTTACATTTATCGTCTGCAAAGCTATGTCGCGTGCTGCGGTATGCGGAGACACTAAAAGCACCATAGTAGAACACACATGAAGATTCTAAGTTGATGCAATAGCCAGTAAGAAGTAGTACAATTCAAGTTTTAGGTATTGATTATTGACTTTTTAGCTGGCTTTGGTGCCTTGACATGAGCTAGGACTTTAAGATTCTGCATGAAAGGAGGACTAGCAGCCTCGTTGCATGGGAGAAAGTGAACAGTGTTCATATGTAGTAAAAACCTGAGAAATCCGTCCGTTATCGTCATTTGTTATCGAATCGATTTAAAGCCAGATCGTCACATTGGCCGCTCTTCTCACTGAAAAGGTTACATTTATCGTCTGCAAAGCTATGTCGCGTGCTGCGGTATGCGGAAACACTAAAAGCACCATAGTAGAACACAGAAGAAGCTTCTAAGGTGAAGTAATAGCCAGTAAGAAGTGGTACAATTCAAGTTTTAGTTGTCGATTATTCACTTTTTAGCCGTCTTTGGTGGCTTGGACATGACCTAGGACCTTAAGATTTTGCATGAAAGGAGGACTAGCAGCCGCGTTGCACGGGAGAATGTGAAAAGTGTTCATATGTAGTAAAAACCTGAGAAATCCGTCCGTTTTCTTTATTTGTTATCGAATCGACAGAAAGCCAGATCGTCACATTGGCCGCTCATCTCTCTGAAACGGTTGTACTTATCGTCTGCAAAGCTATGTCGCGTGCTGCGGTTTGCGGAGACACTAAAAGCACCATAGTAGAACACAGAAGAAGCTTCTAAATTGCAGTAATAGCCAGTAAGAAGTAATACAATTCAAGTGTTAATTGTCGATTATTCACATTTTAGCCGGCTTTGGTGGCTTGGACATGACCTAGGCCTTAAGATTTTGCATGAAAGGAGGACTAGCTGCCACGTTGCACGGAAGAATGTGAAAAGAGTTCATATGTAGTAAAATCCTGAGAAATCCGTCCGTTTTCGTCATTTGTTATAGAATCGACGTAAAGCCAGATTGTCACATTGGCCGCTTTTCTCTTTGAGACGGTTACAATAATCGTCTGCAAAGCTATGTCGCGTGCTGCGGTATGCGGAGACACTAAAAGCACCATAGTAGAACACAGAAGAAGCTTCTAAGTTAAAGTAATAGCCAGTAAGAAGTAGTACAATTCAAGTTTTATTTATCGATTATTCACTTTTTAGCCGGCTTTGGTGGCTTGGACATGAGGTGGAACCTTAAGATTTTGCATGAAAGGAGGACTAGCAGCCGCGTTGCACGGGAGAATGTGAAAAGTGTTCATATGTAGTAAAAACCAGAGAAATCCGTGGGTTTTCGTCATTTGTTATAGTATCGACTTAAAGCCAGATCGTCACATTGGCCGCTTTTCTCTCTGAGACGGTTACATTTATCGTCTGCAAAGCTATGTCGCGTGCTGCGGTATGCGGAGGCACTAAAAGCACCATAGTAGAACACAGAAGAAGCTTCTAAGTTGAAGTAATAGCCAGTAAGAAGTAGTACAATTCAAGTCTTAGTTATTGATTATTCACTTTTTAGCCGGATTTGGTGGCTTGGACATGAGGTGGAACCTTAAGATTTTGCATGAAAGGAGGACTAGCAGCCGCGTTGCACGGGAGAATGTGAAAAGTGTTCATATGTAGTAAAAACCTGAGAAATCCGTCCGTTTTCGTCATTTGTTATCGAATCGACTTAAAGCCAGATCGTCACATTGGCCGCTTTTCTCTCTGAGACGGTTACATTTATCGTCTGCAAAGCTATGTCGCGTGCTGCGGTATGCGGAAACACTAAGAGCACCATAGTAGAACACAGAAGAAGCTTCTAAGTTGAAGTAATAGCCAGTAAGAAGTAGTACAATTCAAGTTTTAGTTGTCGATTATTCACTTTTTAGCCGGATTTGGTGGCTTGGACATGACCTAGGACCTTACGATTTTGCATAAAAGGAGGACTAGCAGCCGCGTTGCATGGGAGAATGTGAAAAGTGTTCATTTGTAGTAAAAACCTGAGAAATCCGTCCGTTTTCGTCATTTCTTATCGAATCGACTTAAAGCCAGATCGTCACTTTATCCGCTTTCCTCTCTGAGACGGTTACATTTATCGTCTGCAAAGCTGTGTCGCGTGCTGCGGTATGCGGAGACACTAAAAGCACCATAGTAGAACACAGAAGAAGCTTCTAAGTTGAACTAATAGACAGTAAGATGTAGTACAATTCGAGTTTTTATTATTGATTATTCACTTTTTAGCCGGATTTGGTGAATTGGACATGAGGTGGAACCTTAAGATTTTGCATGAAAGGAGGGCTAGCAGCCGCGTTGCACGGGAGAATGTGAAAAGTGTTCATGTGTAGTAAACACCTGAGAAATCCCTCCGTTTTCATTTGTTATCGAACCGACTTAAAGCCAGATCGTCACATTGGCCGCTTTTCTCTCTGAGACGGTTACATTTAACGTCTGCAAAGCTATGTCGCGTGCTGCGGTATGCGGAGACACTAAAAGCACCATAGTAGAACACAGATGAAGATTCTAAGTTGATGCAATAGCCAGTAAGAAGTAGTACAATTCAAGTTTTAGGTATTGATTATTGACTTTTTAGCTGGCTTTGGTGCCTTGACATGAGCTAGGACTTTAAGATTCTGCATGAAAGGAGGACTAGCAGCCTCGTTGCACGGGAGAATGTGAAAAGTGTTCATATGTAGTAAAAACCTGAGAAATCCGTCCGTTTTCGTCATTTGTTATCGAATCGATTTAAAGCCAGATCGTCACATTGGCCGCTCTTCTCACTGAAACGGTTACATTTATCGTCTGCAAAGCTATGTCGCGTGCTGCGGTATGCGGAAACACTAAAAGCACCATAGTAGAACACAGAAGAAGCTTATAAGTTGAAGTAATAGCCAGTAAGAAGTAGTACAATTCAAGTTTTAGTTGTCGATTATTCACTTTTTAGACGGCTTTGGTTGCTTGGACATGACCTAGGACCTTAAGATTTTGCATGAAAGGAGGACTAGCAGCTGCGTTGCACGGGAGAATGTGAAAAGTGTTCATATGTAGTAAAAACCTTAGAAATCCGTCCGTTTTCGTCATTTGTTATCGAATCGAATTAAAGCCAGGTCGTCACATTGGCCGCTTTTCTCTCTGGGACGGTTACGTTTATCTTCTGCAAGGCTATGTCGCGTGTTGCGGTATGCGGAGACATTAAAAGCACCATATTACAACGCAGAAGAAGCTTCTAAGTTGAAGTAATAGCCAGTAAGAAGTAGTACAATTCAAGTTTTAGTTGTCGATTATTCACTTTTTAGCCGTCTTTGGTGGCTTGGACATGACCTAGGACCTTAAGATTTTGCATGAAAGGAGGACTAGCAGCCGCGTTGCACGGGACAATGTGAAAAGTGTTCATATGTAGTAAAAACCTGAGAAATCCGTCCGTTTTCTTTATTTGTTATCGAATCGACTTAAAGCCAGATCGTCACATTGGCCGCTCATCTCTCTGAAACGGTTGTACTTATCGTCTGCAAAGCTATGTCGCGTGCTGCGGTTTGCGGAGACACTAAAAGCACCATAGTAGAACACAGAAGAAGCTTCTAAGTTGCAGTAATAGCCAGTAAGAAGTAATACAATTCAAGTTTTAATTGTCGATTATTCACATTTTAGCCGGCTTTGGTGGCTTGGACATGACCAAGGACCTTAAGATTTTGCATGAAAGGAGGACTAGCTGCCGCGTTGCACGGAAGAATGTGAAAAGAGTTCATATGTAGTAAAATCCTGAGAAATCCGTCCGTTTTCGTCATTTGTTATAGAATCGATGTAAAGCCAGATTGTCACATTGGCCGCTTTTCTCTTTGAGACGGTTACAATAATCGTCTGCAAAGCTATGTCGCGTGCTGCGGTATGCGGAGACACTAAAAGCACCATAGTAGAACACAGAAGAAGCTTCTAAGTTGAAGTAATAGCCAGTAAGAAGTAGTACAATTCAAGTTTTATTTATCGATTATTCACTTTTTAGCCGGCTTTGGTGGCTTGGACATGAGGTGGAACCTTAAGATTTTGCATGAAAGGAGGACTAGCAGCCGCGTTGCACGGGAGAATGTGAAAAGTGTTCATATGTAGTAAAAACCTGAGAAATCCGTGGGTTTTCGTCATTTGTTATAGTATCGACTTAAAGCCAGATCGTCACATTGGCCGCTTTTCTCTCTGAGACGGTTACATTTATCGTCTGCAAAGCTATGTCGCGTGCTGCGGTATGCGGAGGCACTAAAAGCACCATAGTAGAACACAGTAGAAGCTTCTAAGTTGAAGTAATAGCCAGTAAGAAGTAGTACAATTCAAGTTTTAGTTATTGATTATTCACTTTTTAGCCGGATTTGGTGGCTTGGACATGACCTAGGACCTTACGATTTTGCATAAAAGGAGGACTAGCAGCCGCGTTGCATGGGAGAATGTGAAAAGTGTTCATTTGTAGTAAAAACCTGAGAAATCCGTCCGTTTTCGTCATTTCTTATCGAATCGACTTAAAGCCAGATCGTCACATTGGCCGCTTTTCTCTCTGGGACGGTTACGTTTATCTTCTGCAAGGCTATGTCGCGTGTTGCGGTATGCGGAGACATTAAATCACCATATTACAACGCAGAAGAAGCTTCTAAGTTGAAGTAATAGCCAGTAAGAAGTAGTACAATTCAAGTTTTAGTTGTCGATTATTCACTTTTTAGCCGTCTTTGGTGGCTTGGACATGACCTAGGACCTTAAGATTTTGCATGAAAGGAGGACTAGCAGCCGCGTTGCACGGGACAATGTGAAAAGTGTTCATATGTAGTAAAAACCTGAGAAATCCGTCCTTTTTCTTTATTTGTTATCGAATCGACTTAAAGCCAGATCGTCACATTGGCCGCTCATCTCTCTGAAACGGTTGTACTTATCGTCTGCAAAGCTATGTCGCGTGCTGCGGTTTGCGGAGACACTAAAAGCACCATAGTAGAACACAGAAGAAGCTTCTAAGTTGCAGTAATAGCCAGTAAGAAGTAATACAATTCAAGTTTTAATTGTCGATTATTCACATTTTAGCCGGCTTTGGTGGCTTGGACATGACCAAGGACCTTAAGATTTTGCATGAAAGGAGGACTAGCTGCCGCGTTGCACGGAAGAATGTGAAAAGAGTTCATATGTAGTAAAATCCTGAGAAATCCGTCCGTTTTCGTCATTTGTTATAGAATCGATGTAAAGCCAGATTGTCACATTGGCCGCTTTTCTCTTTGAGACGGTTACAATAATCGTCTGCAAAGCTATGTCGCGTGCTGCGGTATGCGGAGACACTAAAAGCACCATAGTAGAACACAGAAGAAGCTTCTAAGTTGAAGTAATAGCCAGTAAGAAGTAGTACAATTCAAGTTTTATTTATCGATTATTCACTTTTTAGCCGGCTTTGGTGGCTTGGACATGAGGTGGAACCTTAAGATTTTGCATGAAAGGAGGACTAGCAGCCGCGTTGCACGGGAGAATGTGAAAAGTGTTCATATGTAGTAAAAACCTGAGAAATCCTCGGGTTTTCGTCATTTGTTATAGTATCGACTTAAAGCCAGATCGTCACATTGGCCGCTTTTCTCTCTGAGACGGTTACATTTATCGTCTGCAAAGCTATGTCGCGTGCTGCGGTATGCGGAGGCACTAAAAGCACCATAGTAGAACACAGAAGAAGCTTCTAAGTTGAAGTAATAGCCAGTAAGAAGTAGTACAATTCAAGTTTTAGTTATTGATTATTCACTTTTTAGCCGGATTTGGTGGCTTGGACATGACCTAGGACCTTACGATTTTGCATAAAAGGAGGACTAGCAGCCGCGTTGCATGGGAGAATGTGAAAAGTGTTCATTTGTAGTAAATACCTGAGAAATCCGTCCGTGTTCGTCATTTCTTATCGAATCGACTTAAAGCCAGATCGTCACTTTGGCCGCTTTCCTCTCTGAGACGGTTACATTTATCGTCTGCAAAGCTGTGTCGCGTGCTGTGGTATGCGGAGCCACTAAAAGCACCATAGTAGAACACAGAAGAAGCTTCTAAGTTGAACTAATAGACAGTAAGATGTAGTACAATTCTAGTTTTAATTATTGATTATTCACTTTTTAGCCGGATTTGGTGAATTGGACATGAGGTGGAACCTTAAGGTTTTGCATGAAAGGAGGACTAGCAGCCGCGTTGCACGGGAGAATGTGAAAAGTGTCCATATGTAGTAAAAACCTGAGAAATCCGTCCGTTTTCGTCATTTGTTATCGAATCGATTTAAAGCCAGATCGTCACATTGGCCGCTCTTCTCTCTGAGACGGTTACATTTATCGTCTGCAGAGCTATGTCGCGTGCTGCGGTATGCGGAGACACTAAAAGCACCATATTAGAACACACAAGATGCCCCTAAGTTGAACTAATAGCCAGTAAGAAGTAGTACTATTTAAGTTATATTTGTCGATTAATCACTTTTTAGCCGGCTTTGGTGGCTTGGACATGACCTAGGACCTTAAGATTTTGCATGAGAGGAAGACTAGTAGCCGCGTTGCACGGGAGAATGTGAAAAGTGTTCATATGTAGTAAAAACGTGAGAAATCCGTCCGTTTTCATCATTTGTTATCGAATCGACTTAAAGCCAGATCGTCACATTGGCCGCTCTTCTCTCTGAAACGGTTACATTTATCGTCTGCAAAGCTATGTCGCGTGCTGCGGTATGCGGAAACACTAAAAGCACCATAGTAGAACACAGAAGAAGCTTCTAAGTTGAAGTAATAGCCAGTAAGAAGTAGTACAAATCAAGTTTTAGTTGTCGATTATTCACTTTTTACACGGCTTTGGTTGCTTGGACATGACCTAGGACCTTAAGATTTTGCATGAAAGGAGGACTAGCAGCTGCGTTGCACGGGAGAATGTGAAAAGTGTTCATATGTAGTAAAATCCTGAGAAATCAGTCCGTTTTTGTCATTTGTTATCGAATCGACTTAAAGCCAGATCGTCACATTGGCCGCTTTTCTCTCTGAGACGGTTACATTTATCGTCTGCAAAGCTATGTCGCGTGCTGCGGTATG
This sequence comes from Schistocerca gregaria, assembly GCF_023897955.1. Classification (NCBI taxonomy): domain Eukaryota; kingdom Metazoa; phylum Arthropoda; class Insecta; order Orthoptera; family Acrididae; genus Schistocerca; species Schistocerca gregaria. The sequence goes on from NC_064925.1 coordinate 588,342,164, forward strand.
CGGAAACACTAAAAGCACCATAGTAGAACACAGAAGAAGCTTCTAAGTTGAAGTAATAGCCAGTAAGAAGTAGTACAATTCAAGTTTTAGGTATTGATTATTGACTTTTTAGCCGGATTAGGTGGCTTGGACATGATCTAGGACCTTAAGATTTTGCATGAGAGGAAGACTAGCAGCCGCGTTGCACGGGAGAATGTGAAAAGTGTTCATTTGTAGTAAAAACGTGAGAAATCCGTCCGTTTTCATCATTTGTTATCGAATCGACTTAAAGCCAGATCGTCACATTGGCCGCTCTTCTCTCTGAAACGGTTACATTTATCGTCTGCAAAGCTATGTCGCCTGCTGCGGTATGCGGAAACACTAAAAGCACCATAGTAGAACTCAGAAGAAGCTTCTAAGTTGAAGTAATAGCCAGTAACAAGTAGTACAATTCAAGTTTTAATTATCGATTATTCACTTTTTAGCCGGCTTTGGTGGCTTGGATATGACCTAGGACATTAAGATTTTGCATGAAAGGAGGACTAGCAGCCGCGTTGCACGGGACAATGTGAAGAGTGTTTATATGGAGTAAAAACCTGAGAAATCCGTCCGTTTTCGTCATTTGTTATCGAATCGACTTAAAGCCAGATCGTCACATTGGCCGGTATTCTCTCTGAGACGGTTACATTTATCGTCTGCAAAGCTATGTCGCGTGCTGCGGTATGCGGAGACACTAAAAGCACCATAGTAGAACACAGATGAAGATTCTAAGTTGATGCAATAGCCAGTAAGAAGTAGTACAATTCAAGTTTTAGGTATTGATTATTGACTTTTTAGCTGGCTTTGGTGCCTTGACATGAGCTAGGCCTTTAAGATTCTGCATGAAAGGAGGACTAGTAGCCTCGTTGCACGGGAGAAAGTGAAAAGTGTTCATATGTAGTAAAAACCTGAGAAATCCGTCCGTTTTCGTCATTTGTTATCGAATCGATTTAAAGCCAGATCGTCACATTGGCCGCTCTTCTCACTGAAACGGTTACATTTATCGTCTGCAAAGCTATGTCGCGTGCTACGGTATGCGGAAACACTAAAAGCACCATAGTAGAACACAGAAGAAGCTTCTAAGTTGAAGTAATAGCCAGTAAGAAGTAGTACAATTCAAGTTTTAGTTGTCGATTATTCACTTTTTAGACGGCTTTGGTTGCTTGGACATGACCTAGGACCTTAAGATTTTGCATGAAAGGAGGACTAGCAGCTGCGTTGCACGGGAGAATGTGAAAAGTGTTCATATGTAGTAAAAACCTGAGAAATCTGTGGGTTTTCGTTATTTGTTATAGTATCGACTTAAAGCCAGATCGTCACATTGGCCGCTTTTCTCTCTGAGACGGTTACATTTATCGTCTGCAAAGCTATGTCGCGTGCTGCGGTATGCGGAGACACTAAAAGCACCATAGAATACAGAAGAAGCATCTAAGTTGAAGTAATAGCCAGTAAGAAGTAGTACAATTCAAATTTTAGTTGTCGATTATTCACTTTTTAGCCTGCTTCGGTGGCTTGGACGTGACCTAGGAACTTAAGATTTTGCATGAAAGGAGGACTAGCGGCCGCGTTGCACGGGAGAATGTAAAAAGAGTTCATATGTCGTAAAAACCTGAGAAATCCGTCGTTTATCGTCATTTGTTATCGAATCGACTTAAAGCCAGATCGTCACATTGGCCGCTTTTCTCTCTGAGACGGTTACATTTATCGTCTGCAAAGCTATGTCGCGTGCTGCGGTATGCGGAAACACTAAAAGCACCATAGTAGAACACAGAAGAAGCTTCTAAGTTGAAGTAATAACCAGTAAGAAGTAGTACAATTCAAGTTTTAGTTGTCGATTATTCACTTTTTAGCCGGATTTGGTGGCTTGGACATGACCTAGGACCATACGATTTTGCATAAAAGGAGGACTAGCAGCCGCGTTGCATGGGAGAATGTGAAAAGTGTTCATTTGTAGTAAATACCTGAGAAATCCGTCCGTTTTCGTCATTTGTTATCGAATCGACTTAAAGCCAGATCGTCACTTTGGCGGCTTTCCTCTCTGAGACGGTTACATTTATCGTCTGCAAAGCTGTGTCGCGTGCTGCGGTATGCGGAGACACTAAAAGCACCATAGTAGAACACAGAAGAAGCTTCTAAGTTGAACTAACAGACAGTAAGATGTAGTACAATTCGAGTTTTAATTATTGATTATTCACATTTTAGCCGGGTTTGGTGAATTGGACATGAGGTGGAACCTTAAGATTTTGCATGAAAGGAGGACTAGCAGCCGCATTGCATGGGAAAATGTGAAAAGTGTTCATATGTAGTAAAAACTTGAGAAATCCGTCGTTTATCGTCATTTGTTATCGAATCGATTTAAAGCCAGATCGTCACATTGGCCGCTCTTCTCTCTGAGACGGTTACATTTATCGTCTGCAGAGCTATGTCGCGTGCTGCGGTATGCGGAGACACTAAAAGCACCATAGTAGAACACAGAAGAAACTTCTAAGTTGAAGAAATAGCCAGTAAGAAGTAGTACAATTCAAGTTTTAATTATCGAATATTCACTTTTTAGCCGGCTTTGGTGGCTTGGATATGACCTAGGACATTAAGAATTTGCACGAAAGGAGGACTAGCAGCCGCGTTGCACGGGAGAATGTGAAAAGTGTTCATATGTAGTAAAAACCTGAGAAATCCGCCCGTTTTCGACATTTGTTATCGAATCGACTTATAGCCAGATCGTCAAATTGGCCTCTTTTCTCTCTGAGACGGTTACATTAATCGTCTGCAAAGCTATGTCGCGTGCTGCGGTATGCGGAGACACTAAAAGCACCATAGTAGAACACAGAAGAAACTTCTAAGTTGAAGAAATAGCCAGTAAGAAGTAGTACAATTCAAGTTTTAGTTGTAGATTATTCACTTTTTAGCCGGCTTTGGTGGCTTGGACATGACCTAGGACCTTAAGATTTTGCATGAAAGGAGGACTAGCAGCCGCGTTGCACGGGAGAATGTGTAACGTGTTCATATGTAGTAAAAACCTGAGAAATCCGTCCGCTTTCGTCATTTGTTATCGAATCGACTTAAAGCCAGATCGTCACATTGGCCGCATTTCTCTATGAGACGGTTACATTTATCGTCTGCAAAACTATGTCGCGTGCTGCGGTATGCGGAGACACTAAAAGCACCATAGAATACAGAAGAAGCTTCTAAGTTGAAGTAATAGCCAGTAAGAAGTAGTGCAATTCAAATTTTAGTTGTCGATTATTCACTTTTTAGCCTGCTTCGGTGGCTTGGACGTGACCTAGGAACTTAAGATTTTGCATGAAAGGAGGACTAGCAGCCGCGTTGCACGGGAGAATGTAAAAAGAGTTCATATGTCGTAAAAACCTGAGAAATCCGTCGTTTATCGTCATTTGTTATCGATTCGACTTAAAGCCAGATCGTCACATTGGCCGCTATTCTCTCTGAGACGGTTACATTTATCGTCTGTAAAGCTATGTCGCGTGCTGCGGCATGCGGAGACACTAAAAGCACCATAGTAGAACACAGAAGAAGCTTCTAAGTTGAAGTAATAGCCATTAAGATGTAGTACAATTCAAGTTTTAGTTGTTGATTATTCACTTTTTAGCCGGCTTTGGTGGCTTGGACATGACCTAGGATCTTACGATTTGGCATAAAAGGAGGACTAGCAGCCGCGTTGGATGGGAGAATGTGAAAAGTGTTCATTTGTAGTAAAAACCTGAGAAATCCGTCCGTTTTCGTCATTTGTTATCGAATCGACTTAAAGCCAGATCGTCACTTTGGCCGCTTTCCTCTCTGAGACGGTTACATTTATCGTCTGCAAAGCTATGTCGCGTGCTGCGGTATGCGGAGACACTAAAAGCACCATAGTAGAACACAGAAGAAGCTTCTAAGTTGAAGTAATAGACAGTAAGATGTAGTACAATTCGAGTTTTAGTTATTGATTATTCACTTTTTAGCCGGATTTGGTGGCTTGGACATGAGATGGAACCTTAAGGTTTTGCATGAAAGGAGGACTAGCAGCCGCGTTGCATGGGAGAATGTGAAAAGTGTTCATATGTAGTAAAAACCTGAGAAATCCGTCCGTTTTCGTCATTTGTTATCGAATCGACTTATAGCCAGATAGTCACATTGGCCTCTTTTCTCTCTGAGACGGTTACATTTATCGTCTGCAAAGCTATGTCGCGTGCTGCGGTATGCGGAGACACTAAAAGCACCATAGTAGAACACAGAAGAAACTTCTAAGTTGAAGTAATAGCCAGTAAGATGTAGTACAATTCAAGTTTTAGTTGTTGATTATTCACTTTTTAGCCGGCTTTGGTGGCTTAGACATGACCTAGGACCTTAAGAGTTTGCATGAAAGGAGGACTAGCAGCCGCGTTGCACGGGAGAATGTGAAAAGTGTTCATATATAGTAAAAACCTGAGAAATCCGTCGTTTATCGTCATTTGTTATCGAATCGACTTAAAGCCAGATCGTCACATTGGCCGCTTTTCTCTCTGAGACGGTTACATTTATCGTCTGCAAGGCTATGTCGCGTGCTGCGGTATGCGGAGACACTAAAAGCAAAATAGTAGAACACAGAAGAACCTTCTAAGTTGAAGTAATAGCCAGTAACAAGTAGTACAATTCAAGTATAAGTTGTCGATTATTCACTTTTTAGCCGGCTTTGGTGGCTTGGACATGACCTAGGACCTTAAGATTTTGCATAAAATGAGGACTAGCAGCCGCGTTGCATGGGAGAATGTGAAAAGTGTTCATTTGTAGTAAAAACCTGAGAAATCCGTCCGTTTTCGTCATTTGTTATCGAATCGACTTAAAGCCAGATCGTCACTTTGGCCGCTTTTCTCTCTGAGACGGTTACATTTATCGTCTGCAAAGCTATGTCGCGTGCTGCGGTATGCGGAGACACTAAAAGCACCATAGAATACAGAAGAAGCTTCTAAGTTGAAGTAATAGCCAGTAAGAAGTAGTACAATTCAAATTTTAGTTGTCGATTATTTACTTTTTAGCCTGCTTCGGTGGCTTGGACGTGACCTAGGAACTTAAGATTTTGCATGAAAGGAGGACTGGCAGCCGCGTTGCACGAGAGAATGTAAAAAGAGGTCATATGTCGTAAAAACCTGAGAAATCCGTCGTTTATCGTCATTTGTTATCGAATCGACTTAAAGCCAGATCGTCACATTGGCCGCTTTTCTCTCTGAGACGGTTATAGTTATCGTCTGCAAAGCTATGTCGCGTGCTGCGGTATGGGGAGACACTAAAAGCACCATAGTACAACACAGAAGAAGCTTCTAAGTTGAAGTAATAGCCATTAAGAAGTAGTACAATTCAAGTTTTAATTATCGAATTATTCAATTTTGGCCGGCTTTGGTGGCTTGGATATGACCTAGGACATTAAGATTCTGCACGAAAGGAGGACTAGCAGCCGCGTTGCACGGGAGAATGTGAAAAGTGTTCATATGTAGTAAAAACCTGAGAAATCCGCCCGTTTTCGTCATTTGTTATCGAATCGACATATAGCCAGATCGTCACATTGGCCTCTTTTCTCTCTGAGACGGTTACATTTATCGTCTGCAAAGCTATGTCGCGTGCTGCGGTATGCGGAGACACTAAAAGCACCATAGTAGAACACAGAAGAAACTTCTAAGTTGAAGTAATAGCCAGTAAGAAGTAGAACAATTCAAGTTTTAGTTGTCGATTATTCACTTTTTAGCCGGCTTTGGTGGCTTGGACATGACCTAGGACCTTAAGATTTTGCATGAAAGGAGGACTAGCAGCCGCGTTGCACGGGAGAATGTGAAAAGTGTTCATATGTAGTAAAAACCTGAGAAATCCGTCCGTTTTCTTTATTTGTTATCGAATCGACTTAAAGCCAGATCGTCACATTGGCCGCATTTCTCTCTGAGACGGTTACATTTATCGTCTGCAAAACTATGTCGCGTGCTGCGGTATGCGGAGACACTAAAAGCACCATAGAATACAGAAGAAGCTTCTAAGTTGAAGTAATAGCCAGTAAGAAGTAGTACAATTCAAATTTTAGTTGTCGATTATTCACTTTTTAGCCTGCTTCGGTGGCTTGGACGTGACCCAGGAACTTAAGATTTTGCATGAAAGGAGGACTAGCAGCCGCGTTGCACGGGAGAATGTAAAAAGAATTCATATGTCGTAAAAACCTGAGAAATCCGTCGTTTATCGTCATTTGTTATCGAATCGACTTAAAGCCAGATCGTCACATTGGCCGCTTTTCTCTCTGAGACGGTTACATTTATCGTCTGCAAAGCTATGTCGCGTGCTGCGGTATGCGGAGACACTAAAAGCACCATAGAATACAGAAGAAGCTTCTAAGTTGAAGTAATAGCCAGTAAGAAGTAGTACAATTCAAATTTTAGTTGTCGATTATTTACTTTTTAGCCTGCTTCGGTGGCTTGGACGTGACCTAGGAACTTAAGATTTTGGATGAAAGAGGACTAGCAGCCGCGTTGCACGAGAGAATGTAAAAAGAGGTCATATGTCGTAAAAACCAGAGAAATCCGTCGTTTATCGTCATTTGTTATCGAATCGACTTAAAGCCAGATCGTCACATTGGCCGCTTTTCTCTCTGAGACGGTTACATTTATCGTCTGCAAAGCTATGTCGCGTGCTGCGGCATGGGGAGACACTAAAAGCACCATAGTAGAACACAGAAGAAGCTTCTAAGTTGAAGTAATAGCCATTAAGAAGTAGTACAATTCAAGTTTTAATTATCGAATTATTCACTTTTTCGCCGGCTTTGGTATCTTGGATATGACCTAGGACATTAAGATTTTGCACGAAAGGAGGACTAGCAGCCGCGTTGCACGGGACAATGTGAAAAGTGTTCATATGTAGTAAAAACCTGAGAAATCCGCCCGTTTTCGTCATTTGTTATCGAATCGACATATAGCCAGATCGACACATTGGCCTCTTTTCTCTCTGAGACGGTTACATTTATCGTCTGCAAAGCTATGTCGCGAGCTGCGGTATGCGGAAACACTAAAAGCACCATAGTAGAACACAGAAGAAGCTTCTAAGTTGAAGTAATAGACAGTAAAAGTAGTACAATTCAAGTTTTAGTTATTGATTATTCACTTTTTAGCCGGATTTGGTGGCTTGGACATGAGGTGGAACCTTAAGATTTTGCATGAAAGGAGGACTAGCAGCCGCGTTGCACGGGAGAATGTGAAAAGTGTTCATATGTAGTAAAAACCTGAGAAATCCGTCCGTTTTCTTTATTTGTTATCGAATCGACTTAAAGCCAGATCGTCACATTGGCCGCTTTTCTCTCTGAGACGGTTACATTTATCGTCTGCAAAACTATGTCGCGTGCTGCGGTATGCGGAGACACTAAAAGCACCATAGAATACAGAAGAAGCTTCTAAGTTGAAGTAATAGCCAGTAAGAAGTAGTACAATTCAAATTTTAGTTGTCGATTATTCACTTTTTAGCCTGCTTCGGTGGCTTGGACGTGACCCAGGAACTTATGATTTTGCATGTAAGGAGGACTAGCAGCCGCGTTGCACGGGAGAATGTAAAAAGAATTCATATGTCGTAAAAACCTGAGAAATCCGTCGTTTATCGTCATTTGTTATCGAATCGAATTAAAGCCAGATCGTCACATTGGCCGCTTTTCTCTCTGAGACGGTTACATTTATCGTCTGTAAAGCTATGTCGCGTGCTGCGGTATGCGGAGACACTAAAAGCACCATAGTACAACACAGAAGAAACTTCTAAGTTGAAGTAATAGCCAGTAAGATGTAGTACAATTCAAGTTTTAGTTGTTGATTAATCACTTTTTAGCCGGCTTTGGTGGCTTGGACATGACCTAGGACCTTAAGAGTTTGCATGAATGGACGACTAGCAGCAGCGTTGCACGGGAGAATGTGAAAAGTGTTCATATGTAGTAATAACCTGACAAATCCGTCCGTTTTCATCATTTGTTATCGAATCGACTTAAAGCCAGATCGTCATATTGGCCGCTTTTCTCTCTTAGACGGTTACATTTATCGTCTGTAAAGCTATGTCGCGTGCTGCGGTATGCGGAGACACTAAAAGCACCATAGTAGAACACAGAAGAAGCTTCTAAGTTGAAGTAATAGACAGTAAGATGTAGTACAATTCGAGTTTTAGTTATTGATTATTCACTTTTTAGCCGGATTTGGTGGCTTGCACGTGAGGTGGAACCTTAAGATTTTGCATGAAAGGAGGACTAGCAGCCGCGTTGCACGGGACAATGTGAAAAGTGTTCATATGTAGTAAAAACCTGAGAAATCCGTCCGTTTTCGTCATTTGTTATCGAATCGACTTATAGCCAGATCGTCACATTGGCCGCTTTTTTCTCTGAGACGGTTACATTTATCGTCTGCAAGGCTATGTCGCGTGCTGCGGTATGCGGAGACACTAAAAGCACCATAGTAGAACACAGATGAAGCTTCTAAGTTGAAGTAATAGCCATTAAGAAGTAGTACAATCCAAGTTTTAGTTGTCGATTATTCACTTTTTAGCCGGCTTTGGTGGCTTGGACATGACCTAGGACCTTAAGATTTTGCATAAAAGGAGGACTAGCAGCCGCGTTGCATGGGAGAATGTGAAAAGTGTTCATTTGTAGTAAAAACCTGAGAAATCCGTCCGTTTTCGTCATTTGTTATCGAATCGACTTAAAGCCAGATCGTCACTTTGGCCTCTTTTCTCTCTGAGACGGTTACATTTATCGTCTGCAAAGCTATGTCGCATGCTGCGGTATGCGAAGACACTAAAAGCGCCATAGTAGAACTCAGAAGAAGCTTCTAAGTTGATGTAATAGCCAGTAAGAAGTAGTACAATTCAAGTTTTAGATGTCGATTATTCACTTTTTAGCCGGCTTTGGTGGCTTGGACATGACCTAGGACCTTAAGATTTTGCATGAAAGAAGGACTAGCAGCCGCGTTGCACGGGAGAATGTGAAAAGTGTTCATATGTAGTAAAAACCTGAGAAATCCGTCCGTTTTCTTTATTTGTTATCGAATCGACTTAAAGCCAGATCGTCACATTGGCCGCATTTCTCTCTGAGACGGTTACATTTATTGTCTGCAAAACTATGTCGCGTGCTGCGGTATGCGGAGACACTAAAAGCACCATAGAATACAGAAGAAGCTTCTAAGTTGAAGTAATAGCCAGTAAGAAGTAGTACAATTCAAATTTTAGTTGTCGATTATTCACTTTTTAGCCTGCTTCGGTGGCTTGGACGTGACCCAGGAACTTAAGATTTTGCATGAAAGGAGGACTAGCAGCCGCGTTGCACGAGAGAATGTAAAAAGAATTCATATGTCGTAAAAACCAGAGAAATCCGTCGTTTATCGTCATTTGTTATCGAATCGACTTAAAGCCAGATCGTCACATTGGCCGCTTTTCTCTCTGAGACGGTTACATTTATCGTCTGCAAAGCTATGTCGCGTGCTGCGGTATGGGGAGACACTAAAAGCACCATAGTAGAACACAGAAGAAGCTTCTAAGTTGAAGTAATAGCCATTAAGAAGTAGTACAATTCAAGTTTTAATTATCGAATTATTCACTTTTTCGCCGGCTTTATTATCTTGGATATGACCTAGGACATTAAGATTTTGCACGAAAGGAGGACTAGCAGCCGTGTTGCACGGGAGAATGTGAAAAGTGTTCATATGTAGTAAAAACCTGAGAAATCCGCCCGTTTTCGTCATTTGTTATCGAATCGACATATAGCCAGATCGTCACATTGGCCTCTTTTCTCTCTGAGACGGTTACATTTATCGTCTGCAAAGCTATGTCGCGTGCTGCGGTATGGGGAGACACTAAAAGCACCATAGTAGAACACAGAAGAAACTTCTAAGTTGAAGTAACAGCCAGTAAGAAGTAGTACTATTCAAGTTTTAGTTGCCGATTATTCACTTTTTAGCCGGCTTTGGTGGCTTGGACATGACCTAGGACCTGAAGATTTTGCATGAAAGGAGGACTAGCAGCCGCGTTGCACGGGAGAATGTGAAAAGTGTTCATATGTAGTAAAACCTGAGAAATCCGTCCGTTTTCATCATTTGTTATCGAATCGACTTAAAGCCAGATCGCCACATTGGCCGCTTTTCTCTCTTAGACGGTTACATTTATCCTCTGCAAAGATATGTCGCGTGCTGCGGTATGCGGAAACACTAAAAGCACCATAGTAGAACACACAAGAAGCTTCTAAGTTGAAGTAATAGACAGTAAAATGTAGTACAATTCAAGTTTTAGTTATTGATTATTCACTTTTTAGCCGGATTTGGTGGCTTGGACATGAGGTGGAACCTTAAGATTTTGCATGAAAGGAGGACTAGCAGCCGCGTTGCACGGGAGAATGTGAAAAGTGTTCATATGTAGTAAAAACCTGAGAAATCCGTCCGTTTTCTTTATTTGTTATCGAATTGACTTAAAGCCAGATCGTCACATTGGCCGCTTTTCTCTCTGAGACGGTTACATTTATCGTCTGCAAAACTATGTCGCGTGCTGCGGTATGCGGAGACACTAAAAGCACCATAGAATACAGAAGAAGCTTCTTAGTTGAAGTAATAGCCAGTAAGAAGTAGTACAATTCAAATTTTAGTTGTCGATTATTCACTTTTTAGCCTGCTTCGGTGGCTTGGACGTGACCTAGGAACTTAAGATTTTGGATGAAAGGAGGACTAGCAGCCGCGTTGCACGAGAGAATGTAAAAAGAGGTCATATGTCGTAAAAACCTGAGAAATCCGTCGTTTATCGTCATTTGTTATCGAATCGACTTAAAGCCAGATCGTCACATTGGCCGCTTTTCTCTCTGAGACGGTTACATTTATCGTCTGCAAAGCTATGTCGCGTGCTGCGGTATGGGGAGACACTAAAAGCACCATAGTAGAACACAGAAGAAGCTTCTAAGTTGAAGTAGTAGCCATTAAGAAGTAGTACAATTCAAGTTTTAATTATCGAATTATTCACTTTTTCGCCGGCTTTGGTATCTTGGATATGACCTAGGACATTAAGATTTTGCACGAATGGAGGACTAGCAGCGCGTTGCACGGGAGAATGTGAAAAGTGTTCATATGTAGTAAAAACCTGAGAAATCCGCCCGTTTTCTTCATTTGTTATCGAATCGACATATAGCCAGATCGTCACATTGGCCTCTTTTCTCTCTGAGACGGTTACATTTATCGTCTGCAAAGCTATGTCGCGTGCTGCGGTATGGGGAGACACTAAAAGCACCATAGTAGAACACAGAAGAAACTTGTAAGTTGAAGTAATAGCCAGTAAGAAGTAGTACAATTCAAGTTTTAGTTGTCGATTATTTACTTTTTAGCCGGCTTTGGTGGCTTGGACATGACCTAGGACCTTAAGATTTTGCATAAAAGGAGGACTAGCAGCCGCGTTGCATGGGAGAATGTGAAAAGTGTTCATTTGTAGTAAAAACCTGAGAAATCCGTCCGTTTTCGTCATTTGTTATCGAATCGACTTAAAGCCAGATCGTCACTTTGGCCGCTTTCCTCTCTGAGACGGTTACATTTATCGTCTGCAAAGCTATGTCGCGTGCTGCGGTATGCGGAGACACTAAAAGCACCATAGTAGAACACAGAAGAAGCTTCTAAGTTGACGTAATAGACAGTAAGATGTAGTACAATTCGAGTTTTAGTTATTGATTATTCACTTTTTAGCCGGATTTGGTGTCTTGCACGTGAGGTGGAACCTTAAGATTTTGCATGAAAGGAGGACTAGCAGCCGCGTTGCACGGGAGAATGTGAAAAGTGTTCATATGTAGTAAAAACCTGAGAAATCCGTCCGTTTTCTTTATTTGTTATCGAATCGACTTATAGCCAGATCGTCACATTGGCCTCTTTTCTCTCTGAGACGGTTATATTTATCGTCTGCAAAGCTATGTCGCGTGCTGCGGTATGCGGAGACACTAAAAGCACCATAGTACAACACAGAAGAAACTTCTAAGTTGAAGTAATAGCCAGTAAGATGTAGTACAATTCAAGTTTTAGTTGTTGATTATTCACTTTTTAGCCGGCGTTGGTGGCTTGGACATGACCTAGGACCTTAAGAGTTTGCATGAATGGACGACTAGCAGCCGCGTTGCACGGGAGAATGTGAAAAGTGTTCATATGTAGTAATAACCTGACAAATCCGTCCGTTTTCATAATTTGTTATCGAATCGACTTAAAGCCAGATCGTCATATTGGCCGCTTTTCTCTCTTAGACGGTTACATTTATCGTCTGCAAAGCTATGTCGCGTGCTGCGGTATGCGGAGACACTAAAAGCACCATAGTAGAACACAGAAGAAGCTTCTAAGTTGAAGTAATAGACAGTAAGATGTAGTACAATTCAAGTTTTAGTTATTGATTATTCACTTTTTAGCCGGATTTGGTGGCTTGGACATGAGGTGGAACCTTACGAATTTGCATGAAAGGAGGACTAGCAGCCGCGTTGCACGGGAGAATGTGAAATGTGTTCATATGTAGTAAAAACCTGAGAAATCCGTCCGTTTTCTTTATTTGTTATCGAATCGACTTAAAGCCAGATCGTCACATTGGCCGCATTTCTCTCTGAGACGGTTACATTTATCGTCTGCAAAACTATGTCGCGTGCTGCGGTATTTCGGAGACACTAAAAGCACCATTGAATACAGAAGAAGCTTCTAAGTTGAAGTAATAGCCAGTAAGAAGTAGTACAATTCAAATTTTAGTTGTCGATTATTCACTTTTTAGCCTGCTTCGGTGGCTTGGACGTGACCTAGGAACTTAAGATTTTGCATGAAAGGAGGACTAGCAGCCGCGTTGCACGGGAGAATGTAAAAAGATTTCATATGTCGTAAAAACCTGAGAAATCCGTCGTTTATCGTCATTTGTTATCGAATCGACTTAAAGCCAGATCGTCACATTGGCCGCTTTTCTCTCTGAGACGGTTACATTTATCGTCTGCAAAGCTATGTCGCGTGCTGCGGTATGCGGAGACACTAAAAGCACCATAGAATACAGAAGAACCTTCTAAGTTGAAGTAATAGCCAGTAAGAAGTAGTACAATTCAAATTTTAGTTGTCGATTATTTACTTTTTAGCCTGCTTCGGTGGCTTGGACGTGACCTAGGAACTTAAGAATTTGGATGAAAGGAGGACTAGCAGCCGCGTTGCATGGGAGAATGTGAAAAGTGTTCATTTGTAGTAAAAACCTGAGAAATCCGTCCGTTTATCGTCATTTGTTATCGAATCGACTTATAGCCAGATCGTCACATTGGCCTCTTTTCTCTCTGAGACGGTTATATTTATCGTCTGCAAAGCTATGTCGCGTGCTGCGGTATGCGGAGACACTAAAAGCACCATATTACAACACAGAAGAAACTTCTAAGTTGAAGTAATAGCCATTAAGAAGTAGTACAATTCAAGTTTAAATTATCGAATTACTCACTTTTTCGCCGGCTTTGGTATTTTGGATATGACCTAGGACATTAAGATTTTGCACGAAAGGAGGACTAGCAGCCGCGTTGCACGGGAGAATGTGAAAAGTGTTCATATGTAGTAAAAACCTGAGAAATCCGCCCGTTTTCGTCATTTGTTATCGAATCGACATATAGCCAGATCGTCACATTGGCCTCTTTTCTCTCTGAGACGGTTACATTTATCGTCTGCAAAGCTATGTCGCGTGCTGCGGTATGCGGAGACACTAAAAGCACCATAGTAGAACACAGAAGAAGCTTCTAAGTTGAAGTAATAGACAGCAAAATGTAGTACAATTCAAGTTTTAGTTATTGATTATTCACTTTTTAGCCGGATTTGGTGGCTTGGACATGAGGTGGAACCCTAAGATTTTGCATGAAAGGAGGACTAGCAGCCGCGTTGCACGGGAGAATGTGAAAAGTGTTCATATGTAGTAAAAACCTGAGAAATCCGTCCGTTTTCTTTATTTGTTATCGAATCGACTTAAAGCCAGATTGTCACATTGGCCGCTTTTCTCTCTGAGACGGTTACATTTATCGTCTGCAAAACTATGTCGCGTGCTGCGGTATGCGGAGACACTAAAAGCACCATAGAATACAGAAGAAGCTTCTAAGTTGAAGTAATAGCCAGTAAGAAGTAGTACGATTCAAATTTTAGTTGTCAATTATTCACTTTTTAGCCTGCTTCGGTGGCTTGGACGTGATCTAGGAACTTAAGATTTTGCATGAAAGGAGGACTAGCAGCCGCGTTGCACGGGAGAATGTAAAAAGAGTTCATAAGTCGTAAAAACCCGAGAAATCCGTCGTTTATCGTCATTTGTTATCGAATCGACTTAAAGCCAGATCGTCACATTGGCCGCTTTTTTCTCTGAGACGGTTACATTTATCGTCTGCAAAGCTATGTCGCGCGCTGCGGTATGCGGAGACACTAAAAGCACCATAGTAGAACACAGAAGAAGCTTCTAAGTTGAAGTAATAGCCATTAAGAAGTAGTACAATTCAAGTTTTAGTTGTCGATTATTCACTTTTTAGCCGGCTTTGGTGGCTTGGACATGACCTAGGACCTTACGATTTTGCATAAAAGGAGGACTAGCAGCCGCGTTGCATGGGAGAATGGGAAAAGTGTTCATTTGTAGTAAAAACCTGAGAAATCCGTCCGTTTTCGTCATTTGTTATCGAATCGACTTAAAGCCAGATCGTCACTTTGGCCGCTTTTCGCTCTTAGACGGTTACATTTATCGTCTGCAAAGCTATGTCGCGTGCTGCGGTATGCGGAGACACTAAAAGCACCATAGTAGAACACAGAAGAAGCTTCTAAGTTGAAGTAATTGACAGTAAGATGTAGTACAATTCAAGTTTTAGTTATTGATTATTCACTTTTTAGCCGGATTTGGTGGCTTGGACATGAGGTGGAACCTTAAGATTTTGCATGAAAGGAGGACTAGCAGCCGCGTTGCACGGGAGAATGTGAAAAGTGTTCATATGTAGTAAAAACCTGAGAAATCCGTCCGTTTTCGTCATTTGTTATCGAATCGACTTAAAGCCAGATCGCCACCTTGGCCACATTTCTCTCTGAGACGGTTACATTTATCGTCTGCAAAACTATGTCGCGTGCTGCGGTATGCGGAGACACTAAAAGCACCATAGAATACTGAAGAAGCTTCTAAGTTGAAGTAATAGCCAGTAAGAAGTAGTACAATTCAAATTTTAGTTGTCGATTATTCACTTTTTAGCCTGCTTCGGTGGCTTGGACGTGACCTAGGAACTTAAGATTTTGCATGAAAGGAGGACTAGCAGCCGCGTTGCACGGGAGAATGTAAAAAGAGTTCATATGTCGTAAAAACCTGTGAATCCCGTCGTTTATCGTCATTTGTTATCGAATTGACTTAAAGCCAGATCGTCACATTGGCCGCTTTTCTCTCTGAGACGGTTACATTTATCGTCTGCAAAGCTATGTCGCGTGCTGCGGTATGCGGAGACACTAAAAGCACCATAGTAGAACACAGAAGAAGCTTCTAAGTTGAAGTAATAGACAGTAAGATGTAGTACAATTCGAGTTTTAGTTATTGATTATTCACTTTTTAGCCGGATTTGGTGGCTTGGACATGAGATGGAACCTTAAGATTTTGCATGAAAGGAGGACTAGCAGCGGCGTTGCACGGGAGAATGTGAAAAGTGTTCATATGTAGTAAAAACCTGAGAAATCCGTCCGTTTTCGTCATTTGTTATCGAATCGACTTAAAACCAGATCGCCACATTGGCCGCTTTTCTCTCTGAGACGGTTACATTTATCGTCTGCAAAGCTATGTCGCGTGCTGCGGTATGCGGAGACACTAAAAGCACCATAGTAGAACACAGAAGAAGCTTCTAAGTTGAAGTGATAGCCAGTAAGTAGTAGTACAATTCAAGTTTTAGTTGTCGATTATTCACTTTTTAGCCGGCTTTGGTGTCTTGGACATGACCTAGGACCTTAAGATTTTGCATAAAAGGAGGACTAGCAGCCGCGTTGCATGGGAGAATGTGAAAAGTGTTCATTTGTAGTAAAAACCTGAGAAATCCGTCCGTTTTCGTCATTTGTTATCGAATCGACTTAAAGCCAGATCGTCACTTTGGCCGCTTTTCTCTCTGAGACGGTTACATTTATCGTCTGCAAAGCTATGTCGCGTGCTGCGGTATGCGAAGACACTAAAAGCACCATAGTAGAACTCAGAAGAAGCTTCTAAGTTGAAGTAATAGCCAGTAAGAAGTAGTACAATTCAAGTTTTAGTTGTCGATTATTCACTTTTTAGCCGGCTTTGGTGGCTTGGACATGACCTAGGACCTTACGATTTTGCATGAAAGGAGGATTAGCAGCCGCGATGCACGGGAGAATGTGAAAAGTGTTCATATGTAGTAAAAACTTGACAAATCCGTCCGTTTTCATCATTTGTTATCGAATCGACTTAAAGCCAGATCGTCATATTGGCCGCTTTTCTCTCTTAGACGGTTACATTTATCGTCTGCAAAGCTATGTCGCGTGCTGCGGTAAGCGGAGACACTAAAAGCAACATAGTAGAACACAGAAGAAGCTTCTAAGTTGAAGTAATAGACAGTAAGATGTAGTCCAATTCAAGTTTTAGTTATTGATTATTCACTTTTTAGCCGGATTTGGTGGCTTGGACATGAGGTGGAACCTTACGATTTTGCATGAAAGGAGGACTAGCAGCCGCGTTGCACGGGAGAATGTGAAAAGTGTTCATATGTAGTAAAAACCTGAGAAATCCGTCCGTTTTCGTCATTTGTTATCGAATCGACTTAAAGCCAGATCGTCACATTGGCCGCATTTCTCTCTGAGACGGTTACATTTATCGTCTGCAAAACTATGTCGCGTGCTGCGGTATGCGAAGACACTAAAAGCACCATAGTAGAACTCAGAAGAAGCTTCTAAGTTGAAGCAATAGCCAGTAAGAAGTAGTACAATTCAAGTTTTAATTATCGATTATTCACTTTTTAGCCGGCTTTGGTGGCTTGGATATGACCTAGGACATTAATATTTTGCACGAAAGGAGGACTAGCAGCCGCGTTGCACGGGAGGATGTGAAAAGCGTTCATATGTAGTAAAAACCTGAGAAATCCGCCCGTTTTCGTCATTTGTTGTCGAATCGACTTATAGCCAGATCGTCACATTGGCCTCTTTTCTCTCTGAGTCGGTTACATTTATCGTCTGCAAAGCTATGTCGCGTGCTGCGGTATGCGGAGACACTAAAAGCACCATAGTAGAACACAGAAGAAGATTCTTGGTTGAAATAATAGCCAGTAAGAAGTAGTACAATTCAAGTTTTAGTTATCGATTATTCACTTTTTAGCCGGCTTTGGTAACTTGGACATGACCTAGGACCTTAATATTTTGCATGAAAGCAGGACTAGCAGCCGCGTTGCACGGGAGAATGTGAAAAGTGTTCATATGTAATAAAAACCTGAGAAATCCGTCCGTTTTCGTCATTTGTTATCGAATCGACTTAAAGCCAGATCGTCACATTGGCCGCTTTTCTCTCTGAGACGGTTACATTTATCGTCTGCAAAGCTATGTCGCGTGCTGCGGTATGCGGAGACACTAAAAGCACCATAGTAGAACACAGAAGAAGCTTCTAAGTTGAAGTGATAGCCAGTAAGTAGTAGTACAATTCAAGTTTTAGTTGTCGATTATTCACTTTTTAGCCGGCTTTGGTGTCTTGGACATGACCTAGGACCTTAAGATTTTGCATAAAAGGAGGACTAGCAGCCGCGTTGCATGGGAGAATGTGAAAAGTGTTCATTTGTAGTAAAAACCTGAGAAATCCGTCCGTTTTCGTCATTTGTTATCGAATCGACTTAAAGCCAGATCGTCACTTTGGAAGCTTTTCTCTCTGAGACGGTTACATTTATCGTCTGCAAAGCTATGTCGCGTGCTGCGGTATGCGAAGACACTAAAAGCACCATAGTAGAACTCAGAAGAAGCTTCTAAGTTGAAGTAATAGCCAGTAAGAAGTAGTACAATTCAAGTTTTAATTATCGATTATTCACTTTTTAGCCGGGTTTTGGTGGCTTGGACATGAGGTGGAACCTTAAGATTTTGCATGAAAATGAGGACTAGCAGCCGCGTTGCACGGGAGAATGTGAAAAGTGTTCATATGTAGTAAAAACCTGAGAAATCCGTCCGTTTTCGTCATTTGTTATCGAATCGACTTAAAACCAGATCGCCACATTGGCCGCTTTTCTCTCTGAGACGGTTACATTTATCGTCTGCAAAGCTATGTCGCGTGCTGCGGTATGCGAAGACACTAAAAGCACCATAGTAGAACTCAGAAGAAGCTTCTAAGTTGAAGCAATAGCCAGTAAGAAGTAGTACAATTCAAGTTTTAATTATCGATTATTCACTTTTTAGCCGGCTTTGGTGGCTTGGATATGACCTAGGACATTAAGATTTTGCACGAAAGGAGGACTAGCAGCCGCGTTGCACGGGAGAATGTGAAAAGCGTTCATATGTAGTAAAAACCTGAGAAATCCGCCCGATTTCGTCATTCGTTGTCGAATCGACTTATAGCCAGATCGTCACATTGGCCTCTTTTCTCTCTGAGTCGGTTACATTTATCGTCTGCAAAGCTATGTCGCGTGCTGCGGTATGCGGAGACACTAAAAGAACCATAGTAGAACACAGAAGAAACTTCTAAGTTGAAGTAATAGCCAGTAAGATGTAGTACAATTCAAGTTTTAGTTGTCGATTATTCACTTTTTAGCCGGCTTTGGTGGCTTGGACATGACCTAGGACCTTACGATTTTGCATGAAAGGAGGATTAGCAGCCGCGTTGCACGGGAGAATGTGAAAAGTGTTCATATGTAGTAAAAACTTGACAAATCCGTCCGTTTTCATCATTTGTTATCGAATCGACTTAAAGCCAGATCGTCATATTGGCCGCTTTTCTCTCTTAGACGGTTACATTTATCGCCTGCAAAGCTACGTCGCGTGCTGCGGTAAGCGGAGACACTAAAAGCAACATAGTAGAAC
The DNA here is from genome assembly GCF_023897955.1 of Schistocerca gregaria. Lineage (NCBI taxonomy): Eukaryota > Metazoa > Arthropoda > Insecta > Orthoptera > Acrididae > Schistocerca > Schistocerca gregaria. Next base: position 588,361,168 of record NC_064925.1, read on the forward strand.
ACAGAAGAAGCTTCTAAGTTGAAGTAATAGACAGTAAGATGTAGTCCAATTCAAGTTTTAGTTATTGATTATTCACTTTTTAGCCGGATTTGGTGGCTTGGACATGAGGTGGAACCTTACGATTTTGCATGAAAGGAGGACTAGCAGCCGCGTTGCACGGGAGAATGTGAAAAGTGTTCATATGTAGTAAAAACCTGAGAAATCCGTCCGTTTTCGTCATTTGTTATCGAATCGACTTAAAGCCAGATCGTCACATTGGCCGCATTTCTCTCTGAGACGGTTACATTTATCGTCTGCAAAACTATGTCGCGTGCTGCGGTATGCGAAGACACTAAAAGCACCATAGTAGAACTCAGAAGAAGCTTCTAAGTTGAAGCAATAGCCAGTAAGAAGTAGTACAATTCAAGTTTTAATTATCGATTATTCACATTTTAGCCGGCTTTGGTGGCTTGGATATGACCTAGGACATTAAGATTTTGCACGAAAGGAGGACTAGCAGCCGCGTTGCACGGGAGAATGTGAAAAGCGTTCATATGTAGTAAAAACCTGAGAAATCCGCCCGTTTTCGTCATTTGTTGTCGAATCGACTTATAGCCAGATCGTCACATTGGCCTCTTTTCTCTCTGAGTCGGTTACATTTGTCGTCTGCAAAGCTATGTCGCGTGCAGCGGTATGCGGAGACACTAAAAGCACTATAGTAGAACACAGAAGAAGCTTCTAAGTTGAAGTGATAGCCAGTAAGTAGTAGTACAATTCAAGTTTTAGTTGTCGATTATTCACTTTTTAGCCGGCTTTGGTGGCTTGGACATGACCTAGGACCTTAAGATTTTGCATAAAAGGAGGACTAGCAGCCGCGTTGCATGGGAGAATGTGAAAAGTGTTCATTTGTAGTAAAAACCTGAGAAATCCGTCCGTTTTCGTCATTTGTTATCGAATCGACTTAAAGCCAGATCGTCACTTTGGCCGCTTTTCTCTCTGAGACGGTTACATTTATCGTCTGCAAAGCTATGTCGCGTGCTGCGGTATGCGAAGTCACTAAAAGCACCATAGTAGAACTCAGAAGAAGCTTCTAAGTTGAAGTAATAGCCAGTAAGAAGTAGTACAATTCAAGTTTTAATTATCGATTATTCACTTTTTAGCCGGGTTTTGGTGGCTTGGACATGAGGTGGAACCTTAAGATTTTGCATGAAAATGAGGACTAGCAGCCGCGTTGCACGGGAGAATGTGAAAAGTGTTCATATGTAGTAAAAACCTGAGAAATCCGTCCGTTTTCGTCATTTGTTATCGAATCGACTTAAAACCAGATCGCCACATTGGCCGCTTTTCTCTCTGAGACGGTTACATTTATCGTCTGCAAAGCTATGTCGCGTGCTGCGGTATGCGAAGACACTAAAAGCACCATAGTAGAACTCAGAAGAAGCTTCTAAGTTGAAGCAATAGCCAGTAAGAAGTAGTACAATTCAAGTTTTAATTATCGATTATTCACTTTTTAGCCGGCTTTGGTGGCTTGGATATGACCTAGGACATTAAGATTTTGCACGAAAGGAGGACTAGCAGCCGCGTTGCACGGGAGAATGTGAAAAGCGTTCATATGTAGTAAAAACCTGAGAAATCCGCCCGTTTTCGTCATTTGTTGTCGAATCGACTTATAGCCAGATCGTCACATTGGCCTCTTTTCTCTCTGAGTCGGTTACATTTATCGTCTGCAAAGCTATGTCGCGTGCTGCGGTATGCGGAGACACTAAAAGAACCATAGTAGAACACAGAAGAAACTTCTAAGTTGAAGTAATAGCCAGTAAGATGTAGTACAATTCAAGTTTTAGTTGTCGATTATTCACTTTTTAGCCGGCTTTGGTGGCTTGGACATGACCTAGGACCTTACGATTTTGCATGAAAGGAGGATTAGCAGCCGCGTTGCACGGGAGAATGTGAAAAGTGTTCATATGTAGTAAAAACTTGACAAATCCGTCCGTTTTCATCATTTGTTATCGAATCGACTTAAAGCCAGATCGTCATATTGGCCGCTTTTCTCTCTTAGACGGTTACATTTATCGTCTGCAAAGCTATGTCGCGTGCTGCGGTAAGCGGAGACACTAAAAGCAACATAGTAGAACACAGAAGAAGCTTCTAAGTTGAAGTAATAGACAGTAAGATGTAGTCCAATTCAAGTTTTAGTTATTGATTATTCACTTTTTAGCCGGATTTGGTGGCTTGGACATGAGGTGGAACCTTACGATTTTGCATGAAAGGAGGACTAGCAGCCGCGTTGCACGGGAGAATGTGAAAAGTGTTCATATGTAGTAAAAACCTGAGAAATCCGTCCGTTTTCGTCATTTGTTATCGAATCGACTTAAAGCCAGATCGTCACATTGGCCGCATTTCTCTCTGAGACGGTTACATTTATCGTCTGCAAAACTATGTCGAGTGCTGCTTTATGCGGAGACACTAAATGCACCATAGAATACAGAAGAAGCTTCTAAGATGAAGTAATAGCCAGTAAGAAGTAGTACAATTCAAATTTTAGTTGTCGATTATTCACTTTTTCGCCTGCTTCGGTGGCTTGGACGTGACCTAGGAACTTAAGACTTTGCATGAAAGGAGGACTAGCAGCCGCGATGCACGGGAGAATGTAAAAAGAGTTCATATGTCGTAAAAACCTGAGAAATCCGTCGTTTATCGTCATTTGTTATCGAATCGACTTAAAGCCAGTTCGTGACATTGGCCGCTTTTCTCTCTGAGACGGTTACATTTATCGTCTGCAAAGCTATGTCGCGTGCTGCGGTATGCGGAGACACTAAAAGCACTATAGTAGAACACAGAAGAAGCTTCAAAGTTGAAGTAATAGCCATTAAGAAGTAGTACAATTCAAGTTTTAGTTGTCGATTATTCACTTTTTAGCCGGATTTGGTGGCTTGGACATGACCTAGGACCTTAAGATTTTGCATAAAAGGAGGACTAGCAGCCGCGTTGCATGGGAGAATGTGAAAAGTGTTCATTTGTAGTAAAAACCTGAGAAATCCGTCCGTTTTCGTCATTTGTTATCGAATCGACTTAAAGCCAGATCGTCACTTTGGCCGCTTTCCTCTCTGAGACGGTTACATTTATCGTCTGCAAAGCTATGTCGCGTGCTGCGGTATGCGGAGACACTAAAAGCACCATAGTAGAACACAGAAGAAGCTTCTAAGTTGAAGTAATAGACAGTAAGATGTAGTACAATTCGAGTTTTAGTTATTGATTATTCACTTTTTAGCCGGATTTGGTGGCTTGGACATGAGATGGAACCTTAAGATTTTGCATGAAAGGAGGACTAGCAGCGGCGTTGCACGGGAGAATGTGAAAAGTGTTCATATGTAGTAAAAACCTGAGAAATCCGTCCGTTTTCGTCATTTGTTATCGAATCGACTTAAAACCAGATCGCCACATTGGCCGCTTTTCTCTCTGAGACGGTTACTTTTATCGTCTGCAAAGCTATGTCGCGTGCTGCGGTATGCGGAGACACTAAAAGCACCATAGTAGAACTCAGAAGAAGCTTCTAAGTTGAAGCAATAGCCAGTAAGAAGTAGTACAATTCAAGTTTTAATTATCGATTATTCACTTTTTAGCCGGCTTTGGTGGCTTGGATATGACCTAGGACATTAAGAATTTGCACGAAAGGAGGACTAGCAGCCGCGTTGCACGGGAGAATGTGAAAAGTGTTCATATGTAGTAAAAACCTGAGAAATCCGCCCGTTTTCGTCATTTGTTGTCGAATCGACTTTTAGCCAGATCGTCACATTGGCCTCTTTTCTCTCTGAGTCGGTTACATTTATCGTCTGCAAAGCTATGTCGCGTGCTGCGGTATGCGGAGACACTAAAAGAACCATAGTAGAACACAGAAGAAACTTCTAAGTTGAAGTAATAGCCAGTAAGATGTAGTACAATTCAAGTTTTAGTTGTCGATTATTCACTTTTTAGCCGGCTTTGGTGGCTTGGACATGACCTAGGACCTTACGATTTTGCATGAAAGGAGGATTAGCAGCCGCGTTGCACGGGAGAATGTGAAAAGTGTTCATATGTAGTAAAAACTTGACAAATCCGTCCGTTTTCATCATTTGTTATCGAATCGACTTAAAGCCAGATCGTCATATTGGCCGCTTTTCTCTCTTAGACGGTTACATTTATCGTCTGCAAAGCTATGTCGCGTGCTGCGGTAAGCGGAGACACTAAAAGCAACATAGTAGAACACAGAAGAAGCTTCTAAGTTGAAGTAATAGACAGTAAGATGAAGTACAATTCAAGTTTTAGTTATTGATTATTCACTTTTTAGCCGGATTTGGTGGCTTGGACATGAGGTGGAACCTTAAGATTTTGCATGAAAGGAGGACTAGCAGCCGCGTTGCACGGGAGAATGTGAAAAGTGTTCATATGTCGTAAAAACCTGAGAAATCCGTCGTTTATCGTTATTTGTTATCGAATCGACTTAAAGCCAGTTCGTCACATTGGCCGCTTTTCTCTCTGAGACGGTTACATTTATCGTCTGCAAAGCTATGTCGCGTGCTGCGGTATGCGGAGACACTAAAAGCACCATAGTAGAACACAGAAAAAGCTTCTAAGTTGAAGTGATAGCCAGTAAGTAGTAGTACAATTCAAGTTTTAGTTGTCGATTATTCACTTTTTAGCCGGCTTTGGTGGCTTGGACATGACCTAGGACCTTAAGATTTTGCATAAAAGGAGGACTAGCAGCCGCGTTGCATGGGAGAATGTGAAAAGTGTTCATTTGTAGTAAAAACCTGAGAAATCCGTCCGTTTTCGTCATTTGTTATCGAATCGACTTAAAGCCAGATCGTCACTTTGGCCGCATTTCTCTCTGAGACGGTTACATTTATCGTCTGCAAAGCTATGTCGCGTGCTGCGGTATGCGAAGACACTAAAAGCACCATAGTAGAACTCAGAAGAAGCTTCTAAGTTGAAGTAATAGCCAGTAAGAAGTAGTACAATTCAAGTTTTAATTATCGATTATTCACTTTTTAGCCGGCTTTGGTGGCTTGGATATGACCTAGGACATTAAGATTTTGCACGAAAGGAGGACTAGCAGCCGCGTTGCACGGGAGAATGTGAAAAGTGTTCATATGTAGTAAAAACTTGACAAATCCGTCCGTTTTCATCATTTGTTATCGAATCGACTTAAAGCCAGATCGTCATATTGGCCACTTTTCTCTCTGAGAAGCTTACATTTATCGTCTGCAAAGCTATGTCGCGTGCTGCGGTATGCGGAGACACTAAAAGAACCATAGTAGAACACAGAAGAAACTTCTAAGTTGAAGTAATAGCCAGTAAGATGTAGTACAATTCAAGTTTTAGTTGTCGATTATTCACTTTTTAGCCGGCTTTGGTGGCTTGGACATGACCTAGGACCTTACGATTTTGCATGAAAGGAGGATTAGCAGCCGCGTTGCACGGGAGAATGTGAAAAGTGTTCATATGTAGTAAAAACTTGACAAATCCGTCCGTTTTCATCATTTGTTATCGAATCGACTTAAAGCCAGATCGTCATATTGGCCGCTTTTCTCTCTTAGACGGTTACATTTATCGTCTGCAAAGCTATGTCGCGTGCTGCGGTAAGCGGAGACACTAAAAGCAACATAGTAGAACACAGAAGAAGCTTCTAAGTTGAAGTAATAGACAGTAAGATGTAGTACAATTCAAGTTTTAGTTATTGATTATTCACTTTTTAGCCGGATTTGGTGGCTTGGACATGAGGTGGAACCTTAAGATTTTGCATGAAAGGAGGACTAGCAGCCGCGTTGCACGGGAGAATGTGAAAAGTGTTCATATGTCGTAAAAACCTGAGAAATCCGTCGTTTATCGTTATTTGTTATCGAATCGACTTAAAGCCAGTTCGTCACATTGGCCGCTTTTCTCTCTGAGACGGTTACATTTATCGTCTGCAAAGCTATGTCGCGTGCTGCGGTATGCGGAGACACTAAAAGCACCATAGTAGAACACAGAAGAAGCTTCTAAGTTGAAGTGATAGCCAGTAAGTATTAGTACAATTCAAGTTTTAGTTGTCGATTATTCACTTTTTAGCCGGCTTTGGTGGCTTGGACATGACCTAGGACCTTAAGATTTTGCATAAAAGGAGGACTAGCAGCCGCGTTGCATGGGAGAATGTGAAAAGTGTTCATTTGTAGTAAAAACCTGAGAAATCCGTCCGTTTTCGTCATTTGTTATCGAATCGACTTAAAGCCAGATCGTCACTTTGGCCGCATTTCTCTCTGAGACGGTTACATTTATCGTCTGCAAAGCTATGTCGCGTGCTGCGGTATGCGAAGACACTAAAAGCACCATAGTAGAACTCAGAAGAAGCTTCTAAGTTGAAGTAATAGCCAGTAAGAAGTAGTACAATTCAAGTTTTAATTATCGATTATTCACTTTTTAGCCGGCTTTGGTGGCTTGGATATGACCTAGGACATTAAGATTTTGCACGAAAGGAGGACTAGCAGCCGCGTTGCACGGGAGAATGTGAAAAGTGTTCATATGTAGTAAAAACTTGACAAATCCGTCCGTTTTCATCATTTGTTATCGAATCGACTTAAAGCCAGATCGTCATATTGGCCACTTTTCTCTCTGAGAAGCTTACATTTATCGTCTGCAAAGCTATGTCGCGTGCTGCGGTATGCGGAGACACTAAAAGCACCATAGTAGAACACAGAAGAAGCTTCTAAGTTGAAAATAATAGCCAGTAAGAAGTAGTACAATTCAAGTTTTAATTATCGAATATTCACTTTTTAGCCGGCTTCGGTGGCTTGGAAATGACCTAGGACCTTAAGATTTTGCATGAAAGGAGGACTAGCAGCCGCGTTTCACGGGAGAATGTGAAAAGTGTTCATATGTAGTAAAAACCTGAGAAATCCGTCCGTTTTCGTCATTTGTTATCGAATCGACTTACAGCCAGATTAACACATTGGACACTTTTCTCTCTGAGACGGTTACATTTATCGTCTGCAAAGCTATGTCGCGTGCTGCGGTATGCGGAGACACTAAAAGCACCATAGTAGAACACAGAAGAAACTTCTAAGTTGAAGTAATAGCCAGTAAGAAGTAGTACAATTCAAGTTTTAGTTGTTGATTATTCACTTTTTAGCCGGATTTGGTGGCTTGGACATGAGGTGGAACCTTAAGATTTTGCATGAAAGGAGGAGTAGCAGCCGCGTTGCACGGGGGAATGTGAAAAGTATTCATATGTAGTAAAAACCTCAGAAATCCGTCCGTTTTCGTCATTTGTTATCGAATCGACTTAAAGCCAGATCGTCGCTTTGGCCGCTTTTCTCTCTGAGACTGTTACATTTATCGTCTGCAAAGCTATGTCGCGTGCTGCGGTATGCGAAGACTCTAAAAGCACCACAGTAGAACACAGAAGAAGCTTCTAAGTTGAAGTAATAACCAGTAAGAAGTAGTACAATTCAAGTTTTAGTTGTCGATTATTCATTTCATAGCCGGCTTTGGTGGCTTGGAAATGACCTAGGACCTTAAGATTTTGCATGAAAGGAGGACTAGCAGCCGTGTTGCACGGGAGAATGTGAAAAGTGTCCATATGTAGTAAAAACCTGAGAAATCCGTCCGTTTTCGTCATTTGTTATCGAATCGATTTAGACAGATCGTCACATTGGCCACTTTTCTCTCTGAGACGGTTACATTTATCGTCTGCAAAGCTATGTCGAGTGCTGCGGTATGCTGAAACAAGAAAAGGGCCATAGTAGAACACAGAAGTAGCTTCTAAGTTGAAGTAATAGCTAGTAAGAAGTAATACAATTCAAGTTTTACTTGTCGATTACTCACTTTTTAGCCGACTTTGGTGACTTGGACATGACCTAGGTCCTTCAGATTTTGCATAAAAGGAGGACTAGCAGCCGCGTTGCACGGGAGGTTGTGAAAAGTGTTCATATGTAGTAAAAACCTGAGAAATCCGTCCGTTTTCGTCATTTGTTATCGAATCGACTTAAAGCCAGATCGTCACATTGGCCGCTTTTCTCTCTGAGAAGCTTACATTTATCGTCTGCAAAGCTATGTCGCGTGCTGCGGTATGCGGAGACACTAAAAGCACCATAGTAGAACACAGAAGAAGCTTCTAAGTTGAAGTAATAGCCAGTAAGAAGTAGTACAATTCAAGTTTTAGTTGTCGATTATTCACTTTTTAGCCGGCTTTGGTGGCTTGGACATGACCTAGGACCTTAAGATTTTGCATGAAAGGAGGACTAGCAACCGCGTTGCACGGGAAAATGTGAAAAGTGTTCATATGTAGTAAAAACCTGAGAAATCCGTCCGGTTTCGTCATTTGTTATCAAATCGACTTAAAGCCAGATAGTCACATTGGCCGCTCTTCTCTCTGAAACAGTTACATATATCGTCTGCAAAGCTATGTCGCGTGCTGCGGTATGTGGAGACACTAAAAGCACCATAGTAGATCACAGAAGAAGCTTCTAAGTTGAAGTAATAGCCAGTAAGAAGTAGTACAATTCAAGTTTTATTTGTCGATTATTCACGTTTTATCCGGCTTTGGTGGCTTGGACATGACCTAGGACCTTAAGATTTTGCATGAAAGGAGGACTAGCAGCCTCGTTGCACGGAAGAATGTGAAAAGAGTTCATTTGTAGTAAAATCCTGAGAAATCCGTCCGTTTTCGTCATTTGTTATCGAATCGACTTAAAGCCAGATCGTCACATTGGCCGCTTTTCTCTCTGAGACGGTTACATTTACCGTCTGCAAAGCTATGTCGCATGCTGCGGTATGCGGAGACACTAAATGCACCATAGTAGAACACAGAAAAAGCTTCCAAGTTGAAATAATAGACAGTAAGAAGCAGTACAATTCAAGTTTTAGTTGTCGATTATTCAGTTTTTAGCCGGCTTTGGTGGCTTGGACATGACCTAGGACCTTAAGATTTTGCATGAAAGGAGGACTAGCAGCCGCGTTGCACTGGTGAATGTGAAAAGTGTTCACATGTAGTAAAAACCTGAGAAATCCGTCCGTTTTCGTCATTTGTTATCGAATCGACTGAAAGCCAGAACGTCACAGTGGCCGCTTTTCTCTCTGAGACGGTTGTACTTATCGTCTGCAAAGCTATGTCGCGTGTTGCGGTATCCGGAGACACTAAAAGCTCCATAGTAGAACACAGATGAAACTTCTAAGTTGAAGTAATAGCCAGTAAGAAGTAGCACAATTCAAGTTTTAGTTGTCGATTATTCAATTATTAGCCGGCTTTGGTGGCTTGGACATGACCTAGGAAATTAAGATTTTGCATGAAAGGACTACTAGCTGCCGCGTTGCACGGGGGAATGTGACAAGTGTTCATATGTAGTAAAAACCTGACAAATCTGTCCGTTTTCGTCATTTGTTATCGAATCGACTTAAAGCCATATCGTCACATTGGCCGCTCTTCTCTCTGAAACGGTTACATTTATCGTCTGCAAAACTATGTCGCGTGCTGCTTTATGCGGAGACACTAAAAGCACCATAGAATACAGAAGAAGCTTCTAAGATGAAGTAAGAGCCAGTAAGAAGTAGTACAATTCAAGTTTTAGTTGTCGATTATTCACTTATTAGCCGGCTTTGGTGGCTTGGACATGACCTAGGACCTAAAGATTTTGCATGAAAGGTCTACTAGCTGCCGCGTTGCACGGGAGAATGTGACAAGTGTTCATATGTCGTAAAAACCTGTGAAATCCGTCGTTTATCGTCATTTGTTATCGAATCGACTTAAAGCCAGATCGTCACATTGGCCGCTCTTCTCTCTGAAACTGTTACATTTATCGTCTGCAAAGCTATGTCGCGTGCTGCGGTATGCGGAGACACTAAAAGCACCATAGTACAACACAGAAGAAGCTTCTAAGTTGAAGTAAAAGCCAGTAAGAATTAGTACAATTCATGTTTTAGTTGTCGATTATTCACTTTTTAGCTGGCTTTGGCGGCTTGGACATGACCTAGGACCTTAAGATTTTGCATGAAAGGAGGACTAGCAGCCACGTTGCACTGGAGAATGTGAAAAGTGTTCATATGTAGTAAAAACCTGAGAAATTCGTCCGTTTTCGTCATTTGTCATCGAATCGACTAAAAGCCAGATCGTCACATTGGCCGCTTTTCTCTCTGAGACGGTTGTACTTATCGTCTGCAAAGCTATGTCGCGTGCTGCGGTATCCGGAGACACTAAAAGCACCATAGTAGAACACAGATGAAACTTCTAAGTTGATGTAATAGCTAGTAAGAAGTAGTACAGTTCAAGGTTTAGGTATCGATTATTGACTTTTTACCCTTTTTTGGTGCCTTGGTCATGAGGAAGGAACTTAAGATTTTGCATGAAAGGAGGAGTAGCAGCCGCGTTGCACGGGAGAATGTGAAAAGTGTTCATATGTAGTAAAAACCTGAGAAATCCGTCCGTTTTCGTCATTTGTTATCGAATCGACTTACAGCCAGATTGTCACATTGGCCACTTTTCTCTCTGAGACGGTTACATTTATCGTCTGCAAAGCTATGTCGCGTGCTGCGGTATGCGGACACACTAAAAGCACCATAGTAGAACACAGAAGAAACTTCTAAGTTGAAGTAATAGCCAGTAAGACGTAGTACAATTCAAGTTTTAGTTGTCGATTATTCACTTTTTAGCCGGCTTTGGTGGCTTGGAAATGACCTAGGACCTTAAGATTTTGCATGAAAGGAGGACTAGCAGCCGTGTTGCACGGGAGAATGTGAAAAGTGTCCATATGTAGTAAAAACCTCAGAAATCCGTCCGTTTTCGTCATTTGTTATCGAATCGACTTAAAGACAGATCGTCACATTGGCCACTTTTCTCTCTGAGACGGTTACATTTGTCGTCTGCAAAGCTATGTCGAGTGCTGCGGTATGCTGAAACACTAAAAGGACCATAGTAGAACACAGAAGTAGCTTCTAAGTTGAAGTAATAGCTAGTAAGAAGTAGTACAATTCAAGTTTTAGTTGTCGATTACTCACTTTTTAGCCGACTTTGGTGACTTGGACATGACCTAGGTCCTTCAGATTTTGCATAAAAGGAGGACTAGCAGCCGCGTTGCACGGGAGGTTGTGAAAAGTGTTCATATGTAGTAAAAACCTGAGAAATCCGTCCGTTTTCGTCATTTGTTATCGAATCGACTGAAAGCCGGATCGTCACATTGGCCGCTTTTCTCTCTGAGAAGCTTACATTTATCGTCTGCAAAGGTATGTCGCGTGCTGCGATATGCGGAGACACTAAAAGCACCATAGTAGAACACAGAAGAAGCTTCTAAGTTGAAGTAATAGCCAGTAAGAAGTAGTACAATTCAAGTTTTAGTTGTCGATTATTCACTTTTTAGCCGGCTTTGGTGGCTTGGACATGACCTAGGACCTTAAGATTTTGCATGCAAGGAGGACTAGCAACCGCGTTGCACGGGACAATGTGAAAAGTGTTCATATGTAGTAAAAACCTGAGAAATCCGCCCGGTTTCGTCATTTGTTATCGAATCGACTTAAAGCCAGATAGTCACATTGGCCGCTCTTCTCTCTGAAACAGTTACATATATCGTCTGCAAAGCTATGTCGCGTGCTGCGGTATGTGGAGACACTAAAAGCACCATAGTAGAACACAGAAGAAGCTTCTAAGTTGAAGTAATAGCCAGTAAGAAGTAGTACAATTCAAGTTTTATTTGTCGATTATTCACGTTTTATCCGGCTTTGGTGGCTTGGACATGACCTAGGACCTTAAGATTTTGCATGAAAGAAGGACTAGCAGCCTCGTTGCACGGAAGAATGTGAAAAGAGTTCATTTGTAGTAAAATCCTGAGAAATCCGTCCGTTTTCGTCATTCGTTATCGAATCGACTGAAAGCCAGAACGTCACATTGGCCGCTTTTCTCTCTGAGACGGTTGTACTTATCGTCTGCAAAACTATGTCGCGTGCTGCTTTATGCGGAGACACTAAAAGCACCATAGAATACAGAAGAAGCTTCTAAGATGAAGTAATAGCCAGTAAGAAGTAGTACAATTCAAATTTTAGTTGTCGATTATTCACTTTTTCGCCTGCTTCGGTGGCTTGGACGTGACCTAGGAACTTAAGATTTTGCATGAAAGGAGGACTAGCAGCCGCGATGCACGGGAGAATGTAAAAAGAGTTCATATGTCGTAAAAACCTGAGAAATCCGTCGTTTATCGTCATTTGTTATCGAATCGACTTAAAGCCAGTTCGTCACATTGGCCGCTTTTCTCTCTGAGACGGTTACATTTATCGTCTGCATAGCTATGTCGCGTGCTGCGGTATGCGGAGACACTAAAAGCACTATAGTAGAACACAGAAGAAGCTTCTAAGTTGAAGTAATAGCCATTAAGAAGTAGTACAATTCAAGTTTTAGTTGTCGATTATTCACTTTTTAGCCGGATTTGGTGGCTTGGACATGACCTAGGAACTTAAGATTTTGCATAAAAGGAGGACTAGCAGCCGCGTTGCATGGGAGAATGTGAAAAGTGTTCATTTGTAGTAAAAACCTGAGAAATCCGTCCGTTTTCGTCATTTGTTATCGAATCGACTTAAAGCCAGATCGCCACATTGGCCGCTTTTCTCTCTGAGACGGTTATATTTATAGTCTGCCAAGCTATGACGCGTGCTGCGGTATGCGGAGACACTAAAAGCACCATGGGAGAACACAGAAGAAGCTTATAAGTTGAAGCAATAGCCAGTATGAAGCAGTATAATTAAAGTTTTGGTTATCGATTATTGATTTTTAGCCGGCTTTGGTGCCTTGGACATGAGGTGGAACCTTAAGATTTGGCATGAAAGGAGGAGTAGCAGCCGCGTTGCACGGGAGAATGTGAAAAGGGTTCATATGTAGTAAAAACCTGAGAATTCCGTCCGTTTTCGTCATTTGTTATCGAATCGACTTAAAGGCAGATCGTCACATAGGCCGCTCTTCTCTCGGAAATGGTTGTAAATTATCGTCTGCAAAGCTATATCGCGTGCTGGGGTATGCAGAGACATTAAAAAGCACCATAGTTGATCAGAGATGAAGCTTCTAAGTTGATGTAATAGCCAGTAAGAAGTAGTTCAATTCAAGTTTTAGGTATCGATTATTGACTTTTCAGCTTTTTTTGGTGCCTTGGACATGAGCTAGGACCTTAAGGTTCTGCATGAAAGGAGGACTAGCAGCCGAGTTGCACTGGAGAATGTGAAAAGTTTTCTTATGTAGCAAAAACCTGAGAAATCCGTCCGTTATCGTAATTTGTTATCGAATCGACTTAAAGCCAGATCGCCACATTGGCCGCTCTTTTATCTGAAACGGTTGTACTTATCGTCTGCAAAGCTATGTCGCGTGCTGCGGTATGCGGAGACACTAAAAGCACCATAGTAAAACACAGATAAAGCTTCTAAGTTGATGTAATAGCCAGTAAGAAGTAGTACAATTCAAGTTTTAGGTATTGATTATTGACGTTTAGGTGGCTTTGAGGCCTTGGACAAGAGCTAGGACATTAAGATTCTGCATGAAAGGACGACTAGCAGCCGAGTTGCACGGGAGAATGTGAAAAGTGTTCATATGTTGTAAAAACCTGAGAAATCCGTCCGTTTACGTCATTTTTTATCGAATCGACTTAAAGCCAGATCGTCACATTGGCCGCTCTTCTCTCTGAAACGGTTGTACTTATCGTCTGCAAAGCTATGTCACGTGCTGCGGTATGCGGAGACACTAAAAGCACCATAGTAGAACACAGATGAAGCTTCTAAGGTGATGTAATAGCCAGTAAAAAGTAGTACAATTCAAGTTTTAGGTATCGATTGTTGACTTTTTAGCTAGCTTTGGTGCCTTGGACATGAGCTAGGACCTTAAGATTCTGCATGAAAGGAGGACTAGCAGCCGAGTTATACGGGAGAATGTGAAAAGTGTTCATATGTAGTAAAAACCTGAGAAATCCGTCAGTTTTCGTCATTTGTAATAGAATCGACCTTGAGCCAGATCGTCACATTGGTCGCTCTTCTCTCTGAAACGGTTGCACTTATCGTCTGCAAAGCTATGTCGCGTGCTGCGGTATGCGGAGACACTAAAAGCACCATAGTAGAACACAGATGAAGCTTCTAAGTTGATGTAATAGCCAGTAAGAAGTAGGACAATTCAAGTTTTAGGTATTGATTATTGACGTTTTAGCTGGCTTTGAGGCCTTGGACAAGAGCTAGGACCTTAAGATTCTGCATGAAAGGAGGACTAGCAGCCGAGTTGCACGGGAGAATGTGAAAAGTTTTCTTATGTAGCAAAAACCTGAGAAATCCGTCCGTTATCGTAATTTTTTATCGATTCGACTTAAAGCCAGATCGCCACATTGGCCGCTCTTCTATCTGAAACGGTTGTACTTATCGTCTGCAAAGCTATGTCGCGTGCTGCGGTATGCGGAGACACTAAAAGCACCATAGTAGAACACGGAAGAAGCTTCTAAGTTGAAGCAATAGCCAGTAAGAAGTAGTACAATTCAAATTTTAGTTGTCGATTATTCACTTTTTAGCCGGCTTTGGTGCCTTGGACAGGAGCTAGGACCTTAAGATTCTGCATGAAAGGAGGACTAGCAGCCGAGTTGCACGGGAGAATGTGGAAAGTGTTCATATGTTGTAAAAACCTGAGAAATCCGTCCGTTTACGTCATTTTTTTATCAAATCGACTTAAAGCCAGATCGTCACATTGGCCGCACATCTCTCTGAAACGGTTGTACTTATCGTCTGCAAAGCTACGTCGCGTGCTGCGGTATGCGGAGACACTAAAAGGACCATAGTAGAACACAGATCAAGCTTCAAATTTGATTTAATAGCCAGTAAGAAGTAGTACAATTCAAGTTTTAGGTATTGATTATTGACTTTTTAGCTGGCTTTGGTGACTTGGACATGAGTTAGGTCCTTCAGATTCTGCATGAAAGGACGACTAGCAGCCGAGTTGCACTGGAGAATGTGAAAAGTGTTCATATGTAGTAAAAACCTGAGAAATCCGTCCGTTTTCGTCATTTCTTATCGAATCGACGTGAAGCCTGATCGTCACATTGGCCGCTCTTCTCTCTGAAACGGTTGTACTTATCGTCTGCAAAGCTATGTCGCGTGCTGCGGTATGCGGAGACACTAAAAGCACCATAGTGAAACACAGATAAAGTTTCTAAGATGATGTAATAGCCAGTAAGAAGTAGTACAATTCAAGTTTTAGTTATTGATTATTGACGTTTTAGCTGGCTTTGAGGCCTTGGACAAGAGCTAGGACCTTAAGATTCTGCATGAAAGGAGGACTAGCAGCCGAGTTGCACGGGAGAATGTGAAAAGTTTTCTTATGTAGTAAACACCTGAGAAATCCGTCCGTTTTCGTTATTTGTTATCGAATCGACTTGAAGCCAGATCGTCACATTGGCCGCTCTTCTCTCTGAAACGGTTGTACTTCTCGTCTGCAAAGCTATGTCGCGTGCCCTCGGTATGCGGAGACACTAAAAGCACCATAGTAGAACACAGAAGAAGCTTCTAAGTTGATGTAATAGCCAGTAAGAAGTAGTACAATTCAAGTTTTAGTTGTCGATTACACACATTTTAGCCGACTTTGGTGTTTTGGACATGACCTTGGATCTTACGATTTTGCATGAAAATAGGACTAGCAGCCGCGTTGCACGGGAGATTGTGAAAAGTGTTCATATGTAGTAAAAACCTGAGGAATCCGTCTGTTTTCGTCATTTGTTATCGAATCGTCTTAAAGCCAGATCGTCACATTGGCCGCTTTTCTCTCTGAGACGGTTATAATTATAGTCTGCAAAGCTGTGTCGCGTGCTGCGGTATGCGGAGACACTAAAAGCACCATAGTAGAACACAGAAGAAGCTTATAAGTTGAAGCAATAGCCAGTAAGAAGCAGTACAATTCAAGTTTTGGTTATCGATTATTGAATTTTAGCCGGCTTTGGTGCCTTGGACATGAGGTGGAACCTTAAGATTTGGCATGAAAGGAGGAGTAGCAGCCGCGTTGCACGGGAGAATGTGAAAAGGGTTCACATGTAGTAAAAACCTGAGAATTCCGTCCTTTCTCGTCATTTGTTATCGAATCGACTTAAAGGCAGATCGTCACATTGGCCGCCCTTCTCTCGGAAATGGTTGTAAATTATCGTCTGCAAAGCTATGTCGCGTGCTGCGGTATGCAGAGACATTAAAAAGCACCATAGTTGATCAGAGATGAAGCTTCTAAGTTGATGTAATAGCCAGTAAGAAGTAGTACAATTCAAGTTTTAGGTATCGATTATTGACTATTTAGCTTTTTTTGGTGCCTTGGACATGAGTTAGGACCTTAAGATTCTGCATGAAAGGAGGACTAGCAGCCGAGTTGCACGGGAGAATGTGAAAAGATTTCTTATGTAGCAAAAACCTGAGAAATCCGTCCGCTTTCGTCATTTGTTATCGAATCGACTTGAAGCCTGATCGTCACATTGGCCGCTCTTCTCTCTGAAACGGTTGTACTTATCGTCTGCAAAGCTATGTCGCGTGCTGCGGTATGCGGAGACACTGAAAGCACCATAGTAAAACACAGATAAAGCTTCTAAGTTGATGTAATAGCCAGTAAGAAGTAGTACAATTCAAGTTTTAGGTATTGATTATTGACGTTTTAGCTGGCTTTGAGGCCTTGGACAAGAGCTAGGACCTTAAGATTCTGCATGAAAGGAGGACTAGCAGCCGAGTTGCACGGGAGAATGTGAAAAGTGTTCATATGTTGTAAAAACCTGAGAAATCCGTCCGTTTACGTCATTTTTTATTGAATCGACTTAAAGCCAGATCGTCACATTGGCCGCTCTTCTCTCTGAAACGGTTGTACTTATCGTCTGCAAAGCTATGTCGCGTGCTGCGGTATGCGGAGACACTAAAAGCACCATAGTAGAACACAGATGAAGCTTCTAAGGTGATGTAATAGCCAGTAAAAAGTAGTACAATTCAAGTCTTAGGTATCGATTGTTGACTTTTTAGCTAGCTTTGGTGCCTTGGACATGAGCTAGGACCTTAAGATTCTGCATGAAAGGAGGACTAGCAGCCGAGTTATACGGGAGAATGTGAAAAGTGTTCATATGTAGTAAAAACCTGAGAAATCCGTCCGTTTTTGTCATTTGTAATATAATCGACCTTGAGCCAGATCGTCACATTGGTCGCTCTTCTCTCTGAAACGCTTGCACTTATCGTCTGCAAAGCTATGTCGCGTGCTGCGGTATGCGGAGACACTAAAAGCACCATAGTCGAACACGGAAGAAGCTTCTAAGTTAAAGCAATAGCCAGTAAGAAGTAGTACAATTCAAATTTTAGTTGTCGATTATTCACTTTTTAGCCGGCTTTGGTGGCTTGGACATGACCTAGGACCTTAAGATTTTGCATGAAAGGAGGACTGGTAGCCGTGTTGCACGGGAGAATGTGGAGAGTGTTCATATGTAGTAAAAACCTGAGAAATCCGTCCGTTTTCGTCATTTGTTATCGAATCGACTTAAAGCCAGATCGTCACATTGGCCGCTCTTCTCTCTGAAACGGTTGTACTTATCGTCTGCAAAGCTACGTCGCGTGCTGCGGTATGCGGAGACACTAAAAGCACCATAGTAGAACACAGATCAAGCTTCAAATTTGATTTAATAGCCAGTAAGAAGTAGTACAATTCAAGTTTTAGGTATTGATTATTGACTTTTTAGTTGGCTTTGGTGACTTGGACATGAGTTAGGTCCTTCAGATTCTGCATGAAAGGACGACTAGCAGCCGAGTTGCACGGGAGAATGTGAAAAGTGTTCATATGTAGTAAAAACCTGAGAAATCCGTCCGTTTTCGTCATTTCTTATCGAATCGACTTGAAGCCTGATCGTCACATTGGCCGCTCTTCTCTCTGAAACGGTTGCACTTATCGTCTGCAAAGCTATGTCGCGTGCTGCGGTATGCGGAGACACTAAAAGCACCATAGTAAAACACAGATAAAGCTTCTAAGTTGATGTAATAGCCAGTAAGAAGTAGTACAATTCAAGTTTTAGGTATTGATTATTGACGTTTTAGCTGGCTTTGAGGCCTTGGACAAGAGCTAGGACCTTAAGATGCTGCATGAAAGGAGTACTAGCAGCCGAGTTGCACGGGAGAATGTGAAAAGTGTTCATATGTTGTAAAAACCTGAGAAATCCGTCCGTTTACGTCATTTTTTATCGAATCGACTTATAGCCAGATCGTCAAATTGGCCGCACTTCTCTCTGAAACGGTTGTACTTACCGTCTGCAAAGCGAAGTCGCGTGCTGCGGTATGAGGAGACACTAAAAGGACAATAGTAGAACACAGATGAAGCTTCTAAGTTGACGTATTTGCCAGTAAGAAGTAGTAGAATTCAAGTTTTAGGTATCGATTATTGATGTTTTAGCTTTTTTTGGTGCCTTGGACATGAGCTAGGACCTTAAGATTCTGCATGAAAGGAGGACTAGCAGCCGAGTTGCACGGGAGAATGTGAAAAGTGTTCATATGTAGTAAAAACCTGAGAAATCCGTCCGTTTTCGTCATTTCTTATCGAATCGACTTGAAGCCTGATCGTCACATTGGCCGCTCTTCTCTCTGAAACGGTTGTACTTATCGTCTGCAAAGCTAGGTCGCGTGCTGCGGTATGCGGAGACACTAAAAACACCATAGTAAAACACAGATAAAGCTTCTAAGTTGATGTAATAGCCAGTAAGAAGTAGTACAATTCAAGTTTTAGGTATTGATTATTGACGTTTTAGCTGGCTTTGAGGCCTTGGACAAGAGCTAGGACCTTAAGATTCTGCATGAAAGGAGGACTAGCAGCCGAGTTGCACGGGAGAATGTGAAAAGTGTTCATATGTTGTAAAAACCTGAGAAATCCGTCCGTTTACGTCATTTTTTATTGAATCGACTTAAAGCCAGATCGTCACATTGGCCGCTCTTCTCTCTGAAACGGTTGTACTTATCGTCTGCAAAGCTATGTCGCGTGCTGCGGTATGCGGAGACACTAAAAGCACCATAGTAGAACACAGATGAAGCTTCTAAGGTGATGTAATAGCCAGTAAAAAGTAGTACAATTCAAGTCTTAGGTATCGATTGTTGACTTTTTAGCTAGCTTTGGTGCCTTGGACATGAGCTAGGACCTTAAGATTCTGCATGAAAGGAGGACTAGCAGCCGAGTTATACGGGAGAATGTGAAAAGTGTTCATATGTAGTAAAAACCTGAGAAATCCGTCCGTTTTTGTCATTTGTAATATAATCGACCTTGAGCCAGATCGTCACATTGGTCGCTCTTCTCTCTGAAACGCTTGCACTTATCGTCTGCAAAGCTATGTCGCGTGCTGCGGTATGCGGAGACACTAAAAGCACCATAGTCGAACACGGAAGAAGCTTCTAAGTTAAAGCAATAGCCAGTAAGAAGTAGTACAATTCAAATTTTAGTTGTCGATTATTCACTTTTTAGCCGGCTTTGGTGGCTTGGACATGACCTAGGACCTTAAGATTTTGCATGAAAGGAGGACTGGTAGCCGTGTTGCACGGGAGAATGTGGAAAGTGTTCATATGTAGTAAAAACCTGAGAAATCCGTCCGTTTTCGTCATTTGTTATCGAATCGACTTAAAGCCAGATCGTCACATTGGCCGCTCTTCTCTCTGAAACGGTTGTACTTATCGTCTGCAAAGCTACGTCGCGTGCTGCGGTATGCGGAGACACTAAAAGCACCATAGTAGAACACAGATCAAGCTTCAAATTTGATTTAATAGCCAGTAAGAAGTAGTACAATTCAAGTTTTAGGTATTGATTATTGACTTTTTAGCTGGCTTTGGTGACTTGGACATGAGTTAGGTCCTTCAGATTCTGCATGAAAGGACGACTAGCAGCCGAGTTGCACGGGAGAATGTGAAAAGTGTTCATATGTAGTAAAAACCTGAGAAATCCGTCCGTTTTCGTCATTTCTTATCGAATCGACTTGAAGCCTGATCGTCACATTGGCCGCTCTTCCCTCTGAAACGGTTGCACTTATCGTCTGCAAAGCTATGTCGCGTGCTGCGGTATGCGGAGACACTAAAAGCACCATAGTAAAACACAGATAAAGCTTCTAAGTTGATGTAATAGCCAGTAAGAAGTAGTACAATTCAAGTTTTAGGTATTGATTATTGACGTTTTAGCTGGCTTTGAGGCCTTGGACAAGAGCTAGGACCATAAGATTCTGCATGAAAGGAGTACTAGCAGCCGAGTTGCACGGGAGAATGTGAAAAGTGTTCATATGTTGTAAAAACCTGAGAAATCCGTCCGTTTACGTCATTTTTTATCGAATCGACTTATAGCCAGATCGTCAAATTGGCCGCACTTCTCTCTGAAACGGTTGTACTTACCGTCTGCAAAGCGAAGTCGCGTGCTGCGGTATGAGGAGACACTAAAAGGACCATAGTAGAACACAGATGAAGCTTCTAAGTTGATGTATTTGCCAGTAAGAAGTAGTAGAATTCAAGTTTTAGGTATCGATTATTGACGTTTTAGCTTTTTTTGGTGCCTTGGACATGAGCTAGGACCTTAAGATTCTGCATGAAAGGAGGACTAGCAGCCGAGTTGCACGGGAGAATGTGAAAAGATTTCTTATGTAGTAAACACCTGAGAAATCCGTCGGTTTTCGTCATTTGTTATCGAATCGACTTGAAGCCAGATCGTCACATTGGCCGCTCTTCTCTCTGAAACGGTTGTACTTCTCGTCTGCAAAGCTATGTCGCGTGCCCTCGGTATGCGGAGACACTAAAAGCACCATAGTAGAACACAGAAGAAGCTTCTAAGTTGATGTAATAGCCAGTAAGAAGTAGTACAATTCAAGTTTTAGTTGCCGATTACACACATTTTAGCCGACTTTGGTGTCTTGGACATGACCTTGGACCTTACGATTTTGCATGAAAAGAGGACTAGCAGCCGCGTTGCACGGGAGATTGTGAAAAGTGTTCATATGTAGTAAAAACCTGAGAAATCCGTCCGTTTTCGTCATTTGTTATCGAATCGTCTTAAAGCCAGATCGTCACATTGGCCGCTTTTCTCTCTGAGACAGTTATATTTATAGTCTGCAAAGCTATGTCGCGTGCTGCGGTATGCGGAGACACTAAAAGCTCCATAGTAGAACACAGAAGAAGCTTATATGTTGAAGCAATAGCCAGTAAGAAGCAGTACAATTCAAGTTTTGGTTATCGATTATTGATTTTTAGCCGGCTTTGGTGCCTTGGACATGAGGCGGAACCTTAAGATTTGGCATGAAAGGAGGAGTAGCAGCCGCGTTGCACGGGAGAATGTGAAAAGGGTTCATATGTAGTAAAAACCTGAGAATTCCGTCCGTTTTCGTAATTTGTTATCGAATCGACTTAAAGGCAGATCGTCACATTGGCCGCTCTTCTCTCGGAAATGGTTGTAAATTATCGTCTGCAAAGCTATGTCCCGTGCTGCGGTATGCAGAGACATTAAAAAGCACCATAGTTGATCAGAGATGAAGCTTCTAAGTTGATGTAATAGAAAGTAAGAAGTAGTACAATTCAAGTTTTAGGTATCGATTATTGACTATTTAGCTTTTTTTGGTGCCTTGGACATGAGCTAGGACCTTACGATTCTGCATAAAAGGAGGACTAGCAGCCGAGTTGCACGGGAGAATGTGAAAAGTTATCTTATGTAGCAAAAACCTGAGAAATCCGTCCGTTTTCGTCATTTGTTATCGAATCGACTTGAAGCCTGATCTTCACATTGGCCGCTCTTCTCTCTCAAACGGTTGTACTTATCGTCTGCAAAGCTATGTCGCGTGCTGCGGTATGCGGAGACACTAAAAGCACCATAGTAAAACACAGATAAAGCTTCTAAGTTGATGTAATAGCCAGTAAGAAGTAGTACAATTCAAGTTTTAGGTATTGATTATTGACGTTTTAGCTGGCTTTGAAGCCTTGGACAAGAGCTAGGACCTTAAGATTCTGCATGAAAGGAGGACTAGCAGCCGAGTTGCACGGGAGAATGTGAAAAGTGTTCATATGTTGTAAAAACCTGAGAAATCCGTCCGTTTACGTCATTTTTTATCGAATCGACTTAAAGCCAGATCATCACATTGGCCGCTCTTCTCTCTGAAACGGTTGTACTTATCGTCTGCAAAGCTATGTCACGTGCTGCGGTATGCGGAGATACTAAAAGCACCATAGTAGAACACAGATGAAGCTTCTAAGGTGATGTAATAGCCAGTAAAAAGTAGTACAATTCAAGTTTTAGGTATCGATTGTTGACTTTTTAGCTAGCTTTGGTGCCTTGGACATGAGCTAGGACCTTAAGATTCTGCATGAAAGGAGGACTAGCAGCCGAGTTGCACGGGAGAATGTGAAAAGTTTTCTTATGTAGTAAATACCTGAGAAATCCGTCCGTTATCGTAATTTGTTATCGAATCGACTTAAAGCCAGATCGCCACATTGGCCGCTCTTCTATCTGAAACGGTTGTACTTATCGTCTGCAAAGCTATGTCGCGTGCTGCGGTATGCGGAGACACTAAAAGCACAATAGTAGAACACAGATGAAGCTTCTAAGGTGATGTAATTGCCAGTAAAAAGAAGTACATTTCAAGTTTTAGGTATCGATTGTTGACTTTTTAGCTTGCTTTGGTGCCTTGGACATGAGCTAGGACCTTACGATTCTGCATGAAAGGAGGACTAGCAGCCGAGTTATACGGGAGAATCTGAAAAGTGTTCATATGTAGTAAAAACCTGAGAAATCCGTCCGTTTTCGTCATTTTTAATAGAATCGACTTAGAGCCAGATCGTCACATTGGTCGCTCTTCTCTCTGAAACGGTTGTACTTATCGTCTGCAAAGCTATGTCGCGTGCTGCGGTATGTGGAGACACTAAAACACCATAGTAGAACACAGATGAAGCTTCTAAGTTGATGTAATAGCCAGTAAAAGTGGTACAATTCAAGTTTTAGGTATCGATTGTTGACTTTTTAGCTAGCTTTGGTGCCTTGGACATGAGCTAGGACCTTAAGATTCTGCATGAAAGGAGGACTAGCAGCCGAGTTGCACGGGAGAATGTGAAAAGTGTTCAAATGTAGTAAAAACCTGAGAAATCCGTCCGTTTTCGTCATTTCTTATCGAATCGACTTAAAGCCACATCGTCACATTGGCCGCTCTTCTCTGAAACGGTTGTACTTCTCGTCTGCAAAACTATTTCGCGTGCTGCGGTATGCGGAGACACTAAAAGCACCATAGTAGAACACAGATCATGCTTCAAATTTGATTTAATAGCCAGTAATAAGTAGTACACTTCAAGTTTTTGGTATTGATTATTGACTTTTTACCCTTTTTTGGTGCCTTGGACATGAGCTAGGAACTTAAGATTTTGCATGGAAGGTGGACTAGCAGCTGCGTTGCACGGGAGAAAGAGAAAAGTGTTCATATGTAGTAAACACCTGAGAAATCCGTCCGTTTTCGTCATTTGTTATCGAATCGACTTGAAGCCAGATCGTCACATTGGCCGCTCTTCTCTCTGAAACGGTTGTACTTCTCGTCTGCAAAGCTATGTCGCGTGCCCTCGGTATGCGGAGACACTAAAACCGCCATAGTAGAACACAGAAGAAGCTTCTAAGTTGATGAAATATCCAGTAAGAAGTAGTACAATTCAAGTTTTAGTTGTCGATTACACACACTTTAGCCGACTTTGGTGGCTTGGACATGACCTAGGACCTTACGATTTTGCATGAAAAGAGGACTAGTAGCCGCGTTGCACGGGAGATTGGGAAAAGTGTTCATATATAGTAAAAACCTGAGAAATCCGTCCGTTTTCGTCATTTGTTATCGAATCGTCTTAAAGCCAGATCGTCACATTGGCCGCTTTTCTCTCTGAGACAGTTATATTTATAGTCTGCAAAGCTATGTCGCGTGCTGCGGTATGCGGAGACACTAAAAGCTCCATAGCAGAACACAGAAGAAGCTTATAAGTTGAAGCAATAGCCAGTAAGAAGCAGTACAATTCAAGTTTTGGTTATCGATTATTGATTTTTAGCCGGCTTTGGTGCCTTGGACATGAGGTGGAACCTTAAGATTTGGCATGAAAGGAGGACTAGCAGCCGCGTTGCACGGGAGAATGTGAAAAGTGTTCATATGTAGTAAAAACCTGAGAAATCCGTCCGTTTTCGTCATTTGTTATCGAATCGACTTAAGGCCAGATCGTCACATTAGCCGCTCATCTCTCTGAAACGGTTGTACTTATTGTCTGTAAAGCTATGTCGCGTGCTGCGGCATGCGGAGACACTAAAAGCACCATAGTAGAACACAGTTGAAGCTTCTGAGTTGATGTAATAGCCAGTAAGAAGTAGTACAATTCAAGTTTTAGGTATCGATTATTGACTTTTTACCCATCTTTGGTGCCTTGGACATGAGCTAGGAACTTAAGATTTTGCATGAAAGGAGGACAAGAAGCCGCGTAGCACGGAAGAATGTGAAAAGTGTTAATATGTAGTAAAAACCTTAGAAATCCGTCCGTGTTCGTCATTTGTTATCGAATCGACTTAAAGAAAGATCGTCAGATTATCCGCTCTTCTCTCTGAGACGGTTGTACTTATCGTCTGCAAAGCTATGTCGCGTGCTGCGGTAGGCGGAGACACTAAAAGCTCCATAGTAGAACACAGATGAAACTTCTAAGTTGATGTAATAGCCAGTAAGAAGTAGTACAATTGACGTTTTAGGTATCGATTATTGACTTTTTACCCTTCTCTGTTGCCTTGGACATGAGCTAGGAACTTAAGATTTTGCATGAAAGGAGAACTAGCAGCCACGTTGCACGGATGAATGTGAAAAGTGTTCATATGTAGTAAAAACCTGAGAAATCCGTCCGGTTTCGTCATTTGTTATCGAAACGACTTAAAGCCAGATCGTCACATTGGCCGCTCTATCCGCTGAAACGGTTACATTTATCGTCTGCAAAGCTATGTCGCGTGCTGCGGTATGTGGAGACACTAAAAGCACCATAGTAGAACACAGATGAAGCTTCTAAGTTGATGTAATAGCTAGTAAGTAGTAGTACAATTCAAGTTTTAGTTATCGATAAATTACTTTGTAGCTGGCTTTGGTGCCTTGGACAAGAGATAGGTCCTTTAGATTATGCATGAAAGGAGGACTAGAAGCCGAGTTGCATGGGAGAATTTGAAAAGTGTTCATATGTAGTAATAACCTTAGAAATCCGTCCGCTTTCGGCATTTGTTATCGAATCGACTTAAAGCCAGATGGTCTCATTGGGCGCTCTTTTGTCTAAAACGGTTAGATTTATCGTCTGCAAAGCAATGTCGCGTGCTGCGGTATGCGGAGACACTAAAAGCACCATAGTAAAACACAGATGAAGCTTCTAAGTTGATGTAATTGCCAGTAAGAGGTAGTACAATTCAAGTTTTAGGTATCGATTATTGACTTTTTACCTTTTTTTGGTGCCTTGGACATGAGCTAGGACTTTAAGATTCTGCATGAAAGGAGGACTAGCAGCCGAGTTGCAGGGGAGAATGTGAAAAGTTTTCTTATGTAGTAAAAACCTGTGAAATCCGTCCGTGTTCGTCATTTGTTGTCGAATCGACTTAAAGCCTGATCGTCACATTGGCCGCAATTCTCTCTGAAACGGTTGAACTTATCGTCTGCAAAGCTATGTCGCGTGCTGCGGTATGCGGAGACACTAAAAGCACCATAGTAGAACACAGATGAAGCTTCTAATGTAATGTAATAGCCAGTAAGAAGTAGTACAACTCAAGTTTTTGATATCGATTATAGACTTTTTAGCTTTCTTTGGTGCTTTGGACATGAGCTAGGACGTTAAGATTCTGCCTGAATGGAGGTCTAGCAGCCAAGTTGCACCGGAAAACGGTAGTACTTATCGTCTGCAAAGCTATGTCGCGTGTTGCGGTATGCGGAGACACTAAAAGCACCATAGTAGAACACAGATGAAGCTTCTAAGTTGATGTAATAGCCAGAAAGAAGTAGTACAATTCAAGTTTTGGGTATCGATTATTGACTTCTTACCCTTCTTTGGTGCCTTGGACATTAGATAGGAACTTAAGATTTTGCATGAAATGAGGACTAGCATCCGCGTTGCACGGGAGAATGTGAAAAGTGTTCATATGTAGTAAAAACCTTAGAAATCCGTCCAATTTCGTCATTTGTTATCGAATCAACTTAAAAGCAGATGGTCACATTGGCCACTCTTCTCTCTGAGACGGTTGTACTTATCGTCTGCAAAGCTATGTCGCGTGCTGCGGTATGCGGAGACACTTAAAGCTCCGTAGTAGAACACAGATGAAACTTCTAACTTGATGTAATAGAAAGTAAGAAGTAGTACTATTCAAGTTTTAGGTATCGATTATTTATTTTTAGCTGGCTTTGGTGCCTTTTACAAGAGCTAGGCACTTAAGATTTTGCATGAAAAGAGGACTAGCAGCCGCGTTCCACGGGAGAATGTGAAAAGTGTTCATATGTAGTAAAAACCTGAGAAATCCGTTCGTTTTCGTCATTTGTTATCGAATCGACTTAAAGCCTGATCGTCACATTGGCGGCACATCTCTCTGAAACGGTTGTACTTATCGTCTGCAAAGCTATGTCGCGTGCTGCAGTATGCGGTGACACTAACAGCACCATAGTAGAACACAGATGAAGCTTCTAAGTTGATGTAATAGCCAGTAAGAAGTAGTAAAATTCAAGTTTTAGTCATCGATTATTTACTTTTTAGCTGGCTTTGGTGCCTTGGACATGAGCTAGGACCTTAACATTTTGCATGAAAGGAGGACTAGCAGCCGCGTTGCGCGGGAGAATGTGAAAAGTGTTCATATGTAGTAAAAACCTGATAAATCCGTCCGTTTTCGTCATTTGTTATCGAATCGACTAAAAGCCAGATCGTCACACTTTCCGCTCTTGTGTCTGAAACGGTTACATTTATCGTCTGCAAAGCTATGTCGCGTGCTGCGGTATGCGGAAACACTAAAAGCACCATAGTAGAACACAGATGAAGCTTCTAAGTTGATGTAATGGCCAGTAGGAAGTAGTACAATTCAAGTTTTAGTTATCGATTATTGACTTTTTAGCTGGCTTTGGTGGCTTGGACATGAGCTAGGAACTTAAGATTTTGCATGAAAGGAGGACTAGCAGCCGCGTTGCGCGGGAGAATGTGAAAAGTGTTCATATGTAGTAAAAACCTGAGAAATCCGTCCGTGTTCGTCATTTGTTATCGAATCCACTTAAAGCCAGATCGTCACATTGGCCGCTCTTCTGTCTGAAACGGTTACATTTATCGTCTGCAAAGCTATGTCGCGTGCTGCGGTATGTGGAGACACTAAAAGCACCATAGTAGAACACAGATGAAACTTCTAAGTTGATGTAATAGCCAGTAAGAAGTAGTACAATTCAAGTTTTAGGTATCGATTATTGACTTTTTACCCTTCTTTGTTGCCTTGGACATGGGCTAAGAACTTAAGATTTTGCATGAAAGGAGGACTAGCAGCCGCGTTGCGCGGGAGAATGTGAAAAGTGTTCATATGTAGTAAAAACCTGAGAAATCCGTCCGTGTTCGTCATTTGTTATCGAATCCACTTAAAGCCAGATCGTCACATTGGCCGCTCTTCTGTCTGAAACGGTTACATTTATCGTCTGCAAAGCTATGTCGCGTGCTGCGGTATGTGGAGACACTAAAAGCACCATAGTAGAACACAGATGAAACTTCTAAGTTGATGTAATAGCCAGTAAGAAGTAGTACAATTCAAGTTTTAGGTATCGATTATTGACTTTTTACCCTTCTTTGGTGCCTTGGACATGAGCTAGGAACTTAAGATTTTGCATGAAAGGAGGACTACAAGCCGCGTAGCACGGGAGATTGTGAAAAGTGTTCATATGTAGTAAAAACCTTAGAAATCCGCCCGCTTTCGTCATTTGTTATCGAATCGACTTAAAGCCAGATCGTCACATTGGCCGCTCTTCTCTCTGAAACGGTTGTACTTATCGTCTGCAAAGCTGTGTCGCGTACTGCGGTATGTGGAGACACTAAAAGCACCATAGTAGAACACAGATGAAGCTTCTAAGTTGATGTAATAGCCAGTAAGAAGTAGTACAATTCAAGTTTTAGGTATCGATTATTGACTTTTTAGCTGGCTTTGGTGCCTTGGACATGAGCTAGGTGATTAAGATTCTGCATGAAAGGAGGACTAGCAGCCGCGTTGCACGGGAGAATGTGAAAAGTGTTCATATGTAGTTAAAGCCTCAGAAATCCGTCCGTTTTCGTCATTTGTTATCGAATCGACTTAAAGCCAGATCGACTCATTGGGCGCTGTTTTGTCTAAAACGGTTAGATTTATCGTCTGCAAAGCAATGTCGCGTGCTGCGGTATGCGGAGACACCAAAAGCACCATAGTAGAACACAGTTGAATCTTCTAAGTTTTTGTAATAGCCAGTAAGAAGTAGTACAATTCAAGTTTTCGGTATCGATTACTGACTTTTTAGCTATCTTTGAAGACTTGGACATGAGCTAGGACCTTAACATTCTGCATGAAAGGAGGACTAGCAGCCTAGTTGCACGGGAGAATGTGAAAAGTGTTCATATGTAGTAAAAATCTGAAAAATCCGTACGTTTACGTCATTTGTTATCGAATCGACTTAAAGCCAGATCGTCACATTGGCCTCTCCTCTCTCTGAACCGGTTGTACTTATTGTCTGCAAAGCTATGTCGCGTGCTGCCGTATGCGGAGACACTAAAAGCACCATAGTAGAACACAGATGAAGATTCTAAGTTGATGTAATAGCCAGTAAGAAGTAGTACAATTCAAGTTTTAGGTATCGATTATTGACTTTTTACCCTTCTTTGGTGCCTTGGACATGAGCTAGGAACTTAAGATTTTGCATGAAAGAAGGACTAGCAGCCGCGTTGCACGGGAGAATGTGAAAAGTGTTCATATGTAGTAAAAACCTTAGAAATCCGTCCGCTTTCGTCATTTGTTATCGAATCGACTTAAAGCCAGTCTGTCACATTGGCCGCTCTTCTCTCTGAAACGGTTGTACTTATCGTCTGCAAAGCTATGTCGCGTGCTGCGGTATGCGGAGACACTAAAAGCACCATAGTAGAACACAGATGAAGCTTCTAATGTAATGTAATAGCCAGTAAGAAGTAGTACAACTCAAGTTTTTGATATCGATTATAGACTTTTTAGCTTTCTTTGGTGCTTTGGACATGAGCTAGGACGTTAAGATTCTGCCTGAATGGAGGTCTAGCAGCCAAGTTGCACCGGAAAACGGTAGTACTTATCGTCTGCAAAGCTATGTCGCGTGTTGCGGTATGCGGAGACACTAAAAGCACCATAGTAGAACACAGATGAAGCTTCTAAGTTGATGTAATAGCCAGTAAGAAGTAGTACAATTCAAGTTTTGGGTATCGATTATTGACTTCTTACCCTTCTTTGGTGCCTTGGACATTAGATAGGAACTTAAGATTTTGCATGAAATGAGGACTAGCATCCGCGTTGCACGGGAGAATGTGAAAAGTGTTCATATGTACTAAAAACCTTAGAAATCCGTCCAATTTCGTCATTTGTTATCGAATCAACTTAAAAGCAGATGGTCGCATTGGCCACTCTTCTCTCTGAGACGGTTGTACTTATCGTCTGCAAAGCTATGTCGCGTGCTGCGGTATGCGGAGACACTTAAAGCTCCGTAGTAGAACACAGATGAAACTTCTAACTTGATGTAATAGAAAGTAAGAAGTAGTACAATTCAAGTTTTAGGTATCGATTATTTATTTTTAGCTGGCTTTGGTGCCTTGGACAAGAGCTAGGCACTTAAGATTTTGCATGAAAAGAGGACTAGCAGCCGCGTTCCACGGGAGAATGTGAAAAGTGTTCATATGTAGTAAAACCCTGAGAAATCCGTTCGTTTTCGTCATTTGTTATCGAATCGACTTAAAGCCTGATCGTCACATTGGCGGCACATCTCTCTGAAACGGTTGTACTTATCGTCTGCAAAGCTATGTCGCGTGCTGCGGTATGCGGTGACACTAAAAGCACCATAGTAGAACACAGATGAAGCTTCTAAGTTGATGTAATAGCCAGTAAGAAGTAGTAAAATTCAAGTTTTATTCATCGATTATTTACTTTTTAGCTGGCTTTGGTGCCTTGGACATGAGCTAGGACCTTAACATTTTGCATGAAAGGAGGACTAGCAGCCGCGTTGCGCGGGAGAATGTGAAAAGTGTTCATATGTAGTAAAAACCTGATAAATCCGTCCGTTTTCGTCATTTGTTATCGAATCGACTAAAAGCCAGATCGTCACATTTTCCGCTCTTGTGTCTGAAACGGTTACATTTATCGTCTGCAAAGCTATGTCGCGTGCTGCGGTATGCGGAGACACTAAAAGCTCCGTAGTAGAACGCAGATGAAACTTCTAAGTTGATGTAATAGAAAGTAAGAAGTAGTACAATTCAAGTTTTAGGTATCGATTATTGACTTTTTACCCTTCTTTGGTGCCTTGGACATGAGCTAGGAACTTAAGATTTTGCATGAAAGGAGGACTAGCAGCCGAGTTGCACGGGAGAATGTGAAAAGTGTTTATATGTAGTAAACACCTGAGAAATCCGTCCGTTTTCGTCATTTCTTATCGAATCGACTTAAAGCCAGATCGTCACATTGGCCGCTTTTCTCTCTGAGACGGTTACATTTATCGTCTGCAAAGCTATGTCTCGTGCTGCGGTATGCGGAAACACTAAAAGCACCATAGTAGAACACAGATGAAGCTTCTAAGTTGATGTAATGGCCAGTAGGAAGTAGTACAATTCAAGTTTTAGTTATCGATTATTGACTTTTTAGCTGGCTTTGGTGGCTTGGACATGTTCTAGGAACTTAAGATTTTGCATGAAAGGAGGACTAGCAGCCGCGTTGCGCGGGAGAATGTGAAAAGTGTTCACATGTAGTAAAAACCTGAGAAATCCGTCCGTGTTCGTCATTTGTTATCGAATCCACTTAAAGCCAGATCGTCACATTGGCCGCTCTTCTGTCTGAAACGGTTACATTTATCGTCTGCAAAGCTATGTCGCGTGCTGCGGTATGTGGAGACACTAAAAGCACCATAGTAGAACACAGATGAAACTTCTAAGTTGATGTAATAGCCAGTAAGAAGTAGTACAATTCAAGTTTTAGGTATCGATTATTGACTTTTTACCCTTCTTTGTTGCCTTGGACATGGGCTAAGAACTTAAGATTTTGCATGAAAGGAGGACTAGCAGCCGCGTTGCGCGGGAGAATGTGAAAAGTGTTCATATGTAGTAAAAACCTCAGAAATCCGTCCGTGTTCGTCATTTGTTATCGAATCCACTTAAAGCCAGATCGTCACATTGGCCGCTCTTCTGTCTGAAACGGTTAGATTTATCGTCTGCAAAGCTATGTCGCGTGCTGCGGTATGTGGAGACACTAAAAGCACCATAGTAGAACACAGATCAAGCTTCTAAGTTGATGTAATAGCTAATAAGTAGTAGTACAATTCAAGTTTTAGTTATCGATAAATTACTTTGTAGTTGGCTTTGGTGCCTTGGACATGAGATAGGTCCTTTAGATTATGCATGAAAGGAGGACTAGAAGCCGAGTTGCATGGGAGAATTTGAAAAGTGTTCATATGTAGTAATAACCTTAGAAATCCGTCCGCTTTCGGCATTTGTTATCGAATCGACTTAAAGCCAGATCGTCTCATTGGGCGCTCTTTTGTCTAAAACGGTTAGATTTATCGTCTGCAAAGCAATGTCGCGTGCTGCGGTATGCGGAGACACTAAAAGCACCACAGTAGAACACAGATGAAGATTCTAAGTTGATGTAATAGCCAGTAAGATGTAGTACAATTTAAGTTTTAGGTATCGATTATTGACTTTTTACCCTTCTTTGGTGCCTTGGACATGAGCTAGGAACTTAAGATTTTGCATGAAAGGAGGACTACAAGCCGCGTAGCACGGGAGATTGTGAAAAGTGTTCATATGTAGTAAAAACCTTAGAAATCCGCCCGCTTTCATCATTTGTTATCGAATCGACTTAAAGCCAGATCGTCACATTGGCCGCTCTTCTCTCTGAAACGGTTGTACTTATCATCTGCAAAGCTGTGTCGCGTACTGCGGTATGTGGAGACACTAAAAGCACCATAGTAGAACACAGATGAAGCTTCTAAGTTGATGTAATAGCCAGTAGAAGTAGTACAATTCAAGTTTTAGGTATCGATTATTGACTTTTTAGCTGGCTTTGGTGCCTTGGACATGAGCTAGGTGATTAAGATTCTGCATGAAAGGAGGACTAGCAGCCGCGTTGCACGGGAGAATGTGAAAAGTGTTCATATGTAGTTAAAGCCTTAGAAATCCGTCAGTTTTCGTCATTTGTTATCGAATCGACTTAAAGCCAGATCGTCACATCGGCCGCTCTTCTCTCTGAAACGGTTGTACTTATCGTCTGCAAAGTTATGTCGTGTGCTGCGGTATGCGGAGACACTAAAAGCTCCATAGTAGAACACAGATGAAACTTCTAGGTTGATGTAATGGCCAGTAAGAAGTAGTACAATTCAAGTTTTCGGTATCGATTACTGACTTTTTAGCTATCTTTGAAGACTTGGACATGAGCTAGGACCTTAACATTCTGCATGAAAGGAGGACTAGCAGCCGAGTTGCACGGGAGAATGTGAAAAGTGTTCATATGTAGTAAACACCTCAGAAATCCGTCCGTTTTCGTCATTTGTTATCGAATCGACTTAAAGCCAGATTGACTCATTGGGCGCTGTTTTGTCTAAAACGGTTAGATTTATCGTCTGCAAAGCAATGTCGCGTGCTGCGGTATGCGGAGACACCAAAAGCACCATAGTAGAACACAGTTGAATCTTCTAAGTTGTTGTAATAGCCAGTAAGAAGTAGTACAATTCAAGTTTTCGGTATCGATTACTGACTTTTTAGCTATCTTTGAAGACTTGGACATGAGCTAGGACCTTAACATTCTGCATGAAAGGAGGACTAGCAGCCGAGTTGCACGGGAGAATGTGAAAAGTGTTCATATGTAGTAAAAATCTGAAAAATCCGTCCGTTTACGTCATTTGTTATCGAATCGACTTAAAGCCAGATCGTCACATTGGCCTCTCCTGTCTCTGAACCGGTTGTACTTATTGTCTGCAAACCTATGTCGCGTGCTGCCGTATGCGGAGACACTAAAAGCACCATAGTAGAACACAGATGAAGATTCTAAGTTGATGTAATAGCCAGTAAGAAGTAGTACAATTCAAGTTTTAGGTATCGATTATTGACTTTTTTCCCTTCTTTGGTGCCTTGGACATGAGCTAGGAACTTAAGATTTTGCATGAAAGAAGGACTAGCAGCCGCGTTGCACGGGAGAATGTGAAAAGTGTTCATATGTAGTAAAAACCTTAGAAATCCGTCCGCTTTCGTCATTTGTTATCGAATCGACTTAAAGCCAGATCGTCACATTGGCCGCTCTTCTCTCTGAGACTGTTGTAGTTATCGTCTGCAAAGCTGTGTCGCGTGCTGCGGTATGTGGAGACACTAAAAGCGCCATAGTAGAACACAGATGAAGCTTCTAAGTTGATGTAATAGCCAGTAAGAAGTAGTACAATTCAAGTTTTAGGTATCGATTATTGACTTTTTAGCTGTCTTTGGTGCCTTTGA
The DNA here is from genome assembly GCF_023897955.1 of Schistocerca gregaria. Lineage (NCBI taxonomy): Eukaryota > Metazoa > Arthropoda > Insecta > Orthoptera > Acrididae > Schistocerca > Schistocerca gregaria. The sequence goes on from NC_064925.1 coordinate 588,394,828, forward strand.
CATGAGCTAGGTGATTAAGATTCTGCATGAAAGGAGGACTAGCAGCCGCGTTGCACGGGAGAATGTGAAAAGTGTTCATACGTAGTAAAAACCTGAGAAATCCGTCCGGTTTCGTCCTTTGTTATCGAATCGACTTAAAGCCAGACTGTCACATTGGCCGCTCTTCTCTCTGAAACGGTTGTACTTATCGTCTGCAAAGTTATGTCGTGTGCTGCGGTATGCGGAGACACTAAAAGCTCCATAGTAGAACACAGATGAAACTTCTAAGTTGATGTAATAGCCAGTAAGAAGCAGTACAATTCAAGTTTTATGTATCGATTATTGACTTTTTACCCTTCTTTGGTGCCTTGGACATGAGATAGGAACTTAAGATTTTGCATGAAAGGAGGACGAGCAACCGCGTTGCACCCGAGAATGTGAAAAGTGTTCATATGTAGTAAAAACCTCAGAAATCCGTCCGTTTTCGTCATTTGTTATCGAATCGACTTAAAGACACATTTACACTGTGGCCGCTCTTCTGTCTGAAACGGTTACATTTATCGTCTGCAAAGCTATGTCGCGTGCTGCGGTGTGCGGAGACACTAAAAGCACCATAGTAGAACACAGATGAAGCTTCTATTTTGATGTAATAGGCAATAAGAAGTAGTACAATTCAAGTTTTAGTTATAGATTATTGACTTTTTTGCTGGCTTTGGTGCCTTGGACATGAGCTAGAACCTTAACATTTTGCATGAAAGGAGGACTAGCAGCCGTGTTGCACGGGAGAATTTGAAAAGTGTTTATATGTAGTAAAAACCTGAGTAATCCGTCCGATTTCGTCACTTGTTATCGAATCGAATTAAAGCCAGATCGTCACATTGACCGCTCTCTTCTCTGAAACGATTGTACTTATCGTCTGCAAAGCTATGTCGCGTGCTGCGGTATGCGGAAACACTAAAAGCACCATAGCAGAACACAGATGAAGCTTCTAAGTTGATGTAATAGCCAGTAAGAAGTAGTACAATTCAAGTTTTAGTTACCGATTATTGACTTTTTTGCTGGCTTTGGTGCCTTGGACATGAGCTAGGAACTTAAGATTTTGCATGAAAGGAGGACTAGCAGCCGCGTTGCACGGGAGAATGTGAAAAGTGTTCATATGTAGTAAATGCCTTAGAAATCCGTCAGTTTTCGTCATTTGTTATCGAATCGACTTAAAGCCAGATCGTCACATTGGCCGCTCATTTCTCTGAAACGGTTGTACTTATCGTCTGCAAAGTTATGTCGCGTGCTGCGGTATGCGGAGACACTAAAAGCTCCATAGTAGAACACAGATGAAACTTCTAAGTTGATGTAATTGCCAGGAAGAAGTAGTACAATTCATGTTTTAGGTATCGATTATTGACTTTTTACCCTTCTATGGTGCCTTGGACATGAGCTAGGAACTTAAGATTTTGCATGAAAGAGGGACTAGCAGCCGCGTTGCGCGGGAGAATGTGAAAAGTGTTCATATGTAGTAAAAACCTGAGAAATCCGTCCGTTTTCGTCATTTGTTATCGAATCGACTTAAAGCCAGATCGTCACATTGGCGGCTCTTCTGTCTGAAACGGTTACATTTATCGTGTGCAAAGCTATGTCGCGTGCTGCGGTATGCGGAGACACTAAAAGCACCACAATGTATCACAGAACAAGCTTCTATGTTGATGTGATAGACGGTAAGAAGCAGTTCAATTCAAATTCTAGTTATCGATTATTGACTTTTTAGAGGGCTTTTGTGCCTTGGCCATGAGCTAGCACCTTACGATTTTTCATGAGGGAGTTCTAGCAGCAGCGTTGCACGGGGGAATGTGAAAAATGTTCATATATAGTGAAAATCTGAGAAAGCCACCCCTTCTCGTCATTTCCTATCGAATAGACATTTGCCAGATCGTCATATAGGCGGCTCGTCTCAATGAAACGGTTACATTTTTCGTGTGCAAAGCTATGCCGCGTGCTGCGGTATGCGGAGACACTAAAAGCACCATAATGGAACACAGATGAAGCTTCTAAGTTGATGTGATAGCCAAAACGAAGCAGTATAATTCAAGTTTTAGTTATCGATTATTGAGTTTTTAGACGTCTCTGGTGCCTTGGACATAAGCTAGGACCTTACGATTTTGAATGAAGGGAGGTCTAGCAGCCGCGTTGCACGGGAGAATGTGAAAAGTGTTCATGTGTGGTGAAAACCTGAGAAATCCGCCCGTTTGCGTCATTTGCTATCGAATCGACTTAATGCCAGATCCTCATATTGCCCGCTATTCTCTCTGAAATGATTACGTTTATAGTGTGCAAAGCTATGTCGCGTGCTGCGGTATGCGGAGACACTAAAAGCACCATAACAGAACACAGAAGAATCATCTATGATGATGTGATAGCCAGTACGAAGCAGTACAATTCAAGTTTTATCTATCAATTATTGACTTTTGAGACGGCTTTGGTTATTTAGACATGAGTTACGACCTTAAGATATTGCAGGAAGATAGGTCTAGGAGCTGCGTTGCACAGGGTAATGTGAAAAGTGTTCATATGTAGTGGCAACCTGAGAAATCCGCCCGTTTTCGTCATTTGCTATCCAATCGACTTAATGCCAGATCGTCATATTGCCCGCTATTCTATCTGAAATGGTTACATGTATCGTGTGCAAAGCTATGTCGCGTGTTGCGGTATGCGCAGACACTAAAAGCACCATAACAGAACACAGATGAAGCTTCTATGATGATGTGATTGCCAGTACGAAGCAGTACAATTCAAGATTTAGCTATCGATTATTGACTTTTTAGACTGCTTTGGTTCCTTTGACATGAGCTACGACCTTAAGACATTGCATGGAGGGAGATCTAGGAACTGCGTTGAACGGGGGAATGTGAAAAGTGTTCATATGTAGTGAAAATCTGATAAATCCGCCCGTTTTTGTCATTTGCTATCGAATCGACTTAAAACCTTATCGTCATAGTGCACGCTATTCTCTGTGAAACCGTTACATTTATCGTGTGCAAAGCTATGTCGCGTGCTGCGGTATGCGGACACACTAAAGGTACCATAATAGAACCCAGGAGAGGCTTCTAAGTTGATGTGATAGCTAGTACGAAGCAGTACAATTCAAGTTTTAGTTATCGGTTATTGACTTTTTAGGCTGCTTTGGTGCCTTGGACATTAGCTAGGACATTACGACCTTGCATGAAGGGGGGTCTAGCAGCCGCGTTGCACGGGAGAATGTGAAAACTGTTCATATGCATTGAAAACCTGAGAAATCCGCTCGTTTTCGTCATTTGCTATCGAATCGACTTAATGCCAGATCGTCATATTGGCTGGTATTCTCTCTGAAACGGTTACATTTATCGTGTGTAAAGCACTGTCGCTGCTGCGGTATGCGAAGATACTAAAAGCACCGTAATAGAACACAGAAAAAGCTTCTAAGTTGCTGTGATAGCCAGTAAGAAGCAGTACAATTAAAGTTTTAGATATCGATTATTGACTTCTTAGATGGCTTTGGTGCCTTGGACATGAGCTGGGACCTTAATATTTTGCATGAAGGGTGATATAGCAGCCGCGTTGCACGGGGGAATGTGAAAAGTGTTCATATGTAGTGAAACCTGAGAAATCCGTCCGGTTGCGTCATTTGTTATCGAATCGACTTAAAGCCAGATCGTCACATTGGCGGCTCTTCTGTCTGAAACGGTTACATTTATCGTCTGCAAAGCTATGTCTCGTGCTGCGGTGTGCGGAGACACTAAAAGCACCATAGTAGAACACAGATGAAGCTTCTAAGTTGATGTATTAGCCAGTAAGAAGTAGTACAATTCAAGATTTAGGTATAGATTATTGACTTTTTACCCTTCTTTGGTGACTTGGACATGAGCTAGGAGATTAAGATTTTTCATGAAAGGAGGACTAGCAGCCGCGTCGCACGGGAGAATGTGAAAAGTGTTCAAATGTAGTAAAAACCTGAGAAATCCGTCCGTTTTCGTCATTTGTTACCGAATCGAATTAAAGCCACATCGTTACTTTGGCCGCACTTCTGTCTGAAACGGTTACATTTATCGTCTGCAAAGCTATGTCGCGTGCTGCGGTATGCGAAGACACTAAAAGAACCATAGTAGAACACAAATGACACTTTTAAGTTGATGTAATAGCCAGTAAGAAGCAGTACAATTCAAGTTTTATGTATCGATTATTGACTTTTTACCCTTCTTTGGTGCCTTGGACGTGAGCTAGGAACTTAAGATTTTGCATGAAAGGAGGACGAGCAGCCGCGTTGCACGGGAGAATGTGAAAAGTGTTCATATGTAGTAAAAACCTGAGAAATCCGTCCGTTTTCGTCATTTGTTATCGAATCGACTTAAAGACAGATTCACAATGTGGCCGCTCTTCTGTCTGAAACGGTTACATTTATCGTCTGCAAAGCTATGTCGCGTGCTGCGGTGTGCGGAGTTACTAAAAGCACCGTAGTAGAACACAGATGAAGCTTCTATTTTGATGTAATAGGCAATAAGAAGTAGAACAATTCAAGTTTTAGTTATAGATTATTGACTTTTATTGCTGGCTTTGGTGCCTTGGACATGAGCTAGAACCTTAACATTTTGCATAAAAGGAGGACTAGGAGCCGAGTTGCACAGGAGAATTTGAAAAGTGTTCATATGTAGTAAAAACCTGAGAAATCCATCCGATTTCGTCATTTGTTATCGAATCGACTTAAAGCCAGATCATCACATTGACCGCTCTTCTCTCTCAAACGATTGTACTTATCGTCTGCAAAGCAATGTCGCGTGCTGCGGTATGCGGAAACACTAAAAGCACCATAACAGAACACAGATGAAGCTTCTAAGTTGATGTAATAGCCAGTAAGAAGTAGTACAATTCAAGTTTTAGTTACCGATTATTGACTTTTTTGCTGGCTTTGGTGCCTTGGACATGAGCTAGGAACTTAAGATTTTGCAAGAATGGAGGACTAGCAGCCGCGTTGCACGGGAGAATGTGAAAAGTGTTCATATGTAGTAAGAACCTGAGAAATCCGTCCGTTTTCGTCATTTGTTATCGAATCGACTTATAGCCAGATCGTCACATTGGCCGCTCTTGTCTCTGAAACGGTTGTACTTATCGTCTGCAAAGTTATGTCGCGTGCTGCGGTATGCGGAGACACTAAAAGCTCCATAGTAGAACACAGATGAAACTTCTAAGTTGATGTAATAGCCAGGAAGAAGTAGTACAATTCATGTTTTAGGTATCGATTATTGACTTTTTAACCTTCTTTGGTGCCTTGGACATGAGCTAGGAACTTAGGAATTTGCATGAAAGAGGGACTAGCAGCCGCGTTGCACGGGAGAATGTGAAAACTGTTCATATGTAGTAAAAACCTGAGAAATCCGTCCGTTTTCGTCATTTGTTATCGAATCGACTTAAAGCCAGATCGTCACATTGGCGGCTCTTCTGTCTGAAACGGTTACATTTATCGTCTGCAAAGCTATGTCGCGTGCTGCGGGATGCGGAGACACTAAAAACACCATAGTAGAACACAGATGAAGCTTCTAAGTTGATGTAATAGCCAGTAAGAAGTAGTACAATTCAAGTTTTAGTTATCGATTATTTACTTTTTAGACGGCTTTGGTGCCTTGGACAAGAGCTAGGCACTTAAGATTTTGCATGAAAGGAGGACTAGCAGCCGCGTTGCGCGGGAGAATGTGAAAAGTGTTCATATGTAGTAATAACCTGAGAAATCCGTCCCTGTTCGTCATTTGTTGTCGAATCGACTTAAAGCCAGATCGACCCATAGGCGGCTCTTCTGTCTGAAACGGTTACATTTATCGTCTGCAAAGCTATGTCGCGTGCTGCGGGATGCGGAGACACTAAAAGCACCATAGTAGAACACAGATGAAGCTTCTAAGTTGATGTAATAGCCAGTAAGAAGTAGTACAATTCAAGTTTTAGGTATCGATTATTGACTTTTTACCCTTCTTTGGTGCCTTGGACATGAGCTAGGAACTTAAGATTTTGCGTGAAGGGAGGTCTAGCAGCCGCGTTGCACGGGGGAATGTGAAAAGTGTTCATATGTAGAGAAAACCTGAGAGATCCGCCCGTTTCCGTCATTTGCTATCGAATCCACTTAATGCGAGATCGTCATATTGGCCGCTCTTCTCTCTGAAACGGTTACATTTATCGTGTGCAAAGCTATGCCGCGTGCTGCGGTATGCGGAGACACTAAAAGCACCATAATGGAACACAGATTAAGCTCCTAAGTTGATGTGATAGCCAAAACGAAGCAGTATAATTCAAGTTTTAGTTATCGATTATTGACTTTTTAGACGTCTTTGGTGCCTTGGACATGAGCTACGACCTTAAGATGCTGCATGAAGGGAGGACTAGGAGCTGCGTTGCACGGGGGAATGTGAAATGTGTTCATATGTACTGAATACTTGAGAAATCCGTCCGTTTTCGTCATTTGCTATCGAATCGACATTATAACAGATCGTCATATTGCCCACTATTCTCTCTGAAATGGTTTCATTTGTCGTATGCAGAGCTATGTCGCGTGCTGCGGTATGCGGAGGCATTAAGAGCACCAGAATAGAATACAGAAGAAGCTTCTCAGTTAATGTGATAGACAGTACTAAGCAGTACAGTTCAAGTTTTAGTTATCGATTATTGACTTTTTAGATTGCTTTGGTGCCTTGGACATAAGCTAGGACCTTACTATTTTGAATGAAGGGAGGTCTAGCAGCCGCGTTGCACGGGAGAATGTGAAAAGTGTTCATATGTAGTGAAAACCTGAGAAATCCGCCCGTTTTCATCATTTGCTATCGAATCGACTTAATGCCAGATCGTCATATTGGCCGCTCTTCTCTCTGAAACGGTTACATTTATCGTGTGCAAAGCAATGTCGCGTGCTGCGGTATGCGGAGTCAGTAAAAGCACCATAACAGAACACCGAAGAATCATCTATGATGATGTGATAGCCAGTACGAAGCAGTACAATTCAAGTTTTATCTATCAATTATTGACTTTTGAGACGGCTTTGGTTATTTTGACATGAGTTACGACCTTAAGATATTGCATGAAGATAGGTCTAGGAGCTGCGTTGCACGGGGTAATGTGAAAAGTGTTCATATGTAGTGGAAACCTGAGAAATCCGCCCGTTTTCGTCATTTGCTATCCAATCGACTTAATGCCAGATCGTCATATTGCCCGCTATTCTATCTGAAATGGTTACATGTATCGTGTGCAAAGCTATGTCGCGTGTTGCGGTATGCGCAGACACTAAAAGCACCATAACAGAACACAGATGAAGCTTCTATGATGATGTGATTGCCAGTACGAAGCAGTACAATTCAAGATTTAGCTATCGATTATTGACTTTTTAGACGGCTTTGGTTCCTTTGACATGAGTTACGACCTTAAGACATTGCATGGAGGGAGATCTAGGAACTGCGTTGAACGGGGGAATGTGAAAAGTGTTCATATTTAGTGAAAATCTGAGAAATCCGCCCATTTTCATCATTTGCTATCGAATCGACTTAAAACCTTATCGTCATAGTGCACGCTATTCTCTGTGAAACCGTTACATTTATCGTGTGCAAAGCTATGTCGCGTGCTGCGGTATGCGGACACACTAAAAGTACCATAATAGAACCCAGGAGAGGCTTCTAAGTTGATGTGATAGCTAGTACGAAGCAGTACAATTCAAGTTTTAGTTATCGGTTATTGACTTTTTAGGCTGCTTTGGTGCCTTGGACATTAGCTAGGACATTACGACCTTGCATGAAGGGGGGTCTAGCAGCCGCGTTGCACGGGAGAATGTGAAAACTGTTCATATGCATTGAAAACCTGAGAAATCCGCTCGTTTTCGTCATTTGCTATCGAATCGACTTAATGCCAGATCGTCATATTGGCTGGTATTCTCTCTGAAACGGTTACATTTATCGTGTGTAAAGCACTGTCGCTGCTGCGGTATGCGAAGATACTAAAAGCACAGAAAAAGCTTCTAAGTTGCTGTGATAGCCAGTAAGAAGCAGTACAATTAAAGTTTTAGATATCGATTATTGACTTCTTAGATGGCTTTGGTGCCTTGGACATGAGCTGGGACCTTAATATTTTGCATGAAGGGTGATATAGCAGCCGCGTTGCACGGGGGAATGTGAAAAGTGTTCATATGTAGTGAAACCTGAGAAATCCGTCCGGTTGCGTCATTTGTTATCGAATCGACTTAAAGCCAGATCGTCACATTGGCGGCTCTTCTGTCTGAAACGGTAACATTTATCGTCTGCAAAGCTATGTCTCGTGCTGCGGTGTGCGGAGACACTAAAAGCACCATAGTAGAACACAGATGAAGCTTCTAAGTTGATGTATTAGCCAGTAAGAAGTAGTACAATTCAAGATTTAGGTATAGATTATTGACTTTTTACCCTTCTTTGGTGACTTGGACATGAGCTAGGAGATTAAGATTTTTCATGAAAGGAGGACTAGCAGCCGCGTCGCACGGGAGAATGTGAAAAGTGTTCAAATGTAGTAAAAACCTGAGAAATCCGACCGTTTTCGTCATTTGTTACCGAATCGAATTAAAGCCACATCGTCACTTTGGCCGCACTTCTGTCTGAAACGGTTACATTTATCGTCTGCAAAGCTATGTCGCGTGCTGCGGTATGCGAAGACACTAAAAGAACCATAGTAGAACACAAATGACACTTTTAAGTTGATGTAATAGCCAGTAAGAAGCAGTACAATTCAAGTTTTATGTATCGATTATTGACTTTTTACCCTTCTTTGGTGCCTTGGACGTGAGCTAGGAACTTAAGATTTTGCATGAAAGGAGGACGAGCAGCCGCGTTGCACGGGAGAATGTGAAAAGTGTTCATATGTAGTAAAAACCTGAGAAATCCGTCCGTTTTCGTCATTTGTTATCGAATCGACTTAAAGACAGATTCACAATGTGGCCGCTCTTCTGTCTGAAACGGTTACATTTATCGTCTGCAAAGCTATGTCGCGTGCTGCGGTGTGCGGAGTTACTAAAAGCACCGTAGTAGAACACAGATGAAGCTTCTATTTTGATGTAATAGGCAATAAGAAGTAGTACAATTCAAGTTTTAGTTATAGATTATTGACTTTTTTGCTGGCTTTGGTGCCTTGGACATGAGCTAGAACCTTAACATTTTGCATGAAAGGAGGACTAGGAGCCGAGTTGCACGGGAGAATTTGAAAAGTGTTCATATGTAGTAAAAACCTGAGAAATCCGTCCGATTTCGTCATTTGTTATCGAATCGACTTAAAGCCAGATCATCACATTGACCGCTCTTCTCTCTCAAACGATTGTACTTATCGTCTGCAAAGCAATGTCGCGTGCTGCGGTATGTGGAAACACTAAAAGCACCATAACAGAACACAGATGAAGCTTCTAAGTTGATGTAATAGCCAGTAAGAATTAGTACAATTCAAGTTTTAGTTACCGATTATTGACTTTTTTGCTGGCTTTGGTGCCTTGGACATGAGCTAGGAACTTAAGATTTTGCAAGAATGGAGGACTAGCAGCCGCGTTGCACGGGAGAATGTGAAAAGTGTTCATATGTAGTAAAAACCTGAGAAATCCGTCCGTTTTCGTCATTTGTTATCGAATCGACTTAAAGCCAGATCGTCACATTGGCGGCTCTTCTGTCTGAAACGGTTACATTTATCGTCTGCAAAGCTATGTCGCGTGCTGCGGGATGCGGAGACACTAAAAGCACCATAGTAGAACACAGATGAAGCTTCTAAGTTGATGTAATAGCCAGTAAGAAGTAGTACAATTCAAGTTTTAGTTATCGATTATTTACTTTTTAGACGGCTTTGGTGCCTTGGACAAGAGCTAGGCACTTAAGATTTTGCATGAAAGGAGGACTAGCAGCCGCGTTGCGCGGGAGAATGTGAAAAGTGTTCATATGTAGTAATAACCTGAGAAATCCGTCCCTGTTCGTCATTTGTTGTCGAATCGACTTAAAGCCAGATCGACCCATAGGCGGCTCTTCTGTCTGAAACGGTTACATTTATCGTCTGCAAAGCTATGTCGCGTGCTGCGGGATGCGGAGACACTAATAGCACCATAGTAGAACACAGATGAAGCTTCTAAGTTGATGTAATAGCCAGTAAGAAGTAGTACAATTCAAGTTTTAGGTATCGATTATTGACTTTTTACCCTTCTTTGGTGCCTTGGACATGAGCTAGGAACTTAAGATTTTGCGTGAAGGGAGGTCTAGCAGCCGCGTTGCACGGGGGAATGTGAAAAGTGTTCATATGTAGAGAAAACCTGAGAGATCCGCCAGTTTCCGTCATTTGCTATCGAATCCACTTAATGCGAGATCGTCATATTGGCCGCTCTTCTCTCTGAAACGGTTACATTTATCGTGTGCAAAGCTATGCCGCGTGCTGCGGTATGCGGAGACACTAAAAGCACCATAATGGAACACAGATTAAGCTCCTAAGTTGATGTGATAGCCAAAACGAAGCAGTATAATTCAAGTTTTAGTTATCGATTATTGACTTTTTAGACGTCTTTGGTGCCTTGGACATGAGCTACGACCTTAAGATGCTGCATGAAGGGAGGACTAGGAGCTGCGTTGCACGGGGGAATGTGAAATGTGTTCATATGTACTGAATACTTGAGAAATCCGTCCGTTTTCGTCATTTGCTATCGAATCGACATTATAACAGATCGTCATATTGCCCACTATTCTCTCTGAAATGGTTTCATTTGTCGTATGCAGAGCTATGTCGCGTGCTGCGGTATGCGGAGGCATTAAGAGCACCAGAATAGAACACAGAAGAAGCTTCTCAGTTAATGTGATAGACAGTACTAAGCAGTACAGTTCAAGTTTTAGTTATCGATTATTGACTTTTTAGATTGCTTTGGTGCCTTGGACATAAGCTAGGACCTTACTATTTTGAATGAAGGAAGGTCTAGCAGCCGCGTTGCACGGGAGAATGTGAAAAGTGTTCATATGTAGTGAAAACCTGAGAAATCCGCCCGTTTTCATCATTTGCTATCGAATCGACTTAATGCCAGATCGTCATATTGGCCGCTCTTCTCTCTGAAACGGTTACATTTATCGTGTGCAAAGCAATGTCGCGTGCTGCGGTATGCGGAGTCAGTAAAAGCACCATAACAGAACACCGAAGAATCATCTATGATGATGTGATAGCCAGTACGAAGCAGTACAATTCAAGTTTTATCTATCAATTATTGACTTTTGAGACGGCTTTGGTTATTTTGACATGAGTTACGACCTTAAGATATTGCATGAAGATAGGTCTAGGAGCTGCGTTGCACGGGGTAATGTGAAAAGTGTTCATATGTAGTGGAAACCTGAGAAATCCGCCCGTTTTCGTCATTTGCTATCCAATCGACTTAATGCCAGATCGTCATATTGCCCGCTATTCTATCTGAAATGGTTACATGTATCGTGTGCAAAGCTATGTCGCGTGTTGCGGTATGCGCAGACACTAAAAGCACCATAACAGAACACAGATGAAGCTTCTATGATGATGTGATTGCCAGTACGAAGCAGTACAATTCAAGATTTAGCTATCGATTATTGACTTTTTAGACGGCTTTGGTTCCTTTGACATGAGTTACGACCTTAAGACATTGCATGGAGGGAGATCTAGGAACTGCGTTGAAGGGGGGAATGTGAAAAGTGTTCATATTTAGTGAAAATCTGAGAAATCCGCCCGTTTTCGTCATTTGCTATCGAATCGACTTAAAACCTTATCGTCATAGTGCACGCTATTCTCTGTGAAACCGTTACATTTATCGTGTGCAAAGCTATGTCGCGTGCTGCGGTATGCGGACACACTAAAAGTAGCATAATAGAACTCAGGAGAGGCTTCTAAGTTGATGTGATAGCTAGTACGAAGCAGTACAATTCAAGTTTTAGTTATCGGTTATTGACTTTTTAGACTGCATTGGTGCCTTGGACATTAGCTAGGACATTACGAAGTTGCATGAAGGGGGGTCTAGCAGCCGCGTTGCACGGGAGAATGTGAAAACTGTTCATATGCATTGAAAACCTGAGAAATCCGCTCGTTTTCGTCATTTTCTATCGAATCGACTTAATGCCAGATCGTCATATTGGCTGGTATTCTCTCTGAAACGATTACATTTATCGTGTGTAAAGCACTGTCGCTGCTGCGGTATGCGGAGATACTAAAAGCACCATAATAGAACACAGAAAAAGCTTCTAAGTTGCTTTGATAGCCAGTAAGAAGCAGTACAATTAAAGTTTTAGATATCAATTATTGACTTCTTAGATGGCTTTGGTGCCTTGGACATGAGCTGGGACCTTAATATTTTGCATGAAGGGTGATATAGCAGCCGCGTTGCACGGGGGAATGTGAAAAGTGTTCATATGTAGTGAAACCAGAGAAATCCGCCCGTTTTCGTCATTTGCTAAAGAATCGACTTTTGCCAGATCGTCATATTGGCCGCTCTTCTCTCTGAAAAGTTACATTTATCGTGTGCAAAGCTATGCCGCGTGCTGCGGTATGCGGAGACACTAAAAGCAACATAATAGAACACAGATGAAGCTTCGAAGTTGATGTGATAGCCTGAACGAAATAGTACAATTCAAGTTTTCGTTATAGATTATTGACTTTTTACACGATTTTGGTGCCTTGGACATGAGCTAGGACATTACGACCTTTAATGAAGGGGGGTCTAGCAGCCGCGTTGCACGGGAGAATGTGAAAACTGTTCATATGCATTGAAAACCTGAGAAATCCGCTCGTTTTCGTCATTTGCTACCGAATCGACTTAATGCCAAATCGACATATTGGCCGGTATTCTCTCTGAAACGGTTACATTTATCGTGTGCAAAGCACTGTCGCTGCTGCGGTGTGCGGAGACACTAAAAGCACCATAATAGAACACAGAAGAAGCTTCTAAATTGATGTGATAGCTAGGACAAAGCAGTACAATTAAAGTTTTAGATATCCATTATAGAATTTTTAGACGGCTTTGGTGGATTGGACTTGAGCTGGGACAGTACGATTTTGCATACAGTGAGGTCTAGCAACCGCGTTGCACGGGAGAATGTGAAATGTGTTCATAATCTGTGAAAACCAGAGAAATCCGCCCGTTTTCTTCATTTGCTATCGAATCAACTTAATGCCAGATCGTCATATTGGTTGTGCTTCTCTCTGAAACGGCAACATTTTTCGTGTGCAAAGCTATGACGCGTGCTGCGGTATGCGGAAACACTAAAAGCATCATAATAGAACACAGAAGAAGTTTCTAAGTTGATGAGATAGTCAGTACTAAGCAGTACAATTGAAGTTTTAAGTATCGATTATTGACTTTTCAGAAGATTTTATGACTTGGGCATGAGCTAGGATCTTACGACCTAGCATGAAGGGAGGTTTAGCAACCGCGTTGGACGGGGGAATGGGAAAAGTGTTCATATGTAGTGTAAACGTGAGAAATCCGCCTGTTTTCGTCATTTGATATCGAATCGACTTAATGCCAGGTCGTCATATTGATTGCTATTCTCTCTGAAACCGTTACATTTATCGTGTGCAAAGCTATGTCGCGTTCTGTGGCATGCGGAGACAGTAAAAGCTCCATAATAGAACACAGAAGAAGCTTCTAAGTTGATGTGATAGCCTGTACGAAGCAGTACAATTCAAGTTTTAGTTATCGATTATTGACTTTTTAGACGGCTTTTGTTCCTTGGGCATGAGCTAGGACCTTACAACCTTGCATGAAGGGAGGTGTGGCAGCCGCGTTGCACTGGAGAAAGTAAAAAGTTTTCATATGCAATGAAAACCGGAGAAATCCGCCAGTTTTTGTCGTTTCCTATCGAATCGACTAAATGCCACATCGCCATATTGGCTGGTATTCTCACTAAAACGGTTACATTAATCGTGTGCAAAGCTATGTCGCGTGCTGCGCTATGCGGAGACACTAAAAGCACCATAATAGAACACAGACGAAGCTTCTAAGTTGATGTGATAGCCAAAACGAAGCTGTACAATTCAATTTTTAGCTATCGATTATTGAATCTCTAGACGGCTTTGGTGCCTTGGACATGAGCTAGGACCTTAAGATTTTGCTTGAAGGGAGATCTAGGAGCCGCGTTCCACGGGGGGATGTGAAAAGTGTTCATATGTAGTGAAACCAGAGAAATCCGCCCGTTTTCGTCATTTGCTAAAGAATCGACTTTTGCCAGATCGTCATATTGGCCGCTCTTCTCTCTGAAAAGTTACATTTATCGTGTGCAAAGCTATGTCGCGTGCTGCGGTATGCGGAGACACTAAAAGCAACATAATAGAACACAGATGAAGCTTCGAAGTTGATGTGATAGCCTGAACGAAATAGTACAATTCAAGTTTTCGTTATAGATTATTGACTTTTTACACGATTTTGGTGCCTTGGACATGAGCTAGGACATTACGACCTTTAATGAAGGGGGGTCTAGCAGCCGCGTTGCACGGGAGAATGTGAAAACTGTTCATATGCATTGAAAACCTGAGAAATCCGCTCGTTTTCGTCATTTGCTACCGAATCGACTTAATGCCAAATCGACATATTGGCCGGTATTCTCTCTGAAACGGTTACATTTATCGTGTGCAAAGCACTGTCGCTGCTGCGGTATGCGGAGACACTAAAAGCACCATAATAGAACACAGAAGAAGCTTCTAAATTGATGTGATAGCTAGGACAAAGCAGTACAATTAAAGTTTTAGATATCCATTATAGAATTTTTAGACGGCTTTGGTGGATTGGACTTGAGCTGGGACAGTACGATTTTGCATACAGTGAGGACCTTATGATTTTACATGAAGGGAGGTCTACCAACCGCGTTGCACGGGTGAATGTGAAAAGTGTTCATATGCAGTGAAAACCTGATAAACCCGCCCATTTTCGTCATTTGCTATCGAATCGACTTAATGCCAGGTCGTCATATTGGCCGCTCTTCTCTCTGAAACGGTTACATTTATGGTGTGCAAAGCTATGTCGCGTGCTGCGGTATGCGGAGACACTAAAAGCACCATAGTAGAACATAGAAGAAGCTTCTAAATTGATGTGATAGCCAGTCCTAAGCAGTACATTTCAAGTTTTAGTTATCGATTATTGCCTTCTTAAACGGCTTTGGTGCCTTTGATATGAGCTAGGACCTTAAGATTTTGCATGAAGGGAGGTCTACCAGCCGAGGTGCACTTGGGAATGTGAAAAGTGTTCATATGTAGTGAAAACCTTAGAAATCCGCCCGTTTTCGTCATTTGCTATCGAATGGACTTAATGCCAGATCGTCAAATTGGCCGCTCATCTCTCTGAAACGGTTACATTTATCGTGTGAAAAGCTACGTCGCGTGCTGCGGTATGCGGAGACACTAAAAGCACCATAATTCACTCCTGGAAATGGAAAAAAGAACACATTGACACCGGTGTGTCAGACCCACCATACTTGCTCCTGACACTGCGAGAGGGTTGTACAAGCAATGATCACACGCACGGCACAGCGGACACACCAGGAACCGCGGTTTTGCCGTCGAATGGCGCTAGCTTCGCAGCATTTGTGCACCGCCGCCGTCAGTGTCAGCCAGTTTGCCGTGGCATACGGAGCTCCATTGTAGTCTTTAACACTGGAAGCATCCGCGACAGCGTGGACGTGAACCGTATGTGCAGTTGACGGACTTTGAGCGAGGACGTATAGTGGGCATGCGGGAGGCCGGGTGGACGTACCGCCGAATTGCTCAACACGTGAGGCGTGAGGTCTCCACAGTACATCGATGTTGTCGCCAGTGGTCGGCGGAAGGTGCACGTGCCCGTCGACCTGGGACAGCACGGATCCACGCCGAGACCGTAGGATCCTACGCAGTGCTGTAGGGGACCGCACCGCTACTTCCCAGCAAATTAGGGACACTGTTGCTCCTGGGGTATCGGCGAGGACCATTTGCAACCGTCTCCATGAAGCTAGGCTACGGTCCCGCACACCGTTAGGCCGTCTTCCGCTCACGCCCCAACATCGTGCAGCCCGCCTCCAGTGGTGTCGCGACAGGCGTGAATGGAGGGACGAATGGAGACGTGTCGTCTTCAGCGAAGAGAGTCGCTTCTACCTTGGTGACAATGATGGTCGTATGCGTGTTTGGCGCCGTGCAGGTGAGCGCCACAATCAGGACTGCATACGATCGAGGCACACAGGGCCAACACCCGGCATCGTGGTGTGGGGAGCGATCTCCTACACTGGCCGTACACCTCTGGTGATCATCGAGGGGTCACTGAATAGTGCAAGGTACATCCAAACCGTTATCGAACCCACCGTTCTACCATTCCTAGACCGGCAAGGGAACTTGTTGTCCCAACAGGACAATGCACGTCCGCATGTATCCCGTGCCACCCAACGTGCTCTAGAAGGTGTAAGTCAACTACCCTGGCCAGCAAGATCTCCGGATCTGTCCCCCATTGAGCATGTTTGGGACTGGATGAACCGTCGTCTCATGTGGTCTGCACGTCCAGCACGAACGCTGGTCCAACTGAATTGCCAGGTGGAAATGGCATGGCAAGCCGTTCCACAGGACTACATCCATCATCTCTACGATCGTCTCCATGGGAGAATATCAGCCTGCATTGCTGCGAAAGGTGGATATACACTGTACAAGTGCCGACATTGTGCATGCTCTGTTGCCTGTGTCTATGTGCCTGTGGTTCTGTCAGTATGATCATGTGATGTAACTGACCCCAGGAATGTGTCAATAAAGTTTCCCCTTCCTGGGACAATGAATTCACGGTGTTCTTATTTCAATTTCCAGGAGTGTAAAACACAGAAGAAGCTTCTAAGTTATTGTGAAAGCCAGTACGAAGCAGTAAAATTCAAGTTTTAGTTTTCGATTACTGACTTTTTAGTCGGCTTTGGTGCCTTGGACACGAGCTAGGAACTTAAGATTTTGCATGAAGGGAGGTCTATCAGCTGCGCTGCACGGGAGAATGTGAAAAGTGCTCATATATAGTAAAAACCCTGAGAAATCCGCCCGTTTTCGTCATTTGCTATCAAATCGACTAAATGCTAGATCGTCATATTGGCCGGTATTCTCTCTGAAACGGTTGCATTTATGGTGTGCAAAGATATGCGCGTGCTGTGGTATGCGGAGACACTACAAGCAGCAAAATAGAACACAGAAGAAGCTTCTAAGTTGATGTGATAGACGGTAAGAAGCACTTCAATTCAAATTCTAGTTATCGATTATTAACTTTTCAGACGGCTTTAGTGCCTTGGACATGAGCTAGCACCTTACGATTTTGCATGAGGGAGTTCTAGCAGCCGCGTTGCACGGGGGAATGTGAAAAATGTTCATATGTAGTGAAAACCTGAGAAATCACCCGTTTTTGTCATTTGCTATCGAATCGACTTTTGCCAGATGGTCATATTGGCCGCTCTTCTCTCTGAAACGGTTACATTTATCGTGTGCAAAGCTACGTCTCGTGCTGCGTTATACGGAGACACTAAAAGCACCATAATGGATCACAGAAGAAGCTTCTAAGTTGATGTGATAGCCAGTACGAAGCTGTACTATTCTAGTTTTAGTTATCGATTATTGACTTTTTAGACGGCTTTGGTGCCTTGTACATGAGCTACGACCTTAAGATTTTCCATGAAAATAGATCTAGCAGCCGCGTTGCACGGGGGAATGAGAAAAGTGTTCATATGTAGTGAAAACCTGAGAAATCCGCCCGTTTTCGTCATTTGCTATCCAATCGACTTTTGCCAGATGGTCATATTGGCCGCTCTTCTCTCTGAAACGGTTACATTTATAGTGAAGACCTAAGAAATCCACCACTTTTCGTCATTTGCTATCGAATAGCCATTTGCCAGTTCGTCATATTGGCGGCTCTCACTCTGAAACGGTTACATTTATCGTGTGCAAAGCTATGCCGCGTGCTGCGGTATGCGGAGACACTAAAAGCACCATAACAGAACACAGAAGAAGCATCTAAGTTGATGTGATAGCCTGTACGAAGCAGTACAATTCAAGTTTTAGTTATCGATTATTGAATTTTTAGACTATTTTGGTGCCTTGGACATGAGGTAGGACCTTGCGACCTTATATGAAGGGAGGTCTAGCAGCCGCGTTGCACGGGGGAATGTGAAAAGTGTACATATGTAGTGGAAACCTGAGAGATCCGCCCGTTTCCGTCATTTGCTATCGAATCGACTTAATGCCAGATCGTCATATTGGCCGCTCTTCTCTCTGAAACGGTTACATTTATCGTGTGCAAAGCTAGGTCTCGTGCTGCGGTATGCGGAGACACTAAAAGCACCATAATGGATCACAGAACAAGCTTCTATGTTGATGTGATAGACGGTAAGAAGCAGTTCAATTCAAATTCTAGTTATCGATTATTGACTTTTCAGACAAAGTGTTCATATGTAGTGAAAACCTGAGAAATTCGCCCATTTTCATCATTTGCTATCGAATCGACCTAATGCCAGATCGTCATATTGGCCGGTATTCTCTCTGAAACGGTTACATTTATCGTGTGCAAAGCAATGTCGCGTGCTGCGGTATGCGGAGACACTAGAAGCACCATAATAGAACACAGAAGAAACTTCTATGTTGATGTGATAGCTAGTACGAAGCAGTAGAATTCAAGTTTTAGATATCGATTATTGAATTTTTAGACGGCTTTGGTGCCTCGGACATGAGCTAGGACATTACGATTTTGCATAAAGGGTGGGCTAGCTACCGCGTTGCACGGGAGAATGTGTAAAGTGTTCATATGCAGAGAAAACCTGAGAAATCCTCTGGTTTTCGTCATTTGCTATCGAATCGACTTAATGCCAGATCGTCATATTGGCCGCTCTTCTCTCTGAAACGGTTACATTTACCGTGTGCAAAGCTAGGTCTCGTGCTGCGGTATGCAGAGACACTAAAAGCACCATAATGGATCACAGAACAAGCTTCTATGTTGATGTGATAGACGGTAAGAAGCAGTTCAATTCAAATTCTAGTTATCGATTATGCACTTTTCAGACGGCTTTTGTACCTTGGACATGAGCTAGCACCTTATGATTTGGCATGAGGGAGTTCTAGCAGCCGCGTTGCACGGGGTAATGTGAAAAATGTTCATATATAGTGAAAACCTGAGAAATCCACCCCTTTTCGTCATTTGCTATCGAATAGCCATTTGCCAGTTCGTCATATTGGCGGCTCTTCACTCTGAAACGGTTACATTTATCGTGTGCAAAGCTATGCCGCGTGTTGCGGTATGCGGAGACACTAAAAGCACCATAATAGAACACAGAAGAAGCTTTTAAGTCCATGTGATAGCCAGTACGAAACAGTACAATTGAAGTTTTCGTTATCGATTATTGACTTTATAGACGGCTTTGGTGCCTTTAACATGAGCTAGGACCTTAATATATTGCATGATGGGAGATCTATGAGCTGCGTTGCAGGGGGGTATGTGAAAAGTGTTCATATGTAGACAAAATCTGAGAAATCCGCCCATTTTCGTCATTTGCTATGGAATCGACTAAATGGCAGATCGTCATAATGACCGGTATTTTCTCTGAAACGGTTACATTTATCGTGTGCAAAGCTATGTCGCTGCTGTGGTATGCGAAGACACTAAAAGCACCATAATAGAACACAGAAGAAGCTTCTTAGTTGATGTGAAAGCCAGTACGAAGCAGTACAATTCAAATTCTAGTTGTCGATTATTGAATTTTTAAACGGTTTTGGTGATTTGGACACGAGCTAGGACCTTAAAATTTTACATGACTGGAGGTCTAGCAACCGCGTTGCACCGGTGAATGTGAAAAGTGTTCATATGCAGTGGAAACCTGATAAAACCGCCCATTTTCGTCGAATCAACTTTTGCCAGATCGTCATATTCGCCGGTATTCTCTCTGAAAAGGTTACATTTATCTTGTGCAAAGGTATGTCGCTTGCTGCGGTATGCAGAGACACTAAAAGCACCATAATATAGCACAGAAGAAGCTTCTAAATTGATGTGATAGCATGTACGAAGCAGTACAATACAAGTTTTAGCTATCATTATTGACTTTTTATCGATTATTGACTTTTTAGACTGCTTTGGTGCCTTGGACATGAACTATGACCTTACGATTTTGCATGAAGTGAGGTCTAGCAGTCGCATTGCACGTGAGAATGTGAAAAGTGTTCATATGTAGTGAAATCCTTAGAAATCCGCCCGTTTTCGTCATTTGCTATCGAATCGACTTAATGCCAGATCGTTATATTGGCGGCTCTTCATTCTGAATCGATTACATTTATCGTGTGCAGAGCTATGTCACGTGCTGCGTTATGCGGGGACACTAAAAAAAACCATAATAGAACACAGAAGAAGCTTCTAAGTTGATGTGATAGCCAGTACGAAGCTGTATAATTCAAGGTCTAGTTATCGATTATTAACTTTTTAGACTGCTTTAGTGCCTTGGACATGAGCTATGACCTTACGATTTTGCATGAAGGAGGTCTAGCAGCCGCGTTGCACGGGGGAATGTGAAAAGTGTTCATATGTAGTGAAAACCTGAGAAATCCGCCCGTTTTCGTCATTTGCTAACGAATTGACATTTGCCAGTTCGTCATATTGGCGGCTCTTCTCTCTGAAACGGTAACATTTATCGTGAGCAAAGCCATGTCGCGTGCTGTGGTATGCGGAGACACTAAAAGCACCATAATAGAACACAGAAGAAGCTTTTAAGATGATGTGATAGCCTGTACGAAGAAGTACAATTCGTTTTAGCTATCGATTATTGACATTTTAGAGGGCTTTGGTGCCTTGGACATGAGCTAGGACCTTAATATTTTGCATGGAGGGAGATTTAGCAGCGGCGTTGCACTGGGGTATGTGAAAAGGCTTTATATATAGTAAAACCTGATAAATCCGCCCGTTTTCGTCATTAGCTTTCGAATCGAGTTTTGCCAGATTGTCATATGGACCGCTGTTCTCTCTGAAACGGTTACAGTTATCGTGTGCAAAGCTGTGAAGCATGCTGCGGTATGCGGAGACACTAAAAGCACCATAATACAACACAGATGAAGTTTCTAAGTTGTTGTGATAGCCAGTAAGAAGCAGTACAATTCAAGTTTTCGTTACCGATTATTGACTTTTTAGAAGGCCTTGGTGCCTTAGACATGAGCTAGGACTTTAAGATTTTGCATGAGGGAGTTCTAGCAGCCGTATTTTACGGGGGAATGTGAAAAGTGTTCATATGTAGCGAAAAACTGAGAAATCCGCACGTTTTCGTCATTTGCTATCGAATCTGCATTTGCCAGATCGTCATATTGGCCGCACTTCTCTTTGAATCGGTTACATTCACCGTGTGCAAAGCTATGTCGCGTGCTGCGGTATGCGGAGACACTAAAAGCTCCATAATAGAACACAGAAGAAGCTTCTATTTGATATGATAGCCAGTACGAAGCAGTACAATTCAAGTTTTAACCACCGATTATTGACTTTTTAGACGGATTTCGTGTCTTGGACATGAGTTAGGTCCTTAAGATTTTGCATGAGGGACGTCTAGCAGCCGCGTTGGACGGGGGAATGTGAAAGGTGTTCATATGTAGTGAAAACCTGGGAAATCCGCCCGTTTTCCTCATTCGCTATCGAATCGACATTTGCCACATCGTCATATTGGCGGCTCTTCTCTTTGAAACGGTTACATTTATCGTGTGCATAGCTATGTCGCGTGCTGCGGTATGCCGAGACACTAAGAGCACCATAATGCATCACAGAAGAAGCTTCTAAGTTGATGTGATAGAAGTACGAAGCAGTACAATTTAGGTTTTAGATATCGATTATAGACTATTTAGACGGCTTTGGTGCCATGACAGGAGCTAGGACCTTAAGATTTTGCATGAAGGGAAGACTAGCAGCCACGTTGCACGGGAAATGGTGAAAACTGTTCATATGTAGTAAAATTCTAAGAAACCCGCCCGTTTTCGTCATTTGCTATCGAATCGACTTAATGCCAGATCGTCATATTGGCCGTACTTCTCTCTGAAACAGTCACATTTATCGTGTGCAAAGCTATGTCGCGTGCTGCAGTATGCGGAGACAGTGAAAGCACCGTAGTAGAACACAGAAGAAGCTTCTACGTTGATGTGATAGCCAGTACGAAGCAGTACAATTCAAGTTTCAGTTCTCGTTTATTGACTTTTTAGACGGCTTTGGTGCCTTGGGCATGAGCTAGCACCTTACGATTTTCCGTCAAGGGAGGTCTAGCAGCCGCGTTGCACGGGGGAATGTGAAAAGTGTTCATATCTAGTGAAAACCTCAGAAATCGCCACATTTTCGTCATTTGCTATCGAATCGGCTTAATGCCAGATCGTCATATGGCCGCCCTCATCTCTGAAACGGTTACATTTATCGTGTGCAAAGCTATGTCGCGTGCTGCGCTATGCGGAGACACTGAAAGCACCATAATAGAACACAGAAGAAGCTTCTAAGTTGATGTGATAGACAGTACGAAACAGTACAATTCACATTTTAGTTATCGATTATTGACTATTTACACGGCTTTCTTGCCTTGGACGTGGGATGGGACCTTAAGAATTTGCATGAAGAGAGGTCTAGCAGCCGCGTTGCACGGGGGAATGTGAAAAGTGTTCATATGTAGTTGAAACCTGAGAAATCTGCCCGTTTTCGTCATTTGCTATCGAATCGACTTAATGCCAGATCTTCGTATTGGCCGCTCATCTCTCTGGAACTGTTACATTTATCGTGTGCAAAGCTATATCGCGTGCTGCAGTATGTGGAGACACTAAAAGCTCCATAATAGAACACAGAAGAAGCATCAAAGATGATGTGATAGCTAGTACGTAGCAGTACAATTCAAGTTCTAGATATCGATTATTGAATTTTTAGACGGTTTTTGTGCCTTCGACATGAGCTAGGACATTACGATTTTGCATGTAGGGAGGTCTAGCAACCGCGTTGCACCGGAGAAGGTGAAATGTGTTCATATGTTGTGAAAACCTGAGAAATCGGTACGTTTTCGTCATTTGCTATCGAATCGACTTAATGCCAGATCGTCATATTTCCCGCTCTTATTTCTGAGACGGTTACATTTATCGTGTGCAAAGCTATGTCGCGTGCTGCGGTATGCGGAGACACTAAGAGCACCATAATGGATCACAGAAGAAGCTGTTAAGTTGATGTGATAGCCAGTACGAAGCAGTCCAATTCAAGTTTTAATTATCGATTATTTACTTTTTAGACGGCTTTGGTGCCTTGGACATGAGCTAGGTCCTTAAGATTTTGCATGAAGGGAGGTCTAGCAGCGGCGTTGGTCGGGGAAATGTCAAAGGTGTTCATATGTTGTGAAAACCTGAGAAATCCGCCCGTTTTCGTCATTTGCTATCGAATCGACTTAATGCCAGATCGTCATATTTCCCGCTCTTATTTCTGAGACGGTTACATTTATCGTGTGCAAAGCTATGTCGCGTGCTGCGGTATGCGGAGACACTAAGAGCACCATAATGGATCACAGAAGAAGCTTCTAAGTTCATGTGATAGCCAGTACGAAGCAGTCCAATTCAAGTTTTAATTATCGATTATTTACTTTTTAGACGGCTTTATTGCATTGGCCGCGAGCTAGGACCTTAAGATTTTGCATGAAGGGAGGTCTAGCAGCCGTCATACACTAGAGAAAGTGTAAATTGTTCATAAGTAGTGAAAACCTGAGAAATCCGCCCGTTTTCGTCATTTGCCATCGAATCGACCTAATGCCATATCGTCATATTTAGCGATCTTCTCTCGGAAACGGTTACATTTATCGTGTGTAAAGCTATGTCGCGTGCTGCGGTATGCGGAGACACTAAAAGCACCATAATAGAGCACAGAAGAAGCTTCTTAGTTGATGTGATAGACATTACGAAGCAGTACAATTCAAATTTTAGTTATCGATTATAGACTATTTAGATGGCTTTGGTGCCTTGACAGGAGCTAGGACCTTAAGATTTTGCATGAGGGAGTTCTAGCAGCCGTGTTGCACGGGGGAATGTGAAAAGTGTTCACATATAGCGAAAACCTGAGAAATCCGCACGTTTTCGTCATTTGCTATCGAATCGACTTAATGCCAGATCGTCATATTGGCCGTACTTCTCTCTGAAACAGTCACATTTATCGTGTGCAAAGCTATGTCGCGTGCTGCAGTATGCGGAGACAGTAAAAGCATCGTAGTAGAACACAGAAGAAGCTTCTATGTTGATGTGATAGCCAGTACGAAGCAGTACAATTCAAGTTTCAGTTCTCGTTTATTGACTTTTTAGACGGCTTTGGTGCCTTGGGCATGAGCTAGCACCTTACGATTTTCCGTCAAGGGAGGTCTAGCAGCCGCGTTGCACGGGGGAATGTGAAAAGTGTTCATATGTAGTGAAAACCTGAGAAATCCCCACATTATCTTCATTTGCTAACGAATCGACTTAATGCCAGATCGTCATATGGCCGCTCTTATCTCTGAAACGGTTACATTTATCGTGTGCAAAGCTATGTCGCGTGCTGCGCTATGCGGAGACACTAAAAGCACCATAATAGAACACAGAAGAAGCTTCTAAGTTGATGTGATAGACAGTACGAAACAGTACAATTCACATTTTAGTTATCGATTATTGACTATTTACACGGCTTTCTTGCCTTGGACGTGGGCTAGGACCTTAAGAATTTGCATGAAGAGAGGTCTAGCAGCCGCGTTGACGGGGGAATGTGAAAAGTGTTCATATGTAGTTGAAACCTTAGAAATCTGCCCGTTTTCGTCATTTGCTGTCGAATCGACTTAATGCCAGATCTTCGTATTGGCCGCTCATCTCTCTGGAACTGTTACATTTATCGTGTGCAAAGCTATATCGCGTGCTGCAGTATGTGGAGACACTAAAAGCTCCATAATAGAACACAGAAGAAGCATCAAAGATGATGTGATAGCTAGTACGTAGCAGTACAATTCAAGTTCTAGATATCGATTATTGAATTTTTAGACGGTTTTTGTGCCTTCGACATGAGCTAGGACATTACGATTTTGCATGTAGGGAGGTCTAGCAACCGCGTTGCACCGGAGAAGGTGAAATGTGTTCATATGTTGTGAAAACCTGAGAAATCGGCCCGTTTTCGTCATTTACTATCGAATCGACTTAATGCCAGATCGTCATATTTCCCGCTCTTATTTCTGAGACGGTTACATTTATCGTGTGCAAAGCTATGTCGCGTGCTGCGGTATGCGGAGACACTAAGAGCACCATAATGGATCACAGAAGAAGCTTCTAAGTTGATGTGATAGCCAGTACGAAGCAGTCCAATTCAAGTTTTAATTATCGATTATTTACTTTTTAGACGGCTTTGGTGCCTTGGACATGAGCTAGGTCCTTAAGATTTTGCATGAAGGGAGGTCTAGAAGCGGCGTTGGTCGGGGAAATGTCAAAGGTGTTCATATGTTGTGAAAACCTGAGAAATCCGCCCGTTTTCGTCATTTGCTATCGAATCGACTTAATGCCAGATCGTCATATTTCCCGCTCTTATTTCTGAGACGGTTACATTTATCGTGTGCAAAGCTATGTCGCGTGCTGCGGTATGCGGAGACACTAATAGCACCATAATGGATCACAGAAGAAGCTTCTAAGTTGATGTGATAGCCAGTACGAAGCAGTCCAATTCAAGTTTTAATCATCGATTATTTACTTTTTAGACGGCTTTGTTGCATTGGCCGCGAGCTAGGACCTTAAGATTTTGCATGATTGAGTTCTAGCCGCCTTGTTTCACGGGGGAATGAGAAAAGTGTTCGTATGTAGTGAAAACCTGAGAGATCCGCCCCTTTTTGTCATTTGCTACCGAATCGACTTAATGCCAGATCGTCATATTGGCAGTACTTCTCTCTGAAACAGTCACATTTATCGTGTGCAAAGCTATGTCGCGTGCTGCAGTATGCAGAGACACTAAAAGCACCGTAGTAGAACACAGAAGAAGCTTCTACGTTGATGTGATAGCCAGTGCAAAGCAGTACAATTCAAGTTTCAGTTCTCGTTTATTGACTTTTTAGACGGCTTTGGTGCCTTGGCCATGAGCTAGCACCTTAAGATTTTCCGTCAAGGGAGGTCTAGCAGCCGCGTTGCACGGGGGAATGTGAAAAGTGTTCTTATGTAGTGAAAACCTGAGATATCCGCACGTTTTCGTCATTTGCTATCGAATCGGCATTTACCAGATAGTCATATTGGCCGCACTTCTCTTTGAAACGGTTACGTTTACCGTGTGCAAAGCTATGTCGCGTGCTGCGGTATGCGGAGACACTAAAAGCTCCATAATAGAACACAGAATAAGCTTCTAAGCTGATGTGATAGCTAGTAAGTAGCAGTACAATTCAAGTTTAAATTATCGATTATTTACTTTTTAGACGGCTTTCGTGTCTTGGACATGAGGTAGGTCCTTAAGACTTAGCATGAGGGAGGTCTAGCAGCCGCGTTGGACGGGGGAATGTGAAAGGTGTTCATATGTAGTGAAAACCTCTGAAATCCGCCCGTTTTCGTCATTTGCTATCGAATCGACATTTGCCAGATCGTCATATTGACGGCTCCTCTCTATGAAACGGTTACAATTATCGTGTGCAAAGCTATATCGCGTGCTGCGGTACGTGGAGACACTGAAAGCACCATAATAGAACACAGAATAAGCTTCTAAGTTGATGTGATAGCCAGTACGAAGCAGTACAATTCAAGTTTTAATTATCAATTATTACTTTTTTAGACGGCTCCGGTGCCTTGGACATGATCCAGGACTTTAAGATTTTGCATGAAGAGAGGTCTACCAGCCGCGTTGCACGGGGGAATGTGATAAGTGTTCATATGTAGTGAAAACATGAGATATCCGCCCGTTTTCGTCATTTGCTATCGAATCGACTTTTGCCAGATCGTCATATTTGCCGCTCTTCTCTCTGAAACCATTACATTTATCGTGTGCAAAGCTATGTTGCGTGCTGCGGTATGCGGAGACACTAAAAGCACCATAATAGAACACAGAAGAATCTTCTAAGTTGTAGTGATAGCCAGTACGAAGTTGTACAATTCAAGTATTAGTTATCGATTACTGACTTTTTAGAGGGCTTTGGTGCCTTGGACATGGGCTAGGACCTTAAGATATTGCATGAAGGGAGGTCTAGCAGCCGCGTTGGACGGGGCAATGTGAAAAGTATTCATACGTAGTAAAAACCTGAGAAATCCCTCCTTTTTCGTCATTTGCTATCGTACGACTTAATGCCCGTTCGTTATATTGGCCGCTCTTCTCGCTGAAACGGTTACATTTAACGTGAGTAAAGCTATGTCGCGTGCTGTGGTATGCGGAGACACTAAAATCACCATAATAGAACACAGAAGAAGCTTCTAAGTTGATGTGTAGCCAGTGAGGAGCAGTAAAATTCAAGTTTTAGTTATCGATTATGAATTTTTAGACGGCTTTCGTGCCCTGGACATGAGCTAGGACCTTAAGATTTTACATGAAGGGAGGTCTAGCAGCCGCGTTGCACGGGGAATGTGAAAAGAGTTCATATGTAGCGAAAACCTGAGAAATCCGCCCGTTTTCGTAATCTGCTATCGAATCGACTTAATGCCAGATCGTCATATTGGCCAGTATTCTCTCTGAAACGGTTACATTTATCGTGTGCAAAGCTATGTAACCTGCTGCGAAATGCAGAGATACTAAAGCACCATAATGGATCACAGAAGAATATTGTAAGTTGATATGACAGCCAGTACCAAGTAGTACAATTCAAGTTTTAGCTATCGATTATTGACTTTTTAGACAGCTTTGGTGCCTTGGGCATGAGCTAGGACCTTAAGATTTTGGATGAAGTTAGGTCTATCAGCCGCGTTACACGGGGGATTGTAAAAAGTGTTCATATATACTGAAAACCTGAGAAATCCGCCCGTTTTCGTCATTTGCTATCGAATCGACTTAATGCCAGATCGTCATATTGGCCGTACTTCTCTCTGAAACAGTCACATTTATCATGTGCAAAGCTATTTCGCGAGCTGCAGTATGCGGAGACACTAAAGCACCGTAGTGGTACACAGAAGAAGCTTCGAAGTTGATGTGATACCCAGTACGAAGCAGTTCAATTCAAGTTTTAGTTGTCGATTATTGACCTTTTAGACAGCTTTGGTGCCTTGGACATGAGCTAGAACATTACGATTTTGCATTAATGGAGGTCTAGCAACCGCGTTGCACAGGTGAATGTGAAAAGTGTTCACATGTAGTGAAAACCTGATAAACCCGCCCGTTTTCTTCATTTGCTATCGAATCGACTTAATGCCAGATCGTCATATTGGCCGTACTTCTCTCTGAAACGGTTATATTTATCGTGTGCAAAGCTATGTCACGTGATGCGGTATGCGGTGTCACTAAAAGCACCATAATAGATCAAAGAAGAAGCTTTTAAGTTGATGAGATAGCCAGTACGAAGCAGTACAATTGAAGTTTTAGTTACCGAGTATTGACATTTTTGGCGGCTTTGTTGCCTTGGACGCGAGCTAGGACCTTAAGATTTTGCAAGAAGGGAGGTCTAGCAGCCGTCATGCACTGGGGAATGTGAAAAGTGTACATATGTAGTGAAAACCTGAGGAATCCGCCCGTTTTCGTCATTTGCCATCGAATTGACCTAATGCCAGATCGTCATATTTCGCGGTCCTCTCTCTGAAACGGTTTCATTTATCGTGTGCAATGCTATGTCGCGTGCTGTGGTATGCGGATACACTAAAAGCACCATAATGGATTACAGAAGAAGCTTCTAAGTCGATGTGATAGCAAGTACGAAGCAGTACTATTCAAGTTTTATCTATCGATTATTGACATTTTAGACGATTTTGGTGCCTTGGACATAATTAGGACCTTAAGACCTTAAGATATTGCATTAAGGGAGGTCTAGGAGCTGTGTTGCACTGGGGAATGTGAAAAGTGTACATATGTAGTGAAAACCTGAGAAATCCGCCCGTTTTCGTCATTTGCTATCGTATCAGCTTAATGCCAGATCGTCATATAGCAAGCTTTTATGTCTGAAACCGTTAGATTTATCGTGTGCAAAGCTATATCGCGTGCTGCGGTATGCGGAGACACTAAAATCACCATAATAGAACACAGAAGAATCTTCTAAGTTGTAGTGATAGCAAGTACGAAGCAGTACAATTCAAGTTTTATTTATCGATTATTTTCTTTTTAGACGGCTTTGGTTCCTTTGAGATGACCTAGGACCTTCAGATATTGCATAAAGGGATGTCTAAGAGACGCGGTGCACGGGGGAATGTGAAAAGTGTTCATATGTAGAGAAAACCTGAGATATCCGAGCGTTTTCGTCATTTGCTATCGAATCGACTTAATTTCAGATCGTCATATTGCTCGCTATTCTCTCTGAAACCGTTACATTTATCGTGTACAAAGCTATGTCGCGTGCTGCGGTATGCAGAGACACTAAGAGCCCCATAATAGGACCCTTAAGAAGCTTCTAAGTTGATGTGATAGATAGT
This sequence comes from Schistocerca gregaria, assembly GCF_023897955.1. Classification (NCBI taxonomy): domain Eukaryota; kingdom Metazoa; phylum Arthropoda; class Insecta; order Orthoptera; family Acrididae; genus Schistocerca; species Schistocerca gregaria. The sequence goes on from NC_064925.1 coordinate 588,424,324, forward strand.
ACAAAGCAGTTAATTTCAAGTTTGAGTGATCGATTATTGACTTTTTAGACGGCTTTTGTGCCTTGGACATGAGTTAGGACCATAAGATTTTGCATGAAAGGAGGTATAGCAGCCGCGTTGGACGGGGGAATGTGAAACGTGTTCATATGTTGTGATAAACTGAGATATCCGCCCGTTTTCGTCATTTGCTATCGAATCGACTTAATGCCAGATCGTTATATTTGCCGCTCTTCTCTCTGATAAGGTTACATTTATCGTGTGTAAAGCTATGTCGCGTGCTGTGGTATTCGGAGACACTAAAAGCACCATAACAGAACACAGAAGAATATTCTATGTTGATGTCATAGCCAGTAAGAAGCAGTACAAATCAAGTTTTAGTTATCGATATTGACTTGTTAGACGGCTTTGGTGCCTTTGACATGAGCTAGGACCATAAGATTTTGCATGAAAGGAGGTATAGCAGCCGCGTTGGACGGGGGAATGTGAAACGTGTTCATATGTTGTGAAAACCTGAGATATCCGCCCGTTTTCGTCATTTGCTAACGAATCGACTTAATGCCAGATCGTTATATTCGCCGCTCTTCTCTCTGAGAAGGTTACATTTATCGTGTGTAAAGCTATGTCGCGTGATGTGGTATGCGGAGACACTAAAAGCACCATAATAGAACACAGAAGAATATTCTAAGTTGATGTCATAGCCAGTAAGAAGCAGTACAAATCAAGTTTTAGTTATCGATATTGACTTGTTAGACGGCTTTGGTGCCTTTGACATGAGCTAGGACCTTAAGATTTTGCATGATGGGAGGTTTAGCAGCCAAGTTGCACGGGGGAATGTGAAAAGTGGTCGTATGTAGTGAAAACCTGAGGAATCCGCCCGTTTTCGTCATTTGCCATCGAATCGACTTTTGCAGATCGTCATATTTCGCGCTCCTCTCTCTGAAACGGTTACATTTATCGTGTGCAAAGCTATGTCGCGTGCTGCGGTATGCGGAGACACTAAAAGCACCATAATGGATCACAGAAGAAGCTTCTAAGTTGATGTGATAGCCAGTACGAAGCAGTACAATTCATGTTTTAGCTATCGACTATTGACTTTTTAGACGGCTTTGGTGCCTTCGACATGAACTAAGACCTTACGATATTGCATTACGGGAGGTCTAGGAGCTATGTTGCACTGGGGAATGTGAAAAGTGTTCATATGTAGTGAAAACCTGAGAAATCCGCCCGTTTTCGTCATTTGCTATCGTATCAGCTTAATGCCAGATCGTCATATAGCAAGCTTTTATGTCTGAAACCGTTAGATTTATCGTGTGCAAAGCTATATCGCGTGCTGCGGTATGCGGAGACACTAAAATCACCATAATAGAACACAGAAGAAGCTTCGAAGTTGATGTGATTGCCAGTACGAAGCAGTACAATTCAAGTTTTACTTATCGATTATTGAATTTTTAAACGGCTTTGGTTCCTTTGAGATGAGCTAGGACCTTCAGATATTGCATAAAGGGATGTCTAAGAGACGCGTTGCACGGGGGAATGTGAAAAGTGTTCATATGTAGAGAAAACCTGAGATATCCGAGCGTTTTCGTCATTTGCTATCGAATCGACTTTTGCAGATCGTCATATTGCCCGCTATTCTCTCTGAAACGGTTACATTTATCGTGCGCAAAGCTTTGTTGCGTGCTGCGTTATGCGGAGACACTAAAAGCACGATAATAGAAAACAGAAGAAGCTTCCAAGTTTTTGTGATAGCCAAAACGAAGCAGTACAATTCAAGTTTTAGTTATCGATTATTGACCTTTTAGACGGCTTTGGTGCCTTGGACATGAGCTAGGACCTTAAAATATTGCATGAAGGGAGATCTAGCAGCCGCGTTGCACGGGGGAATGTGAAAAGTGTTCTTATGTAGTGAAAACCTGTGAAATCCGCCCGTTTTCGTCATTTGCTATCGATTCGACTTTTGCCAGATCGTCATATTGGCCGGTATTCTCCCAGAAATGGTTACATTTATCGTGAGGAAAGAGATGTCGCGTGCTGCGGTATGCGTAGATACTAAAAGCACCATAATAGAACACAGAAGAATCTTCTAAGTTGATGTAATAGCTAATACGAAGCAGTACAATTAAAGTTTTAGATATCGATTATTGAATTTTTAGACGGTTTTGGTGCCTTGGACATGAGCTAGGACATTACGATTTTGCATGAAGGGAGGTCTAGCAACCGCGTTGCACAGGTGAATGTGAAAAGTGTTCATATGTAGTGAAAACCTGATAAACCCGCCCGTTTTCTTCATTTGCTATCGAATCGACATAATGCCAGATCGTCATATGGGCCGTACTTCTCTCTGAAACGGATATATTTATCGTGTGCAAAGATATGTCGCGTGCTGCGGTATGCGGAGTCACTAAAAGCACCATAATAGATCAAAGAAGAAGCTTCTAAGTTGATGTGATAGCCAGTACGAAGCAGTACAATTCAAGTTTTAGTTATCGAGTATTGATTTTTAGACGGCTTTGTTGCCTTGGACGTGAGCTAGGACCTTAAGATTTTGCATGAAGGGATGTCTAGCAGCCGTCATGCACTGGGGAATGTGAAAAGTGTGCATATGTTGTGAAAACCTGAGAAATCCGCCCGTTTTCGTCATTTGCTATCGAATCAGCTTAATGCCAGATCGTCATATAGCCCGCTTTTCTCTCTGAAACCGTTAGATTTATCGTGTGCAAAGCTATATAGCGTGCTGCGGTATGCGGAGACACTAAAATCACAATAATAGAACACAGCAGAAGCTTCTAAGTTGATGTGATAGCCAGTACGAAGCAGTACAATTCAAGTTTTATTTATCGATTATTTTCTTTTTAGACGGCTTTGGTTCTTTGAGATGACCTAGGACCTTTAGATATTGCATAAAGGGATGTCTAAGAGACGCGTTGCACGGGGGAATGTGAAAAGTATTCATATGTAGAGAAAACCTGAGATATCCGAGCGTTTTCGTCATTTGCTATCGAATCGACTTAATTTCAGATCGTCATATTGCTCGCTATTCTCTCTGAAACCGTTACATTTATCGTGTTCAAAGCTATGTCGCGTGCTGCGGTATGCAGAGACACTAAGAGCACCATGATAGAACACTTAAGAAGCTTCTAAGTTGATGTGATAGATAGTACGAAGCAGTAAATTTCAAGTTTGAGTTATCGATTATTGACTTTTTAGACGGCTTTTGTGCCTTGGACATCAGCTAAGAACATAAGATTTTGCATGAAAGGAGGTATAGCAGCCGCGTTGGACGGGGGAATGTGGAACGTGTTCATATGTTGTGAAAACCTGAGATATCCGCCCGTTTTCGTCATTTGCTATCGAATCGACTTAATACCAGATCGTTATATTTGCCGCTCTTCTCTCTGATAAGGTTACATTTATGGTGTGTAAAGCTATGTCGCGTGCTGTGGTATGCGGAGACACTAAAAGCACCATAATAGAACACAGAAGAATATTCTAAGTTGATGTCATAGCCAGTAAGAAGCAGTACAAATCAAGTTTTAGTTATCGATATTGACTTGTTAGACGGCTTTGGTGCCTTGGACATGAGGTAGGACCTTAAGATTTTGCATGAAGGGAGGTCTAGCAGCCGCGTTGTACGGGGGAATGGCAAAAGTGTTCATATATAGTGAAAACTGGAGAAATCCGCCATTTTCGTCATTTGCTATCGATTCGACTTTTGCCACATCGTCATATTGGCCACTCTTCTCAATGAAACGGTTAAAATTATCGTGTGGAAAGATATGTCGCGTGCTGCGGTATGCGGAGACACTAAAAGCACCATAATAGAACACTTAAGAAGCTTGTAAGTTGATGTGATAGATAGTACGAAGCAGTAAAATTCAAGTTTGTGTTATCGATTATTGACTTTTTAGAGTTCTTTGGTTACTTGGTCATGGGCTAGGACCATAAGATTTTGCATGAAAGTAGGTATAGCAGCCGCGTTGGACGGGGGAATGTGAAATGTGTTCATATGTTGTGAAAACCTGAGATATCCGCCCGTTTTCGACATTTGCTATCGAATCGACTTAATGCCAGATCGTTATATTTGCCTCTCTTCTCTCTGATAAGGTTACATTTATCGTGTGTAAAGCTATGTCGCGTGATGTGGTATGCGGAGACACTAAAAGCACCATAATAGAACACAGAAGAATATTCTAAGTTGATGTCATAGCCAGTAATAAGCAGTACAAATCAAGTTTTAGTTATCGATATTGACTTGTTAGACGGCTTTGGTGCCTTTGACATGAGCTAGGACCTTAAGATTTTGCATGAAGGGAGGTCTAGAAGCCGCGTTGCACGGGGGAATGTGAAAAGTGTTCATATGTAGTGAAAACCTGAGGAATCCGCCCGTTTTCGTCATTTGCCATCGAATCGACCTCGTGCCAGATCGTCATATTTCGCGCTCCTCTCTCTGAAACGCTTACATTTATAGTGTGCAAAGCTATGTCGCGTGCTGCGGTATGCGGAGACACTAAAAGCACCAAAATGGATCACAGAAGAAGCTTCTAAGTTGATGTGATTGCCAGTACGAAGCAGTACAATTCAAGTTTTATTTATCGATTATTTTCTTTTTAGACGGCTTTGGTGCGTTTGACATGAGCTAGGACCTTACGATATTTCATGAAGGGAGGTCTAGGAGCTGTGTTGCACTGGAGAATGTGAAAAGTGTTCATATGTAGTGAAAACCTGAGAAATCCGCCCGTTTTCTTCATTTGCTATCGAATCAGCTTAATGCCAGATCGTCATATTGCAAGCTTTTCTCTCTGAAACCGTTAGATTTATCGTGTGCAAAGATATATCGCGTGCTGCGGTATGCGGAGACACTAAAATCACCATAATAGAACACAGAAGAAGCTTCTAAGTTGATGTGATAGCCAGTTCGAAGCAGTACTATTCAAGTTTTAGTTATCGATTATTGAATTTTTAAACGGCTTTGGTTCCTTTGAGATGAGCTAGGACCTTACGCTATTGCATAAAGGGATGTCTAAGATAAGCGTTGCACGGGGGAATGTGAAAAGTGTTCATATGTAGAGAAAACCTGAGATATCCGAGCGTTTTCGTCATTTGCTATCGAATCGACTTAATTTCAGATCGTCATATTGCCTGCTATTCTCTCTGAAACGGTTACATTTATCGTGCGCAAAGCTTTGTCGCGTGCTGCGTTATGCGGAGACACTAAAAGCACGATAATAGAAAACAGAAGAAGCTTATAAGTTGGTGTGATAGTCAAAACGAAGCAGTACAATTCAAGTTTTAGTTATCGATTATTGACCTTTTAGACGGCTTTGGTGCCTTGGACATGAGCTAGGACATTAAAATTTTGCATGAAGGGAGATCTAACAGCCGCGTTGCACGGGGGAATGTGAAAAGTGTTCTTATGTAGTGAAAACCTGTGAAATCCGCCCGTTTTCGTCATTTGCTATCGATTCGACTTTTGCCAGATCGTCATATTGGCCGGTATTCTCCCAGAAATGGTTACATTTATCGTGAGGAAAGAGATGTCGCGTGCTGCGGTATGCGTAGATACTAAAAGCACCATAATAGAACACAGAAGAAGCTTCTACGTTGATGTAATAGCTAATACGAAGCAGTACAATTAAAGTTTTAGATATCGATTATTGAATTTTTAGACGGTTTTGGTGCCTTGGACATGAGCTAGGACATTACGATTTTGCATGAAGGGAGGTCTAGCAACCGCGTTGCACAGGTGAATGTGAAAAGTGTTCATATGTAGTGAAAACCTGATAAACCCGCCCGTTTTCTTCATTTGCTATCTAATCGACTTAATGCCAGATCGTCATATGGGCCGTACTTGTCTCTGAAACGGATACATTTATCGTGTGCAAAGATATGTCGCGTGCTGCCGTGTGCGGAGTCACTAAAAGCACCATAATAGATCAAAGAAGAAGCTTCTAAGTTGATGTGATAGCCAGCACGAAGCAGTACAATTCATGTTTTAGTTATCGAGTATTGACTTTTTAGACGGCTTTGTTGCCTTAAACGCGAGCTAGGACCTTACGATTTTGCATGAAGGGAGGTCTAGCAGCCGTCATGCACTGGGGAATGTGAAAAGTGTTCATATGTAGTGAAAACCTGAGAAATCCGCCCGTTTTCGTCATTTGCTATCGTATCAGCTTAATGCCAGATCGTCATATTGCAAGCTTTTATCTCTGAAACCGTTTGATGTATCGTGTGCAAAGCTAAATCGCGTGCTGCGGTATGCGGAGACACTAAAATCACAATAATAGAACACAGCAGAAGCTTCTAAGTTGATGTTATAGCCAGCACGAAGCACTACAATTCAAGTTTTATTTATCGATTATTTTCTTTTTAGACGGCTTTGGTTCCTTTGAGATGACCTAGGACCTTCAGATATTGCATAAAGGGATGTCTAAGAGACGCGTTGCACGGGGGAATGTGAAAAGTGTTCATATGTAGAGAAAACCTGAGATATCCGATCGTTTTCGTCTTTTGCTATCGAATCGACTTAATTTCAGATCGTCATATTGCTCGCTATTCTCTCTGAAACCGTTACATTTATCGTGTACAAAGCTATTTCGCGTGCTGCGGTATGCAGAGACACTTAGAGCACCATAATAGAACACTTAAGAAGCTTCTAAGTTGATGTGATAGATAGTACGAAACAGTAAATTTCAAGTTTGAGTTATCGATTATTGACTTTTTAGACGGCTTTTGTGCCTTGGACATGAGCTAGGACCATAAGATTTTGCATGAAAGGTGGTATAGCAGCCGCGTTGGACGGGGGAATGTGAAACGTGTTCATATGTTGCGAAAACCTGAGATATCCGCCAGTTTTCGTCATTTGCTATCGAATCGACTTAATGCCATATCGTTACATTTGCCGCTCTTCTCTCTGATAAGGTTACATTTATCGTGTGTAAAGCTATGTCGCGTGCTGTGGTATGCGGAGACACTAAAAGCGCCATAATAGAACACAGAAGAATATTCTAAGTTGATGTCATAGCCAGTAAGAAGCAGTTCAAATCAAGTTTTAGTTATCGATATTGACTTGTTAGACGGCTTTGGTGCGTTGGACATGAGGTAATACCTTAAGATTTTGCATGAAGGGAGGTCTAGAAGCCGCGTTGTACGGGGGAATGGCAAAAGTGTTCATATATAGTGAAAACCGGAGAAATCCGCTAGTTTTCGTCATTTGCTATCGATTCGACTTTTGCCACATCGTCATATTGGCCACTCTTCTCAATGAAACGGTTACAATTATCGTGTGGAAAGATATGTCGCGTGCTGCGGTATGCGGAGACACTAAAAGCACCATAATAGAACACTTACGAAGCTTGTAAGTTGATTTGATAGATAGTACGAAGCAGTAAAATTCAAGTTTGTGTTATCGATTACTGACTTTTTAGAGTTCTTTGGTGCCTTGGTCATGGGCTAGGACCATAAGATTTTGCATGAAAGGAGGTATAGCAGCCGCGTTGGACGGGGGAATGTGAAACGTGTTCATTGTTGTGAAAACCTGAGATATCCGCCCGTTTTCGTCATTTGCTGTCGAATCGACTTAATGCCAGATCGTTATATTTGCTACTCTTCTCTCTGATAAGGTTACATTTATCGTGTGTAAACCTTTGTCGCGTGATGTGGTATGCGGAGACACTAAAAGCACCATAATAGAAAACATAAGAATATTCTAAGTTGATGTCATAGCCAGTAATAAGCAGTACAAATCAAGTTTTAGTTATCGATATTGACTTGTTAGACGGCTTTGGTGTCTTTGACATGAGCTAGGACCTTACGATTTTGCATGAAGGGAGGTCTAGAAGCCGCGTTGCACGGGTGAATGTGAAACGTGTTCATATGTTGTGAAAACCTGAGATATCCGCCCGTTTTCGTCATTTGCTATCGAATCAGCTTAATGCCAGATCGTTATATTGCAAGCTTTTCTCTCTGAAACCGTTGGATTTATCGTGTGCAAAGATATATCGCGTGCTGCGGTATGCGGAGACACTAAAATCACCTTAATAGAACACACAAGAAGCTTCTAAGTTGATGTGATAGCCAGTACGAAGCAGTACAATTCAAGTTTTATTTATCGATTATTTTCTTTTTAGACGACTTTGGTTCCTTTGAGATGACCTAGGACCTTCAGATATTGCATAAAAGGATGTCTAAGAGACGCGTTGCACGGGGGAATGTGAAAAGTGTTCATATGTAGAGAAAACCTGAGATATCCGAGCGTTTTCGTCATTTGCTATCGAATCGACTTAATTTCAGATCGTCATATTGCTCGCTATTCTCTCTGAAACCGTTACATTTATCGTGTTCAAAGCTATGTCGCGTGCTGCGGTATGCAGAGACACTAAGAGCACCATAATAGAACACTTAAGAAGCTTCTAAGTTGATGTGATGGATAGTACGAAGCAGTAAATTTCAAGTTTGAGTTGTCGATTATTGACTTTTTAGACGGCTTTTGTGCCTTGGACATGAGCTAGGACCATAAGATTTTGCATGAAAGGAGGTATAGCAGTCGCGTTGGACGGGGGAATGTGAAACGTGTTCATATGTTGTGAAAACCTGAGATATCCGCCCGTTTTCGTCATTTGCTATCGAATCAGCTTAATGCCAGATCGTTATATTGCAAGCTTTTCTCTCTGAAACCGTTAGATTTATCGTGTGCAAAGATATATCGCGTGCTGCGGTAGGCTGAGACACTAAAATCACCATAATAGAACACACAAGAAGCTTCTATGTTGATGTGATAGCCAGTACGAAGCAGTACAATTCAAGTTTTATTTATCGATTATTTTCTTTTTAGACGACTCTGGTTCCTTTGAGATGACCTAGGACCTTCAGATATTGCATAAAGGGATGTCTAAGAGACGCGTTGCACGGGGGAATGTGAAAAGTGTTCATATGTAGAGAAAACCTGAGATATCCGAGCGTTTTCGTCATTTGCTATCGAATCGACTTAATTTCAGATCGTCATATTGCTCGCTATTCTCTCTGAAACCGTTACATTTATCGTGTTCAAAGCTATGTCGCATGCTGCGGTATGCAGAGACACTTAGAGCACCATAATAGAACACTTAAGAAGCTTCTAAGTTGATGTGATAGATAGTACGAAGCAGTAAAATTCAAGTTTGTGTTATCCATTATTGACTTTTTAGAGTTCTTTGGTGCCTTGGTCATGGGCTAGGACCATAAGATTTTGCATGAAAGGAGGAATAGCAGCCGCGTTGGACGGGGGAATGTGAAACGTGTTCATATGTTGTGATAAACTGAGATATCCGCCCGTTTTCGTCATTTGCTATCGAATCGACTTAATGCCAGATCGTTATATTTGCCGCTCTTCTCTCTGATAAGGTTACATTTATCGTGTGTAAAGCTATGTCGCGTGCTGTGGTATTCGGAGACACTAAAAGCACCATAACAGAACACAGAAGAATATTCTATGTTGATGTCATAGCCAGTAAGAAGCAGTACAAATCAAGTTTTAGTTATCGATATTGACTTGTTAGACGGCTTTGGTGCCTTTGACATGAGCTAGGACCATAAGATTTTGCATGAAAGGAGGTATAGCAGCCGCGTTGGACGGGGGAATGTGAAACGTGTTCATATGTTGTGAAAACCTGAGATATCCGCCCGTTTTCGTCATTTGCTAACGAATCGACTTAATGCCAGATCGTTATATTTGCCGCTCTTCTCTCTGAGAAGGTTACATTTATCGTGTGTAAAGCTATGTCGCGTGATGTGGTATGCGGAGACACTAAAAGCACCATAATAGAACACAGAAGAATATTCTAAGTTGATGTCATAGCCAGTAAGAAGCAGTACAAATCAAGTTTTAGTTATCGATATTGACTTGTTAGACGGCTTTGGTGCCTTTGACATGAGCTAGGACCTTAAGATTTTGCATGATGGGAGGTTTAGCAGCCAAGTTGCACGGGGGAATGTGAAAAGTGGTCGTATGTAGTGAAAACCTGAGGAATCCGCCCGTTTTCGTCATTTGCCATCGAATCGACTTTTGCAGATCGTCATATTTCGCGCTCCTCTCTCTGAAACGGTTACATTTATCGTGTGCAAAGCTATGTCGCGTGCTGCGGTATGCGGAGACACTAAAAGCACCATAATGGATCACAGAAGAAGCTTCTAAGTTGATGTGATAGCCAGTACGAAGCAGTACAATTCATGTTTTAGCTATCGACTATTGACTTTTTAGACGGCTTTGGTGCCTTCGACATGAACTAAGACCTTAAGATATTGCATTACGGGAGGTCTAGGAGCTATGTTGCACTGGGGAATGTGAAAAGTGTTCATATGTAGTGAAAACCTGAGAAATCCGCCCGTTTTCGTCATTTGCTATCGTATCAGCTTAATGCCAGATCGTCATATAGCAAGCTTTTATGTCTGAAACCGTTAGATTTATCGTGTGCAAAGCTATATCGCGTGCTGCGGTATGCGGAGACACTAAAATCACCATAATAGAACACAGAAGAAGCTTCGAAGTTGATGTGATTGCCAGTACGAAGCAGTACAATTCAAGTTTTATTTATCGATTATTTTCTTTTTAGACGGCTTTGGTGCCTTTGACATGAGCTAGGACCTTAAGATATTGCATGAAGGGAGGTCTAGGAGCTGTGTTGCACTGGGGAATGTGAAAAGTGTTCATATGTAGTGAAAACCTGAGAAATCCGCCCGTTTTCGTCATTTGCTATCGAATCAGCTTAATGCCAGATCGTCATGTAGCCCGATTTTCTCTGTGAAACCGTTACATTTATCGTGTGCAAAGCTATGTGGTGTGCTGCGGTATGCGGAGACACTAAAATCACCATAATAGAACACACAAGAAGCTTCTAAGTTGATGTGATAGCCAGTACGAAGCAGTACAATTCAAGTTTTACTTATCGATTATTGAATTTTTAAACGGCTTTGGTTCCTTTGAGATGAGCTAGGACCTTCAGATATTGCATAAAGGGATGTCTAAGAGACGCGTTGCACGGGGGAATGTGAAAAGTGTTCATATGTAGAGAAAACCTGAGATATCCGAGCGTTTTCGTCATTTGCTATCGAATCGACTTTTGCAGATCGTCATATTGCCCGCTATTCTCTCTGAAACGGTTACATTTATCGTGCGCAAAGCTTTGTTGCGTGCTGCGTTATGCGGAGACACTAAAAGCACGATAATAGAAAACAGAAGAAGCTTCCAAGTTTTTGTGATAGCCAAAACGAAGCAGTACAATTCAAGTTTTAGTTATCGATTATTGACCTTTTAGACGGCTTTGGTGCCTTGGACATGAGCTAGGACCTTAAAATATTGCATGAAGGGAGATCTAGCAGCCGCGTTGCACGGGGGAATGTGAAAAGTGTTCTTATGTAGTGAAAACCTGTGAAATCCGCCCGTTTTCGTCATTTGCTATCGATTCGACTTTTGCCAGATCGTCATATTGGCCGGTATTCTCCCAGAAATGGTTACATTTATCGTGAGGAAAGAGATGTCGCGTGCTGCGGTATGCGTAGATACTAAAAGCACCATAATAGAACACAGAAGAAGCTTCTACGTTGATGTAATAGCTAATACGAAGCAGTACAATTAAAGTTTTAGATATCGATTATTGAATTTTTAGACGGTTTTGGTGCCTTGGACATGAGCTAGGACATTACGATTTTGCATGAAGGGAGGTCTAGCAACCGCGTTGCACAGGTGAATGTGAAAAGTGTTCATATGTAGTGAAAACCTGATAAACCCGCCCGTTTTCTTCATTTGCTATCGAATCGACATAATGCCAGATCGTCATATGGGCCGTACTTCTCTCTGAAACGGATATATTTATCGTGTGCAAAGATATGTCGCGTGCTGCGGTATGCGGAGTCACTAAAAGCACCATAATAGATCAAAGAAGAAGCTTCTAAGTTGATGTGATAGCCAGTACGAAGCAGTACAATTCAAGTTTTAGTTATCGAGTATTGATTTTTAGACGGCTTTGTTGCCTTGGACGTGAGCTAGGACCTTAAGATTTTGCATGAAGGGATGTCTAGCAGCCGTCATGCACTGGGGAATGTGAAAAGTGTTCATATGTTGTGAAAACCTGAGAAATCCGCCCGTTTTCGTCATTTGCTATCGAATCAGCTTAATGCCAGATCGTCATATAGCCCGCTTTTCTCTCTGAAACCGTTAGATTTATCGTGTGCAAAGCTATATAGCGTGCTGCGGTATGCGGAGACACTAAAATCACAATAATAGAACACAGCAGAAGCTTCTAAGTTGATGTGATAGCCAGTACGAAGCAGTACAATTCAAGTTTTATTTATCGATTATTTTCTTTTTAGACGGCTTTGGTTCTTTGAGATGACCTAGGACCTTTAGATATTGCATAAAGGGATGTCTAAGAGACGCGTTGCACGGGGGAATGTGAAAAGTATTCATATGTAGAGAAAACCTGAGATATCCGAGCGTTTTCGTCATTTGCTATCGAATCGACTTAATTTCAGATCGTCATATTGCTCGCTATTCTCTCTGAAACCGTTACATTTATCGTGTTCAAAGCTATGTCGCGTGCTGCGGTATGCAGAGACACTAAGAGCACCATGATAGAACACTTAAGAAGCTTCTAAGTTGATGTGATAGATAGTACGAAGCAGTAAATTTCAAGTTTGAGTTATCGATTATTGACTTTTTAGACGGCTTTTGTGCCTTGGACATCAGCTAAGAACATAAGATTTTGCATGAAAGGAGGTATACCAGCCGCGTTGGACGGGGGAATGTGGAACGTGTTCATATGTTGTGAAAACCTGAGATATCCGCCCGTTTTCGTCATTTGCTATCGAATCGACTTAATACCAGATCGTTATATTTGCCGCTCTTCTCTCTGATAAGGTTACATTTATGGTGTGTAAAGCTATGTCGCGTGCTGTGGTATGCGGAGACACTAAAAGCACCATAATAGAACACAGAAGAATATTCTAAGTTGATGTCATAGCCAGTAAGAAGCAGTACAAATCAAGTTTTAGTTATCGATATTGACTTGTTAGACGGCTTTGGTGCCTTGGACATGAGGTAGGACCTTAAGATTTTGCATGAAGGGAGGTCTAGCAGCCGCGTTGTACGGGGGAATGGCAAAAGTGTTCATATATAGTGAAAACTGGAGAAATCCGCCATTTTCGTCATTTGCTATCGATTCGACTTTTGCCACATCGTCATATTGGCCACTCTTCTCAATGAAACGGTTAAAATTATCGTGTGGAAAGATATGTCGCGTGCTGCGGTATGCGGAGACACTAAAAGCACCATAATAGAACACTTAAGAAGCTTGTAAGTTGATGTGATAGATAGTACGAAGCAGTAAAATTCAAGTTTGTGTTATCGATTATTGACTTTTTAGAGTTCTTTGGTGACTTGGTCATGGGCTAGGACCATAAAATTTTGCATGAAAGTAGGTATAGCAGCCGCGTTGGACGGGGGAATGTGAAATGTGTTCATATGTTGTGAAAACCTGAGATATCCGCCCGTTTTCGACATTTGCTATCGAATCGACTTAATGCCAGATCGTTATATTTGCCTCTCTTCTCTCTGATAAGGTTACATTTATCGTGTGTAAAGCTATGTCGCGTGATGTGGTATGCGGAGACACTAAAAGCACCATAATAGAACACAGAAGAATATTCTAAGTTGATGTCATAGCCAGTAATAAGCAGTACAAATCAAGTTTTAGTTATCGATATTGACTTGTTAGACGGCTTTGGTGCCTTTGACATGAGCTAGGACCTTAAGATTTTGCATGAAGGGAGGTCTAGAAGCCGCGTTGCACGGGGGAATGTGAAAAGTGTTCATATGTAGTGAAAACCTGAGGAATCCGCCCGTTTTCGTCATTTGCCATCGAATCGACCTCGTGCCAGATCGTCATATTTCGCGCTCCTCTCTCTGAAACGCTTACATTTATAGTGTGCAAAGCTATGTCGCGTGCTGCGGTATGCGGAGACACTAAAAGCACCAAAATGGATCACAGAAGAAGCTTCTAAGTTAATGTGATTGCCAGTACGAAGCAGTACAATTCAAGTTTTATTTATCGATTATTTTCTTTTTAGACGGCTTTGGTGCGTTTGACATGAGCTAGGACCTTACGATATTTCATGAAGGGAGGTCTAGGAGCTGTGTTGCACTGGAGAATGTGAAAAGTGTTCATATGTAGTGAAAACCTGAGAAATCCGCCCGTTTTCTTCATTTGCTATCGAATCAGCTTAATGCCAGATCGTCATATTGCAAGCTTTTCTCTCTGAAACCGTTAGATTTATCGTGTGCAAAGATATATCGCGTGCTGCGGTATGCGGAGACACTAAAATCACCATAATAGAACACAGAAGAAGCTTCTAAGTTGATGTGATAGCCAGTTCGAAGCAGTACTATTCAAGTTTTAGTTATCGATTATTGAATTTTTAAACGGCTTTGGTTCCTTTGAGATGAGCTAGGACCTTACGCTATTGCATAAAGGGATGTCTAAGATAAGCGTTGCACGGGGGAATGTGAAAAGTGTTCATATGTAGAGAAAACCTGAGATATCCGAGCGTTTTCGTCATTTGCTATCGAATCGACTTAATTTCAGATCGTCATATTGCCTGCTATTCTCTCTGAAACGGTTACATTTATCGTGCGCAAAGCTTTGTCGCGTGCTGCGTTATGCAGAGACACTAAGAGCACCATGATAGAACACTTAAGAAGCTTCTAAGTTGATGTGATAGATAGTACGAAGCAGTAAATTTCAAGTTTGAGTTATCGATTATTGACTTTTTAGACGGCTTTTGTGCCTTGGACATCAGCTAAGAACATAAGATTTTGCATGAAAGGAGGTATACCAGCCGCGTTGGACGGGGGAATGTGGAACGTGTTCATATGTTGTGAAAACCTGAGATATCCGCCCGTTTTCGTCATTTGCTATCGAATCGACTTAATACCAGATCGTTATATTTGCCGCTCTTCTCTCTGATAAGGTTACATTTATCGTGAGGAAAGAGATGTCGCGTGCTGCGGTATGCGTAGATACTAAAAGCACCATAATAGAACACAGAAGAAGCTTCTACGTTGATGTAATAGCTAATACGAAGCAGTACAATTAAAGTTTTAGATATCGATTATTGAATTTTTAGACGGTTTTGGTGCCTTGGACATGAGCTAGGACATTACTATTTTGCATGAAGGGAGGTCTAGCAACCGCGTTGCACAGGTGAATGTGAAAAGTGTTCATATGTAGTGAAAACCTGATAAACCCGCCCGTTTTCTTCATTTGCTATCTAATCGACTTAATGCCAGATCGTCATATGGGCCGTACTTGTCTCTGAAACGGATACATTTATCGTGTGCAAAGATATGTCGCGTGCTGCCGTGTGCGGAGTCACTAAAAGCACCATAATAGATCAAAGAAGAAGCTTCTAAGTTGATGTGATAGCCAGCACGAAGCAGTACAATTCATGTTTTAGTTATCGAGTATTGACTTTTTAGACGGCTTTGTTGCCTTAAACGCGAGCTAGGACCTTACGATTTTGCATGAAGGGAGGTCTAGCAGCCGTCATGCACTGGGGAATGTGAAAAGTGTTCATATGTAGTGAAAACCTGAGAAATCCGCCCGTTTTCGTCATTTGCTATCGTATCAGCTTAATGCCAGATCGTCATATTGCAAGCTTTTATCTCTGAAACCGTTTGATGTATCGTGTGCAAAGCTAAATCGCGTGCTGCGGTATGCGGAGACACTAAAATCACAATAATAGAACACAGCAGAAGCTTCTAAGTTGATGTTATAGCCAGCACGAAGCACTACAATTCAAGTTTTATTTATCGATTATTTTCTTTTTAGACGGCTTTGGTTCCTTTGAGATGACCTAGGACCTTCAGATATTGCATAAAGGGATGTCTAAGAGACGCGTTGCACGGGGGAATGTGAAAAGTGTTCATATGTAGAGAAAACCTGAGATATCCGATCGTTTTCGTCTTTTGCTATCGAATCGACTTAATTTCAGATCGTCATATTGCTCGCTATTCTCTCTGAAACCGTTACATTTATCGTGTACAAAGCTATTTCGCGTGCTGCGGTATGCAGAGACACTTAGAGCACCATAATAGAACACTTAAGAAGCTTCTAAGTTGATGTGATAGATAGTACGAAACAGTAAATTTCAAGTTTGAGTTATCGATTATTGACTTTTTAGACGGCTTTTGTGCCTTGGACATGAGCTAGGACCATAAGATTTTGCATGAAAGGTGGTATAGCAGCCGCGTTGGACGGGGGAATGTGAAACGTGTTCATATGTTGCGAAAACCTGAGATATCCGCCAGTTTTCGTCATTTGCTATCGAATCGACTTAATGCCATATCGTTACATTTGCCGCTCTTCTCTCTGATAAGGTTACATTTATCGTGTGTAAAGCTATGTCGCGTGCTGTGGTATGCGGAGACACTAAAAGCGCCATAATAGAACACAGAAGAATATTCTAAGTTGATGTCATAGCCAGTAAGAAGCAGTTCAAATCAAGTTTTAGTTATCGATATTGACTTGTTAGACGGCTTTGGTGCGTTGGACATGAGGTAATACCTTAAGATTTTGCATGAAGGGAGGTCTAGAAGCCGCGTTGTACGGGGGAATGGCAAAAGTGTTCATATATAGTGAAAACCGGAGAAATCCGCTAGTTTTCGTCATTTGCTATCGATTCGACTTTTGCCACATCGTCATATTGGCCACTCTTCTCAATGAAACGGTTACAATTATCGTGTGGAAAGATATGTCGCGTGCTGCGGTATGCGGAGACACTAAAAGCACCATAATAGAACACTTACGAAGCTTGTAAGTTGATTTGATAGATAGTACGAAGCAGTAAAATTCAAGTTTGTGTTATCGATTACTGACTTTTTAGAGTTCTTTGGTGCCTTGGTCATGGGCTAGGACCATAAGATTTTGCATGAAAGGAGGTATAGCAGCCGCGTTGGACGGGGGAATGTGAAACGTGTTCATTGTTGTGAAAACCTGAGATATCCGCCCGTTTTCGTCATTTGCTGTCGAATCGACTTAATGCCAGATCGTTATATTTGCTACTCTTCTCTCTGATAAGGTTACATTTATCGTGTGTAAACCTTTGTCGCGTGATGTGGTATGCGGAGACACTAAAAGCACCATAATAGAAAACATAAGAATATTCTAAGTTGATGTCATAGCCAGTAATAAGCAGTACAAATCAAGATTTAGTTATCGATATTGACTTGTTAGACGGCTTTGGTGTCTTTGACATGAGCTAGGACCTTACGATTTTGCATGAAGGGAGGTCTAGAAGCCGCGTTGCACGGGTGAATGTGAAACGTGTTCATATGTTGTGAAAACCTGAGATATCCGCCCGTTTTCGTCATTTGCTATCGAATCAGCTTAATGCCAGATCGTTATATTGCAAGCTTTTCTCTCTGAAACCGTTGGATTTATCGTGTGCAAAGATATATCGCGTGCTGCGGTATGCGGAGACACTAAAATCACCTTAATAGAACACACAAGAAGCTTCTAAGTTGATGTGATAGCCAGTACGAAGCAGTACAATTCAAGTTTTATTTATCGATTATTTTCTTTTTAGACGACTTTGGTTCCTTTGAGATGACCTAGGACCTTCAGATATTGCATAAAAGGATGTCTAAGAGACGCGTTGCACGGGGGAATGTGAAAAGTGTTCATATGTAGAGAAAACCTGAGATATCCGAGCGTTTTCGTCATTTGCTATCGAATCGACTTAATTTCAGATCGTCATATTGCTCGCTATTCTCTCTGAAACCGTTACATTTATCGTGTTCAAAGCTATGTCGCGTGCTGCGGTATGCAGAGACACTAAGAGCACCATAATAGAACACTTAAGAAGCTTCTAAGTTGATGTGATGGATAGTACGAAGCAGTAAATTTCAAGTTTGAGTTGTCGATTATTGACTTTTTAGACGGCTTTTGTGCCTTGGACATGAGCTAGGACCATAAGATTTTGCATGAAAGGAGGTATAGCAGTCGCGTTGGACGGGGGAATGTGAAACGTGTTCATATGTTGTGAAAACCTGAGATATCCGCCCGTTTTCGTCATTTGCTATCGAATCAGCTTAATGCCAGATCGTTATATTGCAAGCTTTTCTCTCTGAAACCGTTAGATTTATCGTGTGCAAAGATATATCGCGTGCTGCGGTAGGCTGAGACACTAAAATCACCATAATAGAACACACAAGAAGCTTCTATGTTGATGTGATAGCCAGTACGAAGCAGTACAATTCAAGTTTTATTTATCGATTATTTTCTTTTTAGACGACTCTGGTTCCTTTGAGATGACCTAGGACCTTCAGATATTGCATAAAGGGATGTCTAAGAGACGCGTTGCACGGGGGAATGTGAAAAGTGTTCATATGTAGAGAAAACCTGAGATATCCGAGCGTTTTCGTCATTTGCTATCGAATCGACTTAATTTCAGATCGTCATATTGCTCGCTATTCTCTCTGAAACCGTTACATTTATCGTGTTCAAAGCTATGTCGCATGCTGCGGTATGCAGAGACACTTAGAGCACCATAATAGAACACTTAAGTAGCTTCTAAGTTGATGTGATAGATAGTACGAAGCAGTAAAATTCAAGTTTGTGTTATCCATTATTGACTTTTTAGAGTTCTTTGGTGCCTTGGTCATGGGCTAGGACCATAAGATTTTGCATGAAAGGAGGAATAGCAGCCGCGTTGGACGGGGGAATGTGAAACGTGTTCATATGTTGTGAAAACCTGAGATATCCGCCCGTTTTCGACATTTGCTATCGAATCGACTTAATGCCAGATCGTTATATTTGCCTCTCTTCTCTCTGATAAGGTTACATTTATCGTGTGTAAAGCTATGTCGCGTGATGTGGTATGCGGAGACACTAAAAGCACCATAATAGAACACAGAATAATATTCTAAGTTGATGTCATAGCCAGTAATAAGCAGTACAAATCAAGTTTTAGTTATCGATATTGACTTGTTAGACGGCTTTGGTGCCTTTGACATGAGCTAGGACCTTAAGATTTTGCATGAAGGGAGGTCTAGAAGCCGCGTTGCACGGGGGAATGTGAAAAGTGTTCATATGTAGTGAAAACCTGAGGAATCCGCCCGTTTTTGTCATTTGCCATCGAATCGACCTCATGCCAGATCGTCATATTTCGCGCTCCTCTCTCTGAAACGCTTACATTTATAGTGTGCAAAGCTATATCGCGTGCTGCGGTATGCGTAGACACTAAAAGCACCATAATGGATCACAGAAGAAGCTTCTAAGTTGATGTGATAGCCAGTACGAAGCAGTACAATTCAAGTTTTATTTATCGATTATTTTCTTTTTAGACGGCTTTGGTGCGTTTGACATGAGCTAGGACCTTACGATATTGCATGAAGGGAGGTCTAGGAGCTGTGTTGCACTGGAGAATGTGAAAAGTGTTCATTTGTAGTGAAAACCTGAGAAATCCGCCCGTTTTCTTCATTTGCTATCGAATCAGCTTAATGCCAGATCGTCATATTGCAAGCTTTTCTCTCTGAAACCGTTAGATTTATCGTGTGCAAAGATATATCGCGTGCTGCGGTATGCGGAGCCACTAAAATTACCATGATAGAACACAGAAGCAGCTTCTAAGTTGATGTGATAGCCAGTTCGAAGCAGTACTATTCAAGTTTTAGTTATCGATTATTGAATTTTTAAACGGCTTTGGTTCCTTTGAGATGAGCTAGGACCTTACGCTATTGCATAAAGGGATGTCTAAGATAAGCGTTGCACGGGGGAATGTGAAAAGTGTTCATATGTAGAGAAAACCTGAGATATCCGAGCGTTTTCGTCATTTGCTATCGAATCGACTTAATTTCAGATCGTCATATTGCCTGCTATTCTCTCTGAAACGGTTACATTTATCGTGCGCAAAGCTTTGTCGCGTGCTGCGTTATGCGGAGACACTAAAAGCACGATAATAGAAAACAGAAGAAGCTTCTAAGTTGGTGTGATAGCCAAAACGAAGCAGTACAATTCAAGTTTTAGTTATCGATTATTGACCTTTTAGACGGCTTTGGTGCCTTGGACATGAGCTAGGACCTTAAAATTTTGCATGAAGGGAGATCTAGCAGCCGCGTTGCACGGGGGAATGTGAAAAGTGTTCTTATGTAGTGAAAACCCGTGAAATCCGCCCGTTTTCGTCATTTGCTATCGATTCGACTTTTGCCAGATCGTCATATTGGCCGGTATTCTCCCAGAAATGGTTACATTTATCGTGAGGAAAGAGATGTCGCGTGCTGCGGTATGCGTAGATACTAAAAGCACCATAATAGAACACAGAAGAAGCTTCTACGTTGATGTAATAGCTAATACGAAGCAGTACAATTAAAGTTTTAGATATCGATTATTGAATTTTTAGACGGTTTTGGTGCCTTGGACATGAGCTAGGACATTGCGATTTTGCATGAAGGGAGGTCTAGCAACCGCGTTGCACAGGTGAATGTGAAAAGTGTTCATATGTAGTGAAAACCTGATAAACCCGCCCGTTTTCTTCATTTGCTATCTAATCGACTTAATGCCAGATCGCCATATGGGCCGTACTTCTCTCTGAAACGGATACATTTATCGTGTGCAAAGATATGTCGCGTGCTGCCGTGTGCGGAGTCACTAAAAGCACCATAATAGATCAAAGAAGAAGCTTCTAAGTTGATGTGATAGCCTGCACGAAGCGGTACAATTCAAGTTTTAGTTATCGAGTATTGACTTTTTAGACGGCTTTGTTGCCTTAAACGCGAGCTAGGACCTTAAGATTTTGCATGAAGGGAGGTCTAGCAGCCGTCATGCACTGGGGAATGTGAAAAGTGTTCATATGTAGTGAAAACCTAAAGAATCCGCCCGTTTTCGTCATTTGCCATCGAATCGACTTTTGCAGATCGTCATGTTTCGTGCTCCTCTCTCTGAAACGGTTACATTTATCGTGTGCAAAGCTATGTCGCGTGCTGCGGTATGCGGAGATACTAAAAGCACCATAATGGATCACAGAAGAAGCTTCTAAGTTGATGTGATAGCCAGTACGAAGCAGTACAATTCAAGTTTTAGCTATCGATTATTGACTTTTTAGACGGCTTTGGTGCCCTCGACATGAGCTAGGACCTTAAGATATTGCATTAAGGGAGGTCTAGGAGCTATGTTGCACTGGGGAATGTGAAAAGTGTTCATATGTAGTGAAAACCTGAGATATCCGAGCGTTTTCGTCATTTGCTATCGAATCGACTTAATTTCAGATCGTCATATTGCTCGCTATTCTCTCTGAAACCGTTACATTTATCGTGTACAAAGCTATGTCGCGTGCTGCGGTATGCAGAGACACTTAGAGCACCATAATAGAACACTTAAGAAGCTTCTAAGTTGATGCGATAGATAGTACGAAACAGTAAATTTCAAGTTTGAGTTATCGATTATTGACTTTTTAGACGGCTTTTGTGCCTTGGACATGAGCTAGGACCATAAGATTTTGCATGAAAGGAGATATAGCAGCCGCGTTGGACGGGGGAATGTGAAACGTGTTCATATGTTGTGAAAACCTGAGAAATCCGCCCGTTTTCGTCATTTGCTATCGAATCGACTTAATGCCAGTTCGTTATATTTGCCTCTCTTCTCTCTGATAAGGTTACATTTATCGTGTGTAAAGCTATGTCGCGTGATGTGGTATGCGGAGACACTAAAAGCACCATAATAGAACACAGAAGAATATTCTAAGTTGATGTCATAGCCAGTAAGAAGCAGTAAAATCAAGTTTTAGTTATCGATATTGACTTGTTAGACGGCTTTGGTGCCTTTGACATGAACTAGGACCTTAAGATTTTGCATGAAGGGAGGTCTAGAAGCCGCGTTGCACGGGGGAATGTGAAAAGTGTTCATATGTAGTGAAAACCTGAGGAATCCGCCCGTTTTCGTCATTTGCCATCGAATCACCTCATGCCAGATCGTCATATTTCGCGCTCCTCTCCCTGAAACGCTTACATTTATCGTGTGCAAAGCTATGTCGCGTGCTGCGGTATGCGGAGACACTGAAAGCACCATAATGGATCACAGAAGAAGCTTCTAAGTTGATGTGATAGCCAGTACGAAGCAGTACCATTCAAGTTTTATTTATCGATTATTTTCTTTTTAGACTGCTTTGGTGCGTTTGACATGACCTAGGACCTTACGATATTGCATGAAGGGAAGTCTAGAAGCTGTGTTGCACTAGGGAATGTGAAAAGTGTTCATATGTAGTGAAAACCTGAGAAATCCGCCCGTTTTCGTCATTTGCTATCGAATCAGCTTAATGCCAGATCGTCATATTGCAAGCTTTTCTCTCTGAAACCGTTAGATTTATCGTGTGCAAAGATATATCGCGTGCTGCGTTATGCGGAGACACTAAAAGCATGATAATAGAATACAGAAGAAGCTTCTAAGTTGGTGTGATAGCCAAAACGAAGCAGTACAATTCAAGTTTTAGTTATCGATTATTGACTTTTAGACGGCTTTGGTGCCTTGGACATGAGCTAGGACCTTAAAATTTTGCATGAAGGGAGATCTAGCAGCCGCCTTGCACGGGGGAATGTGAAAAGTGTTCTTATGTAGTGAAAACCTGTAAAAATCTGCCCGTTTTCGTCATTTGCTATCGATTCGACTTTTGCCAGATCGTCATATTGGCCGGTATTCTCCCAGAAATGGTTACATTTATCGTGTGCAAAGCTATGTCGTGTGCTGCGGTATGCGGAGACACTAAAATCACCATAATAGAACACACAAGAAGCTTCTAAGTTGATGTGATAGCCTGTACGAAGCAGTACAATTCAAGTTTTAGTTATCGATTATTGAATTTTTAAACGGCTTTGGTTCCTTTGAGATGAGCTAGGACCTTAAGATATTGCATAAAGGGATGTCTAAGATAAGCGTTGCACGGGGGAATGTGAAAAGTGTTCATATGAAGAGAAAACCTGAGATATCCGAGCGTTTTCGTCATTTGCTATCGAATCGACTTAATTTCAGATCGTCATATTGCCCCTATTCTCTCTGAAACGGTTACATTTATCGTGCGCAAAGCTTTGTCGCGTGCTGCGTTATGCGGAGACACTAAAAGCACGATAATAGAAAACAGAAGAAGCTTCTAAGTTGGTGTGATAGTCAAAACGAAGCAGTACAATTCAAGTTTTAGTTATCGATTATTGAACTTTTAGACGGCTTTGGTGCCTTGGACATGAGCTAGGACCTTAAAATTTTGCATGAAGGGAGATCTAGCAGCCGCGTTGCACGGGGGAATGTGAAAAGTGTTCTTATGTAGTGAAAACCTGTGAAATCCGCCCGTTTTCGTCATTTTCTATCGATTCGACTTTTGAAAGATCGTCATATTGGCCGGTATTCTCCCAGAAATGGTTACATCTATCGTGAGGAAAGAGATGTCGCGTGCTGCGGTACGCGTAGATACTAAAAGCACCATAATAGAACACACAAGAAGCTTCTACGTTGATGTAATAGCTAATACGAAGCAGTACAATTAAAGTTTTAGATATCGATTATTGAATTTTTAGACGGTTTGGGTGCCTTGGACATGAGCTAGGACATTACGATTTTGCATGAAGGGAGGTCTAGCAACCGCGTTGCACAGGTGAATGTGAAAAGTGTTCATATGTAGTGAAAACCTGATAAACCCGCCCGTTTTCTTCATTTGCTATCTAATCGACTTAATGCCAGATCGTCATATGGGCCGTACTTCTCTCTGAAACGGATACATTTATCGTGTGCAAAGATATGTCGCGTGCTGCCGTGTGCGGAGTCACTAAAAGCACCATAATAGATCAATGAAGAAGCTTCTAAGTTGATGTGATAGCCAGTACGAAGCAGTACAATTCAAGTTTTAGTTATCGAGTATTGACTTTTTAGACGGCTTTGTTGCCTTAAACGCGAGCTAGGACCTTAAGATTTTGCATGAAGGGAGGTCTAGCAGCCGTCATGCACTGGGGAATGTGAAAAGTGTTCATATGTAGTGAAAACCTAAAGAATCCGTCCGTTTTCGTCATTTGCCATCGAATCGACTTTTGCAGATCGTCATATTTCGTGCTCCTCTCTCTGAAACGGTTACATTTATCGTGTGCAAAGCTATGTCGCGTGCTGCGGTATGCGGAGATACTAAAAGCACCATAATGGATCACAGAAGAAGCTTCTAAGTTGATGTGATAGCCAGTACGAAGCAGTACAATTCAAGTTTTAGCTATCGATTATTGACTTTTTAGACGGCTTTGGTGCCCTCGACATGAGCTAGGACCTTAAGATATTGCATTAAGGGAGGTCTAGGAGCTATGTTGCACTGGGGAATGTGAAAAGTGTTCATATGTAGTGAAAACCTGAGATATCCGAGCGTTTTCGTCATTTGCTATCGATTCGACTTTTGCCACATCGTCATATTGGCCACTCTTCTCAATGAAACGGTTACAATTATCGTGTGGAAAGATATGTCGCGTGCTGCGGTATGCGGAGACACTAAAAGCACCATAATAGAACACTTAAGAAGCTTGTAAGTTGATGTGATAGATAGTACGAAGCAGTAAAATTCAAGTTTGTGTTATCGATTATTGACTTTTTAGAGTTCTTTGGTGCCTTGGTCATGGGCTAGGACCCTAAGATTTTGCATGAGAGGAGGTATAGCAGCCGCGTTGGACGGGGGAATGTAAAACGTGTTCATATGTTGTGAAAACCTGAGAAATCCGCCCGTTTTCGTCATTTGCTATCGAATCGACTTAATGCCAGTTCGTTATATTTGCCTCTCTTCTCTCTGATAAGGTTACATTTATCGTGTGTAAAGCTATGTCGCGTGATGTGGTATGCGGAGACACTAAAAGCACCATAATAGAACACAGAAGAATATTCTAAGTTGATGTCATAGCCAGTAAGAAGCAGTAAAATCAAGTTTTAGTTATCGATATTGACTTGTTAGACGGCTTTGGTGCCTTTGACATGAACTAGGACCTTAAGATTTTGCATGAAGGGAGGTCTAGAAGCCGCGTTGCACGGGGGAATGTGAAAAGTGTTCATATGTAGTGAAAACCTGAGAAATCCGCCCGTTTTCGTCATTTGCTATCGAATCAGCTTAATGCCAGATCGTCATATTGCAAGCTTTTCTCTCTGAAACCGTTAGATTTATCGTGTGCAAAGATATATCGCGTGCTGCGTTATGCGGAGACACTAAAAGCACGATAATAGAAAACAGAAGAAGCTTCTAAGTTGGTGTGATAGCCAAAACGAAGCAGTACAATTCACTTTTTAGTTATCGATTATTGACTTTTAGACGGCTTTGGTGCCTTGGAGATGAGCTAGGACCTTAAAATTTTGCATGAAGGGAGATCTAGCAGCCGCCTTGCACGGGGGAATGTGAAAAGTGTTCTTATGTAGTGAAATCCTGTAAAAATCTGCCCGTTTTCGTCATTTGCTATCGATTCGACTTTTGCCAGATCGTCATATTGGCCGGTATTCTCCCAGAAATGGTTATATTTATCGTGTGCAAAGCTATATCGTGTGCTGCGGTATGCGGAGACACTAAAATCACCATAATAGAACACACAAGAAGCTTCTAAGTTGATGTGATAGCCAGTACGAAGCAGTACAATTCAAGTTTTAGTTATCGATTATTGAATTTTTAAACGGCTTTGGTTCCTTTGAGATGAGCTAGGACCTTAAGATATTGCATAAAGGGATGTCTAAGATAAGCGTTGCACGGGGGAATGTGAAAAGTGTTCATATGAAGAGAAAACCTGAGATATCCGAGCGTTTTCGTCATTTGCTATCGAATCGACTTAATTTCAGATCGTCATATTGCCCGCTATTCTCTCTGAAACGGTTCCATTTATCGTGCGCAAAGCTTTGTCGCGTGCTGCGTTATGCGGAGACACTAAAAGCACGATAATAGAAAACAGAAGAAGTTTCTAAGTTGGTGTGATAGTCAAAACGAAGCAGTACAATTCAAGTTTTAGTTATCGATTATTGAACTTTTAGACGGCTTTGGTGACTTGGACATGAGCTAGGACCTTAAAATTTTGCATGAAGGGAGATCTAGCAGCCGCGTTGCACGGGGGAATGTGAAAAGTGTTCTTATGTAGTGAAAACCTGTGAAATCCGCCCTTCTTCGTCATTTTCTATCGATTCGACTTTTGAAAGATCGTCATATTGGCCGGTATTCTCCCAGAAATGGTTACATCTATCGTGAGGAAAGAGATGTCACGTGCTGCGGTACGCGTAGATACTAAAAGCACCATAATAGAACACAGAAGAAGCTTCTACGTTGATGTAATAGCTAATACGAAGCAGTACAATTAAAGTTTTAGATATCGATTATTGAATTTTTAGACGGTTTTGGTGCCTTGGACATGAGCTAGGACATTACGATTTTGCATGAAGGGAGGTCTAGCAACCGCGTTGCACAGGTGAATGTGAAAAGTGTTCATATGTAGTGAAAACCTGATAAACCCGCCCGTTTTCTTCATTTGCTATCTAATCGACTTAATGCCAGATCGTCATATGGGCCGTACTTCTCTCTGAAACGGATACATTTATCGTGTGCAAAGATATGTCGCGTGCTGCCGTGTGCGGAGTCACTAAAAGCACCATAATAGATCAAAGAAGAAGCTTCTAAGTTGATGTGATAGCCAGTACGAAGCAGTACAATTCAAGTTTTAGTTATCGAGTATTGACTTTTTAGACGGCTTTGTTGCCTTGGACACGAGCTAGGACCTTAAGATTTTGCATGAAGGGAGGTCTAGCAGCCGTCATGCACTGGGGAATGTGAAAAAAGTTCATATGTAGTGAAAACCAAAGGAATCCGCCCGTTTTCGTCATTTGCTATCGAATCGACTTAATTTCAGATCGTCATATTGCCCGCTCTTCTCTCTGAAACGGTTGTACTTACCGTCTGCAAAGCTATGTCTCGTGTTGCGGTATGCGGAGACACTAAAAGCAAAACAATAGAACACAGAAGAAGCTTTGAAGTTGATGTGATTGCCAGTACGAAGCAGTACAATTCAAGTTTTATTTATCGATTATTATCTTTTTAGACGGCTTTGGTGCCTTTGACATGAGCTAGGACCTTAAGATATTGCATGAAGGGAGGTCTAGGAGCTGTGTTGCACTGGGGAATGTGAAAAGTGTTCATCTGTAGTGAAAACCTGAGAAATCCGCCCGTTTTCGTCATTTGCTATCGAATCAGCTTAATGCCAGATCGTCATATAGCCCGCTTTTCTCTCTGAAACCGTTAGATTTATTGTGTGCAAAGCTATATAGCGTGCTGCGGTATGCGGAGACACTAAAATCACAATAATAGAACACAGCAGAAGCTTCTAAGTTGATGTGATAGCCAGTACGAAGCAGTACAATTCAAGTTTTATTTATCGATTATTTTCTTTTTAGACGGCTTTGGTTCCTTTGAGATGACCTAGGACCTTCAGATATTGCATAAAGGGATGTCTAAGAGACGCGTTGCACGGGGGAATGTGAAAAGTGTTCATATGTAGAGAAAACCTGAGATATCCGAGCGTTTTCGTCATTTGCTATCGAATCGACTTAATTTCAGATCGTCATATTGCCCGCTATTCTCTCTGAAACCGTTACATTTATCGTGTACAAAGCTATGTCGCGTGCTGCGGTATGCACAGACACTAAGAGCACCATAATAGAACACTTAAGAAGCTTCTAAGTTGATGTGATAGATAGTACGAAGCAGTAAATTTCAAGTTTGAGTTATCGATTATTGACTTTTTAGTCGGCTTTTGTGCCTTGGACATGAGCTAGGACCATAAGATTTTGCATGAAAGGAGGTATAGCAGCCGCGTTGGACGAGGGAAAGTGAAACCTGTTCATATGTTGTGAAAACCTGAGATATCCGCCCGTGTTCGTCATTTGCTATCGAATCGACTTAATGCCAGATCGTTATATTTGCCGCTCTTCTCTCTGATAAGGTTACATTTATCGTGTGTAAAGCTATGTCGCGTGCTGTGGTATGCGGAGACACTAAAAGCACCATAATAGAACACAGAAGAATATTCTAAGTTGATGTCATAGCCAGTAAGAAGCAGTACAAATTACGTTTTAGTTATCGATATTGACTTGTTAGACGGCTTTGGTGCCTTGGACATGAGCTAGGACCTTACAATTTTGCATGAAGGGAGGTCTAGCAGCCGCGTTGTACGGGGGAATGGTAAAACTGTTCATATATAGTGAAAACCGGAGAAATCCGCCAGTTTTCGTCATTTGCTATCGATTCGACTTTTGCCAGATCGTCATATTGGCCGGTATTCTCCCAGAAATGGTTATATTTATCGTGTGCAAAGCTATATCGTGTGCTGCGGTATGCGGAGACACTAAAATCACCATAATAGAACACACAAGAAGCTTCTAAGTTGATGTGATAGCCAGTACGAAGCAGTACAATTCAAGTTTTAGTTATCGATTATTGAATTTTTAAACGGCTTTGGTTCCTTTGAGATGAGCTAGGACCTTAAGATATTGCATAAAGGGATGTCTAAGATAAGCGTTGCACGGGGGAATGTGAAAAGTGTTCATATGAAGAGAAAACCTGAGATATCCGAGCGTTTTCGTCATTTGCTATCGAATCGACTTAATTTCAGATCGTCATATTGCCCGCTATTCTCTCTGAAACGGTTCCATTTATCGTGCGCAAAGCTTTGTCGCGTGCTGCGTTATGCGGAGACACTAAAAGCACGATAATAGAAAACAGAAGAAGTTTCTAAGTTGGTGTGATAGTCAAAACGAAGCAGTACAATTCAAGTTTTAGTTATCGATTATTGAACTTTTAGACGGCTTTGGTGACTTGGACATGAGCTAGGACCTTAAAATTTTGCATGAAGGGAGATCTAGCAGCCGCGTTGCACGGGGGAATGTGAAAAGTGTTCTTATGTAGTGAAAACCTGTGAAATCCGCCCTTCTTCGTCATTTTCTATCGATTCGACTTTTGAAAGATCGTCATATTGGCCGGTATTCTCCCAGAAATGGTTACATCTATCGTGAGGAAAGAGATGTCACGTGCTGCGGTACGCGTAGATACTAAAAGCACCATAATAGAACACAGAAGAAGCTTCTACGTTGATGTAATAGCTAATACGAAGCAGTACAATTAAAGTTTTAGATATCGATTATTGAATTTTTAGACGGTTTTGGTGCCTTGGACATGAGCTAGGACATTACGATTTTGCATGAAGGGAGGTCTAGCAACCGCGTTGCACAGGTGAATGTGAAAAGTGTTCATATGTAGTGAAAACCTGATAAACCCGCCCGTTTTCTTCATTTGCTATCTAATCGACTTAATGCCAGATCGTCATATGGGCCGTACTTCTCTCTGAAACGGATACATTTATCGTGTGCAAAGATATGTCGCGTGCTGCCGTGTGCGGAGTCACTAAAAGCACCATAATAGATCAAAGAAGAAGCTTCTAAGTTGATGTGATAGCCAGTACGAAGCAGTACAATTCAAGTTTTAGTTATCGAGTATTGACTTTTTAGACGGCTTTGTTGCCTTGGACACGAGCTAGGACCTTAAGATTTTGCATGAAGGGAGGTCTAGCAGCCGTCATGCACTGGGGAATGTGAAAAAAGTTCATATGTAGTGAAAACCAAAGGAATCCGCCCGTTTTCGTCATTTGCTATCGAATCGACTTAATTTCAGATCGTCATATTGCCCGCTCTTCTCTCTGAAACGGTTGTACTTACCGTCTGCAAAGCTATGTCTCGTGTTGCGGTATGCGGAGACACTAAAAGCAAAACAATAGAACACAGAAGAAGCTTTGAAGTTGATGTGATTGCCAGTACGAAGCAGTACAATTCAAGTTTTATTTATCGATTATTATCTTTTTAGACGGCTTTGGTGCCTTTGACATGAGCTAGGACCTTAAGATATTGCATGAAGGGAGGTCTAGGAGCTGTGTTGCACTGGGGAATGTGAAAAGTGTTCATCTGTAGTGAAAACCTGAGAAATCCGCCCGTTTTCGTCATTTGCTATCGAATCAGCTTAATGCCAGATCGTCATATAGCCCGCTTTTCTCTCTGAAACCGTTAGATTTATTGTGTGCAAAGCTATATAGCGTGCTGCGGTATGCGGAGACACTAAAATCACAATAATAGAACACAGCAGAAGCTTCTAAGTTGATGTGATAGCCAGTACGAAGCAGTACAATTCAAGTTTTATTTATCGATTATTTTCTTTTTAGACGGCTTTGGTTCCTTTGAGATGACCTAGGACCTTCAGATATTGCATAAAGGGATGTCTAAGAGACGCGTTGCACGGGGGAATGTGAAAAGTGTTCATATGTAGAGAAAACCTGAGATATCCGAGCGTTTTCGTCATTTGCTATCGAATCGACTTAATTTCAGATCGTCATATTGCCCGCTATTCTCTCTGAAACCGTTACATTTATCGTGTACAAAGCTATGTCGCGTGCTGCGGTATGCAGAGACACTAAGAGCCCCATTATAGGACCCTTAAGAAGCTTCTAAGTTGATGTGATAGATAGTACGAAGCAGTAAAATTAAAGTTTTAGATATCGATTATTGAATTTTTAGACGGTTTTGGTGCCTTGGACATGAGCTAGGACATTACGGTTTTGCATGAAGGGAGGTCTAGCAACCGCGTTGCACAGGTGAATGTGAAAAGTGTTCATATGTTGGGAAAACCTGAGATATCCGCCCGTTTTCGTCATTTGCTATCGATGCGACTTTTGCCAGAGCGTCATATTGGCCGCTCTTCTCAATGAAACGGTTACAATTAACGTGTGCAAAGGTATGTCGCGTGCTGCGGTATGCGGAGACACTAAAAGGACCATAATAGAACACTTAAGAAGGTTCTAAGTTGATGTGATAGATAGTACGAAGCAGTAAAATTCAAGTTTTAGATATCGATTATTGAATTTTTAGACGGTTTTGGTGCCTTGGACATGAGCTAGGACATTACGATTTTGCATGAAGGGAGGTCTAGCAACCGCGTTGCACAGGTGAATGTGAAAAGTGTTCATATGTTGGGAAAACCTGAGATATCCGCCCGTTTTCGTCATTTGCTATCGATGCGACTTTTGCCAGAGCGTCATATTGGCCGCTCTTCTCAATGAAACGGTTACAATTAACGTGTGCAAAGGTATGCCGCGTGCTGCGGTATGCGGAGACACTAAAAGGACCATAATAGAACACTTAAGAAGGTTCTAAGTTGATGTGATAGATAGTACGAAGCAGTAAAATTCAAGTTTTAGATATCGATTATTGAATTTTTAGACGGTTTTGGTGCCTTGGAAATGAGCTAGGACATTACGATTTTGCATGAAGGGAGGTCTAGCAACCGCGTTGCACAGGTGAATGTGAAAAGTGTTCATATGTACTGAAAACCTGATAAACCCGCCCGTTTTCTTCGTTTCCTATCGAATCGACTTAATGCCAGATCATCATATTGGCCGTACTTCTCTATGAAACGGATACATTTATCGTGTGCAAAGATATGTCGCGTGCTGCGGTATGCGGAGTCACTAAAAGCACCATAATAGATCAAAGAAGAAGCTACTAAGTTGATGTGATAGCCAGTACGAAGCAGTACAATTCAAGTTTTATTTATCGATTATTTTCTTTTTAGACGGCTTTGGTTCCTTTGAGATGACATAGGACCTTCAGATATTGCATAAAGGGATGTCTAAGAGACGCGTTGCACGGGGGAATGTGAAAAGTGTTCATATGTAGAGAAAACCTGAGATATCCGAGCGTTTTCGTCATTTGCTATCGAATCGACTTAATTTCAGATCGTCATATTGCCCGCTATTCTCTCTGAAACCGTTACATTTATCGTGTACAAAGCTATGTCGCGTGCTGCGGTATGCACAGACACTAAGAGCACCATAATAGAACACTTAAGAAGCTTCTAAGTTGATGTGATAGATAGTACGAAGCAGTAAATTTCAAGTTTGAGTTATCGATTATTGACTTTTTAGTCGGCTTTTGTGCCTTGGACATGAGCTAGGACCATAAGATTTTGCATGAAAGGAGGTATAGCAGCCGCGTTGGACGAGGGAAAGTGAAACCTGTTCATATGTTGTGAAAACCTGAGATATCCGCCCGTGTTCGTCATTTGCTATCGAATCGACTTAATGCCAGATCGTTATATTTGCCGCTCTTCTCTCTGATAAGGTTACATTTATCGTGTGTAAAGCTATGTCGCGTGCTGTGGTATGCGGAGACACTAAAAGCACCATAATAGAACACAGAAGAATATTCTAAGTTGATGTCATAGCCAGTAAGAAGCAGTACAAATTACGTTTTAGTTATCGATATTGACTTGTTAGACGGCTTTGGTGCCTTGGACATGAGCTAGGACCTTACAATTTTGCATGAAGGGAGGTCTAGCAGCCGCGTTGTACGGGGGAATGGTAAAACTGTTCATATATAGTGAAAACCGGAGAAATCCGCCAGTTTTCGTCATTTGCTATCGATTCGACTTTTGCCACATCGTCATATTGGCCACTCTTCTCAATGAAACGGTTACAATTATCGTGTGGAAAGATATGTCGCGTGCTGCGGTATGCGGAGACACTAAAAGCACCATAATAGAACACACAAGAAGCTTCTAAGTTGATGTGATAGCCAGTACGAAGCAGTACAATTCAAGTTTTAGTTATCGATTATTGAATTTTTAAACGGCTTTGGTTCCTTTAAGATGAGCTAGGACCTTAAGATATTGCATAAAGGGATGTCTAAGATAAGCGTTGCACGGGGGAATGTGAAAAGTGTTCATATGTAGAGAAAACCTGAGATATCCGAGCGTTTTCGTCATTTGCTATCGAATCGACTTAATTTCAGATCGTCATATTGCCCGCTATTCTCTCTGAAACGGTTGCATTTATCGTGCGCAAAGCTTTGTCGCGTGCTGCGTTATGCGGAGACACTAAAAGCACGATAATAGAAAACAGAAGAAGCTTCTAAGTTGGTGTGATAGCCAAAACGAAGCAGTACAATGCAAGTTTTAGATATGGATTATTGAATTTTTAGGCGGTTTTGGTGCTTTGGATATGAGCTAGGACATTACGATTTT
This sequence comes from Schistocerca gregaria, assembly GCF_023897955.1. Lineage (NCBI taxonomy): Eukaryota > Metazoa > Arthropoda > Insecta > Orthoptera > Acrididae > Schistocerca > Schistocerca gregaria. The sequence goes on from NC_064925.1 coordinate 588,457,444, forward strand.
GCATGAAGGGAGGTCTAGCAACCGCGTTGCACGGGGGAATGTGAAAAGTGTTCACATGTAGTGAAAACCTGAGAAATCCGCCCGTTTTCGTGATTTGCTATCGTATCAGCTTAATGCCAGATCGTCATATTGCCCGATTTTCTCTCTGAAACCTTTAAATTTATCGTGTGCAAAGCTATATCGCGTGCTGCGGTATGCGGAGACACTAAAATCACCATAATAGAACACAAAAGAAGCTTCTAAGTTGATGTGATAGTCAGTACGAAGCAGTACAATTCAAGTTTTATTTATCGATTATTTTAATTTTAGACGGCTTTGGTTCTTTTGAAATGACGTAGGACCTTCAGATATTGCATAAAGGGATGTCTAGGAGACGCGTTGCACGGGGGAATGTGAAAAGTGTTCATATGTAGAGAAAACCTGAGATATCCAAGCGTTTTCGTCATTTGCTGTCGAATCGACTTAATTTCAGATCGTCATATTGCTCGCTATTCTCTCTGACACCGTTACATTTATCGTGTACAAAGCTATGTCGCGTGCTGCGGTATGCAGAGACACTAAGAGCCCCATTATAGGACCCTTAAGAAGCTTCTAAGTTGATGTGATAGATAGTACGAAGCAGTAAAATTAAAGTTTTAGATATCGATTATTGAATTTTTAGACGGTTTTGGTGCCTTGGACATGAGCTAGGACATTACGGTTTTGCATGAAGGGAGGTCTAGCAACCGCGTTGCACAGGTGAATGTGAAAAGTGTTCAAATGTTGGGAAAACCTGAGATATCCGCCCGTTTTCGTCATTTGCTATCGATGCGACTTTTGCCAGAGCGTCATATTGACCGCTCTTCTCAATGAAACGGTTACAATTAACGTGTGCAAAGGTATGTCGCGTGCTGCGGTATGCGGAGACACTAAAAGGACCATAATAGAACACTTAAGAAGGTTCTAAGTTGATGTGATAGATAGTACGAAGCAGTAAAATTCAAGTTTTAGATATCGATTATTGAATTTTTAGACAGTTTTGGTGCCTTGGACATGAGCTAGGACATTACGATTTTGCATGAAGGGAGGTCTAGCAACCGCGTTGCACAGGTGAATGTGAAAAGTGTTCATATGTTGGGAAAACCTGAGATATCCGCCCGTTTTCGTCATTTGCTATCGATGCGACTTTTGCCAGAGCGTCATATTGGCCGCTCTTCTCAATGAAACGGTTACAATTAACGTGTGCAAAGGTATGTCGCGTGCTGCGGTATGCGGAGACACTAAAAGGACCATAATAGAACACTTAAGAAGGTTCTAAGTTGATGTGATAGATAGTACGAAGCAGTAAAATTCAAGTTTTAGATATCGATTATTGAATTTTTAGACGGTTTTGGTGCCTTGGAAATGAGCTAGGACATTACGATTTTGCATGAAGGGAGGTCTAGCAACCGCGTTGCACAGGTGAATGTGAAAAGTGTTCATATGTACTGAAAACCTGATAAACCCGCCCGTTTTCTTCGTTTCCTATCGAATCGACTTAATGCCAGATCATCATATTGGCCGTACTTCTCTATGAAACGGATACATTTATCGTGTGCAAAGATATGTCGCGTGCTGCGGTATGCGGAGTCACTAAAAGCACCATAATAGATCAAAGAAGAAGCTACTAAGTTGATGTGATAGCCAGTACGAAGCAGTACAATTCAAGTTTTATTTATCGATTATTTTCTTTTTAGACGGCTTTGGTTCCTTTGAGATGACATAGGACCTTCAGATATTGCATAAAGGGATGTCTAAGAGACGCGTTGCACGGGGGAATGTGAAAAGTGTTCATATGTAGAGAAAACCTGAGATATCCGAGCGTTTTCGTCATTTGCTATCGAATCGACTTAATTTCAGATCGTCATATTGCCCGCTATTCTCTCTGAAACCGTTACATTTATCGTGTACAAAGCTATGTCGCGTGCTGCGGTATGCACAGACACTAAGAGCACCATAATAGAACACTTAAGAAGCTTCTAAGTTGATGTGATAGATAGTACGAAGCAGTAAATTTCAAGTTTGAGTTATCGATTATTGACTTTTTAGTCGGCTTTTGTGCCTTGGACATGAGCTAGGACCATAAGATTTTGCATGAAAGGAGGTATAGCAGCCGCGTTGGACGAGGGAAAGTGAAACCTGTTCATATGTTGTGAAAACCTGAGATATCCGCCCGTGTTCGTCATTTGCTATCGAATCGACTTAATGCCAGATCGTTATATTTGCCGCTCTTCTCTCTGATAAGGTTACATTTATCGTGTGTAAAGCTATGTCGCGTGCTGTGGTATGCGGAGACACTAAAAGCACCATAATAGAACACAGAAGAATATTCTAAGTTGATGTCATAGCCAGTAAGAAGCAGTACAAATCACGTTTTAGTTATCGATATTGACTTGTTAGACGGCTTTGGTGCCTTGGACATGAGCTAGGACCTTACAATTTTGCATGAAGGGAGGTCTAGCAGCCGCGTTGTACGGGGGAATGGTAAAACTGTTCATATATAGTGAAAACCGGAGAAATCCGCCAGTTTTCGTCATTTGCTATCGATTCGACTTTTGCCACATCGTCATATTGGCCACTCTTCTCAATGAAACGGTTACAATTATCGTGTGGAAAGATATGTCGCGTGCTGCGGTATGCGGAGACACTAAAAGCACCATAATAGAACACACAAGAAGCTTCTAAGTTGATGTGATAGCCAGTACGAAGCAGTACAATTCAAGTTTTAGTTATCGATTATTGAATTTTTAAACGGCTTTGGTTCCTTTAAGATGAGCTAGGACCTTAAGATATTGCATAAAGGGATGTCTAAGATAAGCGTTGCACGGGGGAATGTGAAAAGTGTTCATATGTAGAGAAAACCTGAGATATCCGAGCGTTTTCGTCATTTGCTATCGAATCGACTTAATTTCAGATCGTCATATTGCCCGCTATTCTCTCTGAAACGGTTGCATTTATCGTGCGCAAAGCTTTGTCGCGTGCTGCGTTATGCGGAGACACTAAAAGCACGATAATAGAAAACAGAAGAAGCTTCTAAGTTGGTGTGATAGCCAAAACGAAGCAGTACAATGCAAGTTTTAGATATGGATTATTGAATTTTTAGGCGGTTTTGGTGCTTTGGATATGAGCTAGGACATTACGATTTTGCATGAAGGGAGGTCTAGCAACCGCGTTGCACGGGGGAATGTGAAAAGTGTTCACATGTAGTGAAAACCTGAGAAATCCGCCCGTTTTCGTGATTTGCTATCGTATCAGCTTAATGCCAGATCGTCATATTGCCCGATTTTCTCTCTGAAACCGTTAAATTTATCGTGTGCAAAGCTATATCGCGTGCTGCGGTATGCGGAGACACTAATATCACCATAATAGAACACAAAAGAAGCTTCTAAGTTGATGTGATAGCCAGTACGAAGCAGTACAATTCAAGTTTTATTTATCGATTATTTTAATTTTAGACGGCTTTGGTTCTTTTGAAATGACGTAGGACCTTCAGATATTGCATAAAGGGATGTCTAGGAGACGCGTTGCACGGGGGAATGTGAAAAGTGTTCATATGTAGAGAAAACCTGAGATATCCAAGCGTTTTCGTCATTTGCTGTCGAATCGACTTAATTTCAGATCGTCATATTGCTCGCTATTCTCTCTGACACCGTTACATTTATCGTGTACAAAGCTATGTCGCGTGCTGCGGTATGCAGAGACACTAAGAGCCCCATTATAGGACCCTTAAGAAGCTTCTAAGTTGATGTGATAGATAGTACGAAGCAGTAAAATTAAAGTTTTAGATATCGATTATTGAATTTTTAGACGGTTTTGGTGCCTTGGACATGAGCTAGGACATTACGATTTTGCATGAAGGGAGGTATAGCAACCGCGTTGCACAGGTGAATGTGAAAAGTGTTCATATGTTGGCAAAAACCTGAGATATCCGCCCGTTTTCGTCATTTGCTATCGATGCGACTTTTGCCAGAGCGTCATATTGGCCGCTCTTCTCAATGAAACGGTTACAATTAACGTGTGCAAAGGTATGTCGCGTGCTGCGGTATGCGGAGACACTAAAAGGACCATAATAGAACACTTAAGAAGGTTCTAAGTTGATGTGATAGATAGTACGAAGCAGTAAAATTCAAGTTTTAGATATCGATTATTGAATTTTTAGACGGTTTTGGTGCCTTGGAAATGAGCTAGGACATTACGATTTTGCATGAAGGGAGGTCTAGCAACCGCGTTGCACAGGTGAATGTGAAAAGTGTTCATATGTACTGAAAACCTGATAAACCCGCCCGTTTTCTTCGTTTCCTATCGAATCGACTTAATGCCAGATCATCATATTGGCCGTACTTCTCTATGAAACGGATACATTTATCGTGTGCAAAGATATGTCGCGTGCTGCGGTATGCGTAGTCACTAAAAGCACCATAATAGATCAAAGAAGAAGCTACTAAGTTGATGTGATAGCCAGTACGAAGCAATACAATTCAAGTTTTAGTTATCGAGTATTGACTTTTTAGACGTATTTGTTGCCTTGGACGCGAGCTAGGACCTTAAGATTTTGCATGAAGGGAGGTCTAGCAACCGCGTTGCACGGGGGAATGTGAAAAGTGTTCATATGTAGAGAAAACCTGAGATATCCGAGCGTTTTCGTCATTTGCTATCGAATCGACTTAATTTCAGATCGTCATATTGCCCGCTATTCTCTCTGAAACCGTTAAATTTATCGTGTACAAAGCTATGTCGCGTGCTGCGGTATGCAGAGACATTAAAAGCAATATAATAGAACACTTAAGAAGCTTCTAACTTGATGTGATAGATAGTACGAAGCAGTAAATTTCAAGTTTGAGTTATCGATTATTGACTTTTTAGACGGCTTTTGTGCCTTGGACATGAGCTAGGACCATAAGATTTTGCATGAAAGGAGGTATAGCAGCCGCGTTGGACGGGGGAATGTGAAACGTGTTCATATGTTGTGAAAACCTGAGATATCCGCCCGTTTTCGTCATTTGCTATCAAATCGACTTAATGCCAGATCGTTATATTTGCCGCTCTTTCTATCTGATAAGGTTACATTTATCGTGTGTAAAGCTATGTCGCGTGCTGTGGTATGCGGAGACACTAAAAGAACCATAATACAACACAGAAGAATATTCTAAGTTGATGTCATAGCCAGTAAGAAGCAGTACAAATCAAGTTTTAGTTATCGATATTGACTTGTTAGACGGCTTTGGTGCCTTGGACATGAGCTAGGACCTTAAGATTTTGCGTGAAGTGAGGTCTAGCAGCCGCGTCGGACTGGGGAATGGTAAAAGTGTTCATATATAGTGAAAACCGGGGAAATCCGCCAGTTTTCGTCATTTGCTACCGATTCGATTTTTGCCAGATCGTCATATTGGCCGCTCTTCTCAATGAAACAGTTACAATTATCGTGTGCAAAGCTATGTCGCGTGCTGAGGTATGCGGAGACAATAATAGCACCATAATAGGACACAGAAGAAGCTTCAAAGATGATGTGTTAGACTGTACTAAGCATGACAATTTTAGTTTTAGTTATCGACTATTGACTTTTTACACGGCTTTGGTGCCTTTGACATGAGCTAGGACCTTAAGA